>NC_044325.1:130485852-131853435 GCF_007399415.2 Gopherus evgoodei
AAAGGGACTTTTCCGGCCACAACAGGATGTATGGTCACCCTACTTGTGAGCCTGCCCCCATGACTCCTCTAGAGCAATAGTGGGGCAGTCTGCAGTTCTCGGGGGTCACAAAGTGGTCCCAGGATAGAGTGCCCCCCACTTGTGGAAGAGTTACCTCGGTGTGGCATTGTGCAGTTTCCACTCATGGTTCATGTGGAGAGTCCTGCTAGGGAGTTTTGGACAGCCAGGAGGTATGCATAGGCATAGTTTGACTTCTACATTTTGTGGGGGGACAGGGAACAGAGCCAGGCTGAGCCACCTCCACCCTCTGACTCACCTCAGCAGGCCACCCAGCCTGTCTGAGTGTGGTGGGGGGGAGAACACAACCAAAAATTATAACTCAAAGGGGAGGGTTTCAGCTCAAAGTTTGAAAATTGCTCAAGATGCAGGGAGGGAGTAGCTAGGGGGTGTGTGCTGGGTGATCACTGCTCCTTGAGGGTTCTGCCAGCCCCAGAGCCAGGTCCTTCCCACCCCTGAGTGGCTCTTACTGGCAGTGTGAGCAGTCAAAAGGGGCTGGGAGCTGAAAAACAGCAGTAGGCTCAGGCACCAGCAGCAGGAGGAGGAGATGGGGGAATGCTGCCGCCGCCTGCACCATGCTACCAACCAGAGCAGCAGGTGCCCTGCACTGCTCAGTTCTGGCTTCCGGCCTCTGACCTGCCCAGGGGCGGGGCCTGGTGGGAAGTGGGAGAGGAGGAGTAGGGGTGCCTCCTCCACTGCTTTGCGCCCTGGGCTGCTGCCCTGCTCTGGTTACGGCCCTGCAGTTTGGGAAGGCAATGTCTCTCCCCCAAACTCCGCCCATGGAGGTACATGGCCTGGAGTGTGACTTGATGATTGATGCACCAATTCCAAAGGTGGATGGACTTGGAGCAGAGGGAGGGAGCCTTGCTTGTTCATGTAAACTACCACAGCAATGTTGTCGGAGAGCAGTTAGATGTGATGGGATCAGATGAGAGGGAGGAATGCCTGGCATGTGAAACGGACTGCCCTCAGCTCCAGGAGGCTGATATGGATCCTGGCCTCCTGTGGTGTCCAGTTGCCATGGGTTGTATGACAGTCCAAGTGGGCTCCCTAAGGGAGGCGAGGGAGGCATCTGTAGTGATGGTGGCTTGTGGGGTAGGATGTGTAACGGGGATATCGACCATGACCTTGGAAGGGTGGGTCCACCATGTGAGGGAGTTCAGAACCATCTGGGGGACCAGGACTCTGCTGGCTAAATGGTCCCTGTGTGGTCTGTAGATTGAAAGGAGCTACATCTCTAAGCGATGCTTGTGGATGTGGATGTGCGGAATCACCAAAGTACAGGCTGCCATGTGGCCACGGAAGGAGAGACAGCAGTGGATGGTGGTACGGGAGTTGCAGCATAGGTCTGCAGTTATGGAAGTCAGCATAGCAAAGTATTCTGCCACGGGGAAGGCGCGTGCCACAATGGAGTCTTCTTGTGCCCCAATACATTTGATCATCTGGGTAGCTAAAAGTACCACCTTCTCGTTGATGCAAATAGCAAGAAAGGTAAGTTGAGGAGCGCGAGAATTGCTAGGATGGCTGAGATAAGGCCTTCAGAGTAGCTGAAGTGGCACATATGTGCTGCCACGATGGTGAAAACTTATTGTGAAGACTCGCAGTGCCATTGCTATACCAAAGGGAAGGACTCCAAATTGGTGAGCTAGCTAGCAGGAGCAGCTAACAGGGGAGTTTTGCAAGGGAGTTCTCCAGGTGAAGGAGGAGCGATTACGTGACCCTTTGGGTAAGTTTGTTGTCTGTAGTGCATGAGTTTGTGGTGTGCTTGCTGCTTGACTGAAATAGACTGCGTGATCTGTTTGTTTGGGGGACTGTGTGCTGAGCCTAGCGGGCAGTGAGGCAAGGCTGAGTGCTTCTTAACAAGGCTTTGATCTCTAAGCCCTTTAGCACCCATCAACCCTTAACCAGGTGGCAGGGCTACTCAGAAAGACCAGGGCTTTAAAAAGACCACTCCTATATGACCAGAGGAGCTAGTGAACAAGAGCACTGAACAGGGGAGTTTTGTGAGGGAGTTTAGATGCGGGGGGGGGGGAAGGCTACAGTCACTTATTCTTTAAATTTAAGGCCAAAAACACCCCCTGATCAAAACATCAAACAAAAGAGCTGAAGGAGTGAGAAGACAATGCAGGCAGAAGTTCAGCAACAGAGTCGGGGCTACCCAGTTTATTGCATTCAATGCAGCATGTCTGATTACTTGCTCTATGGGCAGGTGGCGTATGTGTGCATTTGGTGCAAGGAGCTCCTGGCCTTCAGAGACTGTGTATGGGCTTTGGAGACCAGAGTGGCTGAACTGGAGGAGCTGAGGGAGACAGAGAGTTACATAGATGAGACTTTCCGGGACACAGCAGAACAGTCCCACCCCCAGTCTGACAACCTCTGTGCTGTTGAGGAGGATGAAAGTCTCAGGGAAGGATAACATCCAACTGGAGCAGAGGGAAACGATCCCATAGTTGGAACCCTTCTGCCAGATGATGTTGTGGTATCCTCTTGCACTGAGGATACTTCTCTGGGGGAGGGAACTCCAGTTATTAGGAAGAGACAGATAATAGTTATGAGGGATTCAATTGTTAGAAACAGACGTAGCTGGGTTTACAATGACCAGGAGAACCACGTGGTGACTTGCCTGCCTAGTGCAAAGGTTGCGGATCTCTCAAGACTTCTAGATAGACTTATATGTAGTGCTGGGGAGGAGCCAGTGGTTGTGGTACATGTAGGAACCAATGACATAGGGAAGGATAGGAGAGAGGAAAGGAGGGGAGAGGAGGCGGCCAAATTTAGGTTGCTAGGTAAGAGGCTGAAGCCCAGGACCTCCATGGTAGCATTCTCTGAAATGCTTCCAGTTGCATGCACAGGCAGAACTGCAGGGTCTCAATGTGTGGATGAGATGATGGTGTAGGGAGGAGGAGTTTAAATTTATTAGGAGCTGGGGAACCTTTTGAGAAAGGGGGAGCCTATACAGGAAGTACAGGCTCCACCTAAACCAAAATGGAACCAGACTGCTGGCACTTAACATTAAAAAGGTAATAGAGCAGTTTTTAAAGTAAGGGCTGGGGGAAAGCGGATAGGTGCGAAAGAGCATGTGGTTCGGACAGAGACATCCCTTAGGGGAGATCTATTACTGGAGATTCTCTATGTCCTAGTAAGGAGGAGAGAATGGAAGATAAAATACGGGTAGGATCTGATGAGAAACAGTCAAATGAAAGAGTCCCATTCAATTATATCATGTAATGGCAGACAGCTAAAAAGTGACACTTTTTAAAGTGCTTATATACAAATGCTAAATAATAAAATGGGTGAACTACAGTTCTGCATATTAAGTGAGGATATTGATATAATAGGTATCACAGAAATTTGATGGAATGAGTATAATCAATGGGACACAGTAATACCAGGGTAAAAATATATTGGAAAAACAGAACTGGTCATGCTGGTCAGGGAGTGGCACTATATGTGACAGAAAGCGTGAAATCAAATGAAGTAAAAATCTTAAATGAACCAAACTGTACCATAGAATCTCTATGGATAGCAGTTCCGTGCTTGAATAATAAGAATATAGCAGCAGGGATCTATTACAGACCGCCTGACCAGGCTGGCAATAGCGACTGCAAAATGCTCAGGGAGATTAGAGAGGCTACAAAAATAAAAACTCAATAATAATAATAATAATAATAATAATAGGGGATTTCAACTATCCCCATATTGACTGGGTACATGTCACCTCAGAACGGGATGCAGAGATAAAGTTTCTTGACACCTTAAATGACTGCTACTTGGAGCAGCTAGTCCTGGTACAAACAAGAAGAGAGGCTATTCTTGATTTAGTCCTATGTGGAGCACAGGATCTGGTCAAAGAGGTGAATATAGCTGGACAGCTTGGTAGTACTGACCATAATGTAATTAAGTATCAGAGGGGTAGCCGTGTTAGTCTGGATCTGTAAAAAGCAACAAAGAGTCCTGTGGCACCTTATAGACTAACAGACGTATTGGAGCATAAGCTTTTGTGGGTGAATACCCACTTCATCAGATGCCTGTAATGGAAATTGCCAGAGGGAGGTATAAATATGCAGGCAAGAATCAGTCTAGCGATAATGAGGTTAGTTTAATCAGGGAGGATGAGGCCCTCTTCTAGCAGTTGAGGTGTGAACACTAAGGGAGGAGAAACTGCTTTTATAGTTGGCAAGCCATTCACAGTCTTTGTTTAATCCTGAGCTGATGGTGTCAAATTTGTAAATAAACTGGAGCTCAGCAGTTTGTCTTTGAAGTCTGGTCCTGAAGCTTTTTTTGCTGTAGGATGGCTCTCTTGAAATCTGCTATTGTGTGTCCAGGCAGGTTGTAGTGATCTCCTACAGGTTTTTGTATATTGCCATTCCTAATATATGACTTGTGTCCATTTATCCTTTTACGCAGGGACTGTCCAGTTTGGCCAATATACATAGCAAGAGTGGGTATTTTGAGGAGGGGGGTATAGCGGGGTAGTCATGCTGCTCTGGCCCTGAAGGGGTTAAACCAGCCTGGGGAAGGCGCTGAGGCTGAGAGAGGGCTGCTGCTGGGGTAAGTGGCAAGCCTGGGCTGACAGGAGAAACTGCTACAGCTGGGGCCATGCCCCAATCAGGGCCCAGCTGGCCCTAATAAGAGGGCAGTGGGCCAGGAGCTCAGATAGAGTCTCTCGCTAGCTTGCCCAGGCTTGCCACTTACTCCAGCAGCAGCCCTCTCTCAGCCTCAGTGCCTTCCCCAGGCTGGTTTAACCCCTTCAGGGCCAGAGCAGCATGACTACCCCACTATACCCCCCTCTCAAAATCCCCACTCCTGGGGGTAGGGGAGAGTCTTGGCATGGGCTCCCCGAGGCTACCCCTCCAGGGTCACCCTTCCAGGCCCCCACACTTCCTCTCTGATGCTTCCCAGCCTCGGGCCATCTCCTGGGACTGGGCCTCTACCTTCCGGTGGGCCAGCTCCATGGCTTCCAGCCACGCCCATAGGTCAGCATCCCCTGGGCCTTCCACTTGCAGGGTCTGGGTCCACTTAGTGGTCTGTCCCACAACCACCTGGGTCCCAGCCTCTTGCAGGCCCCACTCAGTCTGGGTTTCCCCATTGGTGACCAGCTCAGCGACGGTCTGAGTGCCGACTCCGTGCTGGGTCCCCGCCGTCTCCGCCTTGGCCTCTGTCACCTTTACTGGGTCCAGTACGGCCCCTTCCAAGCCTCCAGGCACCTCTGTCAACTGGCCCTCAACTCCCTTGAGGGGGCAGTACCTCCTCATGAGGCCTGGTATATGGCAGGCACAGCAGGCTCCTCACCCCTGTGCCACCTTGGGTCTTTCCTGGTCTGTCTTGGGTCCCACCCTTCTGCCAGGGCGGACGTGGACCCTGGACCTTGCCCCTGGGGCCCAAGCATGCCCACTGCATGAGGCCCTTTTGCCCACAGGCCCAGCAGATTAGCAGTTGCCTAGATTCCCTTACCTAGCGGACTGCCCCCGGAATTTGCCTCTCTCTCTCTCCTGGGGGAGGCACCCTGCCCCCACCCCAGTAGGGACAATCCTTCTTTATATGTCCCTGACTTAAACAGGCATAACACCTCTGGTGCTCTGCCACAGGCCTCCTGGCCCTGGCTCTCGGCCACTCACACCCTTCTCCACTATTCACCTGAAACTCCTTTCTAAGGAATTTTACCAGGGCCTGCTGTTCCCTTGCCAGCTGGCCCAACTCTTCATGGAGGGCCTTTTGCACATCCCAGTCCTTCCTGGGCCTCCTGGATTCCCTGTAGGTTGTCTGCCCCCTTCCAATGGGGCGCTGACACCGGGGCCCAACCAGGGATGGCCCTTGGGGTCTCTGCATAGAAGACCCCCATGTAACCGGGATCCATCATCCCCTGTTCCTTTAAGTCTCCGGGCAACAGTCCCACTGTCCTTGTGCTACCCCTTGTATTGGGGGCAGACCACCTATGCCCACATTCTCCACCAGTCTTGTAACAGGGCGACAACTGGATCTCACTTCTGGTTCACCTTACCCTCTATTCTGAGAAGCATGAGCAGAGGGCTGGCTAGATCCACCCATGACTTCTCACCCAACCTGGCTTGGGGAGGAAAGGCTGCGTTTCTGAGTAGTCCTGGACAGGGATCTGCTCTCATTCTCGTGTCCATATGTCTTTCCCTCATGGTGGGGCTTGTCTAGCGGTCTTGGTACCATCAGATCTGGTGCCTAGGAGGTGCTCAGAGGTGTGCTCACCACTGGTGATGGACAGTGCACCACCAATTCCATTGGTCCTGGATCTGAATGCGCCCGTGGGCACATGGCCTCCTCCATTAAGAACTTCCAGAGGTGAAGTTCTTAAGCCTCCCGCCTTTGGGGCAGGACTTACAAATGGTGCAGCAAGCCATGATGTGGGTCTCACCAAGGCAGTACAGGCAATGCTGGTGCTCACAGAAAATGAGCATGGGCAAGAGGCATAGTTCTTGAAGCCTGGAATCTAGGGCATAGACCCCAGGGTTGGGGAAGTTTCCCCAAATGAGGGAAAAAAACTAGACTAACTAAACTATCTGCGAGTAACTAAGAACTATATAATACTAAGAACAACTATCTAAAAGAAAAATGGAAAGTAAATCACTCCCAGCAAAGCTAAGAGTGTGAAGGAACAGGGCTTCCAACCCATCATGTGGCTGTAAGAGGGAACTGGAGCGGTGTTGACCCGCATGGCCTATTATAACCTCGGCTGCAACACAAGGGGGACACACACTGCAAGTGTGCGTCAATAGACATGGCCCACTCCTGTTTGGAATTTATATAGGGATCATCACTCAAAGAACTAGTTGTTTTTTGAACCATCATTATAGTTTTTGGCCTTCACAACATCCCCTGACAAGGAGTTTCACAGGATGACCGTGCGATGTGTGAAGAAATACTTCCTTTTGTTTGTGTTAAACCTGCTGCTTAATAATTTCACTGTGAACCATGGTTTCTGTGTTATGTGAAGGGATAAATAACTCTTCCCTGGTCATTTTCTCCACAAGTAATGATTTTATAGACCTCTATCATATCTCCCCTTAGTTGCTCTGCAGCAAATACGATCAAGAACATTTCTGTAAAGCCATCACACATTTAGTTGCCTGCCAAAGGCCTGGGCTAGAGCCAACTTCTCCCCATGCTGTGTGGGTTTCATGCGAGACTCACCTGCTCCTGCCAGATCTCCTGAAACTGGGGCACACATAGCTTTGTGACAAAACATTTTAGGGCAGTGTGAAATCACAGTACATGCATCAAAATATCAGCTATTCAGGCAACTCTGTGAGATTAGGAAAGAGACAAGTTGATTCAGACCATTTCCTGGTCCCTCCTTGGTGGGAGCAGCATTAGCTGCATACAAGAATAGCATTAGGCCAGACATTCCCACATGAAATAAAATTTCTGCATAAGCTAATGTTTAAGAATTGGCAGTGGAATCTGTTTTGGCTACCATATGGTGACTGTTGAGGAGAACCCTTGTCCTCTGTCCAGGATCCTTCAATCTCTTGGGTTGTGTCTACTCTGGCTAGGAAACTCATGCCTCAATCTCTGCTTGCCACGCCTGTGGGAGGTCCACTGAAGCCGCGGGACCAGCGGACCCTCTGCAGGCATGCCACCAAGGCAACCTGCCTGCCGCCCTCACGGCGACTGGCAGAGTGCCCCCTGTGGCTTGCCACCCCAGGCACACACTTGGCGTGCTGGTGCCTGGAGCCACCCCTGGCACTAGGCTTCATCTTGGGGAGCTGTCCTGGGCCGTGGCTGCTTGCTGGGAGGCTGAGGCTGACAACATGCTGTGGAACTGCTGTCAGGGTGGTGTGAGGTTCCTGTAGGCAGAGATAGGCTCTCTGGACATCACGTACTGGGTTCTACACAACTGTGTTGCATCTATTCTTTGTTTTACTAGGTGCTTGAGGCCTGAGTGGGTTTACTCAGACCCCAGGAACAGCCATTACTGGGTGCTGCCATTGTTAGTGGCAGGACTGACAAGGATTGAGAATCCAGGAACTTATGCCCTCATTATCAGAAGGGCAAAACTGCAGCCAGAGGACAGAACGCCCTTGAGCTGCTAATTCTAAACTTGTTTCCTTCTCCTGCTGAGAATCCAGCTCCCAGGAGTCCCAAACTGCTCCACTCATGCTGGGAACCTCTCCCCCACTCATGAGGATCCACACATGGGCAAGTTACAAATAGTAAATAAGAAACACATGTTGTTCACCAGATCAAGGAGTGGTGGACTATGTGCTCAAGGGAGCAGCATGACAAAGTAGCAGCTCTTCTCATACTAGCTATCCTGCACTGACCTCTCAGCTTTCCCACCTGGCTGCAGGCCACACAAGCCAGCAAAAAGGAGACAAATGACTAGAACAGCACTTGGGTTGTGTTGTGCATCCCACCATAACTGAGCAATTATCAGCTTTTATCTGCAACACCTGATTCAGGACATACTCACTATGCGACTTAAAGAAACAATTTTATAAAAACAAACAACATTATATACAAGCACAAGGACTCTCCTGTGGCTCATCGGCAGGGCTTGAGCATTGGAGCTTCAGATCCCCACCACAGACTTCTGTTGCAGGAGTGATTTATGGATGGGTATAAACTGTTCAGGAAGGACAGGTATGGAAGGAAAGGTGGAGGAGTTGCACTGTATGTAAGAGAGTGGTATGATTGCTTAGAGCTCCAGTATGAAACTGGAGAAAAGCCTGATGAGAGTCTTTGGGTTAAACTTAAAGGCAAGAGCAACAAGGGTGATGTTGTGGTGGGCGTGTGCTATAGATCACCAGATCAGAAGGATGAGGTAGACGAGGCTTTTTTCGGACAACTAACTGAAGTTTCCAGATCACAGGACCTGGTTCTCATGGGGGACTTCAATCACCATGACATCTGCTGGGAGAGCAAAAAGCAATGCACAGACAATCCAGGAAGTTTTTGAAGAGTGTTGGGGACAACTTCCTGGTGGAAGTGCTGGAGCAACCAACTAGGAGCTGTGCTCCTCTTCACCTGCTGCTCACAAACAGGGAAGAATTGGTAGGGAAAGTAGAAGTGGGTGGCAAACCAGGCAGCAGTGACCAAGAGATGGTTGAGTGCAGGATCCTGACAAAAGGAAGAAAAGAGAGTAGCAAAATATGGACCCTGGTGTGACAGGTTGGATCACAGAAAAGCCTTGGGGCTGCCAACTGATGTGCCAAGGCTGCTTCTGCCCCTGCTTTCCTGGCAGCTTAGGACTTTAGTGCCCTGCCTGGTTTGAGCCAGACTCACTAGACTGCTGAAAACCCAGACCCAGGTTCTGAACCACATCCCCTAACAGCTGTAGGCTTGACTGAAAGCAACTTACAGAAATGTTCCTGTCTTTAACACTCAGATGTCCAACTCCCAATGGGGTCCAAACCCCAAATAAATCCATTTTACACTGTATAAAGCTTATACAGGGTAAACTCATAAATTGTTCGCCCTCTATAACACTGATAGAGAGATACGCACAGCTGTTTGCCCTCCCAGGTATTAATACATATTCTGGGTTAATTAATAAGTAAAAGTGATTTTATTAAAAACAGAAAATAGGATTTAAGTGGTTCCCAGTAGTAACAGACAGAACAAAGTGAATTACCAAGTAAAATACAATAGAACATGCAAGTCTATGTCTAGGAAACTGAATACAAATAAAACTTCACTAGTTCCAGTAAGCTTCCTTTTACAGACTAGTCTCCTGCTAGTCTGCATCCAGCAATCACTCACACCCCCTGTGGCTACTGTCCTTTGTTCCAGTTTCTTTCAGGTATCCTTGGGGGTGGAGAGGCTCTCTCTTTTGCCAGCTGAAGACAAAGTGGAGGGGTCTCCCAGGGGTTTAAATAGACTTTCTCTTGTGGGTGGAGACTCCCTCCTCTCTCCTATGCAAAGTCCAGCTCCAAGATGGAGTTTTTGAGTCACACTGGCAAGTCACATGTCCATGCATGACTCAGAACTTACAGGGTAGCAGCCATGGTTCACATGCTTCCTTGAACATCCTCAGGTAGTCTTATGTGGATTGGAGAATTCCAAGATTCATTGTTCCTTGCGTGCTTCTTGATTGGGCACTTAACGTTGCAAATTCCTTTCCAAAGAAGCTGACAAAATGCCTTACAAAGCTTACTTAGAAATCAAGCAAGTATACAGCCAATATTCATAACTTCAAGTACAAAAATGATACATGCATGCAAAGACGAGGAATGTATTCAGTAGATCATAACCTTTACCAAGATATGTTACATGGCATATGTAGCATAAAACATATTCCAGTTGTGTCATATATACATTCCAGTTATGTCATATATAAGCATATTTCCATAAAGCCTTATCGGGGGCACTGCCACACCTGGAGTTCAGAAAAGCAGACAGATTCCCTTAGGGAACTGATGGGCAGGATCCTCTGGGAGGCTAATATGAGGGGGCAAGAAGTCCAGGGGAGCTGGCTGTATTTTAAATAAGCCTTATTGAGGGCACAGGAACAAACCATCCCGATGTACAGAAAGAATAGCAAATATGGCAGGGGACCAGCTTGGCTTAACAGTGAAATCTTCGGCGCTTAAACTCAAAAAGGAAGCTTACAAGAAGTAGAAATTTGGACAGATGATTAGGGAGGACTATAAAAATATTGCTAGATCATGCAAGGGTGTAATCAGGAAGGCCATAGCACAATTGGAGTTGCAGCTAGCAAGGTATGTGAAGGGTAACAAGAAAAGGTTTCTACAGATATGTTAGCAACAAGAAGGTGGTCAGGGAAAGCGTGGGACCCTTACTGAATGGGGGAGGCAACCTAATGACAGATGATGTGGAAAAAGCTGAAGTATTCAATGCATTTTTTTGCCTTGGTCTTCACAGACAAGGTCAGCGCCCAGACTGCTGCACTGGGCAGCACAGTATGGGGAGGAGGTGAGCATCCCTCAGTGGTGAAAGAACAGGTTAAGGACTATTTAGAAAAGCTGGACAGGCACAAGTCCATGGGTCCAGATCTAATGCATCCAAGGTGCGGAGGGAGTTGGCTGTGATTGCAGAGCCATTGGCCATTATTTTAGAAAATTTGTGGCGATTAGGGAAGGTCCCAGACGATTGGAAAAAGGCAAATACAGTGCCCATATTTTAAAAAGGGAAGAAAGAGAACCCAGGGAACTACAGACCAGTCACCCTTACTTCAGTCCCTGCCATAATCATGGAGCAGGTCCTCAAGGAATCCATTTTGAAGCACTTGAAGGAGAGGAAGATGATCAGGAACAGTCAACATGGATTCACCAAGGGCAAGTCATGCCTGACCAATGTGATTACCTTCTATGATGAGATAACTGGCTCTGTGGATATGGGGAAAGCGGTGGATGTGATATATCTTGACTTTAGCAAAGCTTTTGATATGGTATTCTTGCCAGCAAGTTAAAGAAGTATGGATTGGATGAATGGACTATAAGGTGGACAGAAAGATGGCTAGATTGTCGGGCTCAACTGGTAGTGATCAATGGCTTGATGTCTACTTGGCAGCCAGTATCAAGCGGAGTGCCCCAGGGGTTGGTCCTGGGGCCAGTTTTGTTCAACATCTTTATTATTGATCTGGATGATGGGATGAACTGCACCCTCAGCAAGTTCGCAGATGACACTAAGCTGGGGGGAGAGGTACATAAGCTGGAGGGTAAGGATAGGGCCCAGAGTGACCTTGACAAATTGGAGGATTGGGCAAAAAGAAATCTGATGATATTCAACAAGGACAAGTGCAGAGTCCTGCACTTAGGAAGGAAGAATCCCATGCACCCCTACAGGCTGGGGACCGACTGGCTAAGCAGCAGTTCAGCAGAAAAGGACCTGAGAATTACAGTGGATGAAAAGCTGGATATGAGTCAGCAGTGTGCCCTTGTTGCCAAGAAGGCTAACAGCATATTGGGCTGCATTAGTAGGAGCATTGCCAACAGATAAAGGGAAGCGATTATTCCTCTCTATTCAGCACTGGTAAGGCCACATCTGGAATATAGAATCCAGTTTTGGTCCCCCCACTACAGAAGGGGGACAAATTGGAGAGAGTCCAGTAGAGGGCAATGAAAATGATTAGGGGGTTGGGGCACATGACTTATGAGGAGAGGCTGAGGGAACTGAGATTGTTTAGTCTGCAGAAGAGAAGAGTGAGGAGGGATTTGATAGCAGCCTTCAACTATCTGAAGGAGAGTTCCAAAGAAGATGGAGCTAGGCTGTTCTCAGTGGTGGCAGATGACACAAGAAGCAACGATCTCAAGTTGCAGTGGGAGAGGTCTAGGTTGGCTATTAGGAAACGTTATTTCACTAGGAGGGTGGCGAAGCACTAGAATGGGTTACCTAGGGAGGTGGTGGAATCTCCATCCTTAGACGTTTTTAAGGCCCGGCTTGACAAAGCCCTGGCTGTGATGATTTAGTTGGTGTTGGTCCTGCTTTGAGAGATTAGACTAGATGACCTCCTGAGGTCTCTTCCAACCCTAATATTTTATGATTCACCTTTTGGGTGGCCCAACTATTAGCTGGGACATGACACACATTCAGCCAGTGGGTCATACAACTATTTGTTAAATAGCTGCAGGATGCTGTGATTAGGAATCTTGAGGTTTATGCCAGGCTCTGGGAGAAGAGTGCTATATGAGGTGAGAGCTGGGGTTATGGACTGGATGGGGTGCACACAGAGTTAGCCTTGTAACAGGGTTACTGGTCTTGTTGGTTGGCTGGTTTTTTGGCAACCCCGCAATACAGCTCTCCCAGGGTGAGAAATGTCAGGAAGTAACGCTGCGGGAAAGTTTAGGGTGTGTTTGTCCTCCCTGCCACTGGGAGAAAGCAAAATTAGTTCACTCTACTGTATAGCAGTACCAGCAGCAAGATTGGCGCTGCCTCTGTACCCTCTTCCAGTGAACAATAGTCTGTTGCTAAATGAGCTTATGCCTGTGACAATATTCCAGGGACTCTGCCTACTAACGTGCTAACATATCAATAAGGAGCCAGCGAGGTCATGTCACAGCATGGTCAGGTGGAAGGTGGATGAGACTTCCTCTGTCATATTTGGAGACTGGGTTCTCCCAAGATCAGCCCAAAGTGGCCGTGTGCAGCCCCTAAGGTACATCAACACGGCAAAAACAAAACAAAATAAAACAAAACCCCCACAAATCCTGTGGCAGAGAGTCTCGAAGCCCGGGTCAACAGACTTGGGCTCATGCTGTAGCACTAAAAGTAGCTCATAGACGTTAGGGCCTGGGCAGAAGCTTGACCTCTGAAGCCCAGGGACAGGGCTGGGTTCAGAGCCTGAGCTCCTGCTGGAGCCCAAATGGCTACACAGCTAGTTTCTCCACCGTAGTTTGAGCCCAAGTCTGTTGACTGAGGCCTGGTCTACACTATGCGTTTATACTGATTTTAGCAGCGTTAAACTGATTTAACGCTGCACCCGTCCACACAATGAGGCCCTTTATATCGATATAAAGGGCTCTTTAAACCGGTTTCTGTACTCCTCCACGACGAGAGGAGTAGCGCTGAAATCAGTATTACCATATTGGATTAGGGTTAGTGTGGCCGCAAATCGATGGTATTGGCCTCCGGGCGGTACCCCACAGTGCACAACTGTGACCGCTCTGGACAGCAATCTGAACTCGGATGCACTGGCCAGGTAGACAGGAAAAGCCCCGCGAACTTTTGAATTTCATTTCCTGTTTGCCCAGCGTGGAGAGCTCATCAGCACAGGTGACCACGCAGAGCTCATCAGCACAGGTAACAATGCAGTCTCCTGAGAATAGAAAAAGAGCACCAGCATGGACCGCACGAGAGGTACTGGATCTTATTGCTATACGGGGAGAGGATTCTGTGCTAACAGAACTCCGTTCCAAAAGATGAAATGAAAAAACATTTGAAAAAATTTCCAAGGCCATGATGGAGAAAGGCCACACCAGGGACTCAGTGCAGTGCAGAGTGAAAGTGAAGGAGCTCAGACAAGCCTACCAGAAAACCAAAGAAGCAAACGGAAGGTCCAGGGCAGGGCTGAAAACATGCCGCTTCTACGCTGAGCTGCATGCAATTCTAGGGGGGTCCGCCACCACTACCCCACCCCTGTCCGTGGATTCCGAGGTGGGGGTAGTAATCTCAGCCATGGCTGAGGATTCTGCGGACAGGGAAGATGAGGAGGAGGAAGAGGACGAGCTTGCAGAGAGCACACAGCACTCTGTTCTCCCCAACAGCCAGGAGCTTTTTCTCACCCAGTCGGAATTACCCTCCCAAGCCACTAGCCAAGACAATGAAACCATGGAAACGACCTCTGGTGAGTATACCTTTGTAAATATAAAACATGGTTTAAAAGCAAGCGTTTTTTAATGATTGATTTGCCATGAGGATTTGGGATGCATTTGCGGCCAGTACAGTTATTGGAAAAAGTTTGTTAACATGTCTGGGGATGGAGCGGAAATCCTCCAGGGACATCTCCATGAAGCTCTCCTGGAGGTACTCTAAAAGCCTTTGCAGAAGGTTTCTGGGCAAGGCAGCCTTATTCCGTCCACCATGGTAGGACACTTGACCACGCCATGCATGTAGCAAGTAGTCTGGTATCATTGCATGACAAAGCCCAGCTGCGTATGGTCCCGGTGATTGCTGGCATTCAAGCAACATCCTTTCTTTATCTCGCTGTGTTATCCTCAGCAGAGTGATATCGTTCATGGTAACCTGGTTGAAATTCAGGAATTTAATTAAGGGGACAGAGATGGCCATTCCTACTGGGCTGTTTGCCTGTTGCTTAAAAGAAATCCTTCCTTGCAGTTAGCCAAGTGGGGGGAGAGGAGGGGGGGGAAATGGCGCTGAGCTTTTTCATGTTTGGCTAGCAGGGATCTTCCCTGCTACCAGCCATGCGGTGGGGTGGGAAGGGGGGTGATTAGCAGTGATCTTCCATGATACCAGCCACGCGGTGGGGGGAGGGATAAAGCGATCATCCCAGAGAATTGGATGGCGGGTTGGTTTCTGCTGCTGCATGTTAACAGGAAAGCAGCAGCACTGAACGGGATTTCCTTGGTATTTGGGAAAGGAGGGCACTGTGTATACGAAGGCTGCAGAAGCCGAAAGACAATGGCTTACCATGGCCGCATGCAAGTTGAATTCTGCTGTCTGGACCTGCGTCTGTGAGATCTCTAACATCAGAGCCACATGCACTCAATATTAAGATGCAAAATGCGACCTTGTAGTGAAATCACATGTGCTATGTAAGGTGAATAGTGTTCACCATGAAAGAGTAAAAGCATTGTCCTGTAAAATGTATCTTTTAAAATACTTCTCTCCCTTTTTTCCCTCCCTCATGCAGCTGCAAATTTTTCAAGCCTCCCTACTCCATCCTGAAGACTATCTCAGATAAGGCGGCAGAAAAAAAAGACGTGAGACGAAATGTTCTCGGAAATCATGGAAGTGACCCGCAATGAAAGAGCTCATCTGAATGAGTGGAAGGACGTGGTAGTAAATTACAGGAAAGATGCCAGTGAACGTGAGGACAGGAGGGACCAACGTGAAGATAGGAGGGACGAACGTGAGGAGAGGAGGGACGCTCGAGATCAGAGGTGTAGGCAGGAAGATCAGTGGTGGTGGGATGCAACGCTGGGGCTGCTGCGTGATCAAACTGACATCCTCCGACGTCTGGTGGAGCTTCAGGAACAGCAGCAGGGTCACAGAGTGCCGCTGTAGCCCGTGTAACCACCTTCACCCCTCACCATGTTCCATATCTTCCTCACCCAGACGTGTAAGAACGCGTGGGGGAAGGCTTTGTGCACCCGCCCACTCCACCCCCATGGACAGCCCAACCAAAAGGCTGTCATTACTTTGAAATTTTTTTAGTGGCCTTTGCCTACCCTCCTATCCTCCTCCCAAACCACACCTGGGCTTACCTTGTCAGTTCTCTCCCTCTTTTTATAATGATTTTTTAATAAAGAATACATGATTTTTAAACGATAGTGACTTTATTTCCTTAAGCAAGCTGTAATCGAAGAGGGAGAGTGGGTTGCTTACAGGGAATGAGTCAATCAAGGGTTGGGGTTCATCAAGGGGAAACAAACACAACAGTCACACCGTACCCTGGCCCGTGATGAAACTTGTTTTCAAAGCTTCTCTGATGCGCACTGCTTCGTGGTGTGCTCTTCTAATCGCCCTGGTGTCTGGCTGCACGTAATCAGCGGCCAGCTGATTTGCCTCCGCCTCCCACCCTGCCAATAAAGGCCTCCCCCTTACTCTCACAGAGATTGTGGAGCACACAGCAAGCAGCAATAACATTGGGGACATTGGATTGGCTGAGGTCTGAGCAAGTCAGTAATGTGCGCCAACGCGCCTTTAAATGGCCAAATGCACATTCTATCACCATTCTGCACTTGCTCAGCCTGTAGTTGAACAGCTCCTGACTACTGTCCCAGGCTGCCTGTGTATGGCTTCATGAGCCATGGCATCAAGGGGTAGGCTGGGTCACCCAGGATAACTACAGGCATTTCAACATCCCCAACTGTTATTTTCTGGTCTGGGAAGTAATTCCCTTGCTGCAGCCGTTTAAACAGAGCAGTGTTCCTGAAGATGTGAGCATCATGAACTCTTCCTGGCCATCCCACGTGGATGTTGGTGAAACGTCCCTTGTGATCCACCAGTGCTTGCAGCACCATGGAAAAGTACCCCTTGCGATTTACATACTGGGTGACCTGGTGCTCCGGTGCCAAGATAGGGATATGGGTTCCATCTATTGCCCCACTACAGTTAGGGAATCCCATTGCAGCAAAGCCATCCACTATGACCTGCACATTTCCCAGAGTCACAACCTTTCGTAGCAGCAGCTTAATGATTGCTTTGGCTACTTGCATCACAGCAGCCCCCACAGTAGATTTGCCCACTCCAAATTGATTCCCGACTGACCGGTAGCTGTCTGGCATTGCAAACTTCCAGAGGGCTATTGCCACTTGCTTCTCAACTGTGAGGGCTGCTCTCATCTTGGCATTATGGCATTTCAGGGCAGGGGTAAGCAAGTCACAAAGTTCCATGAAAGTGCCCTTACGCATGCGAAAGTTTCGCAGCCACTGCAAATCATCCCAAACCTGCAAAACTATGCGGTCCCACCAGTCTATGCTTGTTTCCCGGGCCCAAAATTGGCATTCAGTGGCTAGAACCTGCCCCATTACCAGCAGGATCTCCAAAGCGCAGGGGCCCGCCGTTTGAGAGAATTCTGCATCCATGTCCTCATCACTCTCGTCGCCGGTCTGCCGTAGCCGCCTCCTCCTCACCTGGCTTTGCAGGTCCTGCTTCAGCACAGACTGCACGAGAATGCGCGAGGTGTTTACAACGTCCACGATTGTGGTCTTGATCTGAGCAGGGTCCATGCTTGCTGTGCTATGGCATTTGCACAGTTCACCCAGGAAAAAAGGCGCGAAACGGTTGTCTGCTGCTTTCACGGAGGGACGGGTGAGGCTGTACCCAGAACCACCCCCGACAATGTTTTTTGCCCCATCACGCACTGGGATCTCAACCCAGAATTCCAAGGGGCAGGGGAGACTGCGGGAACTATGGGATAGCTACAGGATAGCTACCCACAGTGCAACGCTCTGGAAATCGATGCTAGCCTCGGTACATGGACGCACACTGCCGAATTAATGTGCTTAGTGTGGCTGCGTGCACTCAACTTTATACAATCTGTTTTACAAAACCAGTTTATGTAAAATCGGAATAATTCCGTAGTGTAGACATACCCTGAGACTCTGATAGTGGGGTTTCTTTTGCTGTGTAGACATAGGTGACAACTTTCTCTGGCGCTGGTGGACGCCTACCCCCCTGCCCCAACTCCACCCCACCCCTAAGCCCACACCCTAGCTCTGCCCCCTCCCTGCCCCATTGGATTTCTTCCCCCAGGGAGGTGTCACCGGCCATGCAGAGGAAATTGGCCTCTCCATGTCCCCTGCCTGCCGCTAGCTCGCTGTCAGCCTTGCGCCACCTCTCCCCCACCCGCTGGCCTCAGCCCATCTCCCCAGCCAGGCTGCCAAATCAGTGGGGGAAAGCAGCCTCCGCACCCCCATGGTGACAAGCCCGGCCCCGCGTGCTCTTGACAGCACCGGGCAGGTGCCTGTTGTGTTCTCGCTTCTCTTTTGTGTGCCTGCTGTTTTTCACATGGCGGCTGCTAGAAAGGGGGCAAGCAGCAGAGGGGTTCAGCAAAGCGCCGCGCTAGTGGCTTGGCAGGCAAGGTTTCCTTAGGGGCCTGGCTCTGCACAGGGTCAATAAAAGAGCCAGTGAGCCAGCCCCTGGCAGGTGTTACCCAGAGGGAGTTATTGGGGATAAGCAGTCCAAAAGAAGCAGTGACTCATTCTCATCCACTCCTGCCCTGGCCTAAAGAGCAGCTACCTTGTAGAAAACTTTGAAAACCCATCTTCTGAGACAAAGTGGTACCTGTCTTGTTTGGCCCACAGGTTTTTAGTTTTGTTTTTTAATTTAGGAAACCCCTGTGAAAACAGGACTTTAATTGTTTCACAATGCCTCACCCCCATTCCAATCCCATCCCCAAAGTTCCTGCCCTAACTCCGCCCCCTCCCTGCCCCTACTGGATCCCTTCCCCAAATCCCCGGCCCCGCCTCTTCCCCGCTCCGTAAATTAGCTGTTTTGCAGCGCAAGCACTGGGAGGGAGGGGGGAGAAGCAGGATGCAGTGGCGTGCTCACGGAGGAGGTGGAGGTGAGCTGGAGCAGGGGGGTGAGATGGGGCCACGAGGAGCTGCCGGTGGGTGCTGAGCTGAGTTGGCGCCTATGTGTGTAGACGTACCCCAAATTAACAGAGGCCAAGTCTACACTACAAAGTTAAGTCAACTTAAGTTACACTGACATACGGCCACTGCTGTAATTAAACCTCTGTTGCATGTCCACACTATGCTCCTTGTGTTGGTGCTGCGTATCTACAGCAGAAGCTCTTGTATTGACCCAGGAAGCAGTGCACTGTGGGTAGCTATCCCACTGTGCAACTGGCAGCAGGGTGCTTTGCGAAGGGTTTGCAGTGCCTCGTAGGGGCAGGTTAAGTGTCACATGATGCAAGTTTCTCAATCCCATAATTCCATGGGCATCCTACTAGGTTTCCAGCTGCTTTTCAACTGCCCTGGTAACCTGCGAGCCAGCCATTGCGTCAGAAAGCCTGGATCCTGCAGTGCTCTTCAGTATTGAGCTGTGTTATTAACACAAGGCTATAAGAGGAGCCCAATGGGGGGCTATTTCGCTGAGGGAGGCCTTGAAGGAGCATTTTAATAATGAGCCACAGTAACATGTGTTGCTGTAATGTGCTGGCATTGTTTGTTAGCATTGTGCTATGTACCTTGTAGTGATTGCTGTGTGTGTTCAACTATATTGCTATTCTTGGTGAATGTTAGCAGATATTCTGACACTAAACTTGGAGGAGTAGTAGATATGCTGGAAGGTAGGGATAGGATACAGAGGGACCTAGACAAATTAGAGGATTGGGCCAAAAGAAACCTGATGAGGTTCAACAAAGACAAGTGCAGAGTCCTGCACTTAGGATGGAAGAATCTCATTCACTGTTACAGACTAGGGCCCGAATGGCTAGGAAGCAGTTCTCCAGAAAAGGACCTAGGGGTTACAGTGGACGAGAAGCTGGATATGAGTCAGCAGTGTGCCCTTGTTGCCAAGAAGGCTAATGGCATTTTGGGCTGTATAAGTAGGGGCATTGCCAGCAGATCGAGGGACGTGATCATTCCCCTCTATTTGACATTGGTGAGGCCTCATCTAGAGTACTGTGTCGTTTTTGGGCCTCACACTACAAGAAAGATGTGGAAAAATTGGAAAGAGTCCAGCAGAGGGCAACAAAAATGATTAGGGGGCTGGAGCACATGACTTATGAGGAGATGCTGAGGGAACTGGGATGATTTAGTCTGCAGAAGAGAAGAATGAGGGGGGATTTGATAGCTGCTTTCAACTACCTGAAAGGGGGTTCCAAAGAGGATGGATCTAGACTGTTCTCAGTGGTACCTGATGACAGAACAAGGAGCAATGGTCTCAAGTTGCAGTGGGGGAGGTTTAGGTGGGATATTAGGAAAAACTTTTTCACTCAGAGAGTGGTGAAGCACCGGAATGGGTTACCTAGGGAGGTGGTGGAATCTCCTTCCTTAGAGGTTTTTAAGGTCAGGCTTGACAAAGCCCTGGCTGGGATGATTTAGTTGGGAACTGGTCCTGCTTTGAGCAGGGAGTTGGACTAGATGACCTCCTGAGGTCCCTTCTAACCCTGATATTCTATGATAACTTCAGTTTCCATACATAGTTTTTTATTCCACACCCATACCCATGTGGAAGCTGAATTAAAAAGCAGGATAAATGTTTTAGTCAATTTAAGGACAGTGTGAAATTTAGCCCTAATCCTAACAACGCGAGAGTTCTTAGAGATGCAGAATTTTCACCTCACTTTTAGCTGATAAGGATTTAAGCTGATTTAAGCAGAAACCTTGAGATAAGGTAGAGTCTGAAGGGAGTTTGTATAAACAAAGGATAACTGTTAGCCCTTGATGTTGTAACAGGAAGGTATAAATACTTGCCTTATATTGCTTGTAAAACAAAGATCTGCCTAAAGCCAGGGGGACCTCCGTCCCACCACAGTCTTCCCTTGCAATTACTCATAATAAACAGTCTCTGGCTGGTTGCTAACAAATGCAGAGTGAGGACTTGTTTTCTTCCACAAAACCTACCTGTGTAATGTGGAGGAAAACTTCGTATATGCAGGGGAAAGTATCTTTAAAGGGGAGGGAACAGGGTGAACCAACACAGCTTTCACAGCTGGGTGTATGTGTGACTGTTCTATTTAATTTCCTACGAGGCAGAGTGCCTTGGGTGCTGCTGCGGCCCTGGAAGATACCTGGAATGGAGGGTGGGAGGGGGAGTGTAGGGAGGTCCTCGAATGCTGTTTCTTTTCTAATTAAGCTTTGTATGACTGGAGAAGGTTTCAGCCAGAATTAAAACACAAAAACCTTCCTCAAAAGAAGTAAATCCCTTTTCTTTAATGAATAATCTACAATAGGCATACAAAAATTGTACCTATTTCTCACTCTCCATCAGTAATTTAATCCTGTGCAGTTTACGTCTATATGAAAAAGTGAATGCCAGTGGTATCTTTCTTTCTTCCTTAAAACCATGCCCGCTTTTCTATAGTCTGAGGCTAAGCACCCTGACCCCCACCCTGACTGCTCCCTCCAAAAGCTCCTCACCCTTATACTAGTACTCTGGCTGCTCCCACAACCCCGACCCCAGCCCACTTATTCCCTCACAGCCCTCACCCTGACTGCTCCCCAACCTGCATGTCAGCACCCTGACCCCAGCCCCCTCTTTTAGAAGCAGCATGCCTGCAAATCTGCACTAGAGTGACTATTTGCCTCCCTTGTCTTCTGCTATGCCTGCTGCAGCTTTTTAATTCTTTACATGTCCCCCTATTATAGCTCTTCTCCTCCATGCCCTCGAGAAGTTCCTGCAGCTGGAGCAGAGCTGGGCCTCCTCTTCCCACAGACCCAGGCAGGAGCATGTTTGCTGCCTGAAGCCATCCTGCACAGCTGGGCAGCTGCTATGTGAGCTCTCCATACCTAGCAAACAGGAAGAGCAAGTTCAAAACTTCCTGGGGCTTTAAAGAGGGAGGGGCACATGCCTGTGTGCAGTAACCTTCAAAACGGTGACTGGAGTGGTCACAATGGACATTGTGGGACACCACCTGGAGGCCACTTAGGGCAACATAAGCAATGCAGCATCTACACTGACGCTGCATCACTCTACCTACATCGCCTTAGGTGCTACTCCTCTTATCAAGATGATTTTATTATGTTGGTGCAGCAGGAAAGTTAAACTGGCAGGAGGAGCATCACAGCATATACCTCTGTAGCGTAGACAAACCCTCAATTTCTTACACAGTGTATCCTTAAGGGGCAGTTCTGATTCCTCACACACACCAGGGCTTTTTACTCCTCACACCTATCCAGAAAGTGGGACTCTGCAACCCCACATTGAAACATTAGCAATCCAGGAGATGCTGAGTTAAGGGCTGCCCACACACTTCTACTGATATCACCAATCACTGATAGCGCGAGGCGAGGGGGAAGGGCACCTACAAAAACCAGGAATGCAGAGTTAAGGTGAAGGTGACACTTTCCACATGTCCTTAACTCTGTCCCCTTTGAGCCCTGCCTTGAAGAATCCCTCAGGAAGACCACAGTACTGCACCCCTTCCTTCATCTTGGAGTTGTGCCAGGCACAGAGATAATGGAAGGTTTGGTTAAGGAGGACTAAGGCATTGTTATATTGCCAGTTTCTATTTCCCTACCCTGCGTGAGATGCTGAGACAGAGCAACACATGCACACCTACCCAGAAGAGGTGCAGCAGAACAGACAACTGGATTCAGCCAGACTACAGAATGGCTTTGAAAGCCAATGCACTGCAGAGACCAGCCCGAACAGTTCAGCAGCATTTTCATTCCATTCTCTGCAGAAAACTGCGCCCTTGATTTCACAAATGTGCAACACCCAACATGTTGAAATAAAAGCATTTAGCCACCATCCTGCTCTTGCTAAAGCAGTAGCTGAAGCAATATCTGACCCAGCTGCGGTTTCATTAGTCAAGGGGAAAAAGACAGGCCAGGTCATGAAAGATCTGATTTTCCAGAGCTGAGCACCTGAAACTGGAGCCTGATTGTCAAATAGAAGCTGAGCTCTGGCCAGATTAGCAAAAGTGTTCATTTCATACTGTGACCTCAGCTATGACCTAACACGCTGAGTTCTGGAAACCTGGCCTCCGGGATTTGTCTAGGCTAGAATTTGTGGCCCTGTTGCAACTCAATTAATTACCAATTAATGCAAGTTAACTAATAGGACTCTAAATGCTAGTCTAGATACTTCACAAAGGTCTGTTGCGGGAGTCAAGTTTAAGGTTTGGCCTGGGAGTCTGTGATAAAGGTGCTTTCACAAAATACAGCACAAAGGTGGCCTTTAAAAACCAAATTACTATATATACTAATATTTCTGGTAAAAAAGTGAAGCATCAAAGAGCGGGGGGTCAGCTTATAAACGGATCTACACCAAAATTTGATGATTTTAAACACTATGGAATTATTGAATATCTAATACACTGTTGTTTTGTTTACCTGGAGTATCCACAGGCACGGAGACCCTCAGCTCCCAGTGGCCGTAGTTCGCTGTTCCCAGTCAATAGGAGCTGCAGGAAGTGGCTGGGAATGGCTCAGTGCAGCTAGAGGGAGCTGAGGGGCTTCATGCCTGCGGACGCTCCAGGTAAACAAAACGTCTGAACCCACCAGCAGCCTACCTGACAAGCCAGGAGCCAAAGTTTGCCGTCCATTTATTGATGTCAATACTGCAGCATTTTAAAGTTGCAAAGGCTTTGTTTAGTGGACTAGATTGGCTTGAAATGAATACTAAAAGAGCAGTGCTGCAGAACTGCATGATATTTGCCTCATGCATTTCACAAAATGTTATGCCTTACAAGCCAATCAGAAAAAAACCCATGAACGATAGTACTATAGCACTGGTGTCAGTCCGCTAGTGTGTAATTTGATCTCTTCATGCATTTCTGCCAGTGGACCTCGTAAGTCTCGAGCCAATATGAAAATATAACACACAGAATCAATGGAATCGCTAATAAAATTTAAATAGCCTGTTATCACCACAAACATGCCAATCTACAGGGCTGCTTTGAAATAAACAAAGAACAATAATAATTTGACAGTGATAAAGCTGGTGACATTCCTATATAAAGTCCTAAAAAATCTATAACTATAATAATCTATTTTCATACTAGTATTTAAAATGAACGGTGAAATCAAAAGAAAATGGTCTGCTTATCACACAGCCTTCAAACTTAAAAGTTGTTGAATATGCAGAAGCAAACAATAATTACACTACTGCTCATGAATTCTGTATCAATGAGAAGCAAGTAAGAGAATGGTGAAAAAAATAAACACTAAAAGACATGCCAAGAAGCAAGAAAAAACATCCAACGAAGTGTGCTTCCTTTCCTGAGCTAGAAAAAGATCTCAATAATTGGGTTGTTGAATGACAACAAAATAGGTACATTGTCACTAGAACTGGAATTCGTCTGCATGCTCTGCAAATGTCAAAAGATGACAAATACAAGTCAGTAAAGCTGTCAATGTTTGTCGCATCAGCATTTGGGGTACTGCTTCATGAACTGTCATAGTCTCGGTCTTCGTCAGCGAACAAAGACAGCACAAAAGCTGCCGAGACATCTGGAAGAAAAAAATCGAATCTTTCCAAAGGTTTATTATAAAATATCGAAAGGAATATGCATTTGAACGGTCACAAATAGCAAATATGGACGAAACACCAATGACATTCCATCTCCTGAGCAACAGAACGGCAACCGGTGTTGGTGAAAAAAGTTTTAATTAAAACCACTGGCCATGAAAAAATCCATTTTACGATGGTTTTATTGTGTTTGGCAAATGGATCAAAGCTCCCGCGTGTTATTTTTAAAAGAAAAACCTTACCTAAAAACATGAAATTTCCTGCTGATGTAATCGTACGTGCACATGAAAAGGGATGGATGAAAGTGGGACTATTGAATGGCTGGAAAAGTGTGGAATAATAGACCAGGAGCACTTTTCAAGAAACCTGCTATGCTCGTTTGGGACATGTTCAGGGCATACAAGATGGATGAGGTGAAAAAAGTGGCCAAAAATATGAAAACTACTTTGGCTGTAATATCTGGTGGCTTAACTTCAGTTTTTGATGTCTGCCTGAACAAACCCTTTAAAGACAGGCTATGCAGAATGTGGTCTGAATAGATGTGCTCAGGCATGGTGAAGTTGACAAAAGGTGGGAATCTTATGAAACCCGAAATCAATCTGGTTGCTCAGTGGGTCAAGGATGCGTGCGTGTCCTTTCCCTCGGAAATGACAGAAAAATCAATTCGGAAATGCTGTATCAGCAATGCACTCGATGGGTCAGAAGATTATGCCATATTTGATGATGACACAACAGAGACTGATGATGAGAAGGAATCTGAGTCTGAAGATGACACTGCTGACATCTACGATGACAATGCAGGTGCAGCTGTGACTGAAGCCGAGTTTAGTGAACTGCTTGGTGAATCAGAGACTGATTCAGACGTTGAAGGATTTTAAGACTTTTTAAAGTCTCATATTGTTCTAAGGTACTTATTTAAATATCAATTTGCTGATTTTAAATATTGACTGTAATTGTGAAGGTGAAAACGTATTAGTTCAGTTATTATTATAACAGCAGGTTTTTCGTTAGATTACATTAAAATAATTCTGGCAAAACTTTTGAGTGTTTCTTTGTGATGCCAACTTTTAAAATATAGCAAGGGTTGGCAAACTTTGTCTCCTGGCCTGTCAGTGTAAGCTGCTGGTGGGTGGGACATTTTGTTTACTTGGAGCACCTACAGGCACAAGTCCCTCAGCTCCCAGTGGCCGCAGTTTGCCGTTCCCAGGCAATGGGAGTTGCGGGAAGTGGCGTTACTTCCCGCAGCTCCCATTGGCTGGGGACAGCAAACCGCGGCCATTGGGAGCTGAGGGGCTCCGTGCCTGCGAACGCTCCAGGTAAACGAAACATCCAGGCCTGCTAGTGGCTTACCTTAATGGGTCAGGAGCCAAAGTTTGCCAACCCCTGAAATATAAGGCCAGCTTATGAAAGGGTCATAGTTTTTGCTATTTTCCCAAGGTATCCATCTTGGGAGGCTGGCTTATAAACAAATGGCTAATAAACAAGTATATACGGTAACTAGTTTGATTGGGTTAATGTGACTTGTCACATCCCTTCCCATGTTAGCTTTGTCCTGACTAAGATTTAAAGGTGTGATGATAGCGTGCCTTAGCTGATGTCTCCTAACACTCACCCTACACTCTGGTGGAAACAGGGCAGTGTGGATTTCAGCATGCACTACACTGGGCGAGTTGACGTTTGGCTCCCCCAGGCTCCAATATGCACTATTTAGCACGTATGAAAGTAAGCCTCACCCCTTCTAAACTGGAGTTGTAAAACACCTGTGTTAGAAGTTATTAGCTAACACAGAAAACACCTTTTATCCCAGTCCAGAAGTACCAGAGATTAGCCTCTACAGTGGCATCACTGCCAAGTTTTGTTCATCTTCATGTGGAACATCTAATGTAAATATAATACACTAATTTGCACATGTGAAAATAATTTGCATATAACCATAATTTCACCTTTACAAAAATGGCCTGGATTTAGTGCTGGTGAAGGCATCACCTATATGACAGCACTGTTGAACAAAGCCCTCATTCTCCTCCATGCTGTCAAGCCAGCAGGCCTCACCACTAATCTGGAGATGGATGATGTTTCTGCTAACAGGGTAGCAAGGAGATCAGTGGTAACAGACAGCTCATTCGATAATTATTTTTTCAGAACTATAACGTAACCAGTTTGTTGGCTAGATAGTTTTTACACAGTGCTGGTGTAACTGTGGTGGGCCCAGGATACTGGACAGACAAGGTGAGGGAGGTGATATCTTTTATTGGACCAACTTCTGTTGGTGAGAGAGACAAGCTTTCAAGCTTACACAGAGACCTTCTTCACCAAGAAGAGTGTGGTGTAAGCTCAATAGCATGTCCTCTCACCAACAGAAGTTCAACAAAATATCACCTCAGCCACCTTGTCCAGCTAGTTTTTAATCCATTTAGTATGTGCTGCTTTGATTTTGTTCAGTGCTATTTTTAAATAAGAATTCCATACAGTAGCCAGTCAAAAACATGAGTCTAAATATATCACACTTACCTTTACCAACCAAATTTGTAATTTCATCAAAAAACAGTATCAAGTTGGCTTGGCAAGATCTATTTTCCACAAAACCATACTGAATGGCCTGAATTATGCTGCCATTCTTTAATTGTTTACTGACTGCATCCAGCCTCAGCTTTTCCATTATTTTACCAAGGATTGATGTTAGGCTAAGCACATTAGAGTTACCTGGGTTGTCCCATTTACCCTTTTAAAACCTTGATGCTACATTGCCCTTTTTAAAAAAAAAAAAAAAGCAGTCCTCTGAAACTTCTGGAACAGTCCAAGATTTTAAAAATTCCACATCAATGGTCAAGAGAACTCCTAGACCAACTCTCTTAAAACTCTTGGGTGCAAGTTATCCAGTTTGCTGATTTAAGAATGCTTAACTTTAGCTGCTGCGGTTTAACATCCTCCCCAGTTGCTGTTGGAACAGAGTATTTCATTATCACTGTAAGGCATGAAATCATCATCTAGCTTCTTTTGAAACACAGAAGAAATATTTATTGAGCACTTCTGCCTTTTCTCAATCAATATATACAATTTTACCATCTCCATCACTAATCAACCTAGACTACTGTTAGGATTTCTTTTATTTGTGATATATTTAGCAATGCATTGCCCCTCCAACAAATACAACTTTTACAATACAGCTCTTCCTAGAAAGGTCCCCTATAACCTGATTTAGGCCCTGTTATTTCATTCGTTGGAATGAAATGAAGTCAGCAGAACCAAGCATCGACCACCATCACTGGTGGGAGGTGGACAATAGGGAAACTGGAGGTGGAAGCCTGGGGCCTGATGTTAGAAAGCAGCACAAAAGGCCTCTGCATGGAACCTGACCTAAAAAAGGTCAGAGGAGCTGCTGCATGCTTCGAGTGTAGACCATCCCCCCTTTGCTGTGATTATAGCCTGGGAACTCTCAGGAGTCTCTCTCCTCATGCCAGTAACTCATAGGAGGTTTGGCTTAGGCCATTTCCTATTTACTGCTCTGGGATCCTGCATGCAGTTATGGAAATAGTTAGTGCTTCCCAGCGAGTACTGGATAGGGCTCCTGTTTGGATCTTATTCCTACATGGGAGCTCACACTTCATCAGAAAGGCATTTCCTCATATACTCATTGCTTAGGAAGAGGGCTAGAGAGTGGTCCAGCCAGTACCTCTGCTCTCCCCTTAATGCAGAGAGGGTCAGCACTGCAGGAAACCTGCATGTTTAAAATCCAGAAAACATGAGGAGACAATGTTTGCAAGGGGACTAAGTCACAAGCTAGAGGATTGCAAGAGCACCCTCAACCCAGGACCAGGATCACTGAAGGATTTGGTGAGGGTGGGGAGGGAGGCACTCAATTACACCATTGGCAAGAAAGCAAATACAAGCTGCTGTTTTCAGGCTCAACAGGAAATACAACACACAACAAGCGGTGCCTCACCCCACTAGCTCAAAAGTAACACATTTCTCAATCTCCATCTAGATTAGATGTTCCATGAATCACATAAATGTCCAATCCTTTCCTGAATCCTCCTAAATTGGCCTCAAATCGATTTGGCAGCAGCAAATTCTTCTAGACCTCCTATCCCCAAAAGATGTTTGTAACACTGACCACAATGGACAGGACACATCTATTAAGAACCATCCACCCAGGCTTGTAAACTGCAGGTCAAAAAGTCACAGCTGAAGAGAACTTCAACATGGATGACTAACTGGTCTAAGGAGGGTCTTTTAAGGCAACTGTACGGGTGTATCCACAACATAGCCCTTAAATGCATGACTAGAGGGCAGAGAACAAACTCCTACAGATATTTTATTTTTGATACTTTCACTAAAAAGATACATAGGAAATGAAACACAAAACATGTGATAGGAACAAATGGAGGAATTCAGAGTGTTGGCTGAAAGTGCATCATTAACTCCTTCTACCGTGTCCCTGGTCCCATCCCATCCCTGAAGCACAGAATCAACAGCACACGAAAAGAGCAGCACTACCCAAAACCCAGACATTGTGGGAGGCTTGGTAGGAGTGACTGAGGCTTCTGATCCTTGATCCAAAGATGTAAGATGGGCTAAAGGGGATGGCAGTCTAGCAAGCTAATGGATGAAGCTGCATTATTTGCAGCTTTAGCTGTGGAGCTTGGACTGTATGTTTTGTACACAGCATTATGGGCATGAGAAGATGAGGTCTTAGGAGCCAAGGAAGTAAACAACTGAGAGTAAAGGCATGAAAAGGGTTTGAAGTGCCAGTTCTAGATGCCTTGTGTCTTGAGGCAGGGAATGGCTCTTATTCAGTAGTACATGTACGTTCTAAATTGATCCTGAGTCCTGTCTACCCTCCCATGTCTCAGTCACCAAGGGATCTGCTGGTTCCACTGTTCTGCACAATGACAAACACTAACAGGGTTGTGGTGAGCAGCAGAGTGAGGTTTCTGCTGCCAGAATAAGCTCTCACTCCCAAGACAAGTCCATCAATCTTCTTGAAGAAAATGCAACCATGTTAAACACATTATTCTCCTCACCTCTTCCAGTCTGTTTCCAGTAGGCAGACTGGGATACTGCAGTGTTGCCAACACCCCAATCTCCACTTCTCCCTCCTCCACTATTATCTGGAGTGCCAGCCCTTCTCCTCCACTGGGTCTCAGTAGTTGAAAGCATTAGTGTGCAAATTCTGTCCTTTGTACCCAGGTCCATGTATAACCTGCAGGTGTAGCTCCAGTGCAGCGCATACTGGCAATCATCTGCATGGAAGTGCACTTGGTACATGGAACACTTAGCTTTAAACATTTAGTTTGTATGAGAATCTGAAGCTGGCATATCAAGAACAGTTTGGATTCCACCCTCAAACATGTCAGATCAGCTGTAAGTACGTATCTTCCTAAACATTCATTAGGCTGGCTAACCAGCCAAAGCTCCAAGCGTATCTGCTGTGTTGATAAAGTTAGCTGTTGGGTTGGCAGAGGATGCAACTTCTCCTGACACACCCAAGTACCTTTTTCTAGCTTCACACAGAGCTCTTGATTTCAAGTGGCTGCTGGGGAGATGTCTTTGTCCACACAACGTATCAAGCAGTCCCTGCATCCCCAGCTATCAGGAACAGTCTCTGCAAATCACGTAAGACTCTCCTCCTTCAGCCTGTCCTTCTCAAGGAGTTTCTCTCACCTGGGCTTCTCCAAAGTCACTTCTCCCGAAGGACACAAACACCAGCATCACAACGCTGTGTCCCTAGGGAGGTCACCACTTCCCAGCTGTCAATGATGGGATCATAGCACTCAATGCTGCTCAGCAGCGAGTTGCCATCATACCTGCAAAGGACAGAGGGCTACAGGTGAGCAATGATTTCTGAGAGGGAGAGAGGGGAGTACAGAGCCCTGGGTGGGAGCTTAAGGAGTTACCCTGGGCATTCGAAGGCCCAGAATGCTGCTAAAGGTCTGTGTACAGGGAAGGAGGGCTGAATTAAGATCAGTACAGCAGTTCCAGAGCACCTCTCCCACCATCTCCCTGGCCAGCTCAGCAGCGTTCCAGCACGTGGCGCTGCTTGTTTAATTCACTATGGTGATACCATGACCTGTCAGTCTTTGGGTGCGCCAAAAGGGAAATACATGGAGAGCCCCTGTTTTGAAGCTCTACTGCAGGATCTGCATCCATTGCACTAAACTTACTTGCTGGCTATTAGTTTGCTTAGTGACAACAAACCACTCCCCCTCCCCCAGCCTGGGTTGGACCCTCCCTGCTAATACGTTTTAAACATGGCTGTCCTCGTCTGCACTAAGGATTAAGTCTTGTTTAGCAGCATGTTAGAGGACTCCTTTCCTACCACCAAACAAGTTCCCAGTATAGACAACCCCTCAAAGACCAGCAAGACCCACCCTTCTTACCCAGCTATTGCATACAGCCGTCCCCTCAGCACGGTGGCACCCACGTAGCAACGAGGTGTTGTCATACTCGTCACAGTAGTCCAGGAATCAGTGCGAACGTTATAGGCTTCCACAGAGGAGAGATGCGCTGTCCCATCAAACCCACCAACAACGTAAATGTGATCGTTCAACAACGCTACTCCTGCTCCTGGAAGGGGAAGGGGAGTTATGCTGAGCAATAGTGACCAGCACACGATTATCACTGCAGCTAGGCTGGATGGAGAGCACTCTCCCCATAACTGCAACTCTATGGCAGGGATGCTACTACACTTAACAGGGATGGAAAGGACATATCTTACTTGCTTCAACTTTCTGCAAAATAGCTTGTTAGAGTTCAAGTGTTTCCTGATTGTTCTTACCTCAAAGGAGACACTTTGGTGAAAGTTTGGTAAACTCTGTGGTTTTCATTCATCCATTCAACTGAAAAAAAGATGGTTATTCACCTTTGTAACTGTTGTCTTCGAGATGTGTTGCTCATATCCATTCCAATTAGGTGTGCGTGCGCTGCGTGCACGGCCATCAGAGAAACTTTTACCCTAGCAACACCCGGTGGGTTGGCCGCAGAGCCCCCTGGAGTGGCGCCTTCATGGCGCTGGATATATACCTTGGCCAACCCAGCGCCCCCTCAGTTCCTTCTTGCCAGCTACTTCAATAAAGGGGAAGGAGGGCAGGTCTGTAATGGATATGAGCAACACATCTCGAAGAACAACAGTTACAAAGGAGAAAGGATAGCTCAGTGGTTTAAGCACTGGCCTACTAAACCCGGGGTTGTGAGTTCAATCCTTGAGAGGACCATTTAGGGATCGGGGTACCCTGTCAGGGACAATACTTGGTCCTGCTAGTAAAGGCAGAGGACTAGACTCAATGACCTTTCAATGTCCCTTCCAGTTCTATAAGATAGGTATATCTCCATATATGATATTATTATTAAAGGTGAGTAACCATCTTTTCTTCTTCAAGTGCTTGCTCACATTGATTCCAATTAGGTGACTCCCAAGCCTTACCTAGGCGGTGGGGTCGGAGTGAAGTACCGTGGATTGTAGGATCGCCCTACCAAATGCTGCATCATCTCTGGCTTGTCTAATGATGGCATAGTGTGAGGCAAACGTATGCACTGAAGACCAAGTAGCAGCTCTACAGATCTCCTGGATTGGCACCTGGGCCAGGAAGTCTGCCGACGAGGCTTGAGCCCTCGTGGAGTGAGCAGTGAGATGGGGGGTCGGGATCCCGGCCAGATCATAGCAAGCACAAATACATGATGTGATCCAAGAAGAGATGCACCGGGAGGAGACCGGAAGACCCTTTATCTGGTCTGCTACCACGATGAAGAGCTGTGTTGTTTTCAGGAATGGTTTCATACATTCAGTGTATAAGACAAGAGCCCTACAAACATCGAGGGAGTGAAGCCGTTGTTCCTGACTATTGGTGTAAAGTTTTGTAAAGAAAATCAGGAGGAAGATATCCTGGTTGATATGAAAAGTCGATACCACCTTGGGAAGAAAGGCAGAATGAGGTCATAGCTGCACCTTATCTGTATGGAAGATTGTGAAAGGTGGTTCTGATGTAAGAGCCCTGAGCTCAGAGACCCACCTCACCGAAGTGATCGCAACGAGGAAAGCTGTTTTCCAAGAGAGGTACAAAAGGCAACATGTGGCCAAAGGTTCAAACAGAGGTTCCATAAGTCTGGAGAGGACCAAGTTGAGGTCCCAAGTGGGTATAGGAAAATGAGGTGGATGACATTGGGGTGGAGTGACCACTCATGGTATTAAAAGGACCTGCTGAGGTGGTCCACCAACGTGTTCTGGACCCCTGGTAGAAACAATGCCACTAGGTGAATGGAATGGGCTATGCAGAACTCCCAGAGTCGAATGGCCTCTTGACAGAAGGGGGAGGAACAAGCCCTCCCTCGCTTGCTGATGTAGAACATGGCCATGGTGTTGTCTGTGAGGACCAGCACACAATGACCATGCAACCACTCCCAAAAGGCTTGTCATGCAAGATGCACTGCCATCAGCTCCCATACATTGATATGAAGAGAGAGATTGAATGCGGCCCATAGACCTTGCGTCTGGATGTCCCCGAGGTGGGCCCATCCGAGGGCTGACACGTCCGTGATGAGGGACAAGGAGGGTTGAAGAGTGTGGAAGGGGACTCCTTCGCATACCACCCTTGGGTCTAGCCACCATTGGAAGGAGGCCAGGATACTTTCCAGAACAGTGACCACCAGGTTCAGGCTGTCTTGACCTGGGCGGCAGACAGATGCCAGGGAGGCCTGAAGCGGTCGGAGCCGAAGTCTAGCATGTCTGGTCAAGTATGTGCAGGAAGCCGACCAGGAGACTCGGGCATGTTCTTGCCGTTGAGGTTAGGAACCTCTGAAGGTTCTGGATGAGGCCCGTCAGAAAGTGGAAACGCGCGTCCGGCAGGAGGGCTTGGGCACGCATGAAATCTAGGATCGCCCCGTTCAATTCTATTCTATTCTCTGGGTTGGTTCTAGAGTCGACTTCGCCAAACTGAAGAGAAGACCTAATAGAGAAAATGTGTCCATGACCACTTGAACGTGGGATTGCACCTGTTCTTTGGTATGACCTTGGATGAGCCAGTCATCGAGATACGGGTATACCTGTATCCGTCTCCGACGAAGGGAGGCTGCCACAACTGCCACACATTTGGTGAACACCTGGGAGGCCATGGAAAGACGCAACGGAAGGACCGTCAACAGGTAGTGTTCGCGGTTGACCACAAAGCGGAGGAAGTGTCTTTGTGCCAGATGGATTGCTATGTGGAAATATGCGTCCTTCATGTCGAGGGCAGCATACCAGTCTCCAGGGAAGGTATAATGGTACCCAAGGAGATCATGTGGAACTTAATGAATTTGTTGAGTCCGCGCAAGTCCAAAATAGGCTGAAGCCCGCCCTTTTCCTTGGGTATTAGGAAGTGATGTGAGTAAAACCCCTTGTCCCTTAGCTCCCTTGGAACCTCCTTGATTGCCCCCATGGATAAGAGTGTTTGACCCTCCTGAATGAGGAGTTGCTCGTGAGAATGGTCCCTGAAGAGACAAGGGGAGGGAAGGTGGGGAGAAAGAAAATTGGACAGAGTAACCCCTTTCCACCGTGCGAAGAACCCAACGGTCTGTGGTTATACGGGACCAAGCACAGTGGAAATGGGATAAACAATTCAGGAAGGGTGGGGTAGGATCCTGACTGAGGTCCGGTACATCATCCAGTACATCGAACATCCCTTCAAAAGTTTTGCTGAGGGCTTGGAGGGGCCTTGGCTGGGTTGGTGGTTGGAGGGTTTCCTCCTGGTATTGCACCCCTGCCTCCTGTAGAAGTCCTGCCTCAGCCGAGGAGGAGGATAGGAGCTTTGGGGCTGAGGCTTAAATGGCTTCCTCTGGGTAGCTGGTGTGTGCATCCCCAGCGATCACATTATGGCCCTTGAGTCCTTAAGGCTCTGAAGCCTCGAGTCAGTTTTGTCTGAAAACAGGCCCTCTCCATCAAAGGGAAGATCATGTAATGTTTGCTGAAGCTCCGGTGGTAAGCCAGAAGCTTACAGCCAAGATATACGTCTCATTGCAATGCCCGAAGAGAGGGTCCAAGCAGCAGAGTCTGCGGTGTCCAACAAGGCCTGTAATGAGGTCCTCGCCACCGTCTTGCCCTCTTTCACCAAGGCTCCAAACTCCTCTCTGGACTCCAAAGGAACCAGCTCCTTGAACTTTAACATGGAGTTCCAAGAGTTGTAGCTGTATTGGCTCAGGAGCACCTGCTGGTTTGTGATCTGGAGCTGAAGACCGCCTGAGGAGTAAACTTTGCGCCCAAATAAATTGAGGCATTTGGCCTCTTTTGATTTGAGTGCTGGGGCTTGCTGACCATGGCACTCCTTCTCATTCACTGAGGCTACCACCAGTGAAAAGGGCTGTGGATGTGTGTACAGATAGTCATATCCTTTGGAGGGGACAAAGTACTTCCACTCCACCCCTTTAGTAGTTGGAGGAATGGACGTGCATATTTGCCAGATTGTTCTGGCTGTGGTCTGAATGGTCCAGATGAGCAGTAGGGCCACCCTGGATGGAGCCTCTGCGGACAAAATGTCAACCACAGGGTCCTCCACCTCTAGAACCTCCTCCGCTTGGAGATTCATATTCTGCACCACCCTACGTAAGAGGTCCTGGTGGGCACAATGGTCTATTGGGGGGGGACCCGAAATAGCAATGCCTGCCACTGCCTCATCAGGTGAGGATGAGGAGGAGGCCACAGGAGGAAGAGGATCATCTGGGCCATCTTGGTCAGCTGCGTCTCGGAGTCCTGAGCCCACGATTTCAGCGTCCGGACCCAGAAGTGGGGCTGGAGGAGGTTCTGGAGCCTGGATGGACAACGCCCCAGTTTCCATGCCCCCAGGAGCAAGATGGCTGATGGAGACCTCTGGTACTCGCGACTCGGAGAGGGCTGAATGAGAAGGCCCTGATGGAGCACCCTGGGCCTCGTGGTACGCCCAGGATGTCCAAAAGGGCCACTGAGTAGACCCTTGGACCAGACCTTGTCTCTACGCCTGCCAACGAGCAACCCCTGAATTCAGATGTGATCCAAGTGGCGGCGGTCTGATAGACGCGACCCCGCGTCTGACTCTGTCAAATGAGAGGCAGATCGCGATGGAGATTGGTACCACGAAGATGGAAAGCGATGCCGCGAGAGGGAGAGGTGCCATGACCTAGATCAATGCTGGGATCTGGACCAGTGCCAAGATCTGGACCTAGACCTCGACGGTGATAGTCGTTGGGAGTGGCGTCTGGACCGAGAACGGTGTACAGACCGTTGCTGAGACTGGTGCCGGGAGTCTGAACAGTGCTGTGAGTACGACCACTGCCGCAAAGGAGAGTGGTGCCGGGACTGCGAGCGACGTCGGTACTGCGAGTGGTGTCGGGAGCAGGAATGGTGCCAAAAGCAGGAACGGTGCTATGGCTCAACCGACAATGCCAGGTGGATAAGGGCCGGCTTGCCCCGGGATGGGACCACACGAGCAGCCTCTTTCTGCTGAGGGGATGCCGACGCTGTCATAGCAATCAGATCCCTTGCAGCCGCAAATGTGTCTGGAGTTGATGGCAACTGGACTTCAACCACGCTATGTGTCGGGGAGTCCAGACTCACCGGCTCCGCTCTCAGTGCCGGAGTCAATGGTGCCGAAGTCGGCACTTGTGCCCCTGGTTGCTCCTCTATGGGATGCGGTGCCGAGGATGGGTCCAGGGAAGCTCGTGTCTGCTGAGGTGGGCCAGCATTTACTGGTCTATAGTGCCACTTCTGACCAGGTGAGTGCAAGCGGTGCCAGACCGATGGTGCTGGCTGCGGTGACAGGGAATGCCGGTGCCATGGGTCTCTATCAGAGTCCGACTGCAGTGCAGTCCCTACTGTTGCAACCAGGGCGCTGCGCACTGAAGCGCTTGGTGCTGGGTCTTGACACGGTGCTGGAGGTTGAGGGCTAAGAGCCACCTCCATGAGGAGCTGACACAAACGAAAGTCCCACTCCTTTTTAGTCCAGGGCCAAAAACCTTTGCAGATCCTGCAGTTCTTGGTCTGATGAGACTCCCCCAGACACTTTAGGCAAGAGCCATGGGGGTCGCCTGTTGGCATGGGCTTGGAGCAGGACAACCAGGGTTTAAAGGCCAGAGCCTTGGGCCTGAACCCAAGCTACCGGTGGGGAGGAGGGAAGATCACTGCCAACCCGCTAAGTAGAACTATTTATACTATAACTATATAAAAACTAATTATACTAACTATAAACTATTAACAAACTATTAACACTGTTCAGAGGAATAACACTAGGGAGAGTGGAGAGCAGCAAAGCCGGGCTCCACAGTTCCAACGACTGTCATGGATGGTAAGAAGGAACGGAGGGGGCGCTGCATCGGCAGGGATATATATCCAGCGCCATGAAGGTGCCACTCCAGGGGGCTCCACGACTGACCCACTGGGTGTTGCTAGGGTAAAAGTTCACCGACGACCATGCATGCAGCGCACACACACCTAATTGGAATCAATATGAGCAAGCACTCGAACAGCAACAACTGGATTTCTCTGCTTTTAGTGGACAGTTTGGGCAATACGCATGGGGAGGGGACAGGGCACTGGGGTCAGGCTGCAGACAGAGCTGAAGCAATAGCTCTAAACATGCTTGCCCAACTCAAGGGTGCAGAAAGGTTTAAACCCAATGGAACTGCCATGATTCTACTGAGTGTGTGTGGGAGGCCATGCTGGGGGACTCAGTGCAGAGGAGTAGTTTGATGGCCGTACAAATGAGTGGATCCATTAATATGCACACATAGGTATAACCCCTGCACAGTGCATGCATTTATCTCTGGCTGCTACTCAGCTCATTGGCTGTAGCGGGGAGAAGGCAACTGCTCTGCACCAAGCTGGAGATGGAATTCCTTTACCCCATCCCTCTTAGACCTTCTTCACACAGTCAGGCAATATCTGGCCCTACGTACATGAAGGCTGCTGTCATCAACCTCAGTGATGTGGTGGCACTGAAGCACAGCAGAATTAATATCCCACCTTGCTCCAAAATGACCATACCTATTGGATAAGGTCAAAGTGACCCTTTCCCTGGGATGTGGTTTACTGGTAACTCAAATAACAGAAAATAAACCTCACCCTAAACTCTTTCCCAGCCTGATTGTTCCTAGCTACACTACCTTTCAGATCTGGTGCAGCTGTGAAGCACCTACCCCACTGAGCCAGCAGAATGTGCTCAGTAACTTTATGCAGGGTTCTAAATCCTGCTAAGAGTGAAGGTTAACAGCTGAGCCCTGGATAGATTCATAGATTCCAAGGCCAGAAAGGACCACTCTGATCATCTACTCTGACCTCCTGTAAAACACAGGCCAAAGAACGTCCCCAAAAGAATTCCTGAGCACATCAGTGAAAAACATCCCTTCTTGATTTAAAAATGGTCAGTGATGGAGAATCTACCATGACCCTTGGTCAGTTGTTCCAATGGTTAATTACCTGTTAACAGTGTATATCTTATTTCCAATCTGAATCTGTATCTCTAGTCAGGGTTGTAAATACTGCCACCTTGTTACAGTCAACACTATTAACTATTTTACTGCTGATCATCTTCACAGAAACATCCAGCTACCCTGGGATTCTATTCTATACGTTATTGTTTTATACTGCACTCACCACCATAGTATCCAAGAGCCTTCCAGTAATGCATTAAGCCATTTGACTATATATCGGTTACATGTTTATTCTCTCATTTTCTCCCCATATGGAGAAGCACATGAAGTGGGGTATCTTGGGTTGGCAGCATCTATTATTTTTAAATATAGGTATACATGTTGCTATGTGCTTATAGTACAGAAAGCAAGGGGAAAGTAGTGAGGTTTTTGATAGTCTACGTTCCTGGGGGAGTTTGTTTCATAGTCTCAGGCTACCCCAGACATGAGTTCTGTCTCCTGCAGAGATGAGCTTTACTTTTATTGTTGAAAGTTCCATTGTGCCAGATGATTGTGTGGGAGAGTAAAAAACAGTCACCTATCTTTCGTAACTGTTGTTCTTCGAGATGTGCTGCTCATGTCCATTCCATTCTAGATGTGCACATGCCCATGTGCACAGTTGTCAGAGATTTCTGCCTTAGCGACATCCGTAGGGCCAGCTGTGGCACCCCCTAGAGTGGCACTCCCATATATCAGGTGCCGCTGGCCCGGTGCCCTCTCAGTTCCTTCTTGCCGGCAACTCCAAAAGAGGGGTGAGAGAGCGTGAAATGGAATGGACATGAGCAACACGTCTTGAAGAACAACAGTTACGAAAGGTAGGTAAACTGTTTTTTCTTCTTCAGTGCTTGTTTATGTTGATTCCATTGTAGGTGATTCACAAGCAGTATCAACAGAGGTGGGCTTAAGAGTTCACAGCTTAGTGGCTTGCAGTACTGCCCTGCCAAAGCCAGTATTGTCCCAGGCCTGCTGGGTCAGAGCATAATGAGATGTACAAGTGTGGACAGATGACTGTTCTACATGTGGCTGCTCTATAGATGCCCTGGATAGGCACATGGGCCAGAAAGGCTGCCAAAGAGGCCTGCACCCTGGTAGAGTGGGCGGTGACAATAGCCGGGGATGGCATCTTCTCTCGGTCACAGCAGAAGTGAATGCAGGCAGTGATCCAAGAAGAAATTCTTTGAGTGGCTACTGGGCAACCTTTCATCCTGTCGGACACTGCGACGAACAATTGCATGGACTTACGGAACGACTTGGTTCTGTCCACATAGAAAGTCAGAGCCCTCCTATGTCCAGGGCATGTAGCCTGCGCTCCTCTTCTGACTTATGCAGCTTTGGAAAGAAGACCGGTAAATAAATATCCTAGCTCCAATGAACCTGAGAGACTATGTTAGGAAGAAACGCCGAGTGCGGCCTTAGCTGGACCTTGTCCTTGCAGAAGACCATATACAGCGGCTCTGAGGTGAGCACCTGAATCTCAGATACCCAGCAGGCTGACATCACTGCAACCAGGAACGCGACCTTCCAGGAGAGGAGAGAACAGGAAGCCAAGGGCTCAAAGGGAGGACCCATGAGCTGAGACAGCACGAGATTCAAGTCTCACAGAGGGACAGTGTCTCTGACTTGTGGGTAGAGGCACTCCAAGCTTTAAGGAATTGATATCCCAAGCAAAAACAGACTTACTCTGTAACGGCGGGTGGAAGGCCGAGATGGCTGCTAGATAGACCTTGATCAATGAGAAGGACAAGTCCTGGAGCTTGAGATGCAGGAGGTAGTCCAGAATAAGCTGCAGTGAAGCTCGCTCGGGACTAACGGCTTTGTCCGCAATCCAACAGGTGAACCGTCTCCACTTGGCCACGTAGTTCGCTCTGGTGGAGGGCTTCCTGCTTCCCAACAGAACACGCTGAACCTCTGCCGAGCACTGCTGCTCCTGCACGTTTAACCACGTAGCAGCCAGGCTGTCAGATGTAGTGCCGGCAGGTTGGGGTGCAGAAGACTGTTCTGTGGTTCTGGGACAACATGTCCGACCTGAGCGGTAGCTGGAACAGGGTTGCTACCGAGGCCCAAGAGAGTGCTGAACCAGTGTTGTTGCCCTGTCCTGTTTGATCTTCATGAGAATCTTGGGAAGCAACAGTACCGGAGGGAAGGTGTACATCAAAGCCCGACCATAGGAGCAGAAAGACATCAGACAGGGTTCCTCTGTCCCTGCCCCCAATTGAGCAGAAGACATGGTACTTCCTGTTCTGCCTGGAAGCGAACAAGTCCACCTGGGGAATTCCCCACCTGTGGAAGATGGAGCTGACCACTTCTGGATGAAGGGTCCACTCATGGCGAGACGAGAACATCCTGCTGAGGCGATCTTCCAACGGGTTCTTGGACCCCGGAAAGTGAGCAGCTACGAGATGGATGTTGTACTGTAGACAGAAGCCCCAGAACCAGAGGGTTTCCTGGCAAAGCAACCCTGCCTGTTGATATAGAAAACTATAGCCATGTTCTCCGTCAGGACCTGTACCATCCTGTCTTGTATATGAGGTAGAAAGGGCTGGCAGGCCAGTCAGACCGCCCTGAGTTCCCTGACATTGATAAGAAGGAAACAATCTTGACTGGACCAATGGCCTTAAGTGTTGAGATTGCCGAGGTGGGCTCCACAGTCCAGGTCCAAGGCGTCGGAGACAGGGATCACCGATGAGGATGGCAAAGGGAACACCTTCCGACACCGACACGAGATCCTGCGGCCAGATGAGGGACACCAGGACGCTGTCCGGAATCCTGACCACCCTACCAGTTGGGGACACAGACTGATGCCAGCCACACTGAACAGGTCTGAGGCGGAGTCGTGCGTGCCAGACCATACAAATACATGCTGCCATGTGGCCCAGCAGCCTCAGGCACATGTGGGTGGTGGTGAGGGGTGGGCCTGCAGGCCTGCAATAAGGTCCGACATGACCTGGAACCGAGTCTCAGGGAGGAAAGCCCTGACCTGAGTGAAGTCGAGGACCGCTCTGATGAACTCTGTGTGTTGTACAGGGGTTAAGGTTTCCTTTGTCTCATTTATTATAAACCCCAGGTTGCAACAAGTGGAAAAGACCAGGTTGAGATGCCTCCCAACTGACCCGGAGACCTGCCCTTTATCAACCAGTCATCGAGGTACAGGTATATTTGGACTCCCCGAAGTCTCAGGTAAGCAGCCACTGGTGCTATACATTTTGTGAATAACCTTGGGGCCGATGAAAGACCAAAGGGCATTGCTGTAAACTGGAAATGATGCCCTCCCATGATTTGAGGACTTCAATAACTCAGACATAGGTTAGGGGTTTGTTACAGGAGTGGGTGGGTGAGATTCTGTGGCCTGCATTGTGCAGGAGGTCAGACTAGATCATCATAATGGTCCCTTCTGACCTTAAAGTCTATGAATCTATGACACACCTGTGCCCCGGAAAGATGGAAATATGGAAGTATGCATCCTTTAAATTGAAGGCGGTGTACCAGTCTCCTGGATCCAGGGAGGGACTGATGGAGGCCAGGGAGACCATGTGGAACTTCAACTTCTGGAGTGACTTGTTGAGGTGACGCAGGTGGGTCTGAGGCCTCGTTTTGCCTTCAGAAATAGGAAGTAGCAGGAGTAGAATCCTCTGCCTTCCACATTCCGAGGAACCTTTTCCACTGCCCCCAAGTGAAAGAGGTCTTTGACCTCCTGAACAGGGAGTTGCTTGTGAGAAGGGTCCCTGAAGAGGGACAAGGGAGAAGTGGGAGGGGTGGTCAGCTGTGAACTGCAGGGTATAACCAGAGGAAACCATACCTAGTACCCACCGGTCCAAGGTGACACGGAGGCGGTTGAGGAAAGGGAGCGTTGGATCCAGTACAGTGGCTGAGGCTCTGTCCTCAAGCGGACTCTCAAAATGACTGCTTATGGCCTCCCTGACTTGTGAGAGGGTCAGGTTGAGCAGGCAGACGGGAAGAGGATGGGTAATGCCTCTTAGGTGCTTTGTCCTTGTTCTTTCTCCTGTAGGGGCCAGACCTGGGAGCCCCCCCCCCCCAGGACTTAGACTGTGTCTGAGGAGGAGGCAGAACATAAGAATGGCCATACTGGGTCAGACCAAAGGTCCATCTAACCCAGTATCTTGTCTACCGACAGTGGCCAATGCCAGATGCCCCAGAGGGAGTGAACCTAACAGGTAACGATCAAGTGATCTCTCTCCTGCCATCCATCTCCACCCTCTGACAAACAGAGGCTAGGGACACCATTCCTTACCCCATCCTTGTTAATAGCCATTAATGGACTTAACCACCATGAATTTAGCCAGTTCTCTTTTAAAACGCTGTTATAGTCCTAGACTTCATAACCTCCTCAGGTAAGGAGTTCCACAAGTTGACTGTGCGCTGTGTGAAAAAGAACGTCCTTTTATTTGTTTTAAACCTGCTGCCTATTAATTTCATTTGGTGACCCCTAGTTCTTGTATTATGGGAATAAATAAATAACTCTTCCTTATCTACTTTCTCCACATCACTCGTGATTTTATACCTCTATCATATTCCCCTTAGTCTCCTCCTTTCCAAGCTGAAAAGTCCTAGCCTCTTTAATCTCTCCTCATATGGGACCCATTCCAAACCCCTAATCATTTTAGTTGCCCTTCTCTGAACCTTTTCTAGTGCCAGTATATCTTTTTTGAGATGAGGAGACCACATCTGTACGCAGTATTCAAGATGTGGGCGTACGATCTATTTATATAAGGGCAATAATATATTCTCCTTCTTATTCTCTATCCCCTTTTTTATGATTCCTAACATCTTGTCTGCTTTTTTGACCGCCTCTGCACACTGTGTGGACATCTTCAGAGAACTATCCACAATGACTCCAAGATCTTTTTCCTGGTTTGTTGTAGCTAAATTAACCCCCATCATATTGTATATACAGTTGCGGTTATTTTTTCCAGTGTGCATTACTTTACATTTATCCACAATACATTTCATTTACCATTTTGTTGCCAAATCACTTAGTTTTGTGAGATCTTTTTGAAGTTCTTCACAGTCTGATTTGGTCTTAACTATCCTGAGCAGTTTAGTATCATCTGCAAACTTTGTGACCTCACTTTTTACCCCTTTCTCCAGATCATTTATGAATAAGTTGAACAGGATTGGCCCTAGGACTGACCCTTGAGGAACAACACTAGTTACCCCTCTCCATTCTGAGAATTTACCATTAATTCCTACCCTTTGTTCCCTGTCTTTTAACCAGTTCTCAATCCATGAAAGGACCTTCCCTTTTATCCCCTGACAGCTTAATTTACATAAGAGCCTTTGGTGAGGGACCGTGTCAAAGGCTTTCCGGAAATCTAAGTACACTATGTCCACTGTATCTCCCTTGTCCACATGTTTGTTGACCCCTTCAAAGAACTCTAATAGATTAGTAAGACATGATTTCCCTTTACAGAACCCATGTTGACTTTTGCCCAACAATTTATGTTCTTCTGTGTGTCTGACAATTTTATTCTTTACTATTGTTTCGACTAATTTGCCCGGTACTGATGTTAGACTTACTGGTCTGTAATTGTTGGGATCACTTCTACAGCCCTTTTTAAACATTGGGGTTACATTAGCTATCTTCCAGTTGTTGGGTACAGAGGCCAATTTAAAGGACAGGTTACAAACCCCAGTTAATAGTTCCGCAACTTCACATTTGAGTTCTTTCAGAACTCTTGGGTGAATACCATCCGGTCCCGGTGACTTGTCAATGTCAAGTTTATCAAGTAATTCCAAAACTTCCTCAGATTTGTCACCTACAAAAGCCGGCTCAGGTTTGGGAATCTCCCTAACATCCTTAGCCTTGAAGACTGAAGCAAAGAATCCATTTAGTTTCTCCACAATAGCTTTATCATCTTTAAGTGCTCCTTTTGCAGAGGGCAGAACACCTTCCTGCACAGCTGAGGGGTGTGCAGACCCAGGGAACAGAGGGTGGCTCAGGAGCTTAGAGTCAGCTCAGAAAAGAGCCCCAAACCCTCAGATGGCAGGTCCTGTGTCGTGGTCTGCATCTCCTGAGACAGCCCAGAAGCCTGCAACCAGGAGCTGTGTTGCATGGTCACCACCAACACGACCACCCTGGCAGCTGAGTCCGTCGCATCCAGGCCATCTGGAGGACTCCACAGGCCACCGCCATACTTTTGCTCACCAATGCGGCGAACTCATGGGCACGATCCTGTGGGAGGGTCCTCATGAACTTATTAAGGGAGTTCCACAGGCTATAACGTCCCAGCAGGGCCTGGTGGTTAGAGACCCTAAACTGTAAGCTGGCCATCGAATAAACTTTTCTCCCAAACAGGTCGAGTCTCCTGGCCTCTATTTTTGGGGTTCCGCTGGGGTGGCCCTGTCTGTCCCCTTCATTCACTGCAGACACGACCAGTTATGCCACTGTGGGATGAGTATACAGATACTCAAAGCCCTTTGTAGGGACTTGTATTCTTTTCTGCTTTTTAGGATGTTGGTAGAATAGATGAGGCATTTGCCACACCGATTTGGCTATTTTGACCAACCCTGGGTGGATGGGCAATGCAATTTTTGCTGGCGTGGTGGCCAAGATGACACTTCAGCAACCTCTTTGATTTGTAAGCCCAGATTCTCCATCACACATTTAAGGAGGGCCTGGTGCTCCTTAAAATCATCCAGGGGATTGCTGTTGTGGGAAGGTCTGAGCACCACCTCGTCCAGGGATAATGATGATGATTGAGTGGCCTGAGGGATGGTGTCACCCCCTTCTTTACTGGGGAGGGCTCCCTCGGCACCAGAGTATGGGGTGCGGGTTCCGCCTCCGCTGCAGTGCCGTGCTCTGATTGCGGCACCGGCTGCACCTTGGCCAGTTTGTCCAATGTGGCCAGGGACGGCTGGGAGTACTGGACCGGCATCACCGGCACCCCCCCATGGATTCCAGGACTGCCGCTGGGGGGCGGGGGGCGGAAGAGATGGCCCCTGCTGTGTTGGCACTGCATCCTGTGCCGCCTGTCTCCTGCATCGGAGGGGAGTCACCCTGCCTTGGTGACAGGCTGAGAAGTCATGGTCCAATGCGACGACTGACCCTCCGGTGACCACGGCGGAGCCATTGTGACATGAGTGTGCCTACTGACCCTAGGCGAGCAGCGGTGTGATGGGGAATCTCTTGACTAACTAACACTATTAGCTAATTAACTATGAAACTATTTACAACCACAACTAGCAACTCAAAGGATAAACTGCTACTTTTCTTGCAGCAAGACAAGGCACTCAACCAACTATCACGAGCGGTAAGAAGGAACTGAGAGGGCACAGGGCCGGCATTGCCTGATATACTGCCGCATTGGAGCACCACTCCAGGGGGCACCACAGCCAGCCCTACAGATATCACTAAAGCAGAAATCTATGACAACTGTGCACGTGGATACATGCACACCTAAAATGGAATCGACATGAACAAGCACTTGTAGAAGAACCAGTATTCCCTTCCAAGCTATCCCATAGTGGAGCAAATTATACTTGATACTAGGGCTGTCAGGAGATTAAAAAATCAATCGCACAATTAATTTCATTGTTAAACAATAACAGAATACCATTTATTTAATTTTTTGGTGATGTTTTCTACATTATCAAATATATTGATTTGAATTACAACATAAAATACAAAGTGTACAGGGCTCACTTTATATTTTTGATTACAGGTACTTGCACTATAAAAAAACAAAATAAATAGTATTTTTAAATTCACTTAATATAAATACTGTAATGCAATCTCTATCATGAAAGTTGAACTTACAAATGTAGAATTATGTACAAAAAATAACTATATTCAAAAATAAAACAATGTAAAGCTTTAGAGCCTTTAGAGCCACTCAGTCCTACTTCTTGTTCAGCCAATCGCTCAGACAAACAAGTCTGTTTACATTTACAGGAGATAATGCTGCCTACTTCTTGTTTACAATGCCACCTGAAAATGAGAACAGGCATTCTCATGGCACTATTGTAGCCAGCGTTGCAAGATATTTACATGCCAGGTGTGCTAATGATTTATATGTCCCTTCATGCTTCAATCACCATTCCAGAGGACATGCGTCCTTGCTGAAGATGGGTTCTGCTCGATAACAATCCAAAGCAGTGCGGACTGAGTCATTATCATCATTATCTGAGTCAGATACCACCAGCAGAAAGTTGATTTTCTTTTTGATGGTTTGGGTTCTGTAGTTGCCTCATTGGACTGTTGCTCTTTTAAAACTTCTGAAAGCATGTGCCAATCCTCATCCCTCTCAGGTTATGGAAGGCACTTCAGATTCTTAAACTTTGGGTGGAGTGATGTAGCTATTTTTAGAAATCTCACATTGGTACCTTCTTTGCGCTTTGTCCTATCTCCTGTGAAAATGTTCTTAAAACAAACATGTGCTGGGTCATCATCTGAGCCTGCTATAACATGAAATATATGGCAGAATGCAGGTAAAACAGAGCAGGAGACATACCATTCTCCCCCAAGGAGCTGAGTCACAAATTTAATGAACGCATTATTTTTTTAATGAGAGTCATCAGCATGGAAGCATGTCCTTTGGAATGGTGGCTGAAGCATGAAGGGACATACTCATGTTTAGCATACCTGGCATGTAAATACCTTGCAATGCCAGCTACAGAAGTGCCATGGAAATGCCTGTTCTCGTTTTCTGTTGACATTGTAAATAAGAAGAGGGCAGCATTATCTCCTGTAAATGTAAACAAACTTGTCTTAAGGATTGGTTGAACAAGAAGTAGAACTGACTGGACTTGTAGGCGCTGAAGGTTTACACTGTTTTGTTTTTGACTGCAGTTATGTAACAACAAAATCTACATTTGTAAGTTGCACTTTTACCACACAGAGATTGCACTACAGTACTTGTATGAAGCAAACTGAAAAATAATATTTCTTTTGTTTATCTTTTACAGTGCAAATATTTGTAATCAAGAATAATATACATTTTGATTTCAATTACAACACAGAATACAATATCTATGAAAATGTAGAAAAAACATCCACGATATTTCATACATTTCAATTAGTATTCTAGTGTTTAACAGTGCGATTAAACCTGTGATTGTGATTAATTTTTTTAATCACAATTAATTTTTTTGAGTTAATTGCATGACTTAACTGCAGTTAAGACGTACTTGATACGTTTAAGGGCGTTTTTGGGGTGGTCTCGACAGAAAGCTGCCTAATAAATAGTGATCTCTTGTACAACATTTCACTTTACATATTAGCTACCGAATAATACAATAATTAACAATAGACTCCAGTAAATTACATTTAATGTTGCTAAGAGCAGTTCAAGGGAAGCCATATCAACAAGCACATCTGTAAATACGTTAACATGTTAAAACGTGGAAATTGTAAGTTAAAAGTTACATAAACAATTCTGATACCAACCGTAACACCCAGTCTGGAAACAAAAATGTGACCAGCACCCAAACCTTTACTCTGACCCAAGCTTTCTGTTCCCTAACATTTTACAGTCAGATCTAAATTCCACTGAAGTCAATGGTTGTTCTTCCTTTCACTTTAATGACAACTGAACATGGACATCACATGCCCCTTTAACACAATCTGTTTGGATAATTGATAATATGTGTATGTTTGTTCTGTCTGAGCAATTTGGCTCATTCACTGAGACATGAATAGCTCCTGCGTAATGGACACATTTTAGGATTTGGTGTAAGAATTAATTTTAATGTATGTTCATCCAGTAGCTTTGTCTCTAATGATTATTTTCTAAATATGGGAACACAGAATTATTTCCCTCAGTAGGGAAAGATTTCTACTATGATGGGTGCTATTAAAAAATCTAAGACATGCAAATGGTCTTGAATATCTAGTTTGATTTTGTAGACTGTATAAGGCTGAATGAAAAGACAGGCTTTTTATAATCTTTGCATGAATAAAAGTAATGTGTTTAAATGGTCAGGTGTAATTTTGAGAGAATCTATGCACTGAATAGATAATGTTTATTTGTTTTTATTAAGGCAGAGTTCTGGTTGTTTTGAAGCTCCTCATGGAGGTTTCTGTTTAATGGTCTGTATGCATGAACTGGGCAGTAAAGCTGGCAGCAGGACTGTTTATGGAACATTAGTTTGAGAACTTCTTGCTTTGTAAGGGTTATTTTGTTAAAGTAGTACCTACTGGTACATCAGTTCTTAATTTTTCACTTCACAAGCAGGAAGATCTGGACGACCTTGTAAACTGGAGTAATAGTAATAGGATGAAATTTAATAGTGAAAAGGGCAAGGTCATACACTTAGGGATTAATAATAAAAACTTTAGATATAGATTGGGGACGCATCAGTTGGAAGTAACAGAGAAGGAGAAGGACCTTGGGGTATTGGTAGATCGCAGGATGACTATGAGCCGCCAATGTGATATGGCCGTTAAAAAAGTTAATGTGGTTTTAGGATGCATCAGGCGATGTATTTCCAGCAAAGATAAGGAGGTGTTAGTACCGTTATATAAGGCGCTGGTGAGACCCCACCTGGAATACTGTGTGCAGTTCTGGTCTCCCATGTTTAAGAAGGATGAATTCAAACTGGAACAGGTTCAGAGACGGGCTACTAGGATGATCTGAGGAATGTCATATGAAAGGAGACTCAAAGAGCTTGGCTTGTTTAGTCTAGCCAAAAGAAGGCTGAGGGGGGATATGCTTGCTCTTTATAAATATATCAGAGGGATTAATAATAGGGAGGGAGAGGAATTATTTAAGCTTAGTACCAATGTAGATACAAGAACAAATGGGTATAAACTGGACACTAGGAAGTTTAGACTTGAAATTTGACGAAGGTTTCTAACCATTAGAGGAGTGAAGTTCTGGAACAGCCTTCCAAGGGGAGTAGTGGGGGCAAAAGACATATCTGGCTTTAAGATTAAGCTTGATAAGTTTATGGAAGGGATGGTATGATGGGAGAGACTAATTTTGGCAATTGATCTTTGATTATCGCCAGATAGCTATGCCCAGTGGTTGGTGATGGGATGTTGGATGGGATGGGATCTGAGTTACTGCAGAGAATTCTTTTCTGAGTTCTGGCTGGTGAGTCTTGCCTACATGCTCAGGGTTTAGCTGATCGCCATATTTGGGGTTGGGAGGAAATTTTCCTCCAGGGCAGATTGGCAGAGGCCCTGGAGGTTTTTCACCTTCCCCTGCAGCGTGGGGCATGGGTCACTTGCTGGTGGATTCTCTGCAGCTTGAGGTCTTCAAACCACAATTTGAAGACTTCAATAACTCAGACATAGGTTAGGGGTTTGTTATAGAAGTGGATGGGTAGGGTTCTGTGGCCTGCTTTGTGCAGGGGGTCGGACTAGATGATCACATTGGTCCCTTCTGACCCTAGAATCTATGAATCTATGTGTCACTTGACCAAAGCTTTTGGCTATTTCGTTTCCTAGACTTTATAGAAAATATTTTATAATGCTCCTTTTGGGCATGATGACAAACTGGAGGGAGTTCAAAGAAAAGCAGCAATATGATTGGGGGTTGGAGGGATCAATGTACTAGGAATGATTAGAAGAGCTAGAACTGTCTAATCTGACTAAGTAGGGAGAACAAAATCACATGGTAATAATCTACACATATTCATAGAGTGTAAGTACCAAGAAGATGAATGATTTCAGCCCCAAATGAATTGTTTTCAAAAAATGAGAAGGGAAGTTGAATGGACGCAGGAATACATCCTGAACTCTAGTGTGCACCACCATACAACTACTGTAGTTAGTGCCCACAATAAACTCAGCAGCCCAGCTGCTCAACAACACAGGCCACTAGGAACACATCTCTATGATACACTGCTTTCTGCAGTGGCTCTTCATTGAACACAGACTGCAAGGTCACTGTCCTGATTCTCTGCATGGAACTGGCACAAATATCTGTATGTCTGTGACCATGACACCCTCCAATGGCTACACTGAATTGGACAATGAAATTGTCAGCTACTAAGGAGGTTTAGTGACTATGGAAGACAGAACCTTCATAGCAGATGGAGAAAAACCATGGAAACTTACTGCAAGATGAAATCAGAATGACAACTAACCTCATAACATTCAAAGCTGAATGTGAACACCCTCTTTTCACTCAGGTCCTCCCACACTAGCATCTTTGTGGTCACTTTAAAAAAACTAAAAAGCAAACCAAATATAAAACCCATCAGACCCTTAAGGTTGCTTTTTGGTGACCAGAAAGGAAGAAAGTGCACTGCTGATCTTTTTCATTTGTAGGAGGCATTCTGAAGTTAGGGTACTGAGTGCCTGATAGAGACAGAGGAGCACTGCTGGCCAGGGCATATCCTGACATGTCGTTCGGGAACAACACTGTCCCATTGGCATCAGGGCTATAATGGAGAAAGCAAGAAAAGCCTCATTGTGGAGCTAAGTCAACGGTCACCCAGGGCTGCATAAGGACTGCTGCTAGGATCGCTGTGCATCTATAACAGTGCTAAGCGCCACAGGCCAGAAGATATACGATGGCCTCCAGGATATGAAGGCAGGCCAGAAATCATTGCTCTATTCAATCCAGCAGTGCACCCTGCATATTGGAGTTCTCACCTGAGCGCTTGGTGGCCATTGGGGTGACATTTGTCCAGTGTCCAGTGTGAGGGTCATACCTCTCTACAGAGTTCAGGATGTTCAGCCCATCATAGCCACCTGAAACAACATGGGAACAAACAGTGGGTTCAACTCCAATCACCGTTTCTGCAACGAGAACATTGCAATGCCTGTGTCTGCTCCATCCCCGATGGCTCTGGCTTAGTGACTCCTTGGCAGTGTGAGCAACACTACTCACAGCACCTTGCAAGGCTGAACAAAAGGAAACACAGAATCTAGCCTGCACCAGGCAGGGATCGAAGTTCTGGAGGCCACAAACAGCAGGGGCTGGGGATGACCTGAGGTGGAAGGCACAGGCAGCCATTGCAACTTTTTCAGGAAATTGTACACAAAGTGGCCATGTCACACTGCCTCAGCAGGGGAAGAACACTGTGGTACCAGCCCAGAGGGCAAGGAGAAGAAGGGAACAAGGGAAGGTTGGGAAACCTAGGATGGAGCAGTAAGTGAAAATGTAGCAGACAACGTGAGACACGAGATTCCCCTAGAATAGGACCATGACAAGGGTGGTCAGAAAACAAAGCCATGGCGCTGCCTTGACCAAGGGCCATGGAGAAGCATCCAAAGAATGAACTCATTTAAGAGTTTAAGACCATTCTCCATCTGGGACTCACAACATTCAGCCTGCACATTCCAGCAAGTACACATCCCCCAACTTCCTCATATCTCAGCTGGCACATGGCCCAGCACACCTCCCATGGCTTCAGTACAAGTCATCAGCATGTCTCCTCAGCAGTGACTATGTGAGAAATCTGTCTGCTGACTGAGCTACCTAATATCTCAGGAGAGCGAAGTATTCAACAACTGGGATTCTCTTTTAGGCTGTATTCTGCACATCCCAAGAGCCCGTTATAGATGGTATTTGCCCTGAATTCTGGGTGGAACACTAATATTTGCAGAATGCTGATGGATCCTAAGGTCACCTACCGAGGCAGTAGATAACACCATTAGCTACAACCAGTCCTGCTCCTTCCCGAGCTGTTTGCATGTCTCCCAGCATACTCCACTGATCAATATTTGGGTCATATCTTTCCATACTGGTGTGACGTCGGCTTCCATCAAAACCACCAGAAACGTAGATCATATCTGCAACATAATACAGGGAGCAGATTCAGAGAGACATGAATACACACATATACCCTTCCCTCTCCAGCACTTCCCACCCTTTTTACTATTTCATGCACACCATGTACGTGTGTCCCTGTGCACAGAAGAGGCTTAGGGTCACTTGGACACTGCCATTCATTGATGTTACATCAGCACTTCCTTAGAATGAATATTTAAAAGATGCAACACACTATGCTTGAAACCTGCTGCATAAATACCAGCCCAAAGGCATTCCTTAGCTATATTCCCTCATACAGTTCTACTGAAAAATATCTACATGTATTGATTATATTCAAATTGTTCACTGCAAATGACATTTCATCAAATGTTTAAAAACATGTTAAACTGCAGTAAATGAATCCATACAGGCCCCTGAAGGTGCTCCCAGCCGAGAGAGGGGGAACGGGACCAATCTGTTAGCACTAGGCTGACCAGATGTCCCGATTTTATAGGGACAGTCCCGATTTTCGGGTCTTTTTCTTATGTAGGCTCCTATTACCCCCCATCCTCTGTCCTGGTTTTTCACACTTGCTGTCTGGTCACCCTAGTTAGCACCAGGTCCCAGCAGTGACTTCCAGCTGGGACACACAGAAGTTGGTCTCTGGGAGCAGCATGTTTCTAACAACTGCCTGGGAGATAAATTCGGAACTTCAGGGTATAGAATGGAAGATTCCCGCACCCTGGAGCTAGAAACACATACTCTTAGGATGAAGAAGAGGAAGGGCTGCTCTTACGGTTAATGGACAAGTGATTTTCTTTCTTAAACTCCAAATGCTGAGAGATACAATCTCCAAACAGTTACTCCTCTTCCCTTATCGGCTACCTACCCTCAGAAGGTACTGACACACTGTATTTCATGCTGGCAATGGACCTGAGTGGCCTCTGTGACAAGTGCTGATCAAAGTGTACCTCCTAGGGTAGTGGCCCCTGCCAGGCCTCGACGAACATTCATTGGAGCCACTGAGTACCAGATGCCATCCTCATCCGACGTATAATCCAAGCACTCCACAGAGCTGAGACGGGAGCGGCCGTCGTATCCCCCAATCACGTAAATCCGATCATGCAGGGACACCGTGGCAACATAGCGCCTCTTGCGGGTGATGCTCTAACACATTTGAAGAAGTGTCAAAGACAGAAAATGACACCAATACATTCAAAACGATCAGAGTCTCTCTAGATTATTCCATCTCTTTTTGCTCTTACACTGAAAGGGACCTGTTCATATAGCCAAAGCCCTCAATTCTATGTGGCATACTGGGTGAAAATTATATGTAGGAATCCTGGATCTGTGTGTATGGATCCCCTTCCCTATGTCTCCCCCTCAGCGCTCCCACCTCCCAGTCCAATATCCTCTGCACTATTTATTTTGCAATTAAATTCAGTTTACTTTCTGTTGCCCCCAAAATTTCAACGTTCCGGAGACGTTTGCATTCCCACCACTTGTCAGCACTGTAGTAATTGTCAAGAGGAAAAGCTGGAAAGTTTGGCAGACGTGTAGGGAACATCTTGGGGGTTTCACCCCCAGAGCAGAATGGGATTTGGGAATTCATGGCATCCAGGCTCTTCCAGGTAGGAAATGCAGCTCCTTCCTCCCTTCTCCCACCTCCCCCCACTTGGTAGAGGTGGAGGTGGCTTTACATTTGGGGAGTAATGTTCCTCATTCTCCATCCCAGGAGCCACTAGCTCCTCCAGTGTCCTCTCTCCACTTTCTCCCATTACATTCAGCAACAAACATGCATGTTAGCAAGGTGTCTCTGTTACAATATCAGTGGTGAAATAGTTACTGTTGACATTTAAATGATCATCAATAAACTTCACAGTTTTAAGGCCCCACTGAGATGAATGGGGCAAGCCACACTGAAATTACAGCTCCATGAGAGTGTCTCTGCACACTCAGTTAATGAAATAATAGTAATAATTAGCCTTCATACAGTGCTTGTTATCAGCAGATCAAAAAGTGATTAAAAAGAAGGTATCACTATCCCCATTTCAGATAATCAAACTGAGGCACAGAGAGGTGAGCAAAATCCAGTGTGTAATAGTAACAGAGCTGGGAACAGAACTCAGGTGTCCTGAGTCCTGGCACCTCCAAAACATCACTTCATGGCTCAATTTCCATTCATAGTTTGATTTTTTTTCCTGGGGCATATGAGACTTAATGGTGACCTGCAAAGGAAAGAATAGGGCTAGAGCCTTTTCTTAAAAAAATTCTTTACAATGGATAAAAGAAGAATGTGAATGGTTTTTTGTAAGTTTTTTCCCTTGTTTCTTTTCCTATAATAGAAATTCAGGTTCTGTCTAGGCTCTGAGGGTATGTTTATACACCAAAGAAAAACTTGTGGTTGCCCCGCGCCAACTCACTCGGACTCCCAGGGCTCGGGCTGTTTCATTGCTGTGTAGATGTCCAGGCTTGGGCCCTAGGTCTGGGACCCTTCAGCCCCACAGGGTCCTGAGTCCAGACACCCAAGCCATGGGTGTTTAGTTGCTGTGTAGACACACTCTATGGTGACTGTAGACTTAGTGATGAGATGACATCATAAGAAACCGAAAGTTATAGTAATTGAGAGAAGGGATTTTTAATCCGTTAAAAACTTAAAAAAAAAAACCAAAAAACAAACAGCTATTTAACTTCAACAACATATTAATATTTTGGAGAAAGGATGTATTTGTTTACAATTCCCCAACCTCATACCTGCAATTAAGGTGGGAAAGCAGATAGTGCACATGCTCTGAGACACTCATCAAAACCAGGGCAGATCAGAGTTGACACTCCTGATAGATACTTCTGAGGTAAAAAAAATAAAAATAAATTTTTTTTAAAGCCAGAAACAAACAAAAACCCTTCCATTCCTTTTTTTAATCCATCTTAAAAGGAGCAAAAAGGTCAGAAGCCCAATCCGATAAAGTCCTTTGCAGGTTTAGATATATGTATATATATATATATATATATATATATATACACACACACACACACACATATATATATATATATATATATTTTTTTTTTTTGGATGCAGAGCTTATGTAGCAATTTAAAACAAATCAGCAATAATGCAGCCATTTATACAGCCCTGTAATCACATCACACAGAGGGTTATGATTTAGTGTTGCAGGAGAGACAGCATACTTCCACCACTCCTCTCTTGCCCTGGAATTTCCCTGTTCAGTCCCTAATTTCTCCCCCTTACCTTTTCTCTTCCTCCCTCTCCCCCACTCCTTTCTCCTTTTCTGATCTTGGAGAACATCTGTTGTCCTCTAGCTCACAGAAAATAGTAGCAAGCAGGAATGGCATTTTCCTGGATAATGAAACTGGCTTCTCTACCCTAATCCTTTACTAAACTCTATGGCTAAAATATCAAGATTCCTACATAATCCCTTCCTGTGATTTAAAAAAAGCCCTACTCTCAAGTACATAAGGAGTTGCAGCTGTGCATAAAATTGGGAGTTCTTCACATTTTCCACAACTGAGAACAAGGAAGCCAAAAATAAGTTAAGATTTACTTGTTGGGGCACGGGGCGTGGGATGGGAGGAGAGAAGAAGGGGGACGACACATTAGAACACAGCCCATTTTAATTAAGCAGCACACAAACATCTGGAATCCAACACTTTTCCCAGATCTTAAAAAAAAAAAACAAAAAAAAACAACACAATGACTTTGCCTGCCCTATAGTAAACATTGACATTTACAAACAAATCAGTTGCTCCAATCAGTAGTTAGAGAGAGGCTTAAAATAGAACTCTAGACTCAACTTTAGCTCTGTAGAGGCAAAACACACGTGTTTTCAACAAAAGGAAGAGTGCTCTACAGCAGTGGTTCTCAAAGCTGGTCCATCACTTGTTCAGGGAAAGCCCCTGGTGGGCCGGGCCGGTTTGTCTACCTGCCGCGCCCACAGGTTCAGCCGATCACGGCTCCCACTGGCCGCGGTTCATTGCTCACGGCCAATGGGGGGGTGCAGGAAGCGGCGCAGGCCAAGGGATGCACTTGTTGCCGCTTCCCGCAGCCCCCATTAGCCTGGAGCGCAAACCACAGCCACTGTCATCATCTGACATCTGTCATCGTCTAAACCTGCTGTAACATGAAATATATGGCAGAATGTGGGTAAAACAGAGCAGGGGACATAAAATTCTCCCCAAAGAAGTTCAGTCACAAATTTAATTAATCACCATTTTTTTAAATGAGCATCATCTGCATGGAAGCATGTCCTCTGGAATGGTGACCAAAGCAGGAAGGGACATATGAATGTTTAGAATATCTGGCACGTAAATACCTTGCAACACCAGCTACAAAAGTGCCATACAAACACCTGTTCTCACTTTCTGGTGATATTATAAATAAGAAGTAGGTAGCAGTATCTCCTGTAAATGTAAACAAACTTGTTTACCTTAGCGACTGGCTGAAAAAGAAGTAGGGCCAAGTGGACTTCTAGTCTCTAAAGTTTTACACTGTTTTATTTTTGAGTGCAGTTATGTTAAAAAAAATCTACATTTTTAAGTCACACTTTCATGATAAAGAGGCTGGGGTGGTGTAGTCAACCGCTTTGATAATAGGTTCAGAAGAAGGGGCAGCGGAATCAGCAGGCAAATCGACATCCTGGTAAGAAAAGCATACCACGCCTGCCTGTGCCACACAGGGGCTATTAGTATGACCCTGGCACAGTTGGTCCGTATTTTGAGCAACACTCTGTGTAGAAGTGGCATCGGGGGCGGGGGGAATGCGTACAGTGATTTGCCGCTCCATTGGATCATGAACGTGTCCCCCAAGGAGTGTTTCCCTAGGTCAGCTCTGGAGCAGGATTCCGGAGACTTGGTTTTGCGGTTGCAAAAAGCTCCAGTTTTGGGTAATCCCATATTTTAAATATGTTGTGTAGGACGGTCTTGTTTATCTCCCATGCGTGATCTAGGGAAAATGGTCTGCTGAGCTCATCCGCGGCAGTGTTTAAAGAACCGGGTAGGTAAGAAGCTGAAAACTGGATATTGTGTTGGAGACACCAATTCCAAAGCTTCATAGCTTTGGTGCAAAGAGATGAGATCGAGCTTCTCCTTGTCTGTTTAGATAAAACATGCAGGCGATGTTTTCAGTCTTGATCCTGTTTTGGTTTTTGATGAAGGGGAGGAATTGGAGGCAAGCGTTGCAGACTGCTCGTAGTTCTAGGTTTATGTGTAAAGAAGCTTCGGTTGGGGCGTATCTGTAGTAATTATAATGGAGGGGGGGTCCTGTGGGAATGAGACTCCAGAGCAGAGATTGTGTGGAAGAATCCACATGAGTGAGTCCTTGACTTTGGTAGGGATGGATAGAAGTCTGTTTAGACCGTGTACATTTGGTCTGCAGACATTGGTCAGCCAGCCTTGGAAGCACCACATATAGAGGCGTGCATTTTTTACCACAAAAGTACAAGAGGCCATATGGCCCAGAAGTTGTAGGGAGTCTCAGAAAGTGACCTGAGGGTTGTTCCGCAACTTGGTGATCTGATTTCTTATGGTGTTGAATCTGTCGAATGGGAGAGATGCGAGTCCTCTTAACAAATCGAGGTGTGCACCTATGAACTCCAGTTGTTGGGTAGGAATCAATGTAGATTTGTTCGTTTATATGTAGGCCAAGACCTTGGAAACAGTTGACAGTCATCTGGGTGGATCAAACGGCCTCCTCAAGACGCTGCACTTTGAGGAGGCAATCATCCAGCTAAGGTAAAATTATGACTCCTTTTTTCCTTAGGTGAGCCGTTACCCCCGTGAGAATTTTGGAAAAGATGTGGGGAGCTATTGAGAGGCCCAAGGGCAAAACTCTGTACTGGTAGTGCTGTGAGCCCAGAACAAAGCAGAAAAAATGCCTGGGGCAGGATGTATAGTTACATGAAAATAGGCGTCCTGCAGGTCAAGGGCTGAAAACCGATCTCCCTGCTCCAGCGCTGGAATTATGGTTGTGAGGGTAACCATTTCGAATTTTTGCTTTTTGATGAACTTGTTGAGTCACCTGAGGTCGAGAATTGGCTGTCATCGTCTATTTTTCTTTTCTGTTAAAAAATAACAAGAGTAAAACCCCTTTTCTTTGTGCTGGTCGGGCTTCTATTTGCAGGAGATGTTGTACCTCTTGGTGGAGCAAGTGGTCATGAGAAGGGTTCCTGAAGAGGGATGACATACGTGGGAGGTATGGACAGGAAGGGAATGGAGTAACCCATTCTGATAACCTCTAAGGCCCATTTGTCGGTAGTAATGTTCTGCCATTTGTGGTAAAAAAAGTAGCAAGCAGTGCCCAAAAATATGGGTAGGTAATATGAGCACTGGAGTGGGGGGGGAGTCTTCTATACCCTTGAGCAAGGCTTCAAACCTGCTTGTTAGGTAGAGGGGGTTGAGAGTCGACAGAGTGGAGCAGCGACATTGGTACCTACGTCTCTGGTGTTGTTGCCGTTGGTGATCATATGGCCTCTGGTGTTGCTGAGTGTAGGTCGGATATTGTGGACATTGATATTGCTGATACCTATATTGTCTCCTTCTAGTCAATGGTGTGTGGATGTCTAGGGACCTGAGCATTGCTCTGGAATCCTTCACGGTATACAACACTTTGTTGGTCTTTGTGGTGAATAATTTGTCTCCATCAAAGGGGAGATCTTCCACAGTATTCTGAATCTTGTGTGAGAAAGAAAAAGATGTGATGCTGTTGCAAAAAAAGCGAACGTGATTCTGGGATGCATTAACAGGTGTGTTGTGAGCAAGACACGAGAAGTCATTCTTCTGCTCTACTCTGCGCTGGTTAGGCCTCAACTGGAGTATTGTGTCCAGTTCTGGGCACCGCATTTCAAGAAAGATGTGGAGAAATTGGACAGGGTCCAGAGAAGAGCAACAAGAATGATTAAAGGTCTTGAAAACATGACCTATGAAGGAAGGCTGAAATAATAGGGTTTGTTTAGTTTGGAAAAGAGAAGACAGAGGGGACATGATAGCAGTTTTCAGGTATCTAAAAGTGTGTCATAAGAAGGAGGGAAAAAACTTGTTCACCTTAACCTCTAAGGATAGAACAAGAAGCAATGGGCTTAAACTGCAGCAAGGGAGATTTAGGTTGGATATTAGGAAAAAGTTCCTAACTGTCAGGGTGGTTAAACACTGGAATAAATTGCCTAGGGAGGTTGTGGAATCTCCATCTCTGGAGATATTTAAGAGTAGGTTAGATAAATGTCTATCAGGGATGGTCTAGACAGTATTTGGTGGTGCGATGAGGGCAGGGGACTGGATTCTATGACCTCTCGAGGTCCCTTCCAGTCCTAGAGTCTATGAATCTATAAGATGTAACCCATGAGGCCCAATGCATCACGACTGCTGTTGCAGTGCCCCTGAGACTACAGCTTTGATTGCTGGCTCCTGTCCTCAGGAATATCGGTAATAAAGTCCATGAGTTTCCTGTAATTTCTGTGGCCACATTTGGCCAATAGGGCCATGTAATCAGCCATCCTGAATTGTAGTGTGGATGACACAAACTTTTCGACCAAGTAGGCCCAACCTTTTACAGTAACTCCTCACTTAATGTTGTAGTTATGTTCCTGAAAAATGCGACTTTATGTGAAACGATGTTAAGGGAACCCAATTTCCCCATAAGAATTAGTGTAAATAGGGGGGATTAGGTTCCAAGGAAATTTTTTTCGCCAGACAAAAAAGACATTATATACACATACACTATATGTTTTAAACAATTTTAAACAAAGAGTTTAATTTTGTACAGAGCAGTGAATGATTGTGATGCTTGGTTGAGTTGGTGGAGTAAGAGGGTAGGATATTTCCCAGGGAATGACTTGCTGCTAAATGATGAACTAGCACTCGGCTGAGCCCTCAAGGGTTAATACGCTGTTGTTAATGTAGCCTCACACTCTACAAGGCAGCATGGACAGAGGCAGGAGGGAGGAAACACAATAGATGCAGGGCAGAGGCTGCAAACACTTCCCTGCAAAAACTGAACATGATGATGAGCCCATGCTATCCAGCTGGAGCGCACCACTCCCTCCTCCTGACAACACATGCACGGCTGCACAGGTGCTGACTTTCCAAACTGCTCGGGGATGCGTGCATGAGTGAGAGAGAGAGAGCGAGAGATGCACTGCCCCTTTAAGTACATGGACCCCACTTCAAGTACGTTGCCCTTTTAAGCAGATCAGCCAGTTCAGACAGGAAGTAACAGCTTCCAGCAACCTCCCTCCTTTCTGTCTCTGAGCCCTGTCCCCCCTCCCGACTTTGGAGAGAGGGAGTAAGGAATGGGGGAGGAGGGAGAGGCAGGAGCAGGGGGACATCCTGATATCAGTACCCCTCTCCCCCCACAAGAAGGAAGCTCCTGGGAGCAGCTTGAGGGCAGGGCAAAAGCAGCACTGCAGTGGGGGGAGGGCCACCTGAATTGCTGCTAGGCAGCTGCTGAGTCACACATCTTACAGGGAATTTAACGGAGCTGATGGGGGGCAGCCCCCCTGGTTCTAATCCCCACAAGGAGGGGCTGCTCTCTTCCAGAGAATCCTGCAAGCAGTGGACAAAGCAGGCAGCTGCCAAACAACATAATAAGGGAGCACTGCGCAACTTTAAACGAGCTTGTTCCCTAATAGATCAGTAACATAACGAAACGTTAATCAGGACAACGTTAAGTGAGGAGTTACTGTACCGTCTTTGTTAAAGGAGGTGGATGGGAGATGCTGTTTGTTCCTCGGGTTAGCTGCTTCAACTACCAGTGAATTTGGTGCTCGGTGCATGAAAAGGAACTCTTGAGCTCTTGGAATAGGCATAGTATTTCCAGTCTGCTAGCTTGCAAGCAGGTGTTATAGTGGCCGGTGTTTGCCAGATATTCTTGGCAGGATCCATAATGCTGCATTAATAGGAGAGCAATCTTAGATGCACTGGAAGTCTGTCAGCTCATGCTGATTTTCAGGTACTTCCTCCAGGGTAATCTTAAATTCATTAGCCACTCTTTTGAAGAGATCCTGAAAATTAGAAAAATCATCCACTGTTGGATGTGGGGGCATAATAGCCTCATCCAGTGGGGATGGTGGCTTAATTAATATTGTTTGGAGAGGGGTCAGATGCCTCTTCTTCTGCGTGCAGCACTGCAGATTGTTCCTGTAGTTCAGTCGCAGATGTATGCACAGGTTCAAGAGGAGATGCGGTGTCACCTTTTCTGGGGCTGTATCGGTCACCATGGTGTCTCCTGTATGATTTCCAGGGGCCCCATTAATGCTACTATCTGGGAAATGGCATGGGTGGTCCCATCCAGGGTGGTAGGTCCTTGGAGTATGAAGACCTTGATCTCCTGTGTCCCATGCTGACTGGGGTCTGGAATTGGGAGGAATGGTATGGTGAAAAACCTCCCTGAACATCAGTCCTCATAACCAGAGAAGTGAAAGGGAACAGGAGCTGTCGGGGCCACATTGATAGGTCTGGTTAGAGATCAGTATCAAGCAGAGGGAACTGTAGGGTCAGTGATACCAGCAAATCCCTTGAATGAACAAACTGTGGTGCCGCAGTGTTTGCAGCCAGAGTGCATTCTGTTAGCTGCAATTGTGATGCCATGGGTCAGGTGGTCCTGAACGCTGCTGTGCCGTAGGGGCAGGAATAGTGGCTTGAGGTGCCGGTGCCACAGTAGCAACTGCACTAGGCTGTGACATGGGCAGGCTCAGTTGAATCGGCACTGGGTCTTTCAGGGTGCTGCTCAGTGCTGCATGAGAAGAGGCAGGCAACTTTAAGCCTGAAGCCCTGGCATCGGGACGGTGTGCCTTGGAAGCAGCCAGGGTACCTGCAGTGCCAGAGGTGCTGGGCGCTTCATAAGTGCTAAGCCATGGAGTGGTCGGCACCGAGGAGACAAATCTGCTTGGAGATCGTTTGGGAAGTGGTAAGTCTTTGTGAGGCAAGGCAGGTGGTTGTTTTTTTGCCTTTTTTTAAATTTTATTACTCTTTTGCTGACCTAGGAGGGTTTTGTGTCGCTCAGGAATCCGCACCTGGTTTGGAGGCAGGTACGAGGGACTTTTCCATTAATATTAACTTGAGCCTGAAGTATCTGTCTTTTCATAAAATCATAGAAGATTAGGGTTGGAAGGGACCTCAGAAGGTCATCTAGTCCAACCCCCTGCTCAAAGCAGGACCAATCCCCAGACAGATTTTTACCCCAGTTCCCTAAATGGCCCCCTCAAGGATTGAACTCAAAACCCTGGGTTTAGCAGGCCAATGCTCAAACCACTGAGCTATCCCTCCCCCCGACTTTTAATTTACTACAGTAGATACATTTCTGGGGGATGTGGGACTCCCCCAAGCAGCGAACACATTGAGAGTGGCCATCCGAAATAGGGATGGTGTCTCTGCACGTAGTGCAGCACTTAAAACCTGGTGAGCCAGTCAGATTATGAACTGACAGGAAAAACGGGAAGGAAGGAAAAAAACTGAGTTTTTTTGTTTGTTTGTTTTGAGGGACTGGGAAAGGAAAAATAAAACGTATCTGACTAAATACAGGGTAAAACTGTGTAAAACTAACTAGACTAGCTAAAAGCAAAGAAATTGCTTTCAGGCCAGGGACAGTAGAGAAGGAATTGAGAAGACTGGCCATGCATGTGTACTATTGAGACACGGTGGGCACGTGAGGCAGGCACCGCGCATGCACGGCCCGTGTAAGTACTGCTGTAAAAATCTCCGAGCGAAGGCGCAGGGACGCACCAACACACGGAGTGGAGCACCCACAGGGACACTCATTTTGAAGAAGAATGGGCTCTTCAATCTAGTAGAGAAAGATAAAAAACAATCCAACGGCTGAAAGTTGAAGCTAGAGAAAATTTAGACTGAAAACACGGTGTAAATGTTTGACTGCAAGAGTAATTAACCATTGGAACAACTTACTGAGTGTTGTGGTGGATTCTCCATTACTGACAATTTTAAAATCAAGATTGGATGTTTTTCTAAAAGATCTGCTCTAGGAATTATTTTGGGGAAGATATACAGCCTGTGCTATGCAGTGGTTCCTTCTGGCTTTGAAATCTATTAATCTATGAAGACATTTTTCTCAATGTATATTTCCTGAGATAATATTTTAATTAATCTTTCCAAAAAACCTGATATGTCTATGTTATCAATATTAAGACTAATGACCATCAAATAGTGGCATCTTTCCTCCACAGATCTTACTGTGCTCTACAAACTTCTCTTATTTATTACACACTATTTATACACTAGCATCATTTCACCACTGAAATACAGACTCCAGTGTGGCAGCTCTTTAACAGCTAATAGCAACATTACACAATAGCTTAGGAGAGGAAATGGAGAATACAGAATCTAACTACAGACGTAATTTAAGGAGGTAGATTACAATCATCCAAGCTGGAACACAGAAACTCATACAAACAGTTGCAAAAAGTTTCAGAGGAATTTTTAACAGCCATAAGAGCTTGGGATCTAAATTTAATATCTCACCTAAAAGACAGTCCCACAAGCAGCAAAGAGCCCTTGGTACTGAGTTGGGGCACCGGTGCAAATCTCAGTCAAGCGGAGGAAGGATGCTGAATCATTAATACTTCTGGCAACATCTAAACCTCAGCAGTCCCTCTGAATATAAATCTCCAATTCTAAGCGGAAGAGAATTGACAGTCCATATGGGGAACACTAGGCAATTATCCCCTTACCAGAATGTTTAGACCTATCAGTGTTTTGATCCATTACATTTGCAGGACACACTGGTGTTGAAAAATGTGGGAAAGCAGATGATTCCTTACCGGCAAGAAACTCCACTCCTGGGTCTTTGGGTCATATTTTTCCACCACATCAATAGGTGACTGCTGACTACCAAAGCCTCCAATCACTAGCAGAACCTCGTTAGCCCCTGTAGAAGAAAAGTCCAGAGTCAAGTTAATTCCTCTGCCACCAAAAGGTCACCTAGAAAGAATCCTTTAATGAAATTTTTGGATCCATCCTGGAGGGATGGTCTGTGCCAGGAATGATGGGGCACAGCTCCCTCTTTAGCTGAATATTGCTGTCACTGCTCTTTGTCTCCCTCCCTGCTCCATACAGACAATATTCAGCCTTCCCCACACCTAAAAGTGGCTGGTAGAGGGTGCATGCTCCTCCTAGCTTATTCTCACAAGAATGTTTTCCTTTCTCATAATCTAAGCTACCCCTCAGATGCAGGCCAGAGAGAACACCCTCCCTCATTCACCGTTTCACTGTGAGCATCAATGCCCTATCCCCTCTTCATGCAACCAGTTGCTGCTGTACCTACCTAGCTACCCAACTGAAGCACAGTAGGAGACCTATCCTGACAGAAGGAAGCAAGTCAGCTACAAAATACTCATAATTAAAGGCAGAGGGGATGATTTGGGGGAAGAACTATTTTCTGAAAATATTAAATTACAAATAAAGTCATTTTCAGGAGACCATGAAGTTAATTGTGTTGAATATTTCTCCTATAAAGGAAAGAAAAGAGTTCTGTGCCCTTTTTGCTTCTTTATCATGTACAAAGAAGGCCTGAAAGGATTTTTCCTGCCTGTTCTGTTTAGCTTAGAAATATCAAGAATATAATGTTTCCTCTTCTGTTTTTTTCTGGAGGTCTCTTGAAGGCGCAGACTAGTGGAGTGGGAGCCTGTTGAGCCCCTACTTAAAGGGGAGCAGTGTTGGATCTTTAACAAGGAAACTTATTTTGTCAGGAGTTTGAGTTAAATAAGTAAATAAATACATCAAAGAACAGTGTAATCGTTTCAAAATCTCTTCGCCCACTCAGTTGCCCCATTTCACCTCCTTGCTACTCATTCCATCATCATCCTACTACTTACCCAGTTGTCCATAATAGTGCCAAGTAAAACAAGGATAGCCAACCCCTGAAAAGAAAAAATCCTAAATATTCTGCCTAATCCTTCCTTGTACATCACAGAGAAGGGGGAGAAAAAATCAAACTATTTCTTCCTTTGCAGTCACCTTAAAACTATGTAAACAAGCAAATGATTTTGAAGCATGTATTTTATCCCAAAGCTCCACAGAGCTCTCTCCCATTTCTGTCTGATTTCTGCCTGTTCTCTGAGTGTATGTCTATGCAGCAATTTAAGCCCAGGTCTCAGGCAAGGCTCAAGCCAAACCCCCCTTGCATACACACAGCAAATATGCTAACCTAGGGCTCAGACCCAGGATCCCAGGACACTGCAGGGCTGGAGGGTCTGAGTCATAGAATCATAGAAGATTAGAGTTGGAAGAGACCTCAGGAAGTCATCTATTCCAATCCCCTGCTCAAGGCAGGACCAACCCCAACTAAATCATCCCAGCCAGGGCTTTGTCAAGCCGAACCTTAAAAACCTCTAAGAAAGGAGATTCCAATACCTCCCTAGGTAACTCATTCCAGTGCTTCACTACCCTCCTAGTGAAATTGTTTTTTCTAATATCCAACCTAGACTTGGTCCTGCTTTGAGCAAGGGGTAGGACTAGATGACCTCCTGGGGTGCCTTCCAACCCTGATATTCTATGAGTCTATGACTTCCCCTACTCTTCCTTGTTCCGTCATCTGCCACCACTGAGAACAGCCTAGCTCTATCCTATTTGGAACCCCCCTTCAGGTAGTTAAAAGCTGCTATCAAATCCCCACTCACTCTTGTCTTCTGCAGGGTTAACTGGGTGAAATTTTATGGCCTGTGTTATGCAGGAGGTCAGACTAGATTATAATAGTTCCTGGGTGGGAGTTTTCGAGAGAGATGAAAAGCATTTTTCCCCTGCAAAAGGACTGCCAAGAGCAACTGAACTCTAACTACACTGCAATGAACTGAGCTCAACTCTGCAGACCTGTCAGAAAGAGAGATCGTAACTTCAAGCAAGAAGGGCGCTTGCTAAAGCATGTGTCAAAGAGAGACAAAGAGTTTATTTTTGCTCTTTAACACTGAGGTATCTCTTCACTTCCTACCTTCCTGGTGTTTTTAATGATCTGGGTAAAGGGGTAGAAAGAAACTATCTCACCACATTGGCATACACATCTAGAAGCATAGACAACTTTGAGGGGAAAGACAGTCTTGTCGCAACACACAGAACTGGAAGTTAAGGAGACCTGGTCTCTATTCCCAGCTCTGTCACAAATTCAGTGTTTCTTCTGAGACAAATCACTTCCATTCTCTGTCTGTTTCCACCCTCTGTACAATGGGACTATTACTTGCTTCCCAAAGGGTTATGAGAGTTAGCTCATTAGTATCTGTGAAGCACTGAGATCATCAGTCAGAAGGCACTAGACAAGCATCTAAATACAATACCTGGCAATGTCCCAGAGAACCTCCTGAGTGTCTTTTCCTTTGTTGCTCACCTAGACGTGCTCTGGTCCTGGGTCCCTGCATCTGACTCCGGAGCTCAGGCCTTAAGTGGAATTTCTTAGCTTCATCTACAAGGTCTCTGCACGGCAAACTGCACCGTATAAAAGGCTGCGAGAAAACATGTATATGTTGTATGTTTGATTTCTTTTAAATTCCCTAGAAACAATCATGTTAGAACCAGTTCCACTGGATTTAAATGACATTAAAACTCTGGCTTGCATGATGACCTGCTGGCAACAGAGAAAGGCTGCAAGTGCTACAGACGAAAAAAGACCAAAAACCTGCACAGTGCCAGATACTGCAGGGCTCCCTAACTGTGGAAGAACAAACAAGACCGAGTAAATTACCAAACTAAGATAAAACAATTTAAGCAATATTTAAATTAGTTCAACTACGTCTATGCTGGGGATTGGCATCAGGGTAATAATATTAGTTTTAGATCAATTTCATTATACCAGTGAACCATTCTAATGTAGTTTGCCGCAGGAAACAACATGGGCAGCCTCCGGGCCAACAGCCGAAGTTTGAGTGCATGGGAGAGGGCTCAGAGCTGGGGCTTGGAGTGCAGGGCGGAGTGCATGTCCCTGCAGCTCCAAGGTGGAGGGACCAGGGGGCTCCGCACGCTTCCCATGCCCGCAGGTACAGCCCCCGCAGCTCCCATTGGCTGTGTTTCCTGGCCAATGGGAGCTGCAGTGCCAGCGCTTGTGTTGAGAGCAGTGCACAGAGCCCCCCTGGCCACCCCCCGCCAGAAACTGCAGAGACATGCCAGTCAGAGCCGGGAGCCTGCCAGCCCCACCAACCCTTCCCACCCAGCATCAACGAGGGCCTACCCGCCCCTCCCTCCCCAGCACAGGTCCTGGGCCGTGTGCTGCAACCTACTCCCTCCAGCACCCCCAGACCGCTCTCCCAGATCACCCACAGCCCCCTGCCTCAAGTTTTAGTTAGGGGTATATAGTAAAAGTCATGGACAGGTCACATCCATGGTTTACTGCCCGTGACCTATCCATGACTTTTACTAAAAATACCCGTGACTAAAACGTAGCCTTAATTATAGGCCATCGCTGAAGGGAAACAGTATGGAAAGAGTCCCCAGTGTGTCCTATTGAGATATGTGGGGCTGAACTATGGGATGCAAAGGAATAATAATATTGACTCTTAACCTTTCTATATCACAGGATCACTGTGCTGTTTATACCTCGGTGTCTATGACATCTGTGATGTAGCGTGGGGTAAGAAGCGGCATGCGCACGTACTGCAGCAGCTCTGGCAAGGAGTCCTCCCGTTCCTTTTTTGAGTGTTTCACCCAATTTATAACTGCCTCAAAAACAGGTTCTTCAGAATCCACCTAAAAAGAAAAAGTATTGATCAGACTTCAGAGAGGGTTGTTCCAGTGTCTGGATTTGGGATGAACAATAACTTTCCAGATTGTTGACTCTGCTTCTCAGTTAGCAAAAAGGTTGAATTCTTAAGCAACAGTTTATCATGAGGGTTTCAAAGAATGATATTTACAAATGATCACCAAGAAGTTGTCTTTGATTTTTCCTATTTGAAGTGCCACCCAGTTGTTTCCTTTTATATCACCATATCTCCCAATAGCTTTCTGGAACTTTCTATAGCCATTAGAATTTACTCATCGTGCTCCCATTAATCCTCTGCAGCCCATGTTCAAATGCCCAAACACTAACCTCTTAACACCAGATGCTCCGGCTTTCTTGGTCCATTTCTCCCCACTTGAAGAAACCAACCTTCAAATACCCACCCCCTCCCAGAGATATTTACTGACTCTGGAAAACTGAAATCTGTTGCAGACAGATCTGAGCACTTTGGCTAGGCTCTGAAAATACAAATTGTTTGACTGTCGGTAATTCCAGGGCACTCTAAAAGTGCAACCACTAAGGAGAAGGCTCGTAAGTAATTAAGGTTTCAGTAAGTCACTGGGGTTGGGCAAGAAACAGCAATGGGACATGAGTACCCACCTTACTGCCAACATGACTAGCGATTTCATTCCAGTCATATAGGAAAGCCAGATATTAGGCAGATGTAGGGGTCTGGTAAAACCTCACAGGTTTCAGCCACAAGATGATACCCCAGCCAAACCAAGTGAGCATATCAACAAACCCTTGGAGGATGCGGTAGGTTTAAAGATGAGACAAAGCTCTTACCAGGAACGCTCAGAGAGCACAGCCCCAGGTAAGGGGGCAGTTCTACATACAGAAACTCATTCTGAAACATAAAGCATACAGCCAAGATTGGTCACTTCCCTTTAAAACTATATATGAAGTTAATTTTCTTCCTTTCAGTATTGTACTTGGTGTGCTTGATCAAAAACACAGCATAAAATCTAAACATATCAAAGGCATGAATTGATACTCTGAGAGCATCCTTGAAATACATAAGCAAGTAGAAGTGATCATGCCCTTCTCTGTTAATACCCGAACAGCAGATCCCCATACCTAACAAATCTGCTGCTAAAATCCCACTTTAGAGACAGGGGAAGCTGCTGTAAACCTCAGGAATTTGAACAACACCAGCTTCATTTCCTCCCCAGTGTAACATCTATAGAGCACTCACTGAAATAATGGCTGAGGCAGATCTGAATGTTACAGGATCCTTAATTCTGTGAAGACAAGTGATACTGCCACTTATATAGGGTCCCCATGATAAAAAAAAAATCAATCTCCAGAGTAAGGGCTGGTACAGCATTAAAATCTCAGCTCCTGAGCTGAGTAAAACTACCATCCACACATGGGTTGCTGTCTCCTGCTCTCCCCAACACTCCTCCTGCTGCCAGAAACACTCAGAGCTCATTGCATCCATTCCCCCACCCCCTTGAAACAGAAAAAAGGCAAATGGGAAAACAGAGGGACAACAGGACCAGCACATGAGCAACAACAATCTCAATCCAGGCATGCTGGTGAACTTCAGAAGCCCAAATTTACACTCACTCGTTTGCAACCTGGGACGCAAATCTTGGACTGTTCCTGGAATAGCCATCATGGCTGCTACAATACATAAATTTGGTTTAGCCCAATCTTTACAAGAATGACTGCATGGCAGCAATGCATATAGTCAAACAACTAGAAGATTGGAAGGTTAACTGCAAGACCATGCTATACTCGATAATGCAGCAGTTAGATGGCTGAATAATCTAGATATCAACTTGTATGCTCACAACCCGGGAAGAATAAGTAGGGGAGGCAAAAGTGGATGGGAACCTGGGAGGCAGTAACCATGAGATGGTCGAGTTAAGGATCCTGACACAAGGAAGAAAGGAGAGCAGCAGAATACGGACCCTGGACTTCAGAAAAGCAGACTTTGACTCTCTCAGGGAAATGATGGGCAGGATCCCCCGGGAGAATAACATGAGGAGGAAAGGAGTCCAGGGTTGCTGGCTGTATTTTAAAGAATCCTTATTGAGGTTGCAGGAAAAACACATCCCGATGTGTAGAAAGAATAGTAAATATGGCGAGCGACCAGCTCGGCTTAACGGTGAAATCCTTGCTGATCTGAAAAGCAAAAAAGAAGCTTATAAGAGGAAGATTGGACAAATGACCAGGGAGGAGTATAAAAATATTGCTCAGGCATGCAGGAGTGAAATCAGGAAGGCCAAATCACACTTGGAGCTGCAGCTAGCAAGAGATGTTAAGAGTAACAAGAATGGTTTCTTCAGGTGTGTTAGCAACAAGAAAAGTGTGGGCCCCTTACTGAATGAGGGAGGCAACCTAGTGACAGAGGATGTGGAAAAAGCTAATGTACTCAATGGGTTTTTTGCCTTTGTCTTCACAAACAAGGTCAGTTCCCAGACTGCTGCACTAGACAGCACAGTGTATGGGAAGGAGCTGACCAGCCCTCTATGAAGAAAGAAGTGGTTCGGGATTATTTAGAAAGACTGAATGAGCACAAGTCCATGGGGCCAGATGCACTGCATCCGAGGGTGCTAAAGGAGTTGGCAGATGTGATTGCAGAGCCATTGGCCATTATCTTTGAAAACTCATGGCGGTCGGGGGAGGTCCCAGATGACTGGAAAAAAGATAATGTAGTGCTCATCTTTAAAAAAGGGAAGGAGGAAGATCCGGGGAACTACAGGACAGTCAGCCTCACCTCAGTCTCTGGAAAAATCATGGAGCAGGTCCTCAAGGAATCAATTCTGAAGCACTTAGAGAGGAAAGTGATCAGTAACAGTCAGCATGGATTCACCAAGGGCAAGTCATGCCTGACTAACCTAATTGCCTTCTATGAGGAAATAACAGAGGTCTGTGGATGAGGGGAAAGCAGTGGATGTGTTATTTCTTGACTTTAGCAAAGCTTTTGATACGGTCTCCCACAGTATTCTTGCCAGCAAGTTAAAGTAGTATGGGCTGGATGAATGGACTCTAAGGTGGATAGAAAGCTGGCTAGATCATCAGACTCAACGGGTAGTTGAGCTCCATGTTTAGCTGGCAGCTGGTTTCAAGCCGAGTGCCCCAAGGGTCAGTCCTGGGGCCGGTTTTGTTCTTCACTAATGATCTGGAGGATGGCATGGACTGCACTCTCAGCAAGTTTGCAGGTGACACTAAACTGGGAGGAGTGGTAGATACACTGGAGGGTAGGGATAGGATACAGAGGGACCTAGACAAATTAGAGGATTGGGCCAAAAGGAAGCTGATGAGGTTCAACAAGGACAAAGTCTAAAGTCCTGCACTTAGGATGGAAGAATCCCATTCACTGTTACAGACTAGGGACCGAATGGCTAGGAAGCAGTTCTGCAGAAAAGGACCTAGTGGTTACAGTGGACGAAAAGCTGGATATGAGTCAACAGTGTACCCTTGTTGCCAAGAAGGCTAACAGCATTTTGGGCTACATCAGTAGAAGCACTGACAGCAGATCGAGGACGTGATCATTCCCCTCTATTTGGCGTTGGTGAGGCCTCATCTGGAGTACAGTTTTGGGCCCCACACTACAAGGAGGATGTGGAAAAATTGGAGAGAGTCCAGTGGAGGGCAACAAAAATGATTAGGGGGCCTGGAGCACGATTTATGAGGAGAGGCTGAGGGAACTGGGATGATTTAGTCTGCAGAAGAGAAGACTGAGGGGGGGATTTGATAGCTGCTTTCAACTACCTGAAAGGGGGTTCCGAAGAGGATGGATCTAGACTGTTCTCAGTGGTAACAGATGACAGAACAAGAAGCAATGGTCTCAAGTTGCAGTGGGGGAGGTCTAGGTTTGATATTAGGAAACGCTCTTTCACTACGAGGGTGGTGAAGCAATGGAATGGGTTACCTAGGGAGGTGGTAGAATCTCCCTCCTTAGAGGTTTTTAATGTCAGGCTTGACAAAGCCCTGGCTGGGATGATTTAGTTGGGGATTCGTCCTGCTTTGAGTGGGGGAGTTGGACTAGATGACCTCCTGAGGTCCTTCCAACCCTGATATTCTATGATTCACTATACAGAGATTTTGTTTGCTAATTTCTTATTAAGGTGTCTGTTAGCTGGCATTAGATTAAGAGAAAGACAGAAATACTTTCTAGTTGGTAGATATAGTTGTCCAGCTAGTAGGTGTCCGTTACATTTTCAAGCCAAGCCTGAAGTGATTTATTTCAATAGTTTATTGCAGCAGTGCACTCTACAGGTTAATTGTGCAAGACAGTTCTTCCACTGCATCAATTTTAAATTTGCCACTTTTTAATTTTGAATGGCCTTTTATACTTGTATTATTGGGAATGGATAACTAGGAGTTCATTACAGTAGTGAGCATTTCTCTTTTTTCCCACCTACTTTGAAAACTAAGTAAGGGTAGCCTTTTTTCAGCTCTTATTGAACTGAATGTTCTGTGATAGATCTATCAGTCTTCTTCTTCTGTAGACCTTTTCTATTTATTATTTCTCTGCTTGATTTGTGATGAGCAAAACTGAACATAATGTTCCAGGTAAGAACCTGCCCTTAAGTTTCTGTAATAGCCCATTGTGACAGATTGTACCCCTATATTTATCCTTTTTACAAGAGCATGATAAATTTTATACAAAGTATGCCTTGTGAGTTATCATTTCAAAACTCAATGTGCTGAACATTATTGTTCTGGTAAAATCTGTGTACCAACATTGTGTGTAAGGTTATAAGATTCTAATGTAGAACATTGCTGAGACATGTTCCAAAGTTAGAGAAGCAGGCCCAAACCAGTTTTTCAGAGACAAAAGACACACTGATGTCCCGGCCAGATATCAGAATAATCAAATAGATTATCATGGGCTATCATCTGGTTACATGGCCATTCTTTGGCAGGAAGAAGGGTGTGAGCGAGAACTTCACATACTGGCACTGAAACAGTTGGGGGTTTTCTGTGCAAACAGAGTGACTGTCGCCTGAACCCAGCTGGGGGTGATCCTCCAAGAGGGGAGAAGGGTATAAGAATGAGAAAAACAGGCTCCCAAATCACCTCTCTCCCTTCATCTTTGTTCATGACACCAACAATGTTTGAAAGACAAAGAAAGCATCATTAAACTCAGGGAAGGTCCTGGCTGAAGCAATCCAGCCATCTGTAAGCTTGTGGTGAGAAAACCTTTTGCTTTTCAATTCACTTTGCTTGTTAAATTAGATATCAGTTTGCATTTTACCTTTTATTTTCTTTGTAACCAATTCTGACTTTTATGCCTCTTTACTTGCAATCATTTCAAACCTATCCTTCTGTAGTTAATAAACTTTTATTGTTTTATCTAAAACAGTGTGTATTTGTTTGGGAACCTCCACTTGAGATAACAGCACTGGTGCAGATCATTTTCCATTGATGAAACGATGGACTTTCTATGAGCTTGTACTGTCCAGAAGGAGAGAGCTGGGCAGTACGAGATGCACACTTCTGGGGACAAGTCTGGGACTGGGAGTTTGCTGGTGTCGCCCTGTATGAAATTCATGAGTGGCTGGTTTGAGCATTCATGTAATTCGCTGGGAGTGATTTTGCATGACAGAGGCTGTGTGAGAGCAGGACCAGGAATGGTTTGTTGTCACAACAGTGTAAAAGGCACCCCAGGTTGGAGATTTATGGGGATATAGTGATTCAGCAGTCCAGATTGTACCCTGGGAAATGTCACTCCAATAAAATGTTTTCCATAGTATTTTCTAACACTGCCTTGATAAATGTTAACATGATATTCACTGTCTTGGTGGCTCCTATGCACTGAGCTGCGCACAGATATCGAGATTTGCTCCTGGCACCTGCTGAAGACATAACTAATTCAGAAGCCAGCAGCATGCATACAGAGCCTGAACTGTTCTTTCCAGTGAATGTTACCTAGCACTTCCCCATACTGAACTTCATTTCTCATTGCATAGCCATGAGTTGGGTTGAGTTAACTTGGCTGGGTCCTTCTGGAACTCCTCTCTAGTGTTGACTAACCAAAAATGTTAGGTCAATACGTTCTCTCATCTCACTGTCACCTCCTCTTTTGGAGCATAAATATAGCATTCTAGTCCTAGCGCAGATCCACAGGGCACCCCACTATTATTCTTGTTTCATGACAAAAATTGGCACTTTTTCTTGTACTTTGCTTCCTTTTTCTTAAACAGGTTTCCATAGATGCCAGGACTTGACCTCTTATATTGTGATTAGCAGTATGCTCTTGGGAACTGTTGCAGAGTCATGGAGTTTAAGGCCAGAAAGGACCACCAGATCATTTGTCTGACCACCCTTATATCACAGGCCATCACCACCACCCACACTAAACCCAACAACTAAAATTATACCTACTATTACAGCCCACAGGAGACAAGAATATTACATACTATATGCAGAGAATAGAAGGGACCGATGTACACCAGTGTCTGAGAAAATTATTAAGTAAGATATAAGGGAAGAGCAAAATGGGTACCCAACAGTTCTCCTCTAGCTGTTATTATATTTGTTTATTCAGACTTCAAACAGGTCTTATATACTTGTTGGTTTGTACCTATGAGTCTATGCTCCTCTAAGCGAAGAGAGGCAGCTAACGTGAATTTTGGAGGGCACAACTGTGGGCTCTGTGCTTGGAGGTAGTGAGACTTGGTGAGTGGTGCATTTGGTCTGTCTATGGGTTATTTGTTTACTTGTGTGTACACGCTGCATAGCTGGGACATGGACCTCACAGTAAGCCTCTGAGACAGATCTGTTGATTGGTGCCTTGGAAAGGGCTGCATGTCTCTGACCCTTAGAGCTGCCATCTGCCCTGCTGTCTGATGTCTCTGAGTGGTCAATCTCTTCATAGCAGAGATGAGGCGGAAGCAAAGATGAGCTAAGCAGGGAGATTTGGTATAAAAAGGCACTTGCTAAGTGAACTTGAAAGCCACGAACAGAGGCAGCTAACAAAAAGACTTTTGGAGGATTTTAGAGAGGCTTTCCTGCAAGGTTCAGCTTTGTGTGTGATTTCAAGGTGACCAGTGATGTAACAATGAAACAAGATGGTGTTCTGCAGTGGATTTAGCCATGTTTTCTTTCCTCCCTGATGCCAGAGGGGGCTTCCTGAGCATGAAATGAAAGTTGGTGGTTGTGCTGGAAGAAAAGGTTCTTGGATTAGAGGAACAAGTAGAGACACTACTAAGAATAAGGGAAGCTGAGGAGTTCCTTGACAGCCAGGTTCAGGAAACATCAGTACCGAAAGGAGCAGGCCATCAAGAAGTGGTGAGAGAGGTCAAGTCAGAGAAGAGGCTTTTCAGTTCATAACTAAGGCTACGTTTTAGTCATGGTTTTTTTTTTAAAACTATATACCCCTAACTAAAAACTTGGAGCAGGGGGCTGTGGGTGCTCGGGAGGGTGGACGGTGCAGCTATTGGGGTGTGGGGGGTGATGCAAACCTAGGACCCCTGCTGGTGCATGAGGGTGGGGCGGGGCGGGGCGGGGCAGGGCAGGCGGCAACATACAGCCCAGGACCCCTGCTGGTGCTGGTGCAGGAAGGGCAGGAGAGTGGGTGGGGCTGGAAGGCTCCCAGATCCCACCGGCATGTCCCTGCAGCTCCTAGAGGGAAAGGCAGCCCTGAGCACTGCCCCCACCAAAAGTGCTGGCTCTGCAGCTCTCATCGGCCAGGAACCGCAGCCAATGGGAGCTGTGGGGGGCAGGCAGGGCACAGAGCACCTTTGCCCATCTGCCCAGGAGCTGCAGAGACATGCCAGTGGGAGCCAGGGAGCCTCCCCTAATCTAAGTGCTGCCCCACACACCTACCTCTGCCCCAGCCCTAAGGCACGCAGGCTAGGACTTGTGCTAGGGGCGGTTTGTGTGTGAGGCTGGTGAGGCTGGCAGGCTCCTGGCTCTGACTGCAATGTCCCTGCAGCTTCTAGATGCAGGGGTGGCCAGAGGGGCTACTGCCACAAGCACCAGCTCCGCAGCACTCATTGGCCAGAAACCACAGTCAATGGGAGGTACAGGGGCGGCGTACTGCAGCGCTCGGAGCCCCCTTGCCCCTCTGCCTAGGAGCTGCAAGGGACATGCCGGTAGGAGCCAGGGAGCCCCCCCAGAGGTAAGCGCCGCCCAGCAGCCCAACCCCTTGCCCCAGACCTGAGCTCCCTCCCACATACCCAAACTGCTGCTGCTGGCCCAGGGGCTGCCTGCCTTTCTAAACACTGTAGATGAGAATTTCCTAATTAAAAAAGTGTTGCATCCAACATGGGGGAAATTCTATATTAGACCTTGTCTTGATGAAGAGGAACTGATCACAGAACTAAAAATATACAGTAGCTTAGGAACAAATGATCATAAGTCGATCACATTTATAATGTGGAAGCAGAATAAACTATAGATCAGTGATACACATACTTGATGCTTTAAAAGGAACCAATTTTATAAAGCTGGAAACAATTATTAGCCAAATCAGCTGGGAGGAAGAATCAGAAAAATGTGAATGATATTTGGGAATTAATAACACTTTTCTAGATGCCCAAAAAAAGCCACAATCCTACAATTGAGGAAGACGGGCTGTACTAGTTAAAAATACTGATTTAGAGGGGAAGTGAAGGCTGGTATACAAAATAAATATATAAACAATTGGAAGGAAGGGGAAGTTCACAGTAATGAATATAAATCAGAAGCAAACAATTACAGAAAATTAATAAGAGAAAAAAGGAACAAAAGGAGAAATCTATGGTCAGCAGAATTAAGGACATTAAGGAGGAGTGTTTTAAATATATTAGGAACAAAAAGAATTCTAACAATGGTATTGGTCCATTATTAGATGGAAATGGTAAAAGTATCAATAATAGTGCAGAAAACACAGAAGTGTTCACAAAATTATTCTGTTCTGTAATAGGGAAAAAACACAGATGATGTAGTTATATCATATAACACTCTTTCCATTCCACTAGTACCTCAGGAGGATGTCGAACAGCAGCTACTAAAGTTAGACATTTTTAAATCAGCAGGTCCGGATTACATCCATCAGAGAGTTTTTTAAAAAGAGCTGTCTGAGGAGCCTGCTGGATCATTAACATTGATTTTCAATCGAACCTGGAGGATGGGGAAGTTCCAGAAGACTGGAAGACAGGGCTTTGGAGTGGAGGCCGGAGCAGCACTGGAGCAGTGGAGCTGCAGGTTTTTGCACAGCTCCAAAGCCCTGCTGGAAGAAAGCTAATGTTGTACAAGTTGTTAAAAGGATAAACAGGATGCCCTCTCCTCTAAGTGCTTCAAAATGGATTCCTTGAGGACCTGCTCCATGATTTTGCCAGGGACTGAAGTAAGGCTGACTAGTCTGTAGTTCCCCGGGTTCTCTTTCTTCCCTTTTTTAAATATGGGAGCTATATTTGCCTTTTTCCAATCATCTGGGACCTCCTCCGATTGCCACCAATTTTCAAAGATTGGCTCTGGAATCACATCAGCCTACTCCCTCAGCACCCTTGGATGCATTAAATCTGGAAAGATTGATAAGGAGAGCACCATTCTGTTCCCTAGTGTGATTTACGGGTTTGTGGCAGACACCAATCAATCAGGGGTGGCTCTAGGCACCAGCAAAGCAAGTAGGTGCTTGGGGCAGCCCACTTGCAGGGGCAGCAGTCCACAGGTATCAAGCCTGGGAGCTGAGAACCAACAGGGGCCCTGGGAGCTGTAGTTCCTTGGTTAGCTCCCTGCCTCTAGAGCCAGCCCTGGAGCAGGGAAAGAACTACATTTCCCAGCATGCCATTGGCCGCCATAAACAGAAAAGGGAGTATGGCAGCTGAACCTCATACTGCAGCTTGCTGTGAATAGAGAGCTCAGTGCTAGAGCGGGGTGGCACTGTGAATGGGGAACAAGTGTGCCCAAGGAGTAGAAGGCTTTGGCCCAGATACCCCCTTCAGAAGACATCCCCAGACTGGATTAGGTATACTGGTGTAACCTCACCTTGCAGCCCCCAAAGGAGGAATTGTGTGGACTAAATGGACAGTGCCCCTCTCTATCTGAAACCTAGCAAGGGAGGTATGTGGAACCCACTAGAGTTTAAAATGAAAAGTAAGGGATGGGAGGCTCTCCATGGGGACTTTAGCAGCTTTAGATACAGTACTAGGCACGTAGGAGGATTTCCACTTCTAAGCCATGAAAGCAGAAATTTACTTTTCCTTTCCAGATTTAGCTAATATTCAGAAAGGGAATCTAGCACTTGCCTTCCAGATTTGAACACCTCAAAATTCAGGAGTGCTCAAGCGCAATTTGGGCAGCTGTTACTGCATTTCTCCCAAATCAAATATACTGATCCACTGTAATTTGCTGTAGAAAAAGTAGGATAAAATTGAGCAAGAAATGCTTCCCAGTGGTTTTAGGACTGGAATTGCTATTTTCAACAGACATTGACTTTTTTTGTTTGTTTGTTTTATTTGTTTAAAAGGAAGACAGTGATATTGCACTGGCAAATTCCCCATTGAAAGAAAGAGTGGAACAAAAGAATAATAAAGGCACCTCAGCTTTTCCTCATTTATGGAGGACAGTCTTATAATATGCATCCAGATATCCTCCAATCACACAAGCTGAAAATTGTTCCACTTTACTGCAGTTCTGTAACCATATGGGAACCAATCCTGTCTGTGTTCTGTGCACATCTAAAATTCCTGCTGAATGACCCGCCCTGAGAGCAAGTTACCAGTGACCCAGAGCTGGGGTGAAAGGAGGGTGCGGGGGTGGGAAGAGAGCCCAGGGCTGGGGTGGCAGGGGTGCAGGGGAGAGAGACCAGGGCTGCGGCAGCTGGGGAGTGTGTGGGGGAGCCTAGGGCCGGGCAGCCAAACATTTTTTTTGCTTGGGCGGCAAAAAATCTAGAGCCAGCCCTGCAACTAATACCCCATGATGTGTTTTATCTGTTGGAACTCTGATCCACAAACATTCAAGATCATTTTCACTAGTGGTTACAAACTGGCAGACCTCCTCTCTAACTTCCTATCTCTCTGATTCCTTGATGACCAGCTCCATAATTCCATAAAATCATCACTTACAAAGTTTGCCGATGACACAAAAATTGGGAGAGTGGTAAATAATGAAGAGGACAGGTCACTAATACTGTACAATCTAGATCACTTGGTAAGCTGGGTGCAAGCAAACAACATGCATTTTAATATGGCAAAATGTGAATGTAAACATATAGGAACAAAGACCATGGGCCATACTTACAGGATGGGGACTCTATCCTTGGAAGTAATGACTCAAACAGATTTGGGGGTCATGATAATCATCTTTAAAAACAATCACCTACCTCCCGTAACTGTTGTTCTTCGAGATGTGTTGCTCATGTCCATTCCAATAGGTGTGTGCGCACACCGTGTGCACAATCGTCTGAAGGTTTTTCCCCTAGCGGTATCCGTTGAGTCGGCTGTGGAGACCCCTGGAGTGGCGCCTTCATGGCAGTGTATATAGGTCCCTGCCGACCTGCCTCTTGCTCAGTTCCTTCTTGCCAGAACACTCCGACAGAGGGGAGGCAGGCAGGAACTGGAATGGACATGTGCAACACATCTTAACGAACAGTAGTTATGAGAGGTAGGTAACCGTTTTTAGTTCTTTGAGTGATTGCTCATGGGCATTCCTGTAGGTGACTTCCAAGCAGTTTCTCTGGGGGAGGGGTTGGAGTTCACCTGGTTGCTGAGTGCAGGCCTGCCCTGCCAAAGGCTGCATCATCCCTCACCTGCTGAGTAATGACATAGTGTGAGGTGAAGATCTGGATGGAAGACCATGTTGCTGCCTTGCATATGTCCTGGATAGGGACCTGCGTCAGGAACGCTGCTGACAACATCTGCGCTCTCGTGGAGTGCGCTGTAAGTGGAAGGACTGAAAGTTTTGCCAGGTCATAGCAAGTCCTGATACAGGACGCGATCCATGATGAAATGCACTTGGACGAGATCGCGAGCCCCCTCATCCTTTCTGCGATTGCAATAAAGAGCAGAAGTGACTTATGAAATGGCTTTGTTGCTCAATGTAGAATGCTAGGGCACGCCTAACATCCAGAGACTGGAACATGTGCTCTCTGTTACTGGCATGAGGCTTAGGGAAGACCACAGGTAAAAATGTGTCTTGGTTCACATGAAACTGAGAGACTACCTTTGGCAGAAATGCAGGGTGGGGGCATAGCTGCACCTTGTCTTTATAAAATACCATCTGGGGGGCTCAGAAGTCAGCGCTCTGAGCTCGGATAGCCTTCTGGCCAAGGTTATGACCACCAGAAAGGCCACCCTCTAGGAGAGGTAGGACAGAAGGCAGGTTGCCATAGGCTTGAAAGGGGGCCCCATGAGTGCAAACAGGACTAGGTTACCATCCCACTGGGAAACAGGCCGTAATACTTGAGGATAAAGTCTGTTTAAGTCCTTGATAAACCTGCCCACCATGGGATTACCGAACACTGACCCACCCGCTGCCCCCCTGGTGAAAAGTCGAAATGGAAGCAAGGTGTATCCTGAGAAAAGATATTGCTAACTCCTGCTGCTTAAGGTATAACAGGTAGTCCAAAACAAGAGGAATTGACGCTAGCTGCGGTTCAGTTCCCCTTTGTCAAGACTAGATGGAAAAACGCTTCCACTTTGCCAGGTACGTTGCATGAGTGGAGGGTTTCCTACTTCCCAGCGGGACCTCCCTCACTGGGTCCGAACACTGACGCTCAAGAGAGTTCAGCCATAGAGTTTCCATGCCATGAGGTGGAGGGACTCCAGGTTTGAGTGTTGCAGATGGCCGTGGTCCTGTGTGATCAGGCATACAGGAAGCGCCGCTGGCCTGTCCACTGAGAGGTTCATCAATATGGTGAACCACTGCTGGTGGGGCCACACTGGCACTATGAGGATCAAGGAAGCCCCGTTCCGGCGAGTCTTGAGGAGGACCTTGTGTATGAGAGAGAAGGGCGGGAACGCATACAGCAGGTGACTTATCCTTGAAAAGTGAAAGGTGTCTACAATGGAGCCTGGGCTGTGGTTCAGGAAAGAACAGAACTGCTCTCACTTCCTGTTGCTCTGCGTCGCGAACAGGTCTATGTGGGGAGAGCCTGAGGGACCATTCATGACCATGAAATGAATGGTTGAGGCGATCGGCTAATTCATTTTGCGCTCCTGGAAGATGGGATGCCTCTATTGAGTGGGCGATACAAAAATCCCACAGCTCAGAGGCTTCCTGGCACAGGGGAGAGGAGTGAGCACCACCCTGTTGTTTATATAGAACATCGCTGCAGTGTCATCCGTCAGCAGTGACACGTGCACCCTGCAGGTGGGCCTAAAACACTTGGCATGCCAGACGAAGCAACCTCAGTTCCCTCATGTTGATATGCAGCGATAGTTCTGTGTGGGGCCATAGGCCTTGGCTTCTGATATTACCAATATTCTGGTGCCGCTTCTGGTGCCAGTTGTGGATGGAAGGCCGACTTCATCAGGAGGAGCTTCAAATGATAGTCTTGCTCTTAGTCCTGGATTTGAAACTCCTGAAAATTGGGCACTTATCTGTCTGATGGCCTTCTGCAAGGCACCTGAGGCAGGCAAAATGCGGATCGCCTGTGAGCATAGGTTTCGCACACTTCTCACATGCCTTAAACCCCTGAGACCAAGGCATGCCACGGTGCCTGGGGAAGCTAGAGCAGGGCGGACGCCCCACAGAGTAAGTCCAACTACAAACCACTATATAATGAAGTAACAACTAAGAAAAGGGGACCACTAGATAGGCACTTGCGAATGCAAGAGACTGAGCTGCTCCAATGACCGTCATTGGCGGTAAGAAGGAACCTAGCAGGCTGCGGGTCAGCAGGGACCTATAGACACTGCTATAAAGGCGCCACTGCAGGGGTCACCACAGCTGACCCAACAGGTAATGCTAGGGGAAAAACCTTCCAATGATTGCACGGAGCACAAGCACACACTTATTGGAATGCACATGAGCAACCACTTGAAGAACATATGCTCCTAGTATAATTCTAAGGCTAAAGCGGCTAATACAGGGGTCTCAAAGTCCTGGCCTGCAGGCCATCTGTAGCCAGAGAACCTCCCCACTGTGGCCCACAGAAACTTTTTTAAAAGTTCTTTCATCCGGCCCTCGTGGCCCGAGGGGGCAGGAGGGGAGCAGGCAGGAGAGATTCACAACATTGCTCCATCCTGATGCTCCTGATGTTATTCAACTAAGGCAGCTCGGCTCCCTGCAAGCAGTTCCCTATCCCTGCTGTTGCTGGTGGAGCCGCGGAGGAGAGAACAATTCAGCCATGCTGCCGACTGTCAGCTGCAGGAGCCGCCCCCCCACAACTCCCATTGGCTGGGGGAGAGGGACAGAGATACCATCACAAGTCGCTGGGCAAGGTCAGCCATGGAGGCAGTGTCACTAATCGCCAGGCAGAGTCAGCCAGGGCAGCATGAGGCCAAGGGAGTGAGGGAAAAGGGTGGAAAACAGGCTGGGAGGTGGCATGAACACAATCTTCAGTGACATTATTGGTCCTCTGGGAGGATTTGAGGACTGGCACTAGCCCTAAGGTAAATTGAGTTTGAGACCCCTGGGGTCATACAACCCATGGATACATAAACAGGAAAATCTCGAGTAGGAGCAGAATGGTTATTTTATCTCTATTCTTGGCGCTGATGTGACTGCTGCTGGAATACTGTGTCCAGTTCTGGTACTCACAGAAAGAGGGATACTGATAAACTGAAGGGGGTTCAGATAAGAACCATGAGAAAGATTAACGGATTAGGAAATATGCCTTACAGTAATAGACTCCAGGAACTCAATCTATTTAGCTTAACAAAAAGAATGTTAAGGAGTGACTTGATCACAGCCTGTAAATACCTACATGGGGAACAAATATTTAATAATGGACTCTTCAATCTAGCAGAGAAAGATAATCCAATGACTAGAAATTAAAGTTAGACAACTTCAGACAGCAAATAAGGCATATATTTTTCAACAGTCAGCATAATTAACCATCAGAACAATTTACCAATGGTCCCGGTGGATTCTCCATCACTGGCAATTTTTAAATTAAGGTTGGATGTTTTTCTAAAAGATACACATTATGAATTTTTGGGGGGGAAGTTTTATGGCCTTTGTTATACACACGGTCAGGCTAGACAATCACAATTCAGTTAATCCAGCAGGTCAACTGGAGGATGGTTTCTTTTAATTAAGCCTCTTTCAGAACCATCCTGATCTGGTGACACAGTGCAATTTAGTTTTTCAAGTTGTTTCATCATCTCTGTCACTTACTCACCTTCACTATCTATTAGAAAAACTCTTCTGCAATTTCTTTCTAAAGAAAATGGGGCATGTTTTCCACTGCATGCCAGAAGGTGAAGACTGGCTATGCAGAAGGTACCTAATTAAAAGCACTAAATTTTGGAATTAAAAATGTCAGTCACAGGTTTTTTGATATACCCTGAAGTTTGTCAGATTTATTTACAAAAACTTTGTAGTAAGGGTGAGTCAGCTGTCTTGCTGAATACAACATTAAATATTATGGAATACATGACACAGTTCTTCTCTGTTTTACGTTTTCTTCATCAGTATTTCTGAGCTGATTTTATATTTTAAATGTATTCTTAAGCCTTTATAAAGTAATCATTCCAGATTACTACATATTTAACTCACTGAAACAAAGACATTATTTTAAATTAAACCTCTGTGACTGATTAGTCTGTTCTTAACAATGTTCATTGCTTTTAGAAAAAGGGAACACTAATTTACTTTGTGTGATCTCCATAATAATAGATGTTTATGAAGTTTTACCAACTTTAGAAAATATGTTTCCAAAGATTTTAGGCATAACAAAGGATTTTATATCTTACTAGGTACTAGCTCAGTCTCCACCCTTTTGCTGGAGGGTTCTCTTAAAACTAGTTCATCAGATAAGCAGAAGTAAAGAAAGGGAAACGCTTTATCCAGCTATCTGGAAAGAAAGGGGTGTTGGTCCCTTTAAACCCTCTCTTCAACAGGAGTAGGGGGGGAGGTGAAGGGAGAAAGGGATGGACAAAGGACAGGAAGACTTTGGAAACAAATTTTTTTTTTTTTTAAACACAAACATGTATTTTAGAGAAGGATGGTCTTTTGAAGGATTTATTTAAAACAAAAATGTATGTTTGAAGATCCAAGCATTTAAGGCTAAAGATGATTGTGCATCTAAAAAAATCTATGCAAGGATTTTTTAGAAATGTGATTTTATAATCTTCACCAACTGTGACATTATTGACATGAAGTGGGACTGCATAGATCATTGTTGCAACCAAAGTCCTGTAGTGGCACCAAATCTTGTATTAAGGGGGTCAAATAAGGTGTCTCAGTAAGGCATGCAGGGACATGCCTATGGACAAATTATGATTTTTTTCCATGCCATGTGCTGGATAGCTTGTTTTGGACCAAAGAAAGCAAACACCACATGGCAAGAGACTATAAAAGGCTGCTGCATCTCCTCTATCTTGTCTTCAGTTCTGCTTCTTACTTCTGAAGGAAACTTGCTAGAAAATGAAGCTCTGAACAAAGGACTGAATGACCCATCCCAACTGTGGATGTACTCCAGAGACTTGATTTATTCCATCAGTGCTACAAGCCTGAACCAAGGACTTTGTCATTATTGTATGTAATTGATTTCATTTAACCAATTCTAGCTCTCATCTATTTTTCTTTTTATGAATAAACTTTTTGATTTTAGATTCTAAAGGATTGGCAACAGTGTGATTTGTGGGTAAGATCTGACTGGTATATTGACCTGGGTCTGGAGCTTGGCCCTTTGGGATCGGAAGAATCCTTCTTCTTTTACTAGGGTATTGGTTTTCATAATCATTCATCCCCTTAATGAGTGGCACTGGCGGTGATACTGGGAAACTGGAGTGTCTAAAGGAATTGCTTGTATGATTTAAGGTTAACCAGTGGGGTGAGACCAAAGTCCTCTCTGGCTGGTTTGGTTTGCCTTAGAGGTGGAGAATCACCAGCCTGGGGCTGTGACTGCCCTGCTCTAAGCAATTTGTCCTGAATTGATACTCTCAGTTGTGTCCTGCCAGAGGTAACATTGTTACACCAACTCACTAATGAAATATTTTTAAAATAAATTTTAAACTAAGGTCCTGTAGACTAACATGTTCTGAGTAAACACTTGATCTTACTACAGTGATGCACAACTGTTTTTGTCAGTAAATTCTCAAAGTGACAGTATATACTTAGGGGTTGGCAAATGCCTGTTAATGGCCTCATTACCAATTGAATGGCTCTTTAACAGTTTTGATGTTGTGCTAATAAGTCTGGCAGGCTTTTTCACTTTTAAGTTACTAGATCCCCTCTGGAGTAAGAGTCACGAGGGAGCAGCAGCCAGCTGTGGGAGCCTGCAGGAAGGGTCAGAACAGGAATAGGAAGAGATTGGGGCGTGGACACTAAGACCCAGTGGTGCCCCAAATTTCTATGTGTATGCCTAGGACAGCCCAGGCTGACATGATAGTGGCTGCAGCAGGGACTTCTGATGTTATCAGACTGTTTCACAGCTTTACTGGGCAGTCTCTTCCCTCTGCTGATTGGCTGTTTGCTTCCCCTCCCATGGTCAGTTCACCTCTGCCTCACTCTAGCCTCCTCCCTTCCCATCCCTCTCCCTTACACCATTTGCCTCTCTGTCTTCAGTGCTCTTCTCCCTCCTTTTCTGTTTGGCTTAAAATCTTCCCTCAAAAGAGTTTAAAAGATATTGTGGCATTACCATGCCGTTTGCCACCTGTCATTCTGCTGATGAGTTCTGCCACTCCCCCTACACCATGTTTGGTTTAGTTAGAGACTCTGCAACCTTTAGGGCAGGGACTGTCTCTTAATCTTTGCCCGTGCAGTGTCCAGCACAATGAGGTCCCAATCTCAGCTGGGATCTTTAAACATTAATTATGAATTTCCCGCAGTGGTGAATTTAAGCTGGCCCTTCAATGTTATTTTAATTCATTTTTTCATATTTAACTTTTCTTTGCTTTAATTATAATTTAAGGCCACAAAACCCAATGTAGAGTTCAAAATCTTTACTGGAGCAGGTGGACCAGTTCTGTAACACAGTGAAAAGAGGCAGATGCATCTACACATTGGTCCAGTTAATGCAGAGTCATTTCACGCAAATATTGCCCCTTTCAATCTTGTAACTGTTGGTATCAATGTATTAAGCTACATAAGTAAACTTGTCTATTAAAAGTAACACACACCAGAGTTTCTTACACAGGGGAATGTTTTACTTATTTTAATTTATGAAAAAGAATCAATTTTCCCACAAAACTTGAGACCAATTATTTGCCAGGTTTCAGGCAACCAATAAACCCTCAAAAAAAAAAAAAAGGCTAAGTTTGCAGGACTGTAAATCTGGTTCTAAATTCCTGAAGATCATAGATCCCCCTATACACTCCTGCAGTTTACTGCTCACCTAGGTGGAAAAATCCCACATTCATGGGAATGGTGCATGCACTCCTAATGCTGCTGAGCAGCATACAAAGAACGACTGATATACATTTAGGTCTTTAATTTCTTTCTGAAATAGGATACTGGGCACCAACACAAATTGTTTTTGGAAAGTCTGATAGCTCCTTCAGGAAATGGAGAAAAAGATGCTCTGCATAAGAACCAACAAGAGCTCTCTAGATCAACCAAAAATACTGGGTAGAAAATGCTATTAATTTATTTGCATAAAATGCTCCTAACATGAAAGTCTCCACTGCTTTTGGAGCCAAAATATCTGTACACTCGCCCCTCTGACCAGAGCTGATGCATACAACAGCAAACATGAAGGAGGCTTGGAACTATTTTAAGTCAAAGATACAGAGACCACCTGCAACTTGCAACCCAAGCAAGGGGGGAAAAAAAACTCATAGGGAAGGGAAGCAGACCAAACATCTCAAACAGGTTACTAAGAGAAAGCAGAAAGCCTACAAGGCATGCAAGAAGGGATGGATTAGCAAGGAAAGCTACCTCCTGGAGGTCTGGAAGCGTAGGGATAAAGTGGGAACTGCCAAAAGCCAAGCAGAGCTGGATCTTGCAAAGGAAATTAAAACCAACTATAAAAGGTTCTTTAGCCATATAAATAAAAAGAAAACAACAAAAGAAGGGGGAATCCAGCAAAAAGATTAAAGATACTCTAGGTATGGTCCAACACCTAAATGAATACTTTGCCTCAGTTTTCAATAAATCTAATGGGGATCTTGGGGGGAGTGGCCAGGTGGCTAACGGGCACAAGGAAATGGAAGTAGAAATTACCACATATGAGGTGGAAGCCAAACTCAGACTGCTTAATGGGACCAAATCGGGAGGCCAGGATAATCTCCATCCAAGAATATTAAAGGAACTGGCACATGAAATTGAAAACCCAGTAGCAAAGATTTTTAACGAATCCATAAACTCAGGATTCATACATTATGACTAGAGAATTGCAACTACTGTACCTATATTTAAGAAAGTGGGGGAAGTGATCTGGGAAACTACAAGCCCAGTAGTTTGACCTCAGTTGTAGGCAGAATGTTAGGACAAATTCTGAAAGAGAGCATAATTAAAGACAGAGATAAATTGTAATTTGTATAAAATACAACATGGTTTTACAAAAAAGTAGATTGTGCCAGACCCAACCTAATCTCTTTCTTTGAGATAGGACTTTTAATCTTGGCAAAGGAAAAGCAGTCGATCTAAACTAACTGGATTTCAGTAAAGTATCTGATACAGTTCCATGTTGGTAATTCTTAGTTAAATTGGAAAAGATGAGGATTAATACAAGAATCAAAAAGTGGGTAAGAAACTGGTTAAAGGGGAAACTACAACAGGTCATACTGAAAAGTGAACTATTGGGCTGGAGAGAAAGTACAAGTGGAACACTTCAAGGATCAGTCTTGAGACCAACCTTATTTAACATTTTCATTAATGACCTTGACACAAAAAGAGAGAGTGTACTAATAAATTTTGCAGATGATACAAAGTTGGAGGTATTGCCAAGATGGAGGAAGACCGGAATATCATACAAGGTTTGGACAACCTGGAAGCTGAAATAATAGAAATGGGATGAAATTTAATAGTGGAGAGTGCAAGATCACACATTTAGGGATTAACAACAGGAGTTTTTGCTACAAGCTGGGGACTTATCAGTTGCAAGCAAAAGAGCAGGAGAAAGACCTGGATGGACTGGTTGATCACAGGATGACTATGAACCACCAATGTGATGCAGCCATGGAAAATGCTAACACAATCCTAGGATGCATCAGGTGAGGTCTCCTATGTATAAGAAAGATGAATTCAAACTGGAACAGGTGCAGAGAAGGGCTACTAGGATGATCAGAGTAAAGTAAAACCAACTTTATAAGAGGAGACTTAAGGAGGCTGGCTGGTTTAGCCTAACAAAACGAAGGCAGAGGGGAGATATAATTGCTATCAGAGGGATAAACTCAACTCTTCTCTCTCCCTGGTGCTTAAGGCCCAATGATGGCACAAAACCAAAGGGATATACACTGCCCATCAACAAGTTTAGGCTTGAAACCAAAAAGAGTGAAGTTCTGGAACAGCCTTCCAAGAAGAGTGGTGAGGGCAAAAACCTAACCTCTTTCAAGACTGAGCTTGATAAATTTATGTAGAGGATGGTACAATGAGGTAGCCTACAACGGCATATGGACCATCTGCAACTGTTATTAACGAATATCTTTAGTGGCCAGAGATGGACACTAGATGGGGAAGGCTCAGAGTTATTACAAAGAATTATTTCCCAGGAGGTTGGTTGGTGGGTCTCATCCATATGCTCAGATCTACCCGATCACCATATTTGGGATTGAGAAGGAATTCCTGCCCCCTCTCCCCCGGCCCCATGTCCAATTGGCAGTAACTCTGGGGGGTTTTCACCTTCCTCTGTAGTGTGGGGCACAGGTCACTTGATGATTTGAGTAAGCGATGGATTCTCTGTAACTTGAGGTTTTAAATCAAGATCTGAGGACTTCAATAACTCGGCCAGAGGTTAAGGCCCTACTGCAGATGTGGATGGGTTAGAATCTGTGGCCTGTAATGTGCAGAAAGTCAGACTAGATGATCATAATGGTCCCTTCTGGCCTTAAAGCCTATGAGCAAAGGGAGACAAGGGGGAAGAGCTCAGACTTCACATCCACAGAGGACATTACCCAACATTGGGCTGGTTAAGCACACCTCACAAAATGCAGCTGGATTAAGAAGCTTTCAATTAATTTAAAAATCACTATTTTATTAGTGATGCCTACAGAATAGCAATACAAATGCCAGGGTGTTTTTTAATTTGCTCTAAATTTGTTCTGTTCCAGAACTTCTAAAGTTAATGTAAACCAGCTCCATAAGTGTCTGCTATGTTGGGGTACAACTTCATCCCAGCACATGGGTTTCACTTCCATGAATGCCAGCGAAACTAGAAGAATGAGAGATTTCTTGCCTGTACAGAACACACTGGAAATGAAAGCAGAATCCACAAGCACTATCCTATCAACAATCAACACTGGCCTAAGCATAGCCTGATGCCTAATATATATATCCCACTGTAACTATTTTTGTTTTCACTACAACTTTTAACCCAATTGATCACCAACTGTCAAGCCCAGGCCAGAGTTCTACACCAAAGAGAAATATCCCCCATGGCTGTTGCGTCTTAGCCTTTCTCCTTGATTGTAACTAATCTGGTTCTGGTTTGTAGTACTGGTCTTTTCATAACAGCTAGTAACCGACACAGTAACCAATGTTTCACTCTCCATGTTCCAATGACAGCTACCTTGCTGTAGAGGGGAGGTTACACTCTACCCGTCAGTTTCAGATTATGCAGCTGATTCAGTAAGAAGCAGATATCAGCAGAGCATTCAGAGCCTGCCTGAGATAGCCACTCCAAGAGTATTATGAGCTAACCAATGGCGCTAGACATACCGCGATTTGCTTTTCTTTCAAGCAGTATTTTGCTCTCACTGATTTGCACAACAGCTCCTGCTACCTTTACCTGAATTTCATCACATTTTATGAGCTTTTCCACCTCTTCCTGATTTAAGAGGATGAACTCTTCATGCTGAACCACCTCTGGGAAGTGTTTCTGGCTGAAGACCTCTGCTGCCTGCATTAGATCAACGCAGTTGTGTGTCTCAGCAAAATCTCGGATGCCCAAACAGTTTGATGGATCCAGCTGGCTTTCCAAGAACTCACAACAAGCCTGCTTCACACCTATGGAAATGAGATGAGTGAGTGAGCTCATGCACTTCTGCTATCCAATCACTGCTTTGGAAAGTAATTTAGAAAACCAAGCTCTAGTCTATATTGAAAAGTAAACCCCAAAGCGTTGCTTAGAGGTATGCACACACAAAGGGGCATATAGGCAAACATTTCTTCAGGGGCCAGGAAAAAAATAAAGCAACAGACTGTATGTTTAGGCCACTGACTATTTATACATATTAAAAATAACTTGACAGATATAAGAGAGACTCAAAAGGAAGTCTTACACAGCTCAGGGATCTATAAGACCTGAGAGTAGGAAATGCCCCGGGACACTTATTTGTTTTATCATCATATCTCCACGAGGTTCAAACTTTCTTATCAGTGAGAACAGAGTACACGCAGCAGCGCATTTGACAAACAGCTATTATGCAATTTAAAGACAATAAGACTTGAATCTGGAAACAGCCCAGCAGCCTTTTCTGCCTTCTGCAATCTTTCCTTTACTTACAAGTCAGACATTCCAGAGCTCTAAACAGCATCAACTGCATGGTTAATTGGTTTGCAATTACCTTTCAGCTGAAGCAGACATGCTGCTGGGAGCAATTCCTGGACATTTTCTACTGTCACGTGAACCGTTTCTGTATACACAAAGTCCAGCAGGATTTCCATAGTAGAGGCTGTCAACCCTTGGATATCCACATATGGTTTATCTTTTTCTGAAAGCTACAAATTAAAAGCAAGGGAGATAATGGTTTATTTTCCAGAGCTCAGACCAAAAATCCAGTGATGGCTCTTAAAAGTTGTCCTTTTAGAGTACTCTGCCTTTTCAGTGCATGTAAAAAGGGAAAAGATAAAGATGAAGGAATTCCCTTGAAGAATTCAGGGTGCATAGAGGAGACAGTATTTATTTTGTGTAGAAGGATGCCTCAGGGAAACTGTATTTTGGAAGAAGTCAGATGAGATTTGGCACAACAGAAGCTTAATGGGTGGTAAGATGAATGGCAGACTCACTATCACCACCTGGCATAGGTGCAGACTCTACAGGTGTTCCAGGGCTCAAGCACCCAGGGAAAAAAACAGGGCACTGCCCTATCCACAGTGGTTTCACCCTGGTGCTGGTGGCCTGATCAACTATTTGGTAAGCACTTGGGGGAGTGGGGAAGAAACGAGGGACCAGTGGGTGGGCAGGTGGGGGGGGGGTCCTTCAGGGCTAGAGAGGAGGGAGCAGCAAGTAGGCAGGGGGACTTAGGGGAGGGAGCGGGGCAGAAAGAGGTGGAGCGAGGGCAGTGACTTGGGAGAACAGGCCAAGTGAGAGTGGGGCCTTGGGGTGGTGCACCCACAGGGAAAAATAAAAATCAGCACCTGTGTCATTTGATATGCAGATGGGAGGAGGGGAGGAGAGTCCCATCCCGCCCCCAACTCTTCACCTTGGACTGGCTGCCTGACACATTATGGGTTGTGTGGAGCAGCCATCTCACGCCTGTCTTTATAACCACCCCACAAAATATTCCATTAAGCCAGAGTTAAGACTGAAGGGATAGATCGGTAATTTAAGGATAAAAATCCTTACAAGAACTTCATCGCTCTATTAAAAAGCCAGGAATTTCAGAGCCAAGGTTAAATTTACATGAAAAACATGAAAATAGAGAAATGCACAGTTAAGGTACCCAATCAACCTTAACTCTGGCCTACTTGACAATGCCAACCTTCCATCTTCCTTTTGTTATTTTTTAAGATGTGTTATAAATACTTTTTCTAAAGGCTTTAAAGGAGTCATCAAATATAGACATATTAAATTCCGAGAAGCCATAGTACTTATATATGTTCAGGTGAAATGCTCTGTGAAGCATAATTTCAAGTATCAGTTTATAATTGGTTTCATGTCTCTATTGTAAACCTGCTGACTCTGTTTCTAATAAAAAGAACAGGAGTACTTGTGGCACCTTAGAGACTAACAAATTTATTTGAGCATAAGCTTTTGAGGACTACAGCCCACTTCATCAGATGCATAGAATGGAACACACAGTAAGAAGATATTTATACATAGAGAGAATATGAAAAGGTGGAAATACCCGATACCAACTATAAGAGGCTAATTAATTAAGAGAAGCTATCATCAGCAGGGAAGAAAAACTTTTGAAGTGATAATCAAGATGGCCCATTTCGGACAGTTGACACGAAGGTGTGAGGATACTTTAACATGGGGAAATACATTCAATTAGCGTAATCTCCGAGCCATTCCCAGTCTCTGTTCAAACCTAAGTTAATCATATCTAGTTTGCATATTAATTCTAGTTCAGCAGCTTCTTGTTGGAGTCTGTTTTTGAAGCTTTTCTGTTCACCTTAACGTCTGTCACTGAGCAATTAGAGAGATTGAAGTGTTCTCCTACTGGTTTTTGAATGTTCTGATTCCTGATGTCAGATTTGTGTCCGTTTATTCTTTTGTGTAGAGACTGTCCGGTTTGGCCAATGTGCACGGCAGAGGGGCGCTGCTGGCACATGATGGCATATCACATTGGTAGATGGCGTGGCTGATGTGATTAGGTCCTATGATGGTGTCACTTGAAAAGATATGTGGACAGAGTTGGCATTGGGCTTTGTTGCAAAGATAGGTTCCTGGGTTAGTAGTGTTGTATGGTGTGTGGTTGCTGGTGTTTGCTTCAGGTTGTGGGGCTGTCTGTAAGCGAGGACAGGTCTCGCTCCCAAATAAATATCTTCTTACAACCTGCGGTTGTATCATCCCCTAATGCCCCTACTCTACTTGCGCTACACTGATATCATCATCTGTACCCATGGAAAAGAAGCCCTTGAGGAATTCCAACATGATTTCAACAATTTCCATCCCACCATCAACCTCAGCCTAGACCAGTCCATACAAGCAGTCCATTTCCTAGACTCTACTGTGCTAATAAGCGATGGTCACATAAACACCACCCTATACCAGAAACGTACTGACCACTATACTTACCTAAATGCCTCCAGCTTCCATCCAGGACACACCACACGATCCATTGTCTACAGCCAAGCTCTAAGATACAACCGCATTTGTTCCAATCCCTCTGAGAGAGACAAACACCTACAAGATCGCTATCAAGCATTCTTAAAAACTACAATACCCACCTGTTGAAGTGAAAAAACAGAGCCAGAAGAGTACCCAGAAGTCACCTACTACAGGACAGACCCAACAAAGAAAGTAACAACGCCACAAGCCATCACCTTCAGCCCCCAACTAAAACCTCTCCAGCGCATCATCAAAGATTTACAACTTATCCTGAAAGATGATCCCTCACTCTCACAAGTCTTGGGAGACAGACTTGTCCTCGCTTACAGACAGCCCCCCCAACCTGAAGCAAACACTCACTAGCAGCCACACACCATACAACAAAAACACTAACCCAGGAACCTATCCTTGCAACAAAACCTGATGTCAACTCTGTCCACATATCTGTTCAAGTGACACCATCATAGGACCTAATCACTATGGGCTAGCATACAGAACCACAAAAGCTGCTCCTGCAAGCTGGTGAGGATCTCCTGTCAGCATGCACAGGCCTTTAATGAGATCTTCAGGATGTGACCTGTGAAGCAGATTTTTTTTCCCCGAAGCCTGTATATGGCTAAAGGTGGCACTGTCAGCACCAGACGAGTATGATTCAGAGAAAAGTACTTGAGCTTCTCTGGTAAAAGATGAGATTAAATGGTTATGGACAAGAATTCAGTGAGGAAGGATTGTTGCTTGGACACAGAACTGCCAGAGTTGAAGGAGAAGAAAATAATCCAGTAGTGGAGGAAATCAGTGTAGTCCTGGGCCTTCCTAAGGTGCAGGCAACACAGGAGCAGAGGAAACAGATGAGCCAGTGCCGTGGGCTACTGGGATGCACTTTACAGTAGAAGAGAGGGGAACAGGAGTCAAAGGTGATGGAGAAAGCAGAATGAGGGTGCAAAAGAAAGTGGGTAAGAAGAGTGTAGGAAGACAGCAGCCTGAGGATTGCAGAGAAGTGGGATGTAGAAGGGAGTAGACCATATACAATGAGACTGAGTGGCAATCTGAGAGAGAGGATTCATAAAACTTAAGGCCAGATGGAACCACTAAAATCATTTACTGTGATCTCCTACAGAGGCCAGGCCAGAGAACTTCACCCAGCGATTCTTACATCACAGAATATTAGGGTTTGAAGAAACCTCAGGTGGTCATCTAGTCCAATCCCTTGCTCAAAGCAGGACCAACACCAACTAAATCACTCCTGCCAAGGCTTTGTCAAGCCAGGCCTTGGAGATTTTTAAGGAGGGAGATTACCTAGGTAACCCATTCCAGTGCTTCACCACCCTTCTAGTGAAATAGTGTTTCCTAATAGCCAACCTAGACCTCTCCCACTGCAACTTGAGACCATTGCTCCTTGTTCTGTTATCTGCCACCACTTGAGAACAGTCTAGCTCCATCCTCTTTGGAACCCCCTCATCAGGTAGCTGAAGGCTGCTATCAAATCGCCCCTCACTCTTCTCTTCTGCAGACTAAATAGCCCAGTTCCCTCAGTCTCTCCTCATAAGTCATGTGCCCCAGCCCCTCAATCATTTTCGTTGCCCTCCGCTGCACTCTCTCCAATTTGTGCACATCCCTTCTGCAGTATGGGGACCAAAACTGGGCACAATACTCCAGATATGGCCTCACCAGTGCCAAACAGAGGGGAATAATAACTTCCTTCAATCTGCTGGCAATACTCCTACTAATACAGCCCAACATGCCGTTGGCCTTCTTGGCAACAAGGGCACACTGCTGACTCATATCCAGCTTCTCGTCCACTGTAATTCCCAGGTCCTTTTCTGCAGAACTGCTGCTTAGCCAGTCGGTCCCCAGCCTGTAGCGGTGCATGGGTTCTTCCTTCCTAAGTGCAGGACTTCAAGCCCATAACTTCTGGTGAGTTACAGCATGTCTCTTAGAAACAGACATCCATTCCTGATATAAAGACTCCAAGAGATGGAGAATCCAGCAGGTCCCTAGGTAAGTTAGTTACACTATTAAATACATTTTCAGATGATGAGTCCCCATTTAGTTACTTTGAGATCTGTTAAATGGATTATAAATTAGCCAACTAACATCTTACTGTGTATTTTTCCCCCAATAATGCTTTTACTTTCTGCCTTATCAATTGTCTGCATTGCATAACTGCTAATTTACTACTATCAACTCTCTTTTTCCATTTGATAAAACTGCTGCTTTCACATCCCTTCTTTACCAGGACAGATTTTCTGACTGAAGAAGCCTTTAGATACAGAGAAATCAAGAAGGAACCAGTTTTTTAGTGAAAACAAAATCAGATGAGTGGCCATTTTGGTAAGTGAGCAAGCTATATCATGGTTTAAAATAATAACACAGGAAGACAAGAAGTCAGGTGTGTGTGTGTGGTGGGGAGGGTATCAATGTGGAGACTGAGGTCACCAAGGATGAGGATGGGAAACTGAGAAGAGTGGAAGAGGGAAAGCCAAACATGAAAATCTAAGGAGAGTGCAGGAAAGGTGCTGCACTTGGGCCAATGCTTTGGAGAATCAAAGCACACACTCCTCTTCCCAGAGTTGTCAACCATGCAAAAGGCCAATGTGTAGTCTTGGTGAGGGCTGAGGAACAGAATAAGGATTGTAGGACGTCCCTGAAGAGCCTCACCCAAGGTTCATGAAAAGGAGGAAGGAGTGACTCTCCCATCTTGTGACCTCATTGTCCCCAAGAGCTATACTTTCCCTATACATCTCCAACTTCTGTAAACATCCTGAAATAAGCAGGAAGTAAACATCTTAGCAGGTCTGCTGAGGATGGTATAGGTACAGGAAGCAAAGCAAGGAGACAGGATCTGAAGGGGGACTAGGGATGCCAGGAATGTGACCCAAGGGGCAAAGACTTCCTAGTCTACTCCCCACAGTCATTTTCCTCGGCTTCACACAGTGCATACAGGTGTCCTGAGGAGCAAAGAACCCATCCCTGCTCAGCTACCTCCTCTGCCTTCTGGGCTGGCACATGAAGCTCCTATTTAAATTCTTAGCTTTTTACTCACCTAAGCTTTGGACTTGGACATCAACTCTTAAACTAGATAAGACCAGAAAACAAAGCATGCACGCCCTCTCTCTCTCTCTCAACTTTTCTTGAAACTAAGTGCCAAAACACAAACTTTTCAGATTTTGAAGAGCTCCTGTATTTAGAATAGTTAGGAAACACTCTTGGTCCAATCCACTTTAAATCTGGTAGAAAAATTCTTCCTTGGCCTCAAACCCTCTATCAATTTGGAAGCCTCTGCTTGTGGACTGGGAAGAAGGGCAGTTGGGGAAAGCTGGGCTCTGAGATACTCACTAGCAACTTTAATCATGAGAAGGTAGCAATAGCTACTATTTCATAACACACTGGCAGTAATTCAATGCCCAGATTATCAAGAACAGCACCTACAATCTGCATGAACTATACCGCCTGTCTCTGTGGTTATCAGGTAGGATTTTTATTCAAGGACATCCAAACTCTGCTTCATTTTGGCTCTTTCAAATGCCCCAAAAACATTCAGCTTGCCTGTAAATGATCTTCTATAAAAGAGATTATAAGCCACTGCCTCAACGTGATTCCTTCTGCCTCAATGCCCTGTTGAATGAAGACCCTTAACACATTCAGTGTGAGGAGCTGACTTTGCTTTATAAATCTGTATTATTTTGGAATCATTTATTTCCTGAGAATGTTCTGCCTTAGCCTCCATTCACCAGCCCAGGCAGCAAACAGTGCTATGAAATCAGAGTGCATGCATCTAGGATGGAAGTCTCATCTCCATTAATTAATATATGGGTAGTTTGAAGTTAGACTGGGTATCTGAGGGGACCCTACCATCATTTTTCCATTATCACTATTTAAAAAAAATGACCAAGAACAAACCTAATAATACTGAACACATACTGGATTCAGTTATTGTCTACACACAAGAGCACAGCAAATGATATTCAGACAATTGCTAAGAGAATGGAATGAGATTTGGTAAGTTTCTCTTTAGTATAAATGTAGTGCTGTTAAATCACCTAATGTAGCTCTACATCTTGGAAATATTTAAGATAATTTACCTCATATTTACTATCAAGTGCATTCACTTAGTTCTGTTCATCCAGCACCAATTAGGGTAACAAGGGACCAGGATTAGAATTTTTACTATCCTTCTTCAGGCAATAAGCCAAAAACCCATATTTTCCTGAACGCGTTAGGAAGGCCCAGGAAAGCACATCTCAATATGGCTTAATGCTATTAGAAAAGGTTCAAGGAGTTATAAGACCTTTAGCAACATCAATGGTTTGGGCCTAGGATACCTAAAAGATCACTTAAAGCTCCTGGACAAGGAATGCAGGCAGCTCCATTTCTCAGGCACAAAGCTACTGCCCCCCAGGGGTACTGCTCATCCTGTGCAGGAGACAGAGCTTTCTTAGGGCAAGACCAAGGTCATCGAACCACAAGCATCATCACCTTCTGCTCTGACTGCAAGGCTTTCTTCCACCTTGCCTTTGCTGATATAGACACACAGGACACATTAAATGATTTAAAAAACCCGAACAAAAAACTATAATTTCATCTTGGAGAGAAAAAAGAAACATGACAAATGCTAGTCCTGTGGCTTAATGCTCTATTGGAACGTGCTCACACTACAGTGATGATGCCCATACAAAAACCTGAACAGACTCAAAGGTAGTTTATTTTCAAAATGAGAAGGATGTTTCCACATGTTGTTTATACCACACAAAACAGTTTCTAGAGAGGACTTTTGCTAATCCTTGAAACCATCCGGGCTTTTCAGAATCGGAGCCAGTGATCAGCTCTTAGAGCATCCTTGGATGTTGTGATAGACTCCTCAGAGACAGAAGTCCCAGTGCAAAATCAGGAAGTAGGGGTACATACAGGCTGAAACCGCCCCTCAGTTTTCACAATGAGGAACAACTTTGAAGTTAAAACTGAAGGGTTGTTTTAGCTTCCCCACTCCACTCAGCACAGAAGCAGCGAAAAAGTGCTGTCAACAGCCAGGGATTCAACAGTTGATCAGTGGCTTCTCCTCCTGTAAAGCAGAGAGGGAGAAAAATTAACATTAAAACAGGGATTTAAAATGTTTAAAGTAAATATTAAAAAGTCAGGGAGAAGAAGGAAACTAGACAGAAGGATGGCCTGTGATTCTATTTGGATATTAGAGACAAAGGTGGGTGAGGTAGTATCTCTTATTGGACCAAATTCTGTCGGTGAAAGGAAATAAGCTTTCAAGCTTACACAGAGCTCTTCTTCAGGTCTGGAAATGGTACTCAGAGTGCCACAGCTTAATACAAGATGGAACATATTGTTAAGGAAAGCCGTTAACATGTTGCAAGAGACCATTCAAGGTGAAGTGAACAGTTAATACCTCACAGTGGTAGGACAAAAGAGGGTTAGTGGATTACAGATTGTTGTAATAAGCTATAAATCTAATGTCTTTATTGAGTTATTGATTTTTACTATCTAACAAAATTATGAATGTAAGCTCCCAGGCTCATCTTTTGAAGATGTTGTGCAGGTTTCTTCTAAGAGGTCAGGTGTGGAATGATCATTTTGTGAAGTGTCCACCCACAAGTAACATGGTGTTTTTGTATTCTCATTTTTCTGTGGCCAGGTCTACTCTATAAACTTATATTGGTATAAATACAAAAAATCCACACCCGAGCAAAATAGTTATACTGACTTAACCCCTGATGTAGGCAGCGCTATGTCGGCAGGAGAGCTTCTCCCATCAACATAGCTTCCGCCTCGCAGAGGTGGATTAACTACACCGATGGGAGCAGCTCTCCAGTCAGCACAGAAATGTCTTGATTTAACAGCTACAGCAGCGCAGCTGCACTGATGCAGCATTTTAAGTGTAGACCTGCCCGGTGAGAGTTCGAGAGTTTGATTGTTTCATTTCACCCACATAGTTATTGGGGTATTTAGGATATGCTTTCACAGTAATTAGACACTTGCAGCTGGCCCGTACCAGCTGACTAGCCTGAGGCCCACAAGCCCAAAGGTGCTGTTTAACTACAGTGTAGATGGTTCAGCATGGGTTTCAGCCCAAGCTCTAGGACCCTCCCACCTTACAAGGTCCTAGAGGCTGAGTTCCAGCTTAAACATTTACACAGAAATTAAACAGCTCCTTAAGTCAAGGCCCATGAGCTCAAATCAGCTGGCAAAAGCCAGCCATGGGTTTGACTGCAGTGTAGACATACCCTTAATACGCTGGATGAGGTATACCACATGTTGTGATAGGCACGTGTAGGACCCATGGATCTTGAAAGGTGTGTTGTGTGGTTCATGGAGAAACAGTTTCAGCCTAGTTCCTAATGCACACTAATCACTGCCACCATTGGCCCTTACTGGCAGTTTCAGCAGAGGTCCCAAGGACTGACTTTGCTACTGATAAGGGCTAAATTTCACTGACAGGGAGTTAGTGGCTGGTGTATGGGGATGTTTGTATTGCTTGCTGCCCATGTTGTGACTATTGTTGGATAGAGAGCATCAATCTCCAGAAAAGCGAATCCTGTATATTTACCAGCAATAAATTCGCTCCAATTTTTTAAAATCACATATTCATCTACACAAACACTGCATAAAAGCCAGCCAAGGTTGCTGAATGACAACAATGTAAAATTGAAAATCATGAAAATGAGGAAACATAAGGAAACATAAGGTAAAGGCATATATCTATTTACATCTTTCGCTAAGATCTGGGGAGAAATGGTATCTCCAGAAAGGGCTACTGGCATTGTAGGGAGAAAGACTCTCAGTTTGCTTCAGCATGTTCTCTCCATACCAACTCAGAGGCTACTAGAAAAAGGAAATTCTCTTCTCTTCTCTGGTAAGAAGAGGCAACAGAAATGTATCTTTTATAAACCCAGTTCCACAATCCCTTACTGCGCCCTTCATGTTTTTTTCTATCTGCTCCAGCATTAAGTTTGAATCAAAGCCACAGACAGCACGTCTATTTAGCAATCTGAACCAAACAGTGAACTGCAGCTCAAACATTATCACCTTTCAGCATTTTGCAAAGAAAGAATGTGCAATTTGTGTAAATCATTATCAAATATTATGAAGAGTCTGGTCCAGTGAATAGGGCGCTAGACCTGGAGCTCAGTGCTATGGTTCTGCCACTGACCTGTTGTATGACCATGAGCTAATCCCCTCTCCTGTCTGTACCTCTCCCTTCCCAACCATTTCTCAGTCTTTTCTATGACAGGCTGTAAGCTCTGAGGGACAGGAACTGCCTCTGGCTGTACTCAGGACAAGGGGGCTAAGCGCTACCATGGCAGTGCACCGGGGGATGCTTTCAGCAAAACCCTTGAGCCCTCAGGAGTTTCACAAAAACCCAACGCAGCCATCCTGGGGCTCGGCACGAGAGCTCGCTGGCCAAGACACCTGCCAGCGCTGGGCGCCGCGAGCGGCTCCCGCCCTACCTCGCTAGTGAACATGGCGCAGAAGTAATCGCTGCAGGCCGCCAGCACAATGCGGTGCGCGGCGAAGTCCTTCTGCTCCACGCGCAGAGTCACGTCGCAGAGCGTGCTGCTCTTCCGCAGGGCGTTCATGGCGTTCAGGATGGACTTGGCGTGGGAGTTGGTCATGACATCCTTGGGGGCCATGGCGGCACGGGAGGGCCCAGCTCCCGGGCGCCTGGCCGGGACCCTCCCCGCACTGGGGGCGCCCGGGAGAGAGACGGCGACCCCCGGGCCGGGTGGCTCGGCTGAGGGGACCCCTGCGCGCGGAGGCTGGAGCGGGGCCCGACTGCGCTAGACTGAACGGCTGCGGAGGGCGGGGGCAGCAGCGCATCCAGCGCTCCACCGCCGGGCCCGGCCGCCTCCGCCGCGCCAACCGCCAGCTCCGGGCTCCGCCGCGGCAGCACCCGGCGCACGCTAGTGACGTGACCCCGCGCAGACCCCGCCCTTCGTTACCCAGCAACGGAACCCTCTCCTGTTGCCCAGCAACAGACCCTGTACCCGAGCCCTGGAGGCTGTGTGCGCCCACCCACCTCCCAGGATTTCCAGTAAGGCCTCTGCTCCGCTCGGACCCGGGAGCAAGAGCCTTGCAAGAGCTGCGAGACGTGCGTGGGGATAAAATGACCACACTCTGCACACTGGCCAATCCACAGGAGGGAGTTCGTTTGTAACTTGCTATGCAAGCTGTGGGTCACTGAGCAGGGCCCGAACCCCACTTTGCTGTCAGCTGCAATTTTACTCCATGGGATGCAAATCCTTTTACGCTGTACACTGCAGTGATACCGTGCATGGTGCCATTACAATATAAGGTGTAGTGTTATCCTATGCAATGCAATCCTGTCTGTCATGGTATAATTCCCCACCCTGAACCTTAGCGTCCAAAAGATGCGGTACCAGCATGGATTCCTCTAAGCTCAATTACCAGCTTAGTACTTGTAGTGCTGCCACCAACCAGGAATTCCAGAGCCTGGTACACTCTGGTCCCCTCAAAACCTTGCCCGGGGACCCCCAAGACCCAGACCCTCTGGATCTTAACACAAGGAAAGGAAACCCTTTCCCTCACCATTGCCTCTCCCAGGCTTCCCCTCCCTGGGTTACCCTGGAAGATCACTGTGATTCAAACTCCTTGAAGCTTAAAACAGAGAGGAAAATTCACCTTCCCCCCTCCTTCTCTCTCCCCCTCCCAGATTCTCCCTGAGAGAGAAAGTAATCCTAACAGAGAGAGAAATTAACCTCTCTCTCCCCCTTCCCTCCTTTCTCCCCACCAATTCCCTTCGTGGATCCAGACCCAATCCTCTGGGGTCTCACCAGAATAAAAAAAAACAATCAGGTTCTTAAACAAGAAAAACTTTTAATTAAAGAAAGAAAAAAAAAGTAAAAATTATCTTTGTAAATTTAAAATGGAATAGGTACAAGGTCTTTCAGCTATAGACACTGGGAATACCCTCCCAGCCTAAGTATACAAGTACAAATTAAAATCCTTTCAGCAAAATACAAATTTGAACTCCTTCCAACCAAATACACATTTGCAAATAAAGAAACAAACATAAGCCTAACTCACTTTATCTACCTAGTACTTACTATTCTGGACATATAAGAGACTGTATCAGAGAGATTGGAGAGAAACCTGGTTGCACGTCTGGTCATTCTCAGAATCCAGAGTGAACAACAACCAAATTCTAACAGCACACACACAAACTTGCCTCCCTCAAGATTTGAAAGTATCCTGTCCACTGATTGGTCCTCTGGTCAGGTGACAGCCAGGCTCACTGAATTTGTTAACCCTTTACAGTCAAAAGAGACATGAAGTACTCCTGTTCTATTAACCCTTTACTATCTGTTTATGACACTGTCATACACAGCGCAGGCCATTCCATTATATACTGCAGTAGCGGCAAAGAGTTCTTTGGCACCTTATAGACTAACAAACGTATTGGAGCATGAGCTTTCATGGGTGAATACCCACTTCGTCGGATGCATGTACGTGGGTGAAGTGGGTATTCACCCACGAAAGCTCATGCTCCAATACGTTTGTTAGTCTATAAGGTGCCACAGAACTCTTTGCCAAAAATACAACAGCCGCTTTTACAGATCCAGACTTAAACGGGCTACCCCTCTGATACTATATACTGCAGCGTTACCCCCTACCCCCTGCAAATCATGTTACATTGTAAGCTGAAGTATTACCCCCTATGTGGTGCAAACACTGTCAACTATAGTGTCAACCTCTCCCATGTGGTGCATACCTTGTTAACACTATAAGGTGTGGTGTTACACCCCATGTGGTGCAAATTCTGTTACACTGGAAGCATCAGCGTTACCTCTGCCTGATACAAACCCTTTTACAGTGTAAGATGCAATGTTACTCTCCACCCCCACTGAAATGTGGTCCAAACACTATTAAACTGTAAGCTGCAATGGAATTCTGTGTGGTGCAAACCCCATTACACTGTAAGTTGCAGAGTTACCCTGTGCTGTACAAACCCTGGTACACTGTAAGCTGCTGTGTTATCCTGCATGGTGTAAATCCCATTATACTTAAGCTGCGGTGTTACTCCACATTGTGAAAACCCTGTTAGACTTTAAGATACAGTGTTACCCAGCATGGTGCAACCTCCTCTTTACCCTACAAACTGCACTGTACTCCACATGGTGCAAATCCTGTTGTACTGTAACCAGCAGAGTTACTCCACATGGTGAAAAGTTCTGTAACTGTGTAGAGAGAGGCCCAACCCATTGTTCCTTCAAGAATGCATGCCTTATTTGCATGCAAGCTGGGGCCCTGGGCTGGGAGCAGGGGGGCTGAACCAGAACTCACCTCTGATTTCTTGACATTTCCATGGCACTTCTCACCATTGCATCACCATCACTGCTTGGCCTAGCAATATTGTGCACTTCCAAAACCTTATTTAGGGAGGCCTCACAGCACCCTTATGAGGCAGGGAACTATTTTACAAAAAAGTAACTGAAGCCCAGTGAGGTAAAGTGGTAGAACCAGGAAGAAAACGTAGATCTCCAGTCTTATCCATCAAATCACAGTGTTGCTGTCCACAGTCCTTCAGCTTTCAGAGTCCAGCCCTATCTGCACCTCCTCTTCTCTTCTCCAGTGGTGTGCAAGGGCTGCAGTGTCCCCTGGAGGCATTCCCACCATGCAGGAACAGGTCTGCACAGCCCAACACTGCTCTGTTTCACAGCACCCAGCAAGGCACTGTGAGAAGCATGCCGTAATGTAGGCCTTGTCTACACTATAGAGTTTTGTTGACAAAAGTTATGCTGACATACAGCAACCGTTTTAACTAAACCTCTGCTGCATGTCTACATTATGCTTCTTGTGTCGGCAGAGCCCATCCACACTAGCAGCTCTTGCATTGGCACAGAGAGCAGTACACTGTGGAAAACTATCGCAGGGTGCTTTGGGAAGGGTTTGCAGTGCCTGATGGGGCAGGTACAGTTTCACATGAGGCAAGTTTCTCAATCCCATTGTCCCATGGGACTCACCTATCCCCTCCAGAGCCAGGCTTGGAGGAGCTGATGCGGAGCCTACCCGCCTGCCCAACTGGGGCACAGTGGGGCACGGCAGGGGTCAGTACCCAAAGCGAGGGGCTGGGCTGGGGAAACTGGGGCACAGAAAGGTGGCAGGAATCTATCCCTGGAGCGAGAGGTGGGGAAATTGGGGCACAGCAGGTGGGGGGGCAGACAGGTTCCTCTCCCTGGGCAGCGCAGGTACCTACTTTGGAGCCCGGTCCAGGAGCCAGCCAGTTCTCTCCATCAGGCTGTGGGGCAGGAAGAGCCTCAGCACCTGGTAAGCAGAGCTCCTCCAGACTCCAGCAGCAGCTGCTGCTCTTACTGCCCCCTGGTGGTGGTGGCCAGTTACTACATGTAATCGGGACTTTTAGTGTAATTGACTGGACACAGATGGTTTCCCTTTTTGGCTGGGACACCTGGCAACCCTACATCCATGAGCTGATCTCATCCAAACATTGGCTCATATTGGTGGTAGTGGTGTGGTCATATGCAGTGAAGGAAGGTAGAACTGTGTATCAGCTGCATATTCACAGAATGATAGAACTGGAAGGGACCTTGAGAGGTCATCTAGTCCAGTCCCCTGCACTCAAGGCAGGACTAAGTATTATCTAGACCATCCCTGACAGGTATTTGTCCAACCTGCTCTTAAAAATCCCCAATGATGGCGATTCCACCACCTCCCTAGGCAATTTAGTCCAGTGCTTAACCACTCTGACAGTTAGGAAGTTTTTCCTAATGTCCAACCTAAACCGCCCTTGCTGCAATTTAAGCCCATTGCTTCTTGTCCTATCCTCAGAGGTTAAGAAGAACAATTTTTCTCCCTCCTCCTTGTAACAACCTTTTATGTACTTGAAAACTGTTATGTCCCCTCTCAGTCTTCTTTTCTCCGGACTAAACAAACCCAATTTTTTCAATCTTCCCTTACAGGTCATGTTTTTTAGACTTTTAATCATTTTTGTTGCTCGTCTCTGGACTTTCTCCAATTTGTCCACATCCTTTCTGACACGTGGTACCCAGAACTGGACACAATACTCCAGGTGAGGCCTAATCAGCGCAGAGTAGAGTGGAAGAATTATTTCTCATGTCTTGCTTACAGTACTCCTGCTAATACATCCCAGAATGATGTTTGCTTCTTTTGCAACAGCATTACACTGTTGACTTATATTTAGCTTGTGATCCACTATGACCCCCAGCTCCCTTTCTGCAGTACTCCTTCCTAGGCAGTCATGTTCCATTTTGTATGTGTGCAACTGATTGTTCCTGGCACTACAGCAAACCAGTGGGAGCAGGAGACACTGGAGGTCTGATGCACATTCCTTCAGGCAGCTGGAAGGGCAGAGGAAAAGAAATATCCCAGCTGCTGATGCCTCTCCTCTGTAAGTGGCCCTGTGTGGGCCCCTGTCTACTACCTGCTCCGCAGAGGACTCTGTAGGAATGTCACTCTGCTACCATTCCTCCCCTGCAGGGGGCTCTGTGCAGGTGTTATTCTGCTTTCGTCCCCCTTCCCACCCCGTATTACTCTGCTGCCATCACCCTCCCTCAGGCCCCACAGCAGCCAGATCTGTGTGTGTGTTACTCTGCTACACAACAAGGGGCTCTGTGCAGGTGTTACTCTACTACCATTCCCCTTCTTCCTCCCCTGCTCCCTTACAGCAGCAGGATCTGTGTGTGTGTTAACAGGGAAGAATTGGCAGGGGAAGTAGAAGTTAATGGCAATCTGGGCAGCAGTGACCAAGAGATGGTTGAGTTAAGGATCCTGACATAAGGAAGAGAGGAGCAGCAGAATATGGACCCTGGACTTCAGAAAAGCAGACTTTGACTCCCACAGGGAACTGATAGGCAGGATCCCCTGGGAGGCTTATATGACAGGGAAAGGAGTCCAGGAGAGCTGGCTGTATTTTAAAGTAGTCTTACTGAAGGCACGGGAACAAACCATCCTGATGTACAGAGAGAATAGCAAATATGGCAGGCGACCAGCTTGGCTAAAAGAACTCTTCAGTGAGCTTAAACACAAAGAGGAAGCTTACAAGAAATGGAAACTTGGACAGATGACTCAGCAGGAGTACAAAAATATTGCTCAAGCATGCAGGGGTGTAATCAGGAAGGCCAAAACACAAATGGAGTTGCAGCTTGCAAGGGATGTGAAGGGTAACAAGAAGGGGTTCTACAGCTATGTTAGCAACAAGAAAAAGGTCAGGGAAAATGTGGGACCCTTAATGAATGGGGGAGGCAATCTAGTGATAGATTATGTGAAAAAAGCTGAAGTACTCAATGCTTTTTTTTTGCCTCTGTCTTCATAGACTGCAGCACAGTATGGGGAGGAGGTGAGCAGCCCTCAGTGGTGAAATAACTGGTTAAGGACTATTTAGAAAAGCTGGACATGCACAAGTCCATGGGGGTGGATACAATGCATCTGAGGGTGCTGAGGTTGTTGGCTGTTGTGATTGCAGAGCCATTGGCCATTATCTCTGAAAACTCATGGCAATCAGGGGAAGTCCCACACAATAGGAAAAAGACTAATGTAGTGCTCATCTTTAAAAGAGGGAAGAAGGAGAATCTGGAAAACTACAGACCAGTCAGCCTCACCTTAGTCCCTGGAAAAATCTTGCAGCAGGTCCTCAAGGAATCAGTTTTGAAGCACTTGGAGTAGAGGAAGGTGATCAGGAACAGTCAACATGGATTCACCAAGGTCAAGTTGTGCCTGACCAACCTGAATGCCTTCTGTGATGAGATAACTGGCTCTGTGGATGAGGGGAAAGCAGTGGATGTGTTATTCCTTGACTTCAGCAAAGCTTTTGATATAGTCTCCTACAGTATTCTTGCCAGCAAGTTAAAAAAGTGTGGATTGGATGAATGGACTATACGGTGAATAGAAAGCTGGCTAGATTGTCTGGCTCAAGAGGCAGTGATTAATGGCTCCATGTCTAGTTGGTAGCCGGTATCAAGCAGGTTTGTTCAACATTGTCATTGATGATCTGGATGATGAGATGGATTTCACCTTCAGCAAGTTAACAAATGACACTAAACTGGGGGGAGAGGTAGGTATTCTGGAGGGTAGGGATAGCGTCCAGAGTGACGCAGACAAATTGAAGGATTGGGCCAAAAGAAATTTGATGAGGTTCAACAAGGACAAGTGCAGAATCCTGTACTTAAGACGGAAGAATACCATGCACTGCCACAGGCTGGGTACCAACTGGCGACACGGCAGTTCTACAGAAAAGGACCTGGAGATTACAATGGACAAGAAACTGGATATGAGTCAACAGTGTGCCCTTGTTGCCAAAAAGGCTAACAGCATATTGGGCTGCATTATTAGGAGCATTGCCAGCAGATCGAGGGAAGTGATTATTCCCCTCTGTCTGGCACTGGTGAGGCTATATCTGGAGTACTGTGTCCATTTTTGGGCCTACCACTACAGAAAGGATGTGGACAAATTGGAGAGAGTCCAGCAGAGGGCAACGAAAATGGTTAGGGATCTGGGTCACAGGACTTATGAGGAGAGACTGAGGGAACTGGGATTGTTTAATCTGCAGAAGAGAAGAGTGAGGGGGGATTTGATAGTTGATAGCTTTCAACTACTTGAAGGAGGGTTCCAAAAAGGATGGAGCTTGGCTGTTCTCAGTGGTGGCAGATGACAGAACAAGAAGCAATGGTCTCAAGTTGCAGTGGGGGAGGTCTAGGTTGGATATTAGGAAAAACTATTTCAATAGGAGGGTGGTGAAGTACTGGAATGGGTTACCTAGGGAAGTAGTGGAAACTCCTTCCTTAGAGATTTTTAAGGCCCCGCTTGACAAAGCCCTGGCTGGGATGATTTAGTTGGAGTTGTTTCTGTTCTGAGCAGGGGGTTGGACTAGATGACCTCCAAAGTTCTCTTCCAACCCTAATCTCCAGGCTCTGTGCAGGTATTACTCTGCTACCATTCCCCTTCCCCTCCCCCAACCCCCGCGCAGCAGGGGGATCTGTGCGAGTGTTATTCTGTTACCATCCCCCTTCCTGCCACCCCACAGCAAAGGAATTTGTGCATGTGTTACTATCTCCTTCCCCAGCAAGGGGCTCTATGCGAGTATTACCCTGCTATCACCCACTCCCCAGCAGGCAGCTCTGTATGGTGACATAGTTGGGGGCACACTGACAATGGTGTTAGGAGGCCCTCCCCCAATTCCCACAACTTTAAAGAGCTCCCAACACTTCCTGGCAATTATTCCTGTGAAAAAGGAACTCCTGCTCCTCTATGGTATATTTTTCTGGATGGATTTCCATGAACATTTTGCTCTGGGCACTAGCATGGAAAGATGATCTTCCTTCTGCAGTCTCCTAGGAAACAGAGCTTGGTTTATGCGTGTATCTAGTGCAATGGAGAATAAGGACCAGCTTCCTGTTGTCCAATCATTGTATGCAAATTATTTAATGTGTTAATTTGCATATTTGGAGTTAATTTGCATGACTATATACAGAAGTATAAAACAAATGGTGGGTGGATTTAATGTTGGTGAAAGGCATCTCTTTGATGACCCTGATGAATGGAATCCTCTATTTACAAGGCAATAGCAGGGCCCACTGCTCAGACACACTGCACTGCCAGCAGGCCTCATCCCAGGGGAACTTCCTCTAGGGGGTCATTCACACTCCCCAGCCCAAGCAGCTCTTCTCCTGCCAGCTGAGTCTGCGAGTTACTGCAAAAGCTAGTGATGGATTTGTGATATAGGAGCTGGATTGGATTCATCTCATAGTAGTGCCACCAAGGATCAATGACATGGGAGCAGCTTCTCTACTCCTGGGGAAAATGGGCTGACTCTGGACCCTAGCCAGGACCCAGTCTCCTGATGACTCTCTCTCTCTCACACACAAACCCCTTGTCTCGCACCCTCCTGCTGGGGGTCACGCACACACACTGTGTCTCACACTCATCCATGGGGGCATACACACACACACACGCCTCTCAGACATGCACACATATACTTGTCTTAGCTTCCCACTGGGTGTGCACATGGACATGCACACACTGGAGATGGCACGCATGCATGCTGTGTCTCACACCCACTCACTGTATGCTCACAGTGAGGGAAGCATGCACATGCACCGTGTCTCCTCTCACAGCCACCCACCGGGGTGCACACATGCATGCACATGTACACACACTGGGGCATGCACACGCATAGACACTGGGGGTGCACATGCACACTGGGGGCACACTGGAAGCACACACACATTGGGGGCATGCATTGGGGCACACGTGCACACACCCACACACAGGGGGCACACGCACACACTAGTGGCACACCTACACACACACACTGGGAGCAGAGACTGGAAACACTCTACTCACACTGGACACACACACACACACACTCACTGGAGGTGCATTCACACATGCATACTGAAGGCAGGGACGCCCACACCCACACAGGGGCATGCACCCAGGGCACACACACACATACTCTGGGCTGGCACACACAGATACTGGGCACATACCCACACACTGTAGTTAGACACACACACACACACACACACACACACACACACACACACACACACACACTGTGACGTATACCTTGGGAGAGCGTACTGTAACCCCATATTCCTCATTTTCATATAATCATGATCTTACATATAAAGCATGCCTTGTAAGGTATCAGTGAAAGGTTATGATCTGCTGAAAGTCTTTTCTCTATCCGTATGTGTATCATGAATGCATATGAAGTTATGAGAATTGGGTTGTATGGTTATCACTAAAACATGCTGTAAGTTGGGGACTCAGCCAGTTATTAGCTCCCTAGAGGCAACAGCAAGGAAAGAAACCAACATCCAGGTGGGGTGTCAAACAACCCATCAACAGCCATTGTCCAGCAAAGGAGCTACAATGCAATGACTCACCTGCATGAGGCCACATCAGGGGAATTGCTCAACCTTGCCCACCCAGACATGCCTGGACTTGTGCTCCCCAAGCACATGGTCTGAGGGTATAAAACAGAGCGGACACATACTGGGCCCTTCTCCTGCCCCCACCTATGCTGCAAGCAACCAATACACTGAGAAGAACACAAGACTCCAAAAGAGGAGATTGGTCCAGGTTTAAGGAACAAACCTGTATATTAAGGACTGCAGTATCCAGTTGGGTTAATCTAGATGTTGCCCAGTCTAACAGGGTTGAGAGTTCAGACTGCATACTTACATTTTATTTTATTTTGGTAATCACTCTGACTTTTTGCTGATCACTTAATATCACTTAAAATCTACCTTTTATAGTCAATAAATTTGGCTGGGTGAGACACACTGGGCACACATGCGCACACACACACACTGGGCACGCATTCATGTGCACACTGGGGGAGACACACTGGGCACACACACACTGGAGGCAGACACACACACACTAGGCATGCACATAGGGTATGTAAACATGCACTGGAGGCAGACACACACTGGGGGCGAATGCACCCACTGGGCTCGACACACTGGGCACACATACACATGGTGGGAGACACACTGGGAAAACACATATACACACACTGCGGGAGACAGACTGGGCATGCACATTAGGCATGCACACACACACACTAGACACACATGTAAACACACTGGGCACACACATACACACACACTGCGGGAGACACACTGGGCACACATACACATGGCGGGAGACATTGGGAACACACATATACACATGCTGCAGGAGACAGACTGGGCACGCACACTAGGCATGCACACATACACACTGGGCACACACACAGGGGGAGACACTGGGCACATACATACACAGGCAGAGACACAATGAGCACACACCACACACTAGGCACGCACACAAACTGAGCACACACACACACACTGGGGGAGACACACGGGGCACACACAGACACACATGGGAAGATACGCTGGGCATGCACACACACCCTTGGCGCGCACACACACACACATACACACATACTGGGGGAAACATACTGGGCACACATACACATGGTAGGAGACACACTGGGAACACACATATACACACACTGCAGGAGACAGACTGGGCACACATACTAGGCATGCACACATGCTCACTGGGCACACATGCACACACACACACTGGGTGAAACACTGCACACATACATACACAGGCAGAGACACAATGAGCACACACACATACGCTAGGCACGCACACAAACTGAGCAGACACACGAGACACACACAGACACACACGGGGAGATACGCTGGGCGCGCACACACACACGTGCACACACTGGACACGCAAACACACACTGACGGTGACAGCTCTCTTTGTTTGGGGTCTGACTCCGGACTGGCCTTGGCCACCGCCTGCGCTGGACACGGCTCTCGCAGCCCTGCGGCAGGGGCCGGGTTAAGCCGGCCCGGGAGGAGGGGGCGGCGGGGTTGGAGCTGCCGCTGTCTGTAGGGTTCCCTGCGCCGCGGGCCCGGGGCGGATCGTTCCGCCTGCCCGCAGCGCACCGTATCACCACCGGCCTCCTGGTGCTTCCAGGGGAGCGGGAGGAGGATGGGGAATGGGGGCCCCCGACCCGCCTGGCCCCTGCTGGCCATGGTGCTCTTCAGCCTGACCACCTCTCTGGGTAAGAGCCTGGGCTGGGCATGGAGGCAGGCCGAGGGGCTGAACTCAGAGCTGGGTATGGGGCGGCTGGGGCTGGCTATAGGGGGTGAATTCAGACCTGGCACTGGGGCATGGAGAGCGTGGGGCTGGGTGTGGGGCTGGGGGAGAGCATGGGGCTCGGGGAGGCAGTGTGGAGATGGAAGTGTGGGAGTGGGGCTGTGCGGGAGGAAAACTACGGCGGGGGGTGGTGGTGTGGGGTAGCAGGAAGGGAGAGCATGGAGCTGGATACAGATGAAGAACGTAGGGGAGAGAGCTGGGGGGCTAGATGCAGGGCAGGAGGGTGCAGGGGAGAGAGCACATGGGGGATGCTGCAGTAACAAAGCGGAGTGTGGGGCTGAGTGCAGGGATTGGGTGTGGTGGGGAGTGTATGGTGGGTGCTGAGGTAATGGGGGGATCATGGGGCTGGGTGTAGGGGGAGTGTGTGGGGATGCTGAGATAACGGGAACATGTGGGGGGTGCTGAGTTAACCTGGGAATGTGGGGCTGGTTGCGGGGAGGAGTGAGTAGCAGTGGTGGATTAGCCACTGGACTAAACAGGGCCTTTGCCTAGGAGTCCTGGCCAATTGAGGGGCCCTGAAAAAATGGGTGCCCCTGTACTCTAAACCAGCTCTCTGGCAGGAGTGCCAGGCGGGGGGTGGGACTGGGCATGCCCCATGCCTCAACTCCATTTCCCCAGCAAGAGTGTGGGGGGGTGGGGAGGGACGCAGGCGGAAGGGATGGGGAGGACTTCCACTTGCTTTGGCCCAGGGCTTTTCAAAACTCTAATCACCCTGTGATGTGGGGGGGGGGTATGGGGCTGGGTGCAGCTGGAAGTATTAGGGGAGCTGAGGTAACTGGGAGGGGAGTGTGAGGTTGGGTGTGGGGGGAGTCTATGGCAGGTAATGAGATAACTGAGAGGAATGGGAGGAGTGTGTGTTGGGTACTGAAGTAACTGAATACTTCAGTACCCGACACACACTGAGGGAGTGTGGGGTTGAGTGCACGGGGGAGCCTATGTGGGGTGCTGAGGTATTAGGGGAACGTGGGGCTAGGTGCGGGGGGAGCATGGGGCTAGGTGCGGGGGGGAGCATGTGTGGGATGTTGAGGTAATGGGGGAAAATGGGACTGGGTGTCAGAGGGAAGCGTATGTAGGGTGCTGAGGTAACGGGGAAACGTGGGGATGGCTGTGTCAGGGAGCGAGGACCACCTGCAAGCAGGATTGAACCTGGGACCTCTAGAGCTAAATGCCTGAGGCTCTACTGCAAGGGTGAGCAAACTATGGGCCAGGGGCTATATCTGGCCCTTCAGATGTTTTGATCTAGCCCTCGAGCTCCAGCTGGGGAGCGAGGTTGAGAGTTGGCCCTGCTCCACATGTGCCATAGCTCTGCGCGGCTCCTGGAAGCAGCAGCATATCCCCCCTCTGGCTCCTATGTACAGGGGCAACCAAGGGGCTCTGCACGCTGCCTCCACCCTAAGCGCCATCCCCACAGATCCTATTGGCTGGGAGCAGCACCTGTGGATGGGACAGGGCACAGAGCCACTTGGCCGCGCCTCCGCTTAGGAGCCGGAGGAGGGACATGCCCCTGCTTCTGCGAGCACCTTGAGTTAAGCACCACCTGGCGCTTGCACCCGTGAGCCATCCCCCCAGGCTCTTGCCCCAGCCCCGATCCTCCTGCCCTCCAAACCCCGAGCCCATCCCAGAGCACTCTCCTGCACCTCCAACCCCTCATCTCCAGCCCCACCCCAGGGCCCGCAGCCCCAGCCCTAGCCCTAGCCCTCACTCCTCCACACCTTTCAACCCCCAGTTTGGTGAGCATTCATGCCCACCATCCAACTTCCATACCCAGATGTGGCCCTTGGGCCAAAAAGTTTGCCCACCCCTGCTCTGCTGCATTAGCTAAAAGCCACATGGCTTTTAGTTAAGGTAGCAGACTCATTAATCTCTAAGTGGTCTCAGTTCCACTAGAGCAGTGGTTTTCAAACTGCAGGTCATGACCCAGTACTGGGTCACAGAATGTAAAGTACTGGGTCGTGGTGGCTCTGGTCAGCACCACTGACCCGGCTGTTAAAAGTCCGCTTGGCAATGCTGCCTGACTAAGGCAGGCTAGTCCCCGCTTGTTCCGATACTGCGCTGTGCCCCAGAAGCAGCCAGCAGCAGGTCTGGCTCCTAGGAAGGGGGCCATGGGGCTCTGCGTGCTACCCCCACCCACAGCACCATTTCCGCCCTCGGATTGGCCAGGAGGTGTGTGGGTTACACTAGCAGTGTCATGCTGCTCACTCTTTGTGTCTGCATGTATTGGCCAGCTTTAACACATCTCATATTTGTGATTGGCTTAAAGTTCTATTGCAAGACCCTAACTGATGCTTTGAGTTGCTCTGCTTTCCGTCTTTCTACCTCTCTTATTCTGCATTCTTCCAATCTCTTCCTCTTGTATTGGTTTCATTGCTAGAAGTTAGGAGAGACTCGTTTAATCTTCATCCATGGTTTTAATATACAGGAATAGGAAAATCAGGTAAGTGAGAATATAGTAACGGATAAATGAACACCAGAAGATAGTCCTTTTTGCTGTCCATATGCCTATGCCAAATCCTGCTAAGAAATTGAATGAGGTCAGAGAGAAAACAATTGAGATGCTTTTATGCTAATACAAGAAGCCTCAGCCATAGGCACCAACTTTCCCTGGCACTGGTGGGTGTTTGCACCCCCATACCCCATGCTGACTCCATCCTTTCCCCACCCCCATTTCAACCCCTTCCCCAAATCCCTGCCCCAGCTCTGCCTCTTCCCCAAGTGCACTGTGTTTCCTTCCTCCTCCCTCCCAGCCACACGAAACAACTGTTTTGTGGTGCAAGCGCTGGGAGGAAAAAGCAGGCTCACAGTGTGCTCAGGTGAGGAGGTGTAACAGAGCTGGGAGAGGCACGGAGCTGCTGGTGTGTACTCAGTACCCACCAATTTTTCCCCATGGATGCTGCAGCCCTGGAGGAGCCACAGAGTTGGCACCTATGGCCTTGGCAACAAAATGGAGGAATGAGACCTCTTGGTGAAGGGCATTATAGGGATAACACAAACAAGGTGGACTAACTATTAGCTGGAAGACAAGTGTTGAAGGTATGTGTTGTTTAGGGGGAAATAAAGGTGGTAGGACCCACTTATTTCTGGATGAGATAGCTAACAGATTTCTTCACCAAGTAGTCACTGAACCAACCTGAGAGGATGCTATTTTAGACTTGGTTTTGGTGTAAGTAGTAAGGACAGTATAGAAGAGCTGGTTGTAGAAAAGAATGCTGGATCGAGTGATCACACGTTGATTCAGTTTAAATCAAATGGAGGGAAGGATAATCAAAATCAGGTCATAACTAAGGTTTTCAATTGCAAAAGGGAAGAATTTGATAAATTAAGGGAACTAGTTAGTGAAATCAACTGGACTGAAGAGCTCAGGGACTTCAATGTGGAGGAGACTTACCTTTTTCTACCTTTGACTTAAAGAAATTCCATCTGGAATTTGCATCCCAAACAAGGGCATAAAATTTGTAGGAAAGGGCTCTAGATGTAACTGGATGAATAAACACTTCAAGAAGGATATCAGGAGTAAGCAGAGGCCTACAAAGAATGGAAAGAGGGATTGATCAGCAAAGAAAGCTCTGTTTTGGATATCAGAGAGTGTAGGGATAAAGAGTTGCTGAAAATGAAGCTGAATTAGAAGGAAAATAAAATAAATAGTAAAAAGGTTCTTTAGCCATAGAAATAAAATAGAATAGGAAAAGAAGTGAGTCTGCTATGCAGTGAGGATGAGGTAGAGTGCAAGGATAATCTAGGTGCAGCTCCAAAACTAAATGAATAATTTTCCTCAGTTGTCAATAATAATGGTGATGTAGAACATGTGTAGTAGAGCCCTGTGCAGATACACAATTTATATCAATGGATATAAAGCAGATATCCGTGGATTTGCAGGACTCTAGTGACAACGAGCAAGACCAGCAGGACCACGAACTGCAGTGGCAAAAGCAGCAGCACGTTGGGCCGTTGCTCACAAAAGCCAATGCCCAGCCCAGGCAGCTCCTCTGATGTGGCTGTACCGCCACCAACCCTGCCCACTGGGGTGGGCACCAGCTCCCCGGCAACTATCCCTGGTCACACTAGTGACTAGTGTGTGCAATCAGCTTGCACACTCCTGGACAGGAGCGTGTATCTGCACAGGGTTCTAAACATGGGGGCAAAGGCAGGATGGCTGATGGGAATGAGTATATAGAAATGGAAACTACCAAATCCATGGTGGAAAGAAAACAGTTTAATACATTCAAGTTGGGAGGATCTCCAGACCAGAATACAGAAAGAACTGACACATAAAAGAGCAAGTCCAGTGGCAAGGATTTATAATAAGTGATCAAATCAGGAGTAGTACTATATGGTTGGAGAATAGCAAATGTTGTATATGTGTATTTAAGAAAGAGGAGAAAAAAGTAATCCAGAAAACTATAGGCCCATTAGTCTGACCTAAATAGCATGCAAGGCTTTAGAACAAATTCTGAAGAAAAAAAAAGATAGACATAGAGGTAAATGCAAAATGGAATAAAATACAACATGGGTTTACCAAAGGTAGATCATGCCATACTAGCTTGCTATCTTTCTTTGATAAGATAACTAATTTCTTAGCCAAGGGAAATGCAATGGATCTGATCTATTGGGACCCTAAGTAGTACTATATCAAATGTTCAATATGGGAAATCATTAGTTAAGATGGAGAGTATGGGGCGTAGTACAAGCATTGTAAGGTGGGTAAGGAACTGGCTAAAGGGAAGAACTATCAGGGCACAGCGAAATTACTAGTGGAGGTCCTCAGGGAGTTAGGACAGATCTTATTTAATAGTTTAATTAATGATCTTGGCACAAAAAGAGGACATGAGCTAATGAAATTTGCTGGTGACACAAAGTTGGGAGGCATCACCAACACAGAGGAGGATTGGAATATTGTACAGGAAGAATTAGATGACTTAGAGGACTGGTGCAATAGAAATGGGGTGAAAGTCAATAGTAGAAAGCGCAGGGTTATGCACTTAGGGACTAATAAGAATTTCTGCTGTAAGCTGGGGCCTCATCAGTTGGATATGACAGAGGAGGAGAGAGACCTGGGTGTATTAATTGATCACAGGATGACTATGAGCCACAAATATGATGCTACCATGAAAAAGGCAAATGCTATCCTAGGATGTATAAGGTAAGGAATTTCCAGAAGAGACAGAAGTATTAATGCCATTGTAGAAAGCCCTGGTAAGACTTCATTTGGAATACTGTGTGCAATTCTGATCACCCATGTTCAAGAAAGATGAATTTAAAGTGGAACAGGTACAGAAAAGAGCTATGAGGATGATCAGGGTAATGGAAGGCCTATTTTAAGAGAGGAGGCTGGATGAGCTTGGCTTGTTTAATCTAGCACAGGGATTCTGAAACTGGGGGTTGGGACCCCTCAGGGGGTCACAAGGTTATTACATGGGGGGTAGTAAGCTGTCAGCCTCCACCCCAAACCCCACTTTGCCTCTAGCACTTATAATAGTGTTAACTATATTAAAAAGTGCTTTTAATTTATAAGGGGGGTGTAACAGGGCAACTCACCAGCACGGCACCTCCTGTTGGTTGTCCAGGAATTAGCTTTTCCAGCTTCAGAGCACCCTCTACTAGCTGATGTCCTGCTTGCCACTGGCCCCCCATGTCCCTCTCAGACCCCAGTTCCCCTTTCCATTGGGTGCTTCCCCCTGGCAGTACCCAGCAAATCTCAGTGTTCCCTCCCCAAGGAACCCCCAACCTCCACCTCTCCTCAGTAGCTACTGCCAGTCACCATCTAGCCCCCATTCATTGGGGCAGACTGCAGTCTGTAAAGGCCACTCATCATTGGCAAGGGGTGTTTGGACCTGCTGCTTTGGTCTATCCTGGGCTGCACCTCTGCAACCCCAGTACCCTTCCTGGCCTTTCATCAAAGGCCTGCAGCCTGGGGGTTTTCCAGGCTGGAGCTTCCCAGCTCCTCTAGCCTTCCCCCAGCCCTACTCCACTCTAGATGCTGCGCTGCACTCCCCTCCCAAGCAGCCAGGCCCATCTCTCTCTACTGCCAGAGAGAGACTCTGTGTGCTTCTGGCCCACTCACCTCTTATAAGGGCCAGCTGGGCCCTGATTGGGGCATGGCCACATCTGTGGCTTGTTCCCCAATCAGCTGAGGCTTTCTTCACAGCTGCAGCCCTCTCCAGGGCTGCTTTTAACCCCTGTTCCTCAGGAGTGGGGCAGCTGCCCCACTACAGGGGGTCGGTCACACGCAGAGGCTTGCTATTTGTAGGGTAACCAGATAGCAAGTGTAAAAAACTGGGATGGGGGGTAATAGGTGCCTCTATAAGAAAAAGCCCCCAAAATCGGGACTGTCCCTATAAAATCTGGACATCTGGTCACCCTAGCTATGTGAAAGGGGTCACCAGAACAAAAGTTTGAGAACCACTGGTCTAGCACAACACAGGCTGAGAGGGGATCTGGTTGTTCTCTATAAATACATCACAGGGGGCGGGGGAGGGCAAACACCAAGGTGGGTGAAGAGCTATTGAAGCTAAAGGACAGTGTTGGCACAAGAAGAAATGGGGATAGACTGGCCATGAGTAAATGAAGACTGGAAATGTGAAGAAAGTTTCTACCATAAGAGGAGGGATGGGATGATCTAGAACTGCCTCCCACTAGGAGCAGTGTGGGGGGCAAACAACCTAACTCATTTTAAATTGGAGCCTGATAAATTCATGAAGGGGATTATGTGTTGGGGTTGCCAGCAAGAGCAGGGACTGGACTAGATGACCCAGGAGATCCCTTCCCAGTCTATATTCCTATAATCTGAGCAGACACCAGGACCTGGTTTGTTAAAGGGGAAGAATTCTGGATATGTGATCACCCTAAACCAGGGGTCAGCAGCCTTTCAGAAGTGTTGTGCCAAGTCTTCATTTATTCGCGGTAATTTAAGATTTCACGTGCCAGTAATACATTTTACATTTACAGGGGCCAGTGGATGGAACCCCAGACTGGCAGCGGACTGAGCGGGGCTGGCAGCCGGGACCCCAGGCTGGCAGTGGGCTGAGCCACTCAGCCTGCTGCTGGTCTGGGGTTCTGTCTGCCGGCCCCTGCCAGCTGGGGGTCCAGGCCGCTGGCTCCGCTCAGCCCGGTGCCAGCCTCGGGTCCTGTCCATCCAGGCCGGCAGCAGGCTGAGTGGGGCTGGTGGCTGGGACCCCAGGCCAGCAGCAGCATGTCACAGTAAATCAGCTTGCATGCCACCTTTGGCATGAGTCCCATAGGTTGCTGACTCCTACCCTAAACATTAGTGCTTAACAAAAAATAAGGGAGTACAGTCCCCGGTTTCAGAATCTAGTTTTCTCTGGTACAGTGGTCACCAATCTGTTGATCGTGATTGACTGGTTGATCCTGGGGACTCTTCCGGTCAATCATGATCTTCGGCTGCAGTGGCGCAGTAGGGCTGCCTGCCACTAAGGCAGGTTCCCTGCCTGCCAGGGCCCCACGCCACTCTCAGAAGTGGCTAGCATGGCCCCACCCCCTGTGTTGGGGGCAGGGGTCTCCACATGCACTCCTGCCTGAAAGCACCACCCCCGCATCTCCCATTGGCCAGGAACAGGAAACTGTGGCCAATAGGGGCTTTGGGGCAGTGCCTGCAGAGAGGGGTAGTGCACAGCGCCACGGGCTCCCTGCCCCAGCCCCACCCAGGGCTGCAGGGGCGCGTTGGCCCCTGGGAGCAGTGTGGCCTGCAGCAGGCAGGGAGCCTACTTTAGCCTCGCTGCGCCACTGACTGAGGTAAGTGCCGCCCAGTGGGAGCCCGCACCCTATACCCTTCCTGCACCCCAACACCCTGCCCAAGCCCTGCCCCCCCTCCCAGAGTCAGCACCCCGCACCCCCTCCTGCACCCCAACACTCTGCCCCAGCCTGGAGCCACGCAAACACCCTCCCAGAGCTTGCACCCTCATCCCCTCCTGCAGCCGAAGCCTCTGCCCCAGCCCTGACGCCCCTTCCAGAGCTAACATCTCATAACCCCTCTTGCACCCCAACCCCCTGCCCCAGCCCTTACCCCCTCTCAGAGCCAGCACCCCATAACTCCTCCTGCACCCCAACTCCCTGCCCCAGGCTCAGCCCAGAGCCCCCTTCCACACTGTGAACCCCTCTGCCCCAGCCAAGAGTCCGCACTCCCTCCCAACCCCCTGCTCCAGCCCAGTGCAAGTGAGTGAGCATAGGGGTGAGCAAGTGACGGGGGGAGGGGAATGGAATGGGTGGCTCTTTGGGGAAGGGGCGGGGTAGATCTTGGGTTGCCCTTAAATTCAAAAAGTGATCTTGGGCATAAAAAGGTTGGAGACCACTACTCTAGTATATGGTCGTAGTATTGAAACAACCAGAATATGTTTGAAATTGCTATGCTGTTCTACATATCTATGTGGCTGGTTTTTTGTTTTTTTTTGCTTAAAAGTCTCATCCATTTCCTTTGAGGTGAGAATTTTCATACCAGATATGAATAATGTTGAGAAATTGCAATGAAATTAGTTTGTCCCTTTCTGAATTGTGTGAGTAAAAACAACCTTTTTGTGCATTTAAAAATTTGTTCAGGTATGGTTTTGCACTTGGATAGCTAAAAACAGCTTTTGGGGGGGGTCCAAACGACTTCACTAAGTTTGAGAATCTTTGCTTTCAAGAGAAACAGAGTTCTGAATGTTTGAAAATCTTGGGTCCCAAACCAAAGATCTTGGGTCTTTTGAGTGTGTACATACCCCATGCACATGCAGGTTTTGGAATCTAGACCATCACCCATGTAGGCCGGAGTCAGTGTTTTAAACATGTGCGCATAGGTGTGTGCATGGGCACCAAACTTTCTCAAAACCGGGCCTTGATCTTCATATGTACGCTATTATATTTTCCATAATAGTGATACTCAACAGCTTGCAGCCAAGCAGCTCAAAGCATTTAACAAATATTGGTTATGATTTACAACCTCCAGGAGGCAGTTATGTTTCATTATCTCCATTTTACAGATCAGGAAACAGAAGCACAGAGGACACAAGATTTGCTCAACTTAAGTGGCAGAGACTATAACCCATATCTCCTGACTCCCACAGCTGTGTTCTAGTTACTGAATCAGACTGCCTCTTTCCCAGGGTCTGAGATCCAAATGATTGCACTGTGATACTGTTTTTTATTGTGTTTCCAGCTACTGATTCCAGAGGACTCTGTAGTCTAGATTTGGGGGAAGTTTTGTCCCTGCAGATCTTTCTGGATAGCAGACAAGAAGATTCTTTCTTCTAATGAATGAAGAACCTTGCTCAGTAGTCTTTTCCTGTAGCAAAAATATCACCTCACTTAACGGTTCTGTGTCACCTGTGCTCAGTGTTATAAGATGTTAATGCTAGTGCTGTAAGAAACTCTCAGTTATTTTGCAAATGTGACAAAGCAATGTGTGTGGGATGAATAAATTATGGGAAGCACAGGATACTGCAATGGAAAAAGTTGTTGGGAAGAGCACACAGCATCTATCCCTTGGCTTCAGATTGAAGGAACGGTTGTATTGGCTTGAATGTGCAAGACCTCCCTGCTGTTAAAAACTAGGAAGTGCTGGTTGTGGTTAGCGATTGGCTAGGAATCCTCCTTAGAGACAGTCTCCGTGGAGCTGATGCAAGTCTGGGAACTCATACTAGTAAGCTGGTTTCAGAGTAGCAGCCGTGTTAGTCTGTATCCAGAAAAAGAACAGGACTACTTGTAGCACCTTAGAGACTAACTCATTTATTTGAGCATAAGCTTTTGTGGGCTACAGCCCACTTCTTCGGATGCATGGAATGGAACATATATTGAGGACACACACACACACACACACACACACACACACCATGCAAAGGTGGGAGTTGTCTTACCAACTGTGAGAGGCCAATTAAGTAAGAGGAAAAAAATTTTTGAAGTGATAATCAAGATAGCCCAGTACAGACAGTTTGATAAGAAGTGTGAGAATGCTTACAAGGGGAGATAGGTTCAATGTTTGTACCAGTTCAACAGTTTCTCGTTGGAGTCTGTTTTGAAGCTTTTCTATTGCAAAATTGCCACCTGCAGGTCTGTCATTGAATGACCAGACAGGTTAAAGTGTTCTACTGGTTTTTGAGTGTTATGATTCCCGATGTCTGTAAGCAGACTTATACTAGTAAGCAGAGACTGAGATTGGGGAAAGTGAGTGGGATGGGCCATAGTAGTGCCCTAATAAGCGAAACTGCCCGCTGTTGTGCCAGATGTGCCATGTCAGGTGCATTATATAGTTATCTAACTAGCATTTTTGCACATTATTTTGCCTATCTTCCACTTCAGTTTTGACAACAGTATAGATATAGTGCTGGTAACTGCCCTGGGGACAAACCCCTCTGTTTATCTACAGGACAGCAGCAGGGCGAACTCCCAACCTCCCCACCCAGTCAGGCAGAGACCTGGGAGTCACCTTCACAGCAGGGCTTCCAGCCTGACCCCACAGCAGCAGCAGTGCCATTTATGGGAGGAGAAAACCCCTATTACGGACCCTCCCACACAGACAGGCCAAGACTCATCTGTGGTGTTTGGGTGTTGAGCCTGTGCAGGGTTTACTTGGTCGTGGCCTGTTGTCTTTCAGCTGGTGCTTGATGCTTTGCTTACCTGAGTACAAAGTCTTCTCCACACTGAGATGGCTGAGAGATGTAGCAGGTGGGTGGGTACCTCTCTCTGTCCCCCTCCAGAGAAGGATACAGTACTGCTGGATACAGTATTACCGGCAGAACTGGATACGGTATTTGTGTGCCCTGCTTTTCCCTGGTGACAGACTGGGTTTTGAAGTGCTGGGTGATGGAGGAGTGCGGGGAGGAGGCTGTGTGGTATGTTTGGTGGGGTTCAGTGCACCTAGAAGATGTGAGTATATGGCATCTCTACTCCCATGCCTCTGTGAGAGGGAATTGGTGGTCACAGACCCTGCCTTGCATGTGTAGGAGACCCAACCGTAGATAGGGGTTGCCTGGCCATTCTAGGGGGAACATATATAATGGGGTCTTTGTGTGCCCTTGAGGGATGGGGAGTGGGCTCTGCAGAGGGATATGTTTGTTTGAGAATGAGAATTGTTTGCTATACCCAACCAAAAAATAAAAACTAAGTTTTTCTCCAGCAGACTTTATAGCTCCCACTAGAGGCTCCTGCTTGGGTGCCCAGCTGTTCACCTTCGATGACCACCGCAGAGTGGAGAAGTAGAGGTCTGTGATGTGGGGGCTTGGCTGAGAGGGAAGCAGGACCCTCAATCCATGTGGTAGTGGGCAGTGGCAGACAAGGTCACAGGAAACATATGAGAAGGTCTAAGCCAGAGGCTAGATGTCTGGTCTCAATCCTGTGGCTTCTCTTGCAATCTCTCTGCAAGAGGAGGGGTTGGCAGATAGAGATCCAAAGTGGAACAATTATTCCAGAATAAAATCACTTTAATTCCAGAAGGAAGCAACCATACATGGAATTGTACCAACATAACTATAGGATATAATTATTCTGCTATAGTTATTGTGACCAGGGTCCCAGGGAGGGCCACACTGAGATTGCTCACTCAGGGCAAACTGCGAAAAATGGGGCAGACGACCCCCAACACTGAAGGTTATTTCTAATAATTAGATTCACCAGTCCAGCAACAAAACAGCTTCTGCAATACCTCCCTGGTTACCCTGAAGCCAAAAGCCACAGTTCCCTTAAACTGTGACAGTCAGACAGCCAAGGCAGATATGATGAGGGTTATTGAAAATCTTGTTCATCATATGAAAAGTTCTACCAATCCCAAAGGGTCGGACACTAAACTGGGAGGAGTGGTAGATACACTGGAGGGTAGGGATAGGATACAGAGGGACCTAGACAAATTAGAGAATTTGGCCAAAAGGAACCTGATGAGGTTTAACAAGGACAAGTGCAGAGTCCTGCACCCAGGACAGAAAGAACCCATACACTGCTATAGACTAGGGACTGAGTGGCTAGGTAGCAGTTCTTCAGAAAAGGACCTAGGGGTTACAGTGGACGAGAAGTTGAATATAAGTCAGCAGTGTGCCCTTGTTGCCAAAAAGCCTAACGGCATTTTGGGCTACATTAGTAGAAGCACTGACAGCAGATCGAGGGACGTGATCATTCCCCTCTATTCGGCATTGGTGAGGCCTCCTCTGGAGTACAGTTTTGGGTACCACACTACAAGAAGGATGTGGAAAAATTGGAAAGAGTCCAGTGGAGGGCAACAAAAATGATTAGGGGGCTGGAGCACATGATTTATGAGGAGAGGCTGAGGGAACTGGGATGATTTAGTCTGCAGAAGAGAGGACTGAGGGGGGATTTGATAGCTGCTTTCAACTACTTGAAAGGGGGTTCCGAAGAGGATGGATCTAGACTGTTCTCAGTGGTACCAGATGACAGAACAAGAAGCAATGGTCTCAAGTTGCCGTGGGGGAGGTCTAGGTTTGATATTAGGAAACACTATTTCCCTAAGAGGATAGTGAAGCAATGGACTGGGTTACCTACGAAGGTGGTGGAATCTCCTTCCTTAGAGGTTTTTAAGGCCCAGCTTGACAAAGCCCTGGCTGGGATGGTTTAGTTGGTGTTGGTCCTGCTTTGAGGAGGGGGTTGGACTAGATGACCTCCTGAGGTCCCTTCCAACCCTGATATTCTATGACACATTACTCACCAGGTCAGTGAATATTTCAGAACTTACCCAAAGATTCACTTATAGCATATTTTTATTAACTAAGCTAAGATTTATTTAAAAGGAAAAGAGAGCGAGAATATTGATTCAAAGATCATTACACATACAGATATGAATTAAGTACTTATGTCAGTTTCATAGGAGAGAGATGGTAAGCTTTAGGGTTGCAAAAAAATTTCAGATTAAATTACATAGGTTATAGTCCAATGTCCAATATCACGGTGACTCAGACTAGAGCTGGGGACCTCAGTCTTGCGATTCAGACTTCCCCTGATGAAGCTTAAGCAGATCTGAGATACAGGATCAGGGCCCAAGAGTTATTTTTATAGTTCTCTAGCAGCCTCTTGACAGCAGGTGAATAATAGGTGAATCATTGTGGCTTTGAAGTAGACCTCCTATTTCCTAAACATCACCAGTAATTACACTACATGGATTCATCAAGGGCAAGTCATGCCTGACCAATTTGATTGCCATCTATGATGAGATAACTGGCTCTGTCGATATGGAGAAAGTGGTGGACGTGATATATCTTGACTTTAGCAAAGCTTTTGATACAGTCTACCACAGTATTCTTGCCAGCAAGTTAAAAAAGTATGTGATGGATGGATGGACTATAAGATAGATAGAAAGCTGGCTAGATCGTTCAGCTCAACAGGTAGTGATGACTAGCTTGATGTCTAGTTGGCAGCCGGTATCAAGTTGAGTGCCCCGGAGGTCAGTCTTGGGGCTGGTTTTGTTCAACATCTTTATTAATGATCTGAGCTCCACCAGCCCAGGTCGGGTGGTCAAAGCCCAAGGGCTTCAGCCCAAGGCAGGAGGCATGTAATCTGAGCCCCGCTGCCCAGGACTGAAGCCCTTGGGTTTTGGTTTCAGCGCTGGGCAGTGGGACTTGGGGTTTGGCTTCAGCCCTGGGCCCCAGCAAGTCTAAGCCAGCCCTGGCAACCCCATTAAAATGGGGTTGCAACCCCTTTGGGGTCCTGACTCTCAGTTTGAGAACCACTGCTCTAGTCTATCTAACATGGCTTTATTAGCTATTTATAAGGAATAGCCCTAATTACCATTTACATGCTTTCCTAATATGTCTTTGAAGGTAGAATTTGGGTCATTTAGCCTGCGAGTTGCTTAACTCTTTCTGGTTTAACGTCCCAGCTGTACTGATCAATCCCACCATGTAGACAAGCCTTTACAGAGATGTTTCCCTTCAAGTCTCACTGCTGTAGCTGTGGCCCACAGAGGCACCTGATCTAGGGTTGCCAACTTTCTGCTCGCACAAAAAACTAAACACCCTTGCTCTGCCCATTCTCTGAGGCCCCACCCACTCCATCCCCCCTCCTTCTGTTGCTTGCTCTCCCCACCCTCACTTACTTGCTCATTTTCACTGGGCTAGCTCAGGAGGCTGGGGTATAGGAGGAAGTGAGGGCTCTGCAGGGGGCCAGAAATGAGTTCATTGTGTGGGAGGGGGCTTCACGCTGAGACAGTGGGTTGGAATGTGGGAGGGCATGAGAGCTCTGGCTGGGGGCGTGGGCTCTGGGGTGGGGCCAGAGATGAGGGGTTTTGAGTGCAGGATGGGGCTCTGGGCTGGGGCTGAGGGGTTCAGAGTGTGGGAGGGGGCTCCTGGCTGGTGCAGGGGGTTGGGGTGCAGCTGTGTGTGCAGGCTCTGGCTGGGGATAAGGGGTTTAGGATGCAGGAGGGTGCTCTGGGCTGCAACCGAGGAGTTCAGAGGGTGGGAGGGGGATCAGGGCTGGGGTTTGGGTGGGGAGGGCTCAGGCTGGTGGTGCGGGCTCTGTGGTGGGGCTGGGGATGTGGGGTTTGGGGTGCAGGAGGGTGCTCTGGGTTGGGACCAAGGGGTTTGGAGGGTAGGAGAAGGATCATGGCTGGGGCAGGGGGTTGGGGTGTGGGGGTGGGTGATCAGGGGTGCAGGCTCTGGGTGGCGCTTACCTCAGGCGGTTCTCAGAAGCAGCTGCATGTCCCCACTCCAGCCCTACGTAGAGGTGCGGCCAGGCGGCTCTGCGCACTGCCCTGTCAGCAGGAGCTGCAGAGCTGGTGCTTGGGGTGGGGGCAGCACACGGAGCCCCCTGACTTACCCTATGCCTAGGAACCGGAGGGAGGACATGCTGTTGGTTCTGGGAGCCGCGCAGAGCCTTAGTCCCGCTGTGCCACCGACCGGACTTTTAACGACCCAGTCAGCAGTGTTCTGGTTCTGCAGTGTTCCGGGTGTTCTGGTTAAAAACTGGACACCTGGCAACCACAGCCTGGTCTGAAGGCCCTTCAGTGTAAGAGAGAGGGGGCAATGGGCCCTTGGCCTCTGTGACTCGCTCTCTTCTTCCCCCAGAAGCCCATCACAGCCCAAGTTTGTCAGCCTTCATGGTGCTCTGCAAAGTCCATGTTATCTTCAGGCTTATGAACAAACGGGCTGGGGTGGGTTTCTGGGAGTCGACTCACTGCAGTCACATTTCTCTTGCCACTGTGTGTCTGAACTTACCTAGAAAGGAAAGACAGGCCTGTTTATTTTAGTGTATTTTTAAAAAAAAATCAGTGGATTCTTTGCTTCAGTCTTCATGGCTGAGGATGTTAGGGAGATTCCCAAACCTGAGCCAGCTTTTGTAGGTGACAAATCTGAGGAACTGTCACAGATTAAAGTGTCACTAGAGGAGGTTTTGGAATTAATTGATAAACTCAACATTAACAAGTCACGGGGACCAGATGGCATTCACTCAAGAGTTCTGAAAGAACTCAAATGTGAAGTTGAGGAACTATTAACTAAGGTTTGTAACCTGTCCTTTAAATCGACTTTGGTACCCAGTGACTGGAAGTTAACTAATGTAATGTCAATATTTAAAAAGGGCTTTAGAGGTGATCCCGGCAATTACAGATGGGTAAGTCTAACGTCAGTACCGGGCAAATTAGTCGAAACAATAGTTAAGAATAAAATTGTCAGACACAGCAAAACATAAACTGTTGAGCAATAGTCAACATGGTTTCTGTAAAGGGAAGTCGTGTCTTACTAATTTATTAGAGTTCTTTGAAGGGGTCAACAAACATGTGGACAAGGGGGATCTAGTGGACATAGTATATAGATTTCCAGATCTTGAATACTGTGTACAGATGTGGTCTCCTCACCTCCAAAAAGATATACTGGCACTAGAAAAGGTTCAGAAAAGGGCAATTAAAATGATTAGGGGTTTGGAGAGGGTCCCATATAAGGAAAGATTAAAGAGGCTAGGACTCTTCAGCTTGGAAAAGAGGAGACTAAGGGGGGATATGATAGAGGTATATAAAATCTTGAGTGATGTGGAGAAAGTGGATATGGAAAAGTTATTTACTTATTCCCATAATACAAGAACTAGGGGTCACCAAATGAAATTAATAGGCAGCAGGTTTAAAACAAATAAAAGGAAGTTCTTCATGCAGCGCACAGTCAACTTGTGGAACTCCTTGCCTGAGGAGGTTGTGAAGGCTAGGACTATAACAGTGTTTAAAGGAGAACTGGATAAATTCATGGTGGTTAAGTCTGTAAATGGCTATTAGCAAGAATGGGTAAGTAATGGTGTCCCTAGCCTCTGTTTGTCAGAGAATGGAGATGGATGGACTATCAGGAGATCATCTAGTCCAACCCCCTGCTCAAAGCAGGACAAATCCCTAGGTAGTTTGTTTTTGTTTTTGTTTTTTTACCCCTGTTCCCTAAATGGCCCCCTCCAGGATTGAACTCACAAGCCTGGGTTTAGCAGGCCAATGCTCAAACCACTGAGCTATCCCTCCCCCCTTGATCATGTGATCATTGCCTGTTAGGTTCACTCCCTCGGGGGCACCTGCCATTGGCCACTGTTGGTAGACACATACTGGGCTAGATGGACCTTTGGTCTGACCCGGTACGGCCCTTCTTATAAGGACACCAAAGCCTGAGCAATAACTGTTATTACACAGTATACATTTAAATGAATACGTGCTGCCCTGCCAGCAGGCTCAGCCCTGGTCTGGGTGGCTTCTTCTGTAAGGGGCAGGCAGTTCAGTCTTTATGAGCCATGAGTTCTTGGCGTTGAGTGAGTATGCCAATAAGGGCTTGTTGTCATGAGGAAAAAGCGTTTTTTGAAAAAGGTGATAACTGACATGTTTCAAAATCTGAGCATAGGCTTTGCCCCTTGTAGTTTCAAACTATTTAATAGCTTCAAATTAGAGTTTGCCCTGTCTTCAGTAGGATTGAAAATGTGTTAGCTATCATGTTTTCCAACAAACACATTTGTCAAGTGTGGACAAGACCTTAGTGCAGAGTAAAATGGAGAGATTCTGGTGTAGGAGCTGGAACTGATAATCTCATCTCATATAGGGGCTACCATTAGGTGGGAATAATCTCTGCTGAGTTGGGCTGGATTCATGCTGGTGATTTCTCAGCCAAGGCTCTGTGGTTCAGTCCCCTTCCTGTCCCCATTAGTGCTAGTGTGACACCTTCAGGAATGATGCTTGTTTGGGGGAAAAGGGTGACTTGCCCTATGTAGGTGCACAAGGCCTTAGTTAGTACAAAGGATTGTGAAAGGCACAGGAATGTTACCACCAGTCAGTGGGAGACTTAGGGCTAGGATTCATGGTCTTTCCAGCTTGCTACTGTGTACTTTTCTGTACACAACAGGGCACCTCTGAGCACTTGTATCAAAACAGTGATGTTTTAGAAGTAGGCTTGGCAGAATTTGATTTTAAATAATTTTGATAGATAATATCTGGCTTAAGCATGTTTTTAGCTGTATAGATTTAAATTTTCACAGTTGTAGGAAGTTATAAGTCAGATAATTAATGACAGCAGATGTTTAATGATGAGATGTTGATATTCAAAAAAGTTCAAGTTTTATAACTGTTAAAACACATTGTCAACATTATATGTCAAAATATACAAAGTAATATCCTTAAACCAACAAATTATCTGTTTTTACAATTCATTCATTAGTCCATATTTAACAATCGTAATTTACAGTCTAAGTCACTGGATTTTGACTACTGAGATCTCAGGTGGCATTTTCATAGTTTGCCTTTCTGTACTTTTATTATTGTGGAAATATTTGTTCATAGGGTGTGTGTACGGGGTGAAATTGACATTTACCAATAAACATCTAAGTGTATTTAGAAGTTAAATGGGTAGGTGTGATGGCTCTTCCAAACGCACAAGGACCATGCCACATGATTTGTCATGTCTGGAGGGGACCCCTCCTACCCTCAGAGGCTGGGAACCTTACCAAGGTGCTGCCTGTTGGTGCTGCTTGGGACTCCAACTTCCACATCTGCCTCTAGTGCAGGGATAGGCAACCTATGACACATGTGCCAAAGGCAGCACATGAGCTGATTTCCAGTAGCACTCACACTGCCCGGGTCCTGGTCACCAGTCTGGGGGGCTCTGCATTTTAAATGCAGCTTCTTAACATTTTTAAAATGTTATTTACTTTACATACAATAGTTTAGTTATATATTATAGACTTTATAGAAAGAGACCTTCTAAAAAGATTAATGTATTACTGGCACAAGTAGTCCTTAATTTAGAGTGAATAAAAGAAGACTCAGCATAGCCCCTGATTCTGACACCTCCCATAAATCTTCAGCATAACCAGAGAAGTGCAGACTTGATATTGATGATATTTGTAACCTAAAAATAATAAAAATCCAAGCAGAAAAAAGTGAAAATATAAATGCCTTTTAGGTTATTTTTCAATGCAGAAGGAAGCAAAACAACACAATGGAATGAGCACAAACAATCTTATCTTTCCATGGTAGGTCATCAGTAGAGACAGGAGAAAAACCAGACTCCTTTAGCCTTCTGGGTAACCCTGCTACTTTTCAGATATTGCTGTTTTAGATGCTCTGGTTCAGTAACGTGCTGCACTGAGTTGCGTACCAAAACAAGGCCAATTAGTCAGTGCTGGCTCATTTGCAGCCCTTCAGGCTTTGCCATTATTTGTTGTTTGCTTGCTAGAGTGCAGCTATTCTTGTCATTATGGCTGAGCAGATATTTCAATTCCAGCATCCTGTATGCAATGATTTATAGTCTCCCACGCAAGTGCTTCTGGGGCTGTATTGTCTCGGGCTAGCTCTCCTCTCCACAATGTGCTGTATGAGCCACATGTGAGGGTAGTTGTTTGGAAAGTTCTGGAAAAAAAATCCAAACAAATTCCACTGCTTATTGTGTTAAAATGTACATGCTTTTTCCTGGCTGAATATGTAACCCACACACCTCCTGGGTATGGTGCTCTGTCCAGGGGCGGCTCTAGGGTTTTTGCTGCCCCAAGCAGGCTGCCTTCGGCAGTTTGCCTGTGGAGGGTCTGCTGGTCCTGTGGCTTTGGTGGACCTCACACAGGCGTGCCTGCAGGAGGTCCACTGAAGCCGTGGGACCAGCAGACCCTCCGCAGGCAAACCACCGAAGGCAGCCTGCCTGGGGCTCTCGCGGCACTGGCAGAGCACCCCCTGCAGCTTGCCCCCCAAGCACGCGCTTGGCGTGTTGGGGCCTGGAGCCGCCCCTGGTTCTGTCCCACCTAGTGGCACCGAGACCACTTAGAGGGAGATCAATAAGTTTGCTCTACAGCCTTAGCTAACAGCCATATGGCTTTTAGCTGATGCAGTAGAGGCTCATACACTAAGCTCCAGTGGTCCCAGGTTTGGTCACACCTGCTGATGACCGAGGTCTGTCGGTGTTACACTTAATCTGTAAAGCTGGGTGTAGGCTTCTTAGCTAAGAACTTCCCAGCCTTTATGGTAACCCCTACCTGCACAGGAATACAGTTTTCTGCAGGGGAAGATGTCATGCTGAAATGCAGTGGGCATCTGTATGTACAGCAACATGGTCCTTGTGAGGATTCTGTTGTAGTCACCACACTGTTCTGCAGCCTCCTATTGCAGTGCTCCAGAAAGCTAGCAGGCCCTCCAGTGACTATTCAGAATGGGCTTCACTGTACATTGTATTAGGCAGTATGTGACACTGCTTGATGTTGTATCTCCCTGTGGTGCTCCTTCAAATTCCAAGGTCTAGCTGCCTCAGAAACACCTATGGGTTTGTTTTTGTTGCAGCATGAGGCTGGATCAATCAATCTCAGCCCAAGGCAGTGCAGCCACACTCAGTGCACAAATGTTAGTGGTGTTCTGCTGTGCCTCATGCCCATGTTGGTTTGCAGTTGTTTATCTCAGCTGATGAGCCTGTCCAGCTCCTGTGGTCGCTGACCTGGCTGCCATAGAAGTTAAGACCACAAGGAACCGTTATGATCATATATTCTGACTTCTTGCCAGCCAGAGGCAGATTAAGATTCTGTGCGCTCTGGGCACAAAGAACATTTGGGCCCAACCGCCAAACTCCCTGCCATGGGACCCTGCCCCTGCTCCTCCTGTTCCCCCATGGCTCTGCCTCCTGGCCTGGACAAAAGCTGGTTGGTAGTAAGAGCTGCCCAGGGAGTCTGAGCCACTGTGGCGAGCCGTGGACCCTCCACCTGCCCTGGGCGGCGCACCCTGGGGGACAGGGATTCTAGCATCCCAGCACCTCACCCAGGGCAGGTAGAGGGCCTGGGGCTCCCCACAGCTGCCCGGGCAGCTCTTACTACAGCCTAGAGTGACCATACATCCCATTTTGCCTGGGACAGTCCCCTTTTTAACCCTGCCATAGATGTCCTGACTTTTTTGAAAAAATTGGGCATTTGTGCTGTGTGCTCTTACCAACCTAGCATCAGTTGGCAAGAGCAAATGGGACAAATGCCCAGTTTTGTGAAAAAAGGCTGGGGAGCAAGCGGTGGGGTACAGGGGAGCGAGCAGTGGGCCAGGTCTGTGCAGAGCAGGAGCTCAGGAGAGGGGCTCGAGCCAGGTCCACATGAGGGGAAGGGGGGGCACATGGGGGCAGGACTGGCCTTAAGGGTAGGCCACCCCAGCAACTTCCCAAGGGTGCCATAATCAAGCAGGTGCACTGCTGGTGTAGAGTCAGAAACTGTTCCCAGCTGGCAGAAGAGTGCTGCATCTGGGGTGCCCAGATTTCTCTGGGCTTCCTTCCCCCATATTCCTCTGCTGGGGAGTGAGCAGTGACACACGCACACACACACACACAAACACACACACACACACACACACACACAGCTCATCCCCAAAGTTTTCTTGTGCCTCTCTAGGGAGTTGAGAGGGAGAGTGAAGAGCAACACCAATTCCATTCATTCAGGTCACTTTCCTCCACCTGGGCTATGCTGGGAGGTGAGCATCAGGGGCTGCTGCTTTTTTCTCTCCTCTTATGCAGCCCAGGTTGAGTAAGTGACCTGGATGAAGGAAGCCCTAATGTTGCTCCTCACTCCCCACCCCTCACATCCCCCTAGGGGTCCATGAGGAGGCGTGGCATTTGAGGGGGGAGCAAGCAGCAATGCCAGCTGCTCCATGTGTTCAGGTCAGTTTCCCCACGTGGGTGCAGGGGTTAGGAGCAAAGAGGGAACCAGTGCAGGGGTTGGGGTGCAGGGGGGATGGGGTGTCTGGGGAGCCCACAGGGGCGAGGAGTGCTGTTTTCTTGAAGGCCAGCCCTGGGCCAGGGAGAAGGGCTCAGAACCAAGGGGACAGGGGAGAGTGGCTTGGGACTGGGTGGGGAGGGGGAAAGGGGCTTGGGCCACATCTGCTTGGGGGAGGGGAATCAGGGAGAGGGGCTCAGACCAGATCCATGTGCAGGGGGAAAGGGAGTCTGGGGAACGGCTTTAGGCTCATCCAGCTCCATGCGTGGGGAATATATTTACACTACTACAGCTAGGCTCTGGCTTCTGGCCTAACCAGGAGGGAAGAGGAGAAGCAGGGTAGCGGGATCCCAGGAGGTGGGGGGGAGAGAAGGAGCAGGGTGGGGGTAGGGGAGGAGGAGGATCAGTGCAGAGGGGAGGGATGAAGTTCCAGCAATCCTGCTGCGGCTGCCCAATTGGCCAGGGCCCTTGGGCATGGGTCCCATTGGCCTGTGCGGTAATCTGCCTCTGCTCTCAGCTCTTTAGGAGATTCTCTTCCAAACTCCATCACTGCTCCCTTCCCAGACTCTTGCTTTCAGCAAGGCTCATGAGCCGTGGCAGGGCATGGAGGCATCAGGGAGGGAAGTCATCCATGTGGCTTCCTGCAGCACAGCACTGTGACGGAGCTTCATGCTATAGCCTTCCGAAAGTCCAGCACCTGTCCAGCATAGCAGCAAACTTCCTGGCTCCATTTGCCAGGGAGTACTATTTCCAACCTCTGCTCCCAGATGGCTTCAGAAAGCACTGGTCAGCTGTGCCAGCTGCAGGCCATAAATGGAGCAGGCTCAGCAACAGCAGAGGAGTTCCTGAAAGAGGAGCTGGTGCTGGCTCTGTGGGTGTCACTGGACACGCTGCAGCCTCAGCACAATGCAGGCTAAAGGACACCTCCACGAGCTCTGGGAAGGCCAAGGGCTACAGAGTTGCCAGCCCCAAGTGTTCAGCCATCAGCAAGCAGGCCCCCAAATCATCAGGTTTCAGAACATCTGAGATGCTGGCGTTCTTTACCTTTGGTTCCTGAGCATTTAGGGTTGCCATCCTCAGGTCCCTGCAACTAGGGGGCTAAGAAACACACTTGGGAGATTGCAAGGCTTTAGGGTTGGGATAAAATACCCTAGTTTGTTAGTGTTGCAGGGGCTTTTTAACAGGATCTGCACTGAGTATCTTGCTGCCTCTGGCCAGAAAAGGGCTCATACAGTAACTCATTCAAGGGCTTGAAGTGCAGTCACAGCCCCACCCTGCTCCACACCTGCTGTGTGACACCAGAGCCATAACCCCCAGCTCCCATAGTGTCATAGAAATGTAGGACTGTAAGGGACATTGGACCTTGAGAAGTCAAGTCCTGTCCCCTGAACTGAGGTAGGACCAAGTAAACCTAGACCACCCCTGACAGATAAGTGTCTAATCTGTTCTTAAAAAGCTCCAGTGAGGGGATGTCATGACCTCCCTAGGGAGCCTGTTCCAGTGCTGCTATCTGTAAAGTTAGAAAATTTGTCCTAATATCTAACCTAAATCTCCCTGGCTGCAGGTTAAAGCCATTACTTCTCCTATCTCCAGTGGTCATGAAGAACAATTGATCACCATTCTCTTTATAACAGCCCTTAACATGTTACCCCCCACCCCCATTAGTCTTCTTTTCTCAATGGCTGGGTTCAGTATCTAGGGGTTTTCTTAACATTAAGAAACAGAGGTCAGTGAAGTCCCAGTATTCAGAGGTGCATGCCACTCACTGCCACCTCTGCCTCTACCTCCAATACTGTATTCTGAGATTTCACCACTTAGCCCAGTGAGTTCTTAGTGGTTTCACTGGGTAGTGGGGAAACTCACTGCTTCTGCAACCTCTCCACTGTCATTCACTGTAACAGTGACCCCACCCAATGTTTAAGGTTCAGTCCCCTACCCATGTGTAGCAATATGCAGACTTACCCCTGTGGCACCTCCTGCTGGTCATCCTCAGGAATTAGCTCTTCAACCCAGAAGCACCCTCTGCAGGCCAGTGATCCACTTGCCATTGCCCCCCCCCCCAGGTCCCTCCCAGGACCCCAGTGCCCTTATTTCAAGGTTCTGCCTCCAGTGCCCCACAGTCTTACTGGGTTTCCCCACCACAGGGGGAACCCCCACCCCCTATCCCCACATCAGCTCAGTCATAGCTACTGCCAGTCTCTGTTTAGGGGCAGACTGCTGTCTATCAGCCAATCATCACAGGCAACAAGGGGTTTGGACTGGCTGCCTTTACCCACCCTCTGGCTGCCCCTCTGCAAGCTCAATACCTAGGAGGCCTAGAACTAGGCCCTGCAGCCTGGGGAGTTGCTAGCCTAGGACTTCCCAGCTCCTAAGGCCTTTCCCCAGCCCTGCCTCCCTTTAGGTCCCCTGGGTAAGGTTCCCCAGCAGCCAGGCCTGTCTGCCTCTCAAGTCAGAGAGAGACTGCTCCCTCTGGCTTCCCTGGCCTTCTTATAAGGCCCAGTTGCTTAGTCTGGGGCTTGGCCCCAACTGCAGCCACTTCCCCCAACCAGCCAGGGTTTTACTCCTTTGCCCGGACCCAGCCCTCTGCAGGGCTTTTCCAATCCTTGCTATACCGTTCCATCAGCCCAGAAACCCAATAGGTACACCATGTCATCAGTGATTTCAGCTCTAGTAATCCCTGATCAGAAACAAAGACTCTTACATGAGTGCATAGGCAGCACGTGATGGAGGCCAGGGACTAAGCCTCCCCAAACCTCATGCCAATGAGCGGAAGCAGTGGTAGATTTGGAGCCCCCTGAAAAATCTCCCAGCACGGTCCCAGAGCTGGAGGAGCTCTCGCTCCCTGCTGTGGCTCACAGAGCTTATCTGGTCTTGGGGGTGGGGGAGGCGAGTGGGGGCACAATGAGTGTGGGGGCAGGGCCATGGGTGGAACAGTGTGGGGCTGCAGGAGAAGGGGATGGAACCGGGGAAAGGCTCCAGGCTCAGCGCTCCAGCCAGGACAGAGAGCTCTGCTGCAGTCCCAACCCTGGCCGGGGCTGAGCTCTCAGCACCCTCCTCTGGCTGGGACCACGGGTGGGGGAACCTGAGAGCAGCAAGTGCGGGCAGGTCCTTGGCTGGAAGAGGCAGGCAGGGGGCTGGACTCCTCAAGGGGAAGCTTCACTCGCTGCCCATGCATAAGCAAAATCAGCTTTATTATTAATGCTGTGGAAAGGAAAGTCAAACAGCTTCAGGGACTCCCCATCACCAGAGAAGAATACCTGTTAGCATCTGTCTGAGTTCTACTTTGATTTGGCAGCACTTCCCTCTACTTAGGGAGTGAAGCTGCACTTAGGGTGATCCCCTCAATTAGGGCATGGTCAGTGAAATTCTGCTGTCCTGTAGTCATACAATAAGGATAATGGCATTCAAGACTAAAGTGAATTTTATCCCAAAACACCCACACTTGATCACTTTGGCAAAGCAGGTCTGCTGATCACCTAGGGCAGGGGTAGGCAACCTATGGCACACGTGCCAAAGGTGGCACGCGAGCTGATTTTCAGTGGCACTCACACTGCCTGGGTCCTGGCTACTGGTCCGGGGGTGGGGGCTCTACATTTTAATTTAATTTTAAATGAAGTTTCTTAAACATTTTAAAAACCTTATTTACTTTACGTACAACAATAGTTTAGTTATATATTATAGACTTATAGAAAGAGACCTTCTAAGAATGTTAAAATGTATTACTGGCACTCAAAACCTTAAATTAGAGTGAATAAATGAAGACGCGGCACACCACTTCTGAAAGTTTGCCGACCCGTGAGCTAGGGAAAGTTGAGATGCAAATACGGTCTGAAGTCCTGAAGTCTTTTCCTTCAGTGCATCAGTAGATGTTGGGGAGAGCTCATTCAGACCCTGCTCACATAAATAAAACCAAGTCCTGTGCCAGGGAAATCCTGGAATCCTCATTCCTGTGAAGCCAGGGCCTCCTCCCTTTAGGAGTGAGAGCTGAGTGCCAATAGCCATGTCCCCAGCTCTCCTCAGTGAGTACCTTGCACTCGGACTTAGGGTTAGGTTTGAGGTTTTTAACCCCTTCACATATTTTTCAAGGTGTCACCACATCCTTATGCCAGTAGAGTAATGTTGTTATGGTGACATGGTGGCATCACACCGCTACCTCCTAGGGTACCTCCCAGAGAGGGGATGCTTGGGAGAGGGCTGACACAGCTTGTGTATGGGGAGGTGTGTGTAGGGGAGCATCCTGGCATCAAAACACATTGGTTTGAAATGAACCTCGCTCCCCGCCCACTCCACCCCCTTGGTTCAGCCACCAAACTGCAAAATCAGCTGTTCACTGAGTTGGAGTGTCTCTCTCCATGGTGAGTGGGTTGTCAGCACTCCTGTCTAATGGATCTGTGCCCATGAGGGCCAAATCCGCCCTGCTGATGAGCGCAGGCCTCTGCTTTTCTTTCCTGTCTGATGTCCTGATACTTTTTTACCTTGTGCTGTTCTCTGGTCTGAGTATGGCGAGGTGGGGGAAGGACGGAGCTTGCCTGGAGTCCCTGTTCCAATCCATATTCTATATACAAGGTGCCTGCTGCCATGTGAGTCTCATTGGCCATGCTTGCCAGGTGCTTCACCTCAGGAACCCATCCAGGATGGATGCCCAGCCTGATGCAAGGCAGTGAGAAAGGGACTGCTCCAGAGGCTCCTAGTCTTCAGAGAGAGCAGTTCATCCCCTGACAGGCCTCTGAGTTGTACCCCAATAACCATGCTATTAGCTGTGAACATCCTGCTCCTGCCATCTTCGACGGGCAGTGACTCTGTATGCACAGGCCCAGCTTGAGGGACTTGTCCTTGGAAAGCAGGGTGAATGCTTCCCCAGTGGGTAACACTCAGAAAAACCTGAGCAGAGGCCATGGCAATCTGCTGCAGCAAGAGCCAGTATTATTCTGGACACCTCTTTGCATCCATCACTGAACTGGGAAAGGGCAGCAGGAACACTGGACCTGGTGTAGTGCTCCCCAGACCCTGCCTTCATTCTAATTCCTGGACTGGAGGGTTGAAGAGTTGGGGCCCCTCCCCAGCTGGGGGCTCTGAAGGGTCTGGAGGGTCTGACAGCTAGCTTCTCTCTCCACAGGCTTGGCGGATGAAGACTGCCTGTGGTACCTGGACAAGAATGGCTCATGGCACCCTGGCTTTGAATGTAACTTCTTCACCTTTTGCTGCGGCAATTGTTACCAGCGCTACTGCTGCATCGACCCCCTGAAGCTCATCACGGAGAGGCAGCAGAAGCACTGCCTTGCTTTCAGGTGAGAGGGGCATGGAGCCTGGCCAGAGCTCCTGCCTGGGGACACTGGTCCCACTGGGAATGACTGTGTCCTGGCACAGGGAGGGAGTGTTGATAGGGTTATGGACAGGCAATTGGAGGTTGAGACTCCTGCCCCCAGTTTCAGGAGTTGAAGACACATGCCATCCCCTCCTGGAAACCACCCTGTTCAGGTATTGTGGCCTTTGACATCTCTCCTCTCACTGTGACCAAATCTCTGTCTAGCTGCTTGGCTGCTGGCCCCCAGCCCAGGATCCGGACACCTCCCTCCCACAGGTTAAAAATAGCAAACAGCAGCAATGTCTCTTCCTCTCCATTCCTCCAAGTAGGAGCAGGTGGGTGGCCAGGTGTTGGTGTATGTGTGTATGAGGAGCTCTGAGAGAAGGAGGTGAGTGCTGCAGGTGGTTCTGGATGTGTCATTCTGGGAGGTAGCTGCACAATCTGGGTCTGGCTCCCATGGTAGTTCTGTCTCCTGCATTAATGAATCCCCACTGTTTGTTGATCGTGTTATGACTGCAAGGGTGTAGCTGTCTTGAGAGGTGGTGTTTGCACTGGGGAAGCGACTCTCAAGTGGTGGGGGCTGGTGCTACGTGACTTTGTCTCTTGTGACAAAGACCTTGCTCTGGGCTTTGTACTGGGTGGGGAGGCAGCACAGAGAGTGGAACCAGGTACCGTGCTTACGGTGGTCTGTGCGCTGACCAGGTGGGTTGCTGCATTTTGGAGCTTTTCCAGGTCCTGCGTTTTCATTCCCAGGTGCAGCGAGTTGTGATAATCAGGTGTGGGCATCATCTTGGCCAGCTCTGCCATGGGGATGTGGGGTGCAGGTGTGTGCATTTGCTGCTGTGACTCTTTGGGCACCCAGTGGCTTTGAGGAGCCCAGAGGTACCCCCAGACCACTGACAGATGTAACAACCTGCATGCAGATGCCCTCAGTAGCAGGGGTCAGAGGAGGTGAGTTGTTTAAAGTGCTTCCCACCAGCATCAGCTCTGCATGGGCTGGCGTCTGCTCCTCAGACAGGTGCTGAACTCGGAGGTGCCCGAAGAGCTGGGACTGGCTGTCTCTGATGTGGATGGGTGGGGCTGGCCATGTCTGGGACTGCTGCCCTTCAGAGCATCCTGTTTCCCCAGCTCTCTCTGTGGCTCCATATAGATGCTGAGTAAAGTGAGGGAAGATTGAGCCCCAGGGCACTGCAAAGGTGAGGGCCCTGGGGATGAAAGAACTGTTGCTCATCATGACCCTGTGAGTGAATAGAAAAAGGAGGACATAACAGTTCACCCCAGGGCTTTATGGAGGCAGAACCATGCTTGCTGATTGGGTAGCCAGTGCTGCCAAAGGTGGTTGTTCCTCTCTGCGACTCTGGTGGATGGCCTCTTCCTGGCAGAGTGCAGGGTGGTCTCTGTCTCTGTCTCTGCCTCTGCCTCTTTCCTGGTGCCTAACAAAGGGAAGCAGAGCACACCAATGCTCTGGCCATGCCCCCTTAGAGCTGTGAGGGGTGGTGCAGAGCCATTGCACAGGCCTTGTCTTCTGCAGGGCTTCCCCCCATGCCAGGGGAATTCCCCTTGCCTGGTTCGCTGTGCTGCTGAAGCTGGGATAAATGGGCCATAGTGCAGTGCTGAGTCAGGGACTCTTCGTGGAGTGCCATTGCCTTCAGTTCCTCCATGTGCAAAACAGAGATGAGTATCCAGCGGCAAGTTTGTAACGTGAGCTGCTATTGCAGCGAGTCTTTAATGGGTGTGATTACTGAATGCTTGTGGCTAGTGGCCAAGGCACGACCGGGGCATCACCTGCCCATCCCCGATATTTAGGCCTTGGCTACACTGGAGCTTTACAGCGCTGCAACTTTCTCTCTCAGGGGTATGAAAAGAACACCTCCCTGAGCGCTGCAAAATACAGCGCTTTAAAGCGCCAGTGTAAACAGTGCCGCAGCACTGGGAGCGCGGCTCCCAGCGCTGCAAGCTAAACCCCATCAGGATGTGGAGTACATGCAGCGCTGGCTCTGCGACCACACTCGCACTTCAAGTGTAGCCATACCCTCTGGCTCTACCCAGATTAAGACAGAGTAAGGGGGAAAGATGGCTGTAGGTGTGGGGTGAGGGCAAAGCACACAGGATAAGGTGATGGGGGTGAGAAGGTTGGTGTGATCAGTAGTGTTGAGTTGACCAGTTGGAGGGTGAGGATGGAGGAGAGGCCACAGGGCTTCTGTGTGGCTCAGTGCCAGGCTCCTCAGGTTTCTTTGTGGGAAGAAGTGGCTGAGATTGGTGCTTGTTCTGATCTCTCCCAGCAGCCAGCCCTGTAGCCAAGTCCTCCTCCCCTCCCCTACTCTTGTGAGCTTGGCATTTCTGTTGTCCCATGCTGTGTACTGTGGTGACAGGGTAGGATCTGGCAGTGGGAGGGAGCTCTTGGGCCAGTCCAGTGCAGGGCTTTGAAGATAAGGAGTGAGCCTTGCATTTGGCCCCAGTGTTTAGCCAGGAGCCTGTGCAGAGCGGAGTGCAGGTGTGTTGTGCTGTGCACACCTGTGCTGTCAAGTAGCTTGGCTGCTGTGTCTTCATCACTCCTGCTGGGTGCATTGCACTGTGGCCTGGTGGCCAGGAGTGCGGGGATAGCCAGAGCCCTGGGGCTCAGGCTGAGGGTCAGGTTGCTTACCAGCCACGGCTGGAAGAGGGCATGGTTTGCAGCCCTCACTGGTTGGCTACCCAGCCATGGTGATAAGCCCAGAAGGTCCCTAAGGCAAGCGTGTGTGAGTCGCCACAGTGGATAGGCTAGAGTGGGAAGCAAGAGCAGTGGGAGGAGGCTGCCCATTTGGGGGTTGGGTTGGGAGACTCAGGGGAGGATTTGTGTGAGGGGAGAGTGCCACATGATAAAGGCAGAGCAAAAGGGGAGGGATGACTGAGGATTCAGGTTGGAGATGGAGGGTGGGAAGGAGCTGAAGGAGGGGCTGAGGGAGGAGGGGAGGAGATGGAGGGAGGGAGAGGGGACGTGGCACCTGATAGCACCCAGGACTGAAGATCCCCTGCAGTCTGCTTGGTGTGTGTGTATGTGCAGCCAGTGCAGGTGTGTGTGTAGCTGTGTACTTGGGGGGTGGAGGGGGTAGCAGTGTATGCCATATGGAGGGAAGGGTGGGGCTGTGTTTGGGGAGGCATCTTGGTTAGTGGCTGTAGTGTGGGGGGAGGGGCAGTAACATGTGATCATTTAGGGGAAAGGAGCATTGGGGCAGGGCTCTGCATTGGGGGCCACCAGCAGTGTATGGCCATGTATGTGGAGGGAGCAGCAGTGCCTGGCTGTGTATGAGAGGGAATGTTCTGTGCATGGTCATTTATGTTGGGGGGTGGGGAGCTATGTATGTGTGGGGGATGGCAGTGTGTGGCCGTGTATATGGGGGATGCGGTGGTGCATGGCCATATATGATGGGGGGATGGCGGTGCATGCTGTAGACATGGGGAGGCATGGCTGTGTATAGCAGGGGTGGTGGCATGTGGCCATGTACATGGCGGGGGGGGGGGACTGGTCGTCCATGGTCGTGTATGTGGGGGGAGGCAGCGATGTGTGGAGAGGGTGGCGGTGCATGGCATGCAGTGTGCTCCAGTGCACGACCCATTCCCATGTGGGTTCCAAACTCCAGTGGCAGTGGGTCTCTCATCCCTGCAGTGGAGCCGTGAGTGGAATGAAGCCCATTGTGTTGAGGTGCAGGGCAGAGGCATTAGGGGAGTTCTGCAAAGCCTGCCTTTCTCTTCTCTGTTCTAATCTTTTGGGAGGATTTTGACTGCTGTTATGATCCAGATCTGCAGTGACTCATGGCACAGGCAGGCTCTACTTGATCAAAGCACTGCCCAGAGCATCAGGTAGGGCATTCCCAGGGTTGGGGAAGGGGTCCCAAGTCCCAGCCATGCACAACCCCCAAGACCACCCATTAATCCTTTCATCTCCACAGCCTTGGGGAGGGAGGGCAGGGTCCCAGGATTCATCTCTTGCAGGGAAATGGATCCATGCAATGTGCAGGGATCAGGCGCTGCCTGTGAACTGCACATCTCTCTGTGCAGCATGTAGCCAGCATGAGTCTGTGAAGGATCCACTTGGTCCAGGGAAGGGCAGCATTGGGCACTCGGAACAGTACTTGAGACTGCCCTGTAACCATGTCTGCTTGTGTCCCACAGCCCAAAGACCATCGCTGGCATTGCCTCAGCTGTCGTCCTCTTCGTGGCCATCGTTGCCACCATCATCTGCTGCTTCATGTGCTCCTGCTGCTACCTGTACCAGAGACGGCAGCACATGCGGACACCCTTCCAAGGTAGGGGCTGGCAGCACAACTATCCTCTGTGCTGCTACAGCCTGAGAAGAGCAGGGTGGGGCCCAGGAGGGGGGCAGAGTGGGCACCAGAGGAGGCTCAGGCACAGGAAGTACTTGGTAAATGTTGGTTGGTTTAGTTCTCTTTGACTCTAGGCTGGAGAGAGAGGGGAGCGATGCAATTAGGATGACTGTAGTGTGTGTGTCCAGGAGGAAGGGAGGGGAGGAAAATATTGACTAGCTGCTCCTTAACTGAGCACTGTCCATCCTGTGCACCGAATGCAGCATGGGGGAAAAAACAACATAATCATGTATCATCATGCATATGCAAAACGGGGGGCTGAATTAAGGTTGCACAGGCAACCTTATTTCTGGCATTTCCTAACTTCTATGGTTTTGACTTTGCAACCTTACCATAGTGTTTTGTGTGTAATGTTCTAGGTTTTTAAAACAGCAAACTGAAAAATCAGAAATTACATAATGTGCCTCATATTGACACCCACATGGATCATCCTCGGGTTTGGAACCTTTTGATCCACTACACAGATCTCTATCACCTGAGCTAAGGAAGTAATTGATCACAGTAGGTTGTCATCAGCACTACGGAGACATTTTGCTAATGGGTTTCACAGATATTTGCTGACACTAGAGGAATGGTGAAACCCAGGATTTGTGGGTTCCATTCCAGGCTCTGCAGGGAGGTATTCTCTAGTGGTCACAGACACTCTACCTGTGTCCCCCCGCCCCAAATACACACATATTTCACCCCTTCTGCCCTGTCTCTTCCAACCTGTCCCTAACCCATCCTGTCCCACCTCCAGCTCCTGGTCCCTGTTAAGCTGTCTGCAGTGGCTCAGGAGCATGAATACCAACCTCAGGGCAGACTATCAAGAAACAGGGCACGTGCCCCAAATTGGCTGTGAGTTCTATATTTGTATTTCACCAACCAACCAAGTGTGAACTCCTCAGACACTACACCATCCTCGACATGGGTACTCCAATTCCCTTGGGTACTCCAATCCACCTCTGGGGATTATAATAAATGAGCCTTGCGGTCCCTTCTATCCCTATGATTCTATGATCTTGCCACCCAGAGAAGCTTGCTTTTGTGGTCGGTGGTCCCTTTGACCCCAAATCACCATAATATTGAGGTTACTCCAAGTCCCAAAGGACTTGCACCTCAGATCTCACACCAAAGACAACACTTGTAGCCAATACTATAATACATGAACTAAAGAGTTAATAACTAAGAAAAAGAAATGAGAATTATTTACAGGGTTAAAGCAGGTAAACATACACACACAAATGAGTGGTTTCAGAGTAGCAGCCGTGTTAGTCTGTATCCGCAAAAAGAACAGGAGAACTTGTGGCACCTTAGAGACTAACAAATTTATTTGAGCATAAGTTTTGATGGGCTACAGCCCATGTCATCGAATGCATGCAGTGGAAAATACAGTAGGAAGAGATTTATTTTTATATATATACAGAGAACATGAAACAATTAGGCTTGAATGAAGACTGGGAGTGGATGGGTCATTACAGAAAGTAAAACTATTTCCCCATGTTTTTTCCTCTCCCCTCTTCCCCCCCCCCCCCCCGCTACTGTTCCTCACAACTTCTTGTCAACTGCTGCAAATGGACCATTTTGATTACCACTTCAAAAAGTTTTTTTCTCTCCTGCTGGTAATAGCTCACCTTAACTGATCACTCTCATTAGAGTATGTACGGTAACACCCATTGTTTCATGTTTTCTCTGTGTGTGTGTGTGTGTGTGTGTGTGTATATATATATATATATACACACACAGAAAACATATATATACATATATATATATCTTCCTACAGTATTTTCCACGGCATGCATCTGATGAAGTGAGCTGTAGCCCACAAAAGCTTATGCTCAAATACATTTGTTAGTCTCTAAGGTGCCACAAGTTCTCTTGTTCTTTTTGCGGATACAGACTAACACGGCTGCTACTCTGAAACCACTCATTTGTGTGTGTATGTTTACCTGCTTTAACCTTGTAAATAATTCTCATAACAGAGGCTGCTGTAATATGCAAGCCCTGTATGTCCTCTAGGGCTCACCCAGGCTAAGCAGCTGGGGATCCTTTGCTTGTGCTCAGAAATCTTGCTCTCACAAAGTCCAAGCAGCAAAGGGATCCAGTTCTTTCTGGCAGGGATTTTTATTCCCTTCCCGAGAGCTCAAGCTGATGGGCCGAGCCTCATGCACAGCTCCTCTTCATTGGTATGAGGGGAGCAATCAACAAAGTATTTTGTTTTCTGATGTTCCACAACAATTCGTCTAGTGTCTAAATTCCCAACTGTACATATAAAATGATGGGGTCTAAATTAGCTGTTACCCCTCAAGAAACAGATCTTGGAGTCATTGTTGATACTTCTCTGAAAACATCCACTCAATGTGCAACGGCAGTCAAAAAAGTGAACAAAATGTTGGGAATCATTGAGAAAAGGATAGATAATAAGACAGAAAAGATCATATTGACTCTGTATAAATCCACAGTACACCCATATCTTGAATACTGTATGCAGATGTGGTCACCCCATCTCAGAAAAGATATATTGGAATTGGAAAAGGGTCAGAAAAGGATAACAAAAATGATTTGGGGTATGGAACAGCTTCTGTATGGGGAGAGATTTATAAAATGTGACTTTTCAGCTTGGAAAAGAGATGAATAAGGGGGAATATGATAGAGGTCTATAAAATCGTGACTCGTGGAGAAAGTAAATGAGGAAGTGTTATTTACTCCTTCTCATAACACAAGCACTAGGGGTCACCAATTGAAATTAATAGGCAGCAGGTTTAAAACAAATGAAAGGCAGTATTTCTTCACACAACGCGCAGTCAACCTGTGGAACTCTTTGCCAGATGATGTTTTGAAAGCCAAGACTATAACAGGGTTCAAAAAAGAACTAGATACATTCATGGAGGATAAAAGCAGCAAAGAATCCTGTGGCACCTTATAGACTAACAGACATATTGGAGCATGAGCTTTCATGGGTGAATACCCATTTCGTCGGATGCATGTCATTCATGGAGGATAGGTCCCTCAATGGCTATTAGCCAGGATGGGCAGGGATGGTGTCCCTAGCCTCTGTCTGCCAGATGCTGGGAGTGGGAGGCAGGGAGTGGATCACTCGATGATTACGTGTTCTGTTCATTCCCTCTGGGCACCTGGCATTGGCCAGTCGGAAGACAGGATACTGGGCTAGATGGACCTTTGGTCTGACCCAGTGTGGCCGTTCTTATGTTCCTATGTGCTTTTGCTGGGTAGGAGATAACACCTTCTGTGGTAAACTAGTATTTCATACTTGGTAATGCTTCTGGTGCTTTTACAGGTTCAGCGCAGACACTTAAATGCTACCTAGTAACATGGGTAAGAATATGATTTAGTCATGAGGAGACTTTCTGGAACCTCCAGGACTTCTTCTGGGTCAGGGCTGGAGCTGAGGCCCATGGAACAGCTGGCCAGTGGCCAGCCCCAGGGCCGCTGGAGCAGGGGGGTGGGGCGCAAGTTGGGGTGTGGGGTGGCATGGTGCCAGAGCAGCAGACTGGCAGTCAGCCCTGGGGCTGCCAGAATAAAGGCCACCACAGCCAACCCTAGGGCCACCATAACAATGATTGGGGGGGCTGGCCAATAGCTAGCTGACTGGCCAGCCCCAGGACTGCTGGAACAGCAGCTGCTGGAACAGCAGCTGCTGGAACAGCTGACAGGCAGCCAGCCCCACAGACATGGAGCAGCCGCCGGCTGGACTGCTGGAGCAGTGATCAGGCTGGAGCAGCAACCCCTGGAACCACTGGCCAGTGTCTAGCTCCGGGGCCGCTGGAGCATAACAGCCTGGGCTGCTGCAAGGATAGCTGACCAGCAGTCAACCCTAAGGCTGCCAGACAGCTGACCAGCAGAGCAGCAGCTAGGATTGGATCAGCCCTCCTGGGGATGGAGCAGCAGCAGTCAGCCTCTGCTGCAGGAGCAGCAGCATGGCTGGAGCAGATGCAAGCCCCAACCGTGCTCTGTTTGTCTCCCCCACGCACACCCCCACCCCAAGGTATTTTTAGTAAAGTCAGGGACAGGTTGCAGGCTTCCGTGAATTGTTGTTTATTGCCTGTACCTCTGACTTCTACTAAAACTACTCGTGACAGAATATTAACTTTAAACATGGAACACAGGTATTATAAGTGAAATTAATGCCAGCAGCAATTTACAAGCATTCCATAAAGTCTAAACACCAAATGCATTTTCATAAACCTAATTCTTACTTTACAAATGCTAATAGATAGGGGAGCCAGACTGGTTTCTAGCTATGCATTTGTCAGTGCTAGGGGCCTGGCATGAGCTGGCACCGGGCTCGCCAGCATCACAATCCCGGTCCCATTCTCCACTCATCTATATAATAAGATTCCAGGATTGTCACTCTGACATCTAGAGTATCTGTTGAGTCCATGTGAAGCAATGGAAAGAGCTCCAGGCCTGGTTGAGGCCCTTTCTTTGTTGAGAATATCACCAGATTTGCAGTCTGTTACCATCCAGTTTTGAAGTTCTCAGCCATATGCCGCATATGATTTTGCAAATTACATCTCAGCAGAGACCAAGGGATGAATGGGCCCACGGGTGGCAGGTGAACCCCAGGCTCGGGGAGGCTAGCTCCCGATCCAGTCCAGCCCACCCCATCCCTTCTGCCCAAGGCTCTGCCCCTCCTGCTAGAAGCCAGAGCCCCCCAACCCCCTGCATGGTTGCCAGCTACCTCCACAGTCCCAGGCCACCCACAGCCCCAGAGTGCTGGGTGGTTGGATGAGCAGCACATTCCCCCTGCCCCCCAGAGTACCAGGCGGGTGACAGGGTCCTCCTCCCCCAGCCCCGGAGCACTGGGCAGGAGGGCGGGCAGTGTGCCCCACTTCCCTGCAGCATCGGGGTGCCCCCCCTCCAGTCCCAGAGTACAGGCTGGCCCCCATTAGCCCCAGCCCCAGTCTAGGGGCCCCAGCCATGGGTGGCAGAGCCTCCTGCAGCACAGCACCAGGAAGCGGGAAGGGACCTGGGGGCAGAGCATGGGCAGGGCCACACAAGGCTGTTCGGGGAGGCTCAGCCTTCCCTGCCCTTCAATACCTATTCCTGAGGGCATTCTGTGCCAAAAAATAAAAATTCTGCACACAATATTTTAAAATTCTGCTAATTTTATTTGTCAAATAAATGTAGAGGCTCCAGTATGGTGTTGGGGAGCACAGGCCACTGGCTGCACAGAGGTGGGAGATCACTGTGCATCTCCCCCTCCCCCTGGGACATGAATTTAGCGGTGAGGCTGCACCCATCCCTGACACAGTGCAAGGACTGGGCCTGCCCCAGAAACACCCCAGGGCCCTGCCCCTCCTTGTGGGAAGGCATGCTCTGCAAGGCATAATCCAATTGTGGAGGGGCTTAGTGTGGGGGGATCTAGGTGTGGGATGAAAGAATTCTGTGTTGGGCAGTCTGGGTGCAGGCAGCTCAGTGGGGGATCCAGTTGCAGAGGGGATCTGGATGCACAGAGGCATGTTTGGGGGGGGGGTGGTTCTGGATGCAATGGTAATGAGACTCTGCATGGGGGTGAAGGTGGTTGGAGCTCAGCAGAGCAGGTATGGATATGGGGGGGATAGAGCTCGGCAGGGGGATCTGGGTGTGAGGTGCTCAGTGAGGAGTCCAGATGTGGGGGAAGAGGGTCTCATTGGGGTGGAGATCCAGGTGCAGCTGGTTGGGGCTTGGTGGGGTGGGGATCTGGATGAGGGTGGCTCATTGGGGTGGTTCAGGTGCAGGGGGAGTGGGGCTCATCGGGGGGGTTCTGAGTGTGCGGGGGGTGAGGCTTGGCAGGAGGGTCTGGGCATGAGGAGGGCTGGATGCACAGGGGCAGATGGGGGTGCAGCTCCCTGTACAGGGATCCCTCCCTGTGCAGCTCAGGAGCGGTGGGTGCAGGAAGCAGGTGGGGGGCAGGGAGTTTATAGTTTACTGCAGCCAGGGGAGAAATCTGGGGGTGGGTTTGACCCAGCCCCAGACGCCATGCAGGGAAACAGGAAGTCCCATCCTTCCCATCCCAGCTGGGATTAGCAGCTGAGCCCAGCACAGGGTAGGAGCCATGAGCCGGGTCTTCCCCAGTCCTGCCTCCTGCCCTACTGTGACTTACCTCTCTGCTGGCTGCCCTGGGCACCCAAAACATACTCCTGGGGAAGGTTGCATGACCGCTTTTGTGGCTTCCCTCTGCTTCCCCATCAGAAAGTAATTTTTCTGTAGGGAAGTAAAGAAATCTGCAGGGGATGTAAATTCTGTGCATGCGCAGTAGCACAGAATTCCCCCAGGAGTAAATACCCACTGCTCGTGAATGGGCCCTAGAGACTGAGTGACCCTCTCCTATCCCCATGACTCGATGGAGGAACATTCGCAGGGGGTGGGGGCGCCTACTGTGCTCCTTCTGTATTTGTTCTGTGATTCTATCTCTGGGACTGCCAGCTCAGCCCTACTCCCTGCACTGTGGTCACTGTAAAATGTTGGGCTGGAAGGAGGAACTATCTCTACTCTTTGCAGATAGTGAGTTTTAGGGGGTGTACATGATCCCTGTAGCATCTGAAGCAGGTTCCTGGGGCTCTCAGCAGAGAGGTTCACTCAGGATGTGAGTGTCCAGCCCAGCAGAGCTTGGGATGTCACAGGGAGAGGGCCCCACTGCTCAGGGTAGAGCACATCCTTTTGAAAGCCCCGTGGGAGGTTTGGAGCAGTCACCTCCTCCATTGGATGCCTGGCCTTTGCAGCTCCCTTAAACATTTTGCTGGCCGATCTGATGGTGAAGCTTGAGTCTGTGATGCTTGCAAGGGAGGGTCCAGTCCAGGCAGGAAGCTAGGGCTCTCAGGCCTGGGGATGGTGGCAATTTCCCACCCTGGGCATTCTAGCCCCAGCGTACTATGCCGTTTTAGTGCGCTGTGGAGCTGCAGGCATGGAATCATAGAATATCAGGGTTGGAAGGGAGCTCAGAAGGTCATCTAGTCCAACCCCCTGCTCAAAGCAGGACCAATCCCCAGACAGATTTTTGCCCCAAAATAGAATGGTCCGCAGGGAGCTGCTTGATGCAGAGTCTCTTGCAATGGGGGTATCTGGGGTGGCCTGGTGGGATCTCTCTGTGGTGGAGTCTTGGGGTGGGGGTCTGCTGGAAGTTTGTCAGAGGGCCTGGAGCATTTTGGAGGCTCTGAGGTACTTTGGGGGCTGGCTTGGAGAAAGCCTGCTGGAGGCGTCTCAAAAGGGGATGGGGAGGGGGTATTCGCTGCAGAGTGCCCCTGCTCTGCAGCAGGAGAATGGCACTGCACACTCTGGGGCTTGAAGCGCAAACCTTGTCTTTGTCACACAGGCCAGGAAATCCCGTTGTCCAGCTACCCAGCTCAGCCACCATTCACCTACCCTGTGGATCCCAAAGCAGGACCTGCAACCCCCCAGCCAGGCTATGCCCCCATGGCCATGTATCCACCCACTGCCCCAGCTGCACAGTATCCGATGTACCCAGCAGGGCCCCCACTGTACAACCCAACAGGTAAGAGCAGCGGGAACCACAACACTGCTTGAAGCTCTCTTCTTTACAGAATTGTGTCCCTCCAAAACTAGGAGGCCTGGGGTCTCCTCCAACACCAATCGCTTAGGGGACAGTCTGTATCCTCTGCCCTGAGATCCAGTACTCACAGCCATATTCTCAGAAGGGCTCAGCACCCAGCAGGTTCCATAGGGAGTGGGGGTTCATTGTTCTCTGGGTCAGGAGGGGAGGGGTTGTTTGTATTCATTGAGATGGAAGAAAGGGTCCCAAAGTGTCATAGGCATTAACATGACCGTCACCATCCAACTTTAACCAGTGTTTACCAAGGTCCAGGGTTTGGTACATAGAGACCTCAGCCTGCTCAGTCCCATGCCAGACCCACCATTACACATTAACACTTCAGTAAAGAGACAGAACGGAAGGGAAACCAGTGAAAGGCTTGTGTTGTAACAGCCTCTCTCTTTCCCTGTCCCTTTAGCTGGAGAGTCTTGAAAGGAAAAAGCCCTTGTCTGACTCTGACAGTCTTTTAGATGGTATCAGAGTGGGTAATAACCATCTGTTTGGGTTAAAGAGAAGTTACTGGGCTGGAACTGTCATTGCTTCTGCTGTTAAAGTCTGATCCCGCATCATAGCAGACGAACCAAGAAAAACACAGAGAAACGGGAAAAGAACAGAATAGCCAGGAGAGGAAATGCAGCTTCTATCTCTGGGGTTGACTCTCACTTGCTACGACAGTGCTGGAAAACCCAGGCCCAGCACACGCTCTGATCAGCCACTCCGGCTACGTCTACACGAACACTGCAATTACACACCTGTGGCTGGCCTGTGCCGGCTGACTCGGGCTCGCGGGGCTTGGGTTAAGGGGCCATTTAATTGTGGCATAGACATTCAGGCTTAGGCTGCAGCCTGAGCCCTGGGACCCTCCCACCTTGCAGGGTCCTAGAGCCTGGGTTCCAGCCTGAACCCGAATGTCTGTACTGCAGTTACAACCCCTCAGCCTGAGTCCCTTGAGCCTGCGACGGTACTGGTGTCATCAGGGCCCGCCCCACTCTCTGGCCTGGTCTCGTCAGGATATCTCTCAGGATTAGGCAGAAGAAGATCTGGGGTCCGGGGTGGCAGCTGTGATGGTGAAACTCACTCCTTCCCCATCTCCTGTTTTTCAGTCCGCCAGTGTTTCAGAAGGCAGCTTCCCCTGAAAATCCCTCTTCGGTCTTGCCTCTGCATCTTTTCCCATCAGCATTTGTTGTTATCAGTTCTTGAGACAGTTTGTGAGCCTTCACTCATGTTTTACAGCTGAGCTTACAATTAGGGTAAATGTATAGGCGCAGTTATCACAACAGAGAGGACGGGAGTCTCCATTGTTCCCCATTTCGGGAGGGCAGGGGAGGGAGTCTGTGTGGTTCCCCACATGGAGAGGGACGGTCTGCATTGTTCCCCACGTTGGAAGGGCAGGGGAGGGGTGGTCTGCATAGTTCCCAATGTGGGGAGGAGTGGCCTGTGTCTTTCCCCATGTGGGAAGGGCAGGGGGTGGTGGTGGTCTGCGTTATTCCCCATGGTACTTGCGTGCTTTGGAAAGCCTTGCCCCATGTGCCCGTGTTCTCACCAGGGACTCTCTGGCAGTGCTGTCACTTGCACACTCTTCCCCACTCCTGCTCCCTGGGACCTGAATTCACCCCTCAGTCTATGAGCTCCACTTGCCCAGGAGTGTGCTGGAGCCCCACGCTTCAGAGCTCATCTGCTTACCCTTGTGTGGAGGCAGCAGCCCGAGGGGGCTTGTCTGTGGGTACCTGATGGCACCAGGTCCATCCCTAGTGAAGGCAAGGCCCTGGCATATGTTCCCTGGCTAGTTAACTGGTGGGGTGGGCACTCCCCAGCTGAGCACACTCTAGACTGGTATAGATAGGCCCTTGGTGATAGCATGAAGCTTGCAAAATGACTGTGTGGCTGCAGAGAGGGTGGGATTCTGCATCTGGGGCAGGAGAATGGTCCTCTGACCCTGATCTCCTCAGAGAGCAGGTGGCAGGTCCTCTGCTCAGTGCCAGAGGGAGAGTGTACTGGGTTGTAAAACAGTGTAGAATAGTGGCTTGTAGAACAGTGACAGCCTGTGTGTTCAATGGGCATTCCCTGCAACAGACCTAGAATTGATGGCCCTTGCATATTGAGGGGAGCTAGGCTAGAGTCCAGGCCTTAAGCCCCATAATGCCAGAGCGTGCCCTCAGCTGGCTATAGCAGCAGGTCCCTGAGTGTATTGGCTGGGTGTGCTGCATCCTCACCCACTCATGTTATCCCAAACCCCCCAGGGCTGGGGCATGTGTGAGCCTTCTCATCCTGGCACTCACTGCACTTGGCTCTGCTGAATGATGCTCTCCATCTCTTTCCTCCACAGCACCTCCACCCTATCTCCCACCACAGCCCACCTACCCTGGAGCCTGAGGAGACCCCAGAGAGACTGCGGAGTCAGCGCCTTATGCCCTGGACTGTGAGCTTATGAGCCCCTGCTGCAGGCTTCTCTGCTGCATTGTGACTCCTGTGAACCTCAGACACCTCGTGCTTGGTCCCAGACTAGCCATTGCCACCTTCTCCCTCAGCAAAGCGGTGCAGTACACCCCCTTCCCTCTCCTGCCTGCTTCACTGAGAGACCATGCCAATTAGGGTCCCCCTGCGGTCCCCTGGGTATGACAAGTGGGTCCCCCCAGGGCATGCCAAATGGGGTCCCCTTGAAGTCCCTTGGACATGATAAGTGAGTCTTTCCAGTGTGTACTGAATGGGGTACCCCCTCAGTCCCCTGGGCATGCAAAGTGGGGTACCCCAGGATGTGCCAAGTGGGGCACCCCTGCAGTCCCTGGGCCATTTCTGAGTGTCACAGCTCTGTCTGGCCTTAGTGAGGGAGGCTGAGTTCTGAGGGACCAAAATACACAACATGAGCACAAAGGAAGCTCTTGTGCAGCCACACACTGGCTCCTTTGTGGGACGAGTTCCCTCTGCTGAAGCTGCCTCTGCAAAGGCTCCACCTCAGCTCAGCGCTCACAGGCACCAGGATCTCAATAGCCCAATTGTGAGGGGTAGCAGTGCCCTGTTGGCATGACCCTGGTGTGACCATGGGCCCCTTCTCCTCCTGGCGTAGGCCAGGCCTTCCCAAGGGGCAGGTTAGTCTGAGAATGATTGCCATGGAACCAAGGTCTAGGGGGCTCCTAGGCAGCACCTCCTGTGGCATGGTGCAATTTCTGCAAACCTAGCACGAGGGCCCTGTCCATTTGCAGCTGCAGCAGGACAGTTGCATGCCGCAGGCACTGGGGCAGGGCAGGGTGCCACTTGGCAGGCACCCATAGTCCTGTTGCTCAGTGGGGCCTGGTACAGCTCATTGCTCCCAGTGGCTTCCTCCCAAAGGAGAAACCTCACATTAGGAGCTGCCATTGCAGCCTGCATGGGGCCGGGCATAGCACACTAACATATGGCCTCGCACTGCACTTGGGTGTCCAGGATCACTTGCCAAGCCCCGTCCCTCCTCTCAGGGCCCCTGAATGGCAGGAGGCTCCTGCTTCCATCTGGCATCTGGCCAGCATCACACAGCTCAGCCCCACAAAACAAGTGTGACCATTGCTCTCACAGGTGAGCCGCAGCCCCCATGCTATTGCATCCTCTGTTCACTGGCCAAGGGGGCCCCTGCTCACACCATGCTGCCCCCAGGGAGCAGTGGCAAGGTTAGGGGCTCACTGCGTCCAGGTGGCTTATGGGGGTAGTGGCAGGGGAGCTTACACTCAAGCTTCACAGGAGTCCTCCAGAGCTGGAGTGGGAATTTCCCTGGAGAAACACCATCTCACCCCCCTGATCAGTGCCACCCTTCCTGACTGTCAGACTAGAGATCCCACCCCCATGCATATGGCAGGGCAGAGGGAAACTCTGCCTCCTCCCCTGCAGGCCGGGTTGGCTTCCCAGCCTGTCTCTTCCTCTCCTACTTTCCCTGCTCTACAAAAACCTGTGATTGACCCTTCCCCAGGTGCATTGGGGTCCCTGGAAATGGGTAACAGAGAGCAGTTCTCACCTTGTCTGTAGTGCCAGGGCACTAACTGTGGGGTCCCTGCCCAGCTGGCCAGGGTCATTTGGGGTTATTGCTCCTAGTTCACTTCAGTACAGTATTTGAGGCTGTTTACTGCCCTTTCCCTGGAGGAGACAGGAGGGCCTCTAGGACAGTTGGGCAGCCTGGGGCCATGGCCAGGTCACTGGAAAGCTAGGTGCGCAAGATTTGATCACTAGTCCGGCCTGTCCTGCCCTAGACCCTGCTCTGTTAAGTCAGACTTGCTGGCCCATCTGGCCTGTGCCCTGCCACCTCAGACTCAGCCTGTCTAGGCTGCTGGCTCACCTCTGCCAACAGCTGGTATTTGGTGCTTCAAAGGAAAGTCACCTGGCCAATTGTGTGATACTGCCCTGAGGATTTCCCCTCCCTGATGCCTGCACTGAAGCCCAGATTTTGCTTTTCCCCAAGAAGTAGGAGTAAGGCTTGGAGGCAGGAGGTGAGCTGCCTCATCACCCTATGTGTGGTGGCCTCCTGCTCCAGCCATGCACCCACCTCCTGCTGCCTGGAGCCATGCAGCAGCCACTGCTGTGCTGCCATAGCTGGAATGACAAGTGTGTCCATCAGTGTGTACTAAAAACCTGATTAAACCTGTTCATAGGTAAATGCCTTCTGTGTTCTGGAACTTGAAGAGTGCAGGGTGAGGCCTGGCAGGGGCAGGGACCATATTCAGCCTGGCTTCGGGTACCATTAAACATCCCAGCCACTGAGCAAGGAGCAGGGACAGACTCTTGGCCTTCAAGGCCCTCTGGCTGAGGGGAGGAGGCTGCATTATGGGGTGTGACAAGAGCTCAGCTGGAAGGGTGAGTTTCTTTTACATAGTCCATGACAACGGGCCCCCAGAGGGACACAGTCAATGTCTCTGCCCTCAGCTGCTCAGGAGGCAAATTCCAGCATGAGCGTCCCGAGCAGGCAGAGTGCTCCTACACCTGCCTCCCTGTGCACAGGGCATCACCCCAGCAGGGCTAGGCATGGCACATCAGGGAGTCACCTCTCTTGGGCTCCCCTGTGGTGTGAGTGTGTGTGAGGGTGCTGTCAGGCTCTGGCAGAGTCAGCCAAGCTCCTGTCCTCTTGTCCCTGGGCCTCCGAGCTGGGCAGGAAAGCCTCTTTCCTCCTCCCATAGCAACGGGGCTGATTCAAACACTTCAGGTTAGTCATCTCAGGGAGCCCATTGTCTTCTTAACACAGTCACCTTGGGGCACAGCAGGACCCCACTGATGGGAGACAGCATAGTGTGGTGGACAGGACACAATAGCACACGAAGGTTCTGTTTCCAGCTCTGCCATTGCCTTGTTGTATGACTTTGAGCAAACCTCTATGCCTCTGTTTCCCCATCCCCATTTGTCTTGTCCGTTGAGACTGTAAGCTCTTTGGGGCAGGTCCTGCCACTCACCATAAGAACACAAGAAAGGCCATACTGGGTCAGGCCAAAGGTCTATTTAGCCCAGTATCCTGTCTTCTGACAGTAGCCAATGTCAGGTGCCCCAGAGGGAATGACCAGAACAGGCAATCAAGTGATCCATCCCCTGTCACCCATTCCCAGCTTCTGGCAATCACAGGCTAGGGACACCATCCCTGCCCATCCTGGCTAATAGCCATTAATGGACGTATCCTCCATGAACTGTGAACTATGTGTCTGTGCAGCATGTGGCATTCTGCAGGGCTCCAGGGGCTACTGACAGATAGTAACCCTAGTAGTCTCTTATGTGAAAGCAACAAAACCACTTCATACTGAATTTGGCGGATTTGTGTGGGGCTGATACCTGTCTGCCATATACCCCCCCATGTATCGCACACTCCCAGATGCGAGAGGCAGCAGCATCAAGCTGACGGTGTGTGTCTCCACAACTACCCTCTGGGGAATGGGCTCACATCTGCACCAGAGCCCTCTGCTGGGCTAGGACCAACTTGCTCAAGATGCATCCGTACAAGCTGGCTCCCGCAGTTGGATGAAATGTAGGCCAGCAGTGATTGCATGTTGTCTGACCTCCTGCATATAACATGGACCATCAAATTTCACCCAGTAAATCCTGCAGTGAGACTTTATCTTGTGGAAGAGCTAGCAGCGGTTCCTCAACTGCACTGATTCTTAAAGATGGTTGTGAAGTGAATGAATGCCACGTGGAGCTCACATCCCAGTGAGGGAGCCACTGAGCTAGAGCAGTTCTTTTAGACCAGTGGTTCTCAAACGTTTCTTCTGGTGACACCTTTCACATAGCAAGCCTCCAAGTGCGTCCTCCCCCCCATAAATTAAAAACACTTTTTAAATATATTTAACGCCATTATAAATGCTGGAGGCAGAGCAGGATTTAGGATGGAGGCTGACTGCTCATGACCCCCTATGCAATAACCTTGCGACCCCCTGAGGGGTCCCGACCCCCAGTTTGAGAACCCCTATGTTAGAAAGATACCCACACTTCATTTAAAAACACCAAGTGAGGAGAATCCACTACAGCTCTAGGTGAGTTGTTCCAAAGATTAATTGCTCTGACTGTTAAAACGTGTGCCTCCTTTACAGCTTCACCTTCCAGCCACTGGCTCTTGGGTCTTTGTGTGCTGGGCTGACCAGCCCTCCAGTGTCAGAAATCTCCCTATGCTGGCACTTACAGAAAGCAATCAAGTCACCTCTTAAACTTCTCTTTAGTAAACTAAATACATAGAGCTCTAACTGTGATGCAGGTTTTCCAGACCTGGAATCTTCCTTGGAGCAATTTGCTGATCCCTTTCCAATGTTTCAAGATCCTTTTCGAAAAGTGAATGCAGTAAGGTCTCCCCAGCACTGTGCTGAGATGCACCTTCCCACTCCTGCTCAGTAGGCCCGTGGACAAATCGCACGGTCATGTGATTCCTTTTAGCCACAGCATTGCTCTGGCGGGTCTGGGTGCTCACGGTCTGCTGGTTTCCACCATGACCCTTAAGCCCTTTGCATTTGTCTAACTTCAGCTTCCAGACACTTAATCTTGTACTGCTTTTGCCTGCTATATTAAAGAGCCCTCTATCAGAAGAAATCTACAGCCCATATTGGTTCTTATTGACTGGGATCAACAAAGCCATAGATAGGTGTCTAGGCTCCCTATGCAATGAATGGGGAGAGCTAGGTGCCTTATGGTATGTCTACTCTGCAGTTATACATCCCAGGCTGGCCCCTATGAGCTACTTCAGGCTTGCTGGGCTGGGTTAAGGGGCTGTGTAATTGCGGAGCAGATGTTCTGGGACCCCCAACTCGCAGGGTCCTGGAGCCTGGGCCCCAGCCCAAACCCAAATGCTTACATCACAATGAAACAGCCCCTTTGCCCGAAGCAGCTGGCAGGGGCCAGCCGTGAGTGGCTAACTGTAGTGTAGACAGACCCTTAGAATGCCACGCACACAGGCCACCTATGCCAGCACCCAGGCGATCTGAGGAAAAGTGGGGTGCTAAGCTCTGCCCCCTCTGGGAGTTTGGCATCTGAGTCCAGGCTGCAGGGAAGCACATAGCTGTGCCAGTGATTCTCATATAGGAACCAAGGGCACCAGAACAGGGGGCCAGGGCAAGTGACTGGGGATGGGGCGAATAGGAGTGAGCGGTGGGCAGTGCCTCAGGGAGAAGAGGTGGAATGATGGCAGGAAGAGGCAGAGTGGGTGTGGGGTCTTGGGGGGGGGAGAGCCAGAGTAGGGGAGGGAAAAGACAGAGTGGGGGTGGAGTTTTGGGGGAAGAGGCCAAGCAGGAGCGGGGCCTCAGGGCAGAGCATGAATAGACCATGGGTGTGGGGCCAGGGTCCAGCTGCCAGTGGCTCCCCACTTCTAGGGAGCTTCCAGTGCTCCTGCCAGGAACCCTCTGCTGGAGCCAGCCGTTTCTCATGAAAATCTGCCAAGTGCCTGCCTCACACCGGAGGAGGAGGCGGCCATCTTAGAACTTTTAGATCAGTGGCTGTAGAAGTCACCTGAGAGGTGTTGGAACCCCCTGTTCAAATCCTTTCTCCCCCTTAGGTGGAGGGAGGGAGGCAATTGACCTTGGGTTTCCCACATCCCAGATGAGTGCTCTGATCACTGGACTAACAGTGATCAGCACCACCTCCTGCTGCCAGCTTTTCAATGGGGCCCGATCCATTAGGTGGTCTCTGAGCACACCTCCCTGATCAGGCCCCACAGGAGAGTTAGGTGGAGAAGCACCTGTCTTCCCGTGGGTCATGGATAACACCAGGCCTTAGATGGGAGACCGACATCCAGATGCTTAGCCTTAGGCCTGGTCTACACTACAGGTAGGTTGACATAAGGCAACTTTATGTCAACCTAATTATGGCAGCATACACACTACAGCCTTGCTTCCACCAATGTAAGTACCCTACTACACCGACATAATGGCACCACCTCCGTGAGAGGCGCATGGCTTATGTTGGTGTAGTTAGGGCAACACATTGTAGACGCTGCATTACATTGGCTGTTGGCTGTCATTGCCAATTTCATGGCTCTATGCTGGAGCTGTGAAATTGACAAGAAAGCCCAGGCCAGTGGTGGGCTCCAGCTACCCCCACATCCCAGCTCCCCTCTCCCAGCCAGGTTGCTGCCCATGCTCCCTGCTGGGAACCCGGCTGCCCCCAAGCTCCCAGACGGGCTGCTGCCTCCTGCCCCAGCTCCTTGCTCAGGGAGCCAAGAAGCCTGGGTGGCTGCCTCCTGCCCCCGGTGGGTAGCTGAGAAGCCCAGGTGACTGCCCCCTGTTCCCGGTGAACTCCTGGTGGGGAGCTGTGTGGAATTGAGAGCCTTGGCTCTCAACCCACCACATTGCCCCTCTTCAGTCAGTGGAAGCGCTTCTGGTGAGCATGCACACCACCGACAGAAGGAGGGTAGTGTGGAAATCAGCCACTGCAGTAATTATAGCAAAGAATCCTGTGGCACCTTATAGACTAACAGACGTATTGGAGCATGAGCTTTCCTGGGTGAATACTGCTTTTACAGATCCAGACTAACACGGCTACCCCTCTGATACTTGCAGTAATTACATAGGTCGATTAAAGTTTGTAGTGTAAACATGCCCTGAGATAGCAGTGCACATGCCCACAGGCAGAAACATAGGTGCCCAGGGAACATTTACTCTGCAAATGTGGGTGCCGAGTTAGTTTAGGTGCCTGTAGGGTTAGGTGGCAGCCAAGTGGGGGTTTTGTAGATCACAGTGGCATCTAAATCTGGGGTTTAGGGCCCAAATACAGAAGGGTATTTAGACTCCAACTTCCACTGAAATCAAATACCTTTGTGGATCTGGGCCCTCTTCACTTTCTCTTGGCTAAGTTAAATAGGGTGAACTCCCGGAGTCTCACTGTGAGGCAAGTTTTCCCTACCTTAAAAAGGGTGAACCAAATGATCTGTGTAATTAGAAGCCTATTAGCCTGAGACTGATCCTGGGTAAAATAATTGTTGATATGGGACTCCATCAGTAAAGAGATGAAAGATAGAAACACTGGAGCCATACAGTGCCATAGAAAATAGATCTTGTCAAATGAACTTGATATTGTTTGACAAGTTAGTCTGGTCGCTTAGGTAATTGGATGGCCTATGGCATATGTCTTAGTACCACACAATAGTCAGCAGCATTCAAAATCAATATGGCCCATACTTAATAGATTCAAAAAGTGGCTACTGAGAAATCTCAAGTATCAGAGGGGTAGCCGTGTTAGCCTGGATCTGTAAAAGCAGCAAAGAGTCCTGTGGCACCTTATAGACTAACAGACGTTTTGGAGCATGAGCTTTCGTGGGTGAATACCCACTTCGTCAGATGCAATTTCCAGGGGCAGGTATATATATGCAGGCAAGCTAGAGATAATGAGGTAGTTCAATCAGGGAGGATGAGGCCCTGTTCTAGCAGTTGAGGTGTGAAAACCAAGGGAGGAGAAACTGGTTCTGTAATTGGCAAGCCATTCACAGTCTTTGTTTAATCCTGAGCTGATTGTGTCAAATTTGCAGATGAACTGAAGCTCAGCAGTTTCTCTTTGAAGTCTGGTCCTGAAGTTTTTTTGCTGCAGGATGGCCACCTTAAGGTCTGCTATAGTGTGGCCAGGGAGGTTGAAGTGTTCTCCTACAGGTTTTTGTATATTGCCATTCCTAATATCTGATTTGTGTCCGTTTATCCTTTTCCGTAGCGACTGTCCAGTTTGGCCGATGTACATAGCAGAGGGGCATTGCTGGCATATGATGGCGTATATTACATTGGTGGACGAGCAGGTGAATGAACCGTTGATGGTGTGGCTGATCTGGTTAGGTCTTGTGATGGTGTCGCTGGTGTAGATATGTGGGCAGAGTTGGCATCGAGGTTTGTTGCATGGATTGGTTCCTGAGCTAGAGTTACTATGGTGCGGTGTGCAATTACTGGTAAGAATATGTTTCAGGTTGGCAGGTTGCCTGTGGGCGAGGACTGGCCTGCCACCCAAGGCCTGTGAAAGTGTGGGATCATTGTTCAGGATGGGTTGTAGATCCCTGATGATGCGTTGGAGGGGTTTTAGCTGGGGACTGTATGTGATGGCCAGTGGAGTCCTGTTGGTTTCTTTCTTGGGTTTGTCTTGCAGTAGGAGGCTTCTGAAATCTCACAATCCAGTGATTGTTAATGGGGAATCAGCAATTAGTGGGGTCCCACAGGGTTTGGGTCTCACCCCAATGCTAGTCAATACTTGTATCTATGATCTGAAAGAAAATACGAAATCACTGCAGATAAATTTTGCAGAAGACACATTAATGGAGAGGTAAATAGCGATGGAGCGAGATCAGTTCTACAGAGCAAGGTGGATCACATGGTCAGCTGGGCTCATTTGAACAACATATGATTTCATACAGCCAAATGCAAGTCCCTAAATCTAGAAACAGGATGGGAAATGGTATTCTGGAAAGACCTTGGGATCCTGGGCCCAACTGACCATGAGCTCCCAGGCCTGTGCTGTGGCTAAGAGGGGGTCACATGATTCTTGGCTGGATAAGCAGAGGAATGTAGAGTAAGAGCAGGGAGTGGAATTTGGCACTGGTGAGAGCAGGACTGGCTACTATGTCCACATTTCTAAAGGGATGTTGACAAATTGGAACGAGTTCAGAGTAGAGCTACAAGAGTGGCAAGTCAGAAAACTTGCCTTACTGTGAGAGACAGAAGAGCAGACAGTCTGTTTAGTGGACTGGAGAAAGGCTTAGGTGTTAACTTGATGCGCTATGAAGGAACTCCCATGGCTTCACTCCTGCTGTGATCAGGCATTCCCTGTAGATGGCTGCTCAGAGGCTACTGTTAGGTAAGTCTTAGTTCAGTGTCCAGGGAACAGCTGGCCACAGCAAAAAGCTATTGGAGCTCACGGGCCGGGTGCTAAATCAGTCTCAGTTGGCACAGGCCCCCTTGCTGGCAGCCTCAGCAGGGTGAGGGGTAACGTTACTGTGCAGAATGAACCCCCAGATAAGGAGGGGGAGGCAGCATGTCTTGTGCAGTGCAGATTTGGGAGTTTCTAGCGCCTTTCAGCTGTGCCATCCAAACTGTATATCACCAAGACCACAATTTTGGGTAAGTTTAGATTCATGGATTCCAAGATCCATGGATCATTGTGATCATCTAGTCTGCCCATCCCAGGCCAGAGAACGGCCCCAAAGAATTCCTAAAGAGCTGTTAGAAAAACATCCCTTCTTGATGTAAACATTGTCAGTGATGGAGAAGCAACCATGCCCCTGCAGCAAATTGTTGCACTAGTTAATTATGCTGTTAAAAACATACACCTATTTCCATCCTGAATTTTAGCTTAAACTTCCAGACACTGGATTGTGTTATCCCGTCCTTTGGTAGATCAAAGAGCCCAGTCGTAAATAACTATGTATTTAGCAATTGTAATCAAGTCACCCCTTATGCTCATTTTTAAACTAAATATATTGAGCTTCTTGAGTGTATCAAGTTTGCTGGTCTGTGCTATGCAGGAAGTCAGACTAGATGATCACAGTGGTCCCTGCTGGCCTTGGAATCTAGGAAGTAGGCCACTGAGTTAGTGGGGGTGGCTTCTGGGATGCTTGGGGCTTGTGCAGCAGGTTTCCTAGCTGCAAGCACCCACCAGGACAGTTTCTGCTGGCCCAAGGAAAGGGGAGAGCAGGAGGAAGAATAAACCCAGGCCTATGGAGGGATAGCTTAGTGGTTTGAGCATTGGCCTGCTAAACCCAGCGTTGTGAGTTCAGTCCTTGAGAGGGCCATTTGAGGAACTGGGGTAAAAATCTGTCTGGGGATTGGTCCTGCTTTGAGCAGCGGGTTGGATTAGATGATCTCCTGAGGTCCCTTCCAACCCTGATATTCTATGATTGTGTCAGGCAGGCCTGTGCATGCCTCACATCTCTTGGGTAGCCTACAGTCCCTTCCATGACAGCCAGATCCAGGCCAGAACATCAAGGGAACATGCCTGGTGACCATAAGCAGCTGAGGCTGTAGTGCCAGAGTGAGTCCTGTGGCCTGTCTGTGACCTTGCACAAGGAGCCCCTTTATGTCCATTACAGCCCAGCCCTGTCCACTGTGTTAGACAACCCAGCCTTGGAGTCTCCTGGGGCCTTTGCTCTCCATTGCACCCAAAGACACTGCAGAGGCAGTGGAGCAGAATCTTGGTCCTGGGACAGGTGTCCCACACTCTGGGGCTTTGTGCTCCCTCCGCTACTTGCTGCTTAGTGTGTGCACACCTGATGGCAGCACAGCCACACATTACAGGCTCTCTGCTGCTGTACCAAAGGATGGGAAGAGGGGATGGCACCAAATGGGCAGTAGTGCCCAGAGTTCTCTGCTCCCAGAAGGTAAACAAGCAGGCAAGGGTTGGACCCCAGGAGCAGACAATGGGGGATTACTTGCTCCCATGCAGGGCTGAACACAGGATCAAGACACAATCTGCTCCAATGACAAGGCCCTTGACTCAGTCTTTGTCCTCTTATGACTCACTGTAGCAAATGGGAATGGTCTGTGAGTGCTAATGGGGCAGGCTGCCCTATTGCACAGGTGAGGGGTCTGGTCCATAGCCAGGCCCCCAGCACTAGCACTAAGCCTAGCACTGACATGCAGAGAACTGTTCTGCCCCAGGTGCATGGTGCAGCAGCCCAGAATGCACACTGGCCACCCACAACAGGAGTTTCATTCCCACAACTCCAATGTTTGCAAACACAGGAATTGCAGAGTTTGGCTGACTCCCCAGCTGCCAGCACAGCCACATATGCAGGATGCCAGTGCTACAGGCATTGCCAGCACCTTCAGGACGACAGGCAACCGGTCCCACTATCCAACAACCCCTCTGTGGGCTTGTGTGGTCTCAGAGCTGATTGAGAAGGCTTGCCCGTTACGGCCTTGCCTGTTACCAGCACCCTGCAGTACAAGAGAAGACTACAGTGGGCCCAGCCAGGGGCTGTGTGTGGTGCAGGCCCAGTGCAGACATGCTACTGCACAGGAGACTCAGCTCCTCGGCCACCAGTGCTCTCCACTCCCCACGGGTGGTGGAACCCATGAGCCCAGCTCAGCAGCTTGGCCCCAGCAGGGCTGGAAGGCGTCACCTTCTCTGGTTCCTGCTAGGGGCAGGAGGCCTGGGCCATGCCGAGCGCCAGCCCTGCAACCCCCTGTGAATTCCTGCTAATACCACAATAGAGCTAGTGAGGGACCCTGCTCTCTCCTGGCTGCCCCGTGCCTCTGGAAGGGCTGAAATGGGCACAGCTACCAGCTAGAAGCAGCCCTGAGGGGAAGGGGAGCCCGAGTCTTACAGCCCAGAGATTGGAGAAGGGAACTCCATGCTGCCCCGGCCCTCAGGAGCAGGAGACACTGCTCCGCCACGCCACTGCAGCTCCCAGCAGGAGCAGAGCTGGAGCTAGGTTTGCCAACAGTTCCTTATTACAAAGGACACCCCTCATTTTTTCATCTCTTTAGATGAAAACTCATCTCAGGAGTTGCTGAGTGCTGCCCAAAGCAGGAAGAAATACTGCCAGCTAATGCAGGTGAGTCCTGCTTAGTATTAATAATATGGGGAGGAGAGATGGGGCAGGAGGGCTCAGAAAACAGTCCTTTAATTTTGAAATACAATGTTGGCATCCCTGGAGCTGGGGTGGGGGCAGCTCTGCAGGCCAGGGCCTGGTCAGAGCAGGCAGAGTTGAGGCCAGGGATTGAGCGCAGCAGTTGCTGGAGCCAAGCTGTTACCAGTCCTCTGGAGACAGCTCCAGCACCAGCTCCCTGCCCTGCAGGTTCCCTGGTGGGTGCAAAAGGGGAGGCGCTGCTCGGTGGAGCAGCCCCAAGTGGGCCTCTGGGCTGGCACAGCGCCCTTGAGGCTGCTCCCACTGCAGCCGTTTGCAGAGGATTCAGCTTTGAGCACGAGCCCTGCTGCACAGCCAGCTGCCCACACGAGACTCCCTGCCCCTTCAGCCCTGGTGGGCACAGCACTGCCCCATGCTCCCTGCAGGTGACCCAGCCAACCCAGGCAGTGGGGGAAATGGACTGGGGGGACTGTCTCCCCCCTTCCTCTAAAGGCTTCTTGGCACCAAGGCAACCAGCCCTAGCTCCTAGTTAGGGCTGATGGGGAAATTTTCCATCTAGTCTTTTCCCCAGATGGAAAATGGGCCCCTTTTCCCTGCACAGGCAGGGTCCCTTTTCCCTCACAAGTTTTCAGTTTTGTCAAAAAAGCGAAAAATAAAAATAAAATAAAATAAAATAAAAAAAAAGACAAAAAATGAACTTTTCAGTGTTTGGCTGAAAATGTTTGGTTGGCCAATGAAAATCAAAATTTTCCACTGGGAGCAAGACCTGTTTTCCAACCACTATTCTCCTAATCCTCAATGAGCAAAAAATGGGACAGTCAGGCCTTTGAAAAGCCCACTCTGCAGCTGGAGAAACTGAGGCAATAATTAAGCAACTTGGGTAAGGTCAGCCAGCAAGTCTCTGCCAGTGCCAGGAGTCTCTCCTAAGTCCATTGCGTTAACCACAAGACCATCCTCCCCCAACATCTCACCGTGTGGGGGGCAGAAGCATTGACTGCAAAGAGGGGACAGTTCTAGCCCAAGGCCCAAATTTTAATAGTATTTAGGGGCCTAATACACTGATGTGCCCAGCCCACAGCTCAGCCTCATCAACCCAGATGCTCACAGGTATTTAGGCTCCTAACTTCCATTGATGTCAGTTGAAGTAGGAGCCTGGATACCTTTGTGGATCTGGGCTATAGTCCTTTACCTTAACCACTGCATTGTAACTCCAGCCAGTTCAGCACCATGCCTGTCAGCATAGCTACACCTAGTACTGGCACCTTCATCGTCAAGTGTGGGTGAGTGAGTGAGACTTGGTTCTGCCCTAGTGAAGAGCTGGGTGCCACTGGCTGCTCGGGCACACGGTATTCTTGTCTGCACACTGCGGGGTGGGGTGATAGATGCCTGCTTCTAAAGCAGCCAGAGGAGGGCTTGGCCACTAGAAAGGGTTGTGAAGGTCACAGAAATGTTAGCAGCCAACAGAAAGTAACACTCCAACTCACAGCTTCCTGGCTCTCAGCCCAGAGCACCCACTCTGGACTACAGGTTGGGTGTGGGGAGGTCTCTCCTGCTACACACAGTGCTGCTGCTTCAGGCAGAGAGTATGGCAGCCCAGTGAGCCACAGGATCAGAAAACAAGCCCAGATCACTTACTAGTAGGGTTCTGGAACTACTCTTGGTACCAGACACTAGGTCTCAGAAGGATGCCTGTGTCAGCTGTTTCATGTTGATCCTACCTCCTGCTCAGAGCTGGCTGTGGACAAAACCCATTCTACAAAGGGGAAATATGACTGATTTGTTAAAAGGTCAGTTTTTAGGTGGCCCCATCTCACAATATCTATTTTACCAAGGACAGGGCTTGGGTCAGATCTGTCCTGAATGGAAAAATACAGGTGAGTTTTGACAGCAGGAAGTAATTAAGAGCTTGTAAAACAACAGAATAGTGGGAAAGATGAACATGTACAACTCCACTGGCTTAGATCCTATTGGGCTGGAGGGAGTTGAAGGAATTAGCTAACCTCTGACAATTACTGTCAAAGTGTCCAGAGACTGGAACAAGAAAATTCAGTAACATGTTTCAAAATGGGAAGAAATGCAATCCAGACCCACCCAGTAAGTCTAAATTTCAGCCTTACCTAAGAAAAGACATTAAAGGCAAAAGCCACCAAGTATGTAGATCAACATTTTCATCCCTAATTATGTGGGGAGGGATAGCTCAGTGGTTTGAGTATTGGCCTGCTAAACCCAGCATTGTGAGTTCAATCCTTGAGGGGGCCATTTAGGGATTTGGGGATTTAGTTGGGGATTGATCTTGCTTTGAGCAGGGGTTGAACTAGATGACCTCCTGAGGTCCCTTCCAACCCTAATATTCTACGATCTATGAACATGCAACACCTCTCAGTCTCCATTGAAGCAGATGGCAGTTGCTGGTTCCCAGCCCCTCTGAAAGGGAAGGCTCTTATTGGGGTGCTCAATGGTAGGGTCCCACAGGGGAACATTTTTGCCAACTAACCCATGTTCAGAACAAGATACAAACTGTTGGGGAAGATCTCTGATTGCAATGCAGCAAGTACAGAAATAACTGCATTTAGTAGAGTGTCTGATAGGGTCCCCCAAAGATCTTATAAGCTAGTGAGTGAGCGAGAGTGTCCAACAGGGTCTGAAGGAACTGTGCTGGGTCCTTCTCTATCACTTCCCCACTTTGCTGGGAGGAAGCCTGCTAATCAGCTAAAGATGACAGGAGCTGACAATGCCTGGGAAGACAGGGAAATATTACTAAGGGCCCTGGAAAGGCTGCAAACATAATAGCCAATGTCATTTCGCACAGCTTCTGTGCAGAAAGGAAGCAATAACCCGCCCATGTGCAGGGCTCTGGGGCGCTGCCCCTGCAGTACATCCCCTTCCACTGTAGGCAGCACAGTCCCAGAGGGGGAGAGGCAACAGGGAGGGAAGTCAGAGAAAAGCAACACAACAAAGGGGTTGGAGTGCTGCTTTGGGTTAGATTCTACCACCCCACCCCAGCCCGAGTGAGAGTACCCTAGTCCCACCGAAGGCCTTGGGACCCTTCCTACGATAGGGAGGGCAGCAGTGGGAAAGCACTTACCTGGTCCATGCTGGAAGAGCCCCACAAGGATTCACTGTCAGACACCTCATGCCCTGAGTCTGGGGGCCTGGCTGGGATCAGGGGCCCTTCCTACCTTTCTAGAGAAACAGCAGGGAAGGACTGGCTCAGCAGCTGTGCATGCTCTCTCCCTGCACTGCGATACTGTAGTCCCACTTAGAAGCATAGAATTTCAGGGTTGGAAGGGACCTCGGGATGTCATCTAGTCCAACCGCCTGCTCAGAGCAGGACCAATTCCCAACTAAATCATCCCAGCCAGGGCTTCGTCAAGCCTGGCCTTAGAGTTTTTTATGGAAGGAGATTCCACCACCTCCCTAGATAACCCATTCCAGTGCTTCACCACCCTCCTAGTTAAATAGTGTTTCCTAATATCCAACCTAGACCTCCCCCGTTTCAGAACCCAGTGGGGCACAGTGAGGGCACAGGCCAGGCTGCCGCCATGCATTGCCCAGACATGGCAGCCTAGGCTGTTCACCTCAGAGTGTGTAGCACTTACCCCATCGCCAGGTGAAGGAGATTCTGGCCCAGGAGGAAGAGAGGGATGGGATTCAGTGTGAACAGGCATGTTAGTGTCACCCCAAGAGACTGACCTTCCCCCATCCTCCCTCAACAGTGCTACAGTTCCAGAAGCACTTGCTGAAATGGATCATTCATACTACCAACGGACACTGCTGAACATTTCTGGCTTCATGCCCTCCCGCCCAAGGATCCCCTCCTCCACTTTCCCTTCCCCCTAGCCCTAGTGACAGCCCAGTCTGAGAGGTGGCCACATCCTAGTTCCATGCAGAGCTCTGGGGACTCTTTCGGTGTCAGTGTGACAGGACAGGGATGAAGCAGAGGAGAGACAGGAGGGACAGGCAGCAGCAGCAGAGAAGGCAAATCAAACGCACTTGAAATGCCACGACCATGCCCCAGCTACTCTTACTGGAGTGCAGCTCCCTGCACAGGCCCTGCCTGGAACAGATACTGCCGGGGGAGCACATGGCCAGTTCAGAGTTTTATTCAAGTAGGGAAAGTTGGGGGGAAGTGTGGGAGAACCATGTCCCCAACCCCCGATCTCTCTCCCGCTGGCTGAGGGGTGGTTCATGTCTCTGTTCCATGCAGCCCCTAAACACTTCCCTCCCTGGGAGTGGGAGGTCCTACCCGCCCCCCCCGCCCCACGCTGCATGATGACCTGGCCTAGTGGCCCCTCACTGCTTGGGGGTCACTTGCTGTCGGAGGTAGAGATCGCGGATCTCACAGAGGCTGCTGCTCACACTGCTGAGGGCCTTGGCGATGATGCGTAGGATAGAGGCAGTTTCCCTGCGGCTTTCCGTGTACTCCCTGCGGAAGGCTCGCATCTCCTGCACCAGCTGCTCATTGGACTGGAGAATCCGCTTCTCCACAGGGCTGAGATGGCCACTCTCCAGCCCCCCCTCCTGCAGTGCTACAGTTACAGGGGTCACGCTTTCACTTGCGTTACAGTCATTCAGGTGCTCTGCCTCTTGGTCAAAGATAATACTTGTGAAATCCGTGCCCAGGGGCTCCTGCTGCCCTCCCAGCTCGCTGATGGCGAGTTCAGTTTGCGAGGGATTCTGCGGGCTCCGGCTCCAGCCTTCACATGGATCATCCGGCACATGGCCAGCACTCCTGAGGAGCCGCCTCTCTCCTCCCCGCGTCACTTGTTGATGGATAGCCTCAGTGGAAGGCGTATGGAATGGTTCTGGCTTCACGTCCACTGGCTCCTCCTTTACTGGCTCCTCCTTCACACCCGTCCCTGGCAAAGAGGATAGATCAGATCAGACTGGAAAGAGAAAGCAGGCAGCAGGCCAGAACCAGGGTCACCAACAAAGGGCGGCTTCCGACCTGGACATGGGCCACCAGGGAAAATACAGCCTGTGCTTTGGCTCTGGATAGCCAGGGTTACATTTGAACCCTACCCCTGCCAAAGCAAGACGAGAAAAATCTTCTGTCTCCCACATTCCTCCAACAGGAGGCCCGGGGGTCAGCCACAACACCGTCTTCCAGTTTCAGCTGCCATTAAATAAGGCAGGTAGCCATATTAGACTGGATCTGTAAAAAGCAACAAAGAGTCCTGTGGCACCTTATATTTTCATTAAATAAGGGTTTCCAGTCCTCCCCGTTGCAGGGAGAGCCATATCCCAGGCCTGCCCCCTCTCTGCCAATTTCACCCCATGCCAGGACTGGCAGCATTGCATAGTGAAGCCATCTAGGCTACGTGGACAAGGACATACATGTAGTGGATTTAATTCCCCCCACCCTTCCAATTTTAGTATCTAGTACATGAACTCCCTTGTGAAGAAGCTAGAGGTGCCCCCCACTCCCCTCCCATACACGACACAAAAACTTGAGCTATTTAACAGCAATGTTCTGGGTGGATCAAGAAAACTACTAATCCGCAAAGAGATTAGCTAAGGATCATATACAATGGGCTACCATGGGTGCAAGCCTCCAGTAATGGAGATACCACAGAAGAGACTATTCCCCCTTCTCTCCCACTAGTAGTTGTGGATGGTGGTTGTGGTGGGAGGGGGCACTCTGGTAAAGGGGTGGGTTAACGGTAGTAGTGGAAGGCTGGTACCGAAGGGGACAGAGGTAGACTACACTGTGTGGTTTGTGGCTAGGATAAGGTATGTGCTTGCAGATGGATAAGCAGGGATCGGTACATCTGTTTGTTAGGTGGCTTAACTTCATTTCCTTGTTTTTGTGTCAGGTATGTTGCGTGTGTAGCAACCTTAACTGCTTACCAGCAGAGCTGTGTGTATGAATTTCCTAACATTTTTTAAGTGGTGTTGTGGGAGTGGAGGGTTACACACAAAGGGGGATAGAAGCTGTGGCGTAGCCAGGTGGAGCGATCAAAAAAAGGCACCACCCACTGCGGTGCTTTTACTATCGGGGTGGTGCTTTTACTCACCTAGCAACACTCTGGGTCTTTGGTGGTACCTCGGCAGCAGGACCTTCACTCGCTCCGCAGGTCTTCAGTGGCATTTCCTTCAGTGCCACCGAAGACACCCGGAGCGAGTGAGGGCCCACTGCCAAAGTGCTGCCAAAGACCTGAGAGCCGCTGGGTGAGTAAAAATTAAAAAGGCGCCAAGATGCTCAGTGGAGGTGGGAGTGGGGGGGGGGCAGCCAATGCCCTGCTCCCACCCAGCCACGCTACTGAATGGAGGAGAAACTAGAGCAGATGATATGGATGTTTGAAGTACAGCTGCTGAGAGAGAATACATTTTAAATAATTCAGCAGCTGCACATGGGCCCTTCTCAGCTGTAGGACAGAATCTGACAGGAAAAACGTCATGGGGTCAGTCAATCTAGTCTGGGTGCACTGTGCACAAGCTTTCAGTTATAACGTGAACAAACAGCTAAAACGGTCATAGAATATCAGGTTTGGAAGGGACCTCAGGAGGTCATCTACTCAAACCCCCTGCTCAAAGCAGGACCAATTCCCAACTAAATCATCCCAGCCAGGGCTTTGTCAAGCCTGACCTTAAAAACCTCTAAGGAAGGAGATTTCACCACCCTCCTGGGTAACCCCATTCCAGTGCTTCACCACTCTCTGAGTGAAAAAGCGTTTTCGTAATATTCAACCTAAACCTCCCCCACTGCAACTTGAGACCATTACTCCTTGTTCTGTCATCAGGTACCACTGAGAACAGTCTAGATCCATCCTCTTTGGAACCTCCTTTCAGGTAGTTGAAAGCAGCTATCAAATCCCCCCTCATTCTTCTCTTCTGCAGACTAAACAATCCCAGTTCCCCCAGTCTCTCCTCATAAGTCATGTGCTCCAGCCCCCTAATCATTTTCATTGCCCTCTGCTGGACTCTTTCCAAGTTTTCCACATCCTTCTTATAGTGTGGGGCCCAAAACTGGACACGGTACTCCAGATGAGGCCTTACCAATGTTGAATAGAGGGGAATAATCACATCCCTTGATCTGCTGACAATGCCCCTACTTATACAGCCCAAAATGCCGTTAGCCTTCTTGGCAACAAGGGCACACTGCTGACTCTCATCCAGCTTCTCCTCCACTGTAACCCCTAGGTCCTTTTCTGCAGAACTGCTTCCTAGCCATTCGGTCCCTAGTCTGTAACAGTGAATGGGATTCTTCCTTCCTAAGTGCAGGACTCCTAAGTGTCTCCCTCCAACACACCTCCATATTCCATGCTGCATCAGCTGTACCCACGACCCACCCCTCTACATTTTGTGGAGCCAGACAGGGTTTATTGAAGAGACAGCATCAACAAAGTACCAAGGAAAAATTTCAACCAGAGCCCGAAAAAAAATTCCTAAAATATTTTGAGAGAGAAAAACCCACCACAGCATGACAAAGAACATTCCGGAGGCCTGAAAGTGACCTCATGTGAGCTGTCACACCAATGGCCCACCTGCTTTTCCAGGAGGGGGAAAAACCCTCACAAACCTATAACCCCCAAAACAGAAACATGGTCCCATTTTAGAATGTAACCTCAACAATGGAGCTTGACCTGAAAGCACCCTTTGAATGCCCTTCACAAGTGTCAGCTAATTTAGGCCCCATTCTTGCAAGTCTTCACTAACATGGAGTCCTATGTTAAGCCCTCATCAAATCAATGGGCTTATGCAGGGTCTGTGCTAAAAGACTGTAGAGTGACTGCCTAAGATCTCAGAGAGGTAGGGAAGCAGCTACCCCATGTCACAGAAAGGCAGAGAGCAGAGAAGTTAAGTGACTTGCCCAAGGCCAGAGAAGCAGTAAGGTGCTGTATAGCCAGCTGTAGAGCCAAATTCAGTGCTGGTGTAAACACACCATTCCACTGGCACTGTTCCTGCCAATGCTGAATTTGGCCCATGAGTTATTGTATATGCTCCTCTGCATCTAAGCACTAATAAAGTTATTGCAGAAAACTGAGCTGTCTGGATGGGTTTGTCTGACATGGGGCCAAGTGGCATTTCTGAAAGAAGTTGCCAGTTCTCACCATCCACAGCCCTTTGGCATTGCCAGCGCTGCAGATGCCAGAATGGGAAGAGAATTTTCCATGTTAAAGACGAACCCAAAGCTACACATGCAGAGGAAAGGAGGCCAGGTGAGCTCACTTACCCCTTCATAAGGGAGGGGTAAGGATATTTTAACAAAGCAAGAGGAATACATCAGAGCAGAGTTGGCTCAGAAAACATCAGAGTGCTAAAAGGAAGGGGGGCCAACTGACATCTTAGTGAGCAGTTCTGTATTCAAGAGCTATGTGGGGCAGTCTGGCATCCCAGCTCCTCAGAAGCGCACGTTATTGGTGACATGCAAGGGGCTACTTAGAGCACAGACTCGCTGAAGATCTGGGAGGAACTGAGGAATTATTAGACTGGAGAAAAGCAAGTTTTCCAGAGAGGAAAGAAGCATAACCCAGCCAATCACTGCTCGGCCAAGTTCTCTTCCCTAGGAAGCAATGGGGGCAGGGCAGGGGGTTGCCAGATAAGCTCAGGACCAATCTTCCCCCTCTCCCATTAAACACCCCAGCACAGGCACTGACTTTCCAAAGTGCTGGGGGTGCTTGACCCCCAGCTCTGTCTCAGGCCCCACACCCACTCCACCCCTTCCCCCCAGCCCCCACCTCTTCCCACCCCTGCTCCACCCTGTTCCAACCCCCCCCCCCCCCCCGGCACACCATGTCCTCACTCCTCTCTCTCCCTCTCAGTCTCCTGCACACCACAAAACATCTGTTCATGGTGGGTGGGAGGCACTGGGGGATGGGGGGAGCTGATAGCGGGGCTGCCAGCGGGTGCTCATGCACTCCATTGACTTCCCTGCTCACCCTCCCACCCACTGGTGCCAGGATCTCAGCCCTGACTCCTAACCGCTTGCCTCCAATCTCCTGCTCCTGCCCTTCAACATGCAGATGTGATGGCCTCTCAGATGATAAAAAGCCATCTTGACCCCAACTCCCCACAAATTACTGCCCCACCCACTCATTGAGAGCATGGTGCTACAGCCATTGTCTGAAACTCCTCCCTAATTCCATTCAGTGCCCTCTCAAGCCAGCATCTGCCCCCTGCATTGTCCTGAAATGGCTCCTGCACGTTCTCCAACAGCCATTTCCTGGCCCGATTTTGGGGCTGGTGCCTTCGTGGCCCATTGGCTGCCTTTGACACTATCACCCCATCTCTTCTAAAACAAATCCTGTCAGCCCAGGGCTTTCATGAGCTAGTCCCTTTCTGGTTCTCCTAGAACCTCTCTGATTGCTCCATCAGTGCACTCCCTTCTCCATCTGTCCTTATGCCCACCCCCCTACGGCCTCCACCCTGGCCTTGTCTCCGATGATCTCAGCTGCAAATGTGGCTTTGCCTACTATCTCTAGGCTGCTAACAGAGACAAGTAGGTGAGGGAATATCCTTTACTGGACCAAATACAGTTGGTGAGAGAGACAAGCATTCGGGCCACACAGAGCTCTTTTTCAGGCCTGGAAAAAGTACTTTGAGTATCATAGCTAAGGGTAAGGTAGAACACATTGTTTAGCTTAAGTAGTTAACACAATGGTAAGGGACAGTTCAAGGTGAAGTGGCCCATTAACACCCCTGCAGTCAGAAAAAAAAAAGGGGGGGGGGAGATTAGTGGGTTACAGATTGTTGTAATAAGCCATAAATCCAGTGTCTGTATTAAGGCCATGGCTATACTACCACTTATGTCAGCAAAACTGATGTCACTCAAGGGTGTAAATATTCCACCCCCAAGTGACATAAATTATACTGGCATAAGCACTAGTGTGCACAGCACTATGTCAGTGGGAGAGCTTCTCCTGCCGACAGAGCTACTGCCGCTCGTTGGGAGTGGGTTATGTCGACAGGAGAGCTATAGGGAGACCTTACAGCAGTGCCACTGCAGCGGTAGAGCTGCACCGCTGTAGGCTATGTCTACACTTTAGAGTTTGAGTCCATGACTGTTAGCATCTACCACAGTTATGAATAGAAGCTCCCAGTCTTGTCTTTTGACCATGTTGTGCAGGTTTCCTTTGAGAATGAGGACTGAGAGATCAGCTATAGAGAGTTGCTTTGTGAAGTGTTCACCCACAGGTGTACAGTGTTTTTGTCTCATTTTTCTGCATGCATTCATTCCAGCATGTAGCGATTATCTCATTTCTCCTACGTAGTTGTTACTGGAGCATTTAGTGTGCTGGGTGAAGTACACAATATATTATGATAGGCATGTGTAGCACCCATAGATCCTAAAAGGTGTGCTGTGGGGGGTATTGATCATAAGTAGCTGTGGAGACATGGCTGCAGGTTTTGCATCTACTGTTACAGCAGGGTCAGATGCCACTTTGAGCAGGTGTGTCCTGGACTGTGGGGAGCTTGCTTCTGCTGATGAGCTGATAACTCACAGACCTACCTTGACTCCAAACATCTCCCTCTGATTCACAGACTCCAAGCCCAGAAGGGACCATTGTGATCATCTGGTTTACGGCCTGCGTGATACAGGAAATCAGAACTTCCCCCCAAACAATTAGTGAAGCAGCTCTTTAAGAAAAGACACCCATCTTAATTTAAAAATGGTCAGTGATTGAGACTCTACCATGCCCCTTGTTCCAATGCTTAATTTACCAGTTACCCTCGCTGTTACATTTACACCTTATTTCCAGTCTGCATTTGTCTAACCACAACTTCCAGCTATTGGATCGTGTTAGACCTTCCTCTGCTAGACTGAAGAGTCCATTTTAAAATATTTTTCCCCATGTAGGTATTTACAGACAGTGATCAAGTCAGCCTTTGGTGTTCTCTTTGTTAAGCTAAATGGATTGGGCTCCTTGATTTTATCACTATAAGGTTTGTTTCTGATCCTTTAATCATTCTCCCAGATCCTCTCTGAACCTTCTTCAATTTATTAGCATCCTCAGAATCATAGAAGGATCATAGAAGAATCGGCTTGGAAGAGACCTCAGGAGGTCATCTAGTACAAACCCCTGTCCAAAGCAGGACCAACACCAACTAAATAATCCCAGCCAGGGCTTTGTCAAGCTGGGCCTTAAAAACCACTAAGGAAAGAGATTTTACCACCTCCCTAGGTAACCCATTCCAGTGCTTCTCCACCGTCCTAGTGAAATAGTGTTTCCTAATATCCAACCTACACCTCCCCCATCAATAATCATATCCTCCTTGGAGTGCCTCCTCAAAGCTCCCCAGCCATAATGTAAACACAGAACAGCCAGGCAGACATAAGAACATAAGAATGGCCATACTGGGTCAGACCAAACGTTCATCTAGCCCAGTATCCTGTCTTCTGACAGTGGCCAATGCCAGGTGCCCTAGCAGGAATGAACAGAACAGGTAATCATTGAGTGATCCATCCCGTCACCCATTCCCAGCTTCTGGCAAACAGAAGCTAGGGACACCATCCCTCCCCATCCTGGCTAATAGCCATTGATGGATCTATCTTCCATGAACTTATCTAGTTCTTTTTTGAACCCTGTTATAGTCTTGGCCTTCACAATATCCTCTGGCAAAGAGTTCTACAGGGCGACTGTGCATTGTGTGAAGAAATACTCCTTTGTGTTTGTTTTAAACCTGCTGCCTAATAATTTCATTGGGAGACTCCTAGTTCTTGTGTTATGAGAAGGAGTAAGTAAATACGGAAGTATTATTTTCTCCACACCAGTCATGATTTTATAGACTTCTATCATATCCCCCTTTAGTCATCTCTTTTCTAAACTGAACAGTCCCATTCTCATTAATCTCTTCACGTATGGAAGCCATTCCATACCCCTAATCATTTTTGTTGCCCTTTTCTGAACCTTTTCCAATTCCAATATATCTTTTTTGAGATGTGGTGACCACATCTGTATGCTGTATTCAAGATGTGGGCGTACTGTGGATTTACACAGAGACAATATGATATTTTCAGTTTTATTACCTATCCCTTTCTTAATGATTCCCAACGGTCTGTTCACTTTTTTGACTGCAGCAGCACATTGAGTGGATGTTTTCAGAGAACTATTCACAATGACTCCAAGATCTCTTTCTTGAGTGGTAACAGCTAATTTAGACCCCCATCATGTATGTATAGTTGGGATTATGCTTTCCAATGTGCATTACTTTGCATTTATCAACACTGAATTTCATCTGCCATTTTGTTGCCCAGTCACCCAGTTTTGAGAGATCCTTTTGTAACTCCTCACAGTCTGCCTGGGACTTAACTATCTTGAGTAGTTTTCTATCATCTGCAAATTTTGCCACCTCCCTGTTTACCAGATCATTTATGAATATGTTGAATAGGACTGGTCCCAGAACTGACCCCTGGGGGACACCACTATTTACCTCTCTCCATTCAGAAAACTGACCTTTTATTGCTACCCTTTGATTCCTATATTTTAACCAGTTACCCATCCATAAGAGAACCTTTCCTCTTATCCCATGACAGCTTACTTTGCTTATGAGCCTTTTGTGAGGGACCTTGTCAAAGGTTTTCTGAAAATCTAAGTACATTGTATCCACTGGATCCCTTCTCCACATGCTTGTTGACCCCCTCAAAGAATTCTACTAGATTGCGGAGGCATGATTTCCCTTTACAAAAACCATGCTGACTCTTCACCAACAAATTATGTTAATCTATGTGTCTGACAATTCTGTTCTTTGCTAGCCCAGTACTCAAGTCAGCCATACCGGCCTGTAATTGCCAGAATCTACTCTGGAGCCCTTTTTAAAAATTGGCATTACATTATCTATCCTTCTGTCATTTGGAACAGAAGCTGATTTAAATGATAGGTTAAAACACAGTTACTAGTTCTGCAATTTCACATTTGAGTTTCTTCAGAACTCTTGGGTGAATACCATCTGCACCTGGTGACGTACAGCCACGCTCTTACAGCTACTGATTAGCTAAGAATTGAGCACACAACTAGTCCATCCCAAGACATCAAAATATTTCTGTTCCCCTATCCTTGCTTCATGCATCTGTTATGTCTGGCCGTTGAGAATGTAAGATCCTTGGGGCAGGCACTGCCATTTACTATGGGTTTGTACACAGCATGGGGTCCTGGTCTGGCTGAGGCCACTATGCATTAACACAATATAAGCATGAGGCAACAACCTCAATGGGAAACTGTAGACATAGACGATGTGGGGTGGGGGTGGTATGTTACATACTTGGACTTTAGCACCTCATACTGTGTTTCACTGAATCTATCTCACAGCTGGATCAAATTGTTTGGCCAGAAGCACTATCATTTGTAACAGAAAGTGGCTGAAGGACTGCAGACAAAGGGGATCACTGGGTAGGGAGAAGGCGCCTGCTGTGGCATTAGAGGGAGCAGCATTAGTTGTCCTTTTAACATCTCCATTACTGACCAGGAAGGAGTGGGAATGATACATCTAACTATACCAGTTTGGGGAGAGCTGCACAGAATCTCTGAATATTAGGGTTGGAAGAGACCTCAGGAGATCATCTAGTCCAACCCCGTGCTCAAAGCAGGACCAACACCAACTAAATCATCATAGCCAGGGCTTTGTCAAGCCAGGCCTTAAAAACCTCTAAGGATAGAGATTCTACCACCTCCCTATGTAACCCATTCCAGTGCTTCACCATCCTCCTAGTGAATAGTGTTTCCTAATATCCAACCTACACCTCCTCCACTGCAACTTGAGATCATTGCTTCTTGTTGTGTCATCTGCCATCACTGAGAACAGCCTAGCTCTATCCTCTTTGGAACCCCCTCGTCAGGTAGCTGAAGGCTGCTATCAAATCACCCCTCACTCTTCTCTTCTGCAGACTAAATAAGCCCAGTTTCCCTCAGCCTCTCCTCATAAGTCATACCCCAGCCCCCTAATCATTTTTGTTGCCCTCTGCTGAACTCTCTCCAATTTGTCCACATCCTTTCTGTAGTGGGGGGCCCAAAACTTGACACAATACTCCAGGTGTGGCTTCATGAGTGCCAAATAGAGGGGAATAATCACTACCCTCCCCTCGATCTGCAAGAAATGCTCCTACGAATACAGCCCAATATGCTGTTGGCCTTCTTGGCAACAAGGGCACACACAGGTCCTTTTCTGCAGAACTGCTGCTTAGCCAGTCGTTCCCCAGCCTGTAATCGTGCATGGGATTCTTTCTTCTTAAATGCAGGACTCTGCACGTGTCCTTGTTGAACCTCATCAGATATTTTTTGCCCCAATCCTCCAATTTGTCTAGGTCACTCTGGACCCTATCCCTACCCTCCATCGTATCTACTCCCCTCCCCAGTTTAGTGTCATCCGCAAACTTGCTAAGAGTGCAATTCATCCCATCATCTAGATCATTAATAAAGATGTTGAACAAAACTGGCCCAAGACTGACCCCTGGGGCACTCCACTTGATACTGGATGCCAACTAGACATCAAACCATTGATCAGTACCCGTTGAGCTCGACAATCTATCTAGCTTTCTAGCCACCTTATTGTCCATTCATCCAGCCCATATTTCTTAAACTTGCTGGCAAGAATACTGTGGGACACTGTATCAAAAGCTTTGCTAAAGTCAAGATACCAGGGAGGACACAGGAAAGATTCAGAAGCTCTTGCTGAAGCTAAAAATAAAAGAGCAAAACTGCAATAGCTTTAAAAATTTAAATAAATAAATAAAAATCCGAGTGCCATGGAGGGAAGAGAGCCTGAAAGAAAGTACTCATGGAGAAGGAGAAATCTGGGAAGGAGCAGTGCTACAAGAGCCAGAGGAAGTAGTGGGAATAGCAAGAGAGATGCGAGTTTGCAGAGTGATATGGCAACAAAGCAGTGTGGCACTGGGCAGCAGCTGCTGAGGTATCATGTTCCCAAGCAGGGAAGCAAGGCCCTCCCCACAGCTGTGTGCCAGCCACACCTAGATCACGGTGTTCTGTTCTGGTGCCTTTTGGAAGCAAAGATTTGCTTGTTAAGGCATAGTACAACTAATCAGGAAATCTGTGTCTATTCCTGGCACTGCCAGACTCTTTGTGTGAGCTTGGACAAGTCAGTTCACCTCCCATGCCTGAATTCCCCCCCCCCCACTAAAATGGCCACAATACTGTGCTGTGACAGAGGCGTAATCCACTGATGTTGGAGGTGCTCTGATATTATAAGCGCCATAAACTATAAACAATACCAGAAAGATACTGACCAGAGAAATTGCACCCAAGCTCTATCAAATGCACAGCTAGGGTGGGGCCCAAAGGAGAGACTGAGTGTCTACATGTCAAGCTACTGTGCTAAAAAATAGATTGGAGCCACAATGGGCTGAGGGGCTAGCCACCCAAGGACCCACCTAACGTCTCAGACGGGTATGTGCGAGGGCAGCTAGGGGCTCATGCTATGGCAGATACCCTTCATTTTTAGGACACTCCCTTGATCAGAGCTACTGCGAGCATGTCTCCTCAAACCAGGAATCCCCCCCTCCACCCCCGCGGGGAAGCCTAACCTACAGGGTCTCTTGTAACATGGTCTTTCTGCTAAAGGATTCGCTAGAAAGCCCCAGGACCTCGCAGTTCTTGTGTGATCTGCTCTCCGGGGTGCTGGGCGCAGGGACAGGCCGCCGGCTTTGCCAGGCTGCATCACGCAGCTATTCCAAACTCGAGCAATCTCAAGGCTACATCTCCCCAACCACGACCCCACGGGCATTAGAGACCTGCCCTGGAACTGCCCTCCAGGCTGGCATCCCACAGACAAGCTGCTGCCGTGCGGCTGGGGGGAGAGCTAGCCCCAGGGGTTACCCCCCACTAGCAGGTGCGGGCTAGGCGGGCAGGGGAAGGACGCCAGGGAGCGCCCCGACCCACGCAGGGCAGCGGATCTCCGCGAGCACTCAGGGCCGGGCCACAGCTGGGGCAGCCAGGGAAGCGGCCCCAGGCCAGGCAGCGCCGGGGGGGTGGGGAACAGGGCCTGGCTCAGGGGCGCTGGCGCGGCCGGGCCTCCCTCACTCACCCTGCGGCGCGGGCACCTCGCCGGAGCCGGGCGGCGCGTCCGGCGGGCACACGGCGTGCAGGCCCCATTGCGGGCCGAGCTCGGGCTCGCGGGGCTCGGCGGCGCGGGGCGCGGGGTAGCCGCGGATGTCGGGCGGCGCCTGGCGCTCCTGGCGGTGCCGGGTGATCTTGTCGTTGGCCCGGCGGCGCAGGCCACGCCAGCGGTTCTTCACCTCGCCGATGTCGCGCTGGTTGCGGCCCGCCGCGTTGATCTTGTTGGTGATGCGCCACCAGATCTTCTGCTTCTCGTAGGCGTTCACGTTGGTGGAGCTGGCCCCGAACAGCAGCTGCTCGTAGCGCAGCACCTCGCTCATCAGGATGTCGATCTCCTGCAGCGTGAAGTTGGGCTTGCGTTTGGGGATGCCGCGCCGGCCGGCCCTGGCCCCGGCCCCGGCCATGCTGCTCGCCGCTGCGCCCGCAGCCCGCGCCTCATGGCTCCGCGGGGGCCCCGGAGCCGCCCATGCCGCACGCGGGCCAGGCGCGGAGCTGGCAGCCGGCGGGACTGGCGGGAGGCCGGCCTTTGTCTGCGGCCGGGCTGGGAGCGGAGCGAGGCGGGCCGGGGGAGCGGCTCCTGCGCAGCGCCGCCGCCCCCTGCTGGAGGCTGCGGCCTGGCCGGCCGCGGGGACAAAGCCCGCGGGGTGGGGCCGGGGCCCCCCAGGCCGTAGCCGGGCCTTGGGGCACCAATTTCTGCCCGGCTGCTGCCTGTTGGGCCCCCCGGGGCCACGGGCTCGCCGGGCTGCGCCAGGGGAGAGGGAAGTGCTGGGCTGGGGGTTGTCCGGTGGCGCCACACCGAGCCAAGAAACCAGCCCCGGACTAAGGGACATGGAGCTTGTGACTATCCTATGGTCTTCGGGCAGGGTCAGCCTGTGTCCTGTGCTGCCCCCAGCAAACCCAGCTCCGCCGGGGCACTGTGTGATCCAGGGCTGGTAGGATGTCCGGCCAGCTGGTCAGTGCCAGCCCCAGTGGGCTCTCCAGACTTGCCTTATGGGGCAACTTGTAGCCCCACTTTGCAGCTAGGGACCCTGAGCCCAAAGAGTCCAGGCTAAACTTGTCAAAAGGGGCCTCTGGTGCAGGTAGCGGGTGCCTTGTTTTCAGGCTGAATTTTTTAGCTTGGTTGAGTGCCTCCAGCTACAGTGCAGGTCAGCATCTCAGTGAATCAGACCCAAGGGATCTCAAGTTGGCCACCTAAAATTTGAGGCACCCAACATTGGCTGCCATTTTTGAAAATATGGACCTCTGTGAGATGCCTAAAGCCATGCAGTGACAGGGCCGGTGCAACCATTTAGGCGAACTAGGCGGTTGCCTAGGGCGCCGAGATTTGAGGGTGCCAAAAAGCTCCCTCAAATTTTTTTTTAAATGGTTGAGCAGCCGCTGCTGCTGGGACAGAGAGGGAGTCTGAGCTGCCGGCGGCAGCCGGCAGCCCAGGGTGTCCCCTGGGTCAGGGCGCCTCCGCTGCAGCCGGCAGTCCAGGGGGTCCCTTGGGTCAGGGCGCCGCCGCGGCAGCCCGCAGTCCAGGGGGTCCCCTGGGTCAGGGCGCCTCCGCGGCAGCCAGCAGCCCAGGAGTTCCCTGGGTCAGGGCGCCGCCGCGGCAACCCACAGCCCAGGGGGTCCCCTGGGTCAAGGCGCCGCCGCGGCAGCCCACAGTCCAGGGGTTCCCCTGGGTCAGGGCGCCGCCGCGGCAGCCTGCAGTCCAGGGGTTCCCCTGGGTCAGGGCGCCGCTGCGGCAGCCCGCAGTCCAGAGGTCCCTTGGGTCAGGGCGCCGCCGCGGCAGCCCGCAGTCCAGGGGGTCCCCTGGCCCGGGTCAGGGCGCCGCCGCAGTAGCCGGCAGCCCAGGGTGTTCGGAAGGGGCGGCAGGGGCAGCTCCTGTGGCAGCTCCACGGCCTGTGGAGCTGCCGCAGTCGTGCCTGCAGACGGTCCACTGCTTGCGCAGCTCCAGTGGACCTCCCGCAGACACCACTGCGGCAGCTCCAACGGAGCTGCCTACCTGCCCAGTCAGGGCATAGTAGGGGGTGAGGGGAGGGTTGAGGAATGTTCAGTGTCCCCCTTAGAAATGCTAACAAGCTTATTAAGCGAAGTTTTGATGTACTTGATACATGCTATTAGATCGTCAATTAGGCATCAACGAGATAATTTAAGAGTAAATGTCTTTTTGTTTGAAGTACCACTGAACACTAATCTGTCCATTGCCCTCTCCCTCCTGTGTTACTGCTTGAAGCAGAATCCTGGGTAACAGTAATGGGGATGCTGGTAAAACCTTTTAAAATATTTCCCCTTTATAATGCCACATTTTAAATACAATTTTAAAATTAGATCCCATAATTTCAAGGCATCGATTTCCCCGTTTGGACAATTAAATTGCAATTGTCGGCATGAACATCATTTTAAAGCTGGGTTTTGAAAATCTAATTTAACTTCAAAAATTAATGACCAAAAGATGGGCATGTGAAGTAAGGTAAAAGTAATTAACCGAGGGTCTAGCATTCACTCCCAACACCGCAAAAGAGCTGAGGGATTTCCAAAGAACTCCGGCACCACTACAGTGTATCGTTCAAACGTGAGAACATAGTTACTACAGATAATAAATAATAAGTTACCTGGGTTGGAAATAGATCTTTGTGGAAGGGAAAGCAGGAAACTTGTCTTTTTGATTACAGAATTATTTTGCTTCTGGATCCATTAAAATCATAATCGATTTTTTGGGGGAGGGGATGTGGGGAAGAAACTCTTTTCTCTACTAGGTTTGTTTATAGGCAGCTGAAAAGAAAAGTTAGCCAGCTTTGCACAGAACTGAAACCTAAAGGTCTCTCCTCCCTCCTTCTCTACTCTGACCCCTCTGGGCTATTCCAAATTAATTGTCATCTAATTGCCCAGCAAAGAAAGAGATAGTGGCAGCAATTAGACATAGCCCCCACCAGTTCAGGAGTCATTAACACAGTACAAAGATATGCTGCATGCTTTCCGTGCACCCAGGCCTAATGAGGGACTGGGGGCAAGAGGAGCAGAGCGGGGTGAGCCCCTAGGGAGTGAGCCGCAGAGAGCCAGTGCCCAGGAGGCTGAGAGGGCAAGGGGCTGCAGGGGCGTCCCCACTGCTATTTAAAATGCAGATCCCGCAGTGGTACCTCTCCATGGGACAGAGCCGGTTCCTCACAGAAGCTTCTGTCCAACGGCTCTTCCTTCTGCAGCCGCTCTTTGTGCTCCAGCTCCATCCATGGCAGCTGAACCCCGTGTCCTGACTGCAGCCAACCCCTCATCCCCTGCCCTGCTTCCAGTCAGCCCCACACCCCTTCCCCTGCCTCCAGTCAGTCCCTCACCCCCTGCCGTACCCGAAGCCACCCCTGCTGCACCCCCTGCCCTGCCTCTAGCCAGCCTCACACCTCCTGCCCTGTCTCTAGCCAGCCCCTCATCCCCTGCCCCCAGCCAGCCCCACACCCCCTGCCCTGCCTGCAGCCAGGCCCACAGCTCCTGTCTCCAGCCACCCCACACCCCCTGCCCTGCCCACAGCCAGCCCCTCACTCCCTGCCCTGCATGCAGCCAGCCCCTGCTGCACTCCTTGCCCTATCCATAGCCAGCCCCACACCACCTGTCTCCATCCAGCCCCTGCTGCAGTCCCTGCCCTGTTTGCAGCCAGCCCCACACCCCCTGCCCTGCACGCAGCCAGTCCCACACCCCTTGTCTCCAGCCAACCCCACACCCCATCTCCAACCAGCTTCGCATCCCCTGCCCTGCCCAGAGCCAGCCAGCCCCACACCCTGTCAGGTTATTCAATTATTTTCAGTAAATATGTAGGCTAAATAATGAAATTAATCAATTTTCAAGCCTAATATGTATTAATTCTAATGAACAATGTCACATTATGCAGTATTAATTTTTGAACATTTATAATAAGCAATGCTCTTGGGGGAGGGGTGGAGGCAGAGGGCACAAGGTGGAAGTTTTGCCTAGGGCGCAAAATATCCTTGCACCGGCCCTGTGCAGTGAATTAGTATCCATCCAATTAGGACACAGTTTGTTCCACGCTACCAGTCCGATACTTAATCCAGAATGTCCTGTAGGCAGGTTGCTTAACCTCTTGGAGCCTCTGCCTTTCTGTCTGTGAAATGAGGATCATGCTCCTTACTCAGCCCACATAGCAAGTAACAGACATATAGGCCACTTGTCACAACTTGAACTGCTGAGTAGGGCCTAGGAATTATTGTGGGGCGGGTCTCTGGCCTGTGCTATCCAGGAGGACAGATTAGATGATCATAATGGACTGTGGGGTGGGGTGTTGCATTAGGAGATTATCTGGGTGACTAGGATTGAAATGGTCGATCTGTCTGGTGTTATGAAGTGTGTTGATTTTAGAGTATGGCGGGCTTAAAGATGTACATGTTGAACTCATGCATTTGCCTTTTTAACTCTATTTTATAGGAAATAACAGCTGGATGGTTTTGTTTTTCGTTAGTTCACAGTAACACTGGAGATGAATTCCTGAGAGAGAGAGAGAGAGTTTTATCATCTGATGCTGATTTGTTCTGGTGATTTGTTGTATTGTTTGCATTTTCGGAGGGAGAAAGTTAAGGTTGAGTGAGTGGTGTAGGTTGGGTAGTGCACAGGGTCAAAGGCTCTCAGCACAGACGCTCTAGGTCTGTGCCCGGGGCCCCAGCCCTTGGAGCTGTGATTTAAAAAAAAAACAAGAGTCTGATATAAGGTAAGTTTCTAGCTCATTGTTTCAAAGAAAACCTTGAAAATATGAGCAGTGTGTAGCTAACATACAATGCCTGACGGAGTCTGTCATAGCCTGGAGCAGTAGCTGTCAGAGAGGTGAATTGCCTCACACATGTCAACAAGCTTTTAGCTGAAAGACCCCCCTGCCCTCCTCCCCTTCCAGGAGCTCTGCCAATACCAGCCCAGCACAGGGCTGTGTCTGGAGCCCAGTCCACCTACATCAGTTACTGGGATAAGTGTTGGAGACCCTCTGCTGTCACACCTGTCTCCCTGGAGGTGGGGAGTGGGGGAAGGAAAGGGACACCTGCTGCAATTCCTCCTGCTCCTGAGGAGATAAAGGGCCTGCTGCATTCCTGGGAAGAAGAGTGGGGCCCCACATTGCTGTACCTGCCTCTCTGGAAGGGGCATCCTGCTGCCAGCGCTCATCTCTCTGGATGAGGGCCCTGATGCAGGGTTGAGCTGCAGGGGCTTCGTGTCTTGGGGTGCCTAACAGTATTCCCTCTAATTTTTCCCAAGCATGTGTAGAATGTAGTCACTTAGTTTTGTGAGATCTTTTTGAAGTTCTTCACAGTCTGCTTTGGTCTTAACTATCTTGAGCAGTTTAGTATCATCTGCAAACTTTGCCACCTCACTGTTTACCCCTTTCTCCAGATCCTTTATGAATAAATTGAATAGGAGGACTGCGGCTGGGGGTGTGCGCTCTGGGTTGGGGCTATGGATGAGGAGTTTGGGGTGCAGGCTGCCCTAGGGCTACAGCGGGGAGAGAGGACTCCCTCCAGTTCTCTCCCTGCAGCAGCACCTGGGCTGTGTGGGGAGAGGCACCTCTTCCCACTGCAGCGTCTCTGGGGCTGGAGCCGTGGGATAGGCGCCTCTCCCTCGGCCACCACAGGTCTGGGCCGGGGTTGGGGTCAAGAGAGGAGCGCCTGTCTCTCAGCCAGCCCTTGTCCAGGCTGGGGTTGGGCTGAGTTGGGACCTCTCATATGACACATCACCTCCATATTGGTGCACATAACAAAATTCATGTGGCAGGGGTGGGGCTGAGGGGTTTGGCATGTAGGAAGGGGCTCAAGGCTGGGGCAGAGGGTTGGGATACAGGGGGAGGACATAAGAACATAACATAAGAACGGCCGTACCGGGTCAGACCAAAGGTCCATCTAGCCCAGTATCTGTCTACCGACAGTGGCCAATGCCAGGTGCCCCAGAGAGAGTGAACCTAACAGGCAATGATCAAGTGATCTCTCTCCTGCCATCCATCTCCATCCTCTGACAAACAGAGGCTAGGGACACCATTCCTTACCCATCCTGGCTAATAGCCATTTATGGACTTAACCACCATGAATTTATCCAGTTCTCTTTTAAATGCTGTTATAGTCCTAGCCGTCACAACCTCCTCAGGTAAGGAGTTCCACAAGTTGACTGTGTGCTGCGTGAAGAAGAACTTCCTTTTATTTGTTTTAAACCTGCTGCCTATTAATTTCATTTGGTGACCCCTAGTTCTTGTATTATGGGAGCAAGTAAATAACTTTTCCTTGTCCACTTTCTCCACATCACTCATGATTTTATATACCTCTATCATATCCCCCCTTAGTCTCCTCTTTTCCAAGCTGAAGAGTCCTAGCCTCTTTAATCTTTCCTCATATGGGACCCTCTCCAAACCCCTAATCAGTTTAGTTGCCCTTTTCTGAACCTTTTCTAGTGCCAGTATATCTTTTTTGAGGTGAGGAAACCACATGTGTACACAGTATTCGAGATGTGGGCGTACCATGGATTTATATAAGGGCAATAATATATTCTCAGTCTTATTCTCTATCCCCTTTTTAATGATTCCTAACATCCTGTTTGCTTTTTTAACCGCCTCTGCACACTGCATGGACATCTTCAGAGAACTGTCCACGATGATTCCAAGATCTTTTTTTTGACTCGTAGCTAAATTAGCCCCCATCATATTGTATGTATAGTTGGGGTTATTTTTTCCAATGTACATTACTTTACATTTATCCACATTAAATTTCATTTGCCATTTTGTTGCCCAGTCACTTAGTTTTGTGAGATCTTTTTGAAGTTCTTCACAGTCTGCTTTGGTCTTAACTATCTTGAGCAGTTTAGTATCATCTGCAGACTTTGCCACCTCACTGTTTACCCCTTTCTCCAGATCCTTTATGAATAAATTGAATAGGAGGACTGCGACTGGGGGTGTGCGCTCTGGGTTGGGGCTATGGATGAGGAGTTTGGGGTGCAGGCTGCCCTAGGGCTACAGTGGGGAGAGAGGACTCCCTCCAGTTCTCTCCCTGCAGCAGCACCTGGGCTGTGTGGGGAGAGGCACCTCTTCCCACTGCAGCGTCTCTGGGGCTGGAGCCGTGGGATTGGCGCCTCTCCCTCGGCCACCACAGGTCTGGGCCGGGGTTGGGGTCAAGAGAGGAGTGCCTGTCTCTCAGCCACCCCTGGTCCAGGCTGGGGTTGGGCTGAGTTGGGACCTCTCCCCCCGGCTGCAGCAGGCTGAGGGAGAGGCATCTCTCCCCGCTGTAGCTCTGAGCGCCTCTGCACTGCTTAATAGGCTGCTGCATGGCTGTGCAGCTTAGAGGGAACTTAGGTGCCTAAGGACCTGGATTGCTATAGGCCAGCCCAGAGGAGACAGTGGTGAAAGAGCCAGAGGAGAACTGGCAGGGTCGGTTAACTTAATGCCAAGCTCTTCAAGCTTTGGTTGGTGTGTCCAGAGTGACCCCCCCACCTTTGGACTCCACTTCCTAAAGCTCCTTTTCATGCATTTCTTGTGGGGATGAAATAAACAAAGGCACAGCTTCTCTCCAGCTAACCCCCCTTACAGCTGCCCTAGCTGGCAGACAGGCATGACCTCTGGCCAGGCTGACTGTGTCTCAGGGACCCCTTGCCCCCCAGCTGTCAGCATTCCTGCAGGGGACAGCAGCAGGGCAGTGAATCTCCCCTTCCCTCCCAGGGAGCATGTCTAGCCTGGGGGTTGTTGCCAGGCCTACTCTGAGGACCGTGAGCTCAGATCTGGGCACACTCCTGAATCAGCTGGAAGGCTCTGGGTTTTTGCCATCCTCCTAAGTGTCAAGACTTCCCCAACCCTGAGCAGCTGCCTCCAGTGCACCCTACCACAAGCGGAGAGCTATGAGCTATGGAGAGTGTCCTGCTGAGGCCTTGGCAGGGAGGCAGGGGCACAACATTCGGCCCCCCCAACTGGTTGAGAAACTGTGTGTGTGTGATGGGGGGCAGGATGGTTCAGGGGGTTGCCAGTGGGTGGAGGGGGAGCCCAGCCCAGGTTCGCCATGGTGGGGGGAAGGGAAAGAGGACCTGCCCTTGGAGGCAATGTCATGATTCATAGATTCATAGATTCTAGGGTCAGAAGGGACCAATTTGATCATCTAGTCCGACCCCCTGCACAAAGCAGGCCACAGAACCCTACCCATCCACTTCTATAACAACCCCCTAACCTATGCCTGAGTTATTGAAGTCTTCAAATTGTGGTTTGAAGACCTCAAGCTGCAGAGAATCCACCAGCAAGTGACCCATGCCCCCAGGCTGCAGGGGAAGGCGAAAAACCTCCAGGAACTCTGCCAATCTGCCCTGGAGGAAAATTCCCTCCCGACCCCAAATATGGCGATCAGCTAAACCCTGAGCATGTGGGCAAGACTCACCAGCCAGCACTCAGAAAAGAATTCTCTGCAGTAACTCAGATCCCATCCCATCCAACATCCCATCACAGACCACTGGGCATACTTATCTGGCGATAATCAAAGATCAATTGCCAAAATTAGGTTCTCCCATCATACCATCCCTTCCATAAACTTATCAAGCTTAATCTTAAAGCCAGATATGTCTTTTGCCCCCACTACTCCCCTTGGAAGGCTGTTCCAGAACTTCACTCCTCTAATGGTTAGAAACCTTTGTCTAATTTCAAGTCTAAACTTCCTAGTGTCCAGTTTATACCCATTCGTTCTTGTATCTACATTGGTACTAAGCTTAAATAATTCCTCTCCCTCCCTAATATTAATCCCTCTGATATATTTATAAAGAGCAAGCATATCCCCTCTCAGCCTTCTTTTGGCTAGACTAAACAAGCCAAGCTCTTTGAGTCTCCTTTCATATGACAGGTTTTCCATTCCTCGGATCATCCTAGTAGCCTGTTTCTGAACCTGTTCCAGTTTGAATTCATCCTTCTTAAACACGGGAGACCAGAACTGCACACAGTATTCCAGGTGGGATCTCACCAGCGCCTTATATAACGGTACTAACACCTCCTTATCTTTGCTGGAAATACCTCGCCTGATGCATCCTAAAACCGCATTAGCTTTTTTCACGGCCATATCACATTGGCGGCTCATAGTCATCCTGTGATCTACCAATACCCCAAGGTCCTTCTCCTCCTCTGTTGCTTCCATCTGATGCATCCCCAATCTATATCTAAAGTTCTTATTATTAATCCCTAGGTGCATGACCTTGCACTTTTCACTATTAAATTTCATCCTATTACTATTACTCCAGTTTACAAGGTCGTCCAGATCTTCCTGTATGATATCCCGGTCCTTCTCCGTGTTAGCAATACCCCCCAGCTTTGCGTCATCCGCGAACTTTATTAGCACATTTCCGCTTTTTGTGCCAAGGTCAGTAATAAAAAGGTTAAATAAGATTGGTCCCAGAACCGATCCTTGAGGAACTCCACTAGTAACCTCCTTCCAGCCTGACAGTTCACCCTTCAGTACGACCCGTTGTAGTCTCCCCTTTAACCAGTTCCTTATCCACCTTTCAATTCTCATATTGATCCCCATCTTTTCCAATTTGACTAATAATTCCGCATGTGGAACCGTGTCAAATGCCTTACTGAAATCGAGGTAAATTAGGTCTACCGCATTTCCTTTGTCTAAATAGTCTGTCACCTTCTCAAAGAAGGAGATCAGGTTGGTTTGGCACGATCTACCTTTAGTAAAACCATGTTGTACTTTGTCCCAATTACCATTGACCTCAATGTCCTTAACTACTTTCTCCTTCAAAATTTTTTCCAAGACCTTACATACTACAGATGTCAAACTAACAGGCCTATAGTTACTCGGATCACTCTTTCTCCCTTTCTTAAAGATAGGAACTACATTAGCAATTCTCCAGTCGTACGGTACAACCCCTGAGTTTACTGATTCATTAAAAATTCTCGCTAACGGGCTTGCAATTTCATGCGCCAGTTCCTTTAATAGTCTCAGATAAAGATTGTCCGGGCCCTCCGATTTTGTCCCATTAAGCTGTGCAAGTATGGCTTCTACCTCAGATGTGGTAATATCCACCTCCATATCCTCATTCCTGTTTGTCATCCTTCCATTACCCCTAAGCTCCCCATTAGCCTTATTAAAGACTGAGGCAAAGTACTTATTTAGATATTGGGCCATGCCTAGGTTATCCTTAACCTCCTTTTCATCCTTAGTGTGTAGCGGTCCACTTCTTCTTTCTTTGTTTTCTTCTTATTTATATGGCTATAGAACCTTTTACTATTGGTTTTAATTCCCTTTGCAAGGTTCAACTCTACTTGGCTTTTAGCCTCTCTCACTTTATCCCTACATGTTCTGACCTCACTAAGATAGTTTTCCTTGCTAATCCCACCCTTCTTCCACTCCTTGTAGGCTTTCTGCTTTTTCTTAATTACCTCTCTGAGATGCTTGCTCATCCAGCTTGGTCTACAACTCCTGCCCATGTTTTTTTCCCCCTTTCTTTGGATGCAGGCTTCCGATAGTTTCTGCAGCTGCGACTTAAAGTAATTCCAGGCCTCTTCCGCATTTAGATCCACAAGTTCTTCAGTCCAATCCACTTCCCTAACTAATTTCCTTAATTCTTTAAAGTTAGCCCATTTGAAATAAAAAACCCTAGTCCCAGATCTATTTTTGTTTATCCTTCCATCTAGTTTGAACTGAATTAGCTCATGATCACTCGAACCAAGGTTGTCCCCTACAACCATTTCTTCTATGAGGTCCTCACTGCTCACCAAAACCAAATCTAAAATGGCATCCCCTCTTGTCGGTTCTTCAACTACTTGGTGAAGGAATCCATCAGCTATCACATCCAGAAAAATCTGAGCCCTACTATTCTTGCTAGCACTTGTACTCCAGTCTATATCTGGGAAGTTAAAGTCTCCCATGATCACACATTTCCCATTAGTGTTTACTTCCTTAAAAACATTACAGAGGTCTCTATCCATATCCAGATCAGATCCCGGCGGTCTGTTGCACACCCTAAGCACTATCTCAGGGGAGGCTCTAGTAGCTTTCTTTCCCAGTGTGATTTTTGCCCAGACAGACTCTCTCTTGTCCATTCCATCACTTCTTATTTCTTTACAGTTAACCTCCTCATTGATGTACAATGCTACTCCACCACCTTTGCCTTTATTTCTATCTTTCCTAAACAGCACATAGCCTTCAATACCTGTACTCCAGTCATGACTACTATTCCACCATGTTTCTGTTATCTCTATAATATCCGGTTTCACTTCCTGCACCAGTAGTTCTAGTTCCTCCATTTTGTTCCCTAGGCTCCTCGCATTAGTGTACAGACATCTTAATTTTTGCCTTTTGGCTTCACTCACATTCTGTACCCTGTTAGGCACAGACATTCTACCACCAACATCACCTGTTAGTCTGTTATCTACACTAGCCTTCCTCCTTATGCCAATTCTTCTGTCCACGGCTGTATCCCCTCTTACGTTGTTTACTTCCCTCTCAAGGTTAAATTCCGGCATGGAGATCTCCCAGACAACTCCCAACCATCTCCCCCATGATGAGACGGTTGGATCTGGACACTTGCTGGCACCTATGTAAATAAGATGACACACATATGCAAATAGGCACATTAGGGTGCTGATTCGTTTGCATAAAGTCACCAGCCATCTGCACTGTGTAAGCTAGCAGGTGCACGGAAGAGGAAGCCTGTAGACCTGTGTAAGCTCTTCCTTGCCTTGGCCTTTGCGTGTCTCTCCCCTCCTCCTCCTGGGGGCTGAGGGAGAGGGGCAGCTGGCTTGCACAGCAGGTTTCTCCACTCTCCCCCTCACTACACAGTGTGTTTTGGGTGGCTTCTGACAGACCAGCTGGCTATCTCTAATGCAGACACTCCCCCCTGCTCTGAGCTCTGGCTTATCCCAGTGAGAACATTGAGCCCCCAAAGAGGTCAGGGCTTCAGCTGACACTGCTTGCCACCTGGCCACTGCATGATAAACTGCCCTGACCCCACACTGGCTGCTGTGATGCCACTCACACAACTGTTTTCTGCCTCTCCCCTTGGCACCTGCCTGGCTGGCTGGCTTGAAATAACTCAAGGTACGTCCAGACTACCCGCTAGATCAGCTGGTAGCGATCAATCTATCAGGGATCAATATATCACATCTCGTCTAGATGCGATATATCGATCCCCGAGCACGCGCCCATCGACTCCGGAACTCCACCAGGGCGAGTGGCGGAAGTGGAGTCGACGGGGGAGCTGCGGCCGTTGATCCTGCACTGTGAGGACGGGAGGTAAGTCGAAATAAGATACATTGACTTCAGCTATGCTATTCCCATAGCTGAAGTTGCATATCTTACATCGACACCCTCCCCCCCCCCACCCAGTGTAGACCAGACCTCAGACTCTCCTCTAATCTCCTCTCCTGGCTGGCATCTCACCACAAGTATGGGCTGGCTGGCCAATTCCTGTCATTGTCTTTTCTGTGCTTCCATGACTCCATCCTCTTCTTGTTCTCCTGCTGCCTTCAGTGTATCAGCTCTTCTGCTTTCTGTGGGAGTCCCGCAGGGCTTCATCCTCTTCTGTCTCTACATCCTCTATAGGGATGATCTCAGCTGCAAATGTGGCTTTGACTATCGCCTTGTGCTTATGATCCTCAGATGCAGCTCCCTGCTCCAGACTGGGCTTGGGATTCTTACATTATAAAGGAGAAGAGTAAGAGGGGACATGCTCTAAGTCTGTAAAATATACTGACTGGTCTAGAGAAGGGACATGAAGAAGTGTCTGTTATACCTGTCTCACAACACAGGAACATGGGGGACATTTAATGAAACTGAAAAGTGGGAAATTCCAAACAGAAGAAATAATCTTTCACACAGCATATGATTAGCATGTGGAACCATTGCCACAGGATGCTGAGGTCAAGAACTTTCCAAGATTTAACAAGGGATTAGACAGTTATATGGACAACAAGAATAGCCAGAGTTAGAATAGTTAAAAAAATTAAACATTGTAGCGGGGATCAGTCCTCTGGTTTAAGGGCTTAAGCCCATCTCTAGCTAGTAGGTTTCAGGCTGAGACTCCCCTGTGGTGCAGATTATTTCCCTTCTGCCCAGTGCGGGGTTTCTTGCTCCTTTCTCTGAAATAGCTGATGGTGGTTCCCGTCAGAGACAAAAGACTGGACTTGACAGACCCTGGGTCTAATCCAGTCTGTTAATTCGATTTCCTATGTTCCGCCAGTTAGTGGAAAGCCGGGGCGGGGCAGGGCAGTGGCTCTTGCAGGGAGTTCTTGACAGCGCCAGGCTCAATTTCTAAGGGAAGCAAATTCTATATACTATTTTTATTTTATTTTGATTTAGAATAAGAAATATGCCTGTGCAAACTGCTACCAATTACAACCCGCTCATCCCTTCACCATTCAGACCTCAGGGATTCAGGAGTCAAATTAGAGATCGACATTACCTGAAAGAGCCACAGTCATGTGCATTCGTTTCATTTACTATAGTGATGTATAGTCATATTTAAACAGTATGATGGAAAATATTTAGTTTATATGTATGTATACATTAGGGCTGTCAAATGATTAAAAAAATATCAATTGTGAGATTAAAAAAATCATGATTAATCACAGTTTTAATCACACAGTTAAACAATAATAGAATAATTTACATTTATAAGAAATGTTTGGTTTTTCTACATTTTCAAATATATTGATTTCAGTTACAACACAGAATACAAAGTCTACAGTGCTCACTTTATATTATTTATTATTATACATATTTACACTGTAAAAAACAAAATAAACTATTTCAATTCACCTCATACAAGTACTATAGTGCAATATCGTTATTGTGAAAGTGCAATTTACAAATGTAGAATTATTATTTTTTTACGTAACTGCACTCAAAACCAAAACAATGTAAAACCTTAGAGTAGAGATTCTCAAACTGTGCTCTGCGGACCCTCTATTCAGGTGGTCCACGGATAGTTTCCTCTAAGGTGCATGCCTGGGTGGCTGCACATGAGAGAATGAAGGGCCACCCACCTAGCCCTCGTCCAGACTAACCCGCGGCATCGGCGGGTTAAAATCGATTGCTCGGGGATCGATATATCGCGTCTAGTCTGGACGCGGTGTATCGATCCCCGAGCGCGCTTACATCAATTCCGGAACTCCATCAATCCGAACGGAGTTCCGGAATCGACACGGAGAGCCGCGGACATCGATGCAGCGCCGTCCAGACTGGTGAGTACCTCGATTTTAGAAATTCGACTTCAGCTACGTTATTCTCGTAGCTGAAGTTGCGTATCTAAAATCGATTTTAATACCTAGTCTGGACGTGGCCCTAATTAGTGGAGCTGCACAGGCATGGCTCCACTAATTAGCTGCCTGGACCCTGGAGAAGATGCACATGTAAGGTAAGGTGGTGGCCTTGGGGGGAATAAGGGGTAGGTGGGAAGGGGCAGTGGGGTGAGAAGAGGGGGTGGGGGAATTTGGGATGTCCAGGGCTGTGGTGGCCAGAGAAAGAGGTGACTTTCCCCAGCGTGGGGGCTGTGGCTGCAGGGGAGAGATGCCCCTGCTTCCCAGTCCCAGCTCAGCGGCTGCTGTGGTGAGGGAGAGAGGTCTCAGCCGTTGCATTAGAAAAGTAAGACTACTGATATTAAAATATGAGTTGTGTGCTTTTATTTGTAGAACAAAAACAAGTTAATTATTAAGGGTTTTTTATATAGCGCTTTTATCAAAAGCACTTTACAATAGTTAGCTAATGGTACAAGCAACATTTGGAAAGATCATTAAGTGGTCTGCTGAGACCCTCAGCAAATTTCAATTGGTCTATGAAAGAAAAAGTTTGAGAACCAGTGCCTTAGAGCCTATAAGTTGAAGCATGCAGGAGCATGCAAATGTTTGGCATATCTGGCATGTAAATACCTTGCAACACTGAGGAAAAACCAAATTCACTATAGAAAATGTAACCAGGACATGAATAGTTCTTGCTGACTTGAAAATTCATATTTTAGGATCTTTTCAGAATATTAAGATGGCACGAACAGCAATTTGCACTCTCATTTTTTTGGAAGCCCTCCATCAAAAGTTGTGGCAATATTAGAGCTGTGGCGAGCAGAGCAGCTGAAAGATTCTAAGACCCAGGACTCTAATTTTGGACTCTGTATCCAATATACAGATATTGTGGCTGGAGATCTTGATACACAGCTAATGTGTATAGAATAACACCAGTTCTGCATGAAGCAGGTGCTCAGCCTCCTTCAACTTGATTGGGAAGCTTAGAAGAAAGTAAGGCTGCTTTTGCAGTCTGTCGTCGTTCAGGCATAATGTTTTGACACAATATTTAAGTAATTTAATGTAAACCCTTGTATGTTCATTAAAGATTAATGCTTTATCACTAAAAAAAACAAACAAAAAACTGGCTACAATAGTGCCACGTGAATGCCTATCCTCACTTCAGGTGACATTGTAAATAAGGAGTGGGCAGCACTATCTCCTGTAAATGTAAACAAACTTGTTTGTCTGAACAAGAAGTAGAATCATAGAATGTCCAGGTCGGAAGGGACCTACTCCAACCCCCCTGCTTGAGGCAGGTACTAGTTCCCAGGCAGATTTTTGCCCCAGATCCCTAACTGGCCCCCTCAAGGATTGAGCTCCAAACCCTGGGTTTAGCAGGCCAAGGCTCAAACCACTGAGCTATCCTTTGCTGCTGCCCCTGCAACTGGGTGGACCTGTAGGCTCTAAAGTTTTACATTGTTTTGTTTCTGAGTGCAGGTTTGATAAAATAATTCTACACATGTAAGTTGCACTGTCATGGTAAAGGGATTGCACTACAGTACTTGTATGTGGTGAATTCAATAATACTATTTCTTTTATTTATATTTTTATAGTGTAAATATTTGTAATAAAAATAATATAAAGTGAGCACTGCACTTTGTATTCTGTGTTGTAACTGAAATCTATATATTTGAAAATGTAGAAAAACATCTAAAATATTTATAATAAATTTAAATTGGTATTAACAATACGATTAAAACTGATAATGATTTTTTAAATCTAGTTAATTTGTTTGCATTAATTGCACGCATTAAGGGTGATTGACTATCTATCTTTCTATCTATAATTCTCACAGCAAAATGACTATTTTATCAACTATAATTGGTTAATAACAGTAAAGGTATTCTGACTGGTTAATAACGTAGATGGGTTAATAATTCAATCACACAGTGTTTTAATAACACATGTGTCAAAGAGCTGCAGGAAACACATTAAAGAGCCACTTGCTGTTGCTGAGACACAGTCTATTGCTAGTCTAACGGGAGCATCCCCATCCATCAGAATGTATATCCAGCCAGTGCTTCATTTGTGCCAAGGCTGAGCACATCTAGGGTTGGCAGTTCCTAGCCCTGGCAGCTCTGAGCTCCTGGCCAGCAGCCAGGGCTGGCCTTACCATGAGGTGAACTGAGGCAGCCATCTCGGTGCCAGACTGGGGGGATGCCACTAGGACACAGAGTGTAGAAAATTATGTCTGCTGCTGGTGCATATGTATTCTCTCTGCTCTAGATGCACAGAGATGGTGGAGTGCTGTGCTGGAGGAAGGAGGGCATAAGAGACATAACAGGCAGGCAGGAGAAAAGGTGAGAGGGAATAACAGAAAGCAGCAGGAGTTGCAGGGAAAGAGAGGAAGAGGAGCCTCTTGTGACCTCTCTAGCATCCCCAGGAGCCTGGACTGATTAACACCAGCTTCTCAGGGAGCTTCCTGTTTCCTGCTGCTTCCCTGAACCCACTTGAGGAGAACAGGCAGTCAACTGAAGTAGTAGGAGCCAGTTAGGCTCTTAAGATGCTGATATCTTCCCTCACTCAGGCCCTGCTACCCAGGGCCGGCTCTGGCTTTTTTGCCACCCCAAGCAAAAAAAAAAAAGAAAAAAAAAAGAAAAAAAAAAAAGGGGCAGGGCCACCGGAGCAGAAAAGCAGGGGAAAAAAACCCAAAAAATGGCACGGCTGGAGCAGCAAAGCACGGGGGGGACGTGGCACAGCTGGAGCGGCAAAGCAGGTGGGAACTCGGCACAGCTGGAGCAGCAAAGCAGGGGGAGAAACAAAGGCGCAGCCAGCAAAGCAGGGGAAAAACAAAACAAAAAGCCCTACAGGGCGGCCGGAGCCAGGGGACTCCCTGTGCTGCAGAGTCTAATGGGGGGAAGGGGAGGGAGTGGGGGGAGAGAGAGAAGGGGGGTGGCCAACGCTTTAGCGGAGCGCTCACTTCGCGGCCCAGACCGCTGCGCCACCTGCTGGGAGGGCTCCGCTCTGGTCGGTGGGGAGGGAAGGACGTGGGCTGCCCTGCCGAGTTTGCTGTAGGGCGCTCCCCTCCTATGCGCCGCCACCCCCTACAGGGCGGCCAGAGCAGCCAGAGAAAAAAAAAGTGGCAATGCTGCCCTAGGTTTGGGCGGAATGCTGCCCCATAGAATCTGCTGCCCCAAGCACGAGCTTGCTCAGCTAGTGCCTGGAGACGGCCCTGCTGCTACCAGCTTGGTTGTTTGTCCCCTTTAATTGAGTGTTGAGAGCCACTCTAGCTGACACAGAACAGCAATCAGGAGTGAAAGAAGAAAACACCCCTCTGGGGCAGCATTCAGAAAAAGAATGAAAACAAAGGAAGATTTTCTATCTAAGCAGGAAGGAGCTCTCCTGAGACACATAGACACAAATGTTCATGGTGAGCCTTCCGGCCCCAGTGAGGACATGAGTGGTGAGGAGATGCCTGATCTTCCAGTTAGTCAGAGCGCAGGTGACCTGACAGGTACTGCAGCATCCATATCTCCATCTCAAATGGATGTAACCATGCACATTCCTAAAGAAAAGTGTAAATCAGAGAAGAGTTTGGTGGAGGTGCAAGAAACATCTGCTACTGAGTTTAGTTCCTTAAGTCTAGATGATCCAAGACTGTGAACCCACTTGAGCAGTAGCCTGAGGGACTTCCTTGTATTGCATGGGCCACAGCAAGTGAAAAACTTAATGTTCCCCAAAGACAATGAAAACAGAAGTTTCCATCCAACACATTACTGGCATGAAATCCCCAATGGTGACAAAGTGGAGAGGCCGTGGCTTATGTACTCAAAAACCCAGAATGCTGCATACTATTTTTGTTGCAAACTCTTCCAGGCTAATGTTCCAGCCACATTGGGTTCTACAGGAACAAAGGACTGGAAAAATCTGGCTAGAAATCTGGCATGCTGTGAGAAGGCAACAAATCACCAGAGAATATTTCATAGGTGGAAAGAGCTTGAGATGAGACTAAGGTTAAAAGGCCACCATAGATGATCAGCATCAAGAGAAGATTGCATCAGAGTCTCTTTACTGGCAAAATGTTCTGAAAAGACTCATTGCCATTGTGAGAATGCTTGCTACCCAAAACCTAGCCCTGCATGGCACTTCAGATCAGCTGTATGTGCCAAACAATGGAAACTTGTTTAAAATTGTGGAGCTGATGGCTGAGTTTGATGCTGTAATCCAGGAGCATCTAAGAAGAATCACCACCCAAGAAATGTACGCACACCACTACCTTGAAAAGCAATTCAAAATGAGATCATACAGTTACTGGCAACAAAAGTCAAACAGAAGATTGTGGCAGATCTGAAGTCAGCAAGATATTACTCTGCTATTTTGGACTGCACACCAGATATCAGCCATATGAAACAAATGACTTTAATGGTGCGTTTTGTAACAACAACAGAACCTAGTGAAAATATCTCTGCAATGGTGACTGTCACAGAGCATTTTCTATAATTTATTGACATTGACATTTTTTTGTCCCATGCAGTTCTCATTCATTGAACTTGGTGGTCAGTGATGCAGCATCAGCTTCTAGTGAGGCTGCTGAATTTTTTAATGTAATTCAAAGCATCTATGTATTTTTCTCTGCATCAACTCATTGATGGCAAATTTTGAAGCAACATCTGGGAACATCCTCTCTCACATGAAACCACTGAGTGCCACATAATGGGAAAGTCAAGTGGAGACGATAAAGCCTATCAAACACTAAATTGGGAAGATAGATGATGCCATAGTTGCCATTATGGAGGATAATGCTATGACAGGAACTGTTCGTGGGAGAACAGTGGCAGAGGGAAATGGAATCACCAGAAACATACATAACTTCAAATTTCTGTGTGGCTTAGTATTGGGGCATGACATACTGTTTGAAATAAATGTTGTAAGCAAGAGACTCCAAGGTGTTGACCTTGATATATCTAGAGCAATGGAACAACTGGACCAGGGGTCGGCAGCCTATGGCACACATGCCAAAGACAGCACATGAGCCAATTTTTAATGGCACGCTGGAGCCTGCCGGGATTCCAGCATGCCATTAAAAATCCTGCCCAGCCCAGCCCGCTGTCCTCTGCCCTCTGCTCCCCCCGTGGGGGCAGGGAGCAGAAGAATAGCCATGCACATGGGGTGGGCAAATGGCCCCACTCTCCGGGCACGGCAAGCCGTGGGGTCTGCGCTCCTGGGCCGGAGCGCCGGGCGGAGAGCAGCAAACTGCTGGCCCCTCCCCCACCTTCTCCCCTCCCCTGGGGACAAGGAGCTGGGGGGGTTGTATGAGTTGGGGGGGTCCTGTCAGGAGGCAGGGGTATGGAGAGGGGTTGGGGCAGGCAGGGAGTGGGGGGGCGGGGGTTGGATGGGTCGGGATTTCTGGGGGTCCTGTCAGGGGGCAAGGAGCAGTTGGATGGGGCATGGGAGTCCTGGGGGTCTGTTTGGGGATGGGGGTGTGGATAAGGGTTGGGGCAGTCAGGGGACAGGTAGGGGGTAGGGTCCAGTCTGGGGGCAAGGAACAGGGAAGCTTAGATGAGGGTGGAATTCTGGGGGGAGGTGGGAGCAGGGGTCCCAGGAGGGGGTAGTCAGGGGACAAGGAGCAGCGGGGTTGGGAGTTCTTAGAGGAGCAGTCACCCAGCCCTCTCCCGAGCCCTGACCCCTGACCCTCCCCCCACAAACACATACCACGCCCTCTGCCCTGAGCCCTGCACACCCCGCAGGCCCCTGCCCTGAGCCCTGTACCTCCCTCATACACACCCAACCCTCTGCTTGACTCCTTCACTCCCTCCCCGCCCCCGCAACCCTAGCCCTGACTCTGGCACCCCCACCCATACCCAGGGCCAGTGGAAGCACTAGGTAAGTTAGGCAGCCTTCAAAGGAAGGTTTGAAAGCTCGAAGCCTCTGGTAATTGGCTGAGCCTTAATCAGTAGGCGGGGCATTAACTCAGGGCAGGACTTTATAAAACCGCGCACAAGTGACTAGAGAGCTTGCAACCAGGGGCTGCTAACAGGGAGTTTTGCAAGGGAGTTTGGAAGGGGAGTGGGAAGGGAGGGGAGGTCCCTTGTCGGTTCTACCTGTTCCCCTGTAGTCCCCTTAAAACCTGTAATCCAAACCATATTCCAAAATCCCTTTCTTTAAACCACCCTTTCATTAACTAGGAGACAATGCAGGCAGAAGCCCAGCAGCAGAGTGGGGTCTATCCAGTTTATTGCACTGAGTGTAGCATGTATGATTACCTGCCCTGTGGGCGGGTGGCGTATGTGTGCAGTCGGTGCAAGGAGCTCCTGGCCCTCAGAGACCACGTACGGACTTTGGAGGCCAGGGTGGTGGAACTGGGGAAGCTAAGGGAGGCAGAGAGTTATGTTGATGAGGCTTTCCGGGACACTGTAGAATTGTCCCACCTCCGCTCAGACAGCCTCTGTGCTGTTGAGGAGGAAGAAAGGCCCAGGGAAGCAGGGCAGTCAATGGGAGCAGAGGGAAACCTTCCCATATTTGGGACCCTCCTTCCAGATGGTGCTGGGGTTGCCTTTCTGGGGGAGGGAACTCCAGTTGCTAGGAAAAGGCAGGTGTTAGTAATGGGAGATTCGATCATTAGAAACATAGGTAGCTGAGTTTGTGATGACTGGGAGAACCATATGGTGACTTGCCTGCCTGGTGCGAAGGTTGCGGATCTCTTGAGGCATCTAGACAGACATGTGTAGTGCTGGGGAGGAGCTGATGGTCGTGGTACATGTAGGTACCAGTGACATAGGGAAGGATAGGGGAGATGTCCTGGAAGCCAAATTTAGGCTGCTAGGGAAGAGACTGAAATCCAGGACCTCTATGGTGGCATTCTCAGAAATGCTCCCAGTTCCACGCGCAGGGCCAGGTATGCAGGCAGAGCTTCAGAGTCTCAATGCGTGGATGAGACGATGGTGTAGAGAGGAGGAGTTTATGTTCATTAGGAACTGGGGAAACTTTTGGGATGAGGGGAGCCTGTACAGGAGAGATGGGCTCCACCTAAACCAAAGTGGAACCAGACTGCTGGCACTAAACATTAAAAAGGTTGTAGAGCAGTTTTTAAATTAGGAGATGGGGGAAAGCCGACTGCTGCAGACGAGCATGTGGATCGGACACAAACTTCTCTTAGGGGAGAGTCTGATGATAGGGTATCTCCAGGTTATAGTCAGGAACAGAGGACGGAAGAGGATAATGTAAGGGCCAGATCAGATGATAAACAATCATATAAAAAAGAATCTGTCACATCAGAAAAAGGCAGACAAATAAACAGGGACAAGTTTTTAAAGTGCTTGTACACAAATGCTAGAAGTCTAAATAATAAGATGGGTGAACTAGAGTGCCTTGTGACAAAGGAGGATATTGATATAATAGGCATCACAGAAACCTGGTGGACTGAGAGCAATCAATGGGACACAATCATTCTGGGGTACAAAATATATTGGAAGGACAGAACAAGTCATGCAGGGGGAGAAGTGGCACTATATGTGAAAGAAAATGTAGATTCAAATGAAGTAAAAATCTTAAGCGAATCCGCATGTTCCATAGAATCGCTATGGATAGAAATTTCATGCTCTAATAAAAATATAACATTAAGGATCTATTATCAACCATCTGACCAGGACAGTAATAGTGATGATGAAATGCTAAGGGAAATTAGAGAGGCTATTAAAATTAAGAACCCAATAATAGTGGGGGATTTCAATTATCCCCATATTGACTGGGAACATTTCACTTCAGGACGAAATGCAGAGATAAAATTTCTCGATACTTTAAATGACTGCTTCATGGAGCAGCTGGTATGGGAACCCACAAGGGGAGAGGCGACTCTAGATTTAATCCCGAGTGGAGCGCAGGAGCTGGTCCAAGAGGTAACTACAGCAGGACCGCTTGGAAATAGTGACCATCATACAACAGCATTCAACATCCCCGTGGTGGGAAGAACACCTCAACAGCCCAACACTGTGGCATTTAATTTCAAAAAAGGGAACTATACAAAAATGAGGGGGTTAGTTAAACAAAAGTTAAAAGGTACAGTGACTAAAGTGAAATCCCTGCAAGCTGCATGGGTGCTTTTTAAAGACACCATAATAGAGGCCCAACTTCAATGTATACCCCAAATTAAGAAACACAGTAAAAGAACTAAAAAAGAGCCACCGTGGCTTAACAACCATGTAAAAGAAGCAGTGAGAGATAAAAAGACTTCCTTTAAAAAGTGGAAGTCAAATTCTAGGGAGGCAAATAGAAAGGAGCACAAACACTGCCAGCTTAAGTGCAAGAGTGTAATAAGAAAAGCCAAAGAGGAGTTTGAAGAATGGCTAGCCAAAAACTCCAAAGGTAATAACAAAATGTTTTTTAAGTACATCAGAAGCAGGAAGACTGCTAAACAACCAGTGGGGCCCCTTGATGATCAAGATACAAAAGGAGCGCTTAAAGATGATAAAGTCATTGTGGAGAAACTAAATGGATTCTTTGCTTCAGTCTTCATGGCTGAGGTTGTTAGGGAGATTCCCAAACCTGAGCTGGCTTTTGTAGGTGACAAATCTGAGGAACTGTCACAGATTGAAGTGTCGCTAGAGGAGGTTTTGGAATTAATTGATAAACTCAACATTAACAAGTCACCGGGGCCAGATGGCATTCACCCAAGAGTTCTGAAAGAACTCAAATGTGAAGTTGCGGAACTATTAACTAAGGTTTGTAACCTGTCCTTTAAATCGGCTTCGGTATCCAATGACTGGAAGTTAGCTAATGTAACGTCAATATTTAAAAAGGGCTCAAGAGGTGATCCCGGAAATTACAGACCAGTAAGTCTAATGTCAGTACCTGGCAAATTAGTCAAAACAATAGTTAAGAATAAAATTGTCAGACACATAGAAAAACATAAACTGTTGAGCAATAGTCAACACGGTTTCTGTAAAGGGAAATCATGTCTTACTAATCTATTAGATTTCTTTGAAAGGGTCAACAAACATGTGGACAAGGGAGATCCAGTGGACATAGTGTACTTAGATTTCCAGAAAGCCTTTGACAAGGTCCCTCACCAAAAGCTCTTACGTAAATTAAGCAGTCATGGGACAAAAGGGAAGGTCCTTTCATGGATTGAGAACTGGTTAAAAGACAGGGAACAAAGGGTAGAAATTAATGGTAAATTCTCAGAATGGAGAGGGGTAACTAGTGGTGTTCCCCAAGGGTCAGTCCTAGGACTAATTCTATTCAATTTATTCATAAATGATCTGGAGAAAGGGGTAAACAGTGAGGTGGCAAAGTTTGCAGATGATACTAAACTGCTCAAGATAGTTAAGACCAAAGCAGATTGTGAAGAACTTCAAAAAGATCTCACAAAACTAAGTGATTGGGCAACAAAATGGCAAATGAAATTTAATGTGGATAAATGTAAAGTAATGTACATTGGAAAAAATAACCCCAACTATACATATAATATGATGGGGCTAATTTAGGTACAACGAGTCAGGAAAAAGATCTTGGTGTCATTGTGGATAGTTCTCTGAAGATGTCCACGCAATGCGCAGAGGTGGTCAAAAAAGCAAACAGGATGTTAGGAATCATTAAAAAGGGGATAGAGAATAAGACTGAGAATATATTATTGCCCTTATATAAATCCATGGTACGCCCACATCTCGAATACTGTGTACACGTGGTTTCCTCACCTCAAAAAAAATATTCTAGCGCTAGAAAAGGTTCAGAAAATGGCAACTAAACTGATTAGGGGTTTGGAGAGGGTCCCATATGAAGAAAGATTAAAGAGGCTAGGCCTCTTCAGCTTGGAAAAGTATAAAGTCGATTGCGCGTGGCCACACTAGGTACATTAATTCGGCGGTGTGCGTCCATGGTCCGAGGCTAGCGTTGATTTCTGGAGCATTGCACTGTGGGTAGCTATCCCGTAGCTATCCCATAGTTCCCGCAGTCTCCCCCGCCTCTTGGAAATCTGGTTTGAGAGCCCAGTGCCTGATGGGCAAAAATCATTGTCGCAGGTGGTTCTGGGTACAGCCTCACCCCTCCCTAAGTGAAAGCAGCAGACAACTGTTTCGCGCCTTTTTTCCTGGGTGAACTGTGCAGACGCCATAGCACTGCAAGCATGGACCCCGCTCAGATCAACACCGCGATCGTGAACGTTGTAAACACCTCACGCATTCTCGTGCAGTCTATGGTGAACCATGAACTGCAAAGCCAGGCGAGGAGGAGGAAGTGGCTATGGCAGCGCGGCGATGAGAGTGATGAGGACATGGAAACTGAATTCTCCTTAACCACGGGCCCCTGCGCTTTGGAGCTCCTGCTGGTAATGGAGTAGGTTCTATCCATTGAACGCTGATTTTGGGCCCGAGAAACAAGCATAGACTGGTGGGACCGCATAGTTTTGCAGGTGTGGGACGATTCGCAGTGGCTGTGAAACTTTCGCATGCGTAAGAGCACTTTCGTGGAACTTTGTGATTTGCTTTCCTCTGCCCTGAAACACCATAAAACCAAGATGAGAGCAGCCCTCACAGTGGAGAAGCGAGTGGCAATAGCCCTGTGGAAGCTTGCAATGCCAGACAGCTACCAGTCAGTCGGGAATCAATTTGGAGTGGGCAAATCTACTGTGGGGGCTGCTGTGATGCAAGTAGCCAAAGCAATCACTAAGCTTCTGCTACAAAAGGTTGTGACTCTAGTGTAAGCAGAGTCAGGATAAGCTCTACCCTGACATCTGGTGGAAAGAATGTCAGAGAGTGTATTTGCATAGGCACGCCCACCCTATCCCAGACTCCCAAGCTGTGGGATTGCTTGGTGACAAATTGCTCACCCTCAGTTGGGTGGTACTGGCTAGACATGGGACATGGGTTCCAAAACCCAGAGAATTGAGAGAGGCTGGGGACAGGTATTTGTGCCTGGTGGTGCAGGCTCCTTGTGGAGCTAGAAGCACCAGTTGCACCCCCTCCTCTCTCCACTGTGGAATGTCAGAGTTGATTTTTTATTTCCTTAAGAATCCAGATACAGGTTACTGAGCTGAAATCACTTTGGGCTAATGGTGCACTAGCACTGGGGCTCCCCTACTATGAGCTGGAATCACTAAGAGTTGAAATCACAAAAAAGCTGAAATGACTGAGCTGAGAGCACTGAGCATTGTGCTAACTAGTGGGGGAGCCTGAAGATATGCTGTGGAACAGAGCGGCTGGTGGAGCGGAGCAGTTGCGGGGATGGCTGGAGCGGATCATGGGACAGCTGGTGGCAGCAGAGTGGAGTAGCTGTGGGACGGGTGGAGCGGCCCACAGAGTGAGCAGAGCCGAGCAGTTTTGCAGAGCAGCTCATGGAGCAGAGCAGCTGGTGGAGCGGAGCAGTTCCTGAGGATGGCTGGAGGAGCAGAGTGGAGCAGCTGGTAAAGCGGAGCAGTTCGTGGAGAAGGCGGAAGCAGAACCCACGGAGAGGCAGGGCAGTTGGCCCCGGACCACGTAAGGTGCCCCTTTCTACCCAGGCTGGGGGGGGGGGGACCTCTACAGATAGACTCTTGAACTCTGGGGTGGCATTGACCAGAGACTTTTGGGTTGTTGGACTTTGGGGTGATTGGACTTAAAACCCTAAGCGGAAAAAGGACAGTGGTAAACGTACTTGGAGGTGGGTTTTTGTTTATGGTTTGTGTTATAACCCTGTTTGTGGTGTTTCTCCAATGGGATGCCGCATTGATTCCTTCCTTTATTAAAAAAGATTTTGCTACACTCAGACTCCGTGCTTGCGAGAGGGGAAGTATTGCCTCCTAGAGGCGCCCAGGGGGGTGTGGTATGTGAGTGTCCCAGGTCACTGGGTGGGGGCTCGAGCCGGTTATGCATTGTGTTACTGAAACGGATCCCCTGGATACTGAACCCGGCCCTTGTTGCTGCCAACTAGAGGGGCAGAAGGGTTACACTAGGAAACGTGCAGGCCATAGTGGATGGCTTTGCTGCAATGGGATTCCCCAACTGTGGTGGGGCGATAGATGGAACCCATATCCCTATCTTGGCACTGGCGCACCAGGTCACCCAGTAGGTAAACCGCAAGGGGTACTTTTCAATGGTGCTGCAAGCAATGGTGGATTACAAGGGACGTTTCACCAACATCCACGTGGGATGGCCAGGAAGGGTTCATGACGCTCGTGTCTTCAGAAGCACTGCTCTGTTTAAAATGCTGCAGCAAGGAATTTACTTCCCAGACCAGAAAATAACTGTTGGGGATGTTGAAATGCCTGTAGTTATCCTGGGGGACCCAGCCTACCCCTTGATGCCATGGCTCATGGAGCCATACGCAGGCAGCCTGGACAGTGGTCAGGAGCTGTTCAACTACAGGCTGAGCAAGTGCAGAATGGTGGTAGAATGTGCATTTGGCCATTTAAAGGCGCGCTGGCGCACATTACTGACTCACTCAGACCTCAGCCAAACCAATGTCCCCTTTGTTATTGCTGCTTGCTGTGTGCTCCACAATCTCTGTGAGAGTAAGAGGGAGACCTTTATGGCGGGGTGGGAGGCTGAGGCAAATCACCAGGCCTCTGATTACGCACAGCCAGACACCAGGGCGATTAGAAGAGAACACCGGGAACTGGTGCGCATCAGAGAAGCTTTGAAAACGAGTTTCATCATGGGCCAAGGTATGGTGTGACTGCTGTGTTTGTTTCCCCTTGCTGAACCCCACCCCCTTGATTGACTCATTCCCTGTAAGCAACCCACCCTCCCCCTTCGATTATAGCTTGCTTAAGAAAATAAAGTCACTATCGTTTAAAAATCGTGTATTCTTTATTAAAAAGCTCATTATAAAAAGAGGGAGAGAACTGGCAAGGTAGCCCGGGTGTGGTTTGGGAGGAGGATAGGAGGCAAGGAAAAGGCCACTAAAATCATTTCAATGTAATGACAGCCTTTTGGTTGGGCTGTCCATGAGGGTGGAGTGGGTGGGTGCACAAAGCCTTCCCCCACGCGTTCTTACACGTCTGGGTGAGGAAGATATGGAACATGGTGAGTATTGAGGGTGGTGACACAGGGGCTGCAGCGGCACTCTGTGACCCCGCTGCTCTTCCTGAAGCTCCACCAGACATCGGAGGATGTCAGTTTGATCACGCAGCAGCCCCAGCATTTAATTCTGCCACTGCTGATCTTCCTGCCTACACCTCTGATCTTCCTGCCGCCACCTCTCATCTCGAGCGTCTCTCCTGTCCTCACGTTCACTGGCATCTTTCCTGTAATTTGATACCATGTCCTTCCACTGATTCAGATGAGCTCTTTCATTGCGGGTTACTTCCATGATTTCAGAGAACATTTAGTCTCGTGTCCTCTTCTTCCTCCGCCTTATCTGAGCTAGCCTTCAGGATGGAGTAGGGAGGCTTGAAAAATGTGCAGCTGCATGAGGGAGGGAAAAAAGGGAGGGAAGTATTTAAAAAGATACATTTTACAGAACAATGGTTATACTCTTTCACAGTGAACAACACTATTCACCTTACACAGCACATGTGATTTCACTACAAGGTCGCGTTTTGCATCTTAACTTTGAGTGCCTGGGCTCTGGTGTTACAGATCTCACAGACGCAGGTCCGGACATCAGAATTCAGCTTGCATGCGGCCATGGTAAACCATAGTCTTTCGGCTTCAGCAGCCTTCACTTCCATTCACAGAAGCCACCCTCACCTCCCCTCCAATTCTCTAGGATGATCACTTTACCCCCTCCCCCCACTGCATGGCTGGTATCATGGAAGATCACTGCTAATCACCCCCTTACCCCCCACCATCCACTGGTAGCTGGGAAGATTCCTGCTAGCCAAACGTGAGAAAGCTCAGCGCTGTCCTTCCTCCCCTCCCCCTGCTTGGCTACATGCAAGGAAGGATTTCTTGTAAGCAACAGGCAAACACCCCTGTAGGAAAAAGACCATCTCTGTCCCCTTAATTAAATTCCTGATTTTCAACCAGGTTACCATGAACGATATCACTCTGCTGAGGATAACAGAGCGAGATAAAGAACGGATGTTTCTTGAATGCCTGCAATCATCGGGACCATACGCAGCTATGCTTTGTCACGCAATAATACCCGATTACTTGCTACATGCATGGCGTGGTAAAATGTCCTACCATGGTGGACGGAACAAGGCTGCCTTGCCCAGAAACCTTCTGCAAAGGCTTTTGGAGTACCTCCAGGAGCACTTCATGGAAATGTCCCTGGAGGATTTTCGCTTCATCCCCAGACATGTTAACAAACTTTTCCAGTAACTTTACAGCCCGTGAATGCATCCCAAGCCCTCAGGGCAAATCAATCATTAAAAAAAGCTTGCTTTTAAACCATGTTTTATATTACAAAGGTACACTCACCAGAGGTCGCTTCCATGGCTTCACTGTCTGGGCTAGTGGCTTGGGAGGGCTGGGACGGTAATTCCGTCTGGGTCAGAAAAAGCTCCTGGCTGTTGGGGCTAACAGAGTGCTGTGTGCTCTCTTCACGCTCGTCCTCCTCTTCCTCCTCCTCACCTTCCCCGTCTGCATAATCCTCAGGCATGGCTGAGATTACAACCCCCACCACGGAATCCAAGGATGGGGGGGTAGGGCTGGCGCAGCCCCCTAAAATTGCATGCAGCTCAGCGTAGAAGCGGCATGTTTTCTGCCCTGCCCCAGACCTTCCATTTGCCTCTTTGGTTTTCTGGTAGGCTTGTCTGAGCTCCTTCACTTTCACTCTGCACTGCACTGAGTACCTGGTGTGGTCTTTCTCCATCATGGTCTTGGAAATTTTTTCAAAAGTTTTTTCATTTTGTCTTTTGGAACGGAGTTCTGTTAGCACTGAATCCTCTCCCCATATAGCGATCAGATCCAGTACCTCCCGTGTGGTCCATGCTGGAGCTCTTTTTCTATTCTCAGGAGACTGCATTGTTACCTGTGCTGATGAGCTCTGCATGGTCACCTGTGCTGATCAGAGTTCCACGCTGGCCAAACAGGAAATGAAATTCAAAAGTTCGCAGGGCTTTTCCTGTCTACCTGGCCAGTGCATCCGAGTTCAGATAGCTGTCCAGAGCAGTCAGTGGTGCACTGTGGGATACGGCCCGGAGGCCAATACCATCAATTTGCGGCCACACTAACCCTAATCCGATATAATAATACTGATTTTAGCGCTACTCCTCTCGTTGAGGAGGAGTACAGAAACCGATTTAAAGAGCCCTTTATATCGATTTAAAGGGCATCGTAATGTGGATGGGTGCGATGTTAAATCAGTTTAACGCTGCTAAAATCGGTATAAACACGTAGTGTAGTCCAGGCTCCAGTGAATTGCTCTCTGACTCCTGTCTACTGTCATTTAGAAAACGAGGGAAGTCCCAATTGCTCTCTGACTCCTGCCATGTGAAGTCCTTTGATTGTGAATCAATAATTGTACAGATTGCTGCGTTGGTAGGTACATTATTACAGTACACTAGCTCCTCTGTCTTGTAGTAGATTGCACAACAACAGCCAGAAGGAGAGTGGAGCAGCTTGGGGGGCAGGGGGAAGTATGTGTGTGCAAGGCACACTTGAGCTGTGCTGTCAGAGAGGTGTAGCCGGGGCCAGCTTGAACATGGCATGCTCCTCGGAGAGCAGGCTGCTGGTTTTCCAGGGCTCTGCTCCCTGGGGAGAAAAGGGAGGGAAGCCCCGGCTGGCAGCTCTGTGGGCTCTCTTGAGTGGAGGGGTGGCTAAGCCACTTTAACCCACCTTCCTGTGCCCCAGCTTTCTACCCTCCCAACCTTGCTTTGGTGTGAGGGCCGCACACTCTTTGCCTCACAGTGCTGCCTGCCCCACACCCCCCTGCCAGAGCGAGAGCCCAGCATTCAACTCCCCAACCCGGGCGCAGGACGGACTGGCGACACACTGCCATTGCGCTGTTGCAATTGCACTGTGACTTGGCCCACTCCTGCATGCCATAGACTGGAGAGGAGAGCGCCCATTTCACCTTGCAGCTCTTTGAATCCTACCCTGTCTGCCCCCCACTCCACACCCAAACCCAGTCTGCTTCCCTTGCACTCCCCAGCCAAACCCGAATCCCCACTGACTCAACCCGGTCTGCTTCCCTTCCGCTCCCCAGCCAAACCCAATCCCCCACTGACCTGAACCCAGTCTGCTTCTCTTCCCCACCTAACCCGATACCCCAGTATGACTGAGTATCTGTCATTCTAATTTTATAAATTTTATTAATAACAGTCAATATTATAAAGGTAGAATAAAATGTAGTTGATTTTAATATGAAAGAATGAAGGAAGGAAGTATAAATGACCAAAAATGGTTTATTTCTGATTACAATCAACATTGCTTAATTTTAAGGAAAAATCATCCTGATCTCTTAATCAATGTTTACGTCACCTAGGGAAAGACATACAGCATTAGCTTATTCAGCTTCTATCCAATGCCATCAAACAAAAAATCCTAGCATCTGCTTGTGCTGCAAAGTACTTTTCGATCGTTCTAGATTGTACACCAGATGCAGGCCACGTTGAACAAATGACCATGATCATTCGGTTTGTGGATAGGCGTACTTCAGAGACAGAGAATGAGACTGAATCAGTATGCATAAAGGAACACTTCTTGGGATTTGTGTCACTTACGGAGACAACTGGAGCTGGTATGACAGAAACTATTCATCACCAGTTAGAAGAGATGTCATTGCCTATAGAAAACTTGAGTGGTCAAGGGTACGATAATGGGATCAATATGAAAGGGAAAGAAAATGGAGTCCAGCGAAGAATTTTTTATATTAATCCACGAGCCTTTTTCATTCCTTGCAGTGCACATTCATTGAATTTGATTGTTAATGATGCTGCAAAGTGTTTCTTGGAGGCAACTGCCTGCTTTGATTTAGTTCAATGGGTTTATGTGTATTTCCCAGCTTCTACACATCGCTGGGAAGTTCTAACACACCACATATCTAATCTCACAGTTAAACCATTGAGTGAAACAAGATAGGAAAGTCAATTGATGCCTTGAAACCTATTCGCTATCAGCTTGGTGACATCTATGATGCCACTACTCTAACAGGATCATCTGGCAAAACGTCACGAGTTGATACAAAGGATCTTGCAAAAGCCATTTCTAGTTTAAAGTTTCTTGTTTCTCTTGTTGTGTGGTATGACATATTGTTTGAGATCAACATGACAAGCAAACAATTTCAGGTGAAAGAGTTCGACATAAGTGACGCCATTAATCAACTTGGAGAAACCAAGAAGTTTCTTGTAGGTTGCAGAAGTGATGCAGACTTTGAGAAAACATTGGGAGATGCAGGTGAATTTGTGAAGGAGTTGGATGTACCGGCACTTTTTGAACCAGATCTAATCTGTATTAGAAAAAAGAGGAAGCAGTTCACATATGAAGTAGATGAACCTATTTAAAATCTGAAAGAAAAATTCAAAGTGAACTTTTACTTTGCAGTCATCGACACAGCAATACATTCAGTTAAAGAAAGATTCACATTGATGCAGCATATTAGTTCAGTATTTGGCTTCCTATATGATGTTTACAGTTTGCAAAATACAACACCAAAGCAAATCATGGAACATTGCTTGAATCTGGAGCAAACTTTGCAACATGGTGAATCCAAAGATATTGATGCCTTTGACTTGTGCAATGAATTGCAAGCTATTGTAAAACGAGTCCAAAAGAGTGCATCACCGCAAGATGTATTGAATTTCATATGCACAAATAAACTGACAGATAGTGTTCCCAACACAGTCATTGCTCTTCGCATCCTCTTGACTCTCCCAGTTTCTATAGCTAGTGGTGAATGAAGCTTCTCAAAGCTCAAGTTGATAAAAACATACATGCGAACATCAATGTTGCAACAAAGACTTGTTGGGCTATCTACCTTGTCAATAGAACATGACATTGCTCGCAGCATTGACTTGGAGGAACTTGTTTCTAAATTTGCTAAAGTGAAAACATGGAAAAATAAATTATAACATGTTACTCTGTGACAGTGTATTGTGTATAATGTATGTGATTTATTTTAAGATCCATGCTATGTTGTGCCAAGTGAAAACAATAACAATATCAACACTGTCAGGTTATTCATTAAATATGTAGACTAAATGATTAAATAAATTTTCAAAATGAACATGTATTAATTCTAATGAACACATTATGCAGCATTCATTTTTGAAAGTTTTTAATAAGTGATGCTCAGGGGGTGGCGGGGGGACACAAGGTGGAAGTTTTGCCTAAGGCGCAAAATATCCTTGCACCGGCTCTGCCCATACCTAGCGCCCCCTCTGCCCTGACACCTCCAGCCCCCAGCCCTTACTCCAGCCCGCCCCCAGCCCTCTGGGTCCTTGCTGCCGGTTCCGAACAGTCCGCTGCTGGTCTGGGGCTCTGGCTGATGGACCCTTGCCAGCCGGGGTCCTGACCGCAGGCCTTGCTCAGCCCACTGCCGGCCTAGGCGAACAGAACCCCAGACCAGCAGCGGGCTGAGCGGACCGGCGGCGTAAGATCCCCCCAGTGCATTACCTCTTCACCTTCTCTTCCCTTGAAGGGGGCAGGGAGGCTGAAAGCAGCCCCCTGCCCATGTCCCTGCCCCACAGTCCTCCTGCCCAGAGCTGGTGGAGGGACCCAGGCTCCCCACAGCTGCCTGCGCAGCTCTTACCCCAACCTGCTCTGGCCGGGGGTGGAGCCTCAGAGCCACAACCTGGCCATGGTAAGAGCTGCGCAGTAACAATTGTGAACTCCTGGATTGCTGTACCAGTCTTACCATGGAGTCACAGACAGTCCCCCTAGATTCTCTAGTCTATCTTGCCACACAGACAAACTGGACTTTGTGACAAAAGGTCACTTAAAAAATCATACCACATCAGGTTGCTCCCAGTCCCAAGAGACCAGTCACTTACCCCAGATCAGTTGGTTCTCTAGATCTTACGCCAAAGATAATGTTGGCAGCCAATTCTATAGTAAACTAGCTCAAGGTTTATTAGCTAAGAAAAGGAAGTGAGAGCTATTGAAGGGTTAAAGCAGGCAAAATGTGTGCACAGGTGAGTCATGGTCTGTAATTCCAGATGGTGGCAGTGATGTAATAAACTTAACTTAGAATCATATAGGTTAGCAACCACTTAGCAAGTTCCATGTTAGCTAAAAATAAAAAGCAATAATGAAAATATATAAACAAGTGCAAAACCCTGCATAAAGGGTATACATTTTGGACTTGGACATACTTTGTCTGCTATTACACAGTCTTTACAAAACTAATCATTTGGTTGATTAGGCTAATCAATATTGCAGCATTTGATTCCAGTGTTTAGTCTGAAGAAATTCTCTTTATTAGCAATTCATTTGTAGGTAAGTTCCTCCTGCAGGGCTGCTGGAACAATTTGTATATTGGAGATGCTGAGAACCATTGAACCAAACTGGTGAGGCCACATCTGGAGTACTGTGTCCAGTTTTGGGCTCCACCCTACAAGAAGGATGTGGAAAATTGGAGAGAGTCCAGCGAAGGGCAACGAAAATGATTAGGGGGCTGGGGTGCATGACTTACGAGAAGAGGCTGAGGGTGTCACGGACTCACAGATCGTGCCCACTCTTGGCCCTGTGCGGTCTGTGGGGGGTGCCCCTTTCAGTGAGACAGCCCTTCTCAAGGGTCCACTCTCTCTCAGGGTTAGGCCCCTCCAACTCCTGGAGCCGCACCTCTCTGAGCCTTAGCACACCTGTTTCTTGCCGAAAAGTCATCTTCTAGGCAGGGTCTTCCCTTTCTCTGGAGGTGATAGGAATGTCAGGGAAGGATTCTATTCTTAATAGCCTAATAGCACCTTATTTCAATGTGACTAGTTTGGAATGTGAGGATGTGACCATACACTTCCCAGCTTATGGCTGCCTAACTACATCTTAGCTGAAGGCCTTAGCCTGTCACAGTAAGAGAAGGCCATTACACAGACAGACAGTGATTTTGATTCTTTCTTTTATACCTCTATAACTAGCTAAGTGATAAGAATGCACCTAAATTCTTAAAATATAGGCCTTTACAGACAGGTCTGAATATCTATATCCTAACAAGGGAGTTGGCTGATGTGATTGCAGGGCCATTGGCCGTTATCTTTGAAAACTCGTGGTGATTGGGGGAGGTCCCAGACAATTGGAAAAAAGGAAATATAGTGCCCATCTTTTAAAAAGGGAAGAAGGAGAATCTGGGAAGTCCCTCAACTCAGTCCCTGGAAAAATCATAGAGCAGGTCCTCAAGGAATCCATTTTGAAGCATCTGAAGGAGAGGAAGGTGATGAGGAACAGTCAACATGTATTCACCAAGGTCAAGTCATGCCTGACCAACCTGATTGCCTTTTATGATGAGATAACTGGCTCTGCGGATGAGAGGAAAGCAGTGGACATGATATATCTTGACTTTAGCAAAGCTTTTGATATGGTCTCCCACAGTATTCTTGCCAGCAAGTTAAAAAAGTATGGATTGGATGAATGGACTATAAGGTGGCTAGAAAGCTGGCTAGATTATTGGGCTTAATGGGTAGTGATCAACAGCTCGATGTCTAGTTGGCAGCCAGTATCAAGCAGAGAGTCCCAGGGGTCGGTCCTGGGGCCAATTTTGTTCAACATCTTTATTAATGATCTGGATGATGGGATGAATTGCACCCAGAGCAAGTTCTCAGATGACACTGACGTGGAAGGAGTGGTTGATATGATGGAGAGTTAGGGATAGAATATAGAGTGAACTAGACAAATTGGAGGATTGGGCCAAAATAAATCTGATGAATTTTAACAAGGACAAGTGCAGAGTCCTGCCCTTAGGAAGGAAGAATCCCATGCACCTCTACAGGCTGGGGACCAACTGGCTAAGCAGCAGTTTTGCAGAAAAGGACTTGGGGATGACTGTGGATGAGAAGCTGGATATGAGTCAGCAGTGTGCCCTTGTTGCCAAGAAGGCTAAGGGCATATTGGGCTGCATTAGTAGGATCATTTCCAGCAGATCGAGGGGAGTGATTATTGCTCTCTATTCGGCACTGGTGAAGTTGCATTTGGAGTATTACGTCCAGTTTCGTGGCCCCCCACTACAGAAAGGACGTGGACAAATTGGAGAGAGTGCAGTGGAGGGCAACAAAAATGTTCATGTTTCTGGGTCACATGACTTATGAGGAGAAGCTGAGGGAATTGGGATTGTTTAGTCTGCAGAAGAGAGGAGTGAGGGGGGATTTGATAGCAGCCTTCAACTACCTGAAGGGAGGTTCCAAAGAGGATGGCGCCAGGCTGTTCCCAGTGGTGGCAGATGTGAGCAAGAAGCAATGGTCTCAAGTTGCAGTGGGGGAGGTTTAGGTTGGATATTAGGAAAAACTTTTTCATTAGGAGGGTGGTGAAGCACTGGAATAGGTTACCTAGGGAGGTGGTAGAATCTTTATCCTTAGAGGTTTTTAAGGCCCGGCTTGACAAAGCCCTGGCTGCGATGATTTAGTTGGTGTTGGTTCTGCTTTGAGCAGGGGGTTGGACTAGATGACTTCCTGAGGTCTCTTCCAACCATGATATTCTATGATTCTATGATTATCCAGCTGCTCTGGTGTCCCACCATGTCTCCTAACCCCTTGGGACAATGCACATCGCTGGGGCATATGAAGGAAGCAGCTCACTCTTATGCTCCCCTGAGTGCAGGGCCTGTTATTTTCTCTGTCCCTTGTGAAGAGTCTGTCATGCATCAGTCCTTGGCAGAGCGCCCCCTAACGGTGACATAGAGAATGGATGATTTTAGATTTAGCATTTACCCTAAGGCAGTGGTCCCCAACCTTTATGGCTGGTGGGCGCCAGCCGAAGGACCACTGCGGCGGTGGAGCACCCGCCAAAATGCCACCGAATTTTGGCGGCGACGCCTCTCGATGATGTCGCTTGCCATTGACAAGCGACATCATCGAGAGGCGTCCCCGCCGAAATTCGGGAGTGACGCCTCTCGATGATGTCACTTGTCGACAGCAAGCAGCGTCATCAAGAGGCATCCCGCCAAAATGCCGCTGTGGCATTTCGGCAGGTGCTCTCCCAGGGGCCAGGAGGCGGGTGCATTAAGATGTCTCCACGGGCGCCATGGCGCCCACGGGCACCATGTTGGGGACCCCTGCCCTAAGGCATTCCTGCAATGTGATGTACAGAAGGAAGACTGCTATTTTTGAATGGCATCAGATTGTGAAATGAAACACAGAGGGTAAGAAAGTTCAGTGGTCTCTTGCCCAGCCGCCAGTGGCAGGGTTCTTCCTCCGCAGCGCGAACTGCTCTGCAGAAGCACTGGCAGTCCCTTCAGCTTCAGCCACGGGTGCACTTGCTGCTGCTGCTGCTGTGGCTCATAGTGGCACTCAGCCTGTGGCTCAAGGCAGGCTCTGCACTGCCACACGGGAACTGCATCTTGCCAGAGCCCATGGCCATCCGCAGCCCGCTGCTCACTCCTGGCTCACCGGGGGTGCCATTTCATATTTGGGTGGGGAGGCAACTTTCACTGTGATTCCAGGGGCTACTTAGGCACCTGAAAACTCTAGTTGTTTGTGCAGATAGTAACTTAGAAATTAGCTGTTGATTTCACTGTACACACACAAACTCACAAGAATATTTCCATCAATCATAATTGAAATATACAAATAGGGAAACAAGGAAATGCTCCAGTGATTTAGACTCTGAAACGGGCTGGTTAAAAATGGACTAGTGAATGAATAGTTCAATCAACAAATCCTTTCTGGTTTTAGGATATATATTTTGTATATCTTGACATGTGGCATTGACAACTTGTGGTGTTTGCAGTGTTGTAGCCGTGTTGGTCCCAGGATATGAGAGCCACAAGGGGGTTGAAGTAATATCTTTTATTGGACCAACTTCTGTTGCTGAAAGAGACAAGTTTTTAAGCTCCACAGAGCTCTTCTCTGTGGGCCTATAAGCTCTGTGGAGGTCAAAAGCTTGTCTCTTTCACCAACCAAAGTGGCCCAAACAAAATTATTACCTCACCTGCCTTGACTCTCTCAGTTTGTGTTTTAACAGCTTTAAAGCTTGAACTCTTTGAAACTCAACTTCTATTGTCATTAAATAATGATTGGACCTCCCCCCATAATTTCCCACAACTTTAAATTGATAAAAAACAAAAAAACTTATAATAAACAATTGATATTATCCTCCAAAGTCATAAAAATAAATACTGTGTCTACCAAGCCTATTTCTAAGCCACCAGAGCAGCAGGATTGAAGCGCAGGGCGGGGGGGGGGAGGGTGAAAGAGGGCAGAGTCTATCCTCACTAGAGTTTAAGGGCCTGAAACTTGAAGTCATCTCACACATTGTTCTCACACTAACAGCAGGAATCCCATCGACTTCCAGAGGACAAACGAGGCTTGCAGGATATGGAATTAAGTCAGAGATGGGAGTAAAGAAAAGTGTTTCCTTATTCTTGATGCCATTTAGAAATGTGCACAGCATTTTGCCCAACAGCTTAGACAAAGCCCAGCCCCAAGGAATGTCAGTATTCTGCTATGTGGTGGAAACAGAAACAGTTACAAACCAAAAGCCTGAGGGTGGAGATCAATGGTTAGGGATTGACTGTGCTGGGAACATACCCCTGGGACAGGGCACAGGGCCATGACTCAGCTCCCTACTCACTGTGGAAAGGAGCTAGTCTCAGCCCCTCCCATACTTAGAAAGCATACTGCTTCTCTGTGTTACAGAATCATAGAATCATAGACTTTAAGGTCAGAAGGGACCATTATGATCATCTAGTCTGATCTCATGCACAACACAGGCCAAAGAATCTCACCCACCCACTGCTGTATCAAACCTATGTCTGAGCCATTGAAGTCCTCAAATCATGGTTTAAAGACTTCAAGGTTTAAAGAACCTTCCAGCAAGTGACCCATGCCCCATGCTGCAGAGGAAGGTGGAACCCCCCCAGGGCTTCTGCTAATCTGCCCCAGAGGAAAATTCCTTCCTGACCTCAAATATGGCGATCAGCTAAACCCTGAGCATGTGGGCAAGACTCACCAGCCAGCATCCAGGAAAGAATTCTCTGTAGTAACTCAGATCCTACCCCATCTAACATCCCATCACAGGCCATTGGGCATATTTACCGCTAGTAGTCAAAGACTAATTAATTGCCAAAATTAGGCTATCCCATTATACCATCCCCTCCATAAACTTATCAAGCTTAGACTTGAAGCCAGATATATCTTCTGCCCGCACTACTCCCCTTGGAAGGCTGTTCCAGAACTTCACTCCTCTAATGGTTAGAAACCTTCATCTAATTTCAAGTCTAAACTTCCTAGTGTCCAGTTTATATCCATTTGTTCTTGTGTCCACATTGGTACTAAGCTTAAACAATTCCTCTCCCTCCCTGGTATTTATTCCTCTGATATATTTATAAAGAGCAATCATATCTCCCCTCAGCCTTCTTTTAGTTAGGCTAAACAAGCCAAGCTCTTAGAGTCTCCTTTCATAAGGCAGGTTTTCCATTCCTCGGATCATCTTAGTAGCCCTTCTCTGAACCTGTTCCAGTTTGAATTCATCCTTCTTAAACATGGGAGACCAGAACTGCACACAGTATTCCAGATGAGGTCTCACCAGTGCCTTGTATAACAGTACTAACACCTCCTTATCTCTACTGGAAGTACCTCACGTGATGCATCCTAAAACCGCATTAGCTTTTTTTTCATAGCCATATCACATTGGTGGCTCATAGTCATCTTGTGATCAACCAATACTCCAAGGTCCTTCTCCTCTGTTACTTCCAACTGATGCATCCTCAATTTATAACTAAAATTCTTGTTATTAATCCCTAAATGCATGACCTTGCACTTTTATTAAATTTCATCCTATTACTATTACTCCAATTTACAAGGTCATCCAGATCTTCCTGTATGATATCCCGGTCCTTCTCTGTATTGGCAATACCTCCCAGCTTTGTGTCATCCAAAGAAGTGAGCTGTAGCTCACGAAAGCATATGCTGAAAGAAAATTTGTTAGTCTCTAAGATGCCACAAGTACTCTTGTTCTTTTTGCAGATACAGACTAACACGGCTGCTACTCTGAAATCTCTCCAGGCTGCAGCTCGTACTTGGCCAGCTCCAGCAGCTGCTGCGCAGGGAAGGGGCTGTCCAGCAAATACTGGCAGAAATCTAGAGGGGTACATAACCCCACGTGACCCCCCACATGTCACCTATGCAGGAGAGGGATTGGAGCAGGCTGTGCACATGTGCAGAGCACAGCATGTATAATAAATGAAGGGGGGGTAGCCCCCGTTTATGAACACCCAGCCAGCCAGTTAGCTGTAAAATCCCTCTTGGTGTCTGTTCTCTGCCTGCTTTACCTGTAAGGGGTTAACAAGCCCACAGGTGAAAGGAAGGGAGTGGGCACCTGATCAAAAGAGCCAATGGGAAGGTTAGAACTTTTAAATTGGGGAAAGAAACTTTCCCTTTGTCTGTTCTCTCTGGGCTGGAGGGACAGAGCAGCAATGCTGTAAGTAGCTTAAGCCAGATATGATCATGAATCATCAGATCATGCCTAGAACTATTTCTCTGCACTCCAAATCTGTAGGTAGATCAGAATGTTTAGCTAGATGTGATCAAGTTTAGTTCTTATTTTGTCTCCTGGATCTCCTCTGTACTAACCCCCCCAGATGCTTTTGTTTGCTTGTAATCTTTAAGCTGAACCCCCAAGAAAGCTATTTTGGGTGCTTAATTTTTGTAATTGTTTCTTTTAAGATCTAGCAAAAAGCTTAAGTTCCAGATGTATTTTTTCCCTTTTTGTTTTTAAGAAAATTTACCTTTTTTAAGAACAGGATTGGATTTTTGGTGTCCTAAGAGGTTTGTGCATGTTGTTTGATTAGCTGGTGGCAACAGCTAATTTCCTTTGTTTTCTTTCTCAGCTCTTCCCTTGTGGAGTGGAAGCGGGGGAAGTGTATGTGAAAGGGCTTGAGGGTACCCCATAGGAAGGAATTCCCAAGTGCTCTTTCCTGGGTTCAAAGGGTTATTGTTTTTTTTAAATTTGGGTGGTGGTAGTGTTTACCAAGCCAAGGTCAGCGAGAAGATGGAGTTTAATACAAACCTGGAATGGCCAGTATTAATTTTTAAAATCCTTGTGCGCCCCCACTTGTGCACTCGGAGTGACAGAATGGGGATTCAGCCTTAACAGCATGCACTCCCCTACCTGCCAGGGGAAACAGGAGAGCCCTAGCCTTGACAGGCATGGAGCTGTGAGGGGGTGAGATTGCAGGCCTATCCCACCACAACCTATACAGCAGGAGGCTCCGAGCCTCCAGCAGGGACACATAGAACAGCTGGAATACGCTTCCCCTCCCCCCACCAGATGAACCTCAGCTGCTCATCCCAGAGAAATAGAGAGCCTCTTCCAGCTCAGGTATAGCCTCTAACATGGGGGCCTCCATCCTGGGAGCCCTGGATACCCTGCTCTGGAGGAGTTACCTGGCAGGTCCAGTTGTCTCCCTGCAGCCTGGGTCCATCTGCTCTCTCCAGTGCTGCATGTCTGGACACCGCTTGCCTGCCTAGCTGCTTCCATAAGCCCAGCTGGCTCTTGGCAGGTCAGGTTGGGAGGTACCAAACAGCGTCCCCCTGAGCATGGTGCCCTGGGCGGTGGCCCAGCTTGGCCACCCCTAAGGCCAGTCCTGAGTGCTGCCATTAGCAGCACTGTACACAATGCCATACCATGTCACCCTTACTTCTGTGCTGCTGCCGGCAGCTACAGAGCTGGGCGCCCCACCAGTAGCCACTGCTCTCCAGCTGCCCAGCTTGAGCCCCAGCACCTCTTTCATTACAAATTAAGCACTGTCTCCAGACCCTGCCTCTCTTCAAAGCTCAGCAGAGTCAAGTGGGCCATGCACCGTGCCCTGAAAGCCAATAGGGAGAACACCCTGTGAGCCACCCACTCTCTATGATATGGGGGAGATCTAGTACCAGCCCTGCCCACTGGGTGGCCAGTGATCATGGAAGAGGCATCTGTCAGGTAGGCTGGTCCCAGGCCACTGGGGGTCAAAACTGTCCCCATAAAATCTACCCAGAATTTGAACAATACTCTCCACAAGATAGCTGCAAAGATCTTCAGGGTAGGAGCCAGCTGTCAAATTGAAACTTCTTTGGTTGGATCTTGAGGTGACTACTGAGAGCATGCCCTGTTTCCTGGAGCATCCATCCCACTCTGCTAGAGAGCTGAAGAGTTCTGGTTACCAGGTGAATAGGAGGCTTCCCTGAGGTGACTTGGGACTAGGATATTTTGGGCTCTGTGAAGGGAAATAAGCACCTGGAATATAACCTGGAAGTGGAGTGGCATGCAGGTAGGATGCATGCAGAGAGAGAAAGGATGGCCTGGTGATTAATGCACTAGTTGAGCCTTGGGAGACCTAGATTCAATTTCTTCCTCTGCTACAGACTCATTGGGGTGACCTTGGGCAAGCCACTTAAGGCTTGGTTCAGAAAGGGATGTAGGCACCTAGGTTTCCTAAAGGGGAAGCTAAGTCCAACATTTAGGCACCAGTGACATTCACAAAATCACAGCCTCCCCTGGAGGCACCTAAAGTCCCACCAGTCAGCATGCACAAGCCACCTAAGTCCTGATGCCACTGAGCTGCTTGGAGTCCTGACTCACACCAGTGGGACTGTTGCACTAAATTCCTTGCCTAGCTCACTTGCAGGGCCTGAGCTGCCAGGCGTGCACTGAGCATGCATGGCCAACTGTATGCCTGTGCCCATGTCCTATTATTCCAATTGCCCAGTGGTTAGGGCACTCAACTGGGATGTGGGAGACCACACCACATCAGGAAGAGATGGGGGTGTAATCCCTACCAGGGAATCATCTAGGTTGTTAGCTTCCAACAGGCTGCAGTTGAATCAGAGACAGACCCCACTCTAGGGAGCATAGGGAAATGTGTCGCAGAGGGGAGCCCAGAGAAAAGGGAGGGGATCTCAGAAACCACTGAGGTGAGGATTCCTGAGACTCCGTAGCTATTTGTATTTGTAGTTGTATTTGTATGTGTGGAGGCTGGTAGGGGAAGTGTGCTGGGAGAGAAGCCGAGCCCTGATTAGGGGGCGGGGCTTCTCTCACTAGGGGTCCTATAAAAGGTAGCCAGTCAGTCAGACAGTGGCGTAAACAGCCTCGCAGGAGCCAGCAAACAGAGCTGTAAACAGGGGCATTTGAGTGGGAGTTTGGGGGAAGACTAAGAGAGGCAGACAGAGGAACACACAGACTACTGAAGGGAGTGTGCGGTGTTCTAGCAGTGTCTTAGTGCTTGTTGGGGGTTGTTTTGCTGTGGGTGGTGGTGGTTTGGGTTGGTTTGCGTTTCCTAGATTTACAGGATTTAGGTGGGAAGCCTATGACAGATACAGAGGCAGCAGTTGTAGTGACCCAAGCAGTGGAAGACGCAATGAAGATGACTGGATGTGGAAGCTGCAGCATGTACACAGTCCTGAAGGGGGTACCTGAAAAGAGTTTTCTCTGCATGAAGTGCCGCCTGATAGAACTGATGGAAGAAAAGATCCTAGGATTGGAGATGCACGTGGAAACTCTGGTCGAGTTTAGAAGGGAGTTCGAGCGGATGACGGAGCAAAGACATGATGAGGCTGAAGGGAAAAGCTCAGACTTGCAGATGGAAGCAGGACCAAAGAACTCTGAGGGGAGACTGCTGGGTGAGGAAAGTGGACGTGGAAGCACGTGACTAAGCAAACCAAACAGAGGAAAAGACAGGCTAGTGAGGGAGCAATAGAGCTCAGGAACAGGTTTGCAGAGTTGGAAAATGAAGAAGGGGCACAGCAGGTGGTCGCTGAAGGTGAGAGGGCAAGGAAGAAGAGAGGAGCAGCTAGTCCTATAAGGAGAGGTTATGAGTCAATGGAGATGACACCAAACATGAGCCTTAGGAGGATACTGGATGTGTTGCAGAGGATTGCAAGGGTGAATAGGAATCGAGAGGACTTGCAGCCAGAGGGAACAGGAAATAGACCAGAAAATCATACCATCACCAGGAAAAGGCAAGTCTATGTGTTTGGGGACTCCTTACTGAGAAGAATAGACAAGCCGGTAACCAGAGCTGATCCGGAGAACAGAAGGGTATGCTGTCTGCTGGGTACTAAGATATGGGATGTGGACCTGAGGCTGAAGAGGATCCTAACGGGAGCGGGAAAGAATCCGCTGATTTGTCCTTCATGTGGGAACGAATGATACGGCTAGAGTCTTGCTGGAACATATCAAGGGAGACTATGCCAGGCTGGGGAAGATACTTAAGGAAATTGAGGCTCAGGTGATCCTTAGTGGGATTCTGCCTGTTGCTAGAGAAGGGCAACAAAGGTGTGACAAGATTATGGTGAACAACAGATGGCTCAGGCAGTGGTGCTATAAGGAGGGCTTTGGGATTCTGGCCACTGGGAGGCATTCATGGACAGAGGACTGTTCTCTCAGGATGGACTTCAACTGAATAAGGAGGGTAATAGATTTCTAGGATGGAGGCTGGCACAATTGATTAAGAGAGCTTTAAACTAGGAATTGGGGGGAGATGGTTGGGAGATGGCCAGGTAATCTCCATGTTGGATTTTAACGTAGAGAGGGAAGAAAACGAAGCAAGAAAGGATACTGGTGTGGGTAGAAGAATGGACATACGGAGGAAGGGTACTGTAGATACAATTCTAATAGGTGATACTGGTGGTACAATGTCTGGGCCTAATCGGGTAAAGAATGTGAGTGAAGCCAAATAGCAAGAATTAAGATGTTTGTACTCTAATGCGAGGACCATAGATAACAAAATGGAGGAACTAGAGTTACTGGTGCAGGAAGTGAAACCAGATATTATAGGGATAACAGAAACATGGTGGAATAGTAGTCATGACTGGAGTACAGGTATTGAAGGCTATGTGCTGTTTAGGAAAGACAGAAATAAAGGCAAAGGTGGTGGAGTAGCATTGTACATCAATGATGAGGTAGACTGTAAAGAAATAAGAAGAGATGGAATGGATAAGACAGAGTCTGTCTGGGCAAAAATCACATTGGGGAAGAAAGCTACTAGAGCTTCCCCTGAGATAGTGCTTGGGGTGTGCTACAGACCGCTGGGATCCAATTTGGATATGGATAATATTTATGTTTATTAATGTTTTTAATAAAGTAAATATTAATGCAAATTGTGTGATCATGGGAGACTTTAACTTCCCAGATATAGACTGGAGGACAAGTGCTAGTAATAATAATAGGGCTCAGATCTTCCTGGATGCGATAGCTGATGGATTCCTTCACCAAGTAGTTGAAGAACCAACAAGAGGGGATGCCATTTTAGATTTGGTTTTGGTGAGTAGTGAGGACCTTACAGAAGAAATGGTTGTAGGGTACAACCTTGGTTTGAGTGATTATGAGCTAATTCAGTTTAAACTAAATGGAAGGATAAACAAAAATAGATCTGGGACTAGGGTTTTTTATTTCAAATGGGCTAACTTTAAAGAATTAAGGAAATTAGTTAGGGAAGTGGATTGGACTGAAGAGCTTGGGGATCTAAAGGTGAAGGAAGCCTGGAATTACTTCAAATCAAAGTTGCAGAAACTATCAGAAGCCTGCCTCCCAAGAAAGGGGAAAAATTCATAGGCAGGAATTGTAGACCAAGTTGGAAGAGCAAGCATCTCAGAGAGGTGATTAAGAAAAAGCAGAAATCCTACAAGGAGTGGAAGATGGGAGTGATCAGCAAGGAAAGCTACCTTATTGAGGTCAGAACATGTAGGGATAAAGTGAGAAAGGCCAAAAGCCATGTAGAGTTGGACCTTGCAAAGGGAATTAAAACCAATAGTAAAAGGTTCTATAGCTGTATAAATAAGAAGAAAACAAAGAAAGAAGAAGTGGACTACTAAACGCTGAGGATGGAGTAGAGCTTAAGGATAATCTAGACCAGGGCCGCCCAGAGGTTTCTGGGGGCCTGGGGTCTGCTGCCGAATTTCCGCTGAAGACCTGGCACTTCAGCGGTGGGTCCCAGGGTGGAAGGACCCCCCCTCCGTGGGTCTTCGGGACACTTCAGGGCGGGTCCCGGAGCAGAAGGACCCCCCACCGCCGAATTGCTGCCGAATTGATGCTGAAGACCCAGCACTGCAGCGGCGGGTCCCAGGGCGGAAGGACCCTCCCTGCAGTGGGTCTTCAGGGCACTTCAGCGGCGGGTCCTGGAGCAGAAGGACACCCCCCCCGCCACTGAATTTCCACTGAAGACCCAGCACATTGGCGACAGGTCCCAGAGCGGAAGGACCCCCTCACCACAGGTCTTCGAGGCACTTTGGCGGCAGGTCCCGGAGTGGAAGGACACCCCCCCAACCACCAAATTGCTGCAGAAGGTGCTCTGGGGCCTGGGCCCCGTGAGAGTTTTCCGGGGCCCCCGGAGTGAGTGAAGAAAACCCTCCAGGGCCCCCAAAAAACTCTCGTGGGGGCCCATGCGGCGCCCAGGACAAATTGCCCCACTTGCCGCTCCCTCTGAGCTGCCCTGATCTAGGCATGGCCCAATATCTAAACGAATACTTTGCCTCAGTCTTTAATGAAGCTAATGAGGAGCTTAGGGATAATGGTAGAATGACAAATAGGAATGAGGATATGGAGGTGGATATTACCACATCCGAGGCAGAAACCAAACTTGAACAGCTTAATGGGACTAAATCGGGGTGCTCAGATAATCTTCATCCAAGAATATTAAAGGAACTGGCACATGAAATTGCAAGCCCATTAGCAAGAATTTTTAATGAATCTGTAAACTCAGGGGTTGTACCGTATGACTGGAGAATTGGTAACATAGTTCTGATCTTTAAGAAAGGGGGAAAAAGTGATCCAGGCAACGACAGGCATGTCAGTTTGACATCTGTAGTATGTAAGGTCTTGGAAAAAATTTTGAAGGAAAAAGTAGTCAAGGGCATTGAGGTCAATAGTAATTGAGACAAAATATAACATGGTTTTACAAAAGGTAGATCATGCCAAACCAACCTGATCTCCTTCTTTGAGAAGGAAACAGATTTTTTAGACAAAGGAAATGCAGTGGATCTAATTTACCTCGATTTCAGTAAGGTATGTGATACGGTTCCACGTGAGGAATTATTAGCTAAATTGGAGAAGATGGGGTTCAGTATGAAAATTGAAAGGTGGATAAGGAACTGGTTAAAGGGGAGACTACAACGTGTTGTACTGAAAGGCGAATGGTCAGGCTGGAGGGAGGTTACTAGTGGAGTTCCTCAGGGGTTGGTTTGGGGACCAATCTTATTTAATCTTTTTATTACTGACGTTGGCACAGAAAGTGGGAATGTGCTATAAAGTTTGTGGATGACACAAAGCTGGGAGGTATTGCCAATACAGAGAAGGACCGGGATATCATACAGGAAGATCTTGATGACCTTGTAAATTGGAGTGCCTAGCTGCACAGCATGATGGATCTGCCTTGGCAAAACGATCACTTTGGGCTGGGGTTGGGTTACAAATTACCCTAGTGTTGTGTGCAGGGGTAAGAACATAAGAACGGCCATACTGGGTCAGTCCAAAGGTCCATCAAGCCCAGTATCCTGTCCTCTGACAGTGGCCAATGACAGGTGCCCCAAAGGGAATGAACAGACAGGTTATTATCAGGTGATCCATGCCCTGTCATCCAATCCCAGCTTCTGGCAAACAGAGGCTAGGGACATCATTCCTGCCCATCCTGGCTAATAGTCATTGATGGACCTATCCTCTATGAATCTGTCAAGCTCCCTTTTGAAGCCCATTATAGTATTGGCCTTCACAACACCCTCTGGCAAGGTTGACAATACGCTGCATGAAAAAATCTGCACACCGTATTCAAGGTGTGGGTGTACCATGGATTTATATAGAGGCAATATGATATCTTCTGTCTTGTTATCTATCCCTTTCTTGATGATTCCCAATATTCTATTCACTTTTTTGACTGCTGCTGCACATTGAGTGGATATTTTCAGAGAACTATCCACGGTGACTCCAAGATCTTTTTCCTCATTCGTTGTAGCTAAATTAACCCCCATCATATTGTATGTATAGTTGGGGTTATTTCTTCCAATGTGCATTACTTTACATTTATCCACATTAAATTTCATTTGCCATTTTGTTGCCCAATCACTTAGTTTTGTGAGGTCTTTTTGAAGTTCTTCACAGTCTGCTTGGTCTTAACTATCTTGAGCAGTTTAGTATCATCTGCAAACTTTGCCACCTCACTTTTTACCCCTTTCTCCAGATCATTTATGAATAAGTTGGATAGGATTGGTCCTAGGACTGACCCTTTGGATGGAGGATGAAAGATCCAGGGAAGTAGAGCAGTCAACGGGAGCAGAGAGAAGCCTTCCCATAGTTGGGACTCTCCTTCCAGATGGTGTTGGGATATCTTCTCGAACCGAAAAAGAATGGCTTAGGTTTGGGAATCTCCCTCACATCCTTGACAGTGAAGATAAGAAATGCTATTATCCTTATTGTATTAATAAAGGATAGAGGAACTGTACTTAGCCTGCCTGATTGAGGGGATCACCCTAAACTGAATCTTACACATTAAGCAGGGGGTAGGGATGCTAAATCCCAGAGAAAGAGTGAAGGCTGAGTTTTTTTGCTCTAACTTAGTGCCATGGGTTCTGCCCAAAGAGTCCTAGCCACCATTTGACTCTTTCCTCTCTAGTGTTTAAAGACAGAGCTGATTAGGCTTAACTGAGGGTCTGTGTTTGTGTTCAGTGATTACACGAGCAGAATCACTGATAAATAGGTTTAAGGACAGTGGGTAAAGGGATAAAGACAGTGATGAAATGAAAGATAATGCAAAGGCTGTACTGGCACCAAGGTTCCCTGCTACTCAGTGAAATCATTAAAGACCGGGGTTAAACAATGGACCCTCAGAATGTAGCATGATGGGAATAGCAGCAAGAATCCAGCAGTAGCAGCAAAGAAAAACAGCCAGTTTCAGAGGTGTGACTGCAGAGATGTTGTTCAATGTTCTCTCCCTTTTAGGGTGAGAGGTGACCACACCTCTGAACTCTGGGACTTTGCTAACCAAGGACAGCCAATTGTGAGGGGGGTGCAGCAGAGGGAGAGGGGAGTGATGTGCTAAAGGGACATTCATTCATCTGACTTTTCCCCTGCAAGGTGAGAAGCTGAGGCAAAGGATACTGCCCAATATGTTTTGGGGTCGGGTTTCCTTATGGTCACATGCTTTTTAATGTGGTTGTGAAGTTGTCACAAACTAGTGCTGGTTCCCTTTTCCTTTTAATAAAAGCTTTCTCTTTGCCTGTATGTGGGGAAGTATTGCCTCTTAGAGGCACCCAGCAGTGGTGTTTAGTTTTCCCAGATTACCGGGAGCTGGTTCTGTTTTGCAATGTTAAGAGGAACCTGTAGATCAGTGAGATTGACTGAAGCTCACGAGCAGCAAGAGGCTCTTTAATTTGTCTCCTGCAACTCTTTGCAGCACATGATATTAAAGCGCTGTGATTTAATTATCTCGCGTGAATGTCCTGAACACTATCTATTGGCTGTAATTGGGGTGCGTGTGTGTGTCCTGAGAAGGGGAAGATCTTTCTTAGGCAACTACCTCCAGGAGAGGGTTCACAGCTGAGATTCCTGAGTGGAGGGAAGTGCCTCCTTCCAATCTGTCAGGCACCTAAGGCCCAGCTCAAGGGGAGCATCTGGCCCTGAGTCTCACTGCCTTCTCAGCATTTCGCCCCTGGCTGGCTCAGGTAGGTCCCTGTTCGGCATGCTGACTTCAGTGGTCTCTTTTTAAGTGCCTGACTTTGCCCATGTGTTATATGAGGGCCTGGGCACCTAGCTCAGGGCTGTGAATTCCCTGTGCAGCAGGGCACCTGGGAGCTAGGTATCACAATGCCCAAGTCCCCTTTGTGAACATAGCACCTAGACTGGCCTCAGTTTCCCATCTGAGAGCACTGCCATACATCTCTGGGGTATTGGGAGGACAAATGCATTGAGGTCAGAGGCGCTTAGATCCTATAGTGACAAGGGCCATGGAAGTCCCTTAGAATGCTCTGCTACCAGCGGGGTATGGTCTGGCCAGCCAGTGGGTGCAGCCAGCTTCTGTGCCAGCCAGAGCTTCTACATAGCCATCTCATCAGGCCCATGTCATGGTCACCTAGCTTAGCGCGAAGCCAGGCAGCCCACACCTCGTGTGAGGTTTAGCCCTTCATCTTAAAAATGCCCATGAATTCCAAGGCTTTAGCCTCTGTCAGAGTTGCTGAGCACGCCCAGTTCCAACTGCCACCAGCCACAGCTGCAGGGGCTCAGCCCCTCCAGAAACCAGGCTCAAGTTGGCTCAACTTGGGCTCTCCAAACCAGAGTATAAATGACCTGGATTAGGAGTGAGGGAGTAGAGAATTGCCACCACATGAGGGCGCTGCTGCATTCACCAGCCACAGCTGGGCTCCATGCCACACTTAAAATTATTTAGATTTTGATGTGATCCTAACGCTGCCTAATTCCCTGCAGTTTCATGTGTGTTCAGGCTATTTCTTTGGATCTTGTCTGAAGCTGCTGTATTGTGTTGCAGTGCACTGCTTCAGAGGCTGCCTCATTCCACCCAGAGGTGCCTGCTGTAGGGTGAACGGGATGTGATTTCTGTCTGTACAGTGCTTTGAGATTCTTTGTCTTGAAGGGTGTTGTGTGGACATGAGCATGGCAGAGGTGATGAGAAACACAAAGGATTGCACACTCAAACTTACCTGGGCTGTGTCTGTGACCACCTACAACCTCCCAGCTGTCTGCTTATGGAGGCTGTGCTCATTACTGTAAGCCTCTGAGCTCCTCTCCTGCATGCTGTATCCAGGGAGACCTGATGTCCATCATCGTGGTACTTAGCTGTGGCTAACAAGTGCCCTGGGTTTGCTTTATCAGCCTGTTCAGTAGGTAAAAGCCTTCACCATGGACCCAGCACGAGGACGGAGTTTGGTGACCATCAGGAGAAGGAGGGCATGAGAGAGGGCAAAATGCTTCTTGGAATTCTGGCCAAGTGCCAGGGAGCAGGCAGTCAGGATGGCAGGCGGCATGAGGAGATGTTCAAGGAGTGGTGGGAGGACAGAGAACTCCAGATGAGCATGGGGCAGTTAGTGGAAATGCAGCCAGTGCTGCTGGAGAACACATGGGAACAGGCAATCTTAGTGCCTTGCTTTGCGGAGCATGGAGAACACAGGTTACTGGCAGATGCATTGCACTCTCTAGGAGAGCCCCCTGCACATCACTAAGGGGAACAGCCATGGCCTGAGGTACTGCAGTTTGTACGGCTCTGCAGGGCCGCCGAGAGCAGGTTTGGGCCCCGGTGAAAAAATTTTGTTGAGCCCCCCAGCAAGGGCGGACTGGCTAAACAGGGCTGTTGAAGCCAGGCCCAGGGTTCCTTCTGGACTACCAGGCTCTGGTAATTTGTACCAGCTTCCCCCTCCTCTCATTGGCCCTGCAGGCTCTGCTGGGACGTGTGTCTGCTGCGTGGTTTAGTTCAGGGGCGCTTGGTCTAGGTGGGGAGCCGAGAGCCAAAGCACAGCCATTTCCAGGCCGAGCACTTTCCCCCGTTCCTGGGCCCTTCCTATTGCTGTGTTCAGAGGCTAGGCAAGACTGGCACAAATTTGGCATACTGATCTTATCAACTGCCACATCAGGGAACCCTGACTGCATGAATTCATCTGTTATATCCTGCACCATGCCCACTGTCTTCCTGTGCAGTAGGACATGCTGAATTCCCTGGCAGACATCCATCAGTGCCCCACTGAAGATTTACTCACAGACCAGTAACAATCTAGTGTGGCGAGTTCCCATATTTCTGTGCCACTCCACATTGGTGACAGCTCTCGTCATAGTGCTGCAGGTCTGGGTAAACTTGAGACACAATTCCAGGAACACGACCTTCTGCACCTGGCAGTTCTGGAGGCACTACTGGCCATCCAGGGTCTCCAGAATGATCCGGTCCCACCATTCAGTGCTTATTGGTTGGACCCCAGATTGTCAATCCACTCAGTGTGGTTGCTTTGAGCATAGATCAAAGAGGAATGGCTCACCAAGCTCAGCACTCCTGTGCCTCTTGGCTGAGTGTAGCAGGGTCTTCTTTCCTGTCTTAACAACACATAGGAGCACTGCATTCTCTGTCCCTCAGCCATGATGACAATGAGCACAGGCAGAGATGCCTTCTTGGGCTGATGGATATTTGACCCCTGTGACGGGTTGGATCACAGAACCCCACATGGGAGCTGCCACCTGATGTGCCAGGACTACCTCTGCTCCTGCTTTCCCTGCCAGCTCGGGACCCTAGCACCCTGTCTTGCTGAGCCAGACACCCTTCTCTGCTCCAACAAAGACGCAGGGTCTCAATTACTTGCCCCGAAGCTGCAGACTTAACTGAAAGCAGCTTACAGAAGTGTTCCTGTCTTTAACACTCAATGCTCAACTCCCAATGGGATCTAAACCCAAATAAATCCGTTCTACCCTGTATAAAACGTATACAGGGTAAACTCATGAATTGTTTGCTCTCTATAACACTGATAGAGAGGTATGCACAACTGTTTGCCCCACTCCCAGGTATTAATACATATGCCAGGTTAATTAATAAGTAAAAAGTGATTTTATTAAATACAGAAAGTAGGATTTAAGTGGTTCCAAGTAGTAACAGACAGAACAAAGTGAATTACTAAGTAAAATAAAATAATACACGCACATCTATGTCTAATACAGTAAGAAACTGAATACAGATAAGATCCTCACCAGTTCCAGAATGCTTCCTTTTACAGACTAATCTCCCTTTAGTCTGGGTCCAGCAATCCCTCACACCCCTTGCAGTCACTGTCTTTTGTTCCAGTTTCTTTCAGGTATCTTTGGGGATGGAGATGCTCTCTCTTTAGCCAGCTGAAGACAAAATGAAGGGGTCACCCATGGGCTTAAATAGACTTTCTCTTGTGGGTGGAGACCCCCCTCCTCTCTCCTATGCAAAGTCCAGCTCCAAGATGGAGTTCTGGAGTCACCTGGGCAAGTCACATGTCCATGCATGACTCATAGTTTTTACAGGCAGAAGCCATTGGCCACCTGGTATCTTGAATGTGGATTGGAGCATTCCAAGATGCATTGTTCCTTAAGTGCTTCCTGATTGGACACTTAACTTTGTGAATTCCTTTCTCCAGGAACTGACCAAATGCTCTATTAAGGTTATTTAGAAATCAAGCCAGTACATGGCCAATTGAGTACAAACATGAAACATGCATACAAATAGGATTAATAGATTCAGTAGTTCATAACCTTTACATAGATATGTTAAATGGCATATGTAGCACAGAACATATTCCAGTTATGTCATATATATTCATAAGCATATTTCTATAAAGCCTTATCGGGGAGGTGGGTTTCACAACCCCTTCTCCTGCAATTCCCTCAGATGCCAGTAAGTATCCTACATTGTGCTGTGAGAATGTCCCTGAAGCCATGTGCTCTGAGGTATGCATGGTGTAATGTGCCGCTCTGTGGACACAAGCGTTGCAACGTGCAGTGGTGCAAGGACAACAGTGTGAACACCCTCCGCGAACTAGCTGTGCTGAGCTAACTGAGCCATTAGAACTGGCCTCAGTGTGAACCCTGGGCAGAGACAAGCCCCAAGACTCCCCATAAGAGACAATGAAGTTGGAGTTTTTATCCTGTCTGTGCTGAACAACCCGATGCTTCTGTGGGGAAAGTAAAAAGGAAAAGCTCAGCAGGATCTGAAGAGAGATGGAGGGAGAGCCGGAAAGAAGCAATTAGGACAAAAGACAGGACAGGTTCCTTGGCCCCGGAGTCCAACGCAGGCAACCATAGCACATAATCCCCTTCAGAAATTGATCAGACCCCATCTCCAAATGAGTTGCATTTGCCTTTTGCTTGGCCACACCGCACTGGTGGCTCATAGTCGTCCTGTGACTGAACAATACACCCACGTGTTTCTCCTCTCTTGTTTTCAATGGATGAGACACCAGTTTATAGAAGAAATTCTTGTTATTAGACCCTAAGTGCAAGGCTTATTAAATTTCTATTGCTCCACTCCTCTAGGTCATCCCATTCATCCTGTACAATCTTCCAATCCTCCACAGTATTGATGCTGTTTTCTAACTTTGTGTTGCCAGCAAATTTCATTAGCTCACATCCTACTTTTGTGTCAACGTCATTAATGACGAGATTAAATAAGATGGGGGCCAAGACCCATCTTTCAGAAAGTACATTAGACTCTGTCAATGAGAAAAGAAACAGGAGACAGACAGGAGCATGTGAGTGGAAGTAAGAGCTTGTGAGAAGCCAACCTGACCAACCTGATTGCCTTCTATGATGAGATAACTGGCTCTATGGATATGGGGAAAGCAGTGGGTGTGATATATCTTGACTTTAGCAAAGCTTTTGGTATGGTCTCCCAGCAAATTAAAAAAGTATGGATTGGATGAATGGACTGTTAGGTGGATAGAAAGCTGGCTAGATCGTCGGGCTCAATGGGTAGTGATCAATGGCTCCATGTCTAGTTGGCAGCCAGTATCAAGCAGAGTGCCCCAGGGGCCAGATCTTTATCAATGATCTAGATGATGGGATGGATTGTACCCTCAGCAAGCTTGGAAATGACACTAAGCTGGGGGGAGAAGTAGATACGCTGGAGGGTAGGGATAGGATGCAGAGTGACCTAGACAAATTGGAGGATTGGGCCAAAAGAAATCTGATGCGGTTCAACAAGGACAAGTGCAGAGTCCTGAACTTAGGATGGAAGAATCCCATGCATCGCTTCAGGCTGGGGACTGACTGGTTAACCAGCAGTTCTGCTGGGGATTACAGTGGACGAGAAGCTGGATATAAGTCTGCAGTGTGCCCTTGTTGCCAAAAAGGCTAATGGCATATTGGGCTGTATTCGTAGGAGCATTGCCAGCAGATCAAGGGAAGTGATTATTCCCCTCTATTCGGTCACACCTGGAGTATTGCGTTGACTTTTGGGTCCCACTGCAAGAGGGATGTGGACAAATTGGAGAGAGTCCAGCGGAGGGCAACGAAAATGATCAGGGGTCTGGGGCACATGGATTGTGAGGAGAGGCTGAGGGAATTGGGCTTGTTTAGTCTGCAGAAAAAAAGAGTGAGGGGGGATTTGATAGCAGCCTTCAACTACCTGAAAGGGGGTTCCAAAGAGGATGGAGCTCGGCTGTTCTCAGTGGTGGCAGATGATAGAACAAGAAGGAATGGTCTCAAATTGCAGTGCGGGAGGTCTAGGTTGGATATTAGGAAATACTATTTCACTACGAGGGTGGTGAAGCACTGGAATGGGTTACCTAGGGAGGTGGTGGAATCTCCTTCCTTAGAGGTTTTTAAGGTCAGGCTTGACAAAGCCCTGGCTGGGATGATTTAGTTGGGGATTGGTCCTGCTTTGAGCAGGGGTTGGACTAAATGACCTCCTGAGGTCTCTTCTAACCCTAATATCTATGATTCTAAACCTGTGTAATGGTCCAGGACAGCTGACCTAACGCTGGATGAAGCTACAACTCCTGGCACAGAAAAGTGACTGTTGCACTGTTTAGTGAACACTGTCAAGCTGTCCTGCAGGGATATGTGCAGCCTGGTAGGAACCAAGCCCCAAAGTGGCTGTGAGTTCGATACTTAGATTTCACCAACTAGTTATCAAGTGCGAACTCCTCAGGTGTTGTAACAGCCTGACCATGGTGTCACAGACACTCTGATCTGTCCTGCCACCCAGGTGAGCTGCCTTTGTGTTAGGTGGTCCCTTACACCAATGATCATAGCACTAATCAGGTTACTCGCAGTTTCAAAGGACCTGTCACTTACCCCAGGTCAATTGCACCTTAGATCGCACACCAAAGACAATGCTTTTGGCCAATCCTATAATAAACTAGCTAATGATTTATTAAATAAGAAAAGGAAATGAGAGTTATTTATAAGGTTAAAGCAGGTAAACATAGATACACAAATGAGTTACAATCTTAAATTTCAAAAGGTAATAAAAGCTTCTATAACAAGCAAGCTCTATATGTCCAGGCTAAGCAACTGGGAATCCCTTGCTTATGCCTAGAAACCTTGCCTCATAGAGTCCAAGAAGCACTGAAATCCAGTCCCTTCCTCCTTGTTAGTGTTTTTTTATTCCCTTCCCACCTTCTGCAAGCTTAGGTGATGGGAGGAATTCATTTGCAAGGCTCATCTTCCAGGGAGGGGCAGAGTAAACAAAGTCTTTTGTCCCCTTTTAATGTTCCACTCTAGTCCATCTGGTGTCGCTGGGCCTCCCTTGTGTGGCAGGACATAACTCCTTCTGCTGAAGACCATGAAGACCACTGATTCATGTCTCCCTGCCGGCTGGTGGTTCAGACCATCACAAAGGCTCACAAAGCAAACACTTCAATGTTATCTTACAATGTGGGATTTAGATGTTACAAGTGGGATTAATGCCGCAGCAACTCACAAGCGCTTCATAAAGTCTAAACACCAAACACATTATTATCATTCTGATACCTATTTGAACAATACTAACAGCCAAACTGATTCCAGCTCTGTACTTGTCAGTATTCACCTAAGGCACTTTGGCAAGAGCTGGTGCTTGGTCTGCCAGCATCACAAACACTATCTGTCTAAGATACGGCTCTGGCCTCCATCACTGTAGTAGCTGGGAGAGCAAGATGTTTGGAGTTTGAGGGGTTGTTTAGCAAGAAGAACCCAAACAAATGTGGGGAAAATGGCAACATTTCAAGCAAGGTCATTTTTAAATGCTTCCCTGTGAAAGTGAGCCAGTATTTACTGAAAAAATGGTAGAGGAAATTCACTTATCCTCTGAAGGGCTACTGCCAAATTTGGAGATTAACTTCAGTTACTAAAGGGAGGAATTTGAGACCTGCTTTAAGTGGAAAGCACAGCTCAGCTAACCACAGAATCCCCCTGTCTCTGTAATGTATATACCGCAGCTGGAACATCTCTGAGGCCTGGTGGCCTCTGGCCATCCAGGAGAGAGGGACAGGTATGATGTGGGCCGCAGTGCAAACTCACTCCAGCCTCTCTGCCGAACTGGCCAATGGGGTGTCACGCACTGTTCACTGTGGTCAGGCATTTGTGCTGAGGACGCCAGTTCCTTAGGAAGTGGGCCGAGCTGTCCCTCTTGTCCTGACTCATCACACACAGGCCAGCAAACAGCCAGCAGATAGAGACGTCCAACAGTCCCTGCTGGCCTGAATTTGCCCTGCTGACTCCATTACCCATTCCCAAGAGCCCTGCATGAGGCAATGATGTCACACATCCCTTTGCTGTTCTGCTGTTGGATGGGTTTTGGGGCCCCCACTCCTGGCTCGTCACTAATGCAAATGCCACTCTTAGAGCTGTGAAAAGAGAGGACGGGATGGGAGTGAGGAGCAGACCTGGATCTGAATAAACCTGTCAGCATGCGTGCATGTGTGTGTGTGTACATGCACACACCTCGCTGGCAGGGACATGGCTACAGTATAGCTCTAGCCTGCACTGCAGATGGGCACTGAATAATGTTCTATAACCAGACTAGAGCTTGAGTCTTTGCCCAATCTAGGCAGCAGGCCCTGTCCTGGCTGGTGAGTAGTAGGAATTTGTACTGGGGAAGGGAGGCCTCAGCACAGCCTAGCTGTTTCTCTTTCCCCCAGAAGTGTCTCATTCCTCCCCATTGCTATGCCATGAACCATGCACCTGAGTAACAGCCTGCCCCAAACTACTCCTGGGGGAATTCTGCACCAAAAAAAAAAAAAATTCGGCACACAATATTTTTAAATTCTGCAAAATTCTTCATGTTTTATTTGTCAGAATAACAAATATAATCACACCTGTTTCAATTATTTTGGTAATTTATTTCAAAATACCTGTTAGCAAGTACGTCCGTAACAATACAGACAATGAAAAAGATTTAGGATTTTTTTTTTTGGTCAAATAGAATCCTTACTAGGCATATAAATACAGAACTTTGAGTAATTCATTTAAACTACAATACAGAACCGTATTTTCCACCTCCCCCCTCAGAAGCAGTGCAAAGGCTTGTGGGAGTCAGGGGTAACAGGAGCTGAGGAAGAGGGATGGATCCTAGGAGTGAACTTGGAGGATTGTTTGGTGTGGGTGGGAGAAATATGGAAGGAGTGTTTTTGGGGGGGCAGGGAGGAATTGTTAAGGAGTCTTCCCCATGTAGAGCTTGTTTGACCCTAGCCCCTCCCATTCAGTCAGGCACATTTGCCTTTGTCCCCATGTGTCCTTGCACCCCCTCCCCCTGTCCCCATGTGTCCCTCCACCTGCACTCAGACACCCTTCATGTGTCCCTGCACTCTCCCATGTGTCCCTGCACTTCCTCCCCCATCCCCATGGGTCTCTGTGTCCCCTCAGCAACCCCTCTTCTCTCATGTGGCCCTGCATCCCCTCCCCACTGTCCCCATGTTGCCCTGCACCTCCACTCCCATTCAGCCCCTGCCCCAGTCTGTCCTCCCGCAATAGCCCTTATGACCCCCAGTCTCTGACCTCCTAGCCCAACGCTGGCTATCCCCCCATCCCCTACATGGCCTGACAAGTGCTGCCAGGCAGGCAACTTCTTCCCTTCCTTATCTGCAGCTGGGGCTGCTCCTACCCTGGAGTGGCAGATCTGTTCTAGCATCACAGTGGCCTCTGCTGGGCACAAGGTGGAACTGCAGAAACTTTCTGGCAGAGGTTATTTTAGTGTCCATCTCATGCTGCACCCACCTGGCACGTTTCCAGTTCACTTGGCCCCTCTCCCTGGCAAATGGGCCTGGGTGGGGAGTGGAGGTGGTGGGTGGGACAGATCTGCTTCTCCTGCAGGGTGAGGGTGGCTGCTCTGGGTTGCTGCCTTTGCGCACGGGAGGAGGTGGAGGCCTGTGTGGCAGGTAACTCTGGTGGGTTGAGGAGAGTGCGGCAGCCCCAGGCCGGGCATGGGAGGCAGCAGGGGATGTGTGTGACTGGGGAAGGCACTGGGAGGCAGTTTTCGCTGCTCAGCCCGAGCTGTGGGTAGTGCCCTCTCCCTTCCCCTTGCTGAGGTGTCTGTGAGTCCCCCCACCCAGAGGTGGCCCAGAGGCACATGATCCTGACTCCTGTGGCCCCAGACCCCACAGTGGGATTGGCTGCCCTGGCCCAGGTAGGTGGGGATGAAAGGTTCCTGCGGCCAAAGGATATGTCATGTGCTCCTCTACCCCTCTTTAAATTCTGCCCCCCTACTCCCAACATTTACATGTCACCTCTGGCATGGCTCCTTCCTTCTGTAGCCTGCAGCTTGGCCTGCCCATGGGCTCTTCCCCAGACTACTCCTCTGCAGAATAAACTAATTCTGTGGAACAAGAGAAACAAAAGGCCCCGTACTGGGCTACCTGCCACAAGGCAGTGCTGGGGTTTACTAGTTGCTGATCAGGCGCTGGCCCCCACCCGTCCTTCCTTTGCAGGGCTCGCGCGAGGGTTCTCTCCCACACCACTGCAACTACTGACCAAGGACGGGAGGATTCACCATCACTGACAATGGTCAAATCCAGCTGGGATGTTTGTCCACCAGCTCTCTGCTAGGAATACTGTGGGGGCAGGTCTCTGGCCTGTCTTACAGAGTTCCACAATAGTCCCTTCTGGCCTGGGAATCGCTGCATCTCCCAAAGCCAGTGGGACTGAATTGGTCTTTCCCCTTGTAATGCCTCTGGCCAGGCTTGACATCTCACCTAGTTGTACCCCCTACTTGGTCAGTGTGGGGGCTGTCCATAGGTGCTGACTTTTATTTTTCCCTGGGGGTGCACCATCCTCATTCCACCCCGAGGCGCCACCCTGCTCTGCCCCCCTCTCCAATCCTGCCCTCACTGTGCCTCTTCCTGTCCCAGCTCCAGCCCATGCCCCGAGGCTTCTGCCTACTTGCCACTCACTGCTCTCCTCCCTCCCCCAAGTGTTTCCTCCAGCCACTGAACAGCTGTGGCTACTGGGTACGGAGCACCCACTATTTCTTTCCTTGGGTGCTTGAGCCCCAGAGCACCCATGGAGTCAGCACCCATGTGTCTATCTGCCCATCATAGGTGGGTGGTCAGTGTCCCTGGGTTGGGTATCGCTGGTGAGTAGTCAGTGTCCCTGGGTTATATCTTTCTCGTGTGGACTGGTACTTAGCCTGATTCACAAGTGTAGGGCCAGGGCTCATTATGCAGTATATTCATAGCAGCTCTTATGTGAGAACAGCCACACTGAGTCACGCCAATGGTCCATCTAGCTCAGTATCCTGATTGCCGACAGTGGCCTAGGCCAGGTGCTTCAGAGGGAATAAACAGAACAGACACACATTGAGTGGTCATCCGATCAGCCACACCGAGGTTCTGGCAATTAGTGGCTAGAGACACTCAGAGCAAGGTGTTGCATCCCTGACCAGCCTGTCAAATAGCCATTGATGGATCTATCCCCCAGGAATGTATCTAGTTCTGTCGTAGTGTTGGCCTTCACAACATCCCCTGGCAAAGAGTTCCACATGTTGACTGTGTGTTGTGTGGAGAAGTACTTCCTTCTGTTTGTTTTAAACCTGCTGCCTATTAATGTCATTGGATTAACCTTGATTTGTGTGTTATGTAAAGGAATAAATTATACTTCCCTATTTACTTTCTCCACATCACTCACAATTCTATAGACCTCTATCATGTCCCCGCTTAGTCGTCTCTTTTCCAAGCTGAAAAGTCCCAGTGTTTTTAATCTCTCCTTCTCATGTCTGAGTCCCTTGTGATGGATTCCCACCCTTCTCCAGGATGCACCTGATGTACTGGGGTTCCACTGAGCCTGTTCCACCAGCCTGAGCTCCCTCACCTTGTCTTGCTGCACGCGCATACACACACACACACACACCTGCAGAATGACACTGATACTGAAATCGGTGCTGCATGGGAAGGCTTTCAGCTAGGGAATTGCCCAGCGCTCAAGTGCACGCCCCCTCTGTGGTGTAAACCCAAAATTGTCTTGTCTTGTGCTGCACAGGAATCTGGACAGCGCAAGCTCAGGAAATCTGCCCCCTCCCTCAGTGTGGAGGAAGATATGCACAGCTTTTTGCGCCCTCCCGCCTCCCTGTTACAAATTACACAAACTGGTTTTGGAATAAACAAAAACCAAGTTTATTAACTATAAAAGGTAGATTTTAAGGGCTAGCAAACAGAACAAAGCAGATTACTGAGCAAATAAAACAAACACGCAGACTAAGTTCAATACACTAAAAAACTGGCTACAAATAGTAATTTCTCACCCTAAAATGTTGTTTTAAGCAGATTGCAGAATTTCTTTTTGTACAGACAGCTCTTGCTTGCAGTTTAAATCTCCAAGTATATCCTTCACGGGCCAGACACTGTTCCCAGCCTGGGTTCAGTACTTCCCCCTTCCTTCCCTTTTGTCTTTGTTTCTTTGATGTCTCAAGCAGTCATCTTGGGTGGGGATTCAGTGTAGAACGAACCAAGATTACTTTCCTTCCCAGCCTTAAATAGGATTTGCATATGGTGGGAATCCTTTGTTTCCCAGTTTGACGACACCCCCACCTTAATGGAAAAACACTAGAAGTACAAAATGGTGTCCAGTACCACGTGACAGGCTGTTTGCATACTGTCTGGTGGGCATTCCCCAGGTGAAAACACAGTTGTAATTGTTAGATAGTCAATATTCCTAACTTTAGATTCAGAAATGATACATGCATATGAATTGGCTAATCATATTCAGTAAATCAGAACCTTTCCAATGATACTTCACATGATCCATCTTTCATAAAATGGAAAGTGCAAAGCGCTCCACTTGGGAAGGAAAAATCAGTTTCACATAAACAAAATGGGAAGAGACTGTCTAGGAAGGAGTATGACAGAAAGGGATCTAGGGCAGGGTTAGGCAACCTATGGCACAGGTGCCAAAGGCGGCACGCGAGCTGATTTTCAGTGGCACTCACACTGCCTGGGTCCTGGCCAACGGTCTGGGGGGCTCTGCATTTTAATTTAACTTTAAATGAAGTTTCTTAAACATCTTAAAAACCTTATTTACTTTATATACAACAATAGTTTAGTTATTATAGACTTATAGAAAGCGACCTGCTAAAAAGGTTAAAATGTATCATCGGTACGTGAAACCTTAAATTAGAGTGAATAAATGAAGACTCGGCGCAGCACTTCTGAAAGGTTGCCGACCCCGATGTAGGTGTTATAGTGGATCACAAGCTAAATATGAGTCAACAGTGTGATGCAAAAAAAAAGCAAACGTGATTCTGGGATGCATTAACAGGTGTGTTGTGAGCAAGACACGAGAAGTCATTCTTCCACTCTACTCTGCGCTGGTTAGGCCTCAACTGGAGTATTGTGTCCAGTTCTGCGGACCGCAGAAAGATGTGGAGAAATTGGAGAGGGTCCAGAGAAGAGCAACAAGAATGATTAAAGGTCTTGAGAACATGACCTACGAAGGAAGGCTGAAAGAACTGGGTTTGATTAGTTTGGAAAAGAGAAGACTGAGAGGGGACATGATAGCAGTTTTCAAGTATCTAAAAGGGTGTCATCAGGAGAAAGGAGAAAACTTGTTCATCTTAGCCTCTAAGGATAGAACAAGAAGCAATGGGCTTAAACTGCAGCAAGGGAGGTTTAGGTTGGACATTAGGAAAAAGTTCCTAACTGTCAAGGTGGTTAAACACTGGAATAAATTGCCTAGGAAGGTTGTAGAATCTCCATCTCTGGAGATATTTTAGAGTAGGTTAGGTAAATGTCTATCCAGGATGGTCTAGACAGTATTTGGTCCTGCCATGAGGGCAGGGGACTGGACTTGATGACCTCTCAAGGTCCCTTCCAGTCCTAGAGTCTATGAATCTATGAATCTAAAAAAAATATATCTTACATATGTCATATTTCTATGAAGAATACGGGGCATAATGTCATATCCCTCATACACCATCCAAGGGCCATGCCTCTTAGCATAGATATCCCTGGTGTGTGGCAAAGGACTGGCCAACAGACGCTTTGAGAAGGTTTGGCTGCTGTATGGCTCTCAAATGTGTACCTAGACAAGCCCTTGAGAGGATATCACCTTGTGGAAAAGGGGAAAGAGGAGGATCACTTGGTGATATGTAAGAAAACTATTGAGAAAGATGCTGCTATCATGGAAATAGATGCCAGTGGAGCAAGCACTCTATCATTAACCAGTTGGAGATGGAGTGCTGGGCATGGGCCCAGCTAAGCTAATCAGTGCCCCTGCGCGCAGTGCAGCTTTTGTGATGTCAGTGTCTCTGGGTAGAGGCTTTGCTCTTACGCTGTCTGGGAGCCACTGTCTTAGTGGGCCAGTAGAAAGGCCCAGACATGTATGTTTGCCTAGGGACAGGGAGGGGTTAATCTGGCCCTAGCCATGTGCTCAGGGCTCAGGAGATGGGCACTACCTTTCCCCGCCACCCCAATGGCCAGGCCCCTGTCAGGATCCTGTGATGTCCAGGCTCCCCGCCCCTCCAGGAGCCTGTGATGGCCAGGCCCTCCCCCCCACCAGCCTGGATGGCCAGGTGCTCCCGCTCCCCCCCCCCAGCAGTCTGTGATGGCCAAGCGCTCCCCCCCCAGGAGTCTGTGATGGCAAGACCCCCCCCATGACTCTGTGATGGCAAGACCCTTCCCCACCCAGGAGCCTGTGATGGCCAGAACCTCTCCCCCACAGGAGTCTCTGATGGCCAGGACCCCCTCCCCTCAAGTCCTGTGATGGCCAGGCCCTCCCCATCCCCTGAGCGTGCTGTAACTGTGTCAAGGGCAGCAGGAGGGAGTTGAGCCTTGTTTTCTTTCCTTGTGGGTGCAGTAAGCAAATCCCAGCATCCTTGCTGGCCTGGAACTGGCCGCCTGCCCGGAGTTAGGAAGAACAGAGGAATGAGACTCCACTTGGGCAGCTCTGTGCACAATGCCCAAATATAGACATTTTGCTGGGTCCCAAGAAGTCAGCTTTAGAACCAGACTCGGCAGCCGGCAGCATCTGCAGCTAATGCGGGGTATGAGCCTGACTCAGCGATCTGCTGCAGGGATCAGCTGAATGAGTAGCGATGCCTGGCCAGGGAGGGTTCCCTCTGGCTTGGTGCAGCCCTGAGCCCATCTTGCACAGTGAGCCGGCTGGCTATGTGTTTGCAAGCACATGCATGGAAGTATCTGGGTGTAGGTGGGGATGCACATATGTGTTTCTGTGTGCATGTGTACACCCAGGCATGTGTCTGTGCATACTGGGATGTCCATATGGCAAACTCCTATGTGGCGTTCCCACCGGCATTTTGTTAAATGGGGCCTTTTCCATGGTACCCTCTGAAAACTCCTCTCTTATACATGAGTTACGCCCAGAGCCTGATCGGGTAGCAACAGCCTCACTGTGAGTGTTGGAGAATACAAAAGCCCTACAAGGAAGGGTCCATCCCCCCACCAGCCCTTTGGGGCGCATTGGCTAGGGTGAGCCATCCTGGGATTAACCTGTCAGGTGGGGGCGTTGCTGTGGGATGCAGACTCTGGGCCTGGGAGTCAGCGGCCTCCTCCCAGCATAGGATGGGGATGAAGTGCACATGCTGATGTTTTGGGCTCAGCCTTTGGTCCCATTGCCAGTGCTGAGGCATTCCTGACACATGGGCTGTCCCAACTGGCAGACGAGTAGCTCTGCAGTGGCTTTGTCCTTGCGTGGAAAGGACCCAGACGACAGTGTTGGGCATCTTGTTTGCCTATAAGGTTCTCTCAGCTGAGGGTGTGCGGTGGAGGGGTGGTGTGTGGGGGGGGAGGAGGGTGTGTGGGTGTGCTGGCAGCAGGTGTTCTGGGTGTCTGTGGGTTGTGCGGAGGGGGAGCTACGCTGCAGTGATGGCTTTGTGCCTGGTTGACACCACAGCCTTGGCTGTTCTCTGGCAGGTCTCTGAGCTCCAGAGCCAGAGCCTCATGCTGCTATAGTGCCTCCCCTCCTGATGGTCATCGACCCACCTTCGCCCTCCACCCCAGCTGCAGGAGGTTCAGCACCAAATCTTTGCTCCTCCTGGACACTGTAGAAAGGCTGCTACTGCCATGAGGTTCTGTAGCTTGGTCCTCCATTGGCTGTTCGGCTCTGCAGACCTGGACTCATCTGCTGGACTTAGGTTACCAGGGAAAATCAGTTTTGAGTTTATGAAGCCTTGACCCAGCCTCCATGCCTGGCCCTGCCATTTATGAAGTGTATGGAAGGCCCAGCTAGTCTCATTGCTTCTGGGTTTCACCGGAGACTCTCCACCGGGGTCAGCGGCGAGTGTGGCCCTACGGTGACCAAGTGTCTGGTTTTTGACCAGAACACCCGGTTGAAAAAGGATTCTGGCGGCTCTGGTCAGCACCGCCAACTGGGCCGCTAAAGGTCTGGTCAGTGCTGCAGCGCTAAGGCAGACTAGTCCCTACCTATCCTGGCACCGTGCTATGCGGCGCCCCAGAAGCTGCCAGCAGGTCCGGGTCCTAGGTGGGGGAGTGGGGCTATGGGGCTCTGTGTCTGCTGCCCCCGCCCCAAGCACTGGGAACCAGCCAATGGGAGCTTGGAGGGAAGTGCCTGTGGGCAAGAGTGGCGCGTGGAGCCTCCTGCTCCCCCCCCACCTAAGACCTGGACCTTCTGGCCGTTTCCAGGGCACCATGCAGCACGGTGCCAGGAGAGGCAGGCAGCCTGCCTTAGCCCCACTGACTGGGAGCTGCTTGAGATAAGCCCACGCCCCAATCCTGAACCCCAACCCCCAAACCTGGAGCACCCTCCTACACCCCAAACCCCTCATCCCCAGCCCACCACCCCAGAGACCACGCTCCCAGCTGGAGTTCTCACCCCCTCCCACAGCCCAACTCCCTGCCCCAGCCCGGAGCTCCATCCTGCACCTGGAATCATAGGTGCCGACTCCGTGAGTGCTCCGGGGCTGGAGCACCCATGGGGAAAAATTGGTGGGGGCTCTGCACCCATCGGCAGCTCCCCGCACCCCCACTCCAGCTCACCTCCGCCTCTGCTCCGCCTCCTCTCCTGAACACACTGCTTCTCCCCCCTCCCTCCCAGCGCTTGCGCCACTAAACAGCTGTTTTGTGCAGCAAGCCTGGGAGGGAGGGGGGGGAATGTGGCACACTTGTGGGAGGAGGTGGTGCCGGGATTTGGGGAGGGATCCAATAGGGGCAGAGTTAGGGCGGAGACTTTGGCGCAGGGTGGAGTCAGGGCATGGGTGGGGCCAGGGGCACAAGCACCCACTGGAGAAAAAAAAAGTTGGCACCTGTGCCCTGAATCCCTCATTTCTGGCCCCACCCCGGAGCCTGCACCCTCAGTTAGAGCTCTCACCACCTCCCATATCTCAACTCCTTGCCTCAGCCCAGTGCAAGTGAGTGAGGGTGGGAGAGAGCAAGCCACGGACGGAAGGGGAATGTAGTGAGTGGGGGATGGGGCCTCAGGGCAGAGGCAGAGCTAGGGTGTTCAGTTTTGTGTGACTGGAAAGTTGGTAACCCTACCCCCAGTTTGCACTGGACAAACAAGGAGCGACTCAGGCCAGGGCCTCCAATAACTGTCCTTTACTTTGCACTGGTTAGTTGCTTTGCTCTGGCAGGTTTGCCTAGCAACTCTGGAGTTTCCCAGCAGTTGAGCATTTATCTTAATGTGCCTGAAACCCTCAGCCTCCCCCATCAGGAGAAGGAGTTTCCTGCCAACAACCAGCAGGAGCAGCAGAATTCCCATTTAAAAACCTATTTACACAAGGAACAAATCAGCCATGTACATAGATGCAATAGTTCCCTCTGGTGCAAATTCTCCCTGGTGGTTTAATTCCAACCCAGGCCAGTCACATTACCATTAGTGACACTGGCACACCCACAGCCTGGGCCAATCTTCACCAGCAGCCAAGGGCAGGAGTCCTGCTGCTGCAGAGCTGCCCTGCTCTGGTAAACTCTGCAGCAAGCCCCAGGTGGGCTGTTTTCCCCCAACCCCAGAGCCATCCATATTGATCACAGGCAGTGTTTGGTGAGCTTTATTAGTGACACAGTGGGTGATGTTGTACACGGTGCAAACAGGTTTTACCGTCACAGAGGACAGAGCTGAGAACAGCTGCGGTGTTTGCTTGTAGCTTCACACTTTTCAATGTATTCTCCACAATGTCCTTCCCTTCCTGCGTGGCAGGATGAAGCCCGCACTGGGTGGTTCCGGGGGAACGTGACTTGGCTTCTGTTTATAAATCAGCATCTCCAGCACTTAAAAAGCCCTTTGCAGACACTAATTAAATGCTCCCCACCCCCCAAGATGGGCATTAGTCCCTTGTTATACCAAGAGAAACTGAAGCAGCGAGGCTACATGACTTTGCTAGGGCTACAGGGAGTCAGCATCACTGGTGGGTTAGAACTGAGCTGTTCCTGGCTCTGAGGTCTACGCTATTCATTGGCACACACTGCCTGTGCCTTTGAGACAATGGGGCAGGACAGCTCAGAGCATGGGGTGGGCAGGTAACTTGTACTCTGTGCAGTAGCAGAGCATGCAACATTGTCCCCCACATCTTCAAGATGCTGCTGGCAGGTCTTTTGAGTGGGTTACACATGAGCGTCAGAGGGTGTTGGGCCAGCTCAGTGACTGGGTCTTGCTCTGTCAGGCCACAGGGAGATCAGGGATTGGTGCTTGTTGAGATCCCCCAGATCTGATGTGGGGTCTCAGATAGATGCAGTATCAACATGCTTAGTCTCGAGGGTGGGGAATGGGAGCTTGTTGTGCCGAGCTAGGGTCAGGCTCATCCAGCTGCCTAGCAAGCTTGGGTGTAAGTAGGGTGACCAGACAGCAAGTGTGAAAAATCGGGATGGGGTGGGGAGTAATAGGAACCTATATAAGAAAAAGACCCAAAAATCGGGATTGTCCCTATAAAATCAGGACATCTGGTCACCCTAACTGCAACTCCCAGTGCCAAAACCTAGCTCAGGCCCTCAACTCTGGAGATCCCAAGAGGGCAGCTGTCACAAAGCCCTGAAGGAGGCAGGTGTCATGTGTCTGACACTGACATGAGGACTTGGGGTGTTGGTCAGACCTGAAAGCAGGGTGCTTTCATTTCTCATTGAACAGCATGGCGGGCCATTTGCTCCTCAGGTCATGCTTGGCAGCAAGCAAGCCATGCTTGGCGCAAGTCATGCTTGGCAGCCCGCCTGTGCAGTGTGTGAGAGCCCAAGCTCGCTGCAGCATATTCCCACTGTCCAATGGCAGAACTTAGATAATATTTTGACTTCAGGGTCCCAGAGACACAGATAAGGTTTTCATCTTGAGGCGAAAAGACCAAAAACATCAAGACACTTGATCACGGCCCTGGAGAAGCCAAAAGACTACTCACACTTGATCTTAGCTCACAGAGAGCCGAAACTACACCAGCCTTATGTATTTATCCATCAGCAGGGAGAAGTGAGAACAGAGCCCCTCCAGTGCTGCTCCATAACAGCCAGTGCCCATGGCCGGCGTTCTGCTTTCATGGGCCCTGCCCAGCTTACTGTGCTACTGCACCATGCAGCATCAGGGCCCGCACCACGCCTTGAGCCCACTGCGCTCACACTTGGCCGTACCAAGCAGCTGCAAAGGCCCAGTCCCTGGCGACCAAGCCCAGCAAGGCAGACGAGGCCCCATCTGAGCACACCTGCATATTGATCAACACATTGGCAGAGCTGTGCCTTGGGCTGGCCACGCCTGCTGCCCTCTTTCAGAAACTGGACCTGAGATGGCTCCTGGACTTGGGTGCAGCTACAGGCACCAGCAGGTGAGTCAGGCATAGGCGCTGACTCCATCGGTGCTCCAGGCCTGGAGGCTCCAGGGCAGAAGCACCCATGGAAAAAAATTAGTGGGTGCTCAGCACCCACCAGCAACCAGTTCTTCCCCCCACCCAGCACCTCCCACCCACCTGCTGCCCAGCCGATCAACTCGTCCCCCTCCCTCCCAGCACCGCCCGCCCACTCCAATCAGCTGTTCCATGCTGTGCAGGAGGTTCTGGGGGAGTGGGAGGAGCAGGGACAGGGTGTGCTTGGGAGTAGGGGCAGAACTGGGAGGGAAGAGACAGGGCGGGGGTAGGAGTGGAGTGGGGGCAGGGTCTGGGACAGATAAGGGGTTGAGCACCCCCCAGGGCAAGGAAGAAGCCAGTGCCTGTGGAGCCAGGTGCTATGTTGTGACATTGAGCAGTGGGGAAGTTCCCCTCATGCTGATGCGTTATCACTCCTCAGTTCATCTCACCCAGGCTCAAGAGGGCCACAGGTCAGCAGCACGTCAACAGCCCCCTGCTTTCTCATCGTTGGCCATCTGACGGGGCTCTGAGAACAGCCTGAGCCTGGGACAGTGATCCACTAGGGCCCTGCCCTGTGCTTTGGCAAGAACTGCTCAGCAGGGAATTGCCCTCCCCCCCCAAGAAAGCAGTTCTCAGGGCCCCCTCTCCCCGACAATGGTGGCTGAGGGTACCTGGTCTACTGTGAAAATGACACAGTATTTGGCCAATTGGGATGTAAAGGCATGCAAAGCGATGAGGCCAGAGAATGGGCATGGATAGGTGGGCATGGGGCACACAAGAGCAGACCCCAGGGTGTGATTCCCTAGACCCCCCTACTACACCGAGGCAGACCTCCCAGTTCCTCACGCGCAGCCCCCCCTGCTCCTCTGACACAGACCCTCCCCCCACTCCTCAGGGGCAGCCCCGTCCTGCTCCTCTGACACAGACCCTGCCCCCGCTCCTCAGGTGCTGCCCCCCCTCTGCTCCTCTGACACAGACCCTCCCCCTGCTCCTCAGGCACAGCCCCCCCCCCTCCTCTGACACAGACCACCCTCCTCCCGCTCCTTAGGCCCAGCCCCCCCTCTGCTCCTCTGGCACCACTGCCTTCCCCCCGAGCCACTGGGCCAGACCTCCCTGCTCTCTCTACTGGCGCAGACTCCCCTGCTTCTGCCCCACCAGCACAGGACCTACCCTTCTGCTCCCCCACCCAGCACATGCCCCACCCTTCTCTGTTCCACTGACAGACACCCCCCTCCACTGGCACACAGGCCCCTCATCCTCACACACTTATTCACTCCACACTGAGTGGTGCACAACAAGCAACTCTCATCATTAACTCTGAGCTATTTCTTCCAGAGCATTAGGGGCCATTGGAAAGCAGCACTGCATCTGCAGCTGTTCCTGTGCTAAGGCCGCGAAAATCTCCTGGGAGTTCAGAGCCTCCTTGGAAAGTTACAGTCTGTGAAACCAATAGCGAGACAAATCCAGTTGCCTGCACCCCCGAGAAAAGCAGAGCATGCGCCAGCCAGGCTGGGCTGCCCCTGAGGTACATGTGCTGGTGCCACCTCTGAACCTGCCCTCCATTGTGCTCTGCTGAAGGGCAGGTGTGTAGGGAGCACGCACAGCCCCATGGCCATTGACAAAGCTGAGCTAGAGCACACACATGTCACACGCAAAGTGAGGGCTCTGGGCATGCTGGGCTACAGCCTGCAGGCCAAGTACATCCTTCCCAGTGCCTCCCTCAAGGACAGCTGGCTCTGAAAACCAGGAGCAGTGTTCTCTCAGCAAAAACCCTGCTTTCTGCTCGCCAGTCCCAAAGCCCCGTCCCATGCGTGTCCAGCACTAAGGGCAGCAGCACAGTGACAGCAGGATCCGTCGTGTAAAGCATGGCACTAGACAGTGGCTGCACTGAGCCCTGAAGATACTGGGGGGAGGTGACATCTCTGGGCCAGCCCTCTGCACATTTCAGTTATTTCTTTGCATAAAATATCAGCATTAGGTGTATCTCCCCAGCCCCCCCAACACATTCAGCCAATACTAACTGTCGGTGGCAGTCAGCATCTCTCCCCTTGCACCGTACGCTCTCTTTTCCTTTTCAGGGCACTGGAGATCCTAAACCCGCAGAGAGGTGGCAATTCATTTCTGCCCCAAGCATTCTCCTGAGTTTGGCTCTGCATCACTCTAGACAATGTCCCGCTGCCAGTTTTGCCCAACAGCCTCCAAGCCAAGAGCAAAGCAAGGCTCTTTGGGGTGCAGGTTGCTGTCCGTGTGCTGTTCTGTATTGGCAGAGCTACGCAGTTCTGGAGATGTGGACCCAGACATTCAGGGACATCCATCCTGCATCTGCTGCACTTGGTAACTACTCACGCTCCAAACTCTGTCAGCAGGAACAGGAACAAACATGCTTCTCCCCTTCTTGCAACCCTGCCCCCATCTTGCATTGGCACGTCGCACGCTGGTGCTGGCTAAAAGAAAGAGCTTTAAGATTTTTTAAATTGCAAAAATGAATACCAGGTCTGCCGCACACCATCCAATGACCCCAGGGCCCTTCTCAGGGCTGCCCCCCTCAGTTGAACCCCACAGAGAACACTGCTCCTCCAGCTCTGGGGCAGGCAGGTGGCCACTGCAGAGTCCCCAAGGACTGGTCATGTAAACAGTCATAAGAAAGGCTAACATCCTATTTTCTGCCACAGGTCTCATCCATGCGGGAGATCCAGCTTCCATGTTCTATTGCAATAGTTTTGGGACCTCCACCTGCCAAGATAAAAGGGTTGGTTACCCTTCGGCACAGGACTGGAACCAGGGGGTTACTGAAATGGGTTGGGCTTGTTTATTTTTAAATGAATTGAGTGTGAGCCAGGTGTTGTATTAGTAGCCATGGGGAGTAACTCTCTCTTCAGTGGGCAGGCAGCAGCTAAGGGCTCTTTTCCCTGTCCCAGCTCGAGAGGGTCGAGGGGAGTTCAGTCTCCATGGTCCATTCAGTCTGTGCCTCTCACTGATGCCAGAAAACCAGTTGCAATATGGGCAACTCAGGTGGGGCCTGCAATTCCCCAAGCCACTGCTGAGAGACAGAGCACCCCATTACTATTCACCTGAGTCACCAGCCTTCACACTTGACACTACAGGAGATCTCTGTCCTCACATTGAGCCAGACAGAGCCTGTTGTGTATCACCTGGGTTTAGACACCGGCACTGAGCTGAGATGGCGAAAAAGACAGATGTTCACCCCACTAACACCTGGCTCAGCTGAGTCCCATGGCACATGCCCAGTTATCTGTGGCTGGGTTATTGAGGGAGAAGTTGTAGAAAATCCTCAACCTCAGAGTGTAGAAACGCCCCAGAGTCACCACTGTCGGCTGGTGACTCACAGGAAATTTCAGGCTATTAAACTCATCTGAAGCCAATTCTTGGTCCCCCAGCAACTAGCCATTGACTTAAATGGGTGAGACCAGAATTTGGCTGCTGAAAAGAATATAGAAAAACTGCTCAGGAGCCTTCAGCCAGTTGCTTTGGGGTTAGCAGGCTTTGCTGAGGCAAATGGCGAGAGGATCTAGGGAACTGACTAACGTGCCAGAATTCTATTCCAGAGGTTGTTTCTGGTTGGCTAGCACACAGAGGCTCTCCAAAGAAGGTTAGCCTCCCTTTATTCAGTATTCAGGTGACATGAACGTGGTGTCCAAAGGTGCTTGGACTCAAACGCTGGAGGGGGCGGGGGGGCTGTCGGAATCTAAAGCTAGACCTGAAATCTTGGGTCACCCAATGAACCAGGTAATGTTCTGTGGAGATCCCAGCTCCTTGTCCCTCACTTGCCTTCTTTAGCTGTTTGACATTGCTGGATCGAATGGCCGCCAACAGCTGGTCCCTTGAGTTCTTCTCCTGAGCGGGAAGTGCCTTCTCCACCATCTTCCTCTGGGTGGCTGGAGAGAGAGAATTCCTTATATTTTCATTGATCAGGGGTGGGGCTAGTGGAGGTGGGGGTGGGGGAGGTGCAGCCGGAGGCCCACCCTTCTTAGGAGAACTTTTAGGGGAAGACCACGGGGAAGATTTTGGGGATGACTGTGGCGAAGGCTTGGGGGACGCCTTTAGCAAGCCGCCTGCCTTTGGCACCTCTAGCAGGTCCTTCTTCTCACTACGTTCCTGAACCTGCTTCTGTTCCTGCAGGCGTTTCTGCCTTTGCTTGTCCATGTTCCTACTCAGCAGGTTTGTGACTGTCATGCGGGGACCTGCCAGTTCAAAATGATAGCCCAGCTTCAGGAGGGTGGTATTCTCCTTCAACAGCTTGGCTATCTCCATCTCTGTCTTTCCCCCGCAGATGTGTCTCTGGTTATGGAAACGCAGCTCTGTCAGGGTGTTGTTCTGCAGCAGGGCACGGAAGATGGCCAGGATCCCTTTACCTGTGATGTGGTTAGAGTCCAGATTGATGCTGGTTAGTGTCTTGTTTGACTTCAACATAATGGCGATGGCAAATGCGACATGGTCATCAGCACGGGTATTGGCCAGTGAAAACACTTTGACCACGGTATTAAATTCCAAGGCCTCTGTGAAGCGCACCAGGATTTCACTGGTGATGCAGTCAGAGTTATTGACATTGACTTCCGTCATCTCTGGATCATTATTCTTCACTCTTTCTAAGGGCTCATCAAAGATACTGGAAGCTGCTTCTTCCTCTTCCTTGGTCAGGCTTGGGGCGCTATCCACAGTTTTTGAGGAGCTGTTTTCTGGGATCTGTTTAGGCTCTGTCTCTGGTGCTGGAGGAGCCTTTTCCTCAGTGACACCTTTGGAGTCTGTAAGTGATTTCTCCTTACCATCAACCTTTGAGTATTTCTTTAAAGCTGAACACCTTTCTTCTTCTTTACTCTCCTTTTCTCTCTTTTCTTCTCCTTTTCTATTCCTTCCTAGCTCTTTCTTTGGTGCTGCATTCTTCTCTTCTTCCTTTCTGTCCTTTCCTAGCTCTTTCTTTGGTGCTGCATTCTTCTCTTCTTCCTTTCTGTCCTTTCCAAGCTCTTTCTTTGGTGCTGCGCTCTTCTCTTCTTCCTTTCTGTCCTTTCCTATGAGTTTTTTGTCAATGGCCTTGTCTTTGTTCTTGGGGGCCTTTTCTCCTTTGGGTTTTTCATTGCATTTACTCTCTAATTCTTCCTTCCCTTTGTAACTTGTTTTTTGAGCACATTCTCCTTTGTTACATTCTTTTCCCAGATCGAAGTCTCGTTTCCTGACAAGGTCTTGGGAACGAGCTTCCTTGCCCTTTCCTTCCAGGTTCCTGGGGTCTCTCTTCCTCTCTGCTGGCGTCCCTTCCTAATGAGAAAGAAAATCAGAGAAAGAAACAACAAACCATTAGATACAACTCTGTGATGTTATCTGATTAAAATATGACCAGATATTTCATTGTTGCAACCACTGTTATATATTTGCAGCAAATATAGTACAAAGATTGTCTAGTGAGGTGTCTATGAAAAGGTTATGATTTGCTGGTTATGATTATGTTATCTGTATGCATGTATCATTTTTGTATGTGAAGTTATAAGTATTGGCTCTATACTTGGATTTCAATGTTTGTTCCTGGGGGAACGCCCACAAAGTAATTAGCCTGCACATCTTGGAGGGACTATTCAAACTGAGTAACCCAACGAAAGAACATTTAACTGACAATGGACCATGGGAGATACTCAATGGAATGTCCTGCTGTGACTAGGCGAAATGCACGGACATGTGACTTTCCTGTGTAACCCCAAACTCCATCTTGTTGCTGTGATTTTCCACAGTAAAAACAATGAAATGCCCTCCACATGGCAAAAGCTATAAAAGGCCTGGAAACACCTCAATTTGGTCTTCAGTCCTGCTTCTTACCTCTGGAGGAGCTTTGCTACAAACTGAAGCTCTGAACAATGGACTGAATGACTCATCCAAGCTGTGGATATACTCCAGAAACTTGATTTGAACCTGCAGTTTATTCCATCACTGCTACAAGCCTGAGCCAAAAATGTTGCCATTACTGTATGTAATTGATTCCATTTAACCAATTTTAACTCTCACCTTCCTTCCTTTCTCTTTCTTTCTTTTTATAAATAAACCTTTAGATTTTAGTTAATAAGAATTGGCTGTAGCATATATTTGGGTAAGGTCTGAAACATTCATTAACCCGGGAGGTAATGTGTCTGATCCTTTGGGATTGGTAGAACATTTTCTTTTATATGATGAAATATGATTTACAGAAATTTTCATCATATTTGACATGGATACCTGTATGGAGGCCTGAGGCTGGATCACTTTAAGGGAACTGTGTTGTTAGGACTTCTGAGTAACCAGTGAGGTAATAAAGAAGTTGTTTTATGCTGGCTTGGTAAATCTAGGTATTGGAATATCCACCAGCTTTATGGGGATTGTCTGCCCCATTCTTTGCAGTTCACCCTAGTTGAGTGACCACAGCTGGCTCGCCACTAGGACCCCGGTCACAAACTCCCATAACTGTCTAGCAAATATAACAGAGTAACAGAGCATTCTGTTTCTGTTATTTACTATAATGTCAGTGCTGCTTAATGCAAAACAGTTACAAATTCTGTTGCTATTCAGGTTTTTCAAAGGTAGATTAATAACTCTCGGTATTAATCTGGGTCCCCACAGTATACAATACACATCCAAACACACTAATCAGGCATTGTATGATACATGCAGTACGTTGGGAGCTCATGAAAAGAACAGAAGACTTTGCAGACTAGATCAGACCCAGGATCCATCTAGCCCAGCACCCTGTTTTGGACAATGGTCAGCACTAGATGCTTCAGAAAAAGATGCAGGAAACCTCTAGTAGCAGATGTGGGATAATCCATCCCCCATGACAGTCTCATACTAATCCCTATTTCTTAGAAATTGACAAAATAAAGGAGTGGCTGAAATGGGACTCGATTAATAAATATTTAAAGGAGGGTAATATAATTAATTAATGGAAGCCACTGGCATGAAGACTGAAGTGCTCAACATCAAGACGAAAACCAAACTTGTTTTTTCTAACATAGATGGAATGTACGAATCAGGTCACAGCAGAGATGAGACACTACAGCTTACACACCCTGGGTGTCAGTGAGAGCAGATGGATGGGATCAGGAAGACTAACAATAGCCTCAGGAGAAACTTTGCTGTATTCTGCACGGGATGATGGACAACGCCATGAGGATGTTGCTATCCTTTTGAAGAAGGGAGTGGAGCAGTCCTTGCTTGAATGGAAGTTCATCAGCAGCAGATTTATGAGAGCCAGATTGAAAGGGAAACACAATAATATCACCCTGATCCAGTGCTATGCTCTGACAAATGATAGTGATGAAGCAGCAAAGGACAAATTCTACCTTACACTGCAGGCGGAGTTAGAGAAATACCACGCCACAACCTAACTATCGTCATGGGAGACCTGAATGCCAAGGTCGGTAAGGACAACACAAACAATGCCAGAGCAATGGGAAGACATGGAGGTAGCACCATGAATGAAAACAGAGAGAGACTTGTTGATCTCTGCAATATAATCAACCCAGTCATTGGCAAAATCCTATTTCAACATCGTGAAATTCACAAGCTGACATGGTGTTCTCCAAATGGCAGGGATAAGAACCAGATTGATCATATGATGATCAATGGCAAATGGTGACGCTCACTGGCAGATGTGAAATTTAGAAGGGGTGCCGATGTTGGCAGCAACCACCACCTTGTGACAGCCTTCATCAAGCTAAAACTGAGAATTGTGGGTCCACCAAACAAGGGACATAGACGTTATCATGTTAATAAGTTAAAGGTCCCTGAAATACAGAAAGCCTTCATTTTACAGTTAAAGAACACGCTTCAGGCACCTGCAGACGATGAAGAGGAGGGGAACCCAGATGAGGGAATCAACAGGAAGTGGGACAAAGTAATAACAATCTATAAACAGAGCAGTGAAGCTTGTCTAGGCTACAGGCAGAAGAGAAGGAAGGAGTGGATTACACCCAGTACATAGAACGCCACAGAAACCAGACGAGCTCTGAAAAAAAAAGTTTTAGACACAAAATCCCAGAAGCTAAAGGACAAATACCACAAGCAGTATAGCAGGGCACACCAGGAGGTCAAACACCTTGTGAGAGTGGACAAATGACAGTATATTGATAATCTGGCAACACAAGCAGAGGATGCAGCTACTAGTGGTGAACAAGGAACTGTTCACAAAATGATGCGACTTATCAGTGCAAATGTCAGACACCAACAAACACACTCATCAGCGACAAACAAGTCCACCCACTGACAACAGAAAAAGAACAAGAAATATGCTGGACAGAGAACTTCAAAGGATTGCAGAACAGGGAGCAAAGAGGAAACAAAAATCTGGAAGGCAGAAGAAGATCTTGATATCAGCACAGACACCCCAACTAAGAAACAGATCATCCATGCCATCAAATCCTTAAAAAATGGGAAAGCTCCTGGCAAGGACAACTTGAATGCAGAATTGTTCAAGGTAAATCCTGAGTTAGCAGCATCTATCCTGACCCCTCTGTTTACATCAGTCTAGGAAAGGGAAAAAGTGCCAGATGAGTGGACCAATGGAGTTATACTGAAGATACTACAGAAAGATGCTCTCAGTGATTGTAATAACAGGCATGGTATCACATTTTATCTGTGCCAAGCAAAGTATTGTGTAAGATCATAGTCCAATGTATATCAGAGACAGCTGATAGCATCCTCAGAAAGAGAAAGCTGGTTTTTGGAAAGGGTGGATGGACGGACCAGATCCTCACTCTACAAAACATAATAGAACAATGCTCAGAATGACAATGGCAACTCTACATAAACTTCAAAGACTTTGAGAAAACTTTTGATAGCATTCAGAGGACCAGCCTATGGCGTATTCTGCAGGCATATGGAATCCCTCTCCGTATAATCAACATCATCAAAAGCTTTTATTTCAACTTTACATGCAATGTTGATCACAGTGAGGTGTTTTGAAGTCAAAACAGGAGTATGTCGGGGTGTATCATGTCTGCAATCCTCTTTAGCATTGCCATCGACTGGGTAGTGCGGCGCACAACAGAAGACATGCCAAGAGGCATCAGATGACACCCTTCTTATCCCTTGAAGACCTGGTCTTCACAGATCATCTCACTCTCCTATCACATACCCAACACCATATACAAGAAAACACAACTTGACTCAATACATTCAGCTAGCAAATCGGACTGAAAATCAACCATAATAAGACAGATATCATGACCCTTAATATTGCCTCACCATCACCAGTATGGATAGAGGATTATATTCTCACCAATGTAGAAACATTCACATACTTGAGCAGCACCATCAGCCAGGATGGTGGAACAAGCCAGGACATCCAGAACAGAATCAGTAAAACCAGGAACACCTTCAGGAGCTTAAATACAGTCTGGAAATCATCAAAATACAACACCAAAACCAAACTCAAGATTTATCAGAGCTGCGTTTATACTTTATAGTGCAGAATGCTGGGGAATGAGAAGTATGACATGTCCAAACTGTCTTCATTCCACACAAGCTGCCTCAGAAAAATCCTCCCTATCTTTTGGCCCAGAACAATCTCAGACCAAGACCTATTCACACAATGCAGCCAAGAAAATATTAGCATTATCATTGCCAGGAGGCATTGGAGATGGATTGGCCATGTGCTTCGGATGGAAACTGATTCCATCACCAGCATAGCAATAAGCTGGACACCTGAAGGCAAGAAAAAACGAGGCCACCTGAAAACATCATGGCAAAGAGCTGTGGAAGCTGAGCTGAAAAACCTGGGGCACAGCTGGGGAACCATTGAAAGACTTGCCAGAAACAGACAGGAGTGGAGGAGCTTTGTCGCTGCCCCAAATGCCAGAGGATACTAACTAACTAATATAATTAATGCCAAAACAACATGGGTTTATAGAAATAAATCCCGCCAAACTATCTTTTTTTGAGGCGATGACGTTTGGTTGATAACAATAGTGTTGATGTAATTTAGTGTTGATGTAATTTACTTACACTTCTGTAAGGTTTTTGATTTGGAACTGCACCACATTTTGATTATAAAACTAGAATGATATCAAATTAACCTGGCACATGTTAAATGGACTAAAATCTAGTGAGTTCCACAGTCTAATTACGTGTAGTGTGAAAATATATTTCCTATTATGTTTTGAATTTCCCACCTTTCATTTTAATTGTGTCCCCTTGTTCTTCTGTTATGAGAAGGGACAAAAGAAGCTCCCAATCTCCCTTCTCTAGGCTAATCATTTTTTCCTATCCTCATTGCCTTTCTTATGAAGCAATCACAAACTTTTCAATCTTTCTTCATAGGAGAATTTTTCCAGGCCCTTGATCATTCTAGTTGCCCTTCTCTGAATGCCCTCTGGTTCTGCAATATCCTGTTGGAGATGGAGAGATCAGTGCTGCAAACAGTATCCAAATGAGGCAGCACTTTTGATTTCTATAATGACATTATGATACTTTATGTATTATTCTTCATCCCGTTGCTTATGTCTCCTAACATTGTGTTTGCTTCTTTGATGACAGATGGATGTTGAGCCAAAGTCTCATTAAGCTTCGGCAATGATATCCACGTCCTATTCCTGACATGATGCAGTTAGTATAGCAGACTGAAAGGTGCATGAGTACTTCACATTTTCCGCTACAGTGGGCATTACTTTGCATTTATTGGCACTGAAATTAATTTGCCATGGTGTTGCCCATTCCCCTAGCTTGTTGGGTCTCTGAAGTTCCTCACAGTTCTCTGTGATCCTGATTAACCTAAAGCAGTGGTTCCCCAACTTGATCTGCTGCTTGTGCTGGAAGTGGCAGCCAGTATGTCCCTTGGCCCATGCCGCTTCCAGCAGCTCCCATTGGCCTGGAGCAGGGAACCGCAGCCACTGGGAGCCACAATCGGCAGAACCTGCAGATGCGGCAGGTAAACAAACTGGCCCAGCCCACCAGGGGCTTTCCCTGCACAACTGGTGGAACAAGTTTGGGAAACACTGACCTAAAGAATTCTGTATCATCTTCAGATTTTGCTGCCTCACTGCTCATGCCCCTTTCCAGCTCATCAATAAATACAGTGAACAAGACAGGGCCTAGTACAGAACATCAAGCTCTCACTGTTCACTTTTTGTCAGAATGAAAATGGTGAGCTAGTTCTATTCTTTGTTTTGATCCATGACAATACTTTCCTTTCGTTGCATGACTAGCTAGCTTCTTTAGTTGCCTTTTGTGTAGGACCTTGTCAAAGGCCTTTGAAAGTTGAAATTGTCAACCAGTTCTCCTTTATCCACTACTTTACTGACAATTTCAAAGTTTTCTAATAGATTAGTGAGACATGATTTTCCTTAGCAGAAAGGATGCAGTACTGCTTAGATCTTATATGTAGCATGATCTTACAATTTTATTATTCTATGTTTGATCATAATTTCAACCAATTTACCAGATACAAATGTAAGGCTTATTGGTCTGTAATTCCTCAGATTGCCTTTAGAACCTTTTACAAATGTTTCTAAATCTTGGTACAACATGAGTTACCCTCCAAGCTTCCATGCTGGAGTGCATGCCTAGAGCAGGGCCTAACAGTGCCCAGCCCGACCAAGCTAAAGAAACATGGGATTAAGTGGGTGGCTCCCCCACAGCAGTCTGGCACATGTTCAGCTGGGTAGATCAACTAGAGTTGTAACATGAGGCTGCCATACCACTTTTGAATGTATCTATTTTTTCCCAGCCTGTCCTCTTCTGACTCCTCATTCTCTGATAGTACCTCATCTTTATTACCAGGAAAGAATGTGTTTGTAGTAGGAATCTCCCCAACTTTCTCCACAGGGAAGACTGATGCAAAGAAATTATGATGCTTCTCACCAATGTCCTTATCTTCCTTAGTTGCTTCTAGTCCTTTTAACCGCTGGTGATCCAGCAGAAACACTGTTTTTTTCGCAGGCTTCCTGCTTCTGACACACTTAAAGAATTTCTTGTAGTTTGTGTTTATTTTTTGCTCTTCAAAACCCATCTTAGCCTCCCTATTTCCTTGTACAAATATCCTGATGTTGTTTAGGCTTTTTCATTGGCTTAATGAGGGTTAGATTTCCACATCCTGGAGGATCTCCATTAGACTCAAATAACCTCTCCTGGTGTGTTTGTTTTCTTGTGGCTTAGGATTTGTCTTCTATTCTTTATGTGCCTCAAAGAGACACAACACAGCCAGTCTACTCAAAGCAAACACCCAGGGCAGCTGTTCTACAGCTCCCTGGAACCCCATGATCAGACTGCTCGGTGCTTGCACAGCACCCCAGCATCTGTCACTTGGAGGCCACATTTGGAGGGGTGGCTTGGGTTGTTTGTTTGTTGGGTGAATTAAAATCCTCCTGTCAATTCTGGGTCTGAGGCCTGTTAGTTTAACCTGCATTGTACTCTCCTGTGGTTCACAAAGTGCAGTGGGACTGCTCCTTGGGATCCACTGCAGTTAGTTTGGTTCTGTCTTTGTGCATCAGGTAGCTTATGAGGGGTGGGATCAGATCTGTGTGTCACTCATTGATCCTGGGAGAGTTTCTGCCTCCTCTAAGAGTTCAAAAGGGAACAGAGTGGGCTGAGCCTAGTGGCGAGGTGGGAAAGGTTTTCTGCCTGACAACAGGCAAAGAGGAACATTGCCTTGCATTATAGCTAACAGGGAGCCGCCCCCACCACACAGGTAGGTGCTCAGCTGGGCTCAGAGCTTTACCTACATGAATTAACCTGGATCCCCTTCCTGCTCTGGTCCGCAGGGCTTAGCGCTGCAGGGAGGGAGAAAAGCATGCCCCAGAGGACTTGGCAACACCACAGATTTGTTTCTGAACAGAGTGGTGTGGAGGAGTTGGCAGAGGCAGCACCATCACCGGGGGCCCTTTGAGGTGTAGGGGAAAGGAGAAGAAATGATGCTCTGTCCTGCTCTGATGTAGGAACCTGCTAATAGTGGTCTCAGCTGCAGGGAACTCCAGAGCTGCTGGCACTGAACTGCAGCCAAAGCCCAGAACCTGGAGATGGGCCAGCACAAAATCCCAGTCCAAAGACCATTGACCTCTGTGGAAGTTTGCAGTCAACACTGTTCCCCTTCTGTATAATGGGCCAGCCCCCAGCAGTGAACGCCCCTGCCTGCAGAGATCTTCGGCTCTGACTCAGGCCCATCTCCATCCCAACTGGCACCCTGCTGTGCAGTGTGCAGTTCGCAAACCCAGGGTTAAGTGAATTCCACAAAGACAGACGTTTTTCTGTGGAAAAATCTGGCCTGGCTCTAAGTGTGTGTGGAGCTGCCCTTGGAGACTGTTTGTACTTGGAGCACATACAGATGCCATTTGGGATGGGAGTTCTGTTTATTTCATTTAGAGACTTCTTGGCTGCTCATCTCAGATCTAAACAAGCAGCAGAAGCGCATACACCAGACTGAGCAAAAGCCCCACAGCAGCTCCTCCTGCCAATTCCATATGCTCCAGCCTGGAATGCAAACTAGCCCCTGCAGCCACCCACCTGGGAGAGGAGATGCTTAGCTGCTCGGGGAGGCAACCTTGGGGCTTCACCAACCCACAGCCCAGCTCTTCCTCCTTCTCATTCTGGATGCAGCTGCTGGGAGCAGGCAGCTTGAGCTCACCTTGGGTGGTGGCATTTCCCCTCAACCAAGGCGAGAGCCCCTTTCTGAGATCTAGGTGGTGATATCTCCATCTCTGGAACAAAAATGACTAATCCATGTTGGTTGCTGCCAGACACTTTCTTTGCTTCAAGCAGAAGCAAATGAGGCTCATCCTTGTCTCCAAATCAGGGATCTCAGCAGCAGGCCCAGGAGTTCTCCCGCAGCCATCGTACACCAATCCTGTCCCAGCTTCCCAGTGAGGGGCACTTGCATGGTAATATGATCCCTTTGCTCCCCTTGGTGCCAGCCCCATCCTCAGTAAATGCTTCTCTTTTGCCTCAGGAATCCTCTTCTCCTGCTCTATCCACAATGTCCCATCTCCAACACCAGCCTTTGCCAGAGAAACACCTTCCCTTCTCCACAGCAACTCCATTCACCCTCTCCAGCCTCCGGGTAATGAGCTACCCCTCCATGAACCACTGCTTCTCCAGCCCCTTCCTCTTGGCAGAGACCCTGCCTCCTTGGCTTTAGCTACTACCCCATGTCCCCATTATTGTGAGTATCCCCCAGACACTAGGACATCACCCAGCGCCCCAGCCTGCGTCTCGCTGCATAGCTCAGGAGGCGTTCCTGTGTCCTGTCACATGAGGTGAAATAAGCCTCAGGCTCAATAAGCCTCAGGCTCATCACACATGTAGATAGCAGGCGCACAACCGCAGGGACTTCCTCTCGCTGGGAGCATTAGCACAAGAACAGTGCAGTCTCAGAGACACTGTTATCCCAGGGAAGCCATAGTCAGGACAGCACCACATTCCTATTACAACAGTATTTGAGTGGGTGGGAACTCCCTCACTCATTGCACTTTGGTGTGGCACTCTCGCTGGTGTGGTTAACCCACCCCACTGAGCCCCTACACAGCCATACCACCTAGCTACATGGGGCATGATGCTGGGAGATACTTTTATGACCCAGTCTATATTATTACATGACCAAGGATACTCTGATCTCATGGGTCAGGTTGGACAGAGTTAGCCATTTGCACATTGGTTGTCTGTCTCTTTGTGTTCACCTGTTTTGTCTTGTGAGCGTCTTGGAGCAGGGAGTGTCCCAGTTTGTCTGTATTCTGCACAATGGGTCCTACTCCTCCTGAGGCCCTTGGCACTATTGAAATATGAATCAATAATAATAGTATTCATGGACATGGGTGGGGGTTGGAAGAACGTTTGTCCCCCACACTCTGATGTGACCCAAGCAGATGGGCACTGGTAATAGCTGGCATTCTGGGAGTTCCACTCGTCTTCCTGCCTCAAGTAGAAGGAATCCCATCTCCCCTGATCTTTTCAGCTCTTTATGCAAGTGCGAGCTGCTCTCTCCACATGCCAGCAGCTCTGAAATCTTTCTTTCTCACCTCAGCCAGTGCAGCTTGGCACATTGGAGACTCTTGAGCCTCTCCAAGTCCTTCAGGTTCAAATCAGCAACAGTCTCGGCACACCTGGGACCCAAGGCCGCCTGGTGCCATATGGCTGAGCAGCAAATAATGAGGACTCCCTGGAGTAAGGGAGGCTGTGAAGGAAGATGGTGAGAGAGAAGGAGCTGGAACACGTCCTGTACTGGGAGTGGCAGAAAGAAAGAGTAGGAGATAGGTATCCCCCAAATCTGAAGAGACTAGAGCAAAATAGAACACAGGGCAGGTCCAGGCTTAGCAAATCTGCAATAGAAGCAACAGTTCCTATCGCTTCCAGCACAGTAACACCTAATTGCCATTGTTCTCCATCACATTCCCATCTTTCCAGATACCAGCATGCATGTTTAACTCCTGGGCCCACTGCAGGGTCTGCTACAAGTTTCATCTTCACAAAGACTCCAATAAGTATCATCCTGAGTTTCTTTGCTCTGGCAATGGCAGAGCCTCAGGAATTCATCCTGGGGAAAGCAACAAAATTTCCAAGAGGCATAAACTGGCTGTGAAGTCTCCATCCTGGCAAAGCTGAGATCATTGGAATCATGGCTATGAAAATGATTTTCACATCACTTCTTCTGGAGCTCTCTGAAATCACAGTTCTTCCCTAATGTCCAAAGCCAAGCACAGCCACCCACGAGGGGAGGGTAATTAGATTTGCTTGAGGGGAGCTGGGGAACAGGGGAAGAAAGAGGCAACCCTAGAGATTTCAGAGGCCAATGTGGTAGGTGCCCAGTGCAAAAAAATTTCTCTCTGGAAACTGGTAATGGTAGTTTGTCAATCTGTGAACACTGAGGTCTTTAATGTGGCTAAAATATCAATCAGTCACTCTGGGAGGGAAACATAGCAGTCTAAATACACAACAGATCCTTGAATCTCTGGCCAGGCCTACACTGCAGACCTATAGTGGTATAACCACATCACTCTGGGGTTTGAAAAATCCATCCCCATGTGATGTAGTTACACTGACCTCAACCCCCATATAGACAGTGCTATGTTGGCAGGAGAGCATCTCCCATCATAGATTATCAGGGTTGGAAGGGACCTCAGAAGAGCATCTAGTCCAACCCCCTGTTCAGAGCAGAATCAATCCCCAAATAAAGCCCTAAATGACCCCCTCAAAGACTGAACTCACAACTCTGGGTTTAGCAGGCCAATGCTCAAACAATGCACTGAGCTATCCCTCCACACAGCTGCCTCCTCTCGGGGAGGTGGAGTAACTATGTCAATGGAGAAGTTCTTACATCAGCATAGGAGCTTCTTCACTTAAGCACTACAGCAGAACAGCTTGCCAATGCACTGTTTTGAATGTAGACCTGCCCCAGCACTTGAAGGCATGTTTTCTAACCCTTTAATGATTCTGATGGTCCCTCTCCAATTTATCAACATCCTTCTTGAATTGTGGGCACCAGAACAGGACACAGGATTCCAGCAGCAGTAGCCCCAGTGCCAAATACAGAGGGAAAATCACCCCTCTAATCTTACGTGAGATTCCTCATTACCCCTGTGGCCACAGCACCGTACTGGGAGCTCCTGGCCCCAGTGCAGTGAGGTGGCTAAGGAAGCAACTACAATCCAAGCAGAAGTAGGGGTAGTGTTATCACTACTGAATACTGCACTAGCAAGATCCTTACTAGATGCTGTGGCTAGTTCTTGTGCCCACACTTTTAAAAGAGCTGTTTAGCTACAAAAATTATTCCAATTCTGGAAAACAGACCTTACAGTGAGAGAATAAACAAACTCAATCTATTTAATTTAACAAGGTCAAGGGATGTCTTGCTCACAGACCATCCGGTACCTAGTGGAGAAAAGTTTTCTGACAGTCTAGGGATCTTCAGTCTAACAAGATAACGGTGTAACAAGGTAAGCTGAGGCTAGACAAATTCAAATTAGAAATAAGGTGCAAGTTTTTAACAGTGAGTGTAATTAACCATTGGAACAACTCCCAAAGGCTATGCTGGATTCTCTCTGTTTTATATCAGGGCTAGATGTCTTCTTCTAAACTCTATCCTCTAGCTCAGTGGTTTCAACCTGTGCTTTGCAGACCCCTTGGGGTCCACAGACTATGTCTGAGATTTCCAAAGGGGTCTGCATCTCCATTTAAAAAAATTTTAGGGGTCCACAAATGAAAAAAAGGTTGAAAAACACTGGACTAGGCCATCCAGAAGTGAGGGGCTTAATACAGTAGAGATAATTGGGGGTGGATTCTCAGGCCATTGGACTAGTTTATTATAATGGCCCCTCCTGCCTCTAAACTCTGTTCAGCTATGCACATCCAGGGACTGAACTCCCACCTGCTGCACCTAGGCCACTGCCTTAGCCACACTGCTGCTATACAAGGTGGTCAGTGCCAAGTCAAGGAGTCTGACACACTCTGCTTCATTCAGTCACTGAGTTCTCAACAGTCAGCCTAGAGGAACATGAGTGGCTGCACAGAATGCTAGAGCCTCTTAAAGTGTATACCCCTCCCCTTTGTTGCACCCTGCCAATTTGCTCCATCTCTGCTGCCTTGTTCACACCACATCTGTTTAGGCTTTTCCATAGTGCTCTGACACATTTACTTCTAATAGGTCTAAAAATGAATGACAGTGCAAATCTCCCATCTGAGTGTGTTTCCTTAGTCATCCTGGAGCACAATTATTAGGGTTAGGGTGACAAGATAGCAAGTGTAAAAAATCGGGTCGGGGTGGGGGGTAATAGGTGCCTATATAAGACAAAGCCCCCAAATTCGGGACTGTCCCTATACAATCGGGACATCTGGTCACCCTAATTAGGGTAGTGTTTTCATACCCAGTGTCAGACCTTTAAAAAGAAGTCTAACAAAAATAGCCGGGTGCTTGGCTGATTAATCACTGGTGTTTTGATGAACTGAAATGACTGCTAGTTTCCTCTAAATAGACTAAAATGAGTATTGCTATTGCTTGCTGGTGATTGCACTCCCAAACCCACTCAGATGCTTCCTTAAAAGGAAAAGGAGACTGAGAACTTGTCTGGAATCTGAGCATTAGAAGCTAGTGGTTCCTCCCCAGTACAGACTGCCAGTCTTCTACTGCAAAGTTTGTTTGTCAGTGACAGATGTTTGCAGGGGTTATTAAACAGACATCGTTTGACTCTGGAGATTCACCTGGTGGTCTGTGGCATTTAGCAGAAGATTGGCATGAAGGTGAAGTGCAGCACACTGCATCAATGTTTTTAAGAAAATAACTAAGGGCTAAAGACCCACATTGCTTCTTCCTGAATCCTGCGGTGGGCCAGCTAACAGAATACAGTGCTATCTTACCGTTCCCTGTCTCTGTGCAGTGACTGCTCTACACTTAGGCTCAGATTCTCAAAGCTATTTTGGTGCCTAACACTCACTAAAATTAATGGCAGTATATCTTTGAGGATCTGTGTCATAGGCTTGGTCTGCACTACACAGTTAGGTCATAGAATCTCAGGGTTGGAAGGGACCTCAGGAGGTCATCTAGTCCAAGCCCCTGCTCAAAGAAGGACCAATCCCAATTAAATCATCCCAGCCAGGACTTTGTCAAACCTGACCTTAAAAACCTCTAAGGAAGGAGATTCCACCACCCCCTAGATAACCCATTCCAGTGCTTCACCACCCTCCTAATGAAAAAGTTTTTCCTAATATCCAACCTAAACCTCCCCCACTGCAACTTGAGACCATTACTCCTTGTTCTATCATCCAGTACCACTGAGAACAGTCTAGATCCATCCTCTTTGGAACCCCCTTTCTGGTAGTTGAAAGCAGCTATCAAATCCCCCCTCATTCTTCTCTTCTGCAGACTAAACAATCCCAGTTCCCTCAGCCTCTCCTCATAAGTCATGTGCTCCAGCCCCCTAAGCATTTTTGTTGCCCTCTGCTGGACTCTCCAATTTTTCCACATTCTTCTTGTAGTGTGGGGTCCAAAACTGGACACAGTGTTCCAGGTGAGGCCTCACCAATGCCGAATAGAAGGGAATGATCACATCCCTCAATCTGCTGGCAATGCTCCTACTTATACAGCCCAAAATGCCATTAGCCTTTTTGGCAACAAAGGCATATTGTTGACTCATATCCAGTTTCTCATCCACTGTAACCCCTAGGTCCTTTTCTGCAGAACTGCTGCCTAGTCACTCGGTCCCTAGTCTGTAGCAGTGCATGGGATTCTTTCGTCCTCGGTGCAGGACTCTGCACTTGTCCTTGTTGAACCTCATCAGATTTCTTTTGGCCCAATCCTCTAATTTGTCTGGGTCCCTCTATATGCTATCCCTACCCTCCAGTGTATCTAGCACTCCTCCCAGTTTAGTGTCATCTGCAAACTTGCTGAGGATGCAATTCATCCCATCATCCAGATCATTAATAAAGATATTGAACAAAACTGGCCCCACGACCGACCCTTGGGGCACTCCGCTATATACAGGCTGCCAACAAGACATGGAGCTATTGATCATTACCCATTGAGCTCGACAATCTAGCCAGCTTTCTATCTACCTTATAGCTTATGTTGACCTACTTATGTCAGTGTACACACCACAGTCCAGTCTCATCAATGTAAATGCCTTACTACAGCGACATAATAACTCCACCTCCACGAGAGGCATAGGGCTTATGTCGGTGTTGTTAGAGTTACAAGTGTCTGTGTAGACACTGTGTTACTTACATAGGCTTATGGCCTTATTTTCAATTTCACGTCTCCATGCTAGAACCATGAAATTGACAAGAAAACCTGGCTGCTAGAGTCCGGCTGCCCCCGGCTCCCCACTCCCACCCTGACTGCTGCCTGGAGGCTCCCTGAATAGCCTAAGTGGCTGCCCCTCCACTCTCAGCTGGGAGCAGGGAGCTGAGAGCCCAGGGAGGGAGCTGGGCTCCCAGCGGGGTGCTGAGAGCCAGCAGCTGGTGGAAGCGCTTCTGGTGAGCACACGCACTGCCGACAGAAAGAGGGTAGCGCGAACATCAGCCACGCAGTAATTACTGCAGTGTCTGTAAGTTGACCTAACATAAGTTGACTTAGAACTGTAGCGTAGACAGGCCCTTTGTGTAGAAGTCAATTAAAATGCACATGTTGCATAGGAAGGTTGCGACCCAGAGGTGGACTGGTGGTTCATTACTGTGTGTCAGCAACTCTTGTCAGACACACTCACCACACCTAACAAACGGATGTCATGATCTGGTAACACACTGGTCCCAAAAATCATTGCTTGGTGCACAGATCAGGGGGAGGAAAGAGTTATAAATAGGGGCTAGAATTATGTTCTTAAAATGAGTTTGGCAAGCAATGCCTAAGCCAGGTCTGCTGCAGACACAGGATCGTGGTTCCACCTGCCTAAATGTGTACAGGGTGTGATCAAAGACAAAGAAGGCATCTTTACATGCAAGGTGAACAAAGCCATCAGGAAAGTGAGCGGGGAAAGAGGAATACTTAACAATCTCAATGGAGGATAGAGACTGCACCCGCAGGGTGCCTTCCTGCCTCTTGAAGCAGAGTCAATGAGCTTTGGGAAGACAGCATGGCATCCACACCCCAGCAGGAGAGGGAAGTTTGGTCTGGGCTGATGTTTCAAAGAATCCATTTCAAGGTTTACTGGACCATGAAGGCAAGAGATCTGAACCTCAAGTGATAAGCAAGTGAAACAGTTGATTGTACACAATATGATAAAAATGCACTGAGTGAGGTCTTTTCAGAAAGCCTGTGACACACTGGGGATTGGTATCATTGTGAAATGCCTGTTTTAAGACTATAGGAGGAATTATGGATACTCACAGATCCAAACACAAGGAGAAACAGACAGGAGGGAAGACAGCTATCGACCTGTCTCCAGTATCAATTAAGCATCATGGAACCAACACAACGTAAGCCTTATTTACATATGAATCAGCAGCGGGATGGGAAGCCCAAGGAAGAGAAGAACAGCAGGAGGTCCTCCTGCCTCTTGGAACAGGGTCAATGAGCTTTGGGAAAAGCCATTCAGGTATCCATCACTAGGAGGGTTCCAGGGGCTGGAGCTTCTGAAATCACAGAATATTGAGGAGCCTTCAGTCAAGGGGGTTGAAGGCCCTAGGAATTGAGTTTAGGTGAGAAACCTGCTTAGGCAAAGACTAAGTTGCTGACATTACATTTTAGTCTTCAAAGCATATTTTTACTTTTATTTGATTGTTGCCCTTTCTAACTTTATTCCTTACTCTTGGTATCATTTAATCCTTTTGTTAAATAAACTTGTTTTACTTTTACTATAAGCCAGTTCAGGCTATGATTGAAATCAGAGTGTTTGTCATAACCCAGTTCGCTTAATGTGCTGCAGTGTATTGTCTCTTTACTAGAGCAACAAACTGAATAACTCCTCAGAGTCCTATGGGCATGGGCTGGACATTGCAGAGAGATATCTCTGGGGAACTCAGGAGCTGGGGATCACTGTCTGTTACCTGCCAGGCAAAGCTTGGACTGGCAGAGCCCTCAAGAGTTTGCTGGCCAGGCAGATATGCTGGGGTGTCAGAGAGCTGTCTCACAGCTGAGCAGCAGCAACTCTCCTTTGCTGAGATTGAGAGGGGTAGTGCAGTCACTCACCATTCTGAGACCCCCAGCAGATTGTCAGCTGCAGATGTGACATTTGGGGAAATGCAGAACTGAAAGGGTGTTGGGGTCACTACAAGAAGTAACTGGGTGGTGAAAGCCAGGACGTGGCCTGCATGCGTGTCTGCCAGCTGGTGGTGTCAGGGCTATGAGCCACAGCAGCCCCTTACTGGTCTGGGCTGAATACCAAAAAGTGTCACAAAGGTGCTGTGACAGTTTCATAGCTTCCTAGGTTCCAAGGTGAGAAAGGGCCATTGTGACATCTAGTCTGAACTCGCGTGTAACAGCCCAGAGACCTGCCCCACAAGAATTCCTAGAGCAGAGCTCTGAAAAAAAGGAGTCATCTCGATTTACAGATTGCCAGGAATGGAGACTGGCTAGCTAAAGAACACCAGTAATGATGTGGATTATAACCTGGATGCTTACATCAGCAAACGGCACCCCACTTAGCTGTCTCAGCACAGGAATAAAAGAGTGACTGAATTGTGGAGACAGAAATTCCTCTATGTGCCTAGAAGTGGTCTCTTCGGGGCAGAGGCAGATATATTGCTGCAGGTGATGTGAAAAATAGTTACATGCTGCCACCTGTGATGTGCTGGGGGGGGAGGGGGGAACTCTCTTAAAATCCTGCAGTCAAACAGACGGGAAGGCAGGGGTGATTTCCCTGCCTCTCTGTTACATCATTCCTGGCAGAGAGCACGGATCCACAGGCTTCGTAAAAGTACATCTGAAGAGAATGTTTTGCCTTTAGATAGACCAGATTACACCAAAGAGCCAGTCTTTTCAAACTCTGTCCTGGGAACATGTCTGCAGAGCCCCTCCAATCTGCCCCCAGCTGGCATAAACTGAACACACTGTTCTGCTCCACTCTCCATGCACTCTGCTGAGCTTTCCTGGTTTTCAGGGACAAAATGTAAACATTGCCAGGAATTGGCAGCTAAACGTAAACTTGTTTGATAAGGGGAGCTGCTTCTCTTCTTGATTCAGAGAGGGGTTTGGTTTAAATGGATAAACAAATGAAAAGATTTCCTAGACTTTCCTTCCTTCTCTGTAAAGCACATGCACCATAGGACATGGGATTTATCAGTTAAGGGGAAATTGTTTGTAGGAGCCCCTTGTTCAGATATTGGCTGCACATCCCTCTAGACACTGTCCAGGGATGTCAAAGTCTGCACCTTTCACCAGTGCTAAACCCTCCTAAAATCTAGTTACTTACACACTGTAAGATGAATTGTCCTATCTTTAAAGATGGTGAAACCCAAAAGATCCTACACTAAACAATTTGGGGTCTTCCAAAAACATTCTAACCTGATTGCTAGATTGATTCAGATATGTGTCAGGTGAGTAAGATCTTCTCATCAGGCTGTAGCATGGCTGAGTGGCAGAATGAGAACTAGCTGTGAAATCAGAGCTGATCCAGAGGTTTAGAAGACAACTGTGTGTGACATTGCACCCCATAATGCTTTATGGAAATATGCTTATGAAATTAAATGACATAACTGGAATATGTTTTATGCTAGATATGCCATGTAATAGCTCTCTGCAAAGGTTATGATCTACTGGATATATTCATCTTATTTGTATGCATGTATCATGTTTGTATTCCAAGTTATGAGTATTGCCTACGTACTTGTTTAATTGTAAGTAGCCTCAGTGAAGCAGTTGGTCAGCTTCCTAGAAAAGACTATTCTCAGTAAATGCACGATCAAGAAACACTTAAGCTAACAATGAACTTGGAGATGCCAATCCACATCTGAGTTTTCTCAGGAATGTGGCCTGGCTGGTAAGGAACTCAGTCATTCACAGACATGTGACTTGCCCATGTGACTCCAAAACTCCATCTTGGAGCTGGATTCTGGATAGGAGAGAGGAGGGGGGTCTCCATCCACAAGAGAAAGTCTATTTAAGCCCCTGGGAGATCCCTCCATTTTGTCTTCAGTGGCTCAAGAGATAGCCTCTCCATCCCAAAAGGTTACCTGAAAGAAACTGGAACAAAGGACAGTAACCACGTGAATGATTGCTGGACCCAGATTAGAAGGAGGCCAGTCTATAAAAGAAGCTTACTGGAACATCTCAGAGTGAGATGTCATCTGTAATCACTTTCTTACTGTATTAGGTTTAGACTCGCAGGTTTTATTTTATTTTGTTTGGTAATTCATCTTGTTCCGTATGTTACTACTGGCACCACTTAAATCCTATTATTTGTATTTAATAAAATCATGTTTTACTTATTTATTAACCCAGAGTATGTATTAATATGGGGGGAACAGCTGTGCATACCTCTCTACCAGTGTTATAGAGGACAAACAATTTATGAGTTTATCCCGTACAAGCTTTATACAGGACAAAACGGATTTATTCGGGGTTTGGACCTCATTGGGAACTGGGCATCTGGGTGTTGGAGACAGGAACACTGTTTTCAGTTAAGCCTGCAGCCTTTTGGGGCACTTTGTTCAGACCTGGGTCTGTGTTTGTAGCAGGCTAGCGTGTCTGGCACAACCAGGCAGGGTTCTGAAGTCCCAAGCTGCCAAGGAAAATGGGCTCAGGGTTAGTCTCAGCACATCAGTTAGCAGTTCAAGGGGTTTTCTGTGATCCAACCCATCACACTGTGTTGTTTGCTTAGGGCTCTGTGTGATAGTACCTTCCAAACAGCATCATCTTTCCCCATCAGGGCACTGAGCATTGGAAATTATGGACTGGCAACTCCTGAGTGATCCAGGGCTCCAGAAACTCCTTGCTAATGTCTTCCAGTGATGGGAGCTTCACTAAACCCTAAAATAGACAGATCCAAATCTATTTGTCACTTGGTGAAATCTGCTCTCAAGGAAGGCAGTTGAGGACCATGTACCATTGAGTCCACAGAGAAACTGAGAGGCAATTTTCTGCACATCCAAGCCTTGTTCATGCACAGAAATTGCACTGATTTAACAACATTGATGTCTAAGTTGAGTTAATTAAATCAGCACAACCCCTTTGAGTGGATGCTCTTAAATTGGGTTAGGAATGGCTGACACCCATTAGCTTCTTCTCTTTGTTACTGAATTACCCTAAATTGATATTTGCCACTCCTAAGGTGGGTTAAGAGCATCCACATGAGACAGGTGCACAACTTTAACTAAATCAATGTAGAAACTGATTTAGTCAAATCAGTGTAGTTTGTGTGTGTAAACTGGACCTCAAATGAAAGATACTTCCTTTTCTTCAACCTCTCATCAACCAAGAAGCAGGAGTTAGGCCCAGATCCTAAAACATATTTAGGTCCCTAGCTCTCATTGATTTAACAGACAGCCCCTTCTCTGACTCACTCAGCTATTATTAAGGGCACTGTCTTCTGCATGGCCAGTGGCAGGCAGGAGTTTTATCTTCTCCTGGGCAGATAATCTCCAGAGAGAAGTTTGTGCCTTGCAAGCAAACCTGAATAGTACAGAGACTGTAGGGCAGCCTGGTAAAACCTGAGACAAACATTTGTCCCTCTTCTCCTCTGTCCACTGTATTGTTAAAAGCCTTCTACAGCTGACAGAATGTTCCCTGCTGCTCACTATCTCTGAGCTTTATGGAGGAAAAGTGGGGAACCCACACAGTGAATGGCAAAGCTTTGTCAGGTGCTGACGCCATCTTGAATTTGCAAGAGAGCAAGGCAGTGAATCAGGGGTCTTGCAAGAGCCTGGAGAGGGTCTGGGGATTTAAAAAGGCAGCTAGCAAGAAACGGAGTGAGACGGGACTCTCCCGAGCAGACCACTATGTGCGGGAAGTTGGTGTGTCACTCTAATGAAGGGATTTAATCATAATTACTGCCCTGCAACCAACCAGCCCAGCTGCTTGCCCAAGATGCTTCTGCACGTTCTACAGCTGCTACTCAGAAGGCCTGATGAGCACCAGAAGGTCTCAAGATCTACATAACAGCCTCATGTTAGACAGGACCTAGCATAAAGGAAGACAGAGTGGGATAAGAATGCTCAGTGAGAACCAAGAATGTGGAGCAGCCCCACCAGCCCTGGCTGAGTTGGAAATGGAGAGCAGTTGACAAAGGGGAGGAGCCAGGGGAAAGGGACAAAGATGAAGGGGAGGAGCAGCAGCCAGCTGTAGGGATATGGGTAGCCGTGACCAAGGGAAGATGTAGACCCAGGAAAGCTGATGGTGAGTGGGAGCACCTCTGCCAGAGCCTTCTCCTTCCCACAGAGACCCGAGGGAGGCTGCCAACAAGTAAAGGCAGGTTCTTTGAATTTTCATATACCTGTTATCACAACATCTGGGTAAATGGGAGAGATTAACTCAAACTGTCCACAACTGAGAGGAGACACAGCTCCATTCCTTGTGCTCCCCAGCCAAGCATAAATAACCCAGGCATGGCCTATAGTCAACAAATTCCTGGCAAAAAGATGTGTCCTTGGCTATATTCTGAAGGTTACCAAACTCCAACTCTCACTGGCCACCAGAGGGAGCAAGATCTAAAGTGGGGCTCAGCTTGCCCCTGAAAATGCACTTTTAGGGACAGCTACTGCAGCAGGTCCTGGAGACAGAGGGCTCTAAAGGCCAGACGAGGATGCCCTTGCTTATACGGAGCCAAGTAGCACCTTAGTCTGAAAACAGTCACATTACAATCAGTGTGTCTACTAACAGAATAAAGTATGACTAAGTGTGAGCAAAGGGTCCCAATCTGCTCATAAGGTAGCCAGGTCCTATGGGATTGATTTTCCCCACCCCCAAGGAAATCTGGCGTTTCTCTATCTGAGCTCCTCTGACCACATCCATTTTCCAGTGGGGATCTGCCCTCCCTTTGGTCAGCTAAGCCCATTTCCCACATATGCTGAAGACCCTCCCAATGCTTTGGTACACTGCCTTGCCAACCAGAGATCCTGTCTCTAAAGTTTCCCTAATAAGGCGATTCTCAGACTGCTGCTGACTTACATTTTGGCATATTTACATTTTTTGGCAAGACATAGTGTGACTCTGGCACTGGCAAATTGACATTGGCTTCCAGTGTCAAGCAGGGATGCCATCGCTGTTGTTACAGATCCTGCCTGGCCTCCTGCCAACCCTGCACATACCTAACCCATGAAAAGCTTATTTTCTGTTCTTTAGCCATTCCTTTCATTTATGTTAACAAGGGGCACAAACATATTCCAATTCCTCTCTGGTCAGCCCGAGAGAGTCCACCACCTTTCTCGGTTTCCCAGGCCAACAGTCCTGAAAAACATGCTCCTACAGAACTGGAACACTGTTCTCCAGAGATTGAACTTTTCTTGGCCCTAAGTCTAGGCTTAAATTGGCCTGGCTTGCTGAACTGAATGCAGTGAATGGACTTTAAGATTTAGTTCTTTTGTCAAAAATGACATTTTATGGAAATAGCTCCATTTCCTTGTGGGTATTGTGAAGTGAGTGCTCAGAGATCTGATTAGGCTGTGGGATGCGTTGCACATGGAGAGTTCAGCTTCTCTAATAAACTCCATTTTTAGAAGTCAGGGCAAAACTGGGAGGCAAGATCAAACCAGTATCTTAGATGCCTATATGCAAATGCCAGAAGTATGGGTAAGAAGCAGGAAGAACTGGAAGTGCTAATAAATAAATACAACTATGACATTGTTGGCATCACCGAAACTTGGTGGGATAATACACATGATTGGAATGTTAGTATGGATGGGTACAGCTTGCTCTGGAAGGATAGACGGGGGGAAAGAGAGGAGGTGTTGCCTTATACGTTAAAAAGGTGCACACTTGGACTGAGGTGGAGATGGACATAGGAGATGAAAGTGTTGAGAGTCTCTGGATTAGGCTAAAAGGGGTAAAAAACAAGGGTGATGTCATGCTAGGAGTCTACCACAGGCCACCTAACCAGGTGGAAGAGACTTTTTTTAAATCAATTAACAAAATCAACCAAAGCCCAAGATTTGGTGATGATGGGGGACTTCAACTATCCAGAAATATGTTGGGAAAATAACAGACTATCCAATAAGTTCTTGGACTGCATTGCAGACTTTTTATTTCAGAAGGCTGAAAAAGCTACTGGGGGGAAGCTGTTCTAGATTTGATTTTAACAAAGAGGAAGGCAGCTTGGGTGAAAGTGATCATGAAATCATGGAGTTCACAATTCTAAGGAAGGGTAGAAGGGAGTACAACAAAATAGAGACAATGGATTTCAGGAAGGCAGATTTTGGTAAGCTCAGAGAGCTGATAGGTAAAGTCCCATGGGAATCAAGACTGAGGGGAAAAACTGAGGAGAGTTGGCAGTTTTTCAAAGTGACACTATTAAGGGCCCAAAAGCAAGCTATTCCGCTGGGTAGGAAAGATAGAAAATGTGGCAAAAGACCACCTTGGCTTAACCATGAGACCTTGCATGATCTAAAAAAATAAAAAGGAGACATAAAAAATGGAAACTAGGACAAATTACAAAGGATGAACATAGGCAAACACAGGAATGCAGGGGCAAGATTAGAAAGGCAAAGGCATAAAATGAGCTCAAACTAGCTACAGGAATAAAGGGAAACAAGATGACTTTTTATCAATACATTAGAAGCCAAGGACAGGGTAGGCCCACTGCTCAGTGAGGAGGGAGAAATAGTAACAAGAAACTTGGAAATGGCAGAGATGCTCAATGACTTCTTTGTTTTGGTCTTCACTGAGAAGTCTGAAGGAATGCCTAACATAGTGAATGCTAATGGGAAGGGGGTAGGTTTAGAAGATAAAATAAAAAAAATGAACAAGTTAAAAATCTCTTAGAAAAGTTAGATGCCTGCAAGTCACCAGGGCCTGATGAAATGAATCCTAGAATACTCAAGAAGCTAACAGAGGTGGTATCTGAGCCTCTAGCCATTATCTTTGGAAAACCATGGGAGACAGGAGAGATTCCAGAAGACTGGAAAAAGGGCAAATATAGTGCCCATCTATAAAAAGGGAAATAAAAACAATGCAGGAAACTACAGACCAGTTAGTTTAACTTCTGTGCCAGGGAAGATAATGGAGCAAATAATTAAGGAAATCATCGGCAAACACTTGGAAGGTGGTAAGGTGATAGGGAATAGCCAGCATGGATTTGTAAAGAACAAATTGTGTCAAACCAATCTGATAGCTTTCTTTGATAGGATAATGAGTCTTGTGGATAAGGGAGAAGTGGTGGATGTGGTATATCTAGACTTTAGTAAGGCATTTGATATGGTCTCACATGATAGTCTTATCAATAAACTAGGCAAATACAACTTAGATGGGGCTACTAAAAGGTGGATGCATAAATGGCTAGATAACTGTACTCAGAGTAGATATTAATGGTTCCCAATCCTGCTGGAAAGGTATAACAAGTGGGGTTCCGCAGGGGTCTGTTTTGGGACCAGCTCTGTTCAATATCTTCATCAACAACTTAGATGCTGGCATAGAAAGTATGCTTATTAAGTTTGCAGATGATACCAAACTGGGAGAGATTGCAACTGCTTTGGAGGATAGAGTCATAATTCAAAATGATCTGGACAAATTGGAAAAATTGTTTGAGGTAAACCGGATGAAGTTTAATAAAGACAAATGCAAAGTGCTCCACTTTGGAAGGAACAATCAATTTCACACATACAGAATGGGAAGAGACTTTCTAGAAAGGAGTACGGCAGAAAGGGATCTAGGGGTTATTGAGGACCACAAGCTAAATATGAGTCAACAGTGTGATGCTGTTGCAAAAAAAGCAAACGTAATTCTGGGATGCATTAACAGGTGTGTTGTGAGCAAGACACGAGAAGTCATTCTTCTGCTCTACTCTGCGCTGGTTAGGCCTCAACTGGAGTATTGTGTCCAGTTCTGGGCACTGCATTTCAAGAAAGATGTGGAGAAATTGGAGAGGGTCCAGAGAAGAGCAACAAGAATAATTAAAGGTCTTGAGAACATGACCTACGAAGGAAGGCTGAAAGAATTGGGTTTGTTTAGTTTGGAAAAGAGAAGACTGAGAGGGGACATGATAGCAGTTTTCAGGTATCTAAAAGGGAGGGAGAAAACTTGTTCACCTTAGCCTGTAATGATAGAACAAGAAGCAATGGGCTTAAACTGCAACAAGAGAGATTTAGATTGGACATTAGGAAAAAGTTCCTAACTGTCAGGGTGGTTAAAACACTGGAATAAATTGCCCAGGGAGGTTGTGGAATCTCCATCTCTGGAGATATTTAAGAGTAGGTTAGATAAATGTCTATCTGGGATGGTCTAGACAGTATTTGGTCCTGCCATGAGGGCAGGGGACTGGACTCGGTGACCTCTCGAGGTCCCTTCCAGTCCTAGAGTCTATGAATCTATAAGTCTGCAGTCTCCCTTCTGCCTGTTTCCTTTTTGAGCCCCTCCTCCCAGCCAGCAGAATAAACACTGGCAAATGAAATGTAAATGTACAATTAGGAAGGCCAAAAAAGAATTTGAGGAACAGTTAGTCACAGACTCAAAAAGGAATTAAAAAAAAATTGCTAAGTACATCAGAAGCTAAACAACCAGTGGGGCCACTGGACAATCAAGATGCTAAAGCAGCACTCAAGGACGACATGGTTATTGGGAAGAAACTAAACGAATTCTTTGCATTGGTCTTCACGGCTGAGGATGTGAGGGAGATTCCCAAACCGAAGCCATTCTTTTTAGGTGACAGATCTGAGAAACTGTCCCAAATTGAGGTATCATTAAAGGAGGTTTTGGAACAAATTGATAAATTAAACAGCAATAAGTTACCAGGACGAGATGGTTTTCACCCAAGAGTTCTGAAGGAACTCAAATGTGAAATTGCAGAACTACTAACTGCAATCTGTAACCTATCATTTAAAATCAGTTTCTGTACCAGATGACTGGAGGATAGCTAATGAGACACCAATTTTTAAAAAGCTCCAGAGATGACCCCGGCAATTACAGGCCGGTAAACCTGACTTCAGTACCGGGCAAACTGATTGAAACTATAATAGAGAACAATATTGTCAGACATATAGATGAACATAATTTGTTGGTGAAGAGTCAATATGGTTTTAGAAAGGGGAAATCATGCCTCACCAATCTACTAGAATTCTTTGAGGGAGTCAACAAGCATGTGAACCAAGGGGTCCAGGGGATATAGTGTACTTAGATTTTCAGAAAGCCTCAAGGTCCCTCACCAAAGGCTCTTACACAGTTAGCTGCCAAGGGATAAGAGGGAAGGTGCTCTCATGGACTGGTAACTGGTTAAAAGATAGGAAACAAAGGGTAGGTATAAATGGTCAGTTTTCAGAACTCAGAGAGGTAAATAGTGGTGTCCCCAGGGGTCTGTTCTGGGACCAGTCCTATTCAACATATTCATAAATAGGGTGACCAGATGTGCCGACAGTCCTGATATTTGGGACTTTTTCCTATATAGGCTCCTATTACCCCCAACCCTTGTCCTGATTTTTCACACTTGCTATCTGGTCACCCTATTCATGAATGATCTGGAAAAAGGGGTAAACAGTGAGGTGGTAAAATTTGCAGATGATACAGAATTCTTAAAGATCATTAAGACCCAAGCAAACTGCGAAGAGCTACAAAAAGGATCTCTCAAAACTGGGTGACTGGGCAACAAAATGGCAGATGAAATTTAATGTTTATAAATGCGAAGAAAGCATAATCCCAACTATACATATAAAATTATGGGGTCTAGATTAGCTGTTACCACTCAAGAAAGAGATCTTGGAGTCATTGTGCATAGTTCTCTGAAAACATCCACTCAATGTGCAGCGGCAGTCAAAAAAGTGAACAGAATGTTGGGAGTCATTAAGAAAGGGATAGATAATAAGACTGAATATCATACTGCCTCTATATAAATCCATGGTACGCCCACGTCTTCAATACAGCATGAAGATGTGGTTGCCCTGTCTAAAAAAAAGATACATTGGAATTGGAAAAGATTCAGAAAAGGGCAACAAAAATGATTAGGGGTATGGAACAGCTTCTGTACAAGGAGAGATTAAAAAGACTGGGACTGTTCAGCTTGGAAGAGAGACAGCTAAGGGGTGGGGGAAGGGGGATATGATAAAGGTCTATAAAATCATGACTGGTGTGGAGAAAGTAAATAACGAAGTGTTATTTACCCCTTCGCATAACCCAAGAACCAGGGGTGACCTGATGAAATTAATAGGCAGCAGATTTAAAATAAACAAAAGGAAGTATTTATTTACACAACGCACAGATAAGTTCATGGAGGATAGGTCCATCAATGGCTATCAGCCAGGATGGGCAGGGATGGTGTCCCTGGCCTCTGTTTGCCAGAAGCTGGGAATGAGCGACAGGGGATGGATCACTTGATGATTCCCCGTTCTGTTCATTCCCATTGGGGCACCTGGCACTGGCCAATGTTGGAAGACAGGATACTGGGCTAGATGGACCTTTGGTCTGACCCAGTAAGGCCAGTCTTATGTTCTTATGTCCTATCTAATCTGTTGTGGATGTTCTCATTATCCATATTTAAAATTTCTGTTTCTTTTTGGAAACCTGCTAAACTCTTGGACATGTTGATATCTTGAGGCAATGAGTTCCACAGGTTAAATATGCATTCTTTAATTAAAACTTTTACATTTGTTACCTTTCAACTTGTATTAGGAGAGTGTAAATAGAAACATCAGATCAACCTTCTCAAATCATTCATTATTTTATACACGTTCATTGTGTTCCAGAGAATATCAGGGTTAGAAGGGACCTCAGGAGGTCATTTAGTCCAATGCCCTGCTCAAAGCAGGACCAATCCCCAACTAAATCCCCATATTTCCCCCTCAAAGATTGAACTCCCAACCCTGAGTTTAGCAGGCCAATGCTAAAACCACTGAGCTATCCCTCCCCCCTTGTCACACTAAGCCAAATAGTCTCAGTCTTTCCTCTCATGACAGTCTCTCCTGGCCACTGATCATTCACATTGCCCAAATCCTGAACCCCTTCTATTTCTGCTGTATCTTTTTTGGGATGTGGTGACCAGAACTGGCCCCAGTATTCCAACTGAGGGTATATCATTTATAGAATGACATCACATTTTCAACATTCTTTGCTCTTTATGCACCCTAATATCTTGCTTGCTTTTTTGACTGCAGAGGTCCTTATTGAGCTGTCTACAATGGTGCCCACCCCCTTTGCTGAGTGGTTATAATTAATATAGAGCCCAATAGGGGGTCTCAGTACTACAGATTATTTCTTCCAACATGCATTATCTTACACATGTCAACGCTGAATTTGATCTGCCATCATGGCTTCCATTCAGGGAGCTTTGTTCTGTCCCTGTGAGGTTCCACGGTCTTCCCTTGTAGTGACTAACTGAGTGACTTTTTGTGGCACCTGCAAATGTTACCACCTCACTTCACTTATTTCCCATTAAAAAATATTGTAAATACATCTCCTCAGCTAGTGCAGAATGCAATGGCTCTCCAGCAGGTTGTGCTGTTGCAAGTGTACAATACCTGCAGTCTGCACTACTTTCACATTCCGACTAAGTGGGTATTCACCCATGAAAGCTCATGCTCCAATATGTCTGTTAGTCTATAAGGTGCCACAGCACTCTTTGCTGCTTTTACAGATCCAGACTAACATGGCTACCCCTCTGATACTCAAGCTCTTGTTTATGATCCATGAAGCCTTAGCTGGTCTGGAGTCCAAGAATCCCTGAGTCTGCTTTTATCCTTGTTTGTTTGTCCCATTATGACTGTTATGATTACAGGACATGGCTGCTCCTGAGATGGGGAAAGGAAAGGAAGGGGCTAAAGAACTACTCTGGGCCCAGGTGTCTCCACCACACCACCCCCACACAGACTGGAAAAGGAGTATACTCGGGGGGCAGAGTGGCCCAGTGGCTGGCCAATGGGGAGCTGAGCTGACCTGCACCCCATGAGCCTTTGTTGCCTGAGGCCTGGCTGTAGCAACCTGTCTACAGAAGGGACCTGTACTTCTCTGAAGTCCAGAGACTCCAGTTGGTGTTTAGTTCTTGTCTTTACCTGGTGGGAGGAGAGGGGATTGGGAGGGTATGATCCAGGAGGTAGCTGCAGAGCACTCCAGGGTGCAGGACTTAGGTATCTGCCACTAGGACCTGGATCAGAGCCTGGTGGAGAGGGTGGGCATTTCCACTATCAACCCCTACAGAAGGACAGCTACAGAAGTCGATCTATCCTTGATGCAGGAATCCTAGTTGGAGGAAAACCCTGATAATACAAAGGTTTGGACCATAAAACCCTAGCCCAAGGGGGAAGCCCCAAGTCTCTTGGTTATCCCCAAGACTTCCCTGTTATTGGACTCTTATATACACCCCAAAAGGGGTGGATTTGAACACAAGATCTGGCTGGAGGGCAGAGTCACTAGACGGAAAGAGTGACAAAGGGTGGGCAGCAGCAAGAAAGGAGGATGCCTGGGAGGAAGACAACCTGCCCCACACCCACCTGACCACTAGGCAGTGCCGGCAATGAGTATGGCCCTTCCCAGAGCCTAGAAATTAATCATCTAGGTGTGGATCCTGTGCAGAGCTTTCCCCTGCAGAATCTGTTCTCTCTGACCACTGGAGCTCAGGTTTGCCAGCCTCTGAGGCACTATGTCACTGTCAGCTCCAATTCTTTAATAAGAATTTATCATTGCAGCATGCCTGGTGATGTATAATTACGAGTCAGTCATTTGGCCAACTCATATGTGTTGAATTTAAACTGACTGTGGGGTGTTTAGATGCTGTGGAAATGGAGCTGCATAAGTAATTAAATAAAAACAAAATTAAAATTAAAATGTCACTGCTGTGACCCCTGCTAGAGTCCTGTGTCCAGTTCTGGTGTCCACAATTCAAGAAGGATGTTAGAAAATTGCAGAGGGTTCAGAGAAGAGCCACAAGACTGATGAAAGGATTAGAAAACTTGCCTTGTAGCAACAGACTCAAGGAGCTCAATCTACTTAGCTTAACAAAGGGAAGGTTACGGGGTGACTTGATTAGAGTTTATAAGTACCTACATGGGGAACAAATAAACTAATGGGCTCTTCAGTCTAGTAGAGGAAGGTCTAACATGATCCAATGGCTGGAAGCTGAATCTAGACAAATTCAGACTGGAAATAAGGCATAATTTTTGTAATGGTAAGTTGTTGCAGTGGTTACTCTCACTAAGGGTTGTGGTGGATTCTCCATCAATGACAATTTTAAAATAAAGATTGGATGTTTGTGTAACAGATATGCTCTAGGAATTATTGTGGGGCAGTTCTCTGGTCTATGTTATAAAGGGGGTCAGACGAGATTATCACAATGGTCCCTTCTGGCCTTGAAATCTATGAATTAAGAAACACAAATGAAATTCAGGAGGCTATTTGGAGTTGGATTGTTTTTGCAAGGACAGTCATGAATAGGCACTGGCAGAGCCATCTGTGCCAGCCCCTTGGTCTGGTGCCAAGGGCAAATGAAAGACACATTGGCCCAGAAGGTGAGGCTTAGCAGGAATACTACCTTGGAATGCCTGGGAGATTCAGTAGAGATAGACAGTACTATTTTCAAAAGTGCCTTAGGACCAGATTTTTTAAGATATTGAGGTGTCTTAAAGATGAAGATATCCATATAGTGGGACTGTCAACACGGCATAGGCTCCTAGGGAGTCAGGCACTTTTGAAATCTCACTGGGCACCTATCTGCATCTTTGGGTGCCTAAATACCTTTGGAAACCTGGCCCATAAACACTTTTGCCTGAGACCCAGATGCACAGAATGACTTGAGAGCCCTAACCATGGTGCTCTGGGATATTTTATGTGGGGCTTGCCTGCCCCTGCCCCTGAAGACACTTTAGTTACAAAATTAATTGGGCAAGAGATAGAGTGAGAATAAATCAGTTGTGTCCTACCACCTGGAGTCAATCACACTGCGTCCTTGGCCCGGTTAATAGTCAACAAGAGACTGAGGGAGACCCACTTCAAACTACCGCATAGTCCAGTGCTTAGGGCACTCACTTATGAGGTGGGGGATCCCTACTCAAAGCCTCTCTCCTCGTCACACAGAGGAGGAAACTGAACTGAGGTCTCGCACATCCCAGGTGAGTGTGCTGTACACTGGGCTGATTGGCGATCCCTCGATTCGAGGGTGATCTCTACCATGGATTTACATATGGGTCCTGAGATAACTCAGGAGTCCGATTCTGGAACCACAAATCCGCCTGCATAGGTACGGACATTTCATGGCAGGCCAGCTGCCTGCTGGGAAAAAGTTATTTTCCTTCCTTCTCTCTCTCCAGCTTCGAGGGCAAGGTGCTTCTCCTGGAAGCGAGCCACTGCCTGATGAAGGATATGGCGCCACTGGGGTTGGTTGGTGGCTTCCTCCTCCCAGATTGTGATGTTCACATCAGTTTTAAGATACGCTTTCAGTGTGTCTTTGTAGCGTTTCCTCTGACTACTATGGGACTCTGACCACCATAGGTGAGCTGAGAGTAGAGGACCTGTTTTGGGAGGTGAGAGTCTGGCATCCGCACACAAGGTCTGGCTCAGCGAAGTTTGTGCAGGAGGATCATTGCTTCAATGCTGGTGACACTGGCTTCAGAGAGGATGAGGGCGTTAGTGCAGCGATCTTGCCACTTGACGAGAAGGAGCTTCTGGAGGCATCATTGCTGGTACCTCTCCAGACTCCTGAGGTGCTGTCGATAGGTCACCCAGGTTTCGCATTCACAGAGGAGTGTATAAACAACAATTGTCTTATAGACCTGAAACTTGGTATCCTGTCATAGGTCACAGTCTGTGAAAATGCGTCAGAGCAATTTCCTAAAGGAACCACTTTCACACGGGATCCTGTGCTGGATCTCATTGTCAATTTTTGCATTTTGAGAAAGTTGGCTACTGAGGTAGCAAAAGTGCTCAACTATCTCCTCAATGGTGATTTGTGGTGGGTCACGTGCAAGGCCTGAAGCAGGTTGCTTCTCACTAGTCAGTGAGAGTCCTAGGTTTTGGTAAACTTGTGCAAAATAATCCAGTGTAGACTGAAGGTCATTCTTCGTGTACACAAGGATAGCACAGTCATCAGCATACTCAAAAAGAACAGGAGTACTTGTGGCACCTCAGAGACTAACAAATTTATTTCAGCATGAGCTTTCGTGAGCTACAGCTCACTTCTTCGGATGCACAGAATGGAACACACAGACAGGAGATATTTATACATACAGAGAACATGAAAAGGTAGAAGTACGCATACCAACAGGAAGAGTCTAATCAATTGAGATGAGCTATCATCAGCAGGAGAAAAAAAAACTTTTGAAGTGGTAATTAAGATCAAGAATTAAGGCAAGAATTTTTCTTGCTGTAGATTATCAAGACATTGCCTTGCTAGTTTTTAGACTCTGACTTATCTCCTTTCTTAAAGATTATAACAATGTTAGCATTTCTCAAGTCTCCTGGAATCTTCTCATACCAGACATGAAGAAAATGTTCGTGGAGCTTTGTTACCAGTTCACCTCCAAACTTGTAGACTTCAGCTAGTATGCCATCTGGCCCTTCTGCCTTGTTCTTAGTTTGCATAATGGCTTGTATTACTTCAAGGGTGGTGGTTGTGGGGATGAGGGTGTCAGCAAGAGATTCTCTTTCATGTCATTGATGTCCTTGTGCACTGGGATAGAGGTTATAAGAAAAGCCTATTTTTCTCCTCCCTCAGTTATGCACCTAAATACCTTTGAGGCCCTGGATTTTGGGGTGTCATAACCTTAGTCCCACATCTGGACCTTAGCGTCCAAAATATGGGGGTTAGCATGAAAACCTCCAAGCTTAGTTACCAGCTTGGACCTGGTACTTGCTGCCACCACCCAAAAAATTAGAGTGTTTTGGGGCACTCTGGTCCCCCTGAAAAACCTTCCCTGGGGACCCCAAGACCCAAATCCCTTGAGTCTCACAACAAAGGGAAATAATCCTTTTTCCCTTCCCCCCTCCAGGTGCTCCTGGAGAGATACACAGACACAAGCTCTGTGAATCCAAACAGAGTGACTCCCCCTCTCCGTTCCCAGTCCTGGAAACAAAAAGGACTTTCCTATTCACCCAGAGGGAATGCAAAATCAGGCTAGCAAATCCAACGCACACAGATTTCCCCTGATTTCTTCCTCCCACCAATTCCCTGGTGAGTACAGACTCAGTTTCCCTGAAGTAAAGAAAAACTCCAACAGGTCTTAAAAGAAAGCTTTATATAAAAAGAAAGAAAAAATACATACAAATGGTCTCTCTGTATTAAGGTGACACAACACAGGGTCGATTGCTTAAAAGAATATTGAATAAACAGCCTTATTCAAAAAGAATACAAATCAAAGCACTCCAGCACTTATATTCATGCAAATACCAAAGAAAAGAAACCATATAACTTACTATCTGATCTCTTTGTCCTTACACTTAGAAACAGAAGATTAGAAAACAGAACTACTTCTCCAAAGCTCAAGAAAGCAGGCAGACAGCAAACAAAGACTTAGACACCAACTTCCCTCCACCCAAAGTTGAAAAAATCCGGTTTTCTGATTGGTCCTCTGGTCAGGTGCTTCAGGTGAAAGAGACATTAACCCTTAGCTATCTGTTTATGACATGGGGACTTCTGAAACTTTTACCCAGAACATGATACTTAAAGCAGGGTCATCCAAATGAAGGGGCACATGGTCTGTGGGCCAAGGGGTGAGACTTTTACATCAAATGGAACAAACTGCAGTTATCTTCATCTGGAGAGATGGCCTATGGAGAGTAAAGCTTCTAAATGTGCTCGACTCTGGCTTGTCCCAAGTGTCTTGGCACCTACCAATTCAGCCTGATCACGCTGGTTGATAACTGGTCTGTTTACATTTCCTCTTCGCTGGCCCACTGCTGCATCACCTAAACTCATCTAATTCCTCACACTTTACAGCACATTCAGAACAGATGGATACAAGTGAAATATTTGGTCCCAGTTCTGGTCGCTGCTCAATCTGGCCTGATGAGTCAAATGGAAACATGCCTCTTCCACAAGTATGAAAGTCCTAATCAGAAGTGACCTGATCTTGGTTCTCTCAGCAGGAGGTGGTATATTCATGGTTCCCTTTGTTGCCTTATTTTTGCAATTTAGCTATTTTCTAGGGATTCTATGGGTGTTATTTTATTTGCCACTAAGCTTTTGGTAAAGGTAGTGAGGGAACTGAGAAGGGATCATGCAGCTTCATCATGTGATATTTCACCATGATGATGTTTTTCCACCATCAATTCACAATTGGTTTGGAAACATTTGAAAAGAACCCTCTTTATTAGATGCTTCTATCCCCACACTGCACATGTTACCATGGGGAAAGATATAATTGCCCTGAAAATGTCATCTCCTATGAAATACAGCCTGAGAGGATGCATGCTCCAAAATGCCACAGTGCCCAATGAGACATGGGGAGGATTGAGTGACACAGCTGGTTCAGTGTGACTGGCCCATTGGGAGTTGAGTCAGAGAGGCCATTTTAATGTATAAAGGATATAATAATGCTGAGGGGGAAAGCGATACATAAAGCATCTGAATTCCCTTTCTGCTCTATAAGTCAACTTACCAGCTAACCATAAATAGAAAATTCCCCCATCAATGGGAGCTCAGTCCATATAAATTTAACAATACAGCGTCTCCATGTATTTCACTGCACTCCTGTATAGCTGTCCTATATGTAAATATGGAATAAAGATGCTTTTATAGTTTGGTTAGAAATTCAGAGCCATTTTCTCCCTCTATTTGTGCTCAGAGATGAAACTAAGATTTTTCAGCTAGGAAGTTCATTTCTGGAACATCCTAAGAACCTCTGGCCAAACTTTATACTGCAACTCACCCAGTTCCTTTGGAAAAACACAAACCCTTCAAATGTCTCTTTTCCAAATAGCATTAGAAACAAAATATTTTTATGACATTGTCTTACACAGAATGTACATGAAAATGCAGTTCATATCTGTGTGCATATCATCCTAATTGTTTCTGCTTTTCATTAAACTGCAAACTTTTCCTATTTCCATAGTTCACCCTTTTCCTTTTTAACCAGACCATTGTGCTGTTCCTTTGCTGTCTAAGAGATCATACCCCTCATTGCGATGCTTGTTATGTTTCTAAAACACAAAGAGCAAACCTTTACTTTGTCTACAATAATTTTCATTTTAAAACTTTAAAAAAATGGGAGGAAATAAAAAAAAGGAAAGAACACAAGTAAAGCTTTAACAAAGCTTTTGATATGGTCTCCCACAGTATTCTTGCCAGCAAGTTAAAAAAAGTATGGATTGGATGAATGGACTATAAGGTGGATAGAAAGCTGGCTAGATTGTCGGGCTCAACAGGTAGTGATCAATGGCTCGATGTCTAGTTGGCAGCTGGTATCAAGCGGAGAGCCCTAGGGGTCAGTCCTGGGACCAGTTTTGTTCAACATCTTCATTAATGATCTAGATGATGGAAAAGATTGCACCCTCAGCAAGTTTGCAAATGATACTAAGCTGGAGTGAGAGGTAGATACACTGGAAGGTAAGGATAGGATACAGAGGGACCTAGATAAATTGGAGGATTGGGCCAAAATAAATCTGATGGGGTTCAACAAGGACAAGTGCAGAGTCCTGCACTTAGGAGGGAAGAATCCCATGCACCGCTACAGGCTGGGGACCAACTGGCTAAGCAGCAGTTCTGCAGAAAAGGACCTGGGGATTACAGTGGATGAGAAGCTGGATACGAGTCAACAGTGTGCCCTTGTTGCCAAGAAGGCTAACGGCATATTGGGCTGCATTAGTAGGAGCATTGTCAGCAGGTCAAGGAAAGTGATTATTCCCCTCTATTCTGCACTGGTGAGGCCTATCTGGAGTACTGCATCCAGTTTTGGGCCCCCCACTACAGAAAGGATGTGGACAAATTGGAAAGAGTCCAGCAGAGGCCAATGGAAATTATTAGGGGGCTGAGGCACATGACTTATGAGGAGAGGCTGAAGATACTGGGCTTATTTAGTCTGCAAAAGAGAAGAGTGAGGGGGGATTTGATAGCAGCCTTCAACTACCTGGCAGGGGATTCCAAAGAGGATGGAGCTTGGCTGATCTCAGTGGTGGCAGATGACAGAATAAGGAGTAATGGTCTCAAGTTGTAGGGGGGAGGTCTTGGTTGGATATTAGGAAAAACTATTTCACTAGGAGGGTGGTGAAGCACTGGAATGGGTTACCTAGGAAGGTGGTGGAATCTCCATCCTCAGAGGTTTTTAAGGCCTGGCTTGACAAAGCCCTGGTTGGGATGATTTAGTTGGGGTTGTTTCTGCTTTGAGCAGGGGGTTGGACTAGATGACCTCCTGAAGTCTCTTCCAACCCTAATCTTCTATGATTCATGATAGAGTACGGGATGTGTCTGTTCTGCAACCAGATATAGAATGGCTGAAAACAGAGTCCATGTGTACCCTTCTCTGTAGTTACAGGGGGAGTGTAAAACTGATCATCTGCACATTTTTGCTGCTGGTAAACTCCATTTATGAGCAATTTAATATAATAAAACATTCTTCTCTGTTTGATAATCAAGAAGTTAGGTGAACAAAGATGAAATGAGCCCCCCTCTTCCAAAAAAAAACAACCAACTACTAATATAGCCATATAGTGCAAAGTATCTGTATTTTCTAAAGGATCTGAAGACACAAACAGGTACTGCAGAGAGCTAGATATCATGCCTGCAAAGTCTCAAGTGTCTTTCCCCTGTTTTTCAAGAACTGATTGTGGGTTATGATACCTTGCCTATTCCATATTCCAGAAGCTGGAATGGATTTAATTCCCTATAATTAAAGTTAATAGAGAAAGAAAGGGGATTAGTTGTTCTATTCCAGATTGTTAGAGAATGTTTATCCAGAGGCTTCATTTTGGTGTTTTGTAAACATTATTGTAAGAAAGACATATGGGCCCCTGGGACTGAGAGTGGTCATTGCCTGTTCCATCTCCAGCTGCTGTCTGATGGAATAGCCCCTGTCCAGAAGACACACATTAGTGTCCGGTCTGCATTCACTTTTCAGTGTACTCTCTCTGCGTGTTAGTGGGGGGGGAATGCATGTCCCACTGCCTCTCCCCCATTCCTGGACCCACAGCAGCATCTGTCTTCCTTCCCCAATTTCACAGAAAGTGGGTAATCCACATGCAGCTAGGGAGGGCAACCTTGCACACCCCCTGGTCATTGCTACAGCCTATTCATTGCTTTGCAGACTAGGCTAAATGAACCCCAGACAGTGAGGTTACACACAGGGCCGGTGCAAGGAAGTTTTGCGCCCTAGGCAAGACTTCTATCTTGCGCCTCCCCCCGCCCCCGCCCTGCAGCAGCTCCCCATCCCCACTCCACCCTGAGGAGTCCCCCCCCCATGGCAGCTCCCACCCCCCGGGGAGCCGTGGAGCACCTCCCCACCCCAGCTCACTTCTGCTCCACGTCCTCCCCAAGCACGCCGCCCTTGCTCTAAGTCTCCTCCCCTCCCAGGCTTGTGGTGCCAAACAGCTGATTGGCATTGCAAGCCTGGGAGGCAGGAGAAGTAGAGCAGTGACCCCGTGCTCGGGGAGGAACCACTGTAAAAAAAAATTGGAGGCACCACTTTTTGGCGCCCCCAAATCTTGGTGCCCTAGGCAACCGCCTAGTTTGCCTTAATGGTAGCACCGGCCCCGGTTACAGGAGACCATGACAATGCCCAGAGCAAGGTCTACAGGAGGAGAAGTGTGTGTTGGGGAGGAGGGAGTAGGGGAGAAAGAGAGAGATGGTCTCCAGAGTCAGTGAAGGAACATGCCTGGCAAGTCTACAAAAATGGCTAGTAAACAAAAGTAGCAAAGTTTAAATGCATCAGTGTTAGTCATAAAATCATTAACATGTTTAGAAAATGATACAACCATTTGTTTTCTTCTTTTACGATTTCACTCAAGCCTGTCTCAGTTACTCAAGTCTGGAGCACGATTTTCTAAACACTCTCAGAAAAAAAAAATAGCAAGCTCAGGAGTATGCCTATGCAATTTAAGAAACTCTTGGATCGCCACAGCTTCCACACAGAGTTAAAGTTTCATAGATTTAGCTTTTGGTGGCATCGTCTTCCAAAGATGACACAAGCATTAATACTGTATTGAGGATTGCACAGCATGAAGTACTGCACCAGCACAAGTAACAATTCAGAGAGAGTAGTAGGAACCTTTGGGAGACCTTTGTTGGGAACTCAAGTATACGTTTTTGGTGCTATAGACTGCTGCTCTCCAACTGAATATTGTTTTCATATATTGGTGCCTCTCTTAGAATTAGCAGCAAAGAGTCCTGTGGCACCTTATAGACTAGCACATGTATTGGAGCATGAGCTTTCGTGGGTGAATACCGACTTCATTGGATGCATGTCGGTCTCTTAGAATTGGTTCCTTGGGGCAATCCGGTTAAAATTAAAGGAGATTTTCAACCAATATTACATCAGTTAGGGATAACACCCAATGCTTCCATTGCTCTACATTCTCCAACTGTCCTCTGAAAGCTAGACTCCTCAAATGCAGTACATTTGGAGTATGTAAACTACTTCTGAGATCCCTTTTCAGTGCTTGTTAATACTGAAACACGGCACAGAAGAGTAAAGTTCTGCCCAGCAGCAATGTTATTCAACAACAGATAAACTGTATTGCTCCAAAGCATAGGGAAATCCTCAAGCATATTGGTTCAGACAAAACCTCCTGTAGGACATGGGACATGTGAGCAATAGGAGGCACTTTAAGGTTTAATTGCTCTGAAAAGAGTGTCCTCTGAATATTAGTGTATGTGAGGACCATTCCCAAAGATTGGGAATAACAGAGGTGTTGGAAAACTCAGCGAAGGTAGCTCAAATTCTCTTTTGGGGAGGGTTCATTTTGTAAGTTTTGTGAGGCTATCTAGTACTCAGAAATACAGAGACCCTTAGGGACAGTCAGCAACTGCTCTGCACATTTGCCAATTTACCAATACCCTGACTTGCAATACCTACTGCTGTTCCATTCCTGGTCCCCCAATGAGCTTCACTCTTGGGTTTCAGAAGCCCCTGCTATTCCAGGGCCAAATCCCAAAGTGCTTACTCAGGGAAAACTCCACTCTTTCTGGCTTATGTTTGGGGAAGCTTTTACAGGCTCCATGACTGGAAAGTGGGTTGCTGATCAGAAGTGTCTAACGGTGCAGTTTGGGAAACCCTAGAAGAGACCTCCCATAAAACAGTATTTATTTTTGGTACTAGGCTAGTGCCCCAATGTGCTAGCACTTTTCACACAGAGAAGAGAATGCAGTCTTTGCTCAGGCTGGTGTGAAAAGCATGGAGTTATTGTTGTGAATGAGGCTGTGGATGGATGGGGACTCTAAAGAAGAAACTAAAATTCCTACCAAGTGTAAAAGGGGCAAAGAGGCAAAACAATCTATTGACATGGAGGGTGGAGGAAGCACCAAGGCCCACGGGTTTCTGCTGTAAAGGCAAATAGCAAGAGAAGGGATAGATATACTCCTACAGAGAGATCTACAATGGGGCATACGAGCCTACCTGACAATTTAGGCCTAAGTCCAACATTTAGACACCACTGAGATTCACAAAATCCCTGCTCAGCTGCTACCTAGCCTTGAAGGTTTCGATTAGGGTTGCCAACTTTCTGATTGAAGAAAACCGAACATCCTTGTCCTGCCTCACCCCTTCTGAGTCCCTGCCACTCCATCCCCCTTCCCTCTGTTGCTCGCTCTCCCCCACCCTCACTCATTCATTTTCACTAGGTGGTCAGAGGGTTGGGATGCAGGAGGGGGTGAAGGCTCTGGGCTGGGGATGTGGGCTCCAGGGTGTGGCCAGAAGTGAGGGGTTCACGGTGCGGAAGGGGGCTCCAGGCTGGGGCAGGGGTGCAGGAGGGGGTGAAGGCTCCAGCTGGGGGTGTGGCCTCTGGGGAGAGTGCAGGGAGGAGGGGTTTGGGATGCAGGAGTGGGCTCTGGGCTGGGGCTGAGGCATTTAGAGTGTGGGAGGTGCTTTGGGCTTCAGGAGGGTGTGGGAAGTGGCTCAGGTGCTGGGGCAGGGGACTGGGGTGAGAGAGGGGTGAAGGCTCTGGGGTGGGATTTGGGATGAGGGGTTCGGGGTGCAGGAGGGGGCTCCAAGCTGGGGCAAAGTGTTTCAGAGTATGGGAGGGGGCTCAGAGTTGGGGCAGGGGGTTGGGGCACAGGAGGAGGTGAGAGGTGCAGGCTCCAGGCACTGCTCACTTCATGTGGCTCCTGGGAAGCAGTTGGCTCCTAGGCCTAGGGACAGGCAGGGGGCTCTGCGTGCTGCCCCTAATCTCAGGTGCTGCCCCTGCAGCTCCCATCGGCTCCCGTTCCTGGCCAATGGGAGCTGCAGAGCTGGTGCTCGGGGTGGGGCAGCGTGTGGAGCTGTGATTAGGAACTGGAGGAACATGCCGAGTGCTTCTGGGAGCCACGTGGAGCTGGCTGCTGTGGCCAACTGGACTTTTAATGGCTCAGTCAGCTGTGCTGTCTGGAGACGCCAGGGTCCCTTTTTGACTGGGTGTTCTGGTCAAAAACGGGACACCTGGAAACCCTAGTGCCGATGTTTCTGCCAGTGAGGTGCACAGCCACCTCAGTTTGGGTGCCTGGGCACCTACCTCCCTGCCCAAGCTCCAGTGAGATCTTCGAACTAGTTATCCCTCCTCTTCTTGCCTGGGGGCCCAATTCAGAAGGCATGCTCAGAGCATGCCTCAACCTCCCCAAACAGACTGGGGAAGAGGGAGAAGTAGCAATAGCCTTTAGCCTACTGGTTCACACACTTCCCAGGACAAGGGAGACATGCTCAATTCCCCACTCTGTGGAGCAGGGATTTGAACATTAGAGCCCTGACTAACGGACTATGGGAAGCTCTGGGGCGGTTCACCCCCCGCCCCTCCTGTTGAAGCTGTTCCACTATATATAAATAGTTAAATACACGGGGAGCCAGACAAAGAGAATCTATAGCCCAGGGATTAGAGAGCTCAGCTGAGGCACCCAAGTTTAAATCCCTGCTCCCCAGAAGACAGTGGGTGGAAGTGGATCTGCAAGTGTACTCTGCTCACTGGGCTAATGGTTGTATGGGAGGCTTCCTGTCCTGTTTCTTGCAAAAGGAGCTTGGGCATTGAACCTCAGGAGAGGTTTCACAGCAGAAAGCCCCAAGCACAAATAGGCCCATAGCTTCCTTTGAAGGGTGGGGCTTAGCTCACACCCTTCTTCTTGGCATTTTCATTGGTTAGTTTAGATGGCTCCCCACTCGGCAGGCAGGCTTTTGAAGATCCCATTCTTACACTTGTATCTCTCCCCATGCATTGTATGGGGAACCTAGGCAACTGACCTGGGGGTGTGGATTCCATTGGGAGCAGGGGCCCTAAAGGTGCTCAGCATTACAGTACCAAAGTCCCTTTGTTCTAAGCCCTAGAGTCTGAGCCTACAGGCACCCACCCTTTTCTGGAGCAATTCCATTTCTTGCCACCTATCACTGCCCCCAAGTCAGCAGCATGATTCCAAGGAGTTCCATAGCATCAGCATATAACCCTTCCTAAGCTGCTCATGACACTTGCCAGGAGCCCTTGGGGCACGCCACAGAGTACAGAGAGGTAGGGGTCATTGGTTCCCTGCTCCAGCAATGGGAATTCCAGGATCTCAGGAGAGAAGCCACATGAATCCAATGGCGAAGGCAGCATATACCAAACCAGGTGCTGTCCCCTGGGGATAACCTTGTTAACTCAAATATATCGGCACATGAGTGTCATGTGAGCACACTACTGAGTGGTTTAAAAACAACTTTAATAAACTGCACACAGCAGGAGGGCTAAGGGTACAGATCTGGATTTGAAAGTGTGTGTGTGTGTGTGTGTGTGTGTGTGTGTGTGTGTGTGTGTGTACGTACGTACCACCCTGTCACATACACCCCTTTCCTGCCTATAAAGTTCCCAGAGATAGTGTGTGTGCAGAACATAAACGAAGGGGAGAGGGTCTGGCAAATAGTTAGCAGAAATAACTCTAGACAGAACCCTGCAGGACAACCTTTTAGCCAGTTCCTCAAGCCCCAAAACTAGAGAGAGAGACAGACAGACAGAAAGGAAACCCAAAGCACAATTCCTGGTGCTCAGTAATACTCTCCCCACAAGAACAGCCTCCTCCCTCCCCCCATATATATATGCCAGTGAATTTCACTCAGTGATTCCAGATCAAGCCCATAGCTTGTGATTGAATTAGAGCTTCTTTTTTAGAAAGAGACATCTAATCCTGGTTAAAGACTTCCAGCAATGGAGAATCCATCATGTCTCCTTAGGTACACTATGCCAATGGTTAATTACCCTCACCATTAAAAGTGTGCCCCACATCTCTGGCCTGCTTCAGCTTCTAGCCATTGGATCTTGTGCTGCCTTTGTCTGTTAGATTACAGACAGGGACAGCTTTAGGCCTATTCCACTAATTCCCCCGAATCGGGCCCCGCGCCTAAGAGGGCCCCACACCCAGTGAGAATCCCTTCCCTGCCTAGAGGTGCCTTTTTAATTTTTACTCACTCGGTGGCTCTCCAGGTCTTTGGTGGCACTTTGGCAGCTGGTTCTTCACTCACTCCAGGTCTTCAGGAGTACTTCGGCGGCGGGTCCTTCAGTGCCGCCGAAGACCCAGAGTAAGTGAAGGACCCACCACCGAAGTGGCACCGAAGACTTGGAGCACCGCCCAGTGATTACAAGCCCCATGTGTTTTTTTAAGTGTTTTTTTTTTTAAGTCATCCTTGCTAGGACCCTGTCGAAACTTTTCAAATTGGGCCCCATGCTTCCTAAAGCCGGCCCTGATTACAGAGCCCTCTGCTATTGGAAATCTTCTTGTAGATCCCTGACCTAAATTTCACCTCAATGCTTACTTTCACATAAGCCCCCTGATACATGAATCTCTGTGCAGGTCTGAGGTTCTGTTAAGTGTTCCTAAAGCTAATGACTGAACTGGGAGATATTTTCACTCACTAGCAACAGGAAACAAAGATTTATTAATGCATAACCAAGATGTGGACTTGGCTCCCCAGTGCAGAGAAGCTCACTTCTATTTTTGGTTGTTTATAAACAGCTTCATGGTTACCCAAGTTTGCCCTTTTCATCTCACTCCTCCAAGATTCAGCAGGCATATGGGGTGTCTGGAGCTAGTCATCAGGAAAAAAAAAATCAGATACTTCAAGGGTTAGCAGGGCTGAGACCCTCTCTGTACAATACCATAGTTTGCTCCTGTATATTTTATCAGATCCAGGAAAACTGATCAGTTCTTCGCAAAGAAGAGCTACAGCAGAGCTAGAATGGTCTCCAAGTGCTTCAAAGAGTTCTCATAAATATTAATACTCTGCTACTAAGAAGAAGGGAGGGGAGGGGTGGCAGGAAAAGTATGATGTGTCTACAATCCACACCCACATTGGGAAGTATCATTTTAGCCTAGCAGTCTGGTCAAAATCTCTTTAAAAGGTTGGTATCTGAGATATTAGCAAAATTCTCGCCACTGCCTGGGTTAGCATGAACAGCCCTCCTCCTGTAATCCTTGTTAAAGGCACTGCTATGTTAAACAAAACCAGGCAAGCTGTGGGGAAGTTGTAAGGGTTCTGTATTGCCTGTCATTGGACTGTGAACACCCATGCTGCCTTGCAAAGTTAGCTGCTTAGCAATGTCGTCATGCAGCATGAGGTTCTAACATGCAGCTTGAAAGAAAATCCCTATAATATTTAATATTCATGTCCCTTTTCTACAGTGTTTCGAATTCAGGCACTTTCTATAGTTTAAGAAAGGGGGAAAAAATGGTCTCATTTCCACTTACTGGAAACTCAGAGCCAATAGATAGTAAAATCTTTAAGATGTTTCTAAAGTCATTACAGTCAAAAGAAACTTTATGCCCTTCCCTTGTTGGTCCTCACCCCGTCCCATCCTCACCCGTGCTTCCAATTCTATTTTCTGCTTGTAACATTTTTGCTTGATTTATTTAATCAGGAGCATGAGACCAAATACATGTGGGCTTGTAAAGCACAAAGCTGAAAGCTAAGTGACTTCACCCCCTCCACAAGATGCAATAGTAGCTCCAAATGTACAGCCAAAGATTATCATGATATAAAATCTATACAGAGGGAAAGTGGTTTGTGTAGTCACTGGGCATTATTGCCATGGCATTAACTGATGACACAGAGCAAATCAGAAAGCTCCAACTGTGTCCTGTATGCTAAAGCTGTCTAACAAAATAGTAATTCTGTACATGCCTCCTAAATTCTAGAGCAGGCCTGCACAACATGCGGCCCGGGGCCACATGCGGTCCGCGGGGCTCACGGTGTGGCCCGCGGAGGATGAGAAGGTGGGCTCACTGTGCAGCCCATGGGGGGTGAGTATGCAAGCAGCAGGTGAGGGAGGGGGGCTGAAGAGGCAGGTGGGCAGTGGCAGGGGGTGAGGAGGCAAGCCGGGGCGGGTTGGGGGGCTGAGGAGGTGAGCTGGTGGGCAGTGGCGGGGGGGGGCAGGTGAGCTGGCGGCTGGGGGAGGGAGGGTTGAGGAGGCAAGCAGGCGGGCAGTGGTGGAGGTTGAGTAGACGAGCCGGGGGAGTGAGGAGGCGAGCAAGGAGTCAGTGGCTGACTTGTCCTACTGATCTGGTCTGGCTCCCATCCCCTCTCCAAGGGTTGCAGCTGTCTGGAGGTGCCTGCCTTCCATGCCTTCCTCACTCGCACCTCATTCATTCAACAGGGCAATTGATTACAAAGTGGGGGGAAGATCTTATTCTACTAGCAAAAAGACATTTTTCTTTTACCTTAATTATACTACCTTAGGGGCCCGCTATAACATATTACCAAGATTCAATACCGTTGTTTTGGTGGGGCAGCGCTGGGGAAGGAGGGTTTGTTTCCATGGGGCGGGGAGTATTTCAGGGGGGCTTGGCGGCACTGGGGGGGGGGGCAAGGGGTTCAGCCCTCAGCTGTTTTCTTTGGAGTAATATGGCCCTCACCGCTTTACGAGTTGGGCAGGCCTGTTCTAGAATAACGAAAGTGGCCTGCTTTCGGTGATAGCCACTGTGGTTGTATGAGCTCTCTCCCGCTCTGTGTGGCCCACGACAGAGCAGAAGGCACTGAACTGCTAGTGCTGGGACTTGGTATTTTACAAGTGCTAATCTCCAGTTCCTAACAATGCCAAGACGGGGGAAGGGCTGGAGGGATATTTTTTGTTTTCCCTCCAGGGATGGAAATAGAAGAAGTAAGTTAGCTCCACAATATCCAATTACTGCAACGCAATCTAACTGGGCCAATTTTATCAAAGAGTTTGACCAAGAGCCAATATCCTTTGTATTCCACAGGATGAGGATCAACTAAGAGAGAAAGCAGCACTCTCAAGATGCCAGGACCACCGCCCCATCTTTCCAGGCACAGAGCAACTGACGTCGCTGTTCTCCTTCAAATCGCTTCTTACTGTGCACTTCTACTCTGAAAAGTGAGTCACTCCCACAGTTCTTCCCCTCACCCACTCTACCAGAAAGTCCTTCCCCTACAACACACATACCCACACCCCTGGGGGTGAATTTCCAACTTATTTAAAGTTTAACCTTAATGACAACATTCCTAGCTTTCTAGTTTTCAAAAAATCATGTTTTCCTTCCTCTTCCTTTATATTACAGATACTGTCTCATCTAACTCAGTTCATGGCTGGTGTTGCCTGTGAATAAAAACTATGTGCCATCACCATAGATGCCAAATGCAAGAAGTAGCAGAAGCCTTCTTACAATCTATTGAGGACCAGCGCATCTCATGCAGCCTGATTATTTAGGCTTTCCAAATGGACAGCTCTTGAATGCTCACTGTGGACTTGGGTTATCTGCATGCCATTGCAGAATGCTGACTGTCACAAGCCCTTCCTAATATCATTTGGTAGATTCATAGACCAGAAAGCCAGAAAACACCATTGTGATCATCTAGTCTGACCTTCTGCATAACACGGGCCAATGGACTGAATTAATTCCTATTTAAACTAGAACAAATCTTTTAGAAAAACATCAGGTCTTGATTTTTAAATTGTGAGTGATGGAGAACCCACCACAGCCCTATGTAAGTTGTTCCAATGATTAATTACTCTCACTGTTAAAAATTTGCACCTTATTTCCAGGCTGAATGTCTAGCTTCACCTTCCAGCCGGTGGTTCTTGTTAGACCTTTGTCTGCTAGACTGAAGAGCCCTCTGTCATGAAATTGCTGTTCCCCATGTAGGCACCTAGGGTTCCAAAAAGGGACTTAGGTACTGTAATGTGGAACTCCAAGGTGCCCGGCCACCCCACAGAATTCTCAGCCCTGTGTTAGGTGTCCAGGCTCCCTATACAATGCGTTGAGAGAGTTAGGTCTGGTCTACACTACGCTTTTCAACTGAATTAACCCTGCACCTGTCCACACAACGAAGCCCTTTATATCGATATAAAGGGCTCTTAAAACCGATTTCTGTACTCCTCGACTAGAGGAGTAGCGCTGAAATTGGTATTGCCATGTCGGATTAGGGTTAGTGTGGCCACAATTTGACGGTATTGGCCTCCGGGCGGTATCCCACAGTGCACCATTGTGACTGCTCTAGACAGCAATCTGAACTCGGATGCACTGGCCAGGTAGATAGGAAAAGCCCTGCGAACTTTTGAATTTCATTTCCTGTTTGCCCAGTGTGGAGCTCTGATCAGCACAGGTGGCCATGCAGTCCCAAATCCAAAAAGAGCTCCAGCATGGACCGTATGGGAGGTACTGGATCTGATCGCTGTATGGGGAGACAAATCTGTTCTATCAGAGCTCCATTACAGAAGACGAAATGCCAAAGCATTTGAAAAAATCCCCAGGCTATGATACAGAGTCCACAGCAAGGACTCAGCACAGTGCTGCGTGACAAGCGTAACGGAAAGCCAAAGAATCAAATGGACGCTCATGGAGGGAGGGAGGGGGGACTGAGGACTCCAGCTATCCCACAGTCCCTGCAGTCTCTGAAAAGCATTTGCATTCTTGGCTGAGCTCCCAATGCCTGAAGGGTCAAAAACATTGTCCCGAGTGGTTCAGAGTATATCTTGTCAGTTTACCCCTCTCCTTCCCGTGAAAGAAAAGGGGAAAAAAATCATTTCTCGCCTTTTTTCAATGTCATCGTATGTCTACTGCATGCTGCTGGTAGACGTGGTGCTGCGGTGCTGAACAGGAGCATCCCCTTCCCTTCCTTTCCTGATGGCAGACAGTGCAAAATGGTGGAAAACCGTCCTCATCATCCCGTGAGTGCTCCTGGCTGGCCTTGGTGAGGTCGGCCAGGGTCGCCTGGGCAACAATGGGAATGACTCCTGGTCATTCCTGGCTGGCAGTGCAAAAAGATTGAAAACCATCCTCATCATAACAACTGGGGGCTGAGCTCCATCAGCCCCCACCTTTCATGTCAAATGAAGATTCTGTACTGCCTGGACTATCATAGCAGCGGGAGGCTGCCTCCCCCTCATTTTATCTCACTAAAAAGTCAATGTTTCTTATTCCTGCATTCTTTATTACTTCATCACACAAAGGGGGGGAGGACACTGCCATGGTAGCTCAGGAGGGTTGGGGAAGGAGGGAAGCAATGGGTGGGGTTGTTGCAGGGGTACCCCCTAGATTGGCATCATCATTTCTGTGGGATCTCTGGGGCTCTGACCCGGAGCGGCTGTGCTCTCTGGTTCTCTAGTACACTTGCCCCATATTCTAGGCAGGACTGACTCTATTTTTAGACAAAACATAAAAAAGGGAATGACCTGGGGAGTCATTCCCATTTTTGTCCATGTGCCCCCAGCCGACATCAGCGAGGCCAGCCAGGAGCACCCATGACAGCAGCAGACGGTACAAAATGACTGATAAACGTCATCACCAATTTCCAATTGCAAATGGTGCTACAGCTGGTAATGGTCTCTTTAACCTTGCAAAGGCAAATGAATGCTGCTGTGTAGAACTGCAGTACCGTGTCTGTCAGCAGCATCCAGTACACATACGGTTGACAGTGACAAAAGGCTAAATGGGCTGCATGGTTGTCATGCTATGGCATCTGCCAGGGCAATCCAGGGAAAAAGGGCGCGAAATGATTGTCTGCCGTTGCTTTCACGGAGGAAGGATTGAGTGATGACATTTACCCAGAATCACCTGTGTGACGAACTGGGAATGTTCTTAATGTTTGCTCTGAATACTGTGTTGGTGCCTCAGTGTCCCCATGGCAGTTCTTAAGTATCTAGCAGAGCAAAGGGCCAGTGCACCTAAATGCCTGGCACTCTGTCTCCTAGCAACTGATGGCCTGGGCCCCTCCTCTGCAAAGGTGCCAGCTGAAGGTGTTGGAGACAAAGGGATCAGGTGACCTCCTGGCCCGGGAAAGGGGCTGGGAGGGGTTGTTAGTCTGGAGCTGGCTGGGGTCAAGGGTGGAGGGCAGACCTGGGGGTCTGGCTCACTGACCCCCAGAATGGACCCAGCCGAGGGGTCCGGTTTGCTGTATCTACAAGCTCTGTTTTAGACCCTGTTCCTGTCATCGAATAAACCTCTGTTTTACTGGCTGGCTGAGAGTCACGTCTGACTGCAAAGTGGGGATGCAGAACCCGGTGGCGTCCCCAGGACCCCGTTGGGGTGGACTCGCTGTGGGAAGCGCACGGAGGGGCAGAGGATGCTGAATGCTCCAAGGAGAGACCCAGGAGGTGAAGCTGTGTGAGCTTCTTGCCTTGAACAAGTCTGCTCCAAGGGAGAGGAGGCTCCCCAAAGTCCTGACTGGCTTGGTGGGGAGCAGTTCCAGAGCATCGCCCGGTGACTCTGTGACAACTGGTGGCAGCGGCGGGACGTCCTGCACCCCGTGAATGGCGCTGCTTGCAGTAAGTGACTGGGGAGCAGTAAAACAAAGGAGGGATAAGGAGGACCAGGCGTGCTGAAGGCTCAGAGAGGGACGGTTTCAGGGGGCAGTTAACCTCTGGGAGTGTGTGACCAGCGAGAAGGACTGTTGGAGTAATAGGGTCCTCCTGAGGACTGCAGCGAGCAGTCTCAGGGGCGGAGGAGCTTGCCGCTCGACCCTGGGAGAGAGAAGGATTTTTGCAGTAGCAGGGTTCCCCTGGGGATTGCAGGAGCAGTCCCAGGGGCGGAGGAGTCTGCAGCTCAACCCTGGCAAAGAGGTGGTGATCATGAGAAGGGCTGGCACACCCGGGGTTCTTCCTGGAAACCATGGGGGAGCCAAGAGCACACAGGCCTGTGAGTCCAGAGCCACTTGGGAACGATGAAGTGATGGCCTATCACCATCTCCTTGAGAAGGACATTGTGATCCTGTGCACAAAGAGAGGGTTACACATGGGGACATTCACCAAGACACAGTTAATCGTGCAGTTGGAGGAGAAGCACCGCTCTGAGGAGCAGATTCCTGGCCCAGATGGGGCTACAAGAGGATCTGAGAGCAGCTGGAGCATCAGCCAGGCATCCCCGGGAGTCTGGTCCCCAATCAGACGAAGGTCTTCACGATTGGGTTCCCCATCAGGAGATTGGAGACGGATGGGATGGGAGCAGAGCCCGAGAGAGCGAGAGGACCGTGAGAGAGAGCAAGAGCCCGAGGAAAAGCTGCAGGAGAAGCAGCAGCAGCGTGGACTGGTGATGGTGGAGCAGAGAGACATAGGGGGCTGCCCAGGGGTCAGTGGGGAAACAAGCCTGCGGGGGCAAGACCCTGGGACAGAGAGAACTGTGGTGATGCAGCCCCAGATGCTGAGGGGCTGTGGGACCTGGGTGAAGTTCCCTGGAGTGAAACCCCTTGCCCTGCCTATGGCCCAGATCCCTGTGCAGACCCAGGAGGGGTCGGGCCGGCTGGTAGTTGGGGTTCTCCAGGATATCGGCTGGGAGGCTCTGTTGGGGGGTGACTGTCTCCCCATGGGACAGGATCCAGGCCCCGCTCCTGTAACGGCCGAGGGTTTGAATTCAAATCCAGGGAACCAATTGGCTAGGATGGAAATGGTCAGTGAAAATGCAAATGACCTGGCTGGCAGGGGGGAGGGGCTGCAGGGCTCAGGATACCTGCCTACCTGTAACCAGCCCCCTGGGGCTGAGTGGGAGGGAGAGATGCTCCCTGCCCCCCTGCACATCGGAGAGGGGGCTCACGCTGGCTCTGATGCTGTGACCAGAGCAGAGAGCTCGCTGCCTGTCCCCACTGGGACAGGAAGGGCAGCGCTGAGCACGGGGGGAGCTGAGACCCCAGCTGAGTGGGGGGACACCCAGGCAGGGCAGGTCAGCTGCCAAACAGGTTTGCCTGGTCCAGACGTGCTGCTGGGAAGTGATTACACAGCAGGGAGGAAGCTACCAGGGACAGGGCTCAGGGGGGCTGTGACCCCAGGCCCAGCCAGTGAAAGGGAGCAGGTCCCACTCCCTGCCCCAGCCGCTGAATCCCAGACTGAGCTGCAGAAGGATCCCTCCTTGGAGAAGCTGAGGGAACTTGCTGGCCACAGCACTGCAAACCCCCTTAGGGAAGGCTGCAGGGACAGAGTCCTGCAGGAGGAGGGATTCCTGTACCGGGAATGGGCTCCCAAAGGGGAAGTAGAACTGGGGGGAATCGGGAGACAGCTGTGGTGCCCCAGGAATCCACAGGGTTCTTCCCTTTCGAGCTGCTGGATGGGAGGAGAGTGAGGGGACCCCTGAACCTGAAGAGGGAGGATTGGATGAAGAAGGGGGAAGACCCCCGGGGGGATCTCTTCCCTGAGGTGGGAGACAATCTCCCCATCAGGTGTTCCCCGTTCAAAGTCACTGGGAAAGCAGCCCAGAACATGGAGAGAGAGGTCAGGGACATGCTGGCTTTAGATGGGATCCAGCCATTTTACAGCCCATGGGCCTCACCCATGGGGCTGATGCCCAAGCGAGACAGGATTATCTGGTTTTATGGGGGCTATCAGAAGCTTAAAGCCATCACAGTGTCCGATGCCGACCCCATGCCTAGGCCTGGGGAGATTCTAGACAAGCTGAGAGGGATGGAGAACTTGGCCCTGGCAGACACTGATAACATGTGCATCTTTAGCCAGACCTGGGAGGAACAGGTGTCCCAGGTGAAGAGGGGGCTGGGCTGCCTCAAGAAGGTGGGACTGACGTTAAAAGCTGGAAAGTGCAAGGGGGGACGGCAGAGGTGTTGTGTCTGGGCCACAAAGTGGGAAGTGGCTGCCCAAGCCCAGAGCTGGCAAAGGCCAAGATGGGGGCTCTTAACCAAAAGAACCCGAATCACAGACCGGAGGGCTGGGGAAAGACCCAATCCCAGCTTGAACCCCAGGGGTATTGGGGTGGCAAAGGGTGTGGGCTGCATAAACCTTCCCACCTGCGGCCTGCAAGTGCCATCAAGCACACCCGACCTAAGGGAGGGCGTGAGACTGGACTGTCCTGGTGTAACTCACACCAAGGAATGGGAGAGATGCTGGGGCATCCATGGGAACCTTGGTGGGTTCGAACTTCCTCAGGTCACTGGCTGGAGTGACCTCGCTCAGTTCGGTCTCGAAGGGGGGAGAGATGTGACGAACTGGGAATGTTCTTAATGTTTGCTCTGAATACTGTGTTGGTGCCTCAGTGTCCCCATGGCAGTTCTTAAGTATCTAGCAGAGCAAAGGGCCAGTGCACCTAAATGCCTGGCACTCTGTCTCCTAGCAACTGATGGCCTGGGCCCCTCCTCTGCAAAGGTGCCAGCTGAAGGTGTTGGAGACAAAGGGATCAGGTGACCTCCTGGCCCGGGAAAGGGGCTGAGGAGAGAGGAGGGGCTGGGAGGGGTGGTTAGTCTGGAGCTGGCTGAGGGCAGACGTGGGGGTCTGGCTCACTGACCCCCAGAATGGACCCAGCTGAGGGGTCTGGTTCGCTGTATCTACAAGCTCTGTTTTAAACCCTGTTCCTGTCATCGAATAAACCTCTGTTTTACTGGCTGGCTGAGAGTCACGTCTGACTGCAAAGTGGGGGTGCAGAACCCGGTGGCGTCCCCAGGACCCCGTTGGGGTGGACTCGCTATGGGAAGCGCACGGAGGGGCAGAGGATGCTGAATGCTCCAAGGAGAGACCCAGGAGGTGAAGCTGTGTGAGCTTCTTGCCCTGAACAAGTCTGCTCCAAGGGAGAGGAGGCTCCCCAAAGTCCTGACTGGCTTGGTGGGGAGCAGTTCCAGAGCATCGCCCAGTGACTCCGTGACAACCTGAGACACTGTTTTTGCACCATCATGCATTGGGATCTCAACCCAGAATTCCAATGGGCGGGGGAGACTGCGGGAACTATGGGATAACTACAGGATAGCTACCCACAGTATAACGCTCCAGAAATCGACGCTAGCCTTGGTACATGGACGCACACTGCCGAAATAATGGGCTTAGTGTGGCCGCGTGCACTCGACCTTATACATTCTGTTTTAAAAAAAAGCTTTATGTAAAATTGGAATAATCCCGTAGTGTAGACATACCCTTAGACATCCAAGAAAGGGATCTCAGAAGCCAACAAGCTGCCTAAGCTGTCCAGGAGTGAAATGTATCCAAAAACACCACACCAAAAAGCCATCCTATTAGAGACCTGGGTTCAAGTCCCTTCTCCAACTCAGGCAGAACAGGAATGTGAACATGGGTCTCCCCCAGCCCAGCTGAGTGTCCTGACCCCTAGCATGAGGTGTGCACACAATATCAGCAATGCTTAAGTTGGACTTAGGCACCCGAGGACCTTTGTTGATCTAGACCTTATAGGACTGATCAACAAACTCTTTTCTTTTGTTATTGAGATTGAATTCCTACAGTAAGGCAGGGTTTCTATCCCTTTAATCAGTCTCACGAATTTTCTCCAGTTTATCAACATCCTTCTTGAATTGTGGGCACCAGAACTGGACACCAGATTCCAGTAGTAGTTGCTCCAAATATATGACCCAAACACAGGGGTAATATAACCTCCCTACTCCTACTCAAGATTCAATTCTTTATACAACCATTTGTTTTATGGTAACAGGAATTCTTCATTTGGCCTGGATTACATGCCAAAGAGCACACCTCCCATTGCATGCCAGTCAGCAAGTGACAGGATAGATTTGGACCTGTGGTACTAAGGTGAACTGTACTTTACAGCCACAGTATCTAGACAGTGAGTTGTTAAGTACAGGCTCTGGGAGTGGGCACAAGTCCATCAACCTACACAGAATGTCCCATATAGATCATTGTGGAAGTCAGTGAGTGCCCTGCTAGAGAAAAACGGCCAGGCCACATCAGAGTGAGACCAAATCTCCCAGGTATTCAAACCATGAGGGGTTGGGAGAAGAGAGAGAAATATTTAACTCTTTAGATATCAAATATCTCGTTTGCTCCTTCTAAATCTGCAATTTTCTTCCCCTTAATATTCTGGCAGCACCCAGAAGCCCTAACCAGAATTGAGGCTCTATTACAACAAATACCATACAAATACATAAGATGACACAATCCAGGGCTCAAAGGATTTACAGTCTAGTCTAGGGCTTGATTACTCAGCTGTGAGCTAGCAGATTCAAGGTGTTCCTGGATAAACTGGAACAAGTAAGAAATTAGAGTCAATACAGACTGTTAAAATGAGTATTTCACATAAGCCTTTACTATGCTTACACTGTTTATATTCCTCAGTCCTGGCCTCTTACAGCACACACAGTCAGGCCTGGGACATGGAAGCTTGAAGACAAGTAGAGGGACCTATCATTCAGCCTTTTGGGTGCGGCTCCAGTTTGCCATAACAAAAAAACCCTTGCAGAAAATGGCAAATATGAGCCAACATTTCCCCATCCTCCCAAGGCTGAAGCAAATGCTGTGTATTCCTACTCCAGAGAGTAATAAACGTTGCAGAGAAATGGAATTGGCTTCCATCAAAGCTACATACAAGAAGCCACAAGCCAAACTACTCATCAGATTCAAGGCTGAGAGCAAGCCATTGAAAGAGAGAAATTCACAGTATCTGAGAAACTGATGAGACTTTCCAGGTAGAGAGAAAGAGAAAGAGAAAAGAAGGATAAATAACCCAACTCTAACAAGAGTGAACTTCAGTTGAATTATGTTTACAGTAAAAATCACAAACCAAATGGCTTAGTGCAGGGGGTCTCAAACTGGGGGTTGGGAGGTTATTACATGCAGGGTTGCAAGCTGTCAGCATCCACCCCAAACTCTGCTTTGCCTCCAGCATTTATAATGGTGTTAAATACATTTTTTTAAAAAGTGTTATTAATTTCTAATGGGGCTCACACTCAGAGGCTTGCTATGTGAAAGGGGTCACCAGTACAAAAGTTTGAGAACCACTGGCTTAGTGCATTGCAATACCTACTTCTGACACTGATTTTCATAGAACAGCAAACCCACCTACCGCCTTTTCTGCTATTCCAAGAAATCTTTCAAATATTTGTATATGATGAACTGAAAAGACTGGGGTAGTGGAACTCTCTAAAACCAAAGAGAACAAATATGGAGAAACACACAACTGTGGATTGTTTTAATGCACTGAAATCTTGCGGTGTGTTCTGGTGGGAAAAGCTGTTTCCCATAAAAGCCTTGCCAAAGGATGTTAACCTTACATTAATTAGATTACCAAAGTCAAACAGAAATAACTTTCCAGGCAGTAGCAAGGGCTTCTGTACTTCTGAATAATGTTGGGATTTCAAGAATTTCCCTGACCCCTTCCCAATGCATCTGCCCATCCCCTGAATAGAAAGGGATGCCGTTTAGATTTCTCAGAACCCAGCCATGGAGCATGACTGCTCACTTTCCTACATATCAATTATTCTTAAATGTTAGTTTCTATTCTGTCCCCTAAGCTAGCCTGGTGGAGTTCTCTCCAAATGTCCCTGTTTACAACTCAAATACTGGCAGATGTGACTTACATCCACTGACAGTTCCCTCTGAATAAGTTTCTTCGTCTCCTTTTCACAGTAGTTGAGCATTGCTTCTCGGTTGTACAAGCCAGTTGAGTGCTTGTCAGTTTGGTTTCTCTGTCTGAGCCCCACAGGGATATTTTCATCTGGATCAGCCACATCCAACTCCTTTTCTAGCTCTTCCATCTCCTCTGGAGACAACGTAGACAATAAGCTATCAATATCTGGATCTTCACTGACTTGCCTTCTGTATTTTGCTACCCTGGACATCTTGGCAGTTTAGGTGAAGCACAGCTGTGCTGATATGCAAAGCCAAAGAGTGTAGGAAAATTAGTTAAATAATAGAAGACCAGAAGTTACTTCCCCCCTCCCCACCGTTCAGGTGCTGAAGTGTTAAATCTAAGCAGCTTTAACTTACTGCAACCCCGGATAAATTGGTTATAAAGGAAGGACCTGGGCTGGTACAACAGCTGGCCAATTACATTTAACAGCTGTACAGCCTGGTTCAGAAAAACCAATCAGGAAAAGCAGGAGGCGGGATTTCTCTCAATCAGAGGAGTTTGAAACCTGAGGACATTCCAGGGAATCTGGAAGAGCTGCATGACCAAATTTAGTACTGAACATTTAGCCTTTTAAAGGCAATGGGACAACACAGTGAGAAAATATGCAAAAACACACAAGCTGCTAGGCTGGAGCTTTGAACTTAGAGAGGAAAGAACCAGACCTGCAGGTCTTTAGAATGCATCCATATGCAGCTTCAAGATCTGATAGCAAAGGCATTAAAGCTACTTGGAACACACAGTTTGCTTCCTCATCACAGGGGTGAAATGTGTAGCTGGAACTCACATTCTGTCAATTCCCAGCTTTCTGCTGAATTTGATAATAGTATGTGGGAGACTGTTATATGCCTGCACAGCATTTAAGAAAGTTTTCATTTTTACAAAATGTTCCCTGTACATATTTACAGTTTCCTGAAATCACTTACAGTCTCCTGTCCTTTTAAAGCAAATCTACATTCTTTCATTTGGCAACACATACAATTCTTGCCTTCCAAAAAAAATCCATGAGTATATTGGATATTTCTGGCTACATTTTTTTTAAAATTGCAGACAACTATTGCCTGATTGGTATGTGTATTGGGTGAGTGTATCAATTGGGTTTCCGGGGAGTGAGCGGGCTTGGCTCTCCCCTCCCCAGCCTAAGGGGAGGACCCACAGGACCACAGAACCCCACTGATTTTGGGGGACAACTAATAAAAGAAAAGGGACAGGAGTGCGGTCAAAAGGTCATAAGAAGGGAACCTGACGGGGACACAGAGCAGAGAACCCCGGACAGCGCCCACTGCTCCTCGAAGGCGACAAGGGAGCCAGCGGAGGCCGCCCAGAGGAACTCCGCCCGGATTCGTGAACGGACCATGGAGCGGAAACAAGCCCCACAGTCACCGGGGTCTCCATCGGCCAACCTCCTCTCCCTGGTCATGTAGATGGCCTTTTTGGCCAGGGTGAGGAGGAGGTTGACCAGGCGGTCCCGGGACTTCGTGGGGCCACGGATAGGGAGTGAGTAGAGAAGGAGGTGAGGGGAAAAGTGCAGCCAGAAACGTAATAGGATGTTAATGAGGAGCCGGTGTAGGGGCTGCAAATGGGCACACTCTAAGTAAACGTGCGCCAGAGTCTCCCTCACGCCGCAGAGGGGCAGGTGTCTGGGACAGGGGTGAACCGCGCCAAGTACACACCCGTGCTCACGGTACCATGAAGGAGCCGCCAACTGATATCCCCGGCGGGCCTCGGGACCAGGGCGGAGTAGAGGCTGGCCCACCAGGGCTCCTTACTCTCCAGAGGTGGCAGGAGGTCCCTCCACTTTGTATTGGGGCGGGACACAAGGGTGAGGAAGTGAAGGGTGTGGAGCACGAGCGTGTAGAGTTGTTTCCTTGGCGCGGTTTGAAAACGGACCAGCGGCAGGTCGTGCAGCCGGCTTGCGGAGAAGGGGCGGGGGGGCCGGTCGGGTCTACGGGGCAGGGGCCCGATGAAAAGATCCGGAGGGCCTCGGGTGGGGAGTGGGCAGGGTGTGCCCTCCCGCAGGACCCGGTCAAGGTAGGGCCGAGCAGCGGGCGGCAAAGCGGCCTCCACCTCCTGGAGTATGCGCTGGGGAGTACAAGGTCTGGAGAGCCCCATGCGTTGAGCGAGCATCAGGGGATCCAGCCAGCCTCCCCGGTCGTAGCCCAGGAGGTCTCCGACCCTGGTAGCTTCCACCAGGACCAACCTCTGCTGCACCGCGGGGGACTCTGCCACCTGCACACGGAGCTGGGGATTGTGTAGCAGGGGCTCCGCGAGGAGATCGGCCCCCTCGGTGGCCGCCACGGACCTGGTCGCAGAGAACAGCTTCCAGGTCCGGAGGAGGTCCTGGTAGAAGACCGCAGCCCGGAGAGGTCTCGCGGAAGACCCCTCGGTTCGAGATAAAGGAGCTGCCGGTCATATCGGAGTCCTCGGAAGCGGCGCAGGAAGGTGTGCGCCAGTGCTCTCCACGCTGGACTACCCGCATCATAAAGAAGCCTCTGCAGTGCCTGGAGGCAGAAGACGTGGACCTGAGTGCGCAGGCACTTCAGGCCCTGCCCTCCCTCCTCCAAGGGCAGGTGGAGTACCCATGCAGGGACCCAGTGCAGTCCTGGCAAAAGAACTCCAGCACTACCCTGCGGAGGTCGGCCAGGAAGCCCGGGGCCGGGACCAGGGTGTTGAGCCAGTACCAGAGCATGGACCGGACCAGTTGATTGAGCACCAGTACCCTCCCTCGAAGAGAAAGGCACCGGAAGAGTCCTGTCCACTTCCAGAGCCGCTCCACCACCCTGCCCTGCAAATCATGCCAGTTCTCCGGCAGAGACGGATGCGTGGCGGAAATGTAAATGCCGAGATAGAGCAGCGGACCCGCGCTCCACCGGATGGCCTGAAGAGCCGGGGGTGGGGAAGGGAGCTCACCCGCCACCCGTCCCCGACCACCAGACCAGAGCTCTTGACCCAATTGACCCGGGTGGAGGAGGCTGCCGAATATACCGCCTGTCAAGCCTCCACCCGCGCCAAGTCGCCCGGGTCCTGGACCACGAGGAGCACATCGTCGGCGTACGCTGACAGGACCAGCCGCAGCTCCGGCTCCCAAAGCACCAACCCCGTCAACCCTTTGTGGAGGAGAAAGAGGAAGGGCTCGATTGCCAGAGCGTACAGCTGGCCCGAGAGGGGGCACCCCTGCCGCATTCCCCGCTCAAAGCTGACCGGCTTGGTCAGGGTCCAGTTGAGCCTGACCAGACATTCTGCTGAAGCGTACAGCACCTGGAGAAAACTCACAAACTGGGACCCGAAGCCGAACCCTTGCAGAGTGCCCAGGAGATACCCATGGTCCACCCTGTCGAACGCCTTTTCCTGATCCATGGACAGGAGGGCGAACTACAGACCATCCCTGCACCCAAGCTCCAAGAGATCCCGGACCAGATAGAGGTTATCGAAGATGCTACGGCCCGGGACGGTGTAGGTCTGGTCTGGGTGGATCACGTGCTCCAGCACGGACCCCAGCCGCAGCGAGATGGCCTTGGCTACGATTTTGTAGTCCGTGCTGAGGAGCGAGACGGGACGCCAATTCCGTAAATCGTGGAGGTCCCCCTTCTTCGGCAATAAGGCGAGCACAGCTCGCCTGCATGAGAAAGGGAGGACCCCGCCCTGCAAGGACTTGGCCCAGATGCTGGCCAGGTCTGGGCCGAGGATGTTCCAGAACACGCGGTAGAACTCCTCGGTCAGCCCGTCCATACCCGGAGACTTGTTGGTGGACATGCGACGGAGGGCGTCCGAGAACTCGGCCAGAGAAAGAGGCAGCTTTAGCCGGTCCCAGTCGCCCGCACTGACCGTCGGGAGCCCGTCCCAAAGCACTCTGCGAGCGGCAGGATCGGTCGGATCTGGGGAGAAAAGGTACGCATAGAAGGTCCAGGCCCTCTCGCACATCTCCGCCGGATCCGTGAGGGGCATGCCATCCTCTGCCAGAAGGCAGGTGACGTGCTTCTTGGAGGGTGGGACGTGGAAGAGAACAAAGGCGCCCCGAGCCCGGTGGTCCTTGAGGACCCGGAGCTCCTCCTGCCTCTCCCGGCTCCGCAAAGGGATGGATCCTCGGGGCTGGCGGCCAGACTCCTCTCCAGCTCTAAGACCTCCCGTTCCAACTGCCCTATCGCCGCATCCCTCCGTCGGCTGACGCCCCGGGTGTAGTCACGGCAGAAGAGCCGGGTGCGCACCTTCGCCACATCCCACCACTACCGCTCCAAGGGAAAGGCGCGCCGCTGTCCTCGCCAGGCCAGCCAGAACTCCCGGAAGGACACCACGAAGGCCGCATCCTCCAGCAAGCTGTTGTTAAAGTGCCAATAGGCCGCCCCCGGCCTCTCCGCACCGAGAGAGGCCGTCACAGTAACAAGGTGGTGGTCAGAAAAAGGGGCCAGCTGGACGCTGGAGGACTGGGCCCGTGAAAGGTGGAAGCGCGACTTGTAGATGCAGTCCAACCGGGAGTGGCACGACTGCTGGGCTCCCACCCAGACATAGGTGAATGTGGAGACATCGTCCGGGTGGTGGTCGTGCCAGACATCCACCAGGGAGTGATGGTTGACGATCTCCTGGAGGACGTCCGTGGCGTCCGGGCTGTGCTCGGTCCCTGAGTGGTCCTGCTCCTCTAGAATGATGTTGAAGTCCCCGCCCAGGACCAGGCACTCACGAGGATCCAAGGAGCCGAGGAAGGCGGATGCCCGCCGATAGAACGGTAGCTGCTCTGGGGCCGATGTCGGGGCATAGACAGTCACGAGGTTGACCCCTCCATGCGGCAGGCGATCCGGCACAGCCTCGGCGACCCCCAGCACCTCCGGCCATAGGTCAGGAGAGAACAGGGTAGCCACTCCAGCACTACGGGTCGTGAGATGGCTGAAGTAGACCCCGTCCCCCCACTCCAGCCGCCAGCTGGCTTCGGCGGCCGGATCCGTGTGGGTCTCCTGCAGGAAAACCACAGAGTACCCCCCCTCCCGAAGGAAGGAGAGCACCTGGCTCCTGCGGAAACCCACCCTACAGCTCTGGGTGTTCAACGTGGCAAAGGTGACGAGTGCCATGATGAGGGCTGGGGGGGGATCCTTGCCGGCAGGGATGCCCATGGCCCCCGTTGGGCCACGCAGCAAGCCGTGACCCATCCCGAAGGTGAGCAAGGCCTCACGGAATTTGCGGACCCAGTAGTAAGATGCGGCGCCCTGCTTCCTGGTCCTACTGCCCTCCCCCATGAGGGCCCTCGCAGCCCGGAGGATTTGGTGGAAATCCCCCCATCGCTGGAGAGCAAGCCGTACCTTGTTGCGGGAGCCCCTGACATCGTCCAGGAACTCCCGCAGCTCCTCTCGTAGAGCATGGGGGGTGGGGTCACTGGCCCCCGGTGACCCATCAGTGGAGCCTCTGGCACGGCCCCGGGGCCTACGGAGATGGGAAGGCAGGGGGCAGACCCCCCGACGTGGAGTCCGATGGGCCGGCGCCACACGGTCCGCCTCAGACCCCGGCTCGATGGGGGGCGGCAGAGGGAAGAGTGCAGCCCCTCGGGGGTTGGGACTGTGAAATGTAAAGGCCGCCCCCTGTGGGTCATCCTCCGGGAAAGGGAAGGGGACAGCCCCAGCGGTGGCCATAACGTTGTGGGAGGCGGAGGGAACAGGGACGGTGTCAAGGACAAGGGCGGGGTTGAGGTCAGGGATAGGGACAGAGACGAGATCCTGGGCCGCAGGAGCTGAACCGGCAGGATGTGGCTCCTCACAGCCAGGCGCGGATGTTGGAGGGGCAGGGTGGGGGTCCACAGTGATGCTGGGTGCAGGCTTGACGGGAGGTGCGCTAGCCACAGCATCTGGAGATGTAACACCGTCGGTGGGGCCCCTGCCCAGGAAGGAACTCGGGTGCCCCGCACCAGCGAGGGATACCCCTGTGAGCCCATCTCCCGGCCGTGAGGCACCGGTCGTCGCCTCAACGGGCTCGGCGGCCGTCAGCGGGGTGCCATCCATGGCCAGGCAGGGCAGTGAGTCCAGGGGACCCTTGGAGGCGGGAGCGGAAGCAGCAGTCAGGAGGAGGGAGCACGGGGAAAGGGGAGCTGGGGTGAGGATGGCTAGGTCGAGGCCCGCTGGCGGAGGGTCATCCTCCCCCTGGGTAACCGGGGTCAGACCCAGGGTCTCGATCTCCTCAAATATGGAGGGAGGCTCGCCTCCCACCACCCCGGGGTCCTCCCCACTAGCGCCCGAGGCAACGATCGCCTCGAGTGTTGCAGGGGGCGCAGGTGGCAAGGGAGCAGGGGGGACCACATCCGAGGCCCCCACAGAAGGGGACTGCAGAGGAGGGACGGTGGTACCCTCTGGTGCTGCCACGGCTTCCCCGGCTGGCACTGGCGGACAGACTGACCCCGAGGGCACGGCGGAAGGCTCGGCATCTGCGGCCCCCTTCCTAGTCTTACAGGGGCCCCCCGCATCAGGTGGTAGGAGCGGAGCTCGAGCCTTCCGCTTGCCCTGCCTACCCTGGACTTGGGTCAAGTCATCCATGGCGTCGCTTGCGGGCTGGTTGACAGGGGTCGGGTCGGAGGGCAGGGATGGTGGGTCGTGGACATGGGGGGGCACTAGTGGGACAGCCGGAGGAAGGGAAGATACCCCCTGGGGAGGGCCCCCTCCCACGCCTGGTGGTACCCCTGCCGCACCCTCCTCCACAGGCCCCGCCAGAGTGCAGGCAGCGGAGGCGGGGCTCTCTCGCTCGTCCGGGCATGCCGAGGGAGGTACCCCTGCAGCCCGAGCGGGAACAGTGATGGATGGAGGAGGAGGAGGGGTGGCCCTGGGCTCCGGGCAGCCAGGGGCGCCGGCAATGACGAGGCCGGCACCCTGCTGGGGCTCGGGGGTCCCGGGCGCTCCTCCGAGCTGGGCCAAGGGGCAGTCCCTCCGGATGTGCCCTGTCGCCAGGCAGAGGTAGCAGCAGGCCTCCCCCACAGAATAGTGCACCCGGTAATGGGCCCCCTGATAGGGGACCAGGAAGGGTCCCTTGAACGCCTCCCCGTCACGCGCCGCCGGTGGCATTTGAAGCTGCACCTGCCGGCGGAATGAGAGGACGTGATGGAGGGTGGGGTCCTTGCAGCCCAAGGGGAGAGGGCTCACTGCGGAAACAGGCTTCCCCAGGGTAGAGAGGGCGGGCAACAGGGCGGCGTTAGGGAGGAAGGAGGGGACAGAAGTCAGAACGACATGGACCCCAGGACCTTCAGCGGCTCCAGGGGGACGAACACACACCCCCACCGCCAGGCCCTTCTCCACCGCCTCCTCAGCGGCGGCCTCCAAGGCAAGGAAAAAGATCACCTTGCCGTACATTTTGGAGGCCGCCACAATGGCCGTGGGCCCCACCACCCTTGCCAACGCCCGCACATAGGTCTCCACATGGGGCGAGGCAGGCACCAGGCGGCAACGGACGCCGTGCTTCCTGGTCAAGGTGGGGAAGGGGCCCCGGCCGCTATAGATGGTAGCGGAGGCGGTGGCCTGGGGAGATGATGTAGCGGCAGGCGGGGGGGCCGCCGCCACTTGGGCGTATGCCCTGGGGGATGGGGGAAGGGCACCCGCAGAGCTGGTGGAGGGAACAGCGGGGAGGGGCGCTGCGGCCGGTGGCGGGGCCGCAGCAGAGGTTGCAGGCTCCGCCATGGAGGGCTTAGTTTTCCTGGCGGAGCCCTTTCCCTTCTTCTTGCCCTGGCCCTTCCCGCCAGCTGGGAGGGGCTCCCCCTAAAGCAGAGGGGGCGAGGGACGTGGCGGCAGCAGAGGACTCCCCGGCACCCGCCACTGCCAGCGCCTCAGCGAGAGCGGTGGTAAGTTGTCCAGCAGCGACGGTAGTGGTGGAGACTAGGGGGGTTGTCGAGGGAGCAGGCAGAGCAGTGGGGAACGGGGGCCGTCCCAGGGGTCCCACCAGCTGCGTCCCCCACCATGATGAGTAGGGAAGGAGGGGGAACACCAGTGAAAGGGAGGGGAGGGGAAGCAAGGGCAACCACTCCCCCCTGCTAGGCTGTGGGCAGGGGAGGAGGGTGCCGAAATGGGGAGTGGGGGGTGGATAGGGGGACTATGAAGGCTTGGGGGAGGGTCAGTCACCGACACGGGAGGGAAAGCTGGCTCCTCTAGCTGCACTAGGGGAGGGGAGGGATACAAAAGCAATTGGGGGGGTGCAGTGCAAGAGGGGAAACTCAAACGGGGGGAGCACAAGCGCATGAAAGGGGTCCCTTGACGCCTTCGAGGACACGAGAGTGAGGAAGTGAAGGGTGTGGAGCACGAGGGTGTAGAGTTGTTTCCTTGGCGTGGTTTGAAAACGGACCAGCTGCAGATTGTGCAGCCAGCTTGCAGAGAAGGGGCGGGGGGGCCGGTCGGGTCTACGGGGCAGGGGCCCGATGAAAAGGTCCGGAGGGCTTGGGGTGGGGGGTGGGCGGGGCATGCCCTCCCGCAGGACCCTGTCAAGGTACGCCCGAGCAGCGGGCGGCAAAGCCGCCTCCACCTCCTGGAGTACGCGCCGGGGAGTACAAGGTCTGGAGAGCCCCATGCGTTGAGCGAGCATCAGGGGAGTGCGCCAGGTTGCAGCCCCTATACCGGCTCCTCATTAACATCCTCTTACATTTCTGGCTGCACTTTTCCCCTCACCTCCTTCTCTACTCACTCCCTATCCGTGGCCCCACAATTCCTGGGACCTCCTGGTCAACCTCCTCCTCGTCCTGGCTAAAAAGGCCATTTACACGACCAGGGAGAGGAGGTTGGCCAATGGAGACCCCAGTGACTGTGGGGCTTGTTTCCGATCCCTGGTCCGTTCACATATCCGGGCGGAGTTCTTCTGGGCGGCATCCACTGGCTCCCTTGACGCCTTCGAGGAGCAGTGGGCGCTGTCCGGGGTTCTCTGCTCAGTGTCCCCATCAGGTTCCCTTCTTATGACCCTTTGACCACACTCCTGTTCTTATTCTTTTATTAGTTGTCCCCCGTAATCAGTGGGTTCTATGGTCCTGTGGGTCCTCTCCTTAGGCTGAGGGGGGATCCTTTAGCAGCCCGCCCACTTCCCAGATACCCAATAGTAGCGGGAGCGCTCTGTCTGCTTGGGCTGCCCTGCTGGCTGGAGCGCTTCCCCCTTCTCTGGCTGCCCTGCTGGCTGGAGCTCCTTCTCCCTTCCCGGACTGCTGCTGCTGCTGCTGACTGGAGTGCTCCCCTCCTGGACTGCTGCTGCTGAGCGAGGGGTGGGGGGGCCTTGCTGGCCAGTCCCCACTCCTCCACCTCCGGAGGGAGAAGCCAGGACCCCCACCGCCACCACCGTTGCTACCATCTGTGAGGGGACCTTCCTGCCTGGCCACCAGGGTTGCTGGAGGAGGAGCTGCTGCTGCTGGTGCTGTGTTTTCCTGGGGAGCTGCTGGAGCCTGGAGGAAAGTGAGGACTGAGAGGACCACCGGCTGCTGGGGGAGCATCCAAGACCCTGAAGACCGCCGTGAGGGGGGCCTTTCGGGACTGAGTAACTCTGACTGTGCTCTAGTGGTGGGGGCGTAGACTGTGTTTGTGGGGGCACAGGGGGTGTGGCATGGAGCCTGCCCCCTGGTCCATCTGTGTCCCCCCCCAACCCCCACCACCACTGCTGTCCCCTCCACCTCCCCCATAGACCGCTTACCATCTGGCTCGGTCCCCACCTCTGGGACTCAGCTGCTTCCCTGGCTTGCCACACCCTTTTGCCACCGTTTGGACCTCCAGCAGCAGCCAGCCACCCATATTGACGTTGCACAAGTGCTCGTGGGTGCGCGCCCTGCTCCCACCTGACTTCTTCCCCTCCATGACAGGCCCCCTAGCCTTTCCCCTTGTAGCCTTTTGCCCACCCATCCCCAGCTTTAGTTTGTTTGCTTTCCTGCCCCGCCCATCTCCCTTTGCAGCCTTGTTTGCAAGGAGTCATGGAAGCTGCGGACCTGGTGGTAAGTCGTGGCACCCTGCTTCCCGGTCCTCCTGCCCTCCCCCATGAGGGCCCTCGCGGCCCGGAGGATCTGGTGGAAATCCCCCCAGCGCTGGAGAGCAAGCGCTACCTTGTTGCAGGAGTCCCTGACGTCTTCCAGGAACTCCCGCAGCTCCTCTCGTAGCGTATGGGGGGTGGGGTCACTGGCCTCCAGCGATCCACCGGCGGGGCCTCTGGGACAGCCCCATGGCCTACTGAGACGGGCAGGCAAGGGGCGGACCTGCGACGTGGCGCCCGATGGGCCAGCGCCACATGCTCCGCCTCAGATCCCGGCCCGCTGGGGGGCGGCGGAGGGAAGAGTGCAGCCCCGAGGGGGTCGGGACTGTGAAACGTAAAGGCCGCTCCCTGGGGGTCTCCCTCCGGGAAAGGGAAGGAGACAGCCCCGGGGCGGCAATAACAGCGTGGGAGGTGGAGGGGACAGGGACGGGGTCAGGAGTAAGGGCAGGGCTGGGGTCAGGAGCAGGGTCGGGAGGAGGGACAGACATGGGACTCTGGGCCACAGGAGCTGAAACGTCAGGAGGCGGCTCCTCGCGGCCAGGCACAGGGGTTTGAGGGGCAGGGAGGGGGTCCCCGGGGACACCGGGTTCAGGCTCAACTGCTGGCAGGGCAGCCTCAGCGGTGAGGGATGCAGAACCCTCAGTGAGGCTCCCGCCCAGAAAGGAAACCGGTTGCCCCGCGCCACCGAGGGATACCCCTGGTGGCTCGCCTCCCAGCCGTGAGGCACCGGCCCTCGCCTCAACAGGCTCGGCGGCCGTCAGCGGGGTGCCCTCCGCGGCCGGGCAGGCAGAAGAGTCCAGGGGGCCCCCGGAGGCGGGAGTGGACGCAGCAGTCGGGGCGATGGGACACAGGGAGGGGGAATCCGGGGTGAGGTTGGCTAGGTCGGGGCCCGCTGACAGAGGGTCTTTCTCCCCCAGAGTAACTGGGGTCAGACCCAGGGCCTCGATCTCCTCAAAGAGGGAGGGGAGCTCACCGCCCACCACCCCGGGGTCGTCCCCACTCGCACCCAAGGTGACGCTCACCACGGGTGTTGTAGGGGGCACAGGTGGCGCGGGGATAGGAGGGGACTCATCAGGGGCCTCCGCCGGGAGGGACTCCGGAGGAGGGACGGTGGTACTCTCCAGTGCTGCCACGTCTTCCCCAGCTGGGACTGGCATATGGTCCGATCCCGCGGGCATGGCGGAAAACTCAGGGTCTGCGGCCCCCTTCCTGGTCTTACGGGGGGCTTCCGCATCAGATGGCGCGAGTGGAGCCCGAGCCTTCTGCTTGCCCCGCCTACCCTGTACTAGGGTCCAGCCCTCCATGGCGTCACCTGCGGGCTGGTCGACAGGGGTTGGGTCGGAGGGCAGGGATGTTGGTTCGTGGACTTGGAGGGGCACTGGTGGGACAGCCGGAGGAAGGGAAGATGCCCCCTGGGGAGGGCCCTCTCCCACGCCCGGCAGTACCCCTGCCGCACCCTTCTCCACAGGCCCCGCCAGGGCGCAGGCGGGGCTCTCCCGCTCGTCTGGGCATGCCGAGGGAGGTACCCCTGCAGCCTGAGTGGGAGCAGTGATGGATTGAGGAGGAGGAGGGGCGGCCCTGGGCACCGGGCGGCCATGCGCGCTGGCGATGACGGGGCCGGCACTCTGCCGGGGCTCAGGGGTCCCGGGTGCTCCTCCAAGCTGGGCCAAGGGGCAGTCCCTCCGGACGTGCCCCGTCGCCCGGCAGAGGTAACACCGGGCCCCCCCGTAGAATAGTGCACCCGGTAATGGGCCCCCTGATAGGGGACCAGGAAGGACACCTCGAGCGCCTCTCCGCCACGCGGCGCCGGCTGCAGTTGAAGCTGCACCTGCCGGCGGAATGAGAGGACGTGACGGAGGGCGGGGTCCTTGCAGCCCAAGGGGAGAGGGCTCACTATAGAGATGGGCTTCCCCAGAGTCGAGAGGGCGGGTAGCAGGGCGGCATTGGGAAGGAAGGGAGGGACGGACGTCAGAACAACACGGACACCCAGGTCCTCCAGCGGCTCTAGGGGGACGAACACGCCCCCCACCGCCAGGCCCTTCTCCACCGCCTCCTGAGCGGCAGCTTCCGAGGCAAGGAAGAAGACCACCTTGCCATACATCTTGGAGGCCGCCACGATGGCCGTTGGCCCCACCACCCTTGCCAACGCCTGCACGTAGGTCTCCACATGGGGCGAGGCGGGCACCAGGAGGCAACGGACGCCGTGCTTCCTGGTCAAGATGGGGAAAGGGCCCCGGCCGCCGTAGGTGGTACTGGAGGCGGCGGTCGGGGGAGATGATGTAGCGATGGGCTGGGGGGCCGCCGCCACCTGGGCGTATGCCCTGGGGGCCGGGGGAGGGGCCCCCGCAGAGCTGGTGGAGGGAACAGCGGGGAGGGGCGCTGCGGCCGGTGGCGGAGCCGTGGCAGTGGTGGCAGCCACTGCCATGGAGGGCTTAGTCTTCCTAGCAGGGCCCTTCCCCTTCCTCTTGCCCTGGCCCTTTCTGCCAGCTGGGGGGGATCCCCCAGAATCGGAGGGAGCGAGGGACGTGGCAGCAGTGCAGGTCACCCTGATGCCTGGCGCTGCCGGCGCTTTAGCGGGAGAGGTGGCAAGCGGTCCGGCAGCGGCGGTTGAGGCTGAGACTGGGGGGTTTTGGGGGAGAGCAGGCGGGGGAGAGGGGACAGGGGTTGTCCCAGGAGTCCCACCCGCTGCGTCTCCCGCCATGGTGAGTAGGGAGGGAGGGGAAATACCCGAGAAGGGGAGGGGAGGGAAAGCAGGTCAACCACTCTTCCCTGCTAGGCTGTAGGCAGGGGAGGAGGGTGCCAAAATGGGGGAGGGGGCAGAGAAGGGGACTATCAAGGACTCGTGGGGCGGGGGGTCAGGCACCGACACAAAATTGAAATCCGGCTCCTCTAGCTGCACTAGGGGAGGGAGGGATACAACAGCAATTGGGGGGTGCAGTGCAAGAGGGACAAACTCAAACAGGGGGGAAGCACAAGCGCACTAAAGGGGCATGGGCGCACGAGGGGGGGGCCGATCAGGACGAAGGGGCCATAGGGAAGGGGAGCAACCAGGCTGGGAGTGGGGCAGAGGGACCAAGGGGCTAGCTGCAGGGCTGGGGCAGGACAAACAAAGCTGCAAAGGGAGATGGGCGGGGCAGGCAAACAAACTGAAGCTGAGGGGGGGAATGCTACAAGGGGCAATGGGGCAGGTAACAAGGGGCAAAGCTAGGGGGCCGGTTGCAGAGGGGAAGGGGTCAGTCCAGGGGAGGGAGGGGTGCGTGCACCCACAAGCACTTGTGCAAAGTCTGTGTGGGTGGCTGGCTGCTGTTGGAGGCCCAAACGGTGGCAATAGGGCGTGGCAAGCGGGGCAAGCAGCTGAGTCCCAGAGGTGGGGACCAAGGCAGATGGCAAGCAGTCTGTGGGGGTGATGGAGGGGGCAGCGGTGGTGGTGGGGGTTGGGGGGGGACACAGATGGACCAGGGGGCAGGCTCCACGCCACACCCCCTGTGCCCCCACAAACACAGTCTACACCCCCACCACTAGAGCACAGTCAAAGAGTTACTCAGTTCCTGAGGGCCCCCTCCACAGTGGTCTCCAGAGTCTTCCTGTGTGCTCCCCCAGCAGCCGGTAGTCTTCTCAGTCCTCACCTTCCTCCAGGCTCCAGCAGCTCCCCAGGCAAACACAGCTCCAGCAGCAGCAGCAGGTCCTTCTCCAGCAACCCTGGTGGCCAGGCAGGAAGATCCACACGTAGGTGGTAGCAGCAGTGGTGGTGGTGGTGGGGTCCTGGTTTCTCCCCCCAGAAGTGGAGGAGTGGGGGCTGGACAGCAAGGCCCCCCCACCCCTCGCCCAGCAGCAGTGGCAGCAAGCGGCAGCAGCAGCAGTCTAGCAAAGGAGCACTCCAGCCAGCATCAGCAGCCCAGGAAGGGAGAAGGGGCTCTAGCCAGCACACACACATTTAAACAGGATAATGATGTTCAGTAGATTATGAGTTTTCAAATGATACCTCACAAGGCATACTTTGTACAAAACATATCAGAACCATATAAAAGTGGTGAAAATGAGGTACAGGGAGTCACAGAAAGTGTGTGCAGGGATCTCTTTCCCCCTTGCATTCCTGAACAGTGGGCAACTCCAGTCATAGACTTCATGCTGCATCCTTTTAAACTGTGCAGCAGTTGTCACTCTGTGTGCACCTCTTAGGGCCCCTGGAGACATTCACTCGGACGCTCTTCACCACATGCAGAGTGGCTCTAGAAGCGTATTGGTGTGGTGCTCCTCTGCATTCCTAAAATTCATCAGAGGCTGAGAAAGTCACAATCTGTCCCACCTTTTCTTACAGATCAGTAGGCCAGGAAGAAGGCAAAGGCCAAGTTGAAGGGCAGTATCTTGTGGGTACCATAATGATTAGTATTATGTTTGGTGTTATTTAACATTTTAACTAATGATTTAGAAGAAGTAAAATAGCACATTAATGAAATTCACTGTCTGTACTAGAATGGGAGGCACTGTGAACATCAGGAAAGGACTAATGTAGAGGAGCCTAGGCATGCATGTACCGGGGAAGTTTAGGAGAAGTGTAAAGATTTGTCCATTTATGGATATTATGAATTTCACCAAGAGAATTCAGTTCAGAGACAGCATCGAGTTGTCAAAGATGAAGACATAAGATGGGTCTGATACCATATGGAAAATAAATGTCCTTCAAGGAAGCTCACATGCAGCAACATATTTTAAGTGAGGTTCTATCAGTCTGTGTACTTATCAGGATCACCATATTAATGAAACAGCTCTCAAACATTAATGAGCATGTCTGCACAACACTCCTGTGAAGTACAGGAGCATTATTAGTCACATTTACAGATAAGGAATTGAGGCACAGTAAGATCAAGTGTCTTGCCCAAGTCCATGTAGAAAGTCTGTGGCAGAGCTGGGAATTTATTCCATATCTCCAGATTGCCATGCCACTGCCCATCCTTCCTTCCCTTCATCCTTCTTTATAGCCAAACAGAGCAACATTAGAAATTAATTAATCCCTCTCATCTGTTAAATTCTCCCCTCCCTTCAGAATGTCCAGAGAGAGCAGAGGTTAAAATCATCACTCACTCAACACATACGAAGTCAAAAGCTTTCTCTGTTGTTTTGCAATATGATGCTCTTGGGCATACAGACCCTCAAGCAAGTAATCTCTCTCTTCACCACCTGCTTCCAGCTCATACAGCTGTGATTCACAATTGTCATGGAACCTTTTGGGTCCAACATTCCACTCTCATTATTTAACAAGGGACAAATATCCCTTCTCACCTGAGTCTTATTGTACTTTCACACATAATGCCCCTCAGACAAAGTATCTCCTATTTACTGATGATGGGAAATTAAAACATTTTTTGGCTGAGGCTGCCTGCCCTGATTCCTCTTCATTCCTGTCTCCCCCCATATGCCTGATGTCTCACTCTCATTTGAAGTTTTTAATTTTAATTTTGGGGGTTGTTTTAAATTAAGAAAATAATCAATCCCTTACTGGAAGGAGATTCTGATAATGTTGGGGCCCACAAATTCAGAAATGTCTTCTCAGCAGCCTGCTAGGACACCACTTAGCATACTATTCCCCCTTCAATCTATCTGATACCACTTTTGTAAGGGGGTGGGAATAGGCCCACTATTGTTTGTGGGGAACTTTCCTGGCTTATACACTAACCTGGTAAAATGGGCTCCCCTTCCACTCTGCTGTGTGGCAGAGTCCTCGTAACTCCAACAAAGCTGGGCCCAGGATTCCTGGGGGGCTCAACCCCCAACCTTGTCATGGTCACTTAAGGTAGGGGCTAGGGTGTCCCCACTCCAGGATGTGCTCACCAGACTGGACATTTTCCTGACTGATCATTGCATATAGTTCAAAGCAAATACAATTTATTTAACAGCAATCAATTTAAAAAAATAAGGAAAAATGAGAAAGGTTAAGGGAAAATTCATAACCCTGCTCTGTGGCACAGGGACATCACAACCAGCATCACTGGAATGTAAGGGAAATTCACAGTCTGTTCCTCACACATCCCAGGCCCTGACTGTGCTGCAGGGATGCTGTAGGTCAGACACTTGCACACCCTCAAGCTCTAGGTGGTAGGACCCTTCTTCCCAGCATCACCCCCATCCCATTGGGGTTATGATCCCCCTCCAAGTCTAGCCTGCAAGGCCTCTTGGCTGGGGGCATCTCCCTGAGCTGGGCCCACTGCCCAGGGTCCCCCTCACTCTGCCCAACTGTTCACCACATCCAGCTCTGTATGGCCCCAGTCTCAGCTTCAGCTCCACCCTGCCTCAGCCTTCAGCTCTCTAAGCTGCTTTTTCTGGCCCCTCTGGCTCTGGTTTCTGTAGTTCTCCTCCCAGGACAGATCTGCTTCCTGGGCTGCTTCTCTGGCTTTTGTTGCAGCTCTGCTCCCAGCTCAGCTTGGCCCTGCACTGCCTCAAGCAGCTCCAGTGCATGTGGAGGATGAGATCCCAGGCTCCTACTCCCTCATTGGCCTGCCTGCCCTGTCAATCAGGCTGAACTGGAGCATTGGCCTCTCTCCACTGTTCCTGGGGATTGTCAATCTCAGGGTCCTGATTTCCCATTGACCCTTCCCCTTCATTTTGGTAACTGGGAGCCAGCTACCAAAAAAACCACATCAAGTTTTAGTAAGGGGCCAACAGCCCCCTTACACTTTCATGGCTATTCCTTTGACTTTAGCAAAGCTTTTGATACGGTCTCCCACAGCATGCTTGGCAACAAGTTAAAGAAGTATAGGGTGGATGAATGGACTATAAGGTGAGATAAGATGGCTAGATCATCAGGCTCAACTGGTAGTGATCAATGGCTCCATGTCTGGTTGGCAGCCGATATCAAGTGGAGTGCCCCTATGGCTGCTCCTAGGGCCGGTTTTGTTCAATATCTTCACTAATGATCTGGAAGATGTCATGGACTGCACCCTTGGCAAGTTTGCAGATGACACTACACTGGGAGGAGTGGTAGATACACTGGAGGGTAGGGATAGGATACAGAGGGACCTAGACAAATTAGAGGATTGGGCCAAAAGAAATCTAGTGAGGTTCAACAAGGACAAGTGCAGAGTCCTGCACTTAGGATGGAAGAATCCCATGCAATGCTACAGACTAGGGACCGAATGGCTAGGCAGCAGTTCTACAGAAAAGGACCTAGGAGTACAGTGGATGAGAAACTGGATATGAGTCCACAGTGTGCCCTTGTTGCCAAGAAAACTAGTGGCATTATGGGCTGTACAAGTAGGTGCATTGCCAGCAGATCGAGGGATGTGATCATTCCCCTCTATTCAACATTGGTGAGACCTCATCTGGAGTACTGTGCCCGGTTTTGGGCCCCACACTACAAGTAGGATGTGGAAAAATTGGAAAGAGTCCAGCGGAGGGCAACAAAAATGATTAGGAGGCTGGAGCACATGACTTATGAGGAGAGGCTAAGGGAACTGGGATTGTTTAGTCTGCAGAAGAGAAGAATGAGAGGGGATTTGATAGCTGCTTTCAATTACCTGAAAGGAGGTTTCAAAGAGGATGGATGTAGACTGTTCTCAGTGGTGGCAGATGACAGAGCAAGAAGTAATTGTCTCAAGTTGCAGTGGGGGAGGTCTAGGTTGGATATTTGGAAAAACTTTTTCACCAGGTGAAGCACTGGAATGGGTTACCTAGGAAGGTGGTGGAATCTCCTTCCTTAGAGGTTTTTAAGTCAGGCTTGACAAAGCCCTGGTTGGGATGATTTAGTTGGGGATTGGTCCTGCTTTGAGCAGGGGGTTGGACTAGATGACCTCCTGAGGTCCCTTACAACCCTGATATTCTATGATTCTATGGCTGTAGCAACTGCAATTATGGCACTTGGGCAGTGACAGCCAAAAACAGCTGCACCTGAGATGTTGGAAGCCATCCTGAGAAGTCTCCCTAAAGGATGAGTTTTATGGATTTGCTTGTTCCCTTAACATTTAATTTGCCCCAGTCAGTCCACCATTTATTAGAGAAAAGGGTAACAGCTGTCTGAGAAACCGAATCCCATTGCCACCATGGCATTCCTATAGCTCCCAAGTGACTGGCATTGGGTGGATCAGCTCATTATGTACCCACATGTATTAATACAAGAAATGAACTCTATGTTGGAAAGATGTTTCACGCTTTCACTGGAGCAGAGGCTACACAGCCAGGCTGCAGCTTTGAACTGAACATGGTTTTCCACTCCCGCTGTGGCCTGGTCCACACTACGCTGTTAAACCGATTTTAACAGCGTTAAATCGATTTAATGCTGTACCCGTCCACAGTACAATGCACTTTAAATCGATTTAAAGGGCTCTTAAAGTCTATTTCTGTACTCCTCCCCAACGAGAGGAGTAATGCTAAAATCGATATTAACATATCGATTTAGGGTTAGTTTGGCCTCAAATCGAAGTTATTGGCTGGATTGTTATAGCGATAGCTACCCACAGTGCAACGCTCCGGTAATCGATGCTAGCCTCGGACCATGGACACACACCGCCAAATTAATGTGCCTAGTGTGGACGCGTGCAATCGACTTTATAATATCTGTTTAATAAAACCGGTTTAAGTTAATTCAAAATTATCCTGTAGTGTAGGCGTACCCTGTGTCTTACCCTTCTTTTCCCCCTCAGGGTCCTACCTAAATGTAATCCACAGCACCACCTTCTGGCAGCCTTTATTATTGCAGCACAACAATACATTTGAAATAAAGCTACTATCCTCTTCTCACTGAAGACAAATATGAACTTGCTGCATTCAGTGAAAAAATCTTTACGTTTACAAGACCGCCTTTTAACACCTCTGTAAACAGCAAAACAAAGAAGAAAAAGGTTTTTTCCCCATTGTCTCGTGATTTCCTTGAGCAGTTGATTGCTTTGCTTGCACTGAAAACTCAGTCCTCAGTGGGATCTATTACCTCAGTGGTTTTCAACTTGTGTTCTGCAGACCCCTGGAGGTCTGCAGACTATGTCTAAGGGATCCGCAAAAGATTATCATTACCACAGAACAGTGTTTTCACCTTTTAGTCTGCGGCTCCCTGGGGATCCACAAACTAGGTCTAAGATTTCCAAAGGGGTCTGCACCTCCAAAGGGGTCTGCACCTCCATATGAAATTTTTTAGGGGTGCATAAATGAAAAAAGGTTGAAAACTTTTAGCTGAGTTAGCTGATCCTCAGGCACTCAAAGCATTGATTAGTGCTGCTTCAGTGCTAGGCCAGAATCACTCTCTGCTGCCCCAATTACAATAGGAGGAATGTCTGAGTAGTCCTTGGCTGCTTAGTTAGGGGAAGCTGCCAGGATAAGGGTTGGGCACCACAAAAGTACCCGAGTCCCAGTTTTGGCTCCTCTGCAATCCACATAACTCTTGCCGAACTCAGTCATCTCCTATGTTTTTCACAAAAGTCCATTAGCTTCCTATGTTTCTCCCTCTAGGGGAGGAATCACAGCCACCTCCTGCTCTGTGAATCAGTGGGGGGGCACCACAGGTAATCCACCACCCCAGCTCCCAGTGGGGGGGGAGGGGCACTACAGACAACACACCACCCTGGGGTTACACGGTGGGGGGGGGCACAGGCAACAGCCCACCTGGGCCGATCACCGTGGCTGCCCCCTACAGGCTCCGGCAGCCTCAGCAGGGATCAGGTGGTTTGGGGTCAAAGGACGAAGACCGCCCACTCCGAATGACAGCGCGCCCGGCCGGCCCTCCATTAATCCCATTGGCCAGCACGCCACGGCTGGAGCCAACCGCATTGCCTCAGGGTCACGAGCGAACGTGGACGTGTTCTAGGTCAGTCACGTGACTCATTCATTGCCGGCTCGGGCTCTGCAGCTGACCCAAGATGGAGGAGTACGCGCGCGAGCCTTGGTGAGCGGCCCTTGGCGGGCTCCCTGCCTGCCGCGCGGGCGGCCGCTGCCCCGCGCCTCTGATCTGGGGGTTGTGCCGGTTCCGGGGACGCTGGGCAGCGCCATGCCGGGCCCGTGGGCCCCTCCCCCAGCCGGGGGCGCGCGCCGTCCGGGACTGGGCCTGCCGAGCAGCCCCGCGCCGAGGGGGGGGCAGGGATGGCGTGTGCCGCCCCAGAGCACGAGGCCGTCGTAGCCCCGCGGGCTCTTGGCGAGGGAGCTCCTGGAGCGCCCCGCAGAGGCGGGAGCGGGGTCACTGCTCGGCGAGCGGGGCCGGTGGCAGCCAGCTGTGCCCACAGGCCGGGAGGGCAGGCTGGAGAATAACGGGGGGAGTTACAGCTGTGATGCCCTTATAAAAATAACGGGGCAGCTTCAGAATTGACCAGCTTCACAGCGTGATTTCGGCGAGTCGGGGCCGGAGACAGCTGCGGGTGCTTCTGAGTGAGCCAGGCGACCTTCTGAGAAGCAAGCTGGAGAAATGGTGGTTCGCTGGAACCACTGTTAAGCGGATACATAATTGGTTAAGCAATTGCCAGCAAAGTGTTGTTAATAGAATGATGTCGGATTGGGGAGGGGGGGGGCTCTCAAGTGAGGTTCAACTGGGTTCTGTTCTGGGTCTGGTGGTAACATTTTTATAATGACTTGGTGGTAGGAATCCAGAGCATACTGATCAGGTTTGTGGATGACGCAAAGTGAGAGTTTGCTAATACTTTGGAGGATAGAGCTAAAATTCAGAGGGATTGATAAATGGGAGAACTGGGCTATAGACCGGTGGTTCTCAACCTTTCCAGACTACTGTACTCCTTTCAGGAGTGATTTGTCTTGCATACTGCCAAGTTTCACCTCATTAAAAAAATACTTACAAAATCAAACATAAAAATACAGAAATGTCACAGTGATGCATGGGCACTATTACTGAAAAATTGCTTACTTTCTCATTTTTACCACATAATTAGAAAATAAATCAATTGGAATATAAATATTGTACTTGCATTTCAGTGTGATGCTTCAGCTTGTTTTTTCACTTGTAAACCTTGTTTGAAGTCTGAGTCCCACCACATGGGGCTGAAGCAGGTGTGGCCCACTGTAGCAGGGGGCCCTGAGCAATTGACCTGCTTGCTGCCCCCTACTGCTGGCCCTGCACTTGCAACCTGTCCTGTGACTCCCCTGGGGGCTGCAGCCCCTACATTGAGGAAACAGTGATGTAGATGAGTTGAGAACACTCTGCAAGACCTCTGAGTACCCCCAGGAGTACACATACCCCTGGTTGAGAACCACTGCTATAGACAACCAAATGAAATTCAACAAAAACAAATGTAGGTGCTACACTTAAAGAAGAAAAACCAACTGCACAAATACTGGAAAACTGTCTTGGCAGCAGCACTGATCACTACAATGTGAGTCAGCAATGGGATGCTGTTGCAAGAAAAGCAAATGCAATTTTAGATTGCTTTAACAGAGGCATAGCATGCAAATCACAGGAAATGATAGTACTGCTCTACTTGGTGCTGGTTAGGACTCAGGTGGAGTACTGTGTCCAATTTTGTTCACCAATGAATAGAAAGAATGTAGAAAACCTGGATATGTGCATTCAGTGCAAGGAGTTCTTGGCCCTCAGACTGTACGGGCTTTTGAGACCAGAGTGGCTGAGCTGCAGGAGCTAAGGGAGACACAGGTACATAGATGAGACATTCCAGAACATTGTGGAACAGTCCCACCCGTGGTCTGACAGCCTCTGTGCTGTTGAGGAGGATGACGACAGTCTCAGGGAAGGAGAACATCCAAATGGAGCAGAGGGAAATGATCTTGTAGTTGGGACCCTCCTTCCAGATGATGTCATAATGTCTTCTTGCGCTGAGGTTACCTCTCTGGGCTAGGGAACTCCAGTTATTAGGAAGAGGTGGGTAATAGGGGGAGTTGATCATTAGAAACATAGCAGGGAGAACCGCCTGCTTGGTGTGAAGATTGTGGACCTCTTGAGACATCTAGACAGACTTATGTATAGTGCTGGGGAGGAGCCAGTGGTCCATACATGTATCTACCAATGACACAGGGAAGGATAGGGGAGAAGTCCTGGAGATTGAAGTCCAGAACCGCCATGGCAGCATTCTCTGAAATGCTTCTAGTTTCATGCGGAGGACCAGGTAGACAGCAGAACTGCAGGGTCTTAATGCGTGGATGAAATGATGGTGTAGGGAGGAGGAGTTCAGATTTATTAGGAACTGGGGCATCTTTTTGGAAAGGGGGAGCCTATACAGGAAGGATGGGCTCCCCTTAAACCAAAACAGAACCAGATTGCTTGCTCTTAAAATTAAAAAGGTCATAGAGCAGTTTTTAAATTAAGGGCTGGGGGAAAGCTGACAGGTGCAGAGGAGCATGTGGTTCAGGCAAAGACATCCCTTTGGGGAGAAGCTATTAATGGAGATTTTCTATGTCCTAGTAATGAGAGGATGGAATGTGATAAAATGCAGGTAGAATCTGATGAGAAACAGTTAAATGAAAGAGTCCTATTCAATTACATGATGTAATGGCAGACAGCTGAAAAGTGACAATTTTTTTAAGTGCTTGTATACAAATGCTAGAATTCTAAATAATATGAGCACTCTAGTTCACCCATCTTATTAAGTGAGGATATTGATATAATAGGCATCACAAACTTGCTGGAATGAGGATAATTAATGGGACACAGTAATACCAGAGTACAAAATATATTGGAAGGGCAGAACAGGTTGTGCTGGTGGGGAAGTAACACTGTATGTGAAAGAAAGCGGGGAATCAAATGAAGTAAAAATTTTAAATGAATCAAATTGTACCATAGAATCTCTATGGATAGCAATTCCATGCTTGAATAATAAGAATATAGCAGTAGCGATATACTACTGACCGCCTGATCAGGTTGGTGATAGTGACTGCGAAATGCTCAGGGAGATTAGAGAAGCTATAATAATTGGGGATTTCAGCTATCCCCAAATTGACTGTGTACATGTCACCTCAGAACAGGATGCAGAGAGAAAGTTTCTTGACACCTTAAATAACTACTGCTTGGAGCATCTGGTCTTGGAACCTACAAGAAGAGAGGTAATTCTTGATTTAGTCCTAAGTGGGGCATAGAATCTGGTCCAAGAGGTGAATTCAGCTGGACTGATTGGTAATAGTGACCATAATATAATTAAATTTAACATCAAATTACTCAAGATATTTAAGACTGCGAAGAGCTGCAAAGGGATCTCACAAAACTGGGTGGCTGGGCAACAAAATGGCAGATCAAATTCAATATTGATAAATGCAAAGAAATGCACATTGGAAAACATAGTCCCAACTATACATGCAAAATGATGGGGTCTAAATTACCTGTTGCCACTCAAAGAGATCTTGGAATCATTGTGGATAGTTCTCTGAAAACATCTATTCAATGTGCAGCAGCAGTCAAAAAAGCAAACAATGTTGGGAATAATTAAGAAAGGGCTAGATAATAAGATTGAATATCATATTGCCTCTATATAAATCCATGGTACGCCCACGTCTTGAATACTGCGTGAAGATGTGGTTGCCCAATCTAAAAAAAAGAGATACTGGAATTGGAAAAGATTCAAAAAAGGGCAACAAAAATGATTAGGGGTATGAAGGAGAGATTAAAAAGACTGGGACTGTTCAGCTTGGAAAAGAGACAGCTAAGGGATGGGGGGAATATGATAGAGGTCTATAAAATCATGACTGATGTGGAGAAAGTAAATAAGGAAGTGTTATTTACTCCTTCGCATAACACAAGAACTAGGGGTGACCTGATGAAATTAATAGGCAGCAGATTTAAAACACACGGAAGGAAGTATTTCTTCACACAGCTCACACTCAACCTGTGGAACTCCTTGCCAGAGAATGTTGTGAAGGCCAAGACTATAACAGGGTTTTTAAAAGAACTAGATAAATTCATGGAGGGATAGGTCCATCAATGGCTATTAGCCAAGATGGGCAGGGATGGTGTCCTTAGCCTCTGGCCTGGTCTACACTACTCATTTAAATCGATTTTACCAGTGTTAAACTGATTTAACGCTGCACCCGTCCACACAACGAGGCCCTTTATATCGATATAAAGGGCTCTTTAAACCGGTTTTTGTACTTCTCCCCGATGAGAGGAGTAGCTCTGAAATCGGTATTACCATATCGGATTATGGTTAGCGTGGCCGCAAATCGACAGTATTGGCCTCCGGGGGTTATCCCACAGTGCACCATTGTAACTGCTCTGGACAGCAATCCGAACTTGGATGCACCGGCCAGGTAGACAGGAAAAGCCCCACGAACTTTTAAATTTCATTTCCTGTTTGCCCAGCGTGGAGCTCTGATCAGCACGGGTGGCCATGCAATCCCAAATCCAAAAAGAGCTCCAGCATGGACCATATGGGAAATACTGGATCTGATCGCTGTATGGGGAGACAAATCTGTTCTATCAGAGCTCCGTTACAGAAGATGAAATGCCAAAGCATTTGAAAAAATCTCCAGGCTATGATAGACAGAGGCCACAGCACAGTGCTGTGTGACAAGCGTAACGGAAAGCTAAAGAATCAAATGGACGCTCATGGAGGGAGGGGGTACTGAGGACTCCAGCTATCCCACAGTCCCCGAAAAGCATTTGCATTCTTGGCTGAGCTCCCAATGCCTGTAGGGTCAAACACATTGGGTGTTTCAGGGTATATGTCGTCAATTTACCCCACCTCTCCCCTCCTTCCCGCCGTGAAAGAAAAGGGAAAAAAATCGTTTCATGACTTTTGTTTATATGTCACCCTATGTCTGCTGCATGCTGCTGGTAGACGCGGTGCTGCAGCAATGAATAGCAGCGTCCTCTCCCCTCCCCTCCCCAGTGGCAGATGGTACAATATGACTGCTATCCATCGTCATCATCAGCCCGTGAGTGCTCCTGGCTGGCCTCAGGTGAGTTCGGCCGGGGGCGCCTGGGTAAAAATAGTAATGATTCCCGGTAGATGTACAGAACGGCTGGTAACCGTCCTCATCATAGCAACTGGGGGCTGAGTTCCATCAGCCCCCCTCCCCCCCCCGCCCCCTTTCATGTCTTAAAAAAAAGATTCTGTACTGCCTGGACTATCATAGCAGAGGGATGTTGGGCTCCTCTCCCCCTCACCATTTAATGTCCTGCCTGGACTATCATAGCAGCTGGAAGCTGCCTCCCCCTCATTTTATCTCACTAAAAAGTCAGTGTTTCTTATTCCTGCATTCTTTATTACTTCATCACACAAATGGAGGACACTGCCACGGTAGCCCAGAAAGGTTAGGGGAGAAGGGAATCAATGAGTGGGGTTGTTGCAGGGGCACTCCCCGTGAATGGCTTGCAGCTCATCATTTCTGCAGGATCTGACACGGAGTGGCTGTGCTCTCTGGTTCTCTGATACACTGGTTCTCTAGTACACTTGCCCTATATTCTAGGCAGGACTGATTCTATTTTAGATAAACCATAAAGGAGGGATTGACTCGGGGAGTCATTCCCATTTTTGTCTTTGCGTCCCTGGCCGACCTCAGCTGGGGCCAGCCAGGAGCACCCATGACAGCAGCAGACGGTACAGAACAACTGGTAACCATCTCTGCTGCTTTGTAATGGCAAATGAGTGCTGCTGTGTAGCACTGCAGTACCGCCTCCATCAGCGGCATCCAGTACACATACGGTGACAGTGACAAAAGGCAAAGTGAGCTCCATGGTTGCCATGCTATGGCATCTGCCAGGGCAATCCAGGGAAAAAGGGCGCGAAATGATTGTCTGCCATTGCTTTCACGGAGGAAGGAATGAGTGACGACATTTACCCAGAATCACCCGCGACACTGTTTTTGCACCATCATGCATTAGGATCTCAACCCAGAATTCCAATGGGCGGGGGAGACTGTGGGAACTATGAGATAGCTACGGGATAGCTACCCACAGTGCAGTGCTCGGGAAATCAATGCTAGTCTCGGTACATGGACGCACACCGCCGAATTAATGTGCTTAGTGTGGCCGCGTGCACTCGACTTTATACAATATGTTTTACAAAACCGGTTTATGTAAAATCAGAATAATCCCGTAGTGTAGACATACCCTCTGTTGCCAGAAGTTGAGAATGGGCAGCAGGGGACAGATCACTTGATGGTTGCCTGTTCGTTCCCTCTGGGGCGCCTGGCGTTGGCACTGTTGGAGGACAGGATGCTGGGCTGGATGGACCTTTGTATGGCCATTCTTATATCCTTATGAAAGGATCCAGAGGCGAGCGACAAAGATTATCAAAGTGATCTAATGCAAGCCATATGTGCAAAGGTTGAAGGAACTGGGTATATTTCATCTGGAAAAAAGATTAAAGGGGGATAGGATAGTGGTCTTCAAATAGTTGAAAGGTTGCCATAAAAGAGATGGAGAAAAGTTGTTCTCTCTTGCCACAGGGCAGGACAAGAGGCGATGGGGTCAAACTATAGCACAGAAGATTAGATTAAATCTCAGGAAAAAAACTTCCTAACTGTAAGAACGGTAGGGCAATGGAACAGACTAACTAGGGAGCTTGTGGAAGCTTCTTCACGGGAGGTTTTCAAAAGGAGGCTAGAGAGCCAACTGTCTTGGATGGTTTAAACAGAGCAAATCCTGCATCTTGGCAGGAGGTTAGATTACCTTTGTGGTCCCTTCTAACCTTCTGATTCTATGATCTAATCAAGCTTGCTGAATGGGCAAACGGGATGGCAGACTGAAGAGAAAATTTGAACTGGTCTTTTAGCCACAGGGTTCTAAATTAACTTATCCATTCAGAAAAGAGACTGGGGCAGTACTATGAACAACTCAGTGCTCTTGCCTTCTGAATATGCAGCTGCAGGGTAAAAAAACAAACAAAATATTAAGATGAAAGAGGAATGGAATGGAGAATGACATGGAGAATATAATGCCACTGTAAAAATCCACAGCTTGCCTTCATTTAGAATATACTATGTGGTTTCAGCAAAAACAAGAAGGAGTCCTTGTGACATCCTAGAGACCAACAAATTTATTTTGGCATACATTTTTGTGGGCTAAAGCCCACTTCATCAGATGCATGGAGTGGAAAATACAGTAGGCAGGTATAAATACACAGGGACCCTCCTTAATTAAATTGGCTCGTTAGCACTGACCCTCCACCCCACACACACACTTGGTAAGGCAACTCCCATCTTTTCCATGTGCTGTGTATTTATACCTGCCTACTGTATTTTTCACTGCATGCATCTGATGAAGTGGGTTTTAGCCCATGAAAGCTTATGCCCAAATAAATTTGTTAATCTATAAGGTGCCACAAGGACTCCTTGTTTTAGCTGATACTGACTGACAGGGCTCCCACTCTGAAACCTGTGTGGTATCAGTCACTCTGTCTCTTAAAGGATATTGTAGAGGAGGTTTAGAGAAGGACAGCAAGAATGACTAGGAGCCTTGAAAAACTCTTAAGCGAGATTGAAAAATTGTTCTTGGTTTTTTTTAATTTTAGAAAGGACATGAGAGAAATATATAAAATGGTCTACAGACAGATTTGGGAGCTTCTGTTTTCTCTGGCTCATAACAGAAGAACAAAATGACATTAAATGAAACTGAAAGGTGGCAAATTGAAACTGGATCTAACTGCTATAGGAGGTCATTGAATCTAAAAAATCAGAAGTATTCAAAGAGAGGGATTGGATGTTTATATGGATTATGAGACTATGTAGAATTGTTGTAATTAATAGCTTTGAAGGGTTAGTAAATTTCATGTTGTAGGTCTGAAGCCATTCTCTAACTGTTAGAGATCAGGACGAGACATAATATGGGAGCAGATTCTCACATTTTCCTGATGCAGGGTTCTTGGTGAACTTCCTGATGAAGTTTCTGGTGCTGGTTACTGCTAGAGACAGAATAGTGGACTAGATAAATCTTGAGCCTGATCCAGTCTGGTAATTCCTAAATGTCTGTTGTTGTGTGCTCAAAGGAAACATGTTGCATAAGAGAAGAATTTAAATCAGTTTCACCAGGGGAGGGTGGGAGAGTTCCATTATAAGGGAGCAAAGAGGAGGGGAAATTTGGCTAGGTGCATGATTGGATGAAGAGGTTAAATCTTCCTTTTGAATTAGAAGATGTTCACCACCATAGGGAGGCAGGTTGTCAAGCTATAGATAAATCATTGGTTTGTTTTGGTATGATTTCTGTGCCACTAAGTACAGTAGAACCCCATTTATCCAAGCCTCCATTTTCTGGCTCTCCGTATTAACCAAATCAGGCAGTGTGGATCAGACTGTCAGCCCTGGGCAGGGTGGGTGGCCCGACTCTCTTGCTGCACAAGAACGAGGGGTTGTATTTTCAGTTAAGTAGATAAGAAGGAGGGGTAAGTTTTAATGCTTTTCCAGGAGGGGTCAGCTAGTTTAAAAGTAACTCTGCATCTTTAAATAACAGATTGGGCAAAGAGCTTTCTTTATTCTGATTATATGAATTTTTCATTATCCAGTCTGGCCCCGGTCCCAATTAGATTGGATAAATGGGGTTCTGTTGTATGTAAATATGGTGTTGGTCTTGCTGGGAAGTCAGTAAACTAGATGTGACAGATATTGCAGTTGGCAGTCTTATTTCATTCTCATTTTCGAATAACATGTCATTAACTTTGTACATGAATTGCCAGAAAATCTTAGAGTTTTGTAAGTATTTTGGGAGAGCATGGGTACACTGAGCTAATGTATAATTGAGAAATGATGGTAGTTTTCATGTTCTTTAGCATGGATTTCAGCACTTTAATTTTTTTTTCCCCCCTCTTTAGCCCCTGGCGGATAGTGGATGACTGTGGTGGTGCCTTCACAATGGGAGCCATAGGTGGTGGAATCTTCCAGGCTATCAAAGGGTTCAGAAATTCCCCAGTGGTGAGTAAAATAATTTCTTGTAGATAAACTAATAGTAGCTTTGCTTCCCTTTCCTTCCAACAGTAAACGTGTGGGAGTGACCTAAGAGGAGAAAATAGCTCAGTGGTTTGAGCATTGGCTTGCTAAAGCCAGGGTTTGGAAGTTCAATCCTTGAGGGGGCCATTTAGGGATTTGGGGATTCAGTTGTGGGATTGATCCTGCTTTGAGCAGGGGATTGGACTAGATGACCTCCTGAGGTCTCTCCCAATCCTGATATTCTATGAAGTACTTCTATGAAGTCATCGTATTGAGAGGCAGGGCAGAACAGGTTGCAGGCCAAGTAAATCACCCACGAGCCACATGGATTCCAAGTCTATCTGTTTAGAAGTCTTGTGCCTCTACACCAGCTCAATGCCTTCTGCATGTTCTCTGTAGCTTATACCGCTGGTGGCAGCTCCAGGGAAACCTCTTTGAGACATCTTCCTACAGGGGGGCCTAGAAAATCACCGGGATTCACAAACCTGGGTTGGGTGCACGTGCTTTCTATACAATGAGTGGAGAGAGATAAGCACCTAAGAACGAGATTCACGAAAGCCCGTCCACTAGGTCAGTGTTTCCCAAACAGTGGGTCCTGACCCACCAGTGCATCATGGGAAGGTTCTAGATGGGTTGCCATGTCCAGGGCCGGATTAAGTTTGTCACTGGGCCTTGGCCTAGGCAGACATACACACATGCAGGCCAGGAGAAGTGTATGAGAAGAATAAGCCCACCCCGCACTCACCTTGCAGCAGTGGCTCCTGTCCCTTCCCAGGCATTGTGACCTGGTGCCTGGGGTCGCAGTGCCACTTGGAGGGGCAGCCGGACCACATCTTTCATCAGCCAAACTAAGTCGCACTCTGCTCCCTGCACCAGGTCGCAATGCTGAGAGCAGGGAGCTGGACTGAGCTCAGTAAAACAGGAGCTGTCGCTGTGGGGTGAGTTCAGGGCAGGCTTGCTCCCCTGGCCCAAAGCCTCCTCTCCACACTTGGCCAGGATTAGGATCAGTGTCATAGCCAGGTTCTAAGAGCCGGGGGAGCGAACACATTAAAAAAGGTGCCACCCTCTGTGAAGCAGCGAAGGAAAAAAAGAAAAGAAAAACAAAACCCAAGTCTTGCCACCGAATTACCCACCACTGAATTGCCGTCAAAGACCCGAAGCGACTGAAGCACCTGCTGCCGAATTGCTGCCGTCACCAAGAGCTGCCTGTGGGAAACCTGCGCTGGATTAGTCCTCAGCCAAGTGCAGCCGGAGCCACAAACTAACAGGCACTCCCCAGCGGGCACAGAGAGGAGCATCACCCGGCTGACACAAAGCAAGGGCGGGAGGAGCAGGAGAAGCACTGGCCGCAAGAGTCGCCGCTGCAAGATGCACACAGTGAAGCCCCAAGTGAGTGCCGCCAAAGACCCGACTGTGCTGGGAAGCGCCGAGTGAGTGCTCAGGGGAGCGGCCGCTCCCCTTCTCCCCCCGCCAGCTATGCTACTGATTAGGGTTGCGGTGCCAGGCTGGAGGATGCGTATATGTGATGGTGGTTTGCAAAAAAAAAAAAAAAAAAGACACACAAGGTTTGGGAACACTGGGTTAGGACATACACATAAGAGGTGGCAGATCTCTGTTTAAACCCCTTCTCATCCAGTGGTTGGGGTACTACTTGTGCACATTGAGTGGATGTTTTCTGAGAATCATCATTTTGTATGTATAGTTTGAGATTGTTTTCCAGTGTGCATTACTTTGCATTTATCAACCCTGAATTTCATCTGCCATTTTGTTGCCCAGTTACTCAATAGTTCTTCTCAATCTGCTTTGGACTTAACTATCTTGAGTAATTTTGTATCATCTGCAAATTTTGTCACCTCACTGTTTGCCCCATGTTCCAGATCATTTATGGATATGTTCAACAGCAATGGTGCCAGTACAGACCCCTTGGGAACACTTCTATTTACCTCTCTCCATTCTGGAAAGGTTATTGATCTTAAAAGTTGAATTCCTCTCTGTTCTGTGTGGAAGCAAAAGTGACACCATCTTAATTAAAAAAAAAAAAATCTAAGTTTTTTTTTTAAGAGTTTAAAATAGTTTGATTGCTACACTTTTTTTGAGTTCTATTAAATTTGAAGATAAAACCGTATTTTCATGTTTTAAAAATATTTTTCTCTTCACTGTTGCGGTGTGAAAGACACAAATGATGAAAACTGATTATATGGGAGAAACAAAAATTCTGTAGGAGAAATAGTAAAACTGACTATAGAAAAATTGCTGTAAAACTGAAAATTTAAATATTTTCACTAATATCTTTCTAGTATAGCAGTCTTGGGAGTTGCTTGTAACAGTAATAGATGATATATTTTTAGACAGAAGTGTAGTAACAGTTTCTCTTTAACATTCCCATGGCAGTCTCTCATAAAAGTAGGTTTCCCTAGCATATGTGGATGAAATTTCCTCTCTGTTCACTTGTGTGCATTATGTTGTACAAGAATTATCTGTTGACATGCTTCCACTCTGAATTTCATTGGTTTTCTGCGTGTATACTTTGTGAAGCAATTTGGGATCATTCAGGAGAAAAGGAACTACAGTAGAACCTCAGAGTTATGAACACCTCGGGAATAGAGGTTGTTCGTAACTCTGAAGTAGTTGCAACTCTGAACAAAAGATTATGGTTGTTCTTTCAAAAGTTTACTACTGAACATTGATTTAATACAGCTTTGAAACTTTACTGTTCAGAAGAAAAATACTGCTTTTCTTTTTTTTTAATAGTTTACATTTAATGCTGTATTTGCCTTTTGTTTTTTCGGGGGGGAGTCTCTGCTGCTGCCTGATTTGTGTACTTCCAATTCCCAGTGAGGGGTGTGGTTAAATGATCAGTTTGTAACTCTGGTGTTTGTAACTCTGAGGTTCTACTATATATAAATGTAAAATACTATCATGTAACATTTGTTTTTTTAATGTGGTAAAAACATTACTTGGTGTCTTGGTTTAAAAAAAAAAAAAAAAGAAAAAAGTAAAGGAAAAAATAAGTGGTCCAGCAATTAGACTTTACATCATCACAGACAATTATATACAACTATTTGTGTAGTTTACAGGCGTTATAATTACATACTAAATATTAACCGAAAATGAAAATGTCAGAAAGCATTGATAACTATATGAATTATAAACAATTCCACTTCATCAGTTTATGTATGAAATGGCAGTTTTTAATAAATTCCTGACAAAAACAGATTTATAATGAAAACTTCCAGATGCTTAGTAATAACTATAACTGGGTCTGAAAGCATGCAATTAATTAGCTGTAAAAATTAAATGTTCAGGTTTTTTTCATTCTGATTGTCGTCTTTGGTTTATTTTAGGGTGTAAACCACCGGCTGCGGGGAAGTTTGACAGCTATTAAAACCAGAGCACCACAATTGGGAGGTAATTGCAGTCTGTACACTTAAGTCTGTTTTAAGTCTTTTTCCAACTTTAAAAGAGAACTTCAAGGGAACAGAATAGCTCAGGGGATTTGGATGGGATTCAGAACCTCTAAGGACTTGATCCACAAAAGCACCTAACTGCCATTTGAGGCACTTAAGTCAAAATTTAGACCCTCAATACTCAGTTGCCATCTAACCCTTCAGGTGCCTACATTTCTGCTGATAGTGTGCACACCTACCTGACACCTGCTTCGTACCTAAGCCCCAGTGAGATTTCCAAACTAGATGTTTGCCACCTATCTTGCCTGTGGGGCCTGATCCAGTAAGAGTGCTCAAAGGTCACCTTAGAGCATGCCTAGTGGATTGGGCCAGAGAGAAAGTGAGAGTGACGTTAGAACTCAGTGATTAGGGAACTCCTCTGGGATATAAAGAGTGAGGCTGAAGTGCCTATTCCAATGAATATTTAATTATTTTATACAAAGTTGACCAGCTTTAACAGGAACCAGAGAGAGAAACCTATCCCAGGATACCCCATAGCCCAGTGATTAGGGCACTCACTTGGGAAGTGAGAGACTGAACTTCAAGACCCTGCTCCTCTTTGGGAATTGTATGCACTGACCACAGAACTATAGGGAACGAAGCGATAGCTGCTGCCACCTCTTCTTCCTCCTTCTGCTTTTTGCTAGAAAGGATTGACCTAGCTTTGATGCCTAACTCCAGGAGAGGGTTCGTGGCTGTGAATCTCTCCCTCTGACTTGGAGTTAGGTGCCTAAGTCCCTTTAAAGGGCTGGGCTTATACCACACCCTTCCTTGCCATTCATTAATGACTTGGAAATGGAGTGGAGAGGATGCTTATAAAATATGTCTATGACACCAAGCTGGGAGAAGTTGCTAACACTTCAGAGAACATGATTAGAATTCAAAATTCATTTGACAAACTGGAGAACTGATCTGAAATCAACAAGGTGAAATTCAATAAAAACAGGTACAAAGTACCACACTGCAAAATGGGAAATAACTGACTAGGTGGTCACACTGCTGAAAAGCATCTGGGGGTTATAGTCTATCATAAATTCAATATGAGTCAACAATGAGATGCAATTGTGAAGTTATCATTCTGGTGCGTTGTTACCAGGAGTATTGTATGTAAGACACAGGAGGTAATTGTCCTGCTCTATTTAGCACTGGTGAGGCCTCAGCTGGAATACTGTGTGCCAGTTCTGGCTGCCACACTTTATAAAAGATATAGACCAGTTGGAGGGAGTCCAGAAGAAAGCAACAGATGTGATAAAAGATTTAGAAAACTGGACCTGTGAGGAAAGGTTTAAAAAAATTGGGTATGTTTAGTCTTGAGAAAAGAAGACTGAGGAGGAACATGGTAAGTCTTCACATATGTTAAGGGTTGTTATAAAGAAGATAGTGATTACTGCTCCATGGCCTCTGGAGGTAGGAAGAAGTAATGACCTTAATCTGCCGCAAGGGAGAATTAGGCTAAATATTAGGAAAAAATTTTTAACCACAAGGCTAGATAAGCACTGGACCAGGCTTCCAAGTGAAGTTTTGAAGAACAGATTAGGCAAACCCCTGTCAGGGATGATCTAAGTGTACTTGATCCTGCCTCAGTTTGGGAGGCTGGACTAGATGACCTCTCAAGGTCCCTTCTAGCTTTACATTTCCTATGGGCTAACTTAGGCAGCTCCCCACTCTGTTGGCTTTTGTAAATACACTTTTTAGGTGCCTAACCCTCCACATACATTGTATAGGGAGCTTGAGCACCTAATTTGGAGCTATGGATTCCACTAAGTGTCAGGGCACCTAAAGTTAGGCACTGTAGTGCTGAGCCTGAGTCCCCTTTTTGGATCTACCCCCAACTGGTTATCTGACCTACAGTATGTTGTTTTTGTAAAAGGAGTCGGAGGTCTCAGTGGACAGCTGTCCAAAATCACAACATTATTATCCATATTTGGTCTCTTGGTGGCTGTTTCAAGGATTTAGTCAAAATGAAGCTTTAACAATCCTATCACCCGTAAAGGTTATTTGGTAATAAGGTATACATGAAGTTATATTCCTTGTCTCACTGTTGCTATTCTAACAAAAAGTTGTATGTTCTGGGTAATTTTATTTCAAGAAGGAAAGAGGAAGGAATATTGACTAGATCTTGCAAGAGGGAAAAATTGAAGGAAGAAAATGCATTGATGGCAGCAGACTTCTTGAAGAGCACAAAAATTGGTATTGCATTCTGGAGAAGCTATTGTTGCTGTTCATCGTGCCCTTCTTAAAATAGAGGACTGAAGTCTCCTGTTTTTATTTTCTGGCATTAAGCTTTTACAAGCATGAAGGCACTGCAAAATAAAGAGAATTGCAAGAAAATGTACTGAACTAGATTTTTGTTAGGTAGTTTTTTAATTTGCCTTTCTAGAAATCTTGCCAGTGGCATTCTGCTGGCAGCTGCCATACAGACTAATATTAAACGTTTTGGAGATGACAAAAGCAGTATTGAAATAAGATACTAAACTGTCATACAGCATTTGTTTATGATTTATGATTTTTATGTATTAGCAGGACTGTTGTAAGCAAGACATGAGAAGTAGTTCTGCTGTACTCTGCACTGATTAGGCCTCAACTGGAGTATTGTGTCCAGTTCTGAGTGCCACGTTTCAGGAATGATGTGGACAAACTGGAGAAAGTCCAGGGAAGAGCAGCAAAAATGATTAAAGGTCTAGAAAATATGACCTATGAGAGAAGATTGAAAAAATTGGATTTGTTTAGTCTGGAGAAGAGAAGACTGGGTGGTTGGGGGGTATGATAAGTTTTCAGGTACATAAAAGGTTGTTACAAGGAGGAGGGTGAAAAATTGTTCTCTTTAACCTCTGAGGATAGGACAAGATGCAGCAAGGGTGGTTTAAGTTGGACATTAGGAAAAACTTCCTAACAGTCAGCACTGGAATAAACTGTCTAGGAAAGTTGTGGACTCTCTGTCATTGGAGATTTTTAAGAGTAGGTTAGACTAATACTTGTCAGGGATGATCTAGATCAGTGGACTCCAACCTTTTGACGCTCAAGATCACTTTTTGAATCTAAAGGCAACCCAGGATCTGCCTAGCCCCTTCGCCAAAGCCTTGCCCACTCCATCTCCCCTCTCTCCATTGCTTGCTCTCCCCCACCCTCACTCACTTTCAGGGGGTTCGGGAAGGGGTGTAGGCTCTGGGCTGGGGCTGAGGGGTTTGCAGTGTGGGAGGGTGCAGGGGGTTGGGGTACAGGAGGAGGTGAGGAGTGCAAGCTCTAGGAGGGAGTTTGGGTGCAGGAGGGGCTGGGGCAGAGTGTTGGGGTGCAGGAGGGGGTATGGAGTACTGTTTCTGGGAGGGTGCTCAGGGATGGGATTTGGGGTGCAGCCTCCCACCGGGCAGCACTTACCTCTAGTGGCTCCCAGTTGGCAGCAGGCACAGCAAGGCTAAGGCAGGCTCCGTCCCTACCACAGTCCCACACCGCTCCCAGAAGGGGCCAACATGGCCCTGTGGCCCTTGTGGTGAGAGGGGCATGTGCCTCTGCACGCTGCCTCTCTCTGCAAGCACTGCCCCTGCAGCTGTCCCGACCAATTGGAGCTGCAGGGGTGGTGCTTGCAGGCAGGCACAGCGCACGGCGGGAGACCTCTGTCCCCCCCACCCGAGGCTGTGCTGGTCTCTTCTGGGAGCGGCGGGTGGCTGGGGTAGGCAGGGAGTCTGCCTTAAAGGCAGCTACACTATGCCACTGGAGGTCGCGATTAACTGGGACATCCTCTAGGATCGACTGGGGTTGGTGACCACTGGTCTAGACAATACTTACCTTGAGTGCAGGGGATTGGACTAGAAAACCTCTTGAGATCCCTTCCAGTCCTACACTTCTATGATGGTTCCATTGGCAGAAGGGAAAAAAACCTTTAAACTGTTAAATTTATAGTTAAATACTAAAGATCCTCTGATCATTAAGTCAGCAGTAGTAGGATGGCTTAATGGCTTTACAATCACTGATATTTGGGAGGCATTTTGTTGTCTAAAGCAAAACAGTAAATATTATTACCCACTTTATTGGATGAGTAAGGATATTTCCTGATTTTTGTTTATTTAATGTTTTAATCTAGTTTTTGTGAGTTTGGGTATATTTTAAGGCTCAAAAGTAAATTTCCTAAAATATTCCAACACACAACTTTATAATGTGGCTGGAGTATAGCTTTGGTTACTGTGCTTTAAAATTTTTTTTTCCCAAACAGGTAGCTTTGCAGTCTGGGGTGGTCTCTTTTCCATGATTGACTGTAGTATGGTGAAAATGAGGGGTAAAGAAGATCCATGGAACTCAATCACAAGTGGTGCCTTAACTGGAGCCATATTGGCCTCAAGAAGTAAGGAACTGCGACCTGGGGGCAATGGGTATTGAAAAGCCTTTATATTAAACTATAAACACCAATTTTTTGTGCCTGTCAGACATTTCAGTGATGATCAGGTAATTAGAAAGAACTTCATTTATCTTTTATGAAACTTTGGAATCCCATATACCTAAAAAGCAATATTAACCCTTTTTGTTTTCTATTTTTAAGAATATAGTATGTTGTAATTGTCTTGACTGTTTTATCAATAGTGGCATAATACATTCAAAATGGTTATTTAAAGATCTTTTAACATGGTGGATTAGAGTTTACTTTAAAGTTGCAATACTCCATTTAGGCCCAATTCAGGAAGTATTCTCAGTAGTCCATGGGACCTAAACATGTTCTTAATGCTCTCCTGAATTGTTCCATTTGTAAAAATTGGAAGTAGAGCAGTTAGACCTTCTCAACAATGTTTTGTTGAGTGTGTTAATGATGACAACACTGTTAGTTGAAAGGGTTTTTTGTGGGTCTTAATGGACATTGAAGATCTAATTTTGTGGATGACAAATTAAGCATGGATAGTATTATTTTACATATAGTAAGTACATTTGTGTTTATAAATACAAATATTCTAAATAGTCTAGTTTCTTAATGGTAAAAATGATCTTTAATCTGGATAATAGTTGAATTAAATATGTCCACGAATGACAACTTGGACTCCCATCTATTAACTCCAGCACAGAATCTGGAGACTAGACACTTTTGTGAAAAGGGATGGACTTAAGCATGTGCTTGAGTTTTTTGTTTGGCCACTGCCAATACTATGAGGAAGGATTGTGTAGTGATTAAAGCACAGAACTAGGAGTCAAGATTTGCCACTGATCGTCTGTGAAACCCTGGGCAAAATACCTTTTCTTTGCTTTCATATCTCCCTTTGTAGAATGAGGATAACGCTACAACACCTTGCACAATGGAGTCCAGGCTAGGGCCCTTAGGCACTACTGCAATACAAATAATAAATAGCACCTAACTCATTAGGGCATCATGAAGTATTTTGAAGTCTGTGGATGGAAGGTGCTAAAGAAAAGCAAACTAAAATGTCTGTACTCTTAAAGAGTACCAGTACTATCTTGTTTCATTAGGGACAATTATGTGTGGTAATTATATCTTTACTTGTAATGTCAGTGGTGACAAATCTACTTCACAGTCAGATCACTGGAGTGGTGGTAATTTATTAAAAGTGATGTATAAATTGCCAATCCTGTACAAAACAGGGTTTTGAAAAGCAATCTGTTTTGTATTCTGACATTTTTAGATGGACCAGTTGCCATGGTTGGTTCAGCTGCTATGGGAGGAATACTTCTAGCTTTAATTGAAGGAGCTGGTATCCTATTAACAAGATTTGCCTCCACACAATTTCCAAATGGTATGTGTTCTGCACTTCAGATTACAGTACCTCAAAATGTTTGTAATGCTTTCTCAGAATACAAACACTCAAGCACAACAGTTTATGGGAAATGAAATGGCCAGATTCCTTTTTCAGGTATTGAAATACCGGATTCATTTTTTAGGATGTCTTTAGGATTCTGATTGTCTTCATTCTATATTTGTCTTTCCAATGTATAGTTCAGTTATGCAGATTTTTAAAAATATATATAATAGGTACTGTAGGAGTGAATTTGTTTGCATCCCTTCCTCCAACCTTATCACATTTGTACCTTTTTGTCCCCTTCTCATCTTCCACATTATTCACACATAGGCAGGTCAGCAGAACAGATCTCAGTACGTAAGTAAACTTTGTCACAAATGTACATGTGAATGGCTTTTGCCCTGCAGATAATAGTCTCTCTTCTGTGATGCAATTGATCAGGTATATTCAGGGACCTAATGAAAAAGAAAGGCAGATTAATGTTGTAGGCAGTAATATGATGTGGTGATGCCATTTCTGAGAGAGACTATTATCTGGAGGGCAAAAGCCATTCACATGGACATTTTGTGACAAAGTTTACTTATGTACTGAGATAAGGCAGGTGTTCCCATCCATTTTTGCTGTGTCAGGCCCAAATAGCACATCTGTGCTGGTACAAAGTATAAGTGTTGTTTAGTGTGTGCATTTCCAAGAACATGAAGGATCAATGTCACTGATAATTAACATGCAGCATCAAAACATAAATAAGATTAATTTGGGAAGCTTTTCCTATTTGATTGCAGACTAACATAGACCACAGTTCATGTTCTAAAGGCTCTTTTCGACTGGAAGGGAGCTAGAAACAACCATTTTAAGTTAGTGAGGACCCCAAATCTCTTAAGTGACTGTGGAGATCCACTTTCCCTGATTATATTTCGATATTGCATGATATTCCAGGCCACCTACTTTACACCTGGTCTCTACCACCTCATCATTAGGAATATAGCATTCCTAGATATATTTGGCCTATGTTCTTGTATTTGAATAATTTTCAGAGGAAGGACAGTGTAGTGTTTATAGCAGCAGGACTAGAAGTCTGTTCTCATTTCTTCCTCTGACTTACTGGTTCAAATCAGTTAACCTGTCTGCCTCAGTTGTCTCATATGTAGAATGGGGATAATACTCATAGACCATTACAGTGCTTAAAATATTGAAATCTTCACAGAGAAAAGTTTTCTTTGCAACTATAATAGTGAGAGACTATCTCTTTAAAAGAAAATGAAGTCAGAGACTCTGGTTAACTGAGTTTGTAACCAGTTATTTACATAGCTGGCTGTAAACATGGCCTGGATCGATATAAAACATGTTTAATACCTGGCTGGTATCCCTGGGAGTTGCATGTGCTGGCCTTGCCAGCAGCTGACGATGATGCATGGTTGTGTTTCTACAACAAGGTTATAAAGTTTTCCAGTGTAGACAGAACCTTCCATCTGTGCCTATGTAGTGTTTAGTTAGGTTTGCCCATCTTCCTCCTTCCCAGTTCTCTGTGCAGTAGGACATCCTAGAGTGCACTGATCTCTGTATTGCTGGTACCATTCTTTGTACATGTCCTCTGAGCATTCTGTCTTCTAATGAGGATAGCTAGGATAGCTGCCTAGATTTTTTTTTTTTTCCCCAGAATGCACTGAGATAAACAGGCAAAAGTGTGATAGCTGTTGTGAAAAAAGCTTATGTGTGAACATACCTCTGAGAGTTGTAACAAAGTCATAGGTACCTTTCACAGCCTGGGTACAAAAACACTATTGCACATGCAGTGTAGACTGGATCTAAGTAACAGGCCAACCTGAAAATAAAACAAAATTGCTCCATGATGCTGCCATGATTTAAAAAAAAAATAAATTGTGATTTCTCAGGGATTTATCTGTACAACACTATCTGTGCTCCCCCATAACAACAAGCTGGGGCAATGTTTGTATTTCATGGGGTATGCATGGCAGCCAAAAGACTTTTCCAGTTGCAGGGAGGCAGAAGTGAGCATCCCTGCTTCCACCTCCCTGCTGAGGCTGCAGCTGTTCATGGGAGTTAGCAGACTGTTCCAGTCCTGGACCTGTCCTGGGGAATGGAGAAAGATGGCAGGGTGAGAGAGTGTCACCATATGCTGCTGGGGTAGGAGTTGGCATCCAGCTTGCCCTGCACTCAGCTCTGGACCAGGCCAATTCTGCTGCTTTCTGTTTGGGGGGAGCATCAGTGGAAATGTGGTGATTAGGACCTTCAGCCTGCCCCACAGCAACCGGGCTCAGGGGAGACATTGTAGCACCAGCTGGCAAGGAATGAGACTGGGAACCATCCCTGCACCCCAATTCTTCTGACTGCGGTCGGCCCTCTCACACACCTGCTTGTGTTCCAAGTGGCGCTGGCATTGGCTTCAGTTGGTGGATGGCTCCTGCGCACAGTTTCCCCTGGGCCTGCTGGGGACCACTGTGGGCTGGGCCAGGCTGGAGCTCCTAATCACTGCATTATCAGTGCCTCTCCCTCTGTCAGCTGTGGAGTCCTGGGCTGAATCTGAGCACAAAGCAAGCTGGGCCACGATCCCTGCCCTGGGCCAGGCTGAACCAGCTGCACTATGTGGTGAAGCTGCTCCTCTTAGTCCCTGGGATAGGACTGGCCCACCACCTTCCTGTCCTCCTCCAGGATGGGTCAAGGCCTGCTAACCTGCAATGAGCAGCTGCAGCCTCAGTGGGGAGGAGCTAATTTCACTATTTCCATGGAGTCTGTGAAGTCGTGACTTACACAGGCCTTTAGGTATATTTAAGACACTAATTCCTGCTGACCTGGTATTTCAGCGTCTGTTCAGTAGCATTCTTATTGGTGTCTCCAAATTATCATAAACTTTCTTCTTTGATCCAGAATTGTTTTGTAAATCATGTTTGAGTGGTAACCGTGTTAGTCTGTATCAGCAGAAAGAACGAGGAGTCCTTGTGGCACCTTAGAGACTAACAAACTTATTTGGGCATAAGCTTTTGTGGGATAAAATCCACTTGATTGGATGCATGCAGTGCAATATACAGTAGAAGGATGTATATACACAGAGAACATGAAAAAACGGGTGTTACCATACCAACTATAACTAGACTAATCAATTAAGGTGGGCTATTATCAGCAGGAGAAAAAACCTTTTGTAGTGATGATCAGGATGGCCCATTTCTAACAGTTGACAAGACGGTGAGAGTAACAGTAGGGGAAAAATAAGCATGGGGAAATAGTTTTTACTTTGTGTAATGACCCATCCACTCCCAGTCTTTATTCAAGCCTAATTTAATGGTGTATAGTTTGCAAATTAATTCCAGTTGTGTAGTTTCTTGTAACACATGTGAGTTATTAGTGAAGGAGTGTTAACTGTTTACCTATCTTACGCTGCATGTGTCTAAATAATAAAAACCTGTGCATGTAGTGGTCAGAGCTAAGCCCTAGAAGTCAGGGCTCCATAGTAGTATTCATTCAGCTACACTGGCTAACTGATACTGGGCAAAGTGTCTAAATCCCATTGGAAGTCATTGGGATTTAGGCTCCTAAATTATGCAGGTAATTCTGAAAATCTTTCCTTTCATCTCTCCGTACCGCATGTCTTCTGTCTGTAAAATGGGGATGAAAACACAACCAACCTTGCATGAGTGAGGCTTTATTTTTGTGAGTAATGCTTTGATTTCATTGAGTGAAAGAGACTATGTACATGGAAGCCTTCTTTATTCTTGGTCCTGCTAATCCAGAAAGGATTTATGCAAACAGACAATACTTTGAAAGTGTATCATAATATTTTGTCATAAATCACTGTCCTACTAATCTTCCTTTTGCCTTTATTATTTTCTTCCCTTTAACAGGCCCTCAATTTTCAGATGATCCCTCCCAGTTGCAGCCCTCCCCATTTGGAGATTATAGGCAATATCAATGATTACATTGTTCTACTGTTTCATATTGTACATGTGAGCTGTCATTTATAAAGTGCTGGAAAACCAAGATACAGAAAATTGGAAGTGTATGGTAGACCTCTTTGTGCAAACTATGGCAAGAGGACACTTAGCACTTTTTCATTGTAAAGATGCACAAGAGAACTTTTAGAAGATCATAAATATATTTATTCATCATAGGATTCCATTGTTGTAAAGTTGATATGTCTGACATAACACATTAATGCGTAAGATGAGGATCAAACAGAATGCTATACTACTTTGGATATGGAATGAATTGAATTTCCTTGGGGACTTCTCTGAAGTGTGGTATTAACAAGGGTTCGATTTAGTCACAGAATCCATGCCTTCAGCCAGCGCTGGCCGGAAGCTGCAGGGTCCCCTGGTGCCTGTGGAGGCCAGGAGATGCAGGAGCCCCCTGCTGCTCCCGGCCACCACAGGTGGCACGGGGGATCCCTGCAGCTTCCTGCCACGGCGGGCAGCACAGGGGATCCCCACCGCTGCAGTGGCAGGGGGGACCCCTGGAGCTTCCGGCTGTTGTGGGCAACTGGGGGAAACCTCGGCCACTTGGAGCCACCAGTGGAAGGGGACCCTGGAGCTCCCAGTCCATGTGCAGATGCCTAGGCTCCCAATTTTGTCATGGATGTTTTTAGTAAAAGTCAGGGACAGGTCATGGGCTTCCATGATTTTTTTATTATTATTATTGTTATTACTATTGCCCATGACCTGTTCCTGACTTTTACTAAAAATATCCGTGACAAGATCTTAGCCTTAGGTATTAACCATTAACAATAGAACTTGTCCTCTCTCTTCACAATCAGTATCACATGTAGGTCACAATACTGAGCATTTCAGTTTATTTTAAGAAAATTCATTCACCTACATGAGTTCCAATCAACACTCCTGAGGTGAATTTTGGGGAGGATATTGTGTGTTGAGCCAATGAAGAGTAATACATTTTTGTAACTCTCCTTTGTGCTGCATAAAGTATTTCTTTCCACACAAATGAAAGCCAAATTGTAAGTAAAATATCTTGCTTATAAAAGGTGCCTGTTCCAGAATTCTTCTTCCTACAGGGCGACTGTGCCTTGATTCCTGACCTTTCTCTTAGTTTTACTGGTGTGTAATGCTCAAAATACTTCAGAAGAAAAGTTCTGTATTGATGAGTGTTATTTGCATTAATAAAAAGTTACTGATTTCCTCAGGTGCAGTTGGAAAGAAAATATTTTTCATGTTTTTTGAACATGGGCCGGGTATTAATTAAAGCAGAACTTCAATGATTTCCATGCTTTTATAATGCATAAAAATGTTTGCCTTACTCCACTGCTCAAAGATGTGATGACAATATGAGACCTCAAGGATTTCATTATTTTTACAAAACTGTTTACCACACTAGTATATGAAATAGCATAATAAATAATTAAAATGACACTACATCTGTGTGTTGGGGGGGATGAGCAACTCAATTTTGTGATGCAGTATCCTTAGTTTGTGGAACTTTAGGTACTAATGTTTGAAATGTGGTAGCTTTCACACTGTGTCTCTTTCTGTCATTAATGGGAATTAGTGAGGTTTGGCTGTAGCTTATAGCTCATTTGAGCAAGAAAATGTAAATACATAGTGTCTATAATGCATATTTTTTAAATCTTGTCTGTTTGTGAGCCTGAGCCTTGAAATGGGTCATTTTAAAAGGATTGGAACAAATGCTGTACTCAAATAAGCACAATATGTTTAGTCAGCCATATCTTCTTCGTGGATTGGTACTAGTAAGTGATCATGCTTGCTTAAATAGAAAAAAGAATGTCAGAGAATTACCATGTATCTAAAGATGCTCGTGTACAAAATGGGGGGGGGGGGAAATAGTTTATAATAAATATTCTTAGTGCAAATACCAAGTATGTGAAGTGTAAGATCTATTCTGAATTTTAAAATCTCCTTCCTTTTTAACTGAGCTTTGTGATGATCACTTGTGCAAAATACATTTATTTTTGATAAAGCAAGACAGAAGCTAAAGGTGGACTGAGAAATTCCCAAAGTACTGAAGTTTTTTGCTGACTGAGGCCATAGCAAAGATGGTTAATACCTCATGTACCTGCTCCTCAGTGCCTCCTGAGCAGAGGTGGTGGAGTATAGCACCATCCTTTGTGAGGCGGCAGGGCTTTATTCCCATTGGGAACAATGATGGTAATGGCCATCTTTGCAAAGGGCAGCTTGTGACCTTAGTCCCATTGTTAGAGGGCAGTTCTTAGGGAGTTCTCTGAAGATTTTATGTACCCACCTCTGCTGAAGGAGAAACTCCCAGCTATGAAGAATAGGATGAAAGGTTATTTTTGGTCAAACACAAATAAATAAACCCAACCAAACTGAAAATCCATTAGACTAGAGCTACTCAACAGGGAGAGGAGGAAAGTGGCGTGAGCTGTGCTGTGTGAGTGAGACAAAACTGCCAGATGACTCTAAAAGCGAACGTTTTATAAAATTGACTTAAGACTGACGTTTCTAATCTGAAATTATAATCACATGGTAGAATTCTCTTTGGGTCTCTTGGTTACTGTTCCATATATGAACAATTTAATAATTAAAAAAAGAAACTCAGTCCTAAACTGTTGAGTGGAGTTAAGGCAGAGTATATATCAATGTTTTTAAAAAGCCTTACAGGAATTCATGATTTTAAGGCTAGAAGGGACCATGGTGATCTTTTAGTCTGGCCTGCTGCATACAAAGGCCACAGAATTTCACCCCGTTATCTCTGCATCAGGCCTATAATTTGAGTTAGTGTATCATTTAGAAAGACATTTAATATTGAGAAGGGTGACTTTAAGACAGTAGTTGACCACTACAATCCCTTTGAGAAGCCATGGTGTGTGATGTGGGAGAAATGGGTCCTGCTCCTGGAGGAGGGTGATGGGGGGATTGGAGAGTGAGCACCTGTTCCATTGGCTCTTACGCGTCATGTGAGGCTGTGGCATCTGCTGACAGGTGGAAGTCTCCCCCCACCATGCCCCAGCCTCCTCCCTTCCTGGCTCTAATGCCACCAAATTGCCTGCTCCAAACTGGGCTGTGGTGGGCTAAATAAAATGAGCTGCTGGTAGTTGCCCAGTCCTGATGAAAGACTTCAAGTGATGGAGAATCCAGTACATCTTTTGACAATTTGTTGCAATGTTTAACTAGCCTCACTGTTAAAAATTTGCTCATTTCCAGCATGAATTTATTGACCTTCAGCGCAGGTCCCAGAGCAATGAGGGTGCAGCAGGTCATGCTTCATTGCAAGCCAGCCTCCCAAGTAATTACCCAGGGCTGCAGGCAGGCTTGTGGAGCCCATGCTGAAGCACGTGTTGCCACAGCTTCACTGCTGCAGGACCTGAGCTAGCTAGTTTGGGTCTGTCTGGTCACCGTGTGATTGCAGTGGAGACATAGCCTTAGCCACAGCAGAGGAGCTCATGATCAGTGTATTGTTCATGGTGACTTGTAAATCCTTTTAAGAATCACTTAACCCTCCCCCCCCCCCAATCCAGTATGTGTGTCCTATATTCCTTGTTCCTAAATGTACGTACTTGCATTTGGTGGTATTAAAACATCTCTTTTCTAGAAAAATCCAGTGTAAGTGATTCAGATTGCTCTGTAGAACTGACCTGTATCATCATTTCCCCTCCACCAATTTTGTGACACCAGCAATAATTTTATATTTTATTCTAATCCATTGATAAAAATATGGAATAATGTTGGACCAATGACTGAACGCTGTGGGACCCTATTAAAAGCCTCACCCAATGACTGATTCCCTACTAACATTTACTTTTTGCAATGTATCAGTCAGATTTTCATCTGTTTAATGTGCACTACATTGATATGAATAGTCTGATTTTTTTTTTTTAAACTGGAATGTCATGCAGTCAAATGCCTTACAGAAGATGGCATACAGTGTGTCAGTTACACTTATCTACCAAATTTGTAATCTCATGAAAAACATCAGGGTTGTTTGACAAGTCCCATTTTGCATAAAACTATGGTGCTTGGCATCAGTTATGCTGCCCTCCTTTACCTCTTTCCTGAAGGCATCATGTATGATACTTTCCATGATTTCATTCAGGATGGATGTCAGGCTAACCAGCCTGTAGTTACCTAGATTGTCCCATTTACCATTTTAAAATATTGGCATGTGTCAAGGTTTCTTTCCCCACTCTGAACTTTAGGGTACAAATGTGGGGACCTGCATGGACACTTCTAAGCCTAATTACTAGCTTAGATCTAGTAACTCTGCCACCGCCCAGAATTTCAGTGTCTGGGGCACTCTCTGTTTCCCCCTGGGTTGCCTTGAGGGACTTCACCAATTCCCTGGTGAACACAGATCCAAACTCCTTGGATCTTAAAACAAGGAGAAATTAACCATCCCCCTCCTTTCCCCACCAATCCCTGGTGAGTCCAGATCCAATCCCCTTGGATCTTAAAACAAGGAAAATCAATCAGGTTCTTAAAAAGAAAGCTTTTAATTAAAGAAAAGGTAAAAATTATCTCTGTAAAATCAGGATGGAGAAGGCTTTACAGGGTAATCAGATTCCTATAGACCAGAGGGAGCCCCCCAGCCTTAGGTTCAAAGTTACAGCAAACAGAGGTAAAATCCTTCCAGCAAAAAGAAACATTTACAAGTTGAGAAAACAAACATAAGACTAACACACCTTGCCTGGCTAATTACTTACAAGTTTGAAACATGAGAGACTGATTCAGAAAGATTTGGAGAGCCTGGATTGATGTCCCGTCGCTCTCAGTCCCGAGAGAGAACAACGAACAAACAAAAAGCACAAACAAAGACTTCCCTCCACCAAGATTTGAAAGTATCTTGTCCCCCTATTGGTCCTCTGGTCAGGTGTCAGCCAGGTTTACTGAGCTTCTTAACCCTTTATAGGTAAAAGAGACATTAACCCTTAACTATCTGTTTATGACACGCCCCTCCCCCCCAAATCTCAGACAGTGTGGAACCACACTGGCGGTGATTTCTTCCTAGAACTTTAGAATAAACAGATTAATAAAACACAGGCACCTTTACATATACTACTAATTATCTAAAACTACAAGATTTTCCACATTTTAAGGACAATTTTTAACCAGTTGATTCTGGGAAACTTTCACGGGAGAGTGCATCAGCTACTTTGTTAGAAGCTCCTGAAATGTGTTGAATTTCAAAATCAAAATTTTGGAGAGCTAAACTCCATCGAAGCAGTTTTCTGTTGCTTCCCTTGGCAGTATGAAGCCACTTCAGCGCAGCATGGTCGGTTTGTAGCTGGAAACGCCATCCCCAAACGTATGGGCGTAGCTTTTCCAGGGCATACACAATGGCGTAGCATTCTTTTTCACTGATTGACCAGTGGCTTTCCCTCTTAGACAGTTTTTTGCTGAGAAACACGACGATGAAATTCTTGATCCGGTCCTCCCTGTATTAAAACTGCTCCTACACCACGCTTAGTCGCATCTGTGGTTACTAGGAATGGTTTGTTAAAGTCTGGGGCCCTTAGCACAGGGTCAGACATGAGTGTTGCCTTAAGCTGGGTAAAGGCCTTCTGACACTCATCAGTCCACTTAAGTGCATTTGGCTGTGTCTTTCTGGTCAGGTCTGTTAGTGGGGCAGCGATTTGGCTGTAGTGTGATACAAATCGCCTGTAATACCTGGCCAAGCCTAAGAAGGATTGGACCTATTTCTTTGACTTTGGGACAGGCCACTTTTGGATAGCATCCACCTTGGCCTCTAGGGGAGTTATCGTTCCTTGACCCACCTGGTGTCCAAGGTAAGTCACCCTGTTTTGGCCTATTTGACACTTTTTAGCCTTAACAGTTAATCCTGCCTGCCTGATGCGCTCAAAGACTTTTTCCAGGTGTTCCACGTGTTCTGCCCATGAATTAGAAAAAATGGCCACGTCATCGAGGTAGGCAATTGCATATTCTCCCAATCCTGCTAGGACACCATCTACAAGTCTTTGGAAGGTGGCGGGTGAATTTCGCAGCCCGAAAGGAAGCATATTAAATTCATACACCTCTGCATGGGTGATGAAGGCCGACCTTTCTTTGGCGGGTTCATCTAGCAGTACTTGCCAGTACCACTTGGTTAAGTCTATTGTAGAGATGAACTGGGCATGTCCCAATTTCTCCAGTAGCTCATTGGTGTGTGGCATTGGATAGTTGTCGGGACGAGTTACAGCATTTAGCTTATGGTAGTCCACGCAAAAGCGTATTTCCCCATCTGGTTTGGGAACTAGGACCACTGGAGATGCCCATGCACTGTTAGAGGGGCGGATTATACTCATCTGTAGCATGCTTTGGATCTCCCATTCTATAGCAGCTTGGGCATGAGGAGACACCCTGTAGGGTGGGGTTCTAATTGAGTGAGCATTACCTGTGTCAATGGAGTGGATGCCTGTTCAGTCTGTCCTGGGGTGGCTGAGAACACTGGGGCGAAGCTAGTGCACAGCTCCTTAATCTGTTGCCGCTGCAGACATTCCAGGGTGGTTGAGAGGTTCAGCTCTTCCACACCACCATCATTTATTCCTTCGTAGTAGACACCTTCAGGCCACTCAGCGTCATCTCCTCCCTGGGCTGTAAACTGACAAACCTTTAAGTCTATGGAATAAAAGGGCTTGAGAGAATTAACATGGTACACTTTAGGGTTGAGCTGGGGAATGCTATGAGATAGTTAACAGCTCCTAGGCGCTCTTGAACTGTGAATGGCCCTTCCCATGACGCTTCCATCTTATGGGCCTGTTGCGCCTTCAAGACCATAACCTGGTCGCCTACTTTGAAGGAACACTCTCTGGTATTTTTATCATACCAGGCCTTTTGCTCTTCCTGAGCATCCTTTAGGTTTTCTTTAGCAAGGGCTAAAGAGTGCCGGAGGGTGCTTTGTAGGTTGCTTACAAAGTCTAGAATGTTAGTTCCTGGAGAAGGCGTAAACCCCTCCCATTGCTGCTTCACCAACTGTAATGGCCCCTTAACCTCATGGCCATACACAAGTTCGAATGGTGAAAACCCTAAACTGGGATGTGGTACAGCCCTGTAGGCAAAAAGCAACTGCTGCAACACTAGGTCCCAATCACTGGAGGGTTCATTTACGAATTTATGTATCATGGCCCCCAAAGTTCCATTAAACCTCTCCAGGCCATTGGTTTGATGGTGGTAAGGGGTGGCAACCAAGTGATTCATCCCATGAGCTTCCCACAGATTTTTCATGGTCCCTGCCAGGAAATTAGTTCCCGCATCTGTAAGGATGTTGGAGGGCCAACCTACCCTGGCAAAAATGTCTGCTAAGGCCTGGCACACAGTTTTAGCCCTGGTGTTGCTTAGAGCTACTTCTTCCAGCCATCGGGTAGCAAAGTCCATGAAAGTCAGTATGTACTGCTTTCCTCTGGGGTCTTTTTTGGGAAAGGACCCAGAATATCCACAGCTACTCGATGAAATGGGACCTCAATTATGGGAAGTGGCAGGGGAGGGGCTTTGACCCAGTCTTGGGGCTTCCCCACCCATTGGCACACCTCACAAGACCGGACATACTTAGCAACATCCTTGCCCATTCCCTCCCAATGAAAAGACTTCCCCAAACAGTCTTTGGTTCTATTCACTGCAGAATGGCCACTGGGATGATCATGAGCTAAGCTCAAGAGTTTTCCCAGGTACTTAGTTGGAACTACCAACTGTCTTTGAGGACGCCAGTCTTCCTGGTGTCCACCAGAAAGAGTCTCCTTGTATAAAAGTCCTTGTTCTACAACAAACCGGGATCGGTTAGAAGAGCTGAGAGGCGGTGGGGTGCTCCGTGCCGCCGCCCAAGCTTTCTGAAGGCTGTCATCTGCTTCCTGCTCAGTCTGGAACTGGTCCCTTGATGCTGGAGAGTTCACTTCCTCCTTAGACTGTGGACTTGGGCTTGGTCCCTCTGGAAGCGATGTAGGTGATGGGATTGTTTTCATTGATTGTGAACCGCTTTCCGCTGGTGCACTACGTGATATTTCAGGCTCTGGCTGAGCCTCTTGGGTAGGGTTGTCTGCTGCTTCTGCCAGTCCAGGCCCGCTGGTGCCCTCTGGCATTGGAGTTGTAGATGGGTTTGCAAGCGCTGGCGTCAGTGCTGGCAACGGTTCTGGTGCTGGTTGCTTTTCCGGTTCTGGGAGTGGATGCACTATGGCTGTTGCAGTCGTTCGCAGGGGATCCGGTTCCTCCACCACTGCCTGGGTCTCTGGTAACACAGATGGGGTCCTTGTGGACGGCTCAGGAACAGGGACGGGTGTGGAAGCTTGCCTGGCTTGGCTGCGTGTGACCATCCCCACCCTCTTGGCCAGCATCACATGGTTGGCCAAGTCTTCCCCCAGTAGCATGGGGATGAGATAATTGTCATAGACTGCAAAAGTCCACATTCCTGACCAGCCCTTGTACTGGACAGGCAATTCAGCTGTAGGCAAGTTTCAAGATTTTGACGTGAATGGGTGAATTGTCACTTGGTCCTCTGGGTTGATGAATTTGGGGTTCACTAAGGATTGGTGGATAGCTGACACTTGTGCCTCGGTGTCTCTCCGCGCGATAACCTTTCCGCCCATTCTCAAGGTTTCCCTTTGCTCCGAGGGTATTTAAGAGGCATCTGGGCCTGGAGATCTTTGGTGTGATGGTGGTGTAATGAACTGTACTCGGCTGGGGTTCTTGGGGCAGTTGGCCATTATATGTCCCAGTTCATTACATTTAAAACATCGCCCAGCTGACTGGTCACTGGGCCGAGGTGGGTTGCTGGAGACTGGTGAGGTGGGACAATAGGGTGTCTGGGGCTTTCCTTGGGTTATAGGTGGGGTCTTGGGTTGCCACCGGTGGTAGGGTTTATTTTAGGTTTGCCCCCTCTATTTGCTCCCCTTGCTAGTTTTTTTTTTTGTTTTGTTTTGTTTTTTTTTGCCACTTCCACTCATTTGGCTCCAATCTCCCCCGCCTCGGTTACAGTTTTGGGTTTCCCATCTAGGATGTACCTTTCTATTTCCTCAGGAACACCCTCTAAGAACTGCTCCATTTGCATTAGGAAGGACAGCTCTTCCAGAGATTTAGCACTTGCTCCTGATATCCAGGCATCTCAATTCTTTCCAATGTGGTAGGCGTGCCGGGTAAATGACACATCTGGTTTCCATCTTAGGGCTCTGAACCGCCGACGGGCATGCTCAGGTGTTAGCCCCATTCTGATTCTGGCCTTGGTTTGAAAAAGATTATAATCGTTCATGTGTTCCTTAGGCATTTCAGCCGCCACCTCTGCTAAGGGTCCACTGAGCTGTGACCTCAGCTCTATCATGTACTGGTCTGCAGAGATGTTGTACCCAAGGCAGGCCCTTTCAAAATTTTCTAAGAAGGCCTCAGTGTCATCACCTGCCTTGTAGGTGGGAAATTTTCTGGGATGGGAAACAGTACCTGGAGTAGGGTTGGCTGGTCCCTCCTGCTTAGCCTTTGCTAAGTCCAGTTCATGCTTTCTCTCTCTTTTCCTTTCTTTTATTTTTTTTGTTTTATCTTTATTTTTTTTTCTCTCATCTCCATTTCTTTTTCTTTCATCTCCATAGCTCTCCTGTGATCAGCCTCTTTGGCTTTCTCTTCTGCGTCCAGCCTAGCCAGTTCCTGTTTAACTGCTTCCTTGGTACTCATTTTTCTGCTTTCTTGTGCTGGCCACACCCTTCTGCAGCTCACTGAAACTTGGGATGCAGTCAGCAGGGCTGCTTGGTTAACAGAGACTTTCTAACTAGCTATACCCCCTTTTGCTGGCTGCTTGCTTACAGCTTGAAGCCTCCTCTTAACAAAGACCCTTGTTAAAAAAACTTAACACCTCTGCCTTCAGGCTGCTTTCCAAGCAGCTAGAAAGGAGACAAAGGTTCCTAAAAAATCCTACCGCTCCCACCATGTCAAGGTTTCTTTCCCCACTCTGAACTTTAGGGTACAAATGTGGGGACCTGCATGGACACTTCTAAGCCTAATTACTATCTTAGATCTGGTAACTCTGCCACCACTCAGAATTTCAGTGTCTGGGGCACTCTGTTTCCCCCTGGGTTGTCTTGAGGGACTTCACCAATTCCCTGGTGAACACAGATCCAAACCCCTTGGATCTTAAAACAAGGAGAAATTAACCATCCCCCTCCTTTCCCCGCCCCAATCCCTGGTGAGTCCAGATCCAATCCCCTTGGATTTTAAAACAAGGAGAAATTAACCATCCCCCTCCTTTCCCCGCCCCAATCCCTGGTGAGTCCAGATCCAATCCCCTTGGATTTTAAAACAAGGAGAAATTAACCATCCCCCTCCTTTCCCCGCACCAATCCCTGGTGAGTCCAGATCCAATCCCCTTGAATCTTAACACAAGGAAAATCAATCAGGTTCTTAAAAAGAAAGCTTTTAATTCAAGAAAGAAAAGGTAAAAATTATCTCTGTAAAATCAGGATGGAAAAGGCTTTACAGGGTAATCAGATTCCTATAGACCAGAGGGGACCCCCCCCCCAGCCTTAGGTTCAAAGTTACAGCAAACAGAGGTAAAATCCTTCCAGCAAAAAGAAACATTTACAAGTTGAGAAAACAAACATAAGACTAACACACCTTGCTTGGCTAATTACTTACAAGTTTGAAACACGAGAGACTGATTCAGAAAGATTTGGAGAGCCTGGATTGATGTCCCGTCCCTTTCAGTCCCAAGAGTGAACAACGAACAAACAAAAAGCACAAAGACTTCCCTCCACCAAGATTTGAAAGTATCTTGTCCCCCTGTTGGTCCTCTGGTCAGGTGTCAGCCAGGTTTACTGAGCTTCTTAACCCTTTACAGGTAAAAGAGACATTAACTCTTAACTATCTGTTTATGACAGCATGAGATTGGGGAATTTCCAGAGGACTGAAAAAATAACCAGTGTTCCAAGATTTATTAAAAATCAGCATTGATGGTTCAGAGAACTTATTGGCCAGTCTTTTTCAAACTCCTGCATGCAAGATATCCAATCTTGCATATTTAAATATGTTTGGGATGTGTAATTATCCCAGAAACAAAAATTATAAAGGGAGATTTCAAATTTAAGGTTAAATTTAAGAATCTAAATATGTTAAGGTAGGGAGCTGCCCAGCTGAGACATCTATACAATCTCAATTCTGCCCCGTGGTTGGGTATGTCTGTGTGGTGTATACACACACCCTGGCTCTAATTTATCTATGAGCAACCACAATGGATCAAGGCCAAAACAGCAAGGAGGAAATACTGCCAGATACTTCAGCAGCAGCCCCCTGGCTATGAACAGTTACAAGCCCTCTAGCAGCAGCTCCTGGAGTGTGTCACAGCTGAAAGTCTTTGGGGGGCCAGTCTGAGATACCTTGGTGCTGGCTTTCAAGCGGATGACCTCAGTGGAGAAGGGAAGCGCATTGCCATAACCAAAGGCCGGGGGAGTCTTGCATTGAGTACCCAAAAAACTGCAGCCAAATCTGAAGGTTTGTGAAGCAGGGATGGTGGGTGTTCAGTGGTAATTTGGGGATGGCTTCCACTTTTGATGCTCAAATAAACTTTTGAAGGGGACTGCGTCTCCCAGCACTATGAATGACTGCTTCTGGGCTCAACACAGCCTTGAAGCTGGGGTCATGAGAGAAGAAACGGTATTGTTAAGACATGCACAGACCAGTAGTGCTTTACCCCAAGGAATCTTCTGGACTCTGCACAGGCTGAGGCAATGCTAAGAGAAGGGTGTGGCAGCGGCCTCCTTTCCCACACTAATGAGTTGCTCTTGGAGCACCTGGTGAGCAGAGCATGTTGGGGATCTGCTGATGAAGGCACAAAGGTCAGGAACACAGCAGCCTGCGCCGTCTCCATCACACTATGCATTCTTAGATATTTGCTTATCCCAGTTGAGTACAGCTGGATGCCCCCTCTCCATGCAGAGAACCCCTCCCCAGGCCCAGCCCATCTCACCCTGCTGAAGTAAACACTCATAGTGGGCCGATTTCTGCCAGCAGGACTCAACTGCCCCATTGCCCACACTAACATGAAGGCCCTGTGGACAGACAGACAGAGGTAGCCCTGATGCTGAGCAGAGGTGAGGCCATGCTCTGGGGACTGTGATGGGGCAAGGCCAGATGGCTACAGTAAAGTACTGAAGAACAGGTATGTTAGCCCCAGGCTAAACAAATCCCTAGGACCATGGTAACCAAATGGCAGTTGCTCCAGGTTAATCAATGCACCTGGGGCCAATTAAGATCTTTCTAGAAGGCAGTGGAGATAGCTACATTGATTAGAACACCTGCAGCCAATCAAGGCAGGCTAATCAGGGCACCTGGGTTTAAAAAGGAGCTCACTCCAGTCAGGCAAAGAGGAGCCAGAGGAGAGGAAGCGTGTGTGAGGAGCTGGGAGCAGGAGGTTCAAGGAGCTGAGACTGTGCTGCTGGAGGATTGAGGAATTATCAGACAATCAAGCATTATCAGACACCAGGAGGAAGGTCCTGTGGTGAGGATAAAGAAGGTGTTCGGAGGAGGCCATGGGGAAGTAGCCCAGGGGAGTTGTAGCTGTGATGCAGCTGGTACAGGAGGCACTATAGACAGCTGCAATCCACAGGGCCCTGGGCTGGAACCTGGAGTAGAGGGCAGGCCTGGGTTCCCTCCAAACCTCGCAACTCCTGATCAGACATGGGAGGAGTTGACCCAGACTGTAGGTTCCACCAAAGGGGAAGATCACTAAGGTGAGCAAATCTACCAATAAGCGCAGGACCTACCAAGTTAAAGGAGGAACTTTGTCACAGAACATATACATGGCACAGCCTTCACTGCAGAAAATGGAGGTGCCAATACACCCCTGCCACATGCCCAGTGGGAAGCCAGCAGGTCATAACCACTTGGGCATCACTCTACCAGGACTGGAGATTAGCAGTGGAAGCAAAGGAAAGAGAGAGCGCTAACTTTAAGTGGGGAGATTCAGGGGGATGGATGAGACAAATGCGCTGACACTTCTCAAGCAAGCTCCTGCTCCTGGTAGCTATAGTATAGATGGGCTGAGGTGCTCCTCGAGCTCAGTTACGAGCAGGGCCAACAAGCATTCACTCTGCCACCATTGCATGCTGTAGCCTAGAGTGCCAAAGCTGCCAGAATAGACACAGCCATAGGGCTGAGAGCAGTGTGGGAGGGGATCGGAGTTCACTGAAAGCTAGGGCCCAAGTGGCAAAGCGCCTGCCTTGCCTCCAGCAAAGACGCTAACTGGCCCATTGGCTAGGGCAGGGTTTAGACCATGCCAAGGTGCAGAAGGGCAGGGCGGTTGTGCCCATAGCCTGAGCCCTGCCTCTGGCAGAGGAGGCTAGTTAAAAATACTTGTGCATATTGGGGTGGGCACCAGGCAACCCTGTAGCTTGGGCCAATAGAGGATAGGCCTGTGCCTGAGTATGCCTGGCCTACAGCTTTGGGGAGCAAAGCAGCTTGTGGGGCCTTATAGATTAGGGCAGGAGGCCCCATAAAAGTGTCTCCGGAGGAGAAGGTTCAGAGTACCAGCAGCATGGGAGAACCAGGGCTCCATCACCTGCGGGGGAGACAGGGCAGTTGTGAGGACTGTGGCCTGGCTGCAACCAGCACCCGCTGCACAGCGGGGAGGGCAGCCCAGAGGCTGGGGGGGCAGTAGTTCAGGGACAAGGGAAAGGATGTGGGGGCAGGGAGACACCCCCTACTCTGGGAGTCACTAATAGTGCTTCAGGGTAGGAACCTTGTCTCATGACATCACCCCGCCTGTGCTGTCCTCACTGGTGTGGCTATACAAAGGCATTGCTCACATCTGCAACCCTGCATCCTCTCTGTGGAACTCAATGGGGTGGAGCAGCCTGATGGACCATGGCGCTGCTTGCAGCACTGATAGAGTGGGGGGTGGAGGGGACATGCTGTACCAGCCTCAAGGTCAGTGCCCCATGTGCAGAGCAGCACTGGGAGAGGCTGTGACTCAGGCAGGCCCAGGCTGCCCCATGGTGTAGCTGGGGCTGTAATGCCCCCAGCCCACCTGTTGAGGCTAAGGTAAATAACACTTGATCTCATGCAATTAGGTATGGGGGAATGGCCAGATGGTTCAGCCCCAAGGCCCACCTAGTCCAGTGGTCTGTTGCTGCCCAAGGCCAGAACCAGCTACTTCAGAGGAAGGTGTAGGAACCCTGCTGTAGCAAACAGCGTATATTCTGCCACCTCCTGCCCATGAAAGTCTCTGTGTAATCAGATTCGTTCAAGTCCTGAAGCAGAATGTATTAGCCCAGCCAAAACTTTATTTTTAAAGCAAGATAGTCTAACACTTGTCATTAGCCACATAAATGCCCAAGCTCCCTTTGAGTATTGCTAATAGTAACTTCCTCTAGCAGTGAGCTCTGCCGTTTAGTTACACGCTGTGTAAAAAAAGTATTTCCTTTTATCAGTTTTGAATTTGCATCCTTTTAATTGCATTGAATGTCTCTTTTCCTTATGGTATGAGCCAGAGAACAGAAGCTCCCATTCTCCCTTCTCTAGACCAGGCATCAGTTTGTATATTTTTAGCATGTCTGCTTCTATTTGTCGCCTTTCTACTGTAATAATGCCAGTCTTTTCAGCCTCTTTGGAGGAGAGTTTTTCTAAGTTCCTCTTCATTCTCCACGCCTTTCTCTGAACCGCCTCTGCTGCTTCAATACCCTTTCTGAGCTGGGGGACTAGTACCGCACACAGTATTTATTTATATAACGGCGTTATAATATACAAACGGGGAGTGAAGCATTAATGAGTACCACTCAGCACCACCGTAACTGGGATCTGGAGTGTCTAAATTCAGCCCTCTGTTGGCTGCTTTCGTTTCACCCACGGGCGCTCTCAGAGTGCAGGACAACAACAAAGCAGCGTTGTTCCCCAGTTCAGAGGCAAATGACCACACTTGGGGTCTCAAGAACAGCGCTCTGTAGCTGCGATGCAGTGAGCAATGCTGCACACCTACTGGATGGCTGTTCATCTTGTGCTGGCCTGTCAGTCCTTTCCCGACTCCACACAGCTGACCCCAAAGCTACAGAATGGCTAAAATGTGTGTGATGTCTCCCTAATACCTCTGCAGACTTTTACTTATACATTTCTGTTTTATCTCCTTACTTTATATTGCTGAACCTTTTCCCCTCATTGCTGCACCACTTGTGCAGTTGCTACTAATACTGATATTCTCTGTAATACTCTCCATCCCGTTCCTTTGACCATCTAATATTTTGTTTGCTTCATTTGCCCACAGTGAGCCGGTGTGTGCAGTGAGGTATGCATTGGGATGAGCCAGTCTCTTTCCTCAAGTGACAGTTAACTTTGGATCAGGTGAAGTGTGTTCATAGCTCCCAAGGCCAGAGGACCTAGCGGGGCTCATCTGGGCTGACCTCCTGTATAACACAGGCCATGGGATTGTCGTGACTTTGTTCCTGTTTGACTGATTTTTTGAAATCTAGTTCAATCTTGATTTAAAATTGCCAGTGATAGACAATCCACCATGATCCTTGGTGAGTTGTTCCCATGGTTAATTCCCTCACTGTTTCAGTTCTAGCCAGTGGCTCTCACTCTACCTTTGTCTGCTCAAATAGAAGCTCATTATCACATTTTGGGTCCTCAAGAAGGTACCTACAGACTGTGATCCAGTCACACTTTAGCCTTCATTTGATTAAACTAACTAGATGGAGCTCCTTGAGCCTCTCACTATGAGGCAGGTGGTCTAATCCCTTAATCACTCTGGTAGCTCTTCGCTGAACCCTCTGCAATTTATCAACATCCATTCTGATGACACATTTCCCCTTCAGCAGGCATCACCTGAATTTAATCTGCCATCATGTTGCTCATTCAACTAGCTTGGTTCGATCACTCTGGTGTTGCTCATGGCCCTCTAGTCCTGACCAATCTACAGAACTAAATGCTAAATTCATGTAGGCATTGCAGCACCTAACTCCTGGTGCCTTGCTAGAGAGTGGCATCCTCACCACAGAGAGGACTGGGCACCTAAGAAAAGGTCCTCAGAGGCCAGCCAGCCAAGCAGGCCGCACCAGAGCCAGCCAGGGGTGAAATGCAGAGGTATTTGGGTGCCTAATACCCATTGACAGACAGGCAGGAGGCAGCTCCCTGCACTCAGGATTCTCACCTGTGCAGAGGTATTTGGATGCCTAACTCCCACTGACAGGCAGGAGGCAGCTCCCTGCACCAGTGAACCCTCATCTGGAGTTGAATACCAGGCCAGCCCTTGCCCTGTCAGACAACACCCAGAGTATAGGTGTAGTCTGACTTATATGTTTGGAGGGGCCAGCACAGCCTCATGAGGGGAGGCAAATGCCACACCTGCCCGAGGCTTGCAATGCCCTCCTCCCACCAAACTACACCTATGACTCAGACCTTTCTGACACAAAATCACCCTGTTTTAACCAAGAGCTTGGTGGAGAGGGGACTCACCCAAGCTAGGGGAGAGCTGGCTTCCAGGTGGTGCTCCAAATCTGACAGAGCAGGGATTTAAGTTGGGTCTCCCACAGCCCATGTGAGTGTCCTGACCACTAAACTGGGACACAGACATAGATACCCACCAGCTGTCCCTTGTGACAGACAGCTGCCAGGTCTTAGGCATGCTCCCAGAACACCTGCAGGATCAGGCTCTGCTGCTGAGATGGGCAGGTGAATGCGAGTTGAGAATCCTGCTTTGAGGCTGGCAGGGCTGCAGTTTCAGCGTGAGGGGTCACGTGTTCAGCCATGGCGCGGTGGGTTGGGTCAGGCCCACCAGTGGAACTTAAGCACCTCAGGGGTTAGGTGGTAGCTTAGTGGTGGTTTTGAGAACCAGCTGTCAGAGGGGCTTGAACAAACAATTCAGCACTTAAGTCTCTTTGTAGATCTAGGCATGAATTTTGTCACCTCACATTTCCAGATCATCAAGGGTCACACACTTCCTCACTTCTGCAGACTGGGTTCTTCACCCATCACGCCTGGCTCCTGACATGCTTCCATTTCTCTCCCTCCCCTCCTCCCATCATGCTTTGAGCTGTGTGCGTGGCCACCTCCTTCCAGTGCTGCCCAGAGAATTCAGGGGGCCTGGGGTCTTCGGTGGCAGCAGGGGGCCCCCACTTTGGAGATAATTTGGCAGCAGGGGGGTCCTTCCGCTCCGGGACCTGCTGCCAAAGTGCCCCGAAGACCCACGGTGGGGCCCCCCACCACTGAATTACCACTGAAGTGGGACCCGCTGCTGCCAAAGACCTCAGGTCCCAGAGTGGAAGGACCCCCCCCCCACTGCCAAAGACCGAGAGCAGAAGCTCCAGGGGCCTGGGCCCCGTGACAGTTTTCTGGGGCCCCCAGAGCGAGTGAAGGACTCTGCTCCAGGGGCCCTGAAAAACTCTCATGGGGGCCTGGGGCAAATTGCCCCACCCCGTGGGGCCCTGCCTCCTCCCTCCCTCTCCTACCAGGGGTCCATACACTCTCTCCTCAGACCTTGGGCTCTGCCCTTCTATTCCCAGTGTTCCCCATTCTCTCCCTCTATGCCAGGGTCTGTATGCACATCCACATTCCTGTCTGGGCATGCTGAGAACACCTGTGGGATTGGATTGGGAAGCCCCAGCCCGAGAATGTTACCAGGGAGGCTTCACAGAGGGCTCTGTGCAGCTCATTAGCTGTCGGGTTGCACTAAGGCCCCAGCAGCAGCTCAGTGGTTGGTCTGAGTGGACAGTGTGGCCCTGCCCTGAGATGCTAAGCTGCCTAAGGCCATGTCTACATCTAAAATTTTGCAGCGCTGGTTGTTACAGCTGTATTAGTACAGCTGTATAGGGCCAGCGCTGCAGAGTGGCCACACTTACAGCAACCAGCGCTGCAAGTGGTGTTAGATGTGGCCACACTGCAGCGCTGTTGGGCGGCTTCAAGGGGGGTTCCGGGAACGCGAGAGCAAACCGGGAAAGGAGACCAGCTTCGCCGCGGTTTGCTCTCGCGTTCCCCGAACCACCCTGCAAACCGCAGGGAAGGAGACCTGCTTGCTCGGGGTTCCGGGAACGCGAGAGCAAACCGGGAAAGGAGACCAGCTTCGCCGCGGTTTGCTCTCGTGTTCCCGGAGCCACCCAGCAAACCGCAGGGAAGGAGACCTGCTTGCTCGGGGTTCCGGGAACGAGAGAGCAAACCGGGAAAGGAGACCAGCTTCGCCGCGGTTTGCTCTCGCGTTCCCCGAACCCCCCTGCAAACCGCAGGGAAGGAGACCTGCTTGCTCGGGGTTCCGCGAACGAGAGAGCAAACCGGGAAAGGAGACCAACTTGATTACCAGAGGCTTCCTCCTTCCACGGAGGTCAAGAAAAGCGCTGGTAAGTGTCTACATTGGATTACCAGCGCTGGATCACCAGCGCTGGATCCTCTACACCCGAGACAAAACGGGAGTACGGCCAGCGCTGCAAACAGGGAGTTGCAGCACTGGTGATGCCCTGCAGATGTGTACACCTTCAAAGTTGCAGCGCTGTAACTCCCTCACCAGCGCTGCAACTTTCTGATGTAGACAAGCCCTCTGTCAATATATCTTATGTCACTCAGGGTGTGCAAAAGCCACCCCCACCCCTCCCTGAGCGACACAAGTGTCATGCTGTCCACAGGAGCTGCTCCCCCACCAACAGAGCTTCCGCTTCTCGCTAAGGTGGTATAATAATGCTGTTGGTGCTGCGCTCTCCTCTGGGCACATGGGGTCTGCACCAGATGTGCTGCAGCTGCGCTGATGTAGCGCTGTAGTGTAGACTTGCCCCAAGCAGCTTTGTGGCTCTAGCCCTTCCTGCTTCTCAGCCACAATGAAGGTGTGTTTTCTGTTAGATTTCTGAATACTGGCTTAGCCCTGCTCATTCCACTCACCTTGCAGCTGTAGTTTATGCTCCTTTTTATTGGCTTCACTGGGGCTAAATTTCCACATTGCAAAGGAGCGCTAGGCTCAGATAACCTCGAGCCCCCTGACCTTTAGCCAGATAGTTTACTACTTGTTCAGCGGTACACACATCTTCAGAGACAGTCCTATTCTGTCTTTATGGAGCATCCATGCCATATAAAGAATTTTACTTCCTTCATTTTTGAGTTCAGGGCCTTTGCAACGAGCTGTCTCACTGTGGTGGAATTTCCCTTTCAAAAGGTTCTGGCACCGAACCTACACTGCTGAACTGGCTAATAGACCAAGACACCATTATTTAGTGGCTAAGTTGCTATTACTACCTGATCCAACCCCTGCATGTTACTGACAAGTCAGTCTCTCCTGCTGCAATAAGCAATCGTTGAATGGATTGAGGAATTTGGAGCTGGTTAGTTTAAGTCCCCCCTTATCACCATTTTGCCAAACTTGCAGTCTCTGCTCTCAGCACTGTGCTCATGGCCTCGTCCGGACCCACAGCCCAGCAGCAGACCCCCCTTGGCTTAGCTGCAGGCTCCACCCCAGCCTCAGCAGGAGCCACCTTTCCATTCTCACGGTTGGCAGTGCCCAGTGCTGACAGCTGACAAACCAGGACACGGAGGCTCCCAGCATGACAATAACTATTGACCTTTTTATTTCAGTCAGCTACAGCAGCTCTACATTCCCCTAAAATACTGTCCTGACCCTCCTGTGTTACCACAAACAGTTCATGGGCAGACACATTGAAGTGGCACCAAGTTTCTCTTTAAAGCTTAGTATTAAATATTAAATAGTCTCTTATTCCATTTACATTACTGTGTCAAGAAAAAGATAGTTAAAAGGTAAGTTACATGAACCTGTGAACAGCCCCTGTTCATTAGCACTGCAGGCTCTCGGGCCAGTCCTCAGGAAGGCGTTGCTCCTTCAGATATGGAGGAGATCCAGACCATGGACTAATACATGAGTTTCCTGTCTCTCCAGAACTGGGCTAAAAATGGGTCCACCCTGGTGTGCTGGGGAGCAGGCAATCTGCACCCTTGACTTTCGGAAACAGAATTTCTGCACTAGACAGAAAATCCTAATGTGATTAGAACACTGTGTGGTGGAGGAGGGTTTTTACTCCCCAGGAAGGGCTAATAGTTGAACGTGCTTCTTCCTATTGGCCACCATTGGCAATGTCCAGCAAATCACTAGGAGATAGAGCAAGGATTTGGTCATCATGGACTTTGCTGGAGAACATTCTCTTAAAAAACAAAACAGAAAACCCAAAGAGTTGAGTCTTCCTTTGATTTTAGCAAAGTAGTAGTTTAAAAAAGCACTTAGGAAGCTGGTACTAAAGTCATTAGATGTTCTCAGAGCAGAGAGTCGTCCGTACATCCACCTTCGAGTCCATAGCGAAATTCTTGCAAGTTTGAGACTCCATAGAAGTGGACAAAGGCTGCAGCCACCACCAGCACATGGAAGATCTGATGCGACTGGAACTGTGGGAAGGTGAGATAAAGCCCTTAAAAGTTAGACCAGCAAGAAGTCAACAACCACAAAAGGTGAGTCCTGTCCTGAACTGTCAGAGCTCCATGTATATTGCAGCATCACAAACCAGGCAGACTGGTCAAGGGTCCTTTTAGTACCTCTAGTCATGACCTATTGGTTCAACCCACTGCTTATCTGGTAGTTTACATCTCAATGCCAGGGGGAAAAAGCTCAATACACAGGATAAAGAGAGATTCTATTTGAAACGGGCCATTTATCTCACCCCATTGGAACTAAAACTGCCTGGGACACAGAGGTACATTCCTCTGTGTAGGTACGTGTGGAATCACAAGCCAAGCTAATTGCAGGGGAGCTGAGCCAGCTGCCTTCCCTGGAGCTGGACTTGATGGCAGAGTCAAGTTCCTCTGAAATTAGCCCGACAGCAGCTAAGAGCTGCAGGAAGGAACCCACTGGCCTTTGAACTTTCAGTTTGAAATACATACTGAGGCCAAGATATCAATAGACATGACCTACAATTCTGAAGAGGGACCTAGATGCTTTGGGCTGCAGAGCCCGCAGACGACCTAGGCAGGGCAAATCCCTGAGCACAGCTGGCTCCACTGCTGAAGCTGCCTGGCTTGCCGAGCTCAGTCTGGGTTCCCCTGGAAAGGCTGGGGCAATGGGAAATCACCGCCCCAGAAAAGAAACACTACTTCAGCCTCAAAAGGCAATAAGCAAGGGATGTACGGGGTCCATTTTGAAAAGAGCAATGGGAGGCCACAGACCCAGGGACTGGAGAGCTTTAGGGGCAGTAACAGCACTTGTTACTGGCCCATGGAGACTACAAACCCCACATGGGCTGCTCCAGCCTGATCTAAGCAGCAAGGCTGCATTGCATGCTGAATCCTACAACCACAGGCTACCCCTGCCTTCTCTTTTGCCCCTCTTGCTCTCTTCACAATCTGCCCTTCATTACCCAGCAGAGCCCCACATTCCAGAGCTGTCTCAGATGAGTCTAACCCAGAAGCTCTGGGCCCACGCTGCCCTCTGGAGTGCATCTAGCACCACTTCTCCTGGCTTTCTCAGCAAGATACCCCTCAAGGAGAAGGTAGGCTCTACCCATGCCCCCAGCAAAGGCTGTACTCACCCAGATGTCAAACTTGCCAGGAAAGAAGCGTTCTGGGATGCGGGCAGCGTACAGCCCTGCTCCTGTTATGTACATCACAGCCATGAGGAAGAACCAGCCCATCTGGCCCACAGTGGTTGCTTTCACAAACCCCTCAGCAATGGTGAAGTGCATGGTGGGCACAACGCCACTCAGCCCCAACCCCAAAAATACCCCTGGGGGAAAGAGAGAGAAAGAGAGTGAGCCCTCAGCCTTCATTCAAAATACAGCCAAGGCACCTGAGCCGGAGGCTGTCCTGCAGCTCCCACGATAGCAGAATGCAGGTCTCCTCTAGGCCAGGAGGGAGTTGAGTGTTGGGGAGAGTTGCTGGACTGACCGCTCTGGGATGAATAGCTCCCACATCCCTCCAAGCTGCCCCCCAGAGGCTGCCCAGGGAGGGAGAAGAGTTGCAGAGCAATGAGTACCAATGGAAATAGGCTGACTTCACAGACAGGAGCCTTGGCTGCCCTGCTTAGCCTTCCAGAGAGGCCTACATGGGCCATTGGTGATGGGACAGTAGGAGTGGACTGAGACCAGACTCCTTCATGTGCCGGTCAGATGGAAACTGTTTGGAGAGCTCAGCCCCAAGACTGCATTTAATGGGAGACCAAGAGACCACATATCGCACTAGCAATCTACTGAACCAGTCACTCCCCCATCGGACAGAACCCAGGCAGCAGGTTTCATTCAGCACCTTCTGGGCTGGTTCTAGCTTTGCTCTGCACTGCCTGGGGGGCAGGCTGGATTTCAGTACAGCCGGCTCCCCAAGCACTCCTCTCTCCCCTTGCTCTCTCCAAGCTAAATGGAAATGTACTTTTGGGGTAAAGTTTCAGCCGAGTCCTGGTAGCTGCTTTTGAGTTCCATGAAAGCCAAGTCTGGGAAATGCAAGGGGCTTTTTGGCATAGGCAATTCAGAAAGGGCTGAACTGCCCAACACGGAGCTGTCAGGGTTACTTGTGCTCCCCAGGGACTTGGTCCTTTAGTCGTTTGCAAAAAGTCCCCCGGAAAAACGTAAACATTTAAAGAGCTGGGCTCTGCCTCTGCACAGCAGGCCCTAGGGCTAATGCTGGGAGAACAACCCTATGATCAGCTCAGAACCAACACTGACACATGCTCCCCAGTGTCCATAGCCTTCTCTGCAGACCGATTGTCTACTGAGCTCTCTGGGCCCATGCAGCATTTAGAACTAGGCACACAGGAACCAGCTTGTCTGCAGCATCCACCACTTGCTGTGGAATCGAACCATTTTAAAAGATTTCTAGATGTTGAATTGCAAAGAAAAATTTGCAAATGGAACTGATGTAGTGATGTCTTCCTGAGGCCGCAGACAGTGCCCTCGCCACAGCAGCTGAGCTGAGACCCCCCCAGTTTGGGATTCAGAACAAGCAGCAGGTAAGTTTAAATGGCAGAATTGTTAACTGTGGTCATGTAAGTAGAAACACCCAGCAAACACCGCATGGTCGGTGGAAGCCTGCTCAAAACCTTGGCTGAGAGGGGAGTCTAGGTTACAACACTGCCAGCTCAGATGATCTGCACTGCCACTGAGCAGGGTTTCAAGCCAACTCCAGATACACCCCCCTTTGTGGCCAAAGTAGCGAGGCCGATCCGTGCCACTCCAGCAGCTTGCACTGAAAAGCACTGACTGGCCTGGGGCTTGTTTTCTTTTCAAAAACAGGGACATTAAACAGCAAAATCTAGGTCAATGCACCAAATGTAACTGCACAGAAGTCAAGCAGTGAAGGTGCTCAGGCACTCTGGGACGGGGACCAGCCATGGCTGTGCAGTCTCTGTTTGTGTCGTGTTAAACTGTTCCCCTAAATACATACACTGGTGTTGCCAGAGAGATGCCCAGGCTGAATGGGTTGGTTGGGTTAACCCTGCATTGGCTGACCCTGGTGCAGTTCTACTCATCTTCGGGAAGGGCCAGCAATAACAGGTTTTGTATTTTATACAGCATGGCCTTCCACTATGTGACTCCCTCCTGGTCTCTGGGGCTGTGACCTTGGTGCTGACTGCGAGAGGCTCCAGTGGGGATACAGTGTGGACTGTAGCAGACTGTGGCACATACAACAGAGTACGTGAGCTGTTCCACCAAGCACCTGGGGCCACTGGCAGCACACCAGGACACTACAATCATTACCGCTACAGCAGCTCAGCCGAGATACAGGCAGCACTAACCACTGCAGCCCTGCTCAGCCCAGAGCCCAGGTGGCAAGTGGCCCAATGCAGAAATGCTCCAATGCAGGTATGCTGCCCCTCCACTCCCTCCACCCCCACCCCCCCACTGGGGAGAGCAGAGGGAGGTTGACAGGGATGAATGTGGAGGAGAGAGCTCATTCCTACAGCTGAGTGGCAGCTTTTGGCTGCCAAGCCACTGCCCAGAGAAAGGAGGTCTCTGCTGCAGCAGCCTCTGGGCCTTTCCAGATAGCAATCAAGGGGTTTCAAACTCCAGAGGGTGTGCCACCAGGCAGGAACCTCCTGCCCTTTGGGGCAGCTGGCAGCCTGTGCCCAGCATCAGCATATTCAGAACCTACAGCACAGGCAGAAACAAGCCTGGCACCAGCTCCGCTTCTTCCCTCTACCCCAGCCTCTGTCCCACGCCTCTCCACTAGGGCTGCACGCCAGCTCCTGTGGTCCCAGGGCAGGTTTCATGCACTAGCCCCTCAGGCAGGAAGTCTACCAGCTGGAGTGCCACTGTGCAGCAAGTGCCATATCCCACAGCTGCCTTCCACTCCATGAGCTCCCCGTGGGGGACGGGGCTGCTGGCCTCTGCCATGCATCCCCTGTGAGGCCTCACCAGCCCCAACCCCGGCACTGGGGGTCCTGCAGGCACAGAGATTGAGAGCTCAGCTTAGGGGCTTCAGGCCAGCTTCACTCCACCCAACAGGGCACAGCCCCCTCCTTGTTTCACTCCATCCCATCCTCATTAGCAGGCCCAACCAGCAGTAGCATCTTTCAGCCGGGTGCAGGAAAGGGTCCCTGACAGCTGCCCTGGTGGCAGCACTGCTGGGGCACCCCTAGCTCCCACAGGTCACAGCTCTATGCCTGGCCAGGACCAGACACTGGTGAGGTGTCACCCCAGGCCCTGCAATCTGAGCAACCAAGGAGCGTCACTTCGCCAGTGCTCCTGTTCAGATATCAGAGGCCGCATCAGAGGCTAGGGGCGGAGGGAAAGGAGGCGCACAGGGCCTGTAGGGCATAGAGAAGTTCCGTGCACGGCCCATAGGGGGCGTGTGGGGGAAGGGGGATTCCGCACAGGGCCCATAGGGAGCATGTTGGGGGCAGGATGGGGGAGCCAGAAGGCAGAGCTGGAGTTCAAGGCAAGCAGCTCCATGCCCTGTGCCACCCCTTGGGCAAAGGCACAAACCCTAGAGATTTGGCCAGAGGGCAAGTCAGTGCATTGTGGTTTCCCAGCCTCCCCTCCCAGGTCAGTGCAGCACATTAAAAGCAGCAGCAAAACATGAAGTGTGGGCCTGGCCCAGATTCTGGACTTTTCCCCAGGCGAGGAGTGTTCACAGCATGGGGTCTGGCTGCCCTTGCATTGCCGGTTGGAGCAGAGCTAGACGGGGGCTCCAGCTCAGTTAGGGGCAGGCACCGGGGGAGAGGGACTGACCTAGGATAGTAGGACACAGGCTGGCCATGCTGCAGGGAGGGGGCCTGTGAGCCACAGTGCTGAGCATAGCAGACGCGGTAGCCATGGAGAGAACAGAGAGCCTTTGGGAAGGAGGCGCGTTCTAGAGTATCCATTGGCTGATAGAACCAGGCGCTACCTCTTCAGGCCTCTGGCAGAAGGGCCCCATGTCACCCGCTCTGTTCTAATGCACAGCTTTTCCTGATGTACCATGCGGCAGCCCCCATGGGGGACATCTCACCAGCTGGGCTATCTCCACCGCTCAGGGAGCAATGGATCCTCAGGGGGGCTAGAAGGATCTTGGTTCCACCATTTCAGTGGCTGTCCTGTTCAAGCAGTTGCCAGGACACCCACCCTGGCTTCCAGCAAGGGTTACAGCCTAGAGGACACAAAGCTGGGGTAAGAGCTGCTGGGTCTGTGTCTAGCAGGGGAATCATTCCCTGCTGAGAACAAGCCAACCAGTTTTCAGCTGTACTGCAAGACAATTCCCATGCTCTGGCACCAGTAACTGCTGCGACTGGCAAAGCCAACTTCGCTCGAGGCATGGGGCAGGGTCGGAGTGGGGAAGAAGAGATAAAAGCAGATGTCTCTGGTGAATGCTGCTCTGGGAAGGGCTCCCTGGACAAAGTCACAACCTCTGGCAGCAATTCTGCAGCTCCTGCTCCCCTTGGAGGGTTACCGGTTCTCAGCCGGTCAAAGAGGGAACAGAGAGGAAACCCCTGGGCTCACTAAACCAGTGGTTCTCAACCAGGGCACCGAGGCCCCCTGGGGGGCTGTGAGCAGGTTTCAGGGGGTTCCTCAAGCAGGACTAGCATTAGATTTGCTGGGGCCCAGGGCAGAAAGCGGAAGCTTCACTGTACAGGTCTAAAACCCGGGGCCCTGAGCCCCACCACCCGCGTCTGAAGTCAACACCTGAGCAAAGTAGCTTTGTGTGGGGCCCATTACAATGGAGCCCCAGGCAGCTGCCCTGCTTGCTACCCCCCAACGCTGATCCTGGCTTTTATATGCAGAAAACCAGTTGTTGTGGCACAGGCAGGCCACAGAGTTTTTACAGCATGTCGGGGAGGCCTCAGTAAGAAAAAAGTTGAGACTCCCTGCACTAGATGACCTCCATCCACCTCCAGGCCTCAGTGCTAAGCAGGCTGACTAGCTACCCGCTATGGCACGATCCTGAACAAGGATCACAAGAACCCTGTGCTGCCTGCAGCCTCTGTTTCAAGTGAGCCAGAGTCTCCCGGATCAGGGGGACTCTGACAACGGTATGACCCCGCAATTCGCGGCACAGCCAGCAGTGGGACAGCCCTGGGGGAAGCAGCCAGGACTCCAGCTGGGGCATGAAGCACAGGAACATTCATTTAAGCTACATCTAAGTGAAAACCACCTGTGCCTTCTGGACTAGTAAACATCCAGCACTAGCCATCGCTGCCAGGTGGCAGAGCTCTGCCTCTGCCCTGTGGCTGTGGGAGGGAAATGTATGTTGCCTTTAACTCTAATAGCAGCTCAGGACCAAGGCTAGCCAGATACAGCTGTCACACTGGAATGCTTCAGGCCCTTCTCCTGCTCTTCTCACTAGAGCTGGGTTGTGGAGGCTTGGCTCCGCATACCCAAATCAAGAGCAGATGTGTATGTCAGTCACTGACCCCAATTCCTGGGAGGCTGCCACTGCTCCACACCAGCCAATACCAGAATCACACCACAAAAGTGACAGCTCGCCCAGGCACTCAGTGGCCTACAAATAAAGGGTGTGATCCTGTTTCCAATGAGGACACTAAGAGCTGTGGCCTTAACATCAATGGCACCAGGCTTGTGCCACTTGCATTGCCAGGCCAGGCCAGGCCAGTCTACCCAGATCGGCACTCGAAGCCCAACATGGGCTCTCTCCTGGAACATTGCTGTATTGCAAAGCAAGGAAGGTACTGCAGGAAGCTAAAGACAAGGACAGTGATGGGAGTTTCCATTGCCAGAGAACTGGTGGACTGAATCCTTCTGGGGCAACTGGATTTTGCCCACACCGATTGGTAGCTTTTCTATGGATCCCCAAATGGCTCATGCACTGAAGTTAGCCACTGTAGTTCTCTGGGAGGCAGCAGCCTCTTTATCCCCAGTTTACAGATTGAGGAATGAAGTGACCTACCCAGAGGTGGGAAATGAGCTCAGATCTCCTGAGTCCCTGTTAAGTGCCTTAACCGCAAGCCCTTCCGTCAGGCTGTGGGGCTTTCCATGTCACATCCAGTGGGAGTGGCCCCGCCCACACCCAGCATGTACAAAGTCAACATCCACTAACACCAGCTGAAGAGCTTGTGGCTGAATGAAAAGCGTTCCTACCTGCTCTGGTCTGTCTGTGCTTGGGGGTTGCAAACCGGTCCCACTGAGCGACAATGATTGCAGAGATGCCCAGGACGCAGACAATGGAGAGGTAGATGAGCCGAGGCTGCGGTGAGCAGTAGAATGAGTAATAGAGCCAGGGGACAAAGCTCCCCATAATCAGCAGTGCTATTCCTGAGTAATCCAATCTAGAACACAGAGAGAGAGAGAAACCCAGGGGTCAGTTTGGAAGTGCACTCCCCTCACTCTGGCATGTCTACACCCTCAGATCCCGTTCTCGCAGCCCAACCGCGAGCTCTCCAGCTGTAGCCCTCCAGACTTTGCGACCCTACCTCCGTCTGTAGGCCTAGCTAGGGGGAATGTGACTGGGAAGAACTGCAGCAATGCATTGTGGGTGCTTCTGTTTGCGTTCCAAGTGAGTTTGTGGAGCAGAAACGTAGGAGGGTGGGTCTGTCTGGGCGGTACAGGTGTGAGCAGAATTAGGTGTGTCTGTGCAGTTTTCTGTTTAGTGACAGCATGGACAGGACAAGCACTGGCACAATCTCGGGGAAGCAGTAGCTCTTAGTCCTTGTTTGCACAGGAATGCTGACAGCTTCTTTCATCCCCAAGTGCTTGCAAATGATACACATGGGAATCACTTCCTTACTGAAATGCAGCCAGTGCTGGGGTGAAGAGCAGCAGCTATGTAACATCCCATGGCACATCAAGGCATTTTGGCTAAGGGCACCCCCCTCTTCCCTCCCCCCAATCTTAGTGCTGTGCAAAGCAGCACCTGGTGGATAAATCCCTTTGGCAGACTGGCCTGAGCAAGATCTGCTCCAAAAGCCCCGCACACTATGTTGTTCAGTGCCTGGCAGGCTAAGGCTGGGCTAGGTCAGCCTGCTGCTAGGACACGACCAGGAGTTAGCAGCTGCTGCTGAACAGTTTTGTGGTTGTTTTGCTGCAGCCGACTCACTTTGAAAACGTCCGGGAGACCTTCTCCGAGTGACAGTAGACGGTGTGGAAAAGCCAGGAAAAGCTGAGGCATAGCACTGCTCCAAGGAAGAACATCCCGAACACCACCTTCTCCTGAAGAGGGGCCATGAAGTACATATTGGGCCTGAGCATGGTCAGAATCCCCAAGAAGAGGAACAACACAAAACCTGCAGCCAACACACCAAAGAGTCAGTCAGTCAACAGGAGCCACTTCCAACAGCTGCCCAAGGGAGTGCCTGTGCAATGGCAGCGAGCCAGCGTTTCACAGCAGACCTGGGGAAAATCAACACCAATGGTCTTTGTAATCCCTGCCTGTGCCAGGAGAGAGCAGCACAGAAGGGTCACACAGCGTCAGTCCTGTTAGCAGGGGAACTTGATAGCTGCCCGGGGAACAAGAACAGACACGGGGCTAGTCTGGATCTCCCTGGCAGGGCCTGCAGCAGGGTGTTGCTGAGCCCAGTGCGACATGCATTCCACTCTGCTGCCTTGAAGGGGCCAAACCCGTTTGGGGGGATAGAAGTGGGGAAGGGCCAGGCTGTCTTACTTATTCTCCAAAGACTCAGTTGCCTCTAGGGAGAGATGTGTGGCACTCCTGGCCAGGCTCATCAGTTCTGCTCCTGGGGGAGAGGAGATGAGGAGTCATTTGAGGTGCTTCTTCCCCCGGAGGCCTTAGCAACACTATGTCTTGGGGTCTGGGAGCTTGGGCCTGGGCCCTGCGTGCCCCATTTGTGCTGACATTCGACTGCCAGGCTAGCCACTGATACTGACACCACTCAGTTCCAGACCGTGCTGAGGACACACTGTCCCAGCTGCTCCACACACGATGGGCTCATGCATGCAGCCTTTCCCTGCCTGGACCTTCTGGAAGGCCCTGAAGAGCATTCTGTAGCACTGCCAAATGGCTCCAGGACTTGTATTTGAGGATGGGGCCCACTTGGAGATAAAAGCACAAATGATCCAGTCCCCATGGGCAGCAGGGCTCAGCATACCCTGGAAGGCACATGCCCACAGCCTCTGGGGACTTGATGTAAGAGCTCATTTTTGCGTCAGACATCTGGAGCCAAGAGGGATCACTGCCTGCAGAGCTAGAAGACGGATGGCATGTGATGTGGTTAGCATGGCCAGGTGAGTGGTCTGACTCGGAACTGTTTTAACATGGCTTCAGTCTGCACCTGGCCCTAAGCGCTGGCTGCCTAGCAGGAATGTTGCTGTTGCAGGCCAGTTCACTGCATCCGTGACATACTTCCCACGCTACAGGAGGAACTGTGAATCTGACCATCATTAGCAGCCCTGGGTACACTGAGCTGCACCTCCAGCCAAAGGCCACAAGCAAAATCTGCCTCTTCCTGGGTTCCCCATATGATTTTATGAAAATATGCTAATGAGTGTGAATATAATGCAACTGGAATATGCTTCATGCAAAAGGTCTCTTGTAAGGTATCATTACAAAGGTTATAATCTACTGAGCGTGGTCATCCTATTTGTATGTATGTATCATTCTTGTATTTGAAACTAGAAATATGAAATACAACTCCGAGGTCCTATTGTAATTATGCAAATGGTGGTTTGAAATCTTGATGGCTCCCATCAACTAGGACAATTGGTTGTAAATGGCTCTGTTTACTTGCAAGCCTTCCTGTGAGTCAGGCCAGGAAGAATGAAAGTTTGGGGTTTCACAGGACATGTGACCATGTCACCTGGTATTGGAATCCATCTAAAACCTGGTGCTTTTCCACTTAGGAGGAGGGGTGGAGACCCAGAGAGACAAAAGATCCCCATCTTGTGCCAAAGCTATAGAAGGGGGTGGAACAGAACAAAGGAGGCTGCAGTCACAAGAAATCCCCTAGCTACCACCTGAGGTGGAACAAGGACTGTACCAGAGAAAGGATTGGGCCCAGGCTAGAAAGGAGCCTAATCTGTGAAAGAAGCTTATGGGAACATCTTTGAGATTTATCTGTAATCAGTTTCTTAATGTATTAGGCTTAGACTTGCATGTTTTTGTTTTATTTTGCTCATAAACTTACTTTGTTCTGTCTGTTATTACTTGGAACCATTTAACTCCTACTTTTTATACTTAATAAAATCACTTTTTGCTTATTACTGAACTCAGAGTTAGTGACTACTACTTGGGGGGAGCACACAGCTGTGCATCTCTCTCTCTCTCACTGTTATAGAGGGTGGACAATTTATGAGTTTACCCATACAGAGTAAAACAGATTTATTTGGGGTTTGGATCCCATTGGGAACTGGGTGTCTGGGTGCTAGAGACTGGAGCACTTCTTAAGCTGTTTTCAGTTAAGTCTGCAGCTTTTGGAGATGTGGTTCAGACCTGGGTCTGTGTTGCAGCAGGCTAGCGTGTCTAGCTCAACAAGACAGGGTACTGAAGTCCCAAGCTAGCAGGGAAAACTGGCTCAGAGGTAGTCTCAGCACATCAGGTGGCAGTCCCATGGGAGTTTCTGTGACCCCACTCATCACACAGATATCACTCGCTGTGCGCTCCCCTCACTTTACTGAAATGGAGGCTGAGCTGTGCTGCCCGTAGCACTGACAGGGACACTGTGAGGTCAATGGCAGTTGTGAGCTAGACGACAGATGTGCTGGCCAGGACCTTTCCGGGAGCTACTGCCTGCCTGGCAGTTACATTTACTTGACTGCACCCCCTCCTTGAGCCGGTCCAGCTCTGAGGACATTGGATGAGCACAGCTGAGAACTGGCAGATCACAGTTGTGCCAGCCGCCAGACAATAAGCTGGTGCCTACCGTAACAGGTTCCAGGAGAGCATGAACAGTCTCAGTTGACCTAGGGGGTCAGATCCCTCTTTGCCTTGTGATGCTGGGGAAAAGGAGTGGCCTGTTCTCCCCATACATGGCCCTCACCCAAAGGTCAAGTGCACCCTGGCAGCAATGACAGCAACATAATCCCTAAAGTGAATCCAACTACTTGTCTAGTGCTCAGCACGGATGCCAAGCCTGGATCCCTGGCCAGACGACGAGGAAGCAGGCTACACACCCTGATGGGACAAGCCCACTCTGACCCTGACAAGGTGTGTTCTGTGCCAGGTGAGGCGAGAGCTTCTGGTTCCTCATTTCTGGCTCCCTAGTGACAGAGCAGTACATCTGAATGGGGGCACCCGACCCCCCACGTAGCACAAAGTGAGGATTAGGGAGCACAGAGGGCTCAGCACCAAACAGCTCCCATACTCCCACTCTCTGTGTGCGGGAGGGAGGGGGAGGAGATACAGACATTCTTCACTGTTCTCAATGGGAGCAGTGCCCACTTTCCCCTTCTGTGAGCCCAGCAAGTCCCAGTTCTGCTCTGCAGGTCTGTCAGATTCTGAACACAGACGTGTCTGTTCACATGGGTTAATCCTCACCAGCGCCCCACATGAATCCCTGTGTCCATCCCCTGTGAGTCCAATGGGTTATCGCTCTGCCAGCTCCACACTCACTCAGTGCATGTAGTGAGAACATGGCTACTCGAGTCCTGCACAGGACTCCCACCTGCCCCTGCTATTATGGCAGTGGGTCTTTCAGGGATCTACACTAGTCCCACACAGGGCTCAAATGGCTACCATCCCAGCCCAGTGGAGGATCTGGCACAACAGGCCATGGGAGGCCAAGAGTGACCTCGGCCCTGAAACAGTCTACCAACACTGGTCAGTGGAATGATTTGGAGGCAGCATGGGGGCCCCCAAGAATCCCGAGCTCCTGGACAGACAGGTTTGCTGCCCTGGCAGAGTATCCAGCCCTTTGGGGAAGACAAAATAACTCCCAGGAATGCCTCTGCCCCTCTGACTGAGGGTGCAGTCATGACAGGCCCATACCAAGCTCCCTCCATCCCCTCGCTGGGGAGGAATTCTCCCCTTCTTCCTGCCCACTAAAGAGAGAGCAGAGGGAGGATGCGGGGGAGAACAGGACACTCCCTCCCACCCTTGACTGTTGATGTGACAGATGACGCTGAGTGAAACTTTTCCCCTGGTAAAAGGCATCAACTAGAGTCAGCCTCTGAATCCTCTGAGGCAGGGCCCTTGCCTTGTGGGGTCTCTGTACTGAGCAGGGCATGCTTGTGGGGCCACAGCCATACTCATCAGCCCCAAGGATAGAGCTCCCCCTCAGTCACCTAGTAAGTGAGTCCAGATGTTGCCCGTCTCGGTGTGTATTCGGAAGATGCTCTTGAAGCAGGCTCTGAAGGACGGCATAGGGGGTCTGTGTCCATGCAGGAGGTAATCGTTATCCTTCAGCCAGTCCGGTAGCACATCATAAGGAATCACCCTCCAGCGCCCTTCCCACACCTGCAACACATCAACCCACGCAGGTTGTTACTCTGACTGGCGGCCCCTGGCCAGGCATGGAAGCCGTTCCAGAGCCACTTCTATCCCCGTGACTGCTAGCTGTTGTTTCCATGGTGCCCATCACTGTGAAAGTTACGCTGAAAACCACATAGAACCAGTCAGTCTCTTCTGTGAGTTAAGTACTGAACTGGCCAAGCCTTCTCTCCTCAGAGGACATGAGAACTCAAGAGGAAGTTCCATTGTTGCAAAATTAAATGCTTTGCAAATACCCACAGGATGCCCATAAAGGGCCTTCTCCACACTCAATACCCTAGGACTGACAGAGACCAGCACCCTCAGAATTTGGCCCTTCATCACCCTAACAGGCAACACTGTCAGCAGAGCCACGGTTGGAGACGTGACAGCTCTTATGGGACATTGTGACAAAACCCCAACGGAGTTCATACAGGAGCGCCCTGGAACCACGTTTTCATCCTGGCCCCAGCAATCGCTGCACCAGCCCTTCTCTCCCATGGTTCCACAGGTGTATGAGTCAGTATAGGAGCTTCTGCTTAGTCCCCAAGGCACACCACAGCAATACTGGATAGGTAGCAGTCAGTGCTCCAGACCTCAGGACAGATCAGAGGGGCAATGCTGAGCTAGATTAGGGCAGGGGTTTGCACCACACTTGCCCCTGCCAGACATGGATAACCCTCACTGTCACATGCACTAGATACACCTAGATGGTTCCACCTGTCAGGTCCTTGGCATTCTCCAAACAGCACCCAGGGTCACTGCTGGCTGTAGAGGGCTTCTCAGGAGCACTGACAGCAAGGGCAGGAAGGAGAAACAGCATTTCACAGGTGCTGCTGTTCACTTCCCATTCCTCTTGGCCTTGCAGTTGAAAATTTGTTAAGCTCTTGGCTTAGGCCCCCTGCCCATGCTAGGAGGAACCCCAGTGCACTGGATTTAGTCATCCACATTTATGGTGTCCTCCTAACAGGGAAGATTAACCCCAATGCAGACCCAGCACAATGCCTCAGACTCTGTCACAGCAGAGGACAGCGGCCCTGAGCCCTGGCTGCCGTCCTCCATCGGCCGGCATTCAGGGCTGCCATGAGCTGACAATACCTTGTACACAAATTCCTCCATCTTTTCCATAGCGTGATGAGCCTGCAGAGGTAGAGTCAGCACGCGAACCACCTCCTCTTCCTCCTCCTCCTCCTCCTCTTCCTGCGGCGCTGTGCATGGCTGCTCCTTGACCTAAAGGGAGAGATGCCATTATTTGACACAAGCCACAACCCACCAGAGAGATGGACCATCAAGATGTGGGGAACTTAGAAAACAGCAAGTATATTCCAACCAAGAGGGGTGTGAACCCTTAGAATATATAGGTGCTACAGCCCTTCTGAGAGGGGAGAGATGGAAGCCTCCCCAGTCACCATTACTTTTGCATCATGGTACTGTCTTAAACCGCACACAGAAGGGCTAATCCCAGATTCAGTTTTGTTTAGAACACGGAATAGAATGGAGGATCTTCCTTCTTTACAGTCCAGGGGGCAGCCTGAAATGGCCACTCTGCTCTAGCCAGGGAAGTGCACCCAGGAAATAGGCCAGGTACCAGCCGAAGCAGAAGCGTTAAAGAACAGAGGCAGCCCCTTTTCACTGCATGTCTAAAGCAGAGGCTGCTGTGAACATGCTGCCCCTACCTATTACTAACAGGTATTAGAAGATGACTCCTAATCTTAAAAGCCACAAAAGCAGAAGAACCAATAAAAATGCTCCTTAGAATTCCTGCAGTGCACCCTGTTCACCTGCAGGCAGTGCTTTCAGCAGGAGTGCAGAGAGTGTTCCTCGGCTGATATTATGAGGCGAGGTTTGTTGAAGGCTGGCTGAGACCAGTTCACCCTCCTCCCTCTGCCCCAGAAAACAGGAGCACACTGGGGTGGGAGGGGGTTGTTTGCTTATGACAGATTACTTTCTATGCAATGGAATAAAATTTCCAGGACAGATTTTCTGACATGTCATCACTCTGAACAACAGAGAGTGGGTGCAAATCCTCACCATTCAGATTCAGTCCATTTTCACCCACAATGTGCACTGGTGTAAAGGGATGACAAGGGTCAGGGTCTATTGTAGGGAGCCCAAAGCCCCACACTTCCATGCACTATGTTGCTAATGGGATTACAGGCAGATTTCTGGGTTAATCTGCAAGGACAGTGTTGAGAGCCTAAATAACTAGGAGTATATCTGTCTGTAACTCTAGGGCATTCAGGACACATTCAACAGGACCGACTGGAAGCAATTTATAGGAAGAAAAAGCACCGAATGGGTTTGGTTTGCAGATCCCAGCAGCTGCCCTGCCTGGGGGCACTCCGTTGGATTGTGCCTTACGCTGGCTGAGCTGACAGCTCCCTGCTCTCCCTTCTCCTCTAGCAGCGGCCCCAGTTCTGCCAGCTCCAGATCGTCTCCTTCTCGGCTGCTGTTGGAAAGTCCATTTCCTTGGCTGGTTGCTGACCCTTTGCGGGACGACATCTGGTCAACACACAAAAGGTCTTGAGCTTCTGTGTTCTTGAACATTCACACTAGGAATAAAAACAAGACAAGTGACACTGCAGGCCTGCCCCCTTCCATTCAAATCCAAATCTGTCACACCAAGTGACCCAATACTTTGCAACTTATTGCCTTGGCCAACACCGATGACAGCATCTACAAGAGCCAGCTCCTCAGCTCAGTGCCCATGGCAGCAGGCCGGTGCTTGCAAGGTGCAGCTGTACTCTGGGCACGGGCCCATTCAGAGTTCATGAGAACTGGAAAATCCCAACCCCCCTGTGACACCCTAATATTCACCACTGTCATGTAATTAGGATAAGTTTTATACAAAGTATGACTTGTGAGGTATCATTCTAAAAGTCTTGATCTGCTAGACATTAACATCGCATTGTCATATGTGAAGTTATGAACTTTGGCTAGGTATGCCTTACTGAAACATGTTGCGAGGTTGAAAACATCCACAAGCCGCCTTTCAGGTACAACAATAATGCTAATGGCTTATTGAGAAAATACACACAAGCACAAGTATTACCGCAGGAACTGTCTACAAAAGAAAACTCTCCGAGATAACACTACACAATGGGAACTGTTTGACCCAGATCACAGCAAAAGAGTTTTCCAAAGTGGGAAGAAGATATAGAAGCAGGACAGTGACATCATGAGGGTACCACACTCTCCCTGCAACAACACACCTAGAAACACCTGAGGGGCAAGGACTGAACTGTGGGAAATGATGGTCCCAGGTTAGAAGGATCTTTAGCCTGTGAATGAAAGCCTGGAAAAGCCAGTGCAACTTGTGCCTTAAGAATCTGCCAGCCTGTTTATCACTCAGGGTGAGAATTTGCTAATTTATATCCTATCTATTTAGTGTTTTAAGATCAGTTTGCGTTTTTATTTACTAAGGCAATCTGCTTTGATCTGTTTGCTATCCCTCATAGTCACTTAAAATCTACCTTTTCTAGTTAATAAACTTGTTTTTGTTTATTCTGAAACCAGTTTGTGGAATTCATAACTGAGGGGAGCAAAAAGCTGTGCATATCTTTTTCCACACTGAGGGAGGGGGTAGATTTCCTAAGTTTACACTGTACAGTTCTCTGTGCAGCACAAGACAATATAATTTTGGGTTTACATTACAGAGGGGGTGTGCACATGAGTGCTGGGCAATTCCCGAGTCCTCCCACACAGAGCTGATCTCAGTGTCGTGTGTCTTTGTGCAGCTAGGTGTGTACTGGAGGAGGCTTGAGGGCTTGGCTCAGCAGGGCAGCGTAAGGGAATCCTGACTGGTAGAACCAGTGGGCTCAGTGGTACCCCAGTACATGAGGTAGCACCCCAGGAGTGAACAATCCATCACCCCCAATTTGGAATCTCCTTCTCCCTGGCTTCAGGCCCCTTCATCCAGATTCCAGCCAAGCTTTAAAGGGAGCCCAGGGAATCTCAACTCCCAGAGGAGGCAAACCCAAGATGGCAGCCACAACCTTCTGTGCTGCATCAACAGTGTCATGGGAGGGTGGGTCTACAAGGGCAGCACCTTTGGAAGTGCATGTGGTTCTCTGGATACCACCACGCTGGACTGGAATTTCTAAACACAACCAGGATGCTGTGACAGGATATGGGCAAAAGCAGAGTTTTCACTGGGAATCTGCCATAAACTAGGATCATCCAAGTGGAACCCCATAGTCTGAAGAGAGAAGAGGACTTGGGAGTACTCTTTAAATGAGCAATGGAAAATCAGAATGCAGAGATATTAGGTGAGAAGGGAAACGTTCACCAAACCAAAGGAAATATGTTTATCATTATAAGCCACGCAGAGACACTCAACTACCTCTCCAGAGAGGTGAAGCAAACCCCATGGTCTAGCAGTTAAAGCAGGAGACCAGAGCGACCAGGATCCCAGCTCTGCCACAGGTTCCCCTGCTGGCTTCCACCAAGTCTCAGTCTCTTGGAACCTTAGTTTCCCCCTCTGTAGGACATGGGTGATACTAATATGCCCAATTCATGAGGCATTTAGGGAACAGCGTTTGTACAGTCCTGTTCCTGTGAACATGACTAGAGAAGTGCTAAGCAGCATTGTGTGGACGGAAGGGATGAGGATTTTGGCCTCATTCTATTTACTAGCCAGGATCACTTCACGTCACAAAACTAGCATGGTTTGGCAGAACTGGCCATTTCTGCTCAGAAGAGGACCAAGAAGCAGGATGCTCAGGATGTAGACACAGGGGATGCTGGCCTAGCAGCTGTCTATGTCGTTCAGCCCTCACTTATGAGAGCCACCCTAATCACACTGTTGGTATCTGACCCCCAGGCTACTTTCTTACCTCAGGGTGACAAGCATTCACCCTCTCTTCCAAACCCCAGGGGAAAATATCATGCCACTAACCTGCAGCTTATGCAAAGCATCCCACTGTTAGGAACCCATCTTAGTTATCTTAGGCTATGTCTACACTACTGCATATGTCGGCAAAACTTACACTGCTCAGGGCTGTGAATATTCCACCCACTCGAGCAACATAAGTTACACTGACATAAGTGCCAGTGTGCACAGCGCTATGTTGGTGGGAGAGCTTCTGCCACTTGCAGAGGTGTTTTTTTTATGCCGACAGGAGAGCTCTCCCTTCGGCATACAGCATCTTCAACAAATGCACTGCAGTGGCACAGTTGTATCGGTACAGCTGCACCACTGCAGTGCTGTATGTGTAGGCATGGCCTTAGAGTTGGGTCTTGCACCCTCTGAAGTCCATGGGGGCAGGTCCTATGTTGTGAGCACTTCAAGGAAGGGACAATGGACCAAATTCACTACTGCGAGTATGGGTGCCAGTTAAATCAGGAGTGAGGTGGTCCTTACTTATTCTAGGGGCAAATTTGGCCCTACACTTGCTTTTGTATAGTGCGGTACACATTGAGAATGCTCAGGAAAAATCCAGTATCGAGTCCCACAAACCCCAGTATCCTAACCCAGCTGCATGACAGTCTCATGTTTCACAAATGGTTCCAGATCTTATTCAGCACAAAACAGTCAATGGATCAGAGCCCAAAACAAAAGGAGACACCAGTCCAGGAACCTGAGTCCACAGCTGGCTTATGCATTAATTCTACTCAGTCAGGACAAGTTCTCTCTTTATGGGTGAACAAGATGTTAAGTTTTCCATCATGACCACCAGAGGAGACCACCAGACTACACTTAAATACAGCAATGAGTGTTACAGAACCGCTCTCTCAGCAAAGTCTGGGAGGCCATTCGAACTCTTAAGCATCTTGTCTCCTTATACACAAACAGCTGACACTGCCCAATAATGTAAGCGGAGAAAATAGTAAATTAAGAAAAAATAACCAACTCTGCTATTAGTACACCCTGGAGTACCTGAATGAGCTCTTCTTTCCCTATGCAACACAGTTGGCTGCTGGGCTGGGTCCGTTCTCACTCCTTAAGAGTCAGGGGCCAAGACCACGCAGAGGCAGACTTAATGGGACTTGCCAGAACTCCACTGAGCATCTTCGTTTGCAGGATTCACTCTTGCAGGGTCAAGGTCCCCTCTCAGGTACATTCAAGCCTTGAAAGATGCTCCTGTCTTCTCCCCAATGAGCAGTGGGAACTCTTCTGTGTGAGTGTAAGGGCTTAACCTATCAATCCTATAGAATTTGCAAATAATTTTTTGTCTTTATGGTTGTGAGGAAAAAAAAATCTTTCCAAATACAAAGAATGTAAGGATGTGGCATTGCGCTCCTGAGTCTGCACACAGAAGGCTCGAGTGCCTCTCTGGTAATCTTCACTTGGCAAGCAGCAGTAGAGTGAAAGTGACAATACTAATCAATGCTACTAGCCAGAGGCCTGTGCACAGCAATGAAATGTCAAGAGTTGGGTGAATTTCAGTATACTGCTGCCACTAAGGAAAGCTATCAGCAGCAGCAGGCAGCACTGGAGTTAATGGTCAGGGAGAAGGCTCCCCAGAAGAGGTGGTGATGGGGCGGGGGAATAGAGTAGCAAAGCTAATGCCACAACCCTAGCTGAAAGGGCCAAAGCTTCCAACCTATCAGATTCATATCAGCTTCTGGCTAGTATATAAGACACATGGAGATGCTATTGGAGCTAGGATTCTCACACGGGTATAGCCCCAAGACGTCTCTGTAAGATGTTCAGCCTTGGCTGCCTTTGCACCTGGCTGCAATTCCCATGCATTCAGCTGGTCTTTCCAAGACTGCTTTCCCAGATTGAGGTGTCATTAGAAAAGGTTTTGGAACAAATTAATAAATTAAACAGTAATACATCACCAGGAGCAGATGGTATTCACTCTAGAGTTCTGAAGAAACTCAAACAGCAAACTGTAGACCTACTAACTGTGGTGTGTAACCTATCACTTCAATCAGCTTCTTTACCAGATGACTGGAGGATAGCTAAAGCTACGCCAATTTTTGAAAAAGGCTACAGAGACGATTCCGGCAATTACAGGCTGGTAAGTCTTATTTCAATACCAGGCAAACTGGTAGAAATTATAGGAAAGAACAGATTTACCAGGCACGTAGAGGGACACAATTTGTTGAAGAAGACTCAACATGGTTTTTGTAAAGGGAAATCATGCCTCACCAATCTCTTAAAATTCTTTGAGGGATTCAAGCAGGCCTTTGGAGTGCAGCAGCTCCGGAGCAGTGGAGCTCCAGGTTTTTGCCTGGAGCTGGAGAGGAACACAGCTCCAAAGCCCTGGATTCAACAATCATATGGACAAAGGTGAGATGGTGAACGTAAGAACGGCCACACTGGGTCAGACCAAGGGTCTATCTAGCCCAGTATCCTGTCTTCCAAAAGTAGCCAATGTCAGGTGCCCCAGAGGGAATGAACAGAGCAGGTCATCATCAAGTGATCCAGCCCCTGTTGCCCATTCCCAGCTTCTGGCAAACAGAAGCTAGGGACACCATCCCTGCCCATCTTAGCTAATAGACATTGATGGACCTACCCTCCATGAACTTATCTTGTTCTTCCTTGAACCCTGTTATAGTCTTGACCTTCACAACATCTTCTGGCAAGGAGTTCCACAGGTTGACTGTGTGTTGTGTGAAGAAATACTTCCTTCTGTTTTAAACCTGCTGCCTATTAATTTCATTGGATGACCCCTAGTTCGTGTGTTAAATAACACTTGCTTATTTATTTTCTCCACACAGGTCATGATTTTATAGACCTCTATCATATCCCCCCTTAGTCATTACTTTTCCAAGCTGAAAAGTCTCAGTTTTATTAATCTCTTCTCATATGGAAGCCGCTAATATTTTTTTTCCCTTTTCTGAACCTTCTCCAATATATCTTTTTTGAGATGGGGCAACCACATCTGCATGCAGTATTCAAGATGTGAGCATACCATGGATTTATATAGCGGCGATATGCTATTTTCTATTTTATCTATCCTTTTAATGATTCCCAACATTCTGTTCGCTTTTTTGACTGCTTCTTTACACTGAGTGGATGTTTTCAGAGAACTATCCACAATGACTCCAAGATCTCTTTCTTTTGAGTGGTAACAGCTAATTTAGACCCCATCATTTTATACGTATAACTGGGATTATGTTTTCCAATGTGCATTTCTTTGCATTTATCAACACTGAATTTCATCTGCATTTTGTTGCCCAGTCAACCAGTTTTGTGAGACCCTTTTGTAGCTCTTTGTAGTCTGATTGGGACTTAACTATCTTGAGCAGTTCTGTATCATTGGCAAATTTTCCCACCTCACTTCATGTTTACCTCTTTTTCCAGATCATTTATGAGTATGTTGAATAGGACTGGTCCCAGAACAGCATCTGACAAAGTGGGTATTCACCAACAAAAGCTCATGCTCCAATACGTCTGTTAGTCTACAAGGTGCCACAGGACTCTTTGCTGCTTTTATAGACCAGTGTTTCCCAAACTTGGGACACCGTTTGTGTAGGGAAAGCCACTGGCGGGCTGGTTTGTTTAACTGCCGCGTCTGCAGGTCCGGCCGATTGCGCCTCCCTCTGGCCACGGTTCGCTGCTCCAGGCCAATGGGAGCTGCTGGAAGTGCAGCCAGTATGTCCCTCAGCCCACGCAACTTCCAGCAGCTCCCATTGGCCTGGAGCAGCGAACCACGGCCAGTGGGAGCCGCAATCAGCCAGACCTGCCCTGCCAGCCAGGGGCTTTCCCTACACAAGCGGTGTCCCAAGTTTGGGAAACACTGTTATAGACTAACAGACATACTGGAGCAGATATCCACTGGATTCCCTCAAAGAATTCTAGTAGATGGGAAATCATGCCTCACCATTTACAAAAACCATGTTGACTCTTCCCCCAACAAATCATGTTCATCTATGCGCCTGACAATTCTGTTCTTTACTGTGGTTTCAACCAGTTTGCCCGGTACTGAAGTCAGTCTTACTGACCTGTAATTGCTGGGATGATCTCTGGAGCTCTTTATAAAAGTTGGGGTCACATTAGCTATCCTCTAGTCAGAAGCTAATTTAAATGATAGGTTACAAACTACAGTTGTTAGTTCTGTAATTTCACATTTGAGTTCCTTCAGAACTCTTGGGTGAAAACCATCTAGTTCCAGTGACTTATTACTGTTTAATTTATCAATTGGTTCCAAAACCTCCTCTAATGACATCTCAATTTGGGACAGTTCCTCAGATTTGTTGCCTAAAAAGAATGGCCCAGGTTTGGGAATCTGCCTCACATCCTCAGCCGTGAAGATTGATGCAAAGAATTCATGTAGTTTCTCCGCAATGGCCTCCTCATCCTTGAGTGCTCCTCTAACATCCAGTAGCCCCACTTGTTGTTTAGCAGGCTTCCTGCTTCTGATGTACTTTAAAAAAAACCTGCTATTATTTTTTGAGTCATTGGCTAGCTGTTCTTCAAAGTCTATTTTGGCTTTCCTAATTATATTTTTACATTTCATTTACCAGAGTTTATACTCCTTTATATTTTTCTCACTAGGATTTAACTTCCACTTTTTAAAGGATGCCTTTTTGCCTCTACTTCCTTTACTTTGTTGTTTAGTCATAGTGGCAGTTTTTTGGTTCTCTTACTATGTTTTTTAATTAGGGGTATACATTTAAGTTGAGTCTCTATTATGGCTTCTTTAAAAAGTTTCCATGCAGCTTGAAGGGATTTCACTTTTGGCACTGTCCCTTTTAATTTCTATTTAACTAACTTCCTAATTTTTGTGTAGTCCTCCTTTTTGAAATCAAATGCTACAGTGCTGGGCTGCTGTGGTGTTTTCCCCACCTCAGGAATGTTAAATTTAATTATATTATGGTCACTATTACCAAGCAGTCCAGCTATATTCACCTCTTGGACCAGATCCTGTGCTCCACTTAGTGGCGGGTTCCAGGACCTACTGCTACTTGGAGCAGTTATTTAAGGTGTCAAGAAACTTTATCTCTGCATCCTGTCCTGAGGTGACATGTACCCAGTCAATATGGGGTGGATATAGTGTACTTGGACTTTCAGAAAACCTTTGACAAGGTTCCTCACCACAGATTCTTAAGCAAAATAAGCTGTCATGGGATAAGAGGGAAGGTCCTTCCATGGATCAATATAACTGATTTGGATCATTGGTTTGACCTAGTATGGCCATTCTTATGTTCTTATGCTTTTTTAAGCCATTCCCTTTATTTTCAGTGTCTGAAATTGGGCCAGCCCCATTTTTTGTGTTGCTGGAAACCAGCTCCATTTGGATGAGAGATGCCTCGCATCTTCAGGGGGCACTGACTGCATTTCTCAGTGTGTTCTCTTTGTCATTTCATTGCATGACACAGATGCCTTTCATGCAGTGTAATTGTATCTGTGTCAGTCCCAGGACACTCGAGAGACAAGATGACTGAGGAAATAACTTCTATTGGACCAACTTCTATTAGTGAGAGAAATTTTATAGCTCTGTTGGGCCTTGAAAGCTTGTCTCTCAACCAACAAAAGTTGGCCAAATAAAAGACATTACTTCCCCCAGCTTGTCGCTGTCATAGATGCCTTTCAATAAGTGACATAAAGTATGCTGTTCGCATATTTAAGTTTTTAGATCCTGTTGTTGCCCCAGATTTTAAAGCGAACCGTTCCCAAGAACCTATCCCTAAATGGCCTGATGCAACCTACGCTGGTCTCCAAGGGGCAGGAGGAACAGCTCTGCTTGGGAGAGCGGCCTGTCGAGCCCCTAAGCAGAGCAGCCGGAGAACTGCTGACGTTCGCAGGGTGCCACCGGGCCTGAGGCTTCCACACTCAGATCCGTTTCCACGGTCCAGGGCGGCCGGCGCGCTCCGCGGCCGCAGCAATAAGCACGTCCCAGGCCCGAGGTGCCGCTACCTCGGGCACCCAGCTCCCCCGCCCGCCGCTCACGGGGGTCCTGCTCGGGGAAGCGGGACAAGGGGTCACCCCAGCCGGGGCAGGTCACGCGCGGCCCGAAGAGAGACCTGGACCGTGGCCTCCAGCACCGAGGAGAGGCGGCCCCCGGGCCAACACCCGCCACGGGCCCGTGGGACGCGTCAGCCCGCGCCCCTCCCCCGACCGCCCGCACTCACCGGCCCCTACATCCCGGGCGGCGGCGGCAGCGGCGGCTCCGGCTACAATGGCAACACCGGAAACAGCCCTGGGCGTTACGCCACTTCCGCCGCAGGAAGCACCGCGCAACCTACACGCCACGTGATTCAGGGCACCAGCACTTCCGCTGGGGTCGGGGGCTGTGTGTAAGGCTGCAGGGGTCAAGGCATGAGCGGCCCCGGGTGTTCCCCGCGTTGGTGTGATTGGATGCGTGAGTCACGTGGGCTGTTTCTGCGGCCCGACTGCTGGAGCTGCCCTGGGACTGGCCCTATTGGCATCCAGCGGGGGTGGGCGGGCGAAGCCCGCCCACTTCTAAAGGGCCTCCCCCCAGCCTAAGGGGAGGACCCACAGGTCTGGGACACCAAATTATTACGGGGGACAACTAATGAAAAAAAACAGGATCGGGAGTGAGGTCATAGGGCTAAACGAAGGGAACCCGATGGGGACACCGAGCAGAGAACCCCGGACAACGCCCACTGCTCCTCGAAGACGTCAAGGGAGCCAGTGGACGCCGCCCAGAGGAACTCTGCCCGGATGCGTGAGCAGACGGAGGAACGGAAATAGGCCCTACAGTCGCAGGAAATCCCGTCGGCCAACCTCCTCTTCCTGGTGTTGTAGATGGTCAGTTTGGCCAGGGCCAAGAGGAGGTTGAGAAGGAGATCCCGCGACTTCGTGGGGCCACGGATGGGGAGCGTGTAGATAAAAAGGTGAGGGGAAAAGTGCAACCAAAAACGCAGGAAAATATTCAGGAGGAGCCGGAACAGGGGCTGCAACCTGGCACACTCCAAATAAACGTGCGCCAAGGTCTCCTTCTCCCCACAGAAAGGGCAGGTGCTAGGGACAGATGTGAACCGCGCCAAGTACACGCCCGTGCTCACGGCTCCGTGAAGGAGCCTCCAACTGATATCCCCGGCGGGCCTCGGGACTGCCCTGGGACTGGCGCGTGCGCTGTGCTGGGAGCTGCTCGCTGGTCCCGCCCCGTCCCCCCTCTCGCGGCGGTGGGGGCAGATTCCCTCAGCCCGGCTCTCCGCGGTGGCTGTCGTGTTTGACCCTCCTGGGGGCGGGGCCGGAGGCGCTTTATCCCGCGGAGTGGGACGCAGGGACCGCGGGCAAGGCCGGGCCTGTACCGGGCAGGGCGGGGTTTGTGGGAGTGGCCCGCGAGGTCAGCTCGTCCGGGTGTGTCTCACCCGCACCAGGCAGACGCTCCAGCCTCCTTGTGAAACCTTCCAGCGAAGGCGCTTCCACAGCCTCCCTCGCGCTGCTGCTCTGACAGGAGCCGGGAGCGGTCCCTGAGGTTTAATCTCATCTGCTGTAGCAGCAGCAAAGACTCCTGTGGCACCTTATAGACTGACAGGCTACCCCTCTGATACTGATCTGTTGTGCTGCAGCTTCACCTCGTTGCCGCTTGTCCTGCCCTCTCTGGCCAGAGAGAACAACTTTGCTCCATCTTTGTATCTGAGCACCATTATCAGCCGCCTCCTTAATCTCCTCTTTTCCAAACTACACCTAGCCAGCTCCTTCAGCCTTTGCTCCTGTGGCTTCTGTTCATCCCTCTGATCAGCTTTGTCACTCACCTCTGGATCTTTTCCCATTTCTCTACATCCTTCCAATTTCTCTACAGCAAAATTGGACACCGTACTCCAGCTGAGTCCTAACCAGTAGAGCAGTGCTATTGCCTCCCATGACTTGCATGCTATACCTCTGTTAATGCAACCTAAAATTGCATTTTTTTTTCTTTTGCAGCAGCAGTGCATTGCTGACTCATGATGTGGTTGTGATCCACCACAGCTCCCACATCCTTCTCAGCAGTGCTGCTGCCAAGCTGAATATCCCCTATTTTGTATCGGTGCATTTGGTTTTTCTTCCATAAGTGTAGCACCTCACATTTGTCTTTGTTGAATTTAATTTTGTTGTCTATAGCCCTGGTCTCTAATTTATCACATTCCCTCTGAATTTTAGCTCTATCCTCCAAAGAGTTGGCAACCTCCTACCCAGCCTTATGTCATCAGCAAATTTGACACATCCAAGTCATTAATAAAAAGATGTTAAACAACACTGGACCCAGAAAGATCTCTGTGGACCCCATGTGAGATCTCCCTCCAATATGACATCATTTTTTGCAGTTGTTTAACCACTTATGTATCCACTTAATGGTAATTCTGCCCAGCCCACATTTCTCCAGCATACCTCTCAGAAAGTCATGTGGGACTGTCAGAAGCCTTGCTGAAGTCCAGGTTTTATTATGTCCACCATATTTCCCCTATCCTCCAAACCGGTTACCTTGTCAAAAAAGGAAATTAAGCTGGTTTGGCATGATTTGTTCTTGGTAAACCCAGTGATTGCCCCTTCATCCTCCAGGTATTTGCAAATTGAATATTTTATACATTGTTCCAGTAAATTTCCAGGTAGCGAGGTCAGGCTGACTGGTCTGTAGTTCCCCAGCTCCTCCTTTTTTAAAGATTAGCCCTTCTCATCTTCTGGGATCTCTCCTGTCATCCATGAGTTTGTAATTATTGCCAGTGGCTCTGAGATTTCTTCAGCTACTTCCTTCAGTACCTTTGGATGAACAGTATCCGGCCCCACTGATTTGAATTCGTTCAGATTGGTCAGAAGATCTCTGACATGTTCTTTATTTATCCCAATCTGCATTCTTTCCTCTTTATTGTCTATGGGAACTTCAGCAGTCATCCGCACATTATTTTTTGTGAGAAGACTGAACCAAAGTGGGCATTGAGTAGCTCTGCTTTCCTATCATTTTCTGTTACCAGCTCACCTTCTCCATTGAGCAGTAAACCAACACCATCCTTGATCTCTCTTTTTTTGTTATTCATAATGCTGTGTACAATTCTGATCACCCGCATTCACGAGAGATTAATTTAATCTGGAAACAGGTGCAGAGAAGAGCTACTAGGATGATCAGGGGAATGGAGAGCCTGTCTTATGACAGGAGACTGGAAGAGCTTGGCTTGTTTAGCCTAGCAAAATAAAGCCTGCTATAAATATGTTAAGGGATAAAAAGCAGGGTGGGAGAAGCACTACTGAAGCCAAAGGACAATGTTGGTATGAGAACAAATGGATATAAATTGGACATGAACAAATTCATACTGGAAATTAGAAGAAGGTTTCTAACCATCAGAGGGTGAAGGTTTGGGACAGCCTCCCAGTAGGTGTTGTTGGGGTGTAAGAGTGCATGGCCATCCTTCCCTGTCAGTCTTGGAAGGAGGCCACCCTCCATCTCTGTCTCATTCCTAGAAATGCAGTCTGGAAAGGGGGAAATTAGCTGTCTCTCGTACCCAGGCCATCTGACCTGGGCAGTAATTAGTCTCTGGGGCTCAAGCCCTCAGGCAGGGTGGAACCCCAAATAGTCTAGGGCTGTGGTAGCAATCAGTCTAGGAGCCAAACCCTCAAGCATGGCAGGGCACCAAACAAACTAAGGAGTTCTCGCCCACAGGCAGAGCCAAGCAAACAGGCAGTCTAGGAGCCCAGGCCCTCAAGCAGGGTGGGGCACCAAACAGTCTATGTGGCTCTGACCTTCAGACAGAGCAGAGTAGCTAAGCAGCCTGTTGTTCTAGAGTTGGCAGACAGCAGGCAAATTCAGACCTTTTGGCCTGTGGCGGGGAGGCTGCCACCTAAGGGTGGGTTTTGCATCAGGGAGTAGGGGTCCCAGGCTCACCCTACTAATTGGGTCCCGCTCCAGGGCCCTAGCAGTGGCGAAATGTTCCACCACTGGGTCAGTGGGTATCCAGCTGGAACATGCTGACCTGGATGTAGGCAGCAATGTAGCCAGCCTAGAGTCTGCTATCCCTGGACTCCTTCCTCCCCTCCCCTCGTGGTGTATCTGGATCCTGGGGTTGTCCTCCATATCTCTGGGGTACACTGCCAGTGACAGTCCCAGCAGCTTCTTTGCATCTGAGGTGTCTGGCAACTCTGGTAGGTCTGCAAGTCTTTGGTTCAGCAGAGGTCCTCTCCAGACCATTCCAGCAGCAGGTGAAGAGCATATATCTCCCTCAGCATCTCCAACCTAAGTGAGCTGCACAGTCTTTTGTACTTCTTGTCCCACTCCCATGCTTTTGGTGGGGTGTGTGTGTAGCCTTCCTGGCATTGCTCATCAGGGGGTGGGCAGGTATGCCTTCCTGTCAATGTTGGAAGGAGAACAAACCCCCTCACTGCAGCGGGCCAACAACTTACTTAGTTTTAAGACAGTGCTGGACAAATTTGTGAGTGCAATTGTATGACAGGGTTGTTTGTAGTGACGGGGAGCAGGGATCAGCAGCTCTGGGGCTCTCTTCCAGTTTGTCTGATGTTCCTAATGCTCACATGTCAGGGTTTCAGCAGAGGTCAGAAAAGGATTCCCTGCCCCCAGTGTTTTTGGGAGTTTTTTTTTTTTTAATCTCCTTTCTCTGAAGCATCAGGGTTGGCCGTGGCTGGACATGGGACACTGGGTGGGGTGAGTCAGGGCTCTGAGGTAGCACCAAGCAGTCTCTCTCTCAGGTGCTTGACTAGCTGGTTCTTGCTCACATGCTCAGGGTCTAACTGATCACCATATGTGGGGTTAGGAAGGAATTTAACCCAAGGTCAGAATGACAGTGACCCTGGGGGGGGTTCATCTTCCCCTGCAGTGTGTGGATGCGGGTCACTTGCCAGGATTAACTGGGTATATCTCATTTAATCATTTCTCTGCCATTGCAGGGGCCTCAAGCACTGGTGCACTTCGGTGCCTCCTACTCTTTGCCTGTGGCACGTAATCTAGTCTCCTGTAGGCTGTAATACTTTGGTCTCATTTCATTTGGTGTGCGAGTGCTGGGTGGTGTTGGTGACCTGTGATATACAGGAGGTCAGACTAGGTCACTTCTGGCCTTAAACTCTATGACAATGACTCTAAAAGTATCCTGCCCTAGGAGTCACCTACTGGGTTCTGGTCCTTTCTCTTGTCATTTATAAATCATTCACAGTCTTGCCATCCAGCATTCAAAGCAGCAGTCAGACCCCAAAAATCATGTGATTTAAAAAAAAAAGTCAACACTGTGGTCTGTTTGTTTGCTCTTTGCTTTTTGAACCTTTAGGGTTCATGTTTTCCGGCTTTCCTCCACAATCAGGAAGGCCAGAAACTTACTTTCATTTTTCAGTGAAAGCTAGAATTCTCACCTAACTGAAAGACCTGAGGCTTTGAGAAAAACACCAAATATCACAATACTCATGATAATATCACGAGCTGACAACACTGGTGGTGTCACCCTCACAGGCAGAAACATAAAGCCAGCCCATAACAGGAACTGATAGTCTTAGCTTCAGTGAACTCTAGCCTCAACCCAATCACAGGCAAAAGCCTCAGACATGATGGACCATATGTTATCTTGAAGGTCAGTAGCCTCGGAGGAATGGGGGAAGAATCTTCCAGAGTGTAGGATCTTCTACTGAATTCCAGTATTGCCAAGATCAGCAGCTCAGAATCATGGTTTTTGGCTGGTGTTCTGATTTTGGAACTCTCACCCTGACGTATGTGTGATGATTAGTCTTTTACCAGCTCTTGCACATTTTTAATAAGGTGATTTTGGCCCCAGCTGCAACAGCATCTGCAGGGGGACCCAGCTGAGAGCAGGGTTTCATTGTGCTTGACTTTGTACAAACACTTGTGAAGTGGGTGTTGAGGCGGGTTGTCATAAACAAATAAGTAAGAGTTAATAGAACAGAAGTGCTTCATATCTCTTTTGCCTGTAAAGGGTTAAGTTCAGTGAGCCTGGCTGTCACCTGACCAGAGGACCAATCAGGAGACAGGATACTTTCAAATCTTGAGGGAGGGAAGTTTGTGTGTGTGCTGTTAGTTTTTGATTGTTGTTCACTCTGGGGGCTCAGAGTGACCAGACATGCAACCAGGTTTCTCTCCAATCTCTCCGATACAGGCTCTTATAAGTTCAGAATAGTGAATACCAGGTAGATAAAGCAAGTTAGGCTTATGTTTGTTTTCTTTATTTGCAAATGTGTATTTGGTTGGAAGGAGTTCAAATTGGTATTTTGCTGAAAAGATTTTAATTTGTACTTGTATACTTAGGCTGGGAGGGTATTCCCAGTGTCTATAGCTGAAAGACCCTGTACCTATTCCATCTTAAATTTACAAAGATAATTTTTACTGTTTTTTCTTTCTTTAATTAAAAGCTTTTCTTGTTTAAGAACCTGATTGTTTTTTTTATTCTGGTGAGACCCCAGGGGACTGGGTCTGGATCCACCAGGGAATTGGTGGGGACAAAGGAGGGAAGGGGGAGAGAAAGGTTAATTTTCTCTCTGTGTTAGGATCACTTTTTCTCTCAGGGAGAATCTGGGAGGGGGATTGAGAAGGAGAGGGGAAGGTGGATTTTCCTCTCTGTTTTAAGATTCAAGGAGTTTGAATCACAGTGATCTTCCAGGGTAACCCAGGGAGGGGAAGCCTGGGAGAGGCAACGGTGAGGGAAAGGGTTTACTTTCCTTGTGTTAAGATCCAGAGGGTCTGGGTCTTGGGGGTCCCCGGGCAAGGTTTTGGGGGGACCAGAGTGTACCAGGCACTGGAATTCCTGGTTGGTGGCAGCACTACAGGTTCTAAGCTGGTAATTGAGCTTAGACGAATTCATGCTGGTACCCCATCTTTTGGACACTAAGGTTCAGAGTGGGGAATTATACCATGACACGGGTAACAAGAGAGAGCACCTGACCTGAACTCACAATTTAGTGTAACACATGGCCTCACAGAATATGCCAACATTTTTATGGCTGACTTAGAACAACGCTTCCTCAGCTCTCATCCCCTAACGTCCCTGCTCTACTTGCACTACATTGATGACATCTTCATCATCTGGACCCATGGAAAAGAAGCCCTTGAGGAATTCCACCATGATTTCAACAATTTCCACCCCACCGTCAACCTTAGCCTGGACCAGCCCACACAAGAGATCCACTTCCTGGACACGACAGTGCTAATAAGCGATGGTCACATAAATACCACCCTATACTGGAAACCTACTGACAGCTATACTTACCTACATGCCTCCAGCTTTCATCCAGACCACACCACATGATCCATTGTCTACAGCCAAGCTCTATGATACTATCACATTTGTTCCAACCCCTCAGACAGAGACAAACACCTACAAGATCTCTATCAAGCGTCTTACAACTACAATACCCACCTGCTGAAGTGAAGAAACAGATTGACAGAGCCAGAAGAGTACCCAGAAGTAACCTACTACAGGACAGACCCAACAAAGAAAGTAACGGAATGCCACTAGCCGTCACCTTCAGCCCCCAACTAAAACCTCTCCAGCACATCATCAAGGATCTACAACCTATCCTGAAGGACGATCTTTCACTCTCACAGATCTTGGGAGACAGGCCAGTCCTTGCTTAAAGACAGCCCCCCAACCTGAAGCAAATACTCACCAGCAACCACAGACCACACAACAAAAACACTAACCCAGGAACCTATCCTTGCAACAAAGCCCGTTGCCAACTCTGTCCACATATCTATTAAGGGGACACCATCATAGGACCTAATCACATCAGCCACACTATTAGAGGCTCGTTCACTTGCACATCTACCAATGTGATATATGCCATCATGTGCCAGCAATGTCCCTCTGCCATGTACATTGGCCAAACTGGACAGTCTCTACATAAAAGAATAAATGGATACAAATCAGACGTCAAGAATTATAACATTAAAAAACCAGTTGGAGAACATTTCAGTCTCCCTGGTCACTTGATTACAGACCTAAAAGTCGCAAAATTACAACAAAAAAACTTCAAAACCAGACTCCAATGAGAGACTGCTGAATTGGAATTAATTTGCAAAATGGACACCATTAAATTAGGCTTGAATAAAGACTGGGAGTGGATGGGTCATTACACAAAGTAAAACTATTTCTCCATGTTTATTCCCCCCGCCCCCTCACTGTTTCTCACACCTTCTTGTGAACTGCTGCAAATGAACCATTTTGATTACCACTACAAAACGTTTTTTTCTCTCCTGCTGGTAATAGCTCACCTTAACTGATCACTCTCATTAGAGTGTGTTTGGTAACACCCATTGTTTCATGTTCTCTGTGTATATATATATCTTCTTACTGTATTTTCCACTGCATGCATCCGATGAAGTGAGCTGTAGCCCACAAAAGCTTATGCTCAAATAAATTTGTTAGTCTCTAAGGTGCCACAAGTTCTCCTGTTCTTTTTACAGATACAGACTAATATGGCTGCTACTCTGAAACCTGACATAGTGGTGAGTTTGTGATGTGGGAGCTAGATACTTAACTCATCTTATGCAGGGGCCACCACATATTTGATAGATGGGAACAATTTTTAATCCCTGCTGAGGTGCTCAGGTTCCAAACTGGTGATCTACAGGTGACAGGCTCTGTAGCTCATTAGCAATGCCCTTAGCAGAAACCAGTGCAAAAGCTGGGATTCAATCTCTGGGCGGGCAGTTTAGTGCATGTTCTATTAGGCTATAGGGAGTTGTCTAGGAAAGTGTCTTAGGCTGGTTTTGCTTTCCCAAAATAATATGAGGGCTGGAGCTTTTAATGTCATCGTGAGAATGGCTGCAGCATGGACCAACATCACATTATTTGCAAGAGTCAACAGCACTAGTATTCTGAATTCCCTACACTTCTCCCTCCAGCCCAGGGGAAACTTAAAGGGCTCTTCCAATTCCCACTCCACAAACACAGGGCACAAACCAACCCTCAGTAAACTCTTCAGACAGCATTTTCAAACCTAAAGTCAGGCCCCAAACCAATGTTGTCAACCCCCAGCATTCAAAAAGCATTAGTTAGGCTCCCAAAATTGTGAGATTTAAGATTTTTTTTCCAAGCTTTTCTCTGCAATCATGAGATCTAGAAACTTTTTTTAAACTGAAAGCTGAGATCTCACAAATCTGTTGATTCCAGCAGCTGGGCTTTAAGGAAAAAATCAAATACCGCAAGATTTGTTATGAAATCATGAGAATTCATGATACTGTGCTATCCCCATGTGGTCATCAGTGATCATCTGATCCAAGGAGTCTAATAGAGCTCTGCTTCATTTGTTGCCTGAGTTCTAACCAATCAGCTTTGCATTACATAACAACAATTTTCAACCAGCTTGTGCCAGAGCCTGTTAAAGGTACAGTTCCCTGCATCTTCTCCTGCCAAACATATTAATTAACAATCAATATTAGCATAGATAGGAAGGTAAAGGAGGTGGGGTAATATTGTATAGCAATAATGCAGTAGACTATAAAGAAATTAGATGTGGATAAAACAATTGGTTTGGGTCAAAATCACCTAGGGGAAGGCTTGTAAAAGAGATTCTGTTGAGGGAAGTGTTAGAGACTTGCTCTAGACCACTAGGGTTGGATTTGGATATGGATAGCAATCTCTGTAATAATATTAGAGAAAATACTATGAGAAATTGTGTCATTGTGGGAGACTAACTTCCCAGGTAGAATAAGCACCAATAATAGTAACTAGCTCTTATCAGGACAGCGGTTCTCAAACTGGGATCCACAGACCCCTGGGGGTCCGTGAGGGTACTCCAGGGGATCCGCAAGTCATGGCTGGGACTGCTGGGACTGCTGATCAACTCCTCTCTGTCCCTCCCAGTGCCTCCTGCACACCGTGGAAAAGCTGGGAAGGAGGGAGAGGAGTGGGGATGGGGCACACTAGGAGGAGGGGGTGGGAAGAGTTGGGGCAGGGCCTTGGGGGAAGAGGTGGAGTGGCAGTGGTGCCTGGGACTGAGTAGGGGTTGAGCACCCCCAGGGAAAATTAGAAGTCAGCTTGGGGGTCCATGAAAATTTTTTAAATCAAGATGGGGGTCCTCTGGTTGCCAAAGTTTGAGAACTGCTGTATTAGGAGATCTTCTCATCTACAGATCAGCATTCATGGCACTTGCAGAGGAAACTGGTTTGTTTATTTACCCCAACTTAAAGGTCCAAATTGTAAGCAGCTGCAAGACATGATCCTGCCCTCTTAGCAATCATAGAGGAAAAGGGAGTGTTATTTACCACTTCACACAACACAAGAACTAGGAGTCACCCAATAACATTAATAGGCAGTAGGTTTAAAACAAACAAAAGGAAGTACTTCTTCACCCAATGCACGGTCAACCTGTGGAACTCCTTGCCAGGGAACATTGTGAAGGCCAAAAGTATAACCGGGTTCAAAAAAGAACTAGGTAAGTTCACAGAGAATGGGTCCACCAATAGCTATTAGCCAAGATGCTCAGGGATGCAACTGCATGCTCTGGGTGTCCCTAAACACCTCTCTTTGCCAGAAGCTGGGACTGGACGACAGGGGATGGATCACTCAATAAATTGCCCTGTTCTGTTCATTCCTTCTGAAGCATCTGGCACCAGCCACTGTCAGAGACAGGATACTAGGCTAATTGGACCATTGGTCTGACCCAGTATGGCCGTTCTTAGGTCCCCACTCTTTCACTTTTGTGCACTGAACAAGCAGTGAATGGAAGCCAGTTTGATACACTGAAATGCATTTCCACTGAAGGGCAATTATCAAGTTATCCATCCCCTGTCATCCAGTCCCAGCACCTGGCAGTCAGAGACTCTGAGCAAGGGGTTGCATCCCTAACCATCTTGGCTAATAGCCACTGATGGATCTATCCTCCATGAACTGATCTAATTATTTTTTTGAACGTAGTTATACTGGGACAATCTGGCACAAACCAATTCAAGGCAACCAGCAATAGAATGAGAGCATGCATATCTCCTTGCTAGACCTGGAAGACCTGATCCTACATGTGTGTCTTTTCTGCTCCATTCCAGGGATTTTAAAAAAATATTTTTTTAGCAATTTTAAAACCATAGATGTGACCAGTTTCCTTTCTAAAGGAGCCAGTCAGGATGGTCTCCTAGGCCTTCTCATTCTGATGGACAAAGATGAGTTAGTTGCTAACCTAAATGTAAGCAGAGTCAGGATGAGCTCTACCCTGACATCTGGTGGTGAATTATGGGGAGTGTGGAAAGGAATTTTAGGTATTTGCATTGGCACACCCACCCCACCTAGCATAGCCCACAGCAGCCTGGGATGGTTATTTTGACAGCTCTGGGATCTCCAATTTCTTTGGTATTGGGGCAGGAGGAATTAAGTGTTGTCACCCTGATTATGTGAGTGAGGAACTATGAGACTGCTTTATGACAGAGATGTCTCAATGTCAATTAAGTAGCACTTGCTAGACAAGGGATATGGGTGTCAAAATGCATTGAAAGGGGAGAGGTTGGGGACTGGTGTGTGTACCTGATGGTATGGGCCCCCTTTTGAGGTCCTGGAACACCAATTGCACATCCTCCTCTCTCCACTATTGAAAAGTAAAGCTAATTTTGATTCCATTAGGATTCCATCTAGAGGCTGCTGAGCTGAAGTCATGTTGGGCCAATGGTGCACCAGCACCAGCACCGGGGCTCCCCTACTACAAGCTGAAATCACTAAAAAGAGATAAGCTTACTAAGCTGAGATCACTTAGTGCTGTGTTAAGTAGTGAGGGAGTCTGAAGATCTATCGCTAAGCGGCTGGCAGACCGGAGCAGTTTGCAGCATGTTGGAGCAGCCCATGGAACAGTGAGCAGAGTGGAGTGGTTTGTGGGGATGGCTGGAGTGGCAGCACAGCTGGTGTAGTGGAACAGGTTGTGGTGAAGGCTGCAGCAGAACTCCATGGAGAGGCAGAGCAGTTGGCCCTGGCCCACGTAAGGTGCCCCTTAACACCCTGTATGTGCTCTCTCCCATTTCCACCCAGGCTGGGGGGGTAAAACTCTGCAGATAAAATTTTGAACTCTGGGGTGGCACTGACCAGAGACTTTCGGGTTGTTGGACTTTGGGGTGATTGGACTTAAGACCCTAAGGGGGAAAGAACATTGCCAAACGTACTTGGAGGTGGGTTTTTGCTTATGGTTTGTGTTATAATCCTGTTTGTGGTGTTCCTCCAACGTGATGCCACATTATTTCCCTCCTTTATTAAAAGGATTTTGCTACACTCAGAATCCGGGCTTGCGAGTGGGGAAATATTGCCTCCCAGAGGACTTCCAATGTAGTTTCAATATTAAAAAAAAATAAAAATTAAAAGGGATGATCCAGGGAACTATAGACCCAATAGCCTGACATCCATTACAGGTAAAATTGAGGAAAGGTTAATAAGGGGCTGTTACCAACAAAGAATTAGAGAATAAAAATATAACGAATGCTGGTGAGCAATGAGCATAGTTTCATGGAAGGTAGATCTTGTCAAGCAAATCTGGTATCTTTTTTGACAGGTTTACAAGCCTAGTACAGACAACTGTGTTTACACACTACACTTGGATTCTCCCAGGCATTTGCCTTGGTACCCCATGACATTACAATTAATAAGCTTGCATTATATGGATTTAGAGGGCACACACTACATGGATTGAAAACAGGCTCATTGGCAGATCTCAAACATAGTTGCTAATGGATAGATATCAGTGAGAGGGGCTGTTTTTACCAGAATCCCCCAGTGATCAGTTCTTGGCCCAACACTATTCAATATGGGTATCAATGACCTAGACAAGGCTATAAAACCTTTACTGGGAACGTGTGCAGATGACAAAAATTGATGGGATGGCAAATAAGGAGGAGGACAGGTTACTGTTACAGATTGATCTGAATCATCCGGCTCAATGATGACAATCCTATAAAAGGCATTTTAACACAGTGTGGCGGGGCTTGTACCTCAACGGCCCTTCTACGCCCAAGTCTGTGTTCTAAACCCCTCTGTAGTTAGCACAGCGTGGCCCAAGGGCCAGAGCACATCTACTTCCCCTTCCCTAGTGGGATAATGCAGCTTAGTGGCTGAAATTCAACCAACTCACAGTGTGGGGCCATCCCATTTCAAAGGTGGATGGCAGAGATGGGGGACCCGGTCTTGTCCCTGACCCAGGGCGCTGTTGGTGGCAAGTTCTCCTCACCACTGGTCCAACGGGGATTCTCCTGAAGCACACCAGACTGAACAGTCTTAGCACCATTTTCCTTTAAGGACTCCCTGGGTCACTTCCTATCCCTTCCTCAGATTCAACCTGATCCACAGCATCCTCTGCTTCCACTCTGCAGTGTATCTGGATGTGACTGGTCTCTGCGTCCTGGTGTGCGGGCCACTCTTCTGCTGGAGAGAGTGACAAGCCTCCTTCCCCTCCAAAATCCACCCTGATTGAACAGCTCTGCAGGCTTTTATACCTGACTTCCAGGTGGAGCATGCCCAGCAGAACCTCAGGGATGGTGCATCTTCTGCTAGGAGAGAAGGATTAACCCCTGTGTACCAGTACGGGGCCAGTCCATCCCGTTCCACACAGCCAAACGCAAGGTAATACTTGGGGAACAGAGAATTGAACTTATACCTGCAGGAGGGGGACCCCTGTCTTGGGAAGCAGTGACTCAGAGAAGGACTTAGGGGCCATCAGAGATATTTGCCTCAGCCTGAGCTTTCAGTGAAATACTGTGGCAAAAAGGGCTAATGCTTGGCTGTATAAAACAGAGACTATCAAGTGGAAGATGGGAAGATGCGCAGCACTGGGTAGACGGTTACTAGAACACTGTGTCCACTCCCCAAGAAGAATGTGGAAATGCTGGAGACGTATCAGAGGAGGGCTACAAAAATTATGCAGGATCTGAAAAACAATGTGAGTTCAGCTTGTTCAGTGTGTCAAAGAGACGACTGAGAGGTGATGTGCGCTCTGTGTCTAGGTCCTTACCTGTGGGAAAGAGATCTGAGAGTGGGGGGCTTTTCAGCCATGCTGGCAAAGGCAAATCAAAGCTGAAGTTAGGCAAATTCATCCTTGAAATGAGAGAGAATAAATGTTGGATGGCTTCCCTGGGAGGGGGTGCACTCACCATCCCTTGGAATCTTTGGCAGAAATACCTCCCTGGAAAGGAAGCAAACATAAAAAGCCTCCCATAAGAGGATCGAAAAAATTTGTTATACACTTGTGCCACCTCGTGGATATCTATGGAAGTGGCAGAGAACCTGCAAGAACAGAAATCTGAGAGCTATTTGGTAAGAGTCTGATAGAAATTAGAGGGTTGTCCCTCCTCCAACAGACCCCTGTGGTCACTGGAGACCTCCAAGTTTTGCTGGCCCCGCAAAGGAAGTGGCAGAATCGAGAAGTGCTCCTGACACCTGGACTAGCCATGAGGAGAGATCAGAGGTGAAAGTAAGCCGGTGCGCGTTGGTACGAAGGACCGGTAAGAAAAGGAGACTGGCTGAGGGAGGGAGAAGCCTGCCCCCTGCATAAGAATAGTTTAAACTCAGCTGTTCCCTGAATGGTTCAGCCGGCAGGGTTAGAAGCCATTTCTGGCATCCCTGTTAGTTTCACTGCCAGTTGTTGTTGTGGGAGGGCGGGGGGAAGTGTGTGTGTGACCATGGCAGGGGCAGTTCTTTTCTGCCCCTGGGATGAGGGGATCGCCTATACACAAAAAATACAATCAAAATCAGGAACCATTTCCAAGTTCAAATCTATCCCATTCCCTCCCCAGCAGAGGATCATAGTTGTGATGTCCAAACTGCTTGCAGATCCTCTTTGAAATGTTACTGAACTGCGCAGGGAACAGCTGAGTTTAAACTGATCTTATGCAGGAGGCAGGCTTCTCCCTCCCTCCGCCAGTCTCTCTGCTCCCTGCTGCAAGCTAGAGGGAAGACCCTGCAGCTGCTGCTCAGTGCCAGGCAGAGAGAAAGCATGGAGCCTAGTGTCCACAGCCTGGCTGGAGGAGGAGGAAAGACACGGATTAAAATGTGACAGTGAGTTTTCACTTTTTCAGGCTTATTCCAATGGTAAAGTTTTATTACAAACAGTACTGCTAGTAGTAATAGTAGCTTTATTTTCGCTTATCTATGTCATGCAATGGGAGGGATCCATGAAATAGGAGAGGTGGGTTGCTTGTGATTGGACCATATGGGTAAGAAATGTAAATTACTTTCACCCCTGCCCAAACCCCAGGGCTCCCAGCCACCTCTGTAGCTGGTAGCTCCGGGGGTGATTTAAAGGGCCCGGCTCCTAGCTTCAGCTGAATCCCTGAGCCCTTTAAATCCTGATTTGAAAGCCCCAGGATTTAAAGGCCCCACCTCTTCCGATAGAGGCCACACCTCTTCTGGTTGAGGCCCCTCCCTGTCCGCAGGACTCTGGAGTACTGGCAAGTCCTTTAAGTTACTTTCACCCCTGGGTGAGATTCCCCCCAGTTCCGAGCACCAGGACTGAGGATCGACACTGGAACTCCTTAGAGGGACTGTATTTCTGTGTCCTTGGGCAGAGGTAACTGACGGGTCCCTTGTCCGTGCTGCATTCTTTGTGAGGTGACCTCAAGGAGCTTTATTTGGGGTTTTAACTAAGAAGTGCCATATGCGTGTTCCTCCTTTGTGAGTACATTGGCCTATGAGAACCTCAGACAATAACTCCTGTAAGCAATTGCTTGTGATGCTTTAAACTCATCCCTTTCAACCCAAGCCCCAGAAATTGCAGGGATCCCAGCCTGGAGCCACGAAGGGCTGTATGTTACAATGTTGAGTGTCTTGGTGACTGGAAAATCACAGAACACGAGGAGTGCAAGTCGGGCGGCAACCTCTGGTACCTGTATCTGCAAGAGATTACTAGCCGGTATGGAATACCGGAAAGACATGGGGCCAATCCCCCCCTCCACCCCGCTCTGCCGGAGCACACTACTCCTGTGTTCTACTCCTTAAAGATGCAGAACGTAGCTAGGGAGGGCATTTATTCTTCTGGCTTTAATAGCACAATATATATGCTAACAAACTTAAACAGAAGCTTTTCTTAAGTTTGTTAGCATATGTATTGCACTGTTTTGTGTTGGTCCTCAAGAGGGGAGGGGTGGGGAGTGGGGACAGAAGGTGTTTAAATAAAACAGTGGTTTTTATTCTCTTTCTCCCCATTGGTCTGAATTATCCATGACATTCATACTGCATCACATCAAGTACAAATCATTAGAGGAATGGCTCTGCTTGCACTGACCAGAGGATGTTTGGATTCTAATGTCAGCCCAGTTCTGTAGCCTGACAGGAATCAGTGGTGTCCGTTCTCAGTGTAAACATAGACGACTTCTTTGCAGCCAAACTAGTCTAACATGCATTTTGTTAACTGGAACTGGAGCAGCAAAACAAAGAAAAATGCCTCATTTTTCAGCTTTGTGCATGAGAGAACTATAAGTGAAGATTCTGTGGCCCAGTGATTAGGGCATCCATCCGTCTGGCAGATGGGAGCCTGGACAGGACTCACTAAAGGCTTGAGACAGTGGAGGAGGTAGGTGAAATCCAGGCATTTTCTGAACCCCATGTATCACAGTGACCAGCCAAATGCAGAACAAAGAGAGTGGAGGATCCAGTTTCCAGATTGTACAACATTGGTGAACTGAGTTGGCTTTTCCCTGACCTTGACTGGAAGACGTAAGAAGGAAACACCTCGTACCTGGAGAGGCCTATAACTCCAGCCCTGCTCTGGTCATTCAGCATCTGACCCAGAGGGACCCTGGCCACTGCTTGTGGTCTGTTTCCTGGGCTGGAGGCCCTGCATTTGGCATTTCAGCATCTCCAACCCATATTAGCTATGCCAATGCCAGTTCAGAACCTTGGGTCCTTCAGGCTGCTAGAGTGCGAGAAATGGAGAGAGCAGCAACCAGACTCCCCAGTTAGGAGAGACGCACAGAACAGAGTTCAGTTTGGAGCTCCAAATCTGAGTCAAGTGTTGGTGCTGGATGTGCCAGTTGTGAGCTGTTTAATAACTGAAAGGCTAACATGGAATTTGATTGATAAAGAATTAAAGGCTAGAAATATAATCACTGCCAGTCACCAGGGATTGTTTTGGAAAGTAGGTCTCGTCCAAGATACCCTGATTTCCTCCTTTGGTGAGATAACTGCAAAGATGTAATACACTTAGATATTGTCAGGCATTTGACTTAGTTCTACACGATATTCTGATGAAAAAATTAGCACCATATAATATCAATAGAGCACACATTGAATGGATTAAGAACTAGTTGACAGATCTCAAAAAGGAGTTGAGGAACCCTCCTCAAATGGGGGTGTTGCTTGTGGGGCTCTTCAGGGATTGGTTTAGGCCTGAAGCTAATCACATTTTTATCAATGAGCTGGAAGTAACTATAAAATCACTGCAGATAAAATTTGCAGATGACACAAAGATAGGTGGAGTGGCAAATGATGAGGACAGAGCAGTCCTGGAGAGCAACCTGGATCCACAGGCACCGACTTTCCAATGTCCCAGGGAGTGCTCAACCCCTGGCTCTGACCCCAACCTCACTCCACCCTTTCCCCCAAAGCCCCACCCCGCCCCACCTCTCCCCGGCCCTGCACCGCCTCTTCCCACCCAGTTCCATTCCCTCCCCCAAGTCTGCCACGTCCTTGCTCCTCCCTGCTCCCTCCCAGCCTCCTGCACGCCCCAAACCAGCTGTTCACGGAGGGCTGGAGGCGCAGGGAGGGAGGGGGAGGTGCTGATCCACAGGGCCTGCTGCGGGGCGTGGAAGGGGAGCTGATGGAGGGCTACTGGTGGGTGCTCAGCACTGGATCACTTGGTAAGCTGGGCCCATTCCAACAAAATGGGTTTTAATATAGCCAAATGCAAAATTTTACCTCTAGGAACAAGGAAAACAGTCCATGCCTACAGAATGGGGGCCTGTATCCCAGAATGGTTTAGGAGTCAGAGTGGACAAGCAGCTGAACGTGAGCTCCCAGTGTGACGCTGTGGCAAAAAGGGTTAATGCGCTCTTGGCTCTATAAGTAGGGGAGGAATGAGTAGGAGCAAAGAGGGGGTTTTCCCTCTGTACATGGCACTAGTGAGGGTGACACTGGAATACTGCATACAGTTCTGGTGCCCACATTTTAAAAAGTATGTTGAAAAATTGGAGATGTGCAGAAAGGAGCCACAAAAATGATCAAGTGCTGGAGAAAATGCCCTGCAGAGAGAGAGTTAAAATGCACAATCTGTTTAGCTATCAAAAAGAAGAATGAGAGGTAGCTTGATTACAGTGTCTGAGGACATCCACAAGGAGAAGGTACTGGGTACTCCGGGCTCTTTGATCTCACAGAGAAAGGCAGAACAAGAACCACTGAAGCCAGCCAAATTTCAATTAGAAATACGGCCCCCATTTCTACCAGGAGGGTGATTAAACCTTGGCAAAAACTCCCAGGGAGGCAGTGTGTTCTCCATCTCATGATGTCTTCAGCTCTAGCCTGGAGCCTTTCTGAGAGCTGTGTTAGTCAAACACAAAAGTTTGTGGGCTCACTACAGCAGAGGCTTCCAGCAGTTCCCATTGGCCTGGAGCAGGGATCTGCAGCCAGTAGGAGCCACAATCGGCCGGACCTGCTGACACGGCAGGTAAACAAACCGGCCCGGCCCGCCAGGGGCTTTTCCTACACAAGCGGCAACCCCTGTTTGAGAAATCTTGAGCTATGGTGTAAGAAGCTTGGGCCAGGTATGAAAAAATCATCAATATCATATCTAGAAACTATTCATTTAAAACCCTAGATATGTAGGTAGATCAGGAAATGTCCAGAAAGGTGCTATTAGGTTTATCCCTTTTCTTTCTTTATAGCTTGTGGATTCCTCTGTGCTAACCCCAGGTGCTTTTGTTTCGTTTGCAACCTTTAAGCTGGACCTCGAGAAAGTTACTCTTGGTGCTTAATCCTTGTAGTTGCTCTTTTAAAATTTAGCAATAGCCTGCGTACCCAGATGTATTTGCTTTCTTTGTTTTAAATAAAATTTACCTTTTTAAGAACATACTTGGATTTTTGTATCTTAAGAGGTTTGTGCACATATTGTTGGCAACAGCTGATTTCCTGTTTTTTCTTTATCAGCTCTTCCCCAGAGGGGGTGATGGTGAAAGGGCTTGAGGGTACCCCACAGGAAGGAATTCCCAACTGTGCCTTCCTGGGGTCTCAGAGGGGTTCTGAACTTGGGTGGTGGCAGCATCTACCAATCCAAGGTCAGAGAAAAGTTGTAACCTTTGGAATAATACAAGCCTGGAGTGGCCAGTATTAATTTTTAGAATCCTTGCAGGCCCCCACTTTCTGCACTCAAAGTGCCAGAGTGGGAAATCAGCCTTGACATGGTGGCAGAGCAGTGGGATCATTTTTAACCAGAGGTACAGACCTCAGGATTTTAAAAGGACACATTTTTCCTTTTGGCCACCTGCAAAGCCAGGAAGTTCTTTTCTTTTCTTTTCTTTTGCTGCCTGAGGGCGAACAGGCACCCAAAGGGTTCAGCCTGCAAACCCAGGGAGTACAACAAGCAGAGTTTTTTTTCTAGCTTCGTGGCAACAAAATAGCTAGTCTAGAGTAGGGCAGCCTGTGCATGAGGTTGCGGTCGGGCACCGATACCCTAGAGCAACCAGTCTTCCCAAAGTGGCACACCACAGAGAAGACAGACTCAGATAAAGCCCAGACATCCAGCTCCATGACAGAAATGCAGGGATGGGAGACCGGAGATTTCCTCAGAGGGAATGATCAGCCCTCCCCAACCCAAGATCTAGGCGCCAAGATGGAGGGATTCCCTTAACCCAGATTGAGTTCTAACTGCGGCAGACAGGAATTTCTTCCTTCAAATAAAGCGCTTGGATGCGGATGCAGAAGCAAAGCACTTGGAGGCAGAAGCGGAGACGAAGTGCTTGAAGGCCAAAACGGAGGCGAAGCACTTAGAAGCAGAGACAGAGCTGAAGTGCTTAGAGCTGGAAAGAGCTAAACTGGGTCAACCAGGTAGCCCTAACAGTCCTCCTCCAGATACCGCTCCCCATTCCAAGAAATTCCCTGCATACAAGGTAGGCGATGATACAGAGACCTTCTTAGAAAATTTTGAAAGGGCTTGGCTTGGGTACAGCATCCCTGCAGACCAGTATGTGGTGGAGCTGAGGCCACAACTCAGTGGACCCTTAGCAGAGGTGGCAGCTGAAATGCCTAAAGAACACATGAATGAGTATGAACTTTTTAAGCAAAAGGCCAGAATTAGAATGGGGCTAACACCCAAGCATGCCTGTCAGCGGTTCAGAGCCCTAAGGTGGAAACCAGACATGGCATTTTCCCGACACACCTACCACATTGTAAAAAATTGGGATGCCTGGATATCAGGAGTAAATGTTAAGTTTCTGGAAGATCTGCCTCTCCTAATACAAGTGGAGCAGTTTATAGAAGGTGTTCCTGAGGAAATAGAAAGGTACATCCTAGATGGGAAGCCCAAAACTGTAATTGAAGTGGGGGAGATTGGAACCAAATGGGTGGAGGTGGCAGAGAAGAAGAAAGCTGGTAGCAGTTGGTGGGGATACCAGAAGGAGCAACCTGAGATGACACCCCACCACTGGAGTCAGCCCAAGGCCAACCTCACAAGGAGGATCCCTTCGCACAGCCAGGGAGACCCCAGATGCCCTCTCATCCCACCACCCTACTCTCCAACCACCCACCTTGCCCCAGCCCACAGTCAGCTCGGCAGTGCTTTAAATGTAATGAGCTGGGGCATGTGAAGGCCAACTGCCCCAAGAGCACCACTGACTGCAACTCATCACCCCGGGATCCCACCGAGAGCCTTCAGGCCCAGTTGCCTCGCAAATATCCCCAGAGCAAAGGGAAACTGTGAGTGGGGCGGAAGGAAGATTACTGCATTGAGAGAAACAGAAGCACAGGTGTCAGCTATCCACCAGTATCTGGTGGACTCCAAATTCAACAACCCAGAGGCCCAAGTAACAGTACAACTCTTTAAGGCCAACTCGTTTAACTCGCCTACAGCCAAGTTGCCTGTCCAGTACAAGGACTGGTCAGGAATATGGACTTTTCAGTCTATGACAATTATCCCATTCCCATGCTGTTGGGAGAAGACTTAGCCAACCATGTGAGGCTACAAAAAGGGTGGGGATGGTCACCCACAGCCAGGCTAAACAGACCTCCACACCTAACTCCATTCCTGAGCCTCCTACAAGAACTCAGTCTGTGTCCCCTGATACCACAGGCCCAGGGACCCAGCCAGAGATGGTGGAACCAGACCCCAGACCAGACTCTATGGTAGCAGTGGTAGATCCAGTTCCTGGGCCCCAGCCAGAACCAGCCCAAGGATCAGAACTGGCGGATCAGTCAGCACCAGAGCTCGTGAGTGCAACCCCACCAGTGTCAGGGAAGGCAGCACCAAAGGGCACCACACAGACTACATCTACAGCAGCAGCTAAACCGGCGCAAGAAGCTCAACCGGAGCTTGAAATACAACCCAGTGCACCAGTGGAGAGCGGTTCACAATCAATGGAGACACCCCCATCACCTGCATCGCTTCCAGTGGGACCAAGCCCAGGTCCACAACCCAGCAAGGAACTAATGTCTCCAGCATCCAGGGAGCAGTTCCAGGCAGAGCAGGAAGTGGATGAGAGACTCAAGGGAGTTTGGATGGCAGCACGGAGTGACCCGTCACCTCTCAGCTCTTCCAATAGGTCCAGGTTTGTTGTAGAAGGAGGACTCTTGTACAAGGAAATCCCTTCTGGTGGGCACAAGGAGGACTGGCAGCTTCAGAGACAGTTGGTAGTTCCAACTAAGTATAGGGAAAAGTTCTTGAGCTTAGCCCACGATTACCCTAGTGGCCATGCTGGGGTGAACAGGTCCAAGGATCCTTTGAGGAAGTCATTCCACTGGGAGAGAATGGGCAAGGAGGTTTCTACTATATCTGGTCTTGTGAGGTGTGCCAGAGGATGGGAAAGCCCCAAGACCAGGTCAAGACCCCTCTCCAGCCACTCCCCATAACTGAGGTTCCATTTCAGCATATAGCTGTGGATATTCTTGATCCTTTCCCAAAGAAGACACCCAGAGGAAAGCTGTACATACTGACATGTTCCCCTCTGGTGTTATCTGGACCAGTGATCTGCTAGGTCACTCCAATCCTTGACTCTGGGAGCCAGCCTTACCCTGCTTTACTCTTAGAATCCCCACTCCTAGGCTGTTTATGCACAGCCTCTGGCATGTAAGCTGCTCCTTGGATTGTGCAACCGAATGACACTAGCCAATATCTTCGGTCTCAGACACAACCCTAGGAACCTCCGTCTTGCAGTGCCTGGTTATGCCCACTGGATACTGCAAGTTTATATGAGTTCCTCAATTTAACAAAGAAATTGGTATGTACCAGGCTTGTTAGCTCAAGGGAAGCCTCTGACATGCTTCAAACTAAACACACTGCTTCAGGTAGAATAAACAAACAAATTTATTAACTATAAAGATAGATTTTAAGTGATTATAAGTCAAAACATAACAAGTCAGATTTGGTCAAACGAAATAAAAGCAGAACGCATTCTAAGCTTATCTTAACACTTTCAGTGCCCTTACAAACTTAGATGCTTCTCACCACAGGCTGGCTGGTTGCTCTTCAGTCAGGTTCTCCCCTTTGATCAGCACTTCAGTCGCTTGGTGTGGTGTCTGTAGATGTTGGTGGAAGAGAGAGGAAGAGCATGACAACCATCTCTCCCTTTTATCATGGCCTTTCCTCCCTCTTGGCTTTGCCCCTGCACCCCCTTCAGAGTCAGGTAGGCATTACTGAGTCTCCAGGCAAGGTTGAGCAATTCCCCTGGTGCGGCCTCATGCAGGTGAGTCATTGCATTGTAGCTCCTTTGCTGGACAATGGCTGTTGATGGACTGTTGCCTCTGTGTCTCTGTTGCCTCTGTGCAGCTAATATCTGGCTGATTTCCCAACTTACAGCATGCTTTAGTGACCAGCATACAACACAGTTCTCATAACTCATATGCATTAATGATACACATATCTGGATAGAGAAATGACTTTCAGCAGATCATAACCTTTCACCGATATCTTACAAAGCATGCTTTATATGTAAGATCACAATGATATGAAAATGAAGAATATGGGGGTTACAGTATGCTGCCCAATGGTATAGAATGTGACACTGACCTTAATGGATTTTGCTACCCGAAGGCCGGAAGCAGTAGCTCTAAGCAACACCAGGGCTAAAAGCATGAGCCAGGCATTAGCAGACATTTTTGCCAGGGTAGGTTGGCCCTCAGACATCCTTATGGATTCGGGAACTAACTTCCTGGCAGGAACCATGAAACATCTTTGGAAAGCTCATGGGGAGAACCACTTGGTTGCCACCCCTTCACACCATCAAACGAATGGCCTATTGGAGAAGTTTAATGGAACTTTGGGGGCTGTGATATGTAAATTCATGAATTAGCACTCCAGGGATTGGGACCTAGTGTTGCAGCAGTTGCTTTTTGCCTACATGGCTGTACCACATCCCAGTTTGGGGTTTTCACCCTTTGAACTCATTTATGGCCGCAAAGTTAAGGGGCCATTACAGTTGGTGAAACAGCAATGGGAGGGAGTTATATCTTCTCCAGGAACTAACATTTTGGACTTTGTAACCAACCTTCAAAACACCCTCAAAGACTCTCTAGGCCTTGCTCAAGAAAACGTACAGGATGCTCAACAAGAGCAAAATGCCTGGTATGATAAACATGCCAGAGAGCGTTCCTTCAGAGTAGGTGACCAAGTCATGGTCCTAAAAGAGCTCCAGGCCAATAAGATGGAAGTGTCATGGGAGGGTTCATATATGGTCTGAGAGCGCCTGGGAGCTGTTAATCATAGTGTTCCTAGGCCCTACCCTAAAACCTAAAGTATACCATGTTAATTCTCTAAAGCCCTTTTATTCCCAAGAAATCAAGATTATTCAGTTTACAGCCCAGGAGCCAGATGATGCTGAGTGGCCTGAAGGAGTCTACTATGAAGGGAAAAGCAACGGTGGCATAGAAGAGGTGAGTCCCACCCCAGCAGGAATTGGGGGGATATTTAACCCCAGCCCAGCCCTCCTTAGGTGACTCACAGGGAAAGTTGCCTTGCAGAGGAGGGCCCCGAACCTTTGCAGAACTTCTGGCAGGGCTTGGCGGCTGGGGAGGGGGGATCTGGGCTTTGGAGACTGACCCAGTGACCCCAAACACCTGCAAGGGTGGTGGCCCTACTGCAGCCCATGCCCCGCTATGGGGGAGTGGCCCTGCCATGGCTGGGGTCAGTTCCAGCCCCTCCTTCCAGGTCCCTCTCCCATGCAGAGCCTTGTTTGGGGAGGGTTATGAAGATAGCTGTTTCTGGGAGGGCCCCCCCCCATGCTGGCCCTGTGACTCCTCCCACCTCCAGGCAAGGGACGAGCACAGTTCTCAGTCCCAGCCAGGGAGTGAAGGGGAAATTGCATCACCTGGGCACACAGAGCCCTGCTCTGGAGGCTGTGGCTGGATGGTGCGGCAGCCATTCACCCCCTATGTGTTTTGCAGGTGGGGGGCATCTGCCTCCTGAGCATGGGGATCTGGGTGGCTGCAGACCCCGGTGGATTGCAGAACATCATGATCTCCAAGCCCTTGCTGAGTGCTGGGGCCTACCTCATTCTTGCCATGGGCTTGGCTCTTTCGCTGCTGGGCTCTAGAAGCAAGAGGAAGACCAAGGACAGGGTAGGCCTGTTACTCAATGACGGGGAAACAACAGAAAATGTGGAAATGGCAGAATTGCTAAATTACGTTTTTGTTTCAGTTTTCACCAGAAAGGTTAGCAGTGATTGGGCATCTAACATAGTGAATGCCAGTGAAAATGAGGTAGGATCAGAGGCTAAAACAGAGAAAGAATAAGTTAAAAATTACTTAGACAAGTTAAATGTCTTCAAGTCATCAGGACCTGATGTAATACGTCCTAGAATACTCAAGGAGTTGACTGAGGAGATATCTGAGCCATTAGCGATTGTCTTTAAAAAGTCATGGAAGACGAAAGAGATTCCAGAGGAGTGGAAAAGGGTAAATCTAGTGCCAATCTATAAAAAGGGAAATAAGGGCAATCCGAGGAATTACAGACCAGTCAGCTTAACTTCAGTACCCAGAAAGATAATGGAGCAAATAATTAAGCAATCAATTTGCAAACTCCTAGAAGATAGTAAGGTGATAAGTAACAATCAGCATGGATTTGTCAAGAAAAAATTGTGTCAAACCAACCCAATAGCTTTCTTTGACAAGGTAACAAGCCTTGGGGCTAGGGGGAAGCAGTAGCTGTGGTATTTCTTGACTTTAGTAAGGCTTTTGATGATGTCTCCCATAACTTTCTCATAAAAAAAACTAGAGAAATGCAACCTAGATAGAACTACTATAACGTTTGTGCAGAACTGGTTGGAAAACCATTCTTAGAGAGTAGTTACCAGTGGTTCACAGTCATGCTGGAAGGGCATAACTAGTGGGCTCCCACGGGGATCAGTTCTGGGTCCAATTCTGTTCAATATTTTCATCAGTGATTTAGATAATGGCATATAGAGTGTACACGTATAAAGTTTGTGGATGATACCAAGCTGGGAGGAGTTGTAAGTGCTTCGGAGGATAGGATTAAAATTCAAAATGATCTGGACAAACTAGAGAAATGGTCTGAGATAAATAGGATGAAATTCAATATGGACAAACACAAAGTACTCCACTTAGGAAGGAACAATCAGTTTCACACATACAAAATGGGAAATGACTGCTTAGGAAGGAGTACTGAGGAAAGGGATCTGGGGGTCATAGTGGATCACAAGCTAAATATGAGTCAAGAGCATAACACTGTTGCAAAAACATAATTCTGGGATGTATTAGCAGGAGTGTTATAAGCAAGCCACCAGAAGTAATTCTTCCGTTCTACTCCACACTGATTAGGCCTCAGCTGAAGTATAGTGTCCAGTTCTGGGTGCCACATTTCAGAAAAGATGTGGACAAATGGGAGAAAGTCCAGAGAAGAGCAACAAAAATGATTAAAGGTCTAGAAAACATGACCTATGAGGGAAGATTGAAAAAAATTGGGTTTGTTTCATCTGGAGAAGAGAAGACTAAGAGGGGACATTATAACAGTTTTTAAGTACATAAAAGGTTGTTACAAGGAGGAGGGAGAAAAATTGTTCCTCTTAACCTCTGAGGACAGGACAAGAAGCAATGGGCTTAAACTGCAGCAAGGGCGGTTTAGGTTGGACACTAGGAAAAGCTTCCTAACTGTCAGAGTGGTTAAACACTGGAATAAATTGCCTATGGAAGTGGTGGAATCTCCATCATTGGAGATTTTTAAGAGCAGGTTAGACAAACACCTGTCAGGGATGGTCTAGATAATACTTAGCCCCACCTTGGGTGCAGAGGACTGGACTAGATGACCTCTCGAGGTCCCTTCCAGTTCTATGATTCCACGACTACTTACTTAAGAGTCTTTGGTGAGGGAACTTGTCAAAAGCTTTCTGGAACTTTAAGTACGTTATATGCACTGGATCACTCTAGTCCACATGTTGTTGACCCCCCCCCCCCCACAAAGAATTCTAAAAGATTGGTGTGGCATGATTTCCCTTTACAAAAGCCATGTTAACTCTTTCCCACAGGTCATGTTCATCTATGTGTCTGGTAATTCTGTTCTTTACTACAGTTTCAACTAATTTGCCTGGTATTGAAGTTAGGCTTACCAGCCTGTAATTGCCAGCATCTCCTCTGGAGCCTGTTTTAAAAATCAGTGCTACCCACACAGTATTCAAAGGAAACATTAAGAACAGTCCCACTTCGTCACACCTGGCATATCCAATGTCAGTTTCCCACTCTTGTAAAAAAACGGTGACTTCCCTTACACAGGAGCTGGCGTTCTTCAGGCTGTGCTATGCCCGTAGATGTTCCGCTGTCGGGGCATGTGCACCCAGGGCACGTGAGTCGCAGACATTTGCCAGCTGTACCACGGAGTGGTGCCTGCGCCTCCGCTTTCCCCGTGTGCTCAGGCACAGGCATCAAAAGGGCACGTCCATCACCTCCTTCTCCAGTCCTTCACACCCGCGTGCTGCCAGGTGAACATCCCCATTTCTCCTGAGGCCTCAGGGACAAGGTTTATAGGAACCTGCTGGGATTGGTGTCCCCCCTACCCTGTGTTGCACCCCTGCAGCTCGCTGGGAACCCAAACTGCCAGTCACCAGTTTGAGCCACTGCCTTGCCATGCCCTGTTCCCTTCCCCCAGGCAGTTGCTGGCCCTGAACCGCTGCAGGCAGCCATGACACATAGGTGCTCGGGGCTCATGAGAAGGGCTGAATGATCCCTGTCTGTACGGTGGGGATCGAGGCCACTTTGCCAGCAGGTGCCCCCCCCAAGTCCTGTGCTATGGTGAGTCTGGGGAGATGGGAGGGTTCAGCCTCATTAGAGGGGATGCGGCCGGACAGAGTGGAAGAATCAGATCCCTGAGCAGACACTAGAAACTGCCTAACACTGGGCATGGGGGCTGGGGCTGGGAGGTATGTAGGGTACCGAGCACAGCACCCCTAATATTGGGCAGGAGGGCTGGGAGATGGTGGGGTGTAGGGTACAGAGCACAGTGCCCCCTGATGCCAGGCAGGGAGATTGGGGCTGGGAATGTGAAGAATTCAGAGCACAGTGCCCCTAACGCTGGACAGAGGGGCTGGGGCTGGGGCTGTGTTAAGGTATGAAGCGCAGCACCCCCTAATGCTGGGCAGGGGGCTGGGAGATGGGGGGTGTAGGGTACAAAGTGCAGTGCCCCCTAACACCAGTACACGAGGCCTCGTCCGTGTCAGGGTGGAAATGATCACATCCTTCGAATGGAGGATCTGCCACGGGCATTGGCATGGTCTCATCACCCCACTGATTGGAGCCAGCAGGGTCACTGCAGAGCCAGCACGTTGCCTCATGCTGGGGTTCTGAGGATCTAAATCTTGGGCATAGGCCCCTGCTGTGGCACTTAGGGGCTGGATCTAGAAAGGGCTTTGCCCCTCTCTCTGCTTCAGTGCCTGGCTCTCCCACTGCATTAAATATGGGGAGCCTGGACACCTGGGCAGGAGCTCTGACTCCACTGGGCGGCCAGGCACCTGATGTTAGGTGCTGCAGTGCTCAGCCCAAGTCCCCCCATGATCTCCCCTGTGTTCTCGCTCACGCTTCCTCTCTCTTGGACTCGCAGGGGCTGTCGTACTGCTTGCGACCTTTCCCCCAAAGGTCTGGTTTCTCAGCCAGTGCTAGAGCCTCTGCCCTGCGTGGGCTTCTTCAGAGGAGAACATAACCCTAACAGAGAGTGTAACTGTCTCTGGCTACAGGACATATTCCCAGCCCAGCATACGGCCCCAAGCGGGACAGGACCTTGGGGAACAGACTCTAACCCAGCCATGCAAAGCCTTTGGTGGGGGCAGAAGTTAGCAGAACAAAGCGGGGGAGGTGGCGTGCTCTGCACCTGGCATCATCACCAGTCATGGGGATGCAGCGTTCATGGCACAGGCTGTCACTGCTCCTCACCTGCAGGAAATTCATCATTTGAGCAGCTCTCCCCTTTGCCCCCATCCTTCTTTCAGTCAGGAGTTCCTGGCTTATCCAATGTCAGTTTCCAGCTCTTGTAAAAAACTGGTGACTTCCCTTACATGGGAGCTGGCGTTCTTCAGGCTGGGCTGTGCCTGTAGCCGTTCCACTGTCGGGGCGTGTGCACCGAGGGCATGCGAGTCGCAGACGTTTGCCAGCTGTACGACGGAGCGGAGCCTGCGCCCCTGCTCCCCCTGTGTGCTCAGGCATGGGCATCAAAAGCACACGTCCGCCACCTCCCTCTCCAGTCCTTCACACCTGCGTGCTGCCAGGTGAACATCCCCATTTCTACTGAGGCCTCAGGGACAAGTTTGATACGAACTGGCTGAGGTTGGTGTCCCCCCCACCCCGTGTTGCACCCTTACAGCTCGCTGGGAATCCGAACTGCCACTCACCAATTGAGCCACTGCCTAGCCAGGCCCTGTTCCCTCCCCCCAGGCAGTTGCTGGCCTTGAACCCCTGCAGGCAACCATGATACACAGGCGCTCAGGGCTCGAGATAAGGACTATCACCGGCTGAATGATCCCTGCCTATACAGTGGGGATCGAGGCCACTTTGCCAGCAGGTGCCTCCCCCAAGTCCTGTGCTATGGTGAGTCTGGGGAGATTGGCGGGGATGTGGCCGGACAGAAAGGCAGAATCGGGCCCCCAAGCAGAACCCCTCTACTACCTGCCTGTGTCCTAACCGCCAGGACAGTGGCCAATCCCACCTTCAGGTCAGGTTCCAGCGTTAGGCCCTGTCGATACCCTAACACCGGGCAGGAGGGCTGGGAGATAGGGGATGTGTAGGGTACAGAGCACAGCACCCCCTAATGCTGGACAGGAGGGCTGGGAGATGGGGGATGTGTAGGGTACAGAGCACAGTGCCTCCTAATGCTGGGCAGGAGGGCTGGGAGATGGGAGATGTGTAGGATACAGAGCACAGCGCCCCTAACACTGGGCAGGAGGGCTGGGAGATGGGGGATGTGTAGGGTACAGAGCACAGCACCCCCTAACGCTGGACAGGAGGGCTGGGAGATGGGGGATGTGTAGGGTACAGAGCACAGTGCCCCCTAATGCTGGGCAGGAGGGCTGGGAGATGGGAGATGTGTAGGATACAGAGCACAGCGCCCCTAACACTGGGCAGGAGGGCTGGGAGATGGGGGACATGTAGGGTACAGAGCACAGTGCCCCCTAACGCCGGGCAGGAGGGCTGGGAGATGGGGGATGTGTAGGGTACAGAGCACAGCACCCCCTAACGCTGGACAGGAGGGCTGGGAGATGGGGGATGTGTAGGATACAGAGCACAGCGCCCCTAACACCGGGCAGGGGGGCTGGGAGATGGCGGGGCGTGTAGGGTACATAGCACAGAGCCTCTAACACCAGGCAGAGGGGCTGGGAGACAGGGGATGTGTAGGGTAAAGAGCACAGTGCCCCCTAACAGCAGGCAGGGGGGCTGACAGATGGAGCTGTAGGGTACTGAGCACAGTGCCTCTAACGCCTGGCAGGGGCCCTGGAAGCTGGGGGAATAGGCAGGATACAGAGCACAGCACCCCCTAATGCTGGGCAGGTCTGCCTGTGCTGTAATCCCAGCCTGGCACGGCAGCACAGACAGACCCTCGCAAGCCCCAGCTACACTAGGAAATGTTGCCCCCAGAAAAGAGCTGCCAGCAATGGCTTCCACCGGAGCCCTTCCTCTCCCAGCTCAGTCACACCCCTGAGCAGTGCTGCAATGACCAAAGGCCAAAGCAGTTTAGAGGGAGCCTGCACCAGAGTTAACAAACTGGGATTATGCCCCTTAAGGCTTGAAGGACTTGGAGTTTCATTTTCTCTTGCATGGTATCTTCCGAGAGCTGAAGGCTGGATGCGTCTGGCTTTGCTGGAGCCCTCAGACCTTTCCCCATCGCACAGACGCCACACAAGGGCCATACGCCTACTGTCTTGTGCTGTTTCCCTTTAACACCACTGCCGGGACATGGCTACTGATGGTGACTGTCAGCTGCAGGTGATCTTCGGACGGATCCTTTAGCTTCCCTACCTGAACTCTTCCTTAGGGTCAAAATCCACTAATTCACTGTGTCCTGCACATTAGAAAGAGGCAGGAGCCTGGTGCTTTCATCTTTAGTGCCTACCCTCCCCCGTTTGCTGCTCTCTCAGGGAAACCTCTGAGCTCTCCAAGAATCCCGCATGAGCATGAGCTGAACTGAGCAGAGCAGCGGGAGCTGGGACATCTGGGTGCCGCTGGCTCGGGCTGTGCCTGTTTTCTGATCTGTAAGATGAGAGGTATTAACCCATCCCACAGGCACTGGGCATTAATCTCAGGTCTGGAAGGCAACTGGGAGCCAGAGCCAGACCTTAGCATTATTAGTGATTCACAGCCCCTGCAGCCGCTTGCATGTAGAAATCAGCACAGTGATAAGCAGTGAAACCTGGGTCTGAAGGCAGCTCCCATGTCCCCACTCTGCTCAGGGAGTCACACACACCCCGGGAGTTTACTTAAATAGTTTGTATTTATTGATCATGCTCTTTTTTGACATGACACTGGAGAACAACGACCGTGCGTCAGCTGTTTCATCAAACGACGTGGTGACACCACAGGGTGCGTGGGAGGGTAAGATACAGCTGTAAGATACACAGAAATCAAAACTCTCTTGGTCTAGGCAGCACACAGGGGCGGCTCCAGGCCCCAGCACACCAAGCGTGTGCTTGGAGCGGCATGCCGCGGGGGGCGCTCTGCTGGTTGCCCTTCGGCGGCATGCCTGCGGAGGGTCCACTGGAGCTGCAGGACCGGCGAGCAGCAGAGTGCCCCCCGAGGCATGACGCCATGCTTGGGGCGGTGTAATATGTAGAGCCGCCCCTGGCAGCACAGACAGGCTCCAGCGAGGCAGGGTGAGTATGGCGGATAATAAACCCGGCCATTGGGCAGATGGTCCCCGCCCTCACTTCTTAGCTAGGATCTGCAGAGTCCCTCTGCTTTGGACCCTGCTTGCGGCTCTGATCCGCACTGCTCTGTGCACCAGCACTGGCCAAAGCCTGCAGTGCGGTGACGGCTCCTCAGAGCTTCCAGCACCATGACCCAGAGCTTCCAGCACCATGACCCCAGGTAAGGGGCACAGGGGCGGGACTAACATTGACAGAGAGCTCCTATCCCCTATAGACCAGCCCCATTGTGAGTGCTCTGGGACAGGGCCTGGGCCCCCCAAGACATTCGCTGTGCCCAGGGTGCCATCAGCTAGGCCATTGGCTAGGGTGTGGCTGCTGGAATTGACTGACAGCCACTCATGGGTCAGAGCAGGAGCAGCCTGCTGTGACCAGCGCTCTCGTGGGGAGGAGCAGGGGGACAGGAATGGACGGAGGAGGGGAGCACATCACCCATATGGGTCCAGGCAGTGATGATGACCAGAGTTAAGGGGAGAGGGAGCTGAGCTTTGCCCCAGCATGGTGGGCTGCTCCCAGGAGCCACTGTGAGACACCCTGATCTTTCACCATGGTAGTGAGATGGGCGTGGTGCCAGGGCTCCCTAGCTGTACTGGCTACATGGGAGCCGAATGCAAAGGGGAGACACAAGGGCACAGAGTCGAGGGGCCTGTTCCTAGGACAGGGTGGGCAGCACTGACCCAATCTGCTCCTGACAGCTCTGGCCCCTGACGCATACAGCCAGCTACTCCCCAGCAAAAGGGTCACCCCCAACCCGTAAAAATTTCACTTCAAGGGGACCTGTGGGGCTGAGCTCCTCGCTAACCTCAGCAGAGCAGGCAGGGCCTCCCTTCCCCACAGCTGTCACAGTGTGGGGGGCATATGGTCTGGATCCATTCCATGGGGGGCCAGAGATGGTTCCTCCCACGCCCCCTGGGACACTGGTAACATCCCTCTCCAGGAGGCTAGAACAAAGGTGGCAGGGGAGAAGCCCGTCAGATCCAGGACCCCTCTGGGTAAAGTCATGCGGACTTGGCCACAGAGCACTCTGCAAGCCCATATCCAGGCCCTGATGCACGGGAGCAGAGTGGGCGGGGAATGGGTGGCACAAATGGTGGCTAAGCAGGTGATGGGGACAGCCATGAAGAAGCGCATCGGGGAGGACAGTTCTGCAGTCCGACGTGCACAGACAAAATTCAGCACCAGGCACAGACAACTGGCGCCTCACTCCCTACTGCCGCCAGAGAGCTCCCGGGGTCTCCCAAGGGAACTGCCCCCGAGAGACTAGGCTGGCTGTGACTGCCCTGACTGGGCAGGTCCCAGGAGCTAGAGGGTTAATGAAGAAGCCCAGGGCCCTCCCTTGCCGCTGACAAAAATGCTCAGACTGACACCAGATGCATACAGATTTAAAAATACCTCTGCCCTGCTCCCTGGCCTTCCCCCCAATGCCAACCCAGGGCAGGACCCGCAGGCCGAGCACAAGCCCAAGCTGCTCACCTGGGTCTGAGGCTTCAGGCATCACAGTTTGAGGAATGTGGAGGGTGGATCCTCCTTTATATAAATAGTCCGTGGCCCAGGCAGCCCCATAGAGCACAGCTGTGTGGGGTAGGGGGCACGGCTGCAGCAGGCTGGAGTCCTGGGCAAGGGCAAAGCCCAGCTCTCAGCCGCCTGCCCTCATGGCTACAGAGACATCCAGCCACAGAACTCACTGGACTGACTATCTCAAGGCAACAGCACCAATCTCAAGGTGCTGAGAGTGGCACCTGCTCAGAGCACCATGCTCCAGCCATGCCCCCCACGCGTACCCCACCGAGAGGGGCGCCAGCCCCTCAATGCATACCAGAGCATGTGTGCTTTTGTGCTAGCACACTAGCGCCTCCAAGCCTCTCATCGAGCTTGTGCGGTTGCATGTCAACCCCCTTGTGTCTCTTCTCCCCATGGTGCCAGAATCCACGCTCCTGGCGTGTCACCCAACTCCCTCTGCACTAGTGCCCCCAAACGGCCCTGCAGACCCTCACGAGAGTCCAGCAGGAATTTAAAAAAAAAAAGAGGGCAGAACAAACAAACCCAAAAGAAAACTAACAACCCAAAGCAACCAACTAAAATGACCCCATCCTGTTCCCAAGGGCAGCCACTAAGGAAAGAGAATGAGACCCTTCTTCGGGGAAACACCAAGCAAAGGGGAATGCAGCGAACCCAACGCCAGGGAATGGACAGGATCCCCAGGGCCAGGAGCGCAGATGCTACGAAAGGCAGCAGGGGGTTCTCATGCGCCAGGCTAGCCCTCAGGGGGGAGATCGCCTGGAGGGGGAATGCCCAGACCAGCGTCCTTCACTGCATGCCCAGGCTGGAGCTCACGATCAGGGAGTCCTCTTCCTGGATGGTCTCCAGCTCTGCCGTCTGCACGGCCTGTGTGATGAGTGTCAGCTCCTGGCACAGCGTCTCAAAGCGGTAGCTCACCCGGATGTCCGGCACGTTGGTGCGTCTGATGTCGTTCCCCTCAGACCCTTCCTTCAGGTAATTGGGTCCCAGCCAGTAGCTCTTCACCTGGGAAAGAGGGTGGAGATGGATGGTCAGGAGGTCTCAGGATGGGACTTTCAGCCTGATGGATCACATGCTGGCTGGGAGTGGTGCCTTTACTCACTGCTGAAATGCAGCCACCTCTGGAGTGGGGAGCAGCAGTCATATAACAAAGTGCAGCAATGCTATGCAACAGTCACGGCTGGGGAGCGAACAAGACTCCCAACAGACAGGGGGGATTCATGGAGCAGGCATGGAATAGCCAGAGCTGGAATCTAGCCAACCCCCCATCCTCTGGACGATGTGCCAGAGGCTCTGTAACAGGCACTAAAGGTCCCAGCCTCTGCTTTGTGTCTTGCTTGAAAGGCAGTGCAGCTCTGGAAGCAGAAAGCCCCTGGCACCGCACTGCGGCACTGACTCTCACAGAAGCAGCGTGTGCCGCTCGACAGGACCTCCCCTCCAGCACCACAGTCCCCTCTGCGGCAGTGCAGGAGACAGGGCACGGGTGGAGTACAGAGCCAGCACCCCTATTGCCGGGCTGGGGGGCTGGAGATGGGAGGGATGTGTACGGTACAGAGGGGCGCCGGGCTGGGGGCAGGAACTTGCCGAGGTTCCTCAGCATGGCCTGCACAGTATTGAGCGGCCCAGGCTTTGAATGCGTGCTGGCCTCTCTGAGCAGAAGGGGGCCCTGCCAGGGGGAGGGGGACCCCGGAGTTACCTTGTGGGAGAAGCCGCTCATGAGCACGCTGTTGCGAGCGAGTTCGCACATGTCGCAGGAGCTGAGCTTCCACACCTGCGTGGCGATGCTGTACTCCTCCATCAGGGGCTCCTGCAATGGCACAGCCGCGTCAGACCGGTCCACGCTGCACCCCACCCAACAGCCAGCTCCCCGAAGCAGCCTCTTACCCCATACCCACCTCCAGCTGGACAGGAGAGAGCATGGGGGGGCTGCTGATCGCTGCGGCCAACAGCTGGCATGGCCGGCACCCTGGCATGCTTCCCCCACACTGCCCTGCCCTGCCAGAGTCCCCTCCAGGGCCTAGGGGCAGCAGCTCAGTCCCTGGCCTCTCTGCTGGGGCTAGTGGCCCAGTTAGCATCAGCGCTGACTGGGCCTGAAGGGGAAGCCACAATGCAGACGCTTCCCATGAGGGGGAAGCAGGAGGGCTCCTCGTACCCAAAGATGTGGTTGGTGAGCACAGCCGGTTCCAGGCGGGGAGAGTTCTGCACCCGCCTCCACCCCACACACCTCTCCCCAGGGGGCCTCGGTGCATGCATCTCCTGTTTGCACACACTGGGCGGCCTGTACAACTGAGCCCAGCGGCCAGGAGACTGTGGGGAGTCCTGACCCTGAATGAGTCCATAATGGAGGGGAAAGGGCAGCGATAGTCCCAGCTTCCCTGACATTTCACCTGCCGGGAATTGGCACTGGAGCCAGAGGAATCCCGGCCTGGGGACAGGGCACAGTCCCCCAGCTGGCTGGAGCTGGACTTGCTGCCAAAGGCAGGGCAGACAGAAATCTGGGAACAAGCAGGGGGCTGGGAGCAGCAGGATCAAAGCAAGCCCTGAGAGCAGCATCTCCCCCATCACAGCATAGGGAGTTGCTTGCAGCCAGGCCCCCTCCAGACTGACCAGGGCCTGAACCAAAACCCAGGTCAGCTCCCTACCTCTCCCCCAGCCTCAGGGGCACGGCCCAGTCTCTGCTCTCACTGCAGCTGCCTGCAGGAGTCCCTTAGCCCTGCAGCAGAAAGGTGCAATTTCACCAGCTGGGCTGGCTTACATTAAAGCAACATCGTTGGGGACCTCCGGCTTCCCCTTCAGCAGCTGCAACAAAACCTACACCCTGCTTTAAACACCCCAACCTTCCCAGTGCACGGCCCTGTCTGCAGGGTCAGCGCACGCCCAGGCCGGAGCCGGCAGAGAGCTGCGGGGTTCAGTCACCAGCACCACCACTGCTCTAAGACCCTCTGGCTCCTGACACAGAACAGGGGCCCCAGCCCATTCCTTGGCAGGAAGGATCTCCTCGCCTCTTTCACCCTAGCGATGAATCCTTGTGTCACAGCCTACAGGCTGGTCTCATGCCCCCAGCTACCACCCTGGGCCAACTAGACACATCCAGCTCTTTCCATCTTTCCCCAAAGGTCAGTGTCTTCCACCCCTGATCCCTGGCTGCTGCTCTCCTCCCAGTCCCGACTCAGGGCCCCTAGATGGCGCTTTGCAGAGCTGCCCGGGGCGGCTGGGGTCTCGGCCCTAGGCGCTGTGACTCGCTCACCTTGGTGAAGTGGAACTGCAGGGGGTCATCAGTGGAGAGTGAGACCATCAGGCCACGGGACAGATACTCGGGCAGTGGGTTGCGGTGGTAGCTCAGGAAGAGACTGTTGTTGCTGAGTGGGGACATGGCGATGCCGATCTGGGCTAGGTAGTAGAGGTACTGCAGCACGGGCGCCTGGCCAGGACGAGCCGGGAGACAGCGTGGTTAACAGGGAAGAGCAGCTCCCTTGAGACCCCAACTTTCCCCCGCCACCTCAGAGCCCCAGGATCAGACACCCCATGGTGCCTCGGTGCGCCCGTTGGCTATGAAACTCTCCCGCTGGCATGCTAGAATTCCAGTGCTGTCCCTCTGTCTTGGCACTTGTAGCACCCTAACCAAGCTAAGTTCTCTTAATGCGCCCATTACCATGGTATCCAGGCTCCCCACCAGCCAAGGGCCTTCCCCAAGACCTGCTATGATGGAGATGCTGCCATCTGTACCGGTAACATCATAGCCCCCTGCCTGCCCCTGTCCTGTGCTCCTCTAGTGCGTCAGGGTCACCGGTTGCGTGGTGCCCAACAAAACCAACTGCTGAGTTCCCCGTGCGCACAGCTCTCTGGGTTCTTACCTTGCGGAGCAGCAGCCCGTGCGAGATGTTCTCCGACAGCATGAAGGCTGACACCAGGTGGTGGATCGGGCCTGCCTCCCCGCAGTGAGGGCGCAGGACAAAGGTGTGGAAGCCCCTCTTCCTGCAGAGAGGTTGCCAAAGGCAGGTCAGCGACTGGCCACTGCCCGTGGTGGGCACGGACCCACAGCACGTGAGCCAGGGAGCCACGGGGGCAGGGGATGCCGGGAACTGCCGCCACCCAAACGCAACCACCAGGAGCGGGCTGTCCTGGATAGGGAATCCCCGGACAGACCCTGCACTCTAAAAGGTGTCCAATACCCTCCTGTGTAATGCCCCAGCCACAAGGGGGCACTCCACAGCCAAAATGGTGTAACAGATAGCCCCCTGGCAGGACACGAACAGCTGGATTAGCAATGTCCTCCATGGGTTCCTGCAACCTGCCCAGAATTTCCAGGTGACCCTCCCAGTGCCGTGGGGATGGGCCAGGCAGGGCGAGAGGGCTCCCTCTACCTGCACAGATGACTCCACCCCCATTCGGGGGGGTCTCCTACCTGCGAAGGTGGTTCAGCACCGTCATGTTGGCGTACATATAGTACAGGTAGTAAGAGTAGGGCGGATTGTCTTCCTCGACCCAGGTCCCGGGCAGGGGGCTGTCCTGGTTGAAGATGCGATGCTCTGGCTTGGATTCGTCGTCCACGCTGTCAAAGCCCTCCACCTGCCGTGGGGAGGGGAGTGTGAGAAGCTGGGGGAGGAGCGCATGGCTCGGGGCAGGCAGACCTTCCCAGGGCTCCTTCCCAAGGCACCCCCACTGGAGGCAGTACTGTCGCCTCCCGGGTGACTACAGACGCCACACCCCAGCTGGTAGAAGAGGGACTGACGCGCCCAGGCCAGGGGCAGGGCACCACAGAAGCAGGAGCCTGATGGATTTCAGATCTGGCATGTTACCCTCCCCGAGAAGGCTCCTGTCTCCCCACAGAAGCACTTGACTGTGCCACATACACGGGCCCGTGCTGGCCATTCCCTGCTTGCCCTGCTGCCCCCAGCCCAATCCAGCCCAGTCCTCAAGCCTGTGGGCGGCACGCACGTGCTCCAGGAAGAGGTGTAGCTCCGGGTGGCTCGCAGGATGGATGGTGGCTTCGAAGAGGGGTAGGAAAATATTCTCCAGCATCTCCTGAAAGTTGGCCAGCTGCTTCTTGGTGCGGTACACATCGCTGTGAGAGACAGAGAGGGCCCACCCCACCCCGAGGGCAGGCTCAGACTGGGACGCCTCCCCACCATGGCCAGCTTGGCAGCTGGCTTCTTGGGACCGGATCCTGCTCCTGACTTCAATGGGGTTAGTGCTGATTTACACAGGGCAGGGCATCAGGCCACTAGCCCTGGGCAAATGGTCGTAGGATTCCTCTAGACTCTGGAGCCTGATTCCTCTCCCTGTCTCACACTCAGTTGTCAGTTCCCTCCCTTCCAGGCTCCTTCATCCTGCTTTCTCCCCCCATCCCAGCCCTCCCTCTGCTGGGTTCACCGACCTCCTGGGCCCTGGAACCAGGCTTCCCAATGAGCCTGATGCCTGCCTGGAGATGCAGGATGGCTCCCCCTCCAGCTGGATCCCTTATCATTTGGGTCAGGACACTGCCCCACTAGGGAGCTTCTGAACTGTCCAGGTTTAGCCAAGCCCAGGCCCCAGAGCAGGGCTACTGCAATACAAAGAATCATCCTTGTCATCCTTGGCTGGAAGGGTCAGTCCCTAGCATGAAGCCCACATGATCAGCTCTGCCTGGAGGCCCCTCCTGCTGCTCCAGCCCTGCAGACAGAGAATACTCACAAGAGGCGTGGCACCTGCACCAGCCAGCGCACGTTGTTGGAGTGCACCTTGTGGCTCACGGCCCACTTGGCCAGCTTGTCCCACTCGTCCCGTGACCGGCCGTATATGGAGAGCCGCAGCTCTGCATTCTGATACTTGCTCTCCTCCAGGTCGGACATCACCTCCTGCAGAGAGGGTAACACGCACGTTTGCCATGGGAAGTGCCCTCGCAGCCAGTGGGCTGGCTTGGGAAATGCACGCCTTGGCTCGTGATACATGAGGAGACACACGCACATGCGACATGAGGAGACACACATGTCCGTGCACACCTCAGCTTGCAAAACAGCAATGCAAGAGCGTGCCTGGCCTTGCAATGTGGACATCTGCACATTTTGCTTCCCAAATCAAAGGCACATGTGTGGATGCTACAGTGATGTAAGACCCCCCCCTACATGCAGCTCATGAAACATGAGACTCTCCCCCCTACACACACACAAACAAGCCTCACTAGGGGAGACAGCCAGCCCCAAATCAGGCACATCCTATATGCCCCCCACCCTCCACGCCCTCACACATTTTCACCCCCAAGAGGTTCTCTTCTCTGGATGCCCCACCCCCTGCTCCCTCAAACAGTCTCTGCTTAGCTCTGTTTCCACCCTGAGACCCCCGTCTCTATGCTGCTGTTCCCCGACACCCGGCTTTGCAAACTTGTCAACAAGACTGAGCAGACCGGACACTAAATCCACTCACTGTTCACAAGTGGGATCAAGCAAGAGACAGATTTGAACAGTGAGCCGGTGCCAGGGAAGGAGGCACCATTGCCAGGCTGCACTAGCCCTTGGTGATCCTTCCCCCATGACAGAATTGCACTTTGGCTTCCTTCTCAGGCTGCCTGCTCAGGGGGGCTGGCAGGTGAAGGCGAGCGGGGCCGGTCTCCATAGCAGGATGGCAAAGGTGCCAGGGCCCAGGGGATGCCCCTCCTGGGAGCAAGGGCCCGGAGGCCGCTCTTACCTTGATGATGTGAGCGAAGTACTTCCCCGAGACCTGGTTGTCCGTCTTGATGAAGATCTCGCGCAGGATGGACTCCCCGATGGGGTTGTACTTGGTGTTGAACTTGTCAAAGCGGTGGAAGGTGTTACGGTCCTGCCGCCGAAGCAGAGGGACACGTCAGCGCACAGGCAGCCAGGAGAGGAGCACGTGCAATCCCATGCCCAGTGACCACACTGTCCCTCCCTGGCTCCCAGCACAGCAAGTCTGCAGAGACCCATCCTCTGAGTGCCCATCCCTTGGCAGGGGCGAGCATCCCCTGCCTCCAGCGCCTTCTCCCCCAGACCTGACATCATCTTCTCCCAAGGGGCCCTGGCTGCCCCGGTCTCACAGAGAGGATCCCATTCAGCTCAGTAAAGGCTGGAGCATCCTCTTGCCTCAGCCACAAGACGTCCCTGCAGGCCAGTGCTGGGACAGCGAAGGAGCTGGCCTGAGGAGGCATGGGGTGTGGGAGCCTCAGCTCAAGAGCCACGTCCCTTGGGGAGCACAGTGGGGCAGGTTCTACCCAGAATGGGTTTGCTTTCCTGTGCTGCACCTTTTCCCGACATTCCAGGTGGGAGCCACAGTACTGCCCAGAGCAAAAGAGGCCATTCCCAGAGGGCAGCAGAGCTGGAGCACCTCCCGAGGGCAGCGTACCGCATGGACGTCCAGTGTGTCCACACTAAGGTCGTAGGCTGTAAGGTTCATGGTCTCGAAGACCTCCTTCAGGGTCTGCTCCTTGCCCTTCTCCACGTGCACGATCTCGTCCAGGTGCTTCTTCATGGTGCGCTTGATGAAGCGCAGCAGGTGCTTCTGGTTCATGCAGGAGGAGGCGTGGATGTGCGTGTCCACCTGTGCGGGGGGAGGGACACACGTGACCAAGGCCCAGGGCCTAAGACCTCAGCCCTCCCACCAGTATGGGCTGGGAGCAGGAGCCCTTGACCACTAGGTTGGGACCCAAGCCGAGATCAGCAGGACCTGAAAGCCATCACTGCCTGATGGGTCTCAGTGGGGAGGTGCTCATGGCCCCAGCACAGCAGAGAGGACAGGAACTGACCGGGCCACAGGGGCTGATGCAGGCTGTCCCTGCAAGCTGGGAGGAGCTGGCAGTGCTGCTGGCCAAGCCCGGGGGACAGAGGACCTCCCTTCCTAGGGCAATCAGACCAGCGAGGAATTTGCTTGGCTGCATGGGATGATGCCTTTGGGAACACAGGGCTGGGGTGGGCTCCGGCCCTGATAGTACCTTGCGGATGTTGTAGAAGTCCCGGTGGGGGACCTTCTTCTGAGCCGCCAGCTCCTTCATCTCGTTGAGCAGGACGTGCATCTGGAACTTGGAGCTCAGGTACTGCAGCCGCCGGTAGCAGAAGGATTTTCTGGACAAGGGAACAGGTGATGGATCTGGGGTCTCTGTTCACAAGGCCCTGGGCCTAAACCCCCTTCACTGCAGGGCAGTGGTTGTCTAGTGGGTAGAGCAGTGGACTAGGACCCAGGAGTCCTGGGTTTGATCCCTGGCTCTACCCCTCTGGGGCCTTGGTGTTATTAACGGCAACTCTTGGGCTGGAGTCTGAAAAGAGGGCATCTTGTACCGCCTGCAGCCTGAGGCTGGACCAGTCCCATTCACACACGAGGCAGCCCTCGGTTCAGCTCTGCAGCTGTAACGGAGCAGCAGCCAGCCCGAAAGAGGGGCCAGGCAGCCTCATGGGTGGGAGCAGCTGCCTAAGCCGTGCAGCCCCAGGGGAGTGGGCAGGAAGGGAAGCTGCTTTGCTTACATGGGGCCATTGATGATCAAAGCCATCAAGACGTTCATGTCGGCGATGAACTCCTGTAGGTCGGGGTACAGCAGGTCCAGCTCTGTGCTCCTGCGGGAGGAGACGGCACAGGGCCGGTCACACCGACATGTCACACACAGTCATGGGGGCAGGGAAAGGGAGCAGCCCAGGGCAGGGCACCCAGCTGGCATGTGGGAGACCCAAAGTCAAGTCCCTGCTCCAGGAACTATTTACAAGGTGGCCAAGCTCCAGAGGAGAGAGAGAGAAAGCCCCACCTAGAGTACCCTATAGCTCCATGGCTAGGGCACTGCCCTGCAATTCAGATCTTTCACAAGGGCAGGGGAGTTAATCCAGTGCACAGGCCCCATTCACAGGGGTTGTTTCCAACCATCTCCCCAAACCCTCAAGCCATTTCAAATGGCAGTGTTATTTGTCACCTTCCCTCCCAACCCCCCTTGGGAGTGTTGCTGGAGGCTGTTAAGCAGCAGCTACACCCACCCCAGAGGTGGCTGCCCTTAGATGCTAAGTGAAGTGACAGTTCACAGGGCTCCCTGGGATCTTTCGATGCAATGTAATAAAAACCTTCTCTGAATAATATTATTCCTCCCAGGAGAGGCAGTGCCGCTCAGTGCTTAGAGCCCGGGCTGGGACCAGGGGCTGGGCTCTGTCCCTGGCTCTCTGTGTGACCTGAGGAAAGCCAGCCAGCCAGCCTTGCAGAAGTGGAGTGAATGAGAGGAAGAAACCCCAAAGAGATGGCCAGGAAAGGCCACCCTGCTGGCCCCAGGCTAGCCCCAGGAAGGCAGAAGGCAAAGGGCACCTGGTATCCAGATGCAAAAGGGGCACTGCACGTGCCACGCAATGCAGTGCCTCAGAGAGCCTGCTGGAAAGGGGCGGGATTGCCCACGGGCAGGGCTCTCATTCCATGTGCCCCAACGAGGCTGCTTCTCCAGTACAGACCTGCCTCCTTTCAGACCCCCCAGCCCTTGCTCCTCGCCTTGCCAAGCACACGGGTTACACCTGTGTTCATACCCGGAAGCCCTCCCACCTGTGCCTCCCCCTCCCTCACCTGTCCACGACATCGCGCTTGGTGTAGACGTGGATCACACCACTGACCATCCTGAGGCCGAAGCCCAGGTCGGCCGGCATGGCCTCAGGGAGGCAGGTCTCGTAGGGGTGCTGGTCTGTGAAGGGGGGGTGCACAGGAGCATCTGCAAACAGGAGGACCAGCAGCGCAGGGAGTGTTCATACTGGGTTGGGGTCTGGACAGCACCTAGTGCTAGCCTGGGACCAGGTCCCTCGTGGAGCTCCAGGGCAAGGCAAAGGCGGTGAGCCTGAGAGCAGGGCTCCCCAGTCCAGATATGTCACTCGCCTGCTCAATGCCACCCCCGCCCCCCAGGACTCCCTCCATCTCGCAATCCAGACTTTTGCCCCTTGCCCCCAGCAGGGACCCTCTTCCCTCAGGGCCCTTATCTGACTCCCCTCACAAATGTCCCCTCCGACCACCCCCTTTGAATGAACAGGGCAGGGGGAGCATGACCAGGATGTAAGTGCCAGTACGTGGGGAAGGGACGGGTCACCCAGTGAGCCAAAAGCTAGCTCGACATCCCCCGCCCCCCCGGGCAGGATTGTTCCAAGGGATGAGGCTTCTTCTCCTCTCCCCCACTCCCCCCAGGAGTCCATTCTGCAGCCTTATGGGAACTGAACCACAGAGCCCTGCTCAGGTCCCCACCAGCTCACCCTCTCCTAGCACCCATCGCGCTCCCACCCTGGGGCACCTCGGGGTTTAACCTGCCGCTTGTTGCTCCCCTGCCCACCGCAGCCCTGGCTTCACCTGCAGCCACAGGGGTCTCTGGGATCTCCTCATAGAACCGGGTCTCCAGCGGTTTCCCGGAAAGCTCCTCCAAGAAGCGGGCGGTGGTCTTGCAGAAGCTCTGCAGGGAGAGCCCCATGTACTTCTCCCGGATGAACAGTGCCTTCACCACGCTTTTGGCAGCATCCAGCAGGTCTGTGAAGGGCACCTGGAGGGCGAAGAGGAGACACGGGCTCTAGCCAGGGTCAGGCCCACGGCTTGGAACCAGCCTGGGCAGGTTTCCATGGATGAACATGCTCCATGCCCCAAACTGAGGTCTGGGAGGATCCATGCTATGGGGCATGCAGAAAGATGCGACTGTCAGCGCTTTAAGGGGCTAGAATAGGGCCTGGGTTTTCCCTAAGGGGAGGAGGGAAAATCTTGCTCATATGTAAAGGGTTAAAAAATGATCAGTAGGTTTGGGATCCGGAAGCAACTTTTCTTCAGTAATATCCTGCAGCAGCAAGTTCCGCAGGTTAACAATACATGGTGGATTTAAAATAATAATAGTTTTAACATAGTAAGAGTTTCATTCTTTTTAAATGTTACCTTTTCATTTCACTGCGCTCTCTCTCTCTCTCTCTCTCTCTCACACACACACACACGTTTTTCAGAGCTACCAGACCCAACCGGTCACCTCTTCATTTCCTATCTTAGGGTTTTCCTCAGCCACCCTAGACAGAAGCCATCAGCCTCTCTATTGCAGGAGTTGTGCTAGGATGCAGTGCCTCCCACTACCTGGGTCTCTTCCTTGGATGCTGGTGCAGAGCCAGCCCGAGAGGATGCACAGGGGGCTGTGGCCTGAAAATTAACTCTCTTCTTCGGGCCTCAACCAAGAAGATGAGAGGGGTCTAAGGATTCCCTAGAGGGGAGACTTGAGGGAAGAGAGGGCGCGTTCCCACATCCTCAGCTCCAATCACCATCTACCCTTCTCCTGTAGCAGGGGAGCCTGCTGGAGGGGTAAGACCAAAGCCTGTCTGGCCCAGGAGACATTAATCCCAGCCCTAGGCCAGCAGCAAGTGGGAGAGAGATGTGTGGGGGGAGCTCTATTCCCCTTCCCCAAGACTCCTCTCCACTCCTTGTATCATTGCAGCCTGCTGAGCACATATGCCCACTCCATCTCTGCTGCACGAGAGGATCTGTGTACAGACATATCCTCCTGAGAGTGTAACACACCCACACAGAGGGAAACCCTCTGCTGTATCTATCGCTGACTGGGGAGTCATCTGGACGGGCACCAGGAATCTTGTGAACGAGCAGGAAGGCGTGTGGCTGAGGCTGCAACAGCAACGCTGCCTTGGCAGTTTAACGTCCCCATCGTGGATGTGTGTACAAGTTAGTAATCTCCCACACAGAGAGCGTATACGTTACAAACGCACTGCCGGACAGACGTGCGAGCTCCCACGCTGAGAGCGTACATGTTACAGATCCAGTGCCGGGTGCCGTTTGATCTCCCACATAGAGAGAGTGCACGTTATAGACGCACTGCAGGGTGCCGGGCAATCTCCCATGCAGACAGCATACAGGTTATAGACACGCTGCCGAGTGCCATGTGATCTCCCATGCAGAAAGCGTACACGTTACAGATGCGCTGCCGGGCGTGTGTGCAAGCTCCCACGCAGAGAATGTACATGTTATAGACATGCTGCCAGGCGCCAGGCGATCTCCCACGCAGAGCGCGTACACATTACAGATGGGCTGCCAGGTGGGCGGCCGATCTCCCACGCAGAGAGCGTACATGTTATAGACAAGATGCCGGGCACCTTGTGATCTCCCACGCAGAGAGCGTACACGTTACAGACACGCTGTTGGGTGCCGGGTGATCTTCCACGCAGAGAGCATACATGTTATAGACGCACTGCTGGACAGCCGCGCGAGCTCTCACGTTGAGAGCGTACATGTTACAGATCCAATGCTAGGTGCCTTGTGATCTCCCACACAGAGAGAGTACACGTTATAGATGCACTGCCGGGCGCCGGGCAATCTCCCACGCAGAGAGCATACAGGTTATAGACACGCTGCCGGGTGCCATGTGATCTCCCACGCAGAGAGCGTACATGTTACAGATGCACTGCCGGGTATGTGTGCAAGCTCCCACGCAGAAAGTGTACATGTTACAGACGCGCTGCCAGGCGGGCGGCCGATCTCCCACGCAGAGAGCGTACACGTTATAGACACGATGCTGGGTACCGTGTGATCTCCCACACTGACAGCGTACATGTTACAGACGCGCTGCCGGGTGATCTCCCAGGCAGAGAGCGTACATGTTACAGATGCGCTGCCTGGTGGGTGGGCGATCTTCCACGCAGAGAGCGTACATGTTACAGACATGCTGCCAGGCAGGTGATCTCCCACGCAGAGAGGGTACACGTTACAGATGTGCTGCCAGGCAGGCGTGCGATTTCCCATGCAGAGACTGTGTACATTATAGACGTGCTGCCACGAGATGTTCTGGCCCTTGGGGCTTTGCAGACTCTCTCTGGATGCTCTAACTTCCCATCTGTGGTCCTTTTCAGCTTGCTGTCCATGTTTTCTGCCTGGCACATTCAGAGGCAGATCGAGCCAACAGCCAACAAGGTAAAGGTGATGGGAGATAAGGAATTAGAGGATCAGGAAGAGAAACAGGAATCACGCAGCCCTGGAGGACGCTGAGTAGCGGAGGACTGTATTGGCTACACAAATCACAACACAGTACATTGCTCTTTTCTACTCATGGATCATAACATGCTTTTCCAGGATTAGTACATTGAGCCTTGCAGGGGAGAAGAGGGAAAAGGACTAGAGAAAGGCCGAGGCAATAGGCCCATTTCCTGGAGCGTACCATTGCAAAGGCTCTTAGGGTCCATCTACACAGTAAGCAGTGAGTCTCAGAGCTCAGGTCCACAGGCTTGGGTCCACGGAGTTCACACTCCAGTGATAAAATTAGCTGTGTAGACATTCAGGTTGGCACTCAGGCTCTGAAACCCACCCCCCTTCCTAGGCTTCAGAGCCCAAATCTCTATCCAGCTGCTTTAGGGTCATAGCGTGGGCCCGACGAACCCCGCTGACCATGGCTCTAAGACACACTGGCACAGGCTGCTGCTCGCCATGTAAACGCAACCTAAGACCACAGGACGGCCTGGCCTGGCGAGCTCCTGTTACTAGTGTGTGCACAAGCACACGCATAGGATCTGATCCAAAGCCCATGGAAATTATAGGCTCCCGGGTCCAGATCCCCAAAGGTATTTAGGCATCTGATTCCCATTGGGGAGTTACCTAAACTCCTCTGAGGATCCAGGCCCTGCTGACTCCAGTGGGTGTCAGAACAGGCTCACAGTGGGCTGGGTTTCTAGAGACATTGTCCAGAAGAAAATCATGGCCAGATCCTGAGCTGGTGGTCAGTCAGTGGAGCGACATCAATTTCCACCAGTGGAGAAGCTGGCCCCTCATATTTTAAAACTTCCTCTTGCTCCTAACAATACTTTATAGAGGATTCAGCCGTCACTTGCTTATTTACATTTGCTATCAGTTTTCTCTTTGCATTTCCCTTCCTAGATTAATCAGGTTTGCTCTCTGATCCCCATGGGTTGTAGTCAGGTGCCCTGTCCTGCCTGCGATAGGTTAAATTATGGACAAATAACCCCTCACCTTTAAATACAGGAACACATCCAATCGAGAGCAGGTTTGGTAAAACCCATTACAGCGGGGGCCAGGTCCCTTTCCGCAATACTAAAGGCTAATAAAGGAGCACTGGATTCTACCAGCCATGTGATGGAAGCAACTGGCACCGTACAGGCCAGAACTCCTTAGCCAAATCACACTGCTGCACAGCAATATGCCGCGGACGGGAAGATGCTCGGAGGGTGGGTACCCATTGCTATTTCGGCAAGGGGAACTGTGCTAGGAACTACTTTTAGATGTCACCTTGATCCAGTGGGAAAGGGGACAGGGAGAGAGACGAACGGGCCACATCCTCCACTGATGTAAACTAGCATCACTCTGTTAATTCCAATGGGGCTGTGCCACCGCTGCCACCATGTCAGGGTCTCTTTGAACTTTAGCGTCCAGAAATTGGGGACCTGCATGTCCCTTCAAAGCTTAATTCCTAGCTTAGATCTTGTAGTGCTGCCACCAACCAAAATATAGTGTTTGGTACACTCCTTGTCCCCCCAAAACCTTCCCTGGGGAGACCAAGACCCAAACCCCCTGGGTCTTAAAACAAGGGGAAATAAACCATTCCCCTTCCTGGGTTACCCTGAGAGATACTGTGATTCAAACTCCTTGAATCTTAAAACAGAGAGGAAATTCACCTTCCCCCACCACCCTCCTCCTTTCCCCCACCAATCCCTGGTGAGTTCAGACCCAGTTCCCTTGGGTCTTAAACAAGGACAAAATCAATCAGGTTCTTAAAAAGAAAAACTTTTAATTAAAGAAAGAAAAAGTAAAAATGATCTCTGTAAAATCAAGATGGAAAATGTTTACAAGGTCTCAGCTTTACATAGACCAGAGGGACTCCTTCTTCACTAGCAGAAGATACATGTTACAGCAAACAGAGGTAAAATCCTTGCAGCAAAACACACATTTGCAAATAAAGAAAACAAACATAAATCTAATCCGCTTTCTATCTATTACTTACTATCTTGAACCTGAGAGACTGCTTCAGTAAGATTGGAGAAATCTGGTTGCACTTCTGGCTTCTCTTAATCCCAAGAGAGAACAAAGAACAACCCAAAAAGCACAAACAAAAACTTCCCTCCACCAAGATTTGAAAGTATCTTGTCCCCCGATTGGTCCTCTGGTCAGGTGTCAGCCAGGTTCACTGAGCTTGTTAACTCTTTACAGGTAAAAGAGACATTAACCCTTAACTATCTGTTTATGACAACTCTGTTGATTCCAATGGGGCTGTGCCAATTTACACCAGCTGGGGATGTGGCCCAGGGATTGGCGGCCCCGAATGGAGTTCAAGAGGATCCCACGAGGATCTCACTGGATCCTGCTGGTTCTGGAGAGGGGAGGGCCAGCCCCTGGCTCAGGTACTCAGGGGCAGATGTGCTGCCCATCACCCAAGACAAGGGGATTTGGGGATAGATGTGTGGCCCAGCCCTCAAGACCGGGTGCAGCGAGGTGCCAGGTGACATGGGCAGAGGTGTCTCAGGGCATGTCCATACCACAAGAGAAGGTGTCATTGTGGCACGAGCCGGCATACCTGCACCAGCTGTATTAATGCTAACAGCGCAGCGAGGACGTGGTGGTGCGGGCCAGTCACCTGTAAAAGCCCATCACAGACTCAGGGGATGTACTCGGGTTGCTAGCCCGTGTCAGGGTCTGTGCTGTTGGGTCTTCATTGTTATTGTTACCCACGCTAGATCACAGGTGTGGTCAGACCTTCACCTGCAGCACAGACGTACCTCAGAGAGGGTAGGGGGACTGGCAGGCTCAGGGAAACCAGAGAATGCAACACAGGGGGTGTCAGTTCCAATCCCACCCCAGGTCCCTGCAGCCAGCCAATCCCTGTCACAAGGAGCCTTTCCCCTCTAAGGAGCACTGGCTCTGGTCCAGCCCCAAGTCATAGAATCACAGAATCTCAGGACCAATCCTCAACTAAATCATCCCAGCCAGGGCTTTGTCAAGCCTGACCTTAAAAACCTCTAAGGAAGGAGATTCCACCACCTCCCTAGGTAACCCATTCCAGTGCTTCACCACCCTCGTAGTGAAAAATATTTTCCCTAGTACACCTCTACCCCGATATAACGCCACCCGATATAACACAAATTAGGATATAACGTGGTAAAGCTGCGCTCCGGGGGGGTGGGGTTGTGCACTCCGGCGGATCAAATCAAGTTCGATATAATGCAGTTTCACTTATAACACAGTAAGATTTTTTAGCTCCCGAGGACAGCGTTATATCAAGGTAGAGGTGTATCCAACCTAAACCTCCCCCACTGCAACTTGAGACCATTACTCCTTGTTCTGTCATCAGGTACCACTGAGAACAGTCTAGATCCATCCTCTTTGGAACTCCCTGTCAGGTAGTTGAAAGCAGCTATCAAATCCCTCCTCATTCTTCTCTTCTGCAGACTAAACAATCCCAGTTCCCTCAGCCTCTCCTCATAAGTCATGTGCTCCAGCCCCCTAATCATTTTTGTTGCCCTCCGCTGGACTTTCCAATTTTTCCACATCCTTCTTGCAGTGTGGGGCCCAAAACTGGACACAATACTCCAGATGAGGCCTCACTAATGGCGAATAGAGGGGAATGATCATGTCCCTCAAGCTGCTGGCAATGCCCCTACTTATACAGCCCAAAATGCCGTTGGTCTTCTTGGCAACAAGGGCACACTGCTGACTCATATCCAACTTCTCGTCCACTGTAACCCATAGGTCCTTTTCTGCAGAACTGCTGCTTAGCCACTCGGTCCCTAGTCTGTAGCAGTGCATGGGATTCTTCCGTCCTTGTTGAACCTCATCAGATTTCTTTTGGCCCAATCCTCTAATTTGTCTAGGTCCCTCTGTATCCTATCCCTACTCTCCAGCCTATCTCCAGTCACTCCCCTCCTCCTAGTTTAGGGTCAAGTCGGAGGGGAGTGACTGGCTCCTTGTCCTTGTTGAACTTCTTTGAGAGAGAGAGGGAGGGTAACCCAAGTAACCCTTAGTTCCCACTCCCTGCAGGCAGCCCCTTGTGCCAGGCAAACTCACCCCACATGTCTCTTCCCCGGAGATGGTGACCCTCTGGAACTCTCTCTCCAGCAGCACATCCCTCTCCTTGGGGAGATGATCCACCAGGTTCTCGTTCTGCTCCTTGTATAGCCTGGGGGAGGGAGGGGGGAAGAGATGCGTCAGGGGGCAATGGCGGGTGTCTGGCCCTGGCCATGCCCCAGCTCCCTATCACTTCCACACACACCCATGGAGCTATCCAGAGACAGACACACGACACAGGGAGATGTGCAAACACAGACTCAACCCCGCAGGGGGAGCTTCCCTGGGATCTCAGCAGCCACATAGCAGCAACGATGTGCCCACTGTGACCCAGTAACCAGATTCACAGCTCAGCCGCTCTGTGCACCAGGGAGCTGGCGCTCAGCTGAAGAGAGAAGCCAATCCCCAGCTCAGTGCCACCTCCTGGGACGCAATCTGTAGTGAAGATGCCGCTCAAGAAGGTCCCATTCACTGGGCATCAGGACTCAGCTTGGCTGCTGGAGGTTGAGTTACTGGGAACCTGGCTCTGGACTGAGCACCCTGCCCTGGGCAGCTCAGCCCAGGAACGCACGAACAACGAGGGGGACATAAACAAACTGCAACAGAGACAAGAAGCAGCGCCGGTAGCCCTCTGCGGCATCTGGAATCAAAGGCAGGTGGGAAAGGGAGCTCAGAGCTAGGGAGAGTGCCCGGCAGGAAGAGCGATCCAGCCAGCCCGGCATCCCTGAGGCAGGCACCTTCCCCTAGAGGGCACGGAAGCAAAATCCACCCCATTGCACCAGCGAGCCTAGAGCTGTGGGATCACCAGCTTTCATCACAGGGATGCCAGCTCTGCCTGCCTTCCCCACCCTAGAGAGCAGGCCTTTGGGGAGCTTAGCTGCTCCCCAAAGAGCACACCTCATTCATCCCCCTTCTCCTCCAGCTCACACTCCTTCTCCCCTAGCTGCGTCCCTTCTTCCCTATCCCTAGAGGAAGCGGCTCCCTCCTTCCCTATCCCTCCTTAGTGGCTCCCCAGAAGGATATGCATGGCTCCATCCCTTCCTCTTCCACTCCCCCATCCACGCCTGGCTACCTGCAGAGCCTCCAGTACACACCATCACTCAGGAATGGGAGAGGGTGCAGGAAATCCCCCAGGTTGGCCCCTTTGGCATCAGCTACTGCAGGAGTGACCAGAGCTCTCAGAGCTCATTTGTGATGTCCCCCACAATCCTGGTGGATCCCCTAGAGCAGGGGTAGGCAACCTATGGCACGCGAGCTGATTTCACACTGCCCGGGTCCTGGCCACCAGTCCAGGGGACTCTGCATTTTAATGTAATTTTAAATGAAGATTCTTAAACATTTAAAAACCTTATTTACTTTACATACAACAATAGTTTAGTTATATATTATAGACTTATAGAAAGAGACCTTGTCAAAATGTTAAAATGTATTACTGGCACGAAAACCTTAAACTAGAGTGAATAAATGAAGACCCGGCACAGCCTTTCTGAAAGGTTGCCGACCCCTGCCCTAGGGAATGCTGCTCCCCAGCCAGGCTGGGATCAGGTGGAGCCCCAGCCCCCAGGGCGCACCCAGCTCACCCCAAGTCGCTGGCGGAGGGGGAAAAGCCAGACACTCACTGTAAGTCAGCAGCACTGTCAATTTTCAAGAAGTCCTGTTTGGCTCTGAGTAAAATGTCGGGTTCTAGTCTGAGGACACATGGGAAGCAAAGGCAGAGGCAGGGGCAGATGGATGGACGAACGGAGACAGACAGGGAGGAGAGAGGAAGAAAGGAAACACGGGTGTTAATGCAGAAACCAGCACCAGGCACCACAGACACAACCAAGTAAAACTCATCGGGATGGGAAAGGGGACCCTGGAGCGAAGAGACCCAAGAGTGCCCAGGATGCCTGTGGGACCAGAGAAGGACCAGGGCTGGGGGACCCAGGAGAGCCATAGCAACCCGAGAGCCCAGCCCCTCCTCCCCTAAACTCCACCCAGCTCTGTTCTTTGGGGTGCTGGCAAGCCTGAGGCTCGAGCGAGGCAGGAGAGACAGAGCTTGCTTTGCCTGACAGACGGGGTGGGGACAGTGTGTTCAGCTAACACCCCAGCGGGGACCACCAAGGAACCCCAGGATGCTTCCGGCTGCACAAACTCCAGGCAGGATCGGGCAGCCTGGGGCTGCCAGCTCTGCACAAACACCTGCTCCAGCCAGAGGCTCACCCTGCTCCTGGGTTGCCCATAAGCTGCCCTGCTGGGCTCCATGGCAGCAGACCTGGCCTGAAGACCGAGCAGGCAGGTCTAAGAACAATCCTGAAGGCCCTGGGGGTGTATGAGCGATCCTGGCTGGGGTGCAGTGAGTTTCTCAGGCCCCTGACCAGTCACATCTCACAGCTGGCCTTGGAAGGGACCCTCCCCCCTTGTCTAATCCCAGCTCCCTGGTGCACTGGTGGAGCCGGTTAGCCGTTAATTCAATGATACTCCCTCTGCTCTGCCCCAAGCAGGGCATAATGGGATCAGGACCTAGAGAGACGTGGGGAAATGGGGACAGAGTGGGGGCATCGCCTTACTTCACGTCCTGGCTGATCTGCCGCTCCAGCCGCTGGCGCCTTTCCTCCAGCTGCTCAATGGGGCTGTCCTCGGGGAACTCGTACGGGGCGCTGCGCATGTCGCTCTCCACCAGCGAGCGGGAGAACAGTTCCTGTGGGCAAAGCAGCACAGAACAAGGCATGAAGGGAGCTGCCAGCACGGCCTTCAAATCATCCCCGCCCAGCACATCGTGGCCTATCGCTGGCATGCAGCAGCATGACGAGCTCCTCCCATCCTCAGCTGGTGCAGGGAAGCCACCAGAGGCTTACCAGGGGATGCCAGATTTCCCAGCAGCAGGGCAGACATGCCCCAAGGCACGACAAGTGAGTCCGCAAATGAGGGTGGGGGTGGGGGGGGGAGGAAATAGACGAGCAAGCAGAGATTGCCTGGCTCAGGGCAATGGGAACCAGCCACAGGAGAGCAGCTCAAAGCCAAGGCAGGCCAGCATTGACGGAGCCTCAGTGCAGGTGCCGGGGAGTTAATGTCTGTCTGTTGTCAGAAGGGCCACAGGTATCCCCTCTACCCCAAAAAGTGGCCTCTCTGGAGTGGGGCAGCATGGAGGAAGGCACCAGCTGCTGCTGCCCCTTCAGAGCCCAGGGCTGCCAATCCAGCATGAGTCACAGGCTGGCACTAAACTTGTTCAGGACGCTTGTTCAAAGCAGAGAGGAGTTGGTGAGGTTTGCCTGGGAGGCTCAATACACACGAAGGGGATGGGGGTGGGACAGACTGATCAGACAGCTCTCAGCATTCCTCTCCTCCTCCCCCACATGTGGCCTGCCCAGCCCAGCTGCCTCAGGCTCTGGGCTCCTGACAGGATCATTGATCCCTCTCAATTGGATGATGATAAATCTGCACCCGGCAGTCAGGGTGTTGCTGATCAATGGCTTTTAGCATCCTGGCCATGAGGCGCAGGGCCCCACGGCCGTGCCTCAGTGGATTCCCGTCAGGACCTGGCTGTGTGAGGGAGCATGGTCAGTGATTGATGCCACGACAGCGCTCGCTTAGGGACATGTCTCCCCACTGAGAGCGCCCTGAGGCCGCCGTGCCGTGCCTTGAGCAGAGAGAAATGCAGCTCCAGGCTGAGTCGAGCCTGCTCTGCAGGGATCTCCCTGGTGCCTCAGAAATGCTTTGGGGCAAGGAGGTGCCAGGCTCCCTGGGACACATTCGGCCTCATCCAGAAAGGAGATGGGCAGATATTAGATGGAGTGCTAATGAGGCTCTTGCCTGGGCACACAGACTGATCATTCCTGAGCAATCTTCAGGCTGGCCAGCCAGGAGCCCATAGGGCCGGAGCTGCTGCCTTCCCCTGCTTTCTTACTGCTCTCTTCCCCTGCCATTCCCCGGGACAGCCACTAGCACCAGAGCCCCTCAGTCACAGCAACATCCACAGAGGCCAGCAGCCCCGCAGTTTGCAAACATCCCCCAAAGAGCCCTAGGTCTAACTCTCCTTCTAAACAGCCAGCTGATGTCTGCCTGCATTGGTTCCATTCAGGAGGGAGAGGGGGCCAGGCTGTGAGCGCCATCTCACGCTCCGCCACCGTTTCCCAGAAGCCACTGGGGTCAAGGCGACTGTTTTGGCCAAGCCAGCATGGGGCTAGAGGACTATGATGTGCCTAAGGGGCTCGTACCAAACATTCCGGACAGGAGACGGGCAGAAATGTCCCAACAGCTCATGGCTGCTGAGGAGTCACCCACAGTTCTGAAAACCTGTTTTGTCAGGCTGAGCCCTGGCAAACTCAATGTACCGGGACACTGGGAGACAGAGGCTGAGGGAAAGCGGGCTCCTGCTCATTCCCCTGATTTGGGGACCCCTCCCTGGCTTTGCTTTAAGGGGACTACAAATGGGAGACAGTGGGATGGAAGGGAAGGGAAGGGAAAGAACACAAAAAGATGATGGATGGAGGTGTATAGGGATGGATAGCTAGAAGGGCCTGTAGAATGGGGTGGAATGGCTGGCTGGACCTGGAGAATAGGGTGGGATAGATGGCTGGCTGGGTGGGTGGGAAGGCCTGGAGAATAGGGTGGGATAGATGGATGGATGGGTGGGTGGGTGGGAAGGCCTGGAGAATGCGGTGGGGTGGATGACAGAGGGATAGATGAATGGATGAGTGTGCATGGGATGGGAGAGAGAGATGTGCATGGGATGGGATAGGGATGGATAAATAGATGGGGAGTTTGCATGAGATGGAACAGACAGCTACCTCAGCGATTTCCTTGTACTTGCCATCCATGGAGGTGCGCAGGTCGACAGGGAATTGCTTCAGGCAATGCAGAGTCCCTGGCAGGGAGTGAGCAGACTGCAGTGATCGAGGCCCCAGCCCACCATGGATCTCTGTGGAAACACAGTTCAGACCAGTCAGCCAGGGAAGGGAGGGTGTGGTCTGCACGGCCCAGTGAGCAGTAAATGCCAGCCACACAAAGGGGCAGACTTTAGCCAGAGTTTAAAAAAAAAAGGGGGGGGGGAGTGGAGGAAAAATACACTCTCCCCCCCAGGGGGGGAAAAGAACCAACCCTGGAGTTAGCACAGTAGGGATCAGCGAGGAGGGTCTCTGTGTTTGTACAGTACCTGGCACAGCGGGGTCCCGGCCACAGCTCCTAAGCACTACTGTAACAATAGATAACCAACAATGCTACAACAGTGCCTGGCTCCCTTAGATCCTTTGCCTGCTATCACTGCAATCCGGTCTCTATTGGTGTAACATGGGCTTCCATTCCCATCACCGTGGCATCTGGGCACCTTCCACATCAAATCAACAGCACCAGCGAAGCCCCTAGCAGATGTCACGGAGTCTCAGGTATGCCTCCCTATTTCGGGGTAACAGCTCAGCTGGGGTAAGGATGGGATTTTATTTCTTTGTTTCAGGGTTTGGTTTGGTTTCTTTGCCGGAGTGGATGCTGGGGGGAAGGAGGCATTTAGGTCAATGGGGGGGGGGGGCAATAACAAGGGTACTACCCTTCACTTCCTTAGCTTTTTCAGGCCTCAATGCACTTCACAGCCACTCAGCAGGCGAGAAAGGGAGAGAGGGAAGTCTAATCCTCGTTTTACAGCTGGGAAACTGAGGCACGGAGTGACTTGCTCCAGATTACACAGCAAAGGAGAACCCAGGAGGCCTGATTCCTAGTCCCTCACTCTGACCTCCCATGTGAGGCAGCAATTCAGACATCTAAAGTATCCAGGCCGAGGTGTGTGAGTGAGCAACAAAGCACCCAGAAATATCTCAGCACATGCTGTCCCCCGCCCCCTAAAGCCATTCCCTTCCAGGGCACTGGATAGCTTAGAGGATTGGCAGTTCAGACACCATGGTAATAGAGGCTATATAAAAACCTAAGACAGAGGGGTAACAGGAGAAGGAGGCTCTCGCTGCTGGACTGCTGCTCCAAATCCAGTCCAGCCTGGCAGGAATGGGACAATGTTACCTTCTAATGGCTGGGTTAGTGGCCAGAATGAAATGGGTGCTGCGTCTTGCCCAGCCCCTAGGGAGAAACAGATGCCCACAGCACATTAACCAGCACTAACCGGCCCCCATGCCGCCAATGGTCATTTACAGGCCTCAATAGCAATCTGCACCAGGATCCCAGCATCTATTTAACCTCACAGCCTCCTCAAACTAGTTCAGCGTTGCTCCTGTCTCACAAATGGGGAGCCCGAGGCAGGGGGCCACATTTTCCAGTGCTCCGCTCCTAGTTTGGGAAGCCAATACGGGTGAGTGATTCCAGAGCCCAGTGGGCACCCAGTGTACTGAGTTCCCATGAGGGATGGGCCCTTTGGAAACCACTGGCTAGAGCAGAGAGGTGACTGGCCCAAGGTGACACAGGGACTCTGTGGCAGAAGCAGGAATAGGGCCCAGGGCCAGAGCACTGCCAAACCCACCAGACCATCTAATGTCTCCCAGAGAGGCCAGGAACTGAGCAGCGCACCTCGCCTCTCTTCCCTAAGCTGGTCCCACCAGGTCACAGTTTAGATGTTGTGAATGAGGAAGCTTGTCCTGTGCAGTCTATTTTGGGCCTAAGCCAGACCTTCAGCCCCCAGGGCTGTTGAGCCAACACTGAGCTCACTGCAAGGGTCTCTGGAGAGAATGCGCATGTAACAAGAACAACGTGGTCTCTGTTCTGCTACCCAGGAGAGGCTTGGGGAGAGAACTTTCTCCTGTCTCAGCCTGTCCGAATGAATATAAGCCCAGCAGTCAGTTCTCACACCAGGGGAAAGCAGGCACAGGACCACAGAGAACCTGAGGGTCTGTTTTAATGGGTGAACTGGCTAAAACTCCCTGGCCTTGAGATTTCCTGGGAATAGAAGTCACCTCCCTGCATCCTGGGCTGAGATAGCACAGCCACCTCTAGCTCCCACTCCACAGGCAGAGAGGGCAGTGCAGAGGAAAGCTATAAACAGTTCCAGACAGGAAGATTTTCTCACCCATCCCCCTACTCCTAAGCTACAGCGCTGCGTTAATTAGCCAGGTGCACTGCTGTTAGGCAGTGGGATGCTGAGCTCTATTGGCTAATGGGCCGATCTCATGGATCAAACTCTAAATTCCTTGAACATGAAAGTGCCAAATGTCAGGCACGCAGCAGAGAGAAGGAACGGATAATACTAGTGCAGCAGCGGCCAGGTGCTGGTTTCCTCACGCAACTGCTGCCACTTGGAATCACATGCCCACCTGCAAAAGGACTGTCACAAAACTGAGTAAGAAAAACAACACAGTCTCCCCAAGGAAAGGAATGGGAACCCCATCACCTGAGAATGGCCAGAGCCCTACTGGAAAGGCTGTCCCAGGTTCCCTCATGGAGCCTCCTCTTTCTTTCCAATCTCTCGCTAGAGGGGCAGACACATCCTGGCCTCTGGCTGGGAGAGAAGTGTATTACTTCTTTTCCACCCTCACCTGAGAACCTCCTGACTGCCAGGGCTGGCTCCAGGCAGCAGCCCAGCAAGCAGCTGCTTGGGGCGGCCAATGATGAGGGGTGGTACGTCCAGCTCTTCAGCGGCGGGTCCCTCAATCTCTCTCAGAGTGAAGGACCAGTCACTGAATTGCCGCCAAAGACTGAAGCAGTGGCGGTAGAGCTGCAGAATGTGATCGCGGCTTTTTCTTCTTCTTCTTCTTTTTGTTGCTTGGGACAGCAAAAACCCTGGAGCCGGCCCTGCTGACTGCTGAGGTGGTTCTGCTATTCTCCCTGTGGCAAGGGAGGTGTAGGTGGGGGGAGCAGAGGAGGTGAGAGAGACAGCTACTATTCTACTCTACCCAGCCCTCAGCTGATCCACTCCAGTACCTGCCTCTGCTCAGAGCTTCCCCAAACAGCAGCACAGAATGACCCTGATTCTCCCCCTCCATAGGATACTGAAGGGCAGCCCTGGAACTGACCAACATCTTGTTAATTTCACTCTGCAGCTGTTAGGCAAAGTTCTGAGCAGGGGCAGAGAAGCTGGAGCCTTCCATCTCTGTCTGTGCATCCACATTCCACTCAAGGGGGGTTCTTTCCATAGCTAAAAGCAAAACACACACATACACTCTAAATGAAAGCTTAAATTCTACAGAAGTTGGTTTCTTCTCCAAGCTCTCTGGGGAAACTCCTACTCGCTGCTGAGATGCAGATTAATTTGATCTCCAAAGCTGCTGGGGAGCTGCTCAAAGGATGTTTAACTGCTAAACAGAGACGATGGATGGGAGGGAGTTAAGAAAAAAATCAACACAATATGCAGAAGTGTACAGGGAGAGATGCTGCCATTGGGAAGAGATTCCCCACCCCTCTCAAACTGAGGAATCCACACCTACAGCAGGAGGTGCTGTGCTCTGAGGGCAATATCTTTCAGATAAGAAATGAAGCTGAAATCCTGGCTGCCTGGAGCTCCATTGCCTTCCCCCCTTCTGAGTTTCAACTCTTCTTCATTTCCTGTCCTTAGCAGCTGTGTAACATTGCCCTGCACCGTGAAACAACTGCTGTGAGCCACCCAAGAGGAGGCTGCATTGCAGCACCACGGGGGGCAAGGAGCAATTCTTGTGTATACTGCGTGTCAAGTGCTGTGGGATCCTTGGGGACGGAAGGTGCTGCTATTAGCATGCAAGCAATAGCCAACGTCCCCCCTTGCCTACCGGCTCAGTGTGTCTCGCTCAGAAGCCAGGGACACTTCCTACCCCTCTTAACTATCCAGTGGGTTTTGAAACCACTGCACTCACTTAGCAAGTCTGGGTGGGGAGACAAGGACTGGTTTAATCCCTTTGAAGTTACTCACCTCCTGAGATCACCGCTCTGGATATAAGTCAGGTCTCATTGGGAAACTAGGCTCTCTCACGCCAAAAGACTGAGCCCTTAGACACATTAACCCTTTTGTGTCTGGACTCTGCTTCATAGCAAGGTTATCACTCAATGGGGGTGTATTTGCTGCATGGGGCAGCCCTGGAGATGCCCATTTGGGGCTGCTGAAGAGGTTAAATCAGACCTTCAACCCAGGGCACTCCCTGGCTGAGTGCTGGCCCGGGTGGCTGAGGGGTGTTTGCGAAGGACCCTTCTGGAGCTCTCCTCTCAGGTCCCATGGCCAAGCCCTGGCACTGGCTGAAAGGAAAAGCTCCTTTTCCAGCTGTCAATGGCCTCACGTCTCCTAATGGTCTTCATGCACCGCGCACACCATCAATTCATTAGGTGAAGCAATTGGTGCTGGGCAGCCACAGCGGGGCCAGCCCCAAGGACAGGATTTGGCTAATCCAAGCCAATGAGGGCCAGGGTCTCTGGACCCCCAGCAACCCCTGGCTCTGCCTTCCCAGGGCAATGGCACGTGGACAGGGCCTGCGTCGGGACAAGCGCCCACTTGGGAAGCCCAGCGAGAGCAAATGTGTCGTTAGCTAATGAGTGTGCCACCGGGCCAGGTAGGGGCTGCAGCTCAGCGAGCCTCCAGGCAAGGGCCTCCAGTTCCACCTGGACTCCTTCAAATCACCACCATCAGTCTTTGGGGACCCCAAATCCTAGTGTGGCCATCTCACCTGGGAGGACCGGCAGTACTGCAGCAGAGCCCAAGCTGTCTCAGCAGCCCAAACTCCTTCCCTGCACCATGGCTCCAAATACTCCTGAATGCTCCTGCACTGCTCCCTCTTCCCTCAGCCAATCCTGCCCTCTGCAGCTGCATCTCCCCACCTGCGCTCCCCTTTCCCAACCTCCATCTGGGGGCGGGGGGTGAGGAGCTGCCTTTGCTGAGCACCTCCAGGGCCCTTTGGCCCTCATGGCGGCAGGGTGCAGGCCTCCCCAGCCCAGACCTGCTCCACGCAAGAAGTGTCCCTGGCTTCCACCAGCCAGTGCTGCTGGGTCTGTCAGCTGCTGCCTGCTCCACCCCCACCCCTTCTTCAACGGGCTGCCCCCACCACCCTCCAAAAATAATTGTCCAGCTCCAGAAGCCTGACACCACCCATGCAGTGACACAGAACAGAGCCTCTCTCCCACATGTGACTTACTGCCCCTGCAAATACCCCACTCCTATACCCCAGTCCCCCTCTGCCAATATTGCTGGGTCTGCTAGAAGGGTTTCCTCCCCAGCATCCACGGCACAGTGCCCCCGCACGGCTTCATCTCCCATCCCTCCTCACACCTGGTACCCCCCAAAACCTGCAGGCTCCTCTGCTCAGACACAACCCAGAGCTGCGACATTAGGGCCTCTCTGAGCCACTGCTTCCCAACAGAGCATCCCATCATCTCCTACCTGAGCACAGCTCAAGGGGGACAGCCCCTGGGGGGCTGATCAGGCACGGCTGCAGCAAGCGAGCAGCCTTGATCAGACGAGGGGCGATAGGCTGGACACGGCTTTGGACGTGGCTGCTGTCAGCGTTTCACAGCCTCCTCCGTGCAGCTGCAATCCCACAGGATTCCAGCTCTGAAGCCGGCTTGGGCTGTACCAACCGTAGCCACGCGCCGGGGGGCGGAGACCAGAAATATTTCAGCCCCGTACAAGAGGCAGACAAAGCCCTGAGACATCATCTCCCGAGGCGGCGGAAGCACTAGGTCGCAAACTGGGCACAGAGCCAGCACGTGGGGCCCGGCTCATCCACGAGGTAACATCAATGTCCAAGGAGCCCTCCTGCCAACGCCAAGGTTGCTGCCCTGAGCCCACGGCACCAGCTCAGCCCATCTATCGCCAGCCCAGCAGCACCCAGCACTGGAGCATCTGGCTCAGCCTGTGCGGCTCTGCGTCCCGATTTGGCCAAGGCTACCCAGGCGGGAGGGCTGGGCCAGGTCTTGACCAGAACCAGGCCTGGCACACAAGAACATCCTACTCCAGCGCAGACTCACATGCCATCCTGAGCATCCTTCTTCCAGTGTTGGGTGTGCAACTCACAGCATGATCTGACTCCCAAACCCTATCCTGTAGCCAGAGCAAAGAGCCAGGAGTCCTGACTCCCAGCCCCCTTGTTCTGATGCACTAGACCCCACTCCTCTCCCAGAGCTGGGAACAGAACCCAGGAGTCCTGGTTCCCAGCCCCTCACCATTAGACTCCACTCCCCTCCCAAGTCAGAAGAAGGCAAAGTCTGACCTCACTGGCCGCCTCCAGCCCCTGGGGGCTTGGAGTTACTGAGGGAGGTGGTGGACAAGCCAAGGGCAGGGCTAGGGTGAGGAGGGGAGATTAAATCTCATTCTGGTTGTGTGGTTTAATGTTCTCCTTGCAGGGCTGAGGCCCAGCAGCCGAAGGGGGTGGGGGCTACTGCTAGGTGAGGCTGGCTACCAGGGCTGGCTCTTGGTGCTGCAGCCCCGGATCAATGAGACACTCACACTGACCTAGAAGGAGCAGCTGCTTCCTCCCTCCCTGTGGAGTGAATGGATGTGCCCAGCCTGCACTCCCCATCCCCGAGATGGAAAGCTGCAGAGGAGCTAGTGACAGGCCTTTCATTGCACAGCTCTGTGCTCACCCACAGCCGGGCTGGACTCCAGCTTAGGGCAGCATCTTCCCTCCCGGATGGCGAGAGGGAGGCCTCAGGGGCATCCTGATGATACAGCACCCCACCACTGCCTGCTCCCAGCACCTGCTATGCCAACTGGACCCCCCCCCCCATGCACCTGTTACACCCAGGGAAGAACGGAGGCTCAGCTTGGAGGGTGGGGGGTGCTGAGCAATTGATGGGAGTCTCAGGTGCTCAGCATTTGGCTCTAATTTAGCATCTATTGGGCCAAGCAGGGGGCAGGGGATTGGTGAGACCTGGCTGGGATCAGATGATCCACCCAATATTCAGGGTAAGTAAATATCAGGACAGATTCATCCCTTCTCTCTCTGCACCCTGAGTGGGGTATGAATGCCCTAGATCAGGCTGCACTTGGCCTCAGGCCCTGCCTTTAGTTTTGTCCCTCAAGCATGCCACTGTTGCTTGCTTATTAACAAGACAGTGGGGAGGGGAGGCAGCCAGGGCTGGGAGCGTGGGAGACAGCAGCCATGTCAAGATACCGCCCTCAGGTCAGGGGACCTGGCACCCCTGACAATGATATCATCAAAATGACATCATCATTTTGTGTGAAAAGATGCTACTGTAAGGCTCTCACACAGCTTCATAAACATTCATTCATTGCAGTCCTCACTGGGAGGTAGGCAAGTCACTGAACCCATGGGGAAACTGAGGCACATGTGCCAGAGAGAACGGGCAGCCCTGAGGAAGCACCAGCTGGGACAACCCCAAGCTCAGCACCTGTGAGGTGAGATTAGTGCCTCACATCCTGGCAAACAAATCTGGCCATCGGCATCGGGGTGCAAGAAATGAGTCACAGATGGGAGTTCCCTCTCCTCACCCTGGACACCACGCCCCAGCTCTAGCCATAGCTTCACAGAATAAACACAGGTCTGGGGGGACCCTGACAGCTGGAAGCGGGTGGCAGCCACTGCTAACACAGCTCCCCCAATGTATTTGGAGTGCCCAGCTGGGGACACCATAAAGGGCCCAGGTGCCCCAGAGAGTGAGCGCCAGAGTTGCAGGTGTTCAGCTTTTGTCACAGTTGGGCCCTTTTCCGGTGACAGCAGTTGGGCTCCCAGCTCCTGAGGCCCTCCAGACCCAGCACCACTGTTTGGAGCCGTGGCTGGGACCGCGTCACTGCAATCACGGCCTCGGCTCTGCTCCCAGATGGCTGGTTTATTTCCTACTTCATGCAGGGGATTAAAGACAACAGCTTCTGTCCCCGGAGACGGAACAGACTGGCGCTGAGGAGCAGCCTGCCTGGAGCCTAGCTGCAGGGCCGCAGCGCACCACCAGCAAAGGGGTGCACCACAAATCCTATGCCTCTCTACTGCACCAGGAGCCCTCGGTCGCCAGCTCCTCCCTTCGCTCCAGCCTACAGCTGAACCCTGCTCCCATTCTGACCCTGTTAGCATCCCCGAGTCAAACCTGTCTCCTTATGAGAGTCACCTTGGGGCACCCTCCAAATCCTCCTTTCCAGGAGAGTTCCCCTGATGGGAGACGCCCACTCTCCCTCTCCACCCCAGTCCCCCTGCGCTATTTCCCTCTTCCTCTCTCAGCAGATTCTTTTGCTGGCCTCTGGGCCCAGCCAGCAGGGGCCCCAAGCTCAGGAGCAGCTGCTTGCAGCACACATGCAAATCCTCCCCTGTGAAAGAGAATGGGGAAGGAGTCCCCTTATGCAACCCAGATACAGCCCCTTGCACTAGGTCAGGTTCCTCAAACACTGCTCTGCAGTGCTCCGGCTCAGGGAGGGCTGTGCAGAGAGTCAGAATTATCCCCTTCCTGCCTCCTATCCATGCTACAGTTGTGCTAGCAACAAACAGGAAGGCTCCATGTATATTTTGCCTTTCTATACGGTCTTTCAGTCAGTGGCCCCACCGCCCTTTACAAAGAAGAGCCAGTGTAGCCATCCCCACGGCACAGATGGGGAAACTGGAGCCCAGAGGAGGGACGTGACTTGCTCAATACCCCGCCTTGCCTCAGATAAGGATTACAGGGGGCGGGGGAGAGGGCAGCTGTGAACCACTGTAGCTTTCACACCTGGGGGTGGGGAGAATATCCAATAATCCCCCCAATCCTAAAAGAACTAAAATCTAAGCCCCTTTCAGGCGCTGTCAGCCGTTGCCCTTAACAGCTCTGCTGGCAGCCAGGACTGTAGCTGCATTTCTACAGTCCAAATCCTACACAGCTAAATACCCCTCCCCTTCCCCTTCCATCCCACTGGGTGGCTAGGCCATAGGAAAAAGCAGGAGGAGTCTTTGTGGCATCTTAGGCCATGTCTACATCTAAAATTTTGCAGCGCTGGTTGTTACAGCTGTATTAGTACAGCTGTATAGGGCCAGTGCTGCAGAGTGGCCACACTTACAGCAACCAGCGCTGCAAGTGGTGTTAGATGTGGCCACACTGCAGCGCTGTTGGGCAGCTTCAAGGGGGGTTCCGGGAACGCGAGAGCAAACCAGGAAAGGAGACCCGCTTCGCCGCGGTTTGCTCTCGCGTTCCCGGAGCCACCCAGCAAACCGCAGGGAAGGAGACCTGCTTGCTCGGCGTTCTGGGAACGAGAGAGCAAACCGGGAAAGGAGACCCGCTTCGCCGCGGTTTGCTCTCGCGTTCCCGGAGCCACCCAGCAAACCACAGGGAAGGAGACCTGCTTGCTGGGGGTTCCGGGAACGAGAGAGCAAACCGGGAAAGGAGACCCGCTTCGCCGCGGTTTGCTCTCGCGTTCCCGGAGCCACCCAGCAAACCGCAGGGAAGGAGACCTGCTTGCTCGGCGTTCCGGGAACGAGAGAGCAAACCGGGAAAGGAGACCCGCTTCGCCGCAGTTTGCTCTCGCGTTCCCGGAGCCACCCAGCAAACTGCAGGGAAGGAGACCTGCTTGCTGGGGGTTCCGGGAACGAGAGAGCAAACCGGGAAAGGAGACCCGCTTCGCCGCGGTTTGCTCTCGCGTTCCCGGAGCCACCCAGCAAACCGCAGGGAAGGAGACCTGCTTGCTCGGCGTTCCGGGAACGAGAGAGCAAACCGGGAAAGGAGACCCGCTTCGCCGCGGTTTGCTCTCGCGTTCCCGGAGCCACCCAGCAAACCGCAGGGAAGGAGACCTGCTTGCTCGGCGTTCCGGGAACGCGAGAGCAAACCGGGAAAGGAGACCCGCTTGATTACCAGAGGCTTCCTCCTTCCACGGAGGTCAAGAAAAGCGCTGGTAAGTGTCTACATTGGATTACCAGCGCTGGATCACCAGCGCTGGATCCTCTACACCCGAGACAAAACGGGAGTACGGCCAGCGCTGCAAACAGGGAGTTGCAGCGCTGGTGATGCCCTGCAGATGTGTACACCTTCAAAGTTGCAGCGCTGTAACTCCCTCACCAGCGCTGAAACTTTCTGATGTAGACAAGCCCTTAGAGACTAACACATTTATTTGAGCATAAGCTTTCATGGGTTTTAGCCCACAAAAGCTTATGCTCAAATAAATGTGTTAGTCTCTAGGGTGCCACAAGGATTCCTCATTCTTTTTGCTGACACACTAACACAGCTACCACTCTGTAACCTAGGCCATAGGAGACTATCCTGGAGCAGGGAAGCCTGAGGGGGTCTTTTCCAGCACTAGAGTCAGTGGAAAAACACTGGCCAAGTTAATGGCTGCGAGCGAAACTGAAGAGTGATTATTAAACTTTCACTGCCCACTTCACAAACAAACCAGGACCTGACCCCAGGTCTTAATGTTCTGTCTCCCTTTGGCAGCATTGCAAGTGACATTGTCAGACTTTTTTTCTCTCTCATTTTCCAGTTGTTTTCTTCCTCAATGACACCATCACTGGGAGGTAGGCAAGTCACTGAACACATGGAGAAACTGAGGCACAGATGAGCAACTTGCCCAGTCACACCACAAGCCAGTGACAGAGCCGGGAGTTCTGGATTCCAGTTCCTTGTTACTAACTGTTGGGCAGCACTGCCTACGTAGCTACTAACATGCCCTCCTGACAGGGAGAAAAACCTTCTAACACAGAAGAGTAGCAATAGGCCAGTCAAGTCAAAAGGCTTATTGTACCAGAGCAAGATCACCACAGGTCTTTCAGTAGGGTCCCCATGCACCATGTATGTAAGATACGAGATTTCCCCACAGGCTGATCTGGGAGAGCTGGAATTGCCTGTGATTGGTTTCTGGGACACTTTAAAGCATCACACAGCATTCAGGTATCAGAGGATGTGACTAGCCCACACCCTATCCACCCGCAGTCACAAGACCATCTGCCCAATTATTCCCACTTCTCTTGTGCCATCATTTACACCAGTGCAACTCCTGGCCATGGTCCAAACTACCTGTGTGTCCCAGGATGAATCGCTTCCCTGTGCCTCAGTTTCCCTGCCAGGAAAACAAGGGGACAGTGTTACTTGCCCACTATTTGCATAGTGCTTTGAGATCTCTGGCTGAGAAGTGGATAAGTGCTAAGCATTCTTATGACTATGGCATATTGTGGGGCCATGCGGGCCGACCTTTATGGCCGACCTGGAAAAACGCTTCCTCAGCTCTCGTCCACTCACGCCCCTTCTCTCCTACACTACATTGATGACATCTTCATCATCTGGACCCATGGGAAGGAGACTCTGGAAAAATTCCACCAAGATTTCAACAGCTTCCACCCCACCATCAACCTCAGCCTGGACCAATCTACACGGGAGGTCCACTTTCTTGACACCACAGTGCAAATAAGTGATGGTCACATTAACACCACCCTATATCGAAAACCTACCGACCGCTATGCCTACCTTCATGCCTCCAGCTTCCATCCCGGGCACATCACATGATCCATTGTCTACAGCCAAGCACTGAGGTACAATCGCATCTGCTCTAATCCCTCAGACAGAGACCAACACCTACAAAATCTCCACCAAGCATTCTCAAAACTACAATACCCGCACGAGGAAATAAGGAAACAGATCAACAGAGCCAGACGTGTACCCAGAAGCCTCCTACTGCAAGACAAACCCAAGAAAGAAACCAACAGGACTCCACTGGCCATCACATACATCCCCCAGCTAAAACCCCTCCAACGCATCATCAAGGATCTACAACCCATCCTGGACAATGATCCCACACTTTCACAGGCCTTGGGTGGCAGGCCAGTCCTTGCCCACAGACAACCTGCCAATCTGAAACATATTCTCACCAGTAACTGCACACCGCACCATAATAACTCTAGCTCAGGAACCAATCCATGCAACAAACCTCGATGCCAACTCTGCCCACATATCTACACTAGCGACACCATCACAGGACCTAACCAGATCAGCCACACCATCACTGGTTCATTCACCTGCATATCCACCAATGTAATATACGCCATCATATGCCAGCAATGCCCCTCTGCTATGTACATTGGCCAAACTGGACAGTCTCTACGGAAAAGGATAAATGGATACAAATCAGACATTAGGAATGGCAATATACAAAAACCTGTAGGAGAGCACTTCAACCTCCCTGGCCACACTATAGCAGACCTTAAGGTGGCCATCCTGCAGCAAAAAAACGTCAGGACCAGACTTCAAAGAGAAACTGCTGAGCTTCAGTTCATCTGCAAATTTGACACCATCAGCTCAGGATTGAACAAAGACTGTGAATGGCTTGCCAACTACAGAACCAGTTTCTCCTCTCTTGGTTTTCACACCTCTACTGCTAGAACAGGGCCTCATCCTTCCTGATTGAACTGACCTCGTTATCTCTAGCTTGCTTGCTAGCATATATATACCTGCCCCTGGAAATTTCCACTACATGCATCTGAGGAAGTGGGTATTCACCCACGAAAGCTCATGCTCCAAAACGTCTGTTAGTCTATAAGGTGCCACAGGATTCTTTGCTGCTTTTACAGATCCAGACTAACACGGCTACCCCTCTGATACCCATCTTCTCAGTTCCCCTGGAGCTCATGTTACTTCTCCCCAAGCCCAGCATCCCTGGGCTGCAGGTCTCAGCTTTTCACCGAGGTGTAGCCAAGCTGGAATCTCTTCGAGGGTGTGTCTACACTGCAATTGGCCACCCGCAGCTGGCCTGTGCCAGCTGACTCCTGGCTCACAGGGTTCAGGCTAAAGGGCTGTTTAACTGTAGTGTAGACACAGGACCACTTCACAAGGTTCTAGAGCCCAGGCTCCAGCTCAAACCTGAACATCTACAACCCACCAAGATTGAGTCTGCTGCGTGTCTGCAGGATGCCTCCCACAGCCCACGGGACTCGCAGCACCCACCTCAGCTGTCTGCATGAGGCAAAGTGTGTCTTTCAAAGTATCAGAGGGGTAGCCATGTCAGTTTGGATCTGGATCCAGCACATGCATCCGACGAAGTGGGTATTCACCCATGAAAGCTCATGCTCCAAAACATCTGTTAGTCTATAAGGTGCCACAGGACTCTTTGCTGCTCTTTGAAATTAGGCTCTTGACAGCATGAGCAGTGCCCTGTCAATACCAGCTCTGACTCCCAGAACCAGCTGCATCACACAGAGATGCTGATTTCACCACCTTCCTCATCTCACACCCTAGAGGGATGGTGCAACCCAGTGACTCTTCCTCTGCTGGAATCCTGTCTGCCCTGACCTCCTCCTCCTCTTGTCAGCCTCTCCACTCCCTTGGCCCAGGTGGCTCTGCCTTGCAGGAGCCATGTGGGTTCTGTAACCTGCCCTCCCCATGCGAAGGAGAGCACAGCGGGGAATGCAGTGACATGCCTCACAAAGCACCGTCGGGCTGGGGCAGGCCAGGCAGGTTACTAAGGAGACTGCTACCCATTTCAGCTACCCAATTATAATTGCAGGCAAGAAAAAACAAGATATTGAGCCACATGCAGAATTGCACACCCCTTTATTCCTATGTGTCCGGAGCACACAGCACATCCTCTCACACAGACACACACGTTAGCATCAGGGTGTCCATCAGACACAGCCACACAAATACACACTCCCCCAAGTACACAGCATGCTTATCGGTGTCAGCTGGGCTTACAGGCTCTATGATAACACAGATGATAAATAAATGAATAAGAATAATGTGTCCATGCAACACAGCTCCATGAGTGCACAACACAACACCCATACGCAGATTAGCTAGGTGCATTGTGGGCTTTTCCCTCCCTGCCTGCCTCTGACACATCAGGGTACCAGCTGCTTAGGCGCTCAGATACCATGGTGCCCAAGACTAATATAGGACAGTGAATAGATGGCACAATGGCCAGATCCAGTATTAAGCAGATGACATTTGCTGTAGGGCACATGCAGCCACGCCCGACGAGCCAGGTGCACAGCACCCCCAAAGCTGCCAGAGACCCACCCAACATTCACAGCCTCCCTAGGGGTCAAGTTTGAAGTCTGTGCTTAAGTGGCATGATTCTCACACCGCAAGATACAAGCAGCCCCCACTGACTAGAACAGGCATCACTAGTATCCTGTGGCCAGAGAACAGGGTCTCGGATTACCTGGCCTGCAGAGCTGATATCAAAGCAAGTGACCAGGTCCCCCAATATTAGAGGAGGCTGCTCAGGTCCCCCAAGGCTTGGCATCTCTGCAGCAACCTGCCTTTGCATGCTGGGGGACCTAGAATATGGTGGAGGGAGAATATTCTGTGGCCCTCAAAGAAGGTGGCGGCTGTGTTCCAGGCCTGGGAGATGACCCCAGATTTTGATTTGGTCCATGCCCCACACACCACAGACCAGCTAGGGCAAACAGGGACATAACAACATGTGGCTCTTCCACATCAGCTTTCAGCTCGGGATCTCAAAGCACGTGCTGAAGGCAGACGAGGCGCATCACCCCCATTTCACAATTGGGGAAACTGCCACTAACTCATTGGGGGTGGCTCAAAGCTAGGAAGCGAAAGAACTGAGGCATCCTAACCATGACAACACACTCCTGCCCAGAGCCAGGCAGGGAACCCAGGCACCCCGGTCCCCTGCTCTAACCACTAAAACCACTGCCTCCTCCTGCTCGCTCCCCCTGCATGCGATGCCACACATCCATGGTACACACTCGCGTGCAGAGCTCCCGGCCTCACACTCACGTGCAAGGCGGGGTGCAGAGGGGTCCCCTTTTCCTCCCCCCAGCCCGATCCATCCCTTGCCTTTGCCACTGCTGCTCCCCTCCCCGCAGCAGCGCCCCCAGCCAGACGCCCGCGATTACCAGCATCCCGCGCAGCGGCGCCGCCTGGGCCCACATGGCCACGAGAGGAACCAGCGACCCACCCCCCCCAGTCCGCCCGTCCCCGGGGCCCCCGCGCGGAACAAAGGCAGCGCCACCCGCGGGCGCGGGGGCCCGGCCGGCGCTCACCTGCGGCGCCGGGGCCCTGCAGGCTGCCCCGCTTCTGGAAGGGGTGCTTGCCCCGGGAGGCCGCGGCGCCCGCTGACATTTCGCTTCCGTGCGCGGCGGGGGACTCGCAGCTAACGAGCCGGCGGCGGCCGGCAGCTCTTCCTGCAGCAGCGTCCCAGAGCTTGCGCGGCCCGCTCGGCCCCTCCCCTGGTTGATGATTGATGCAGCGAGCTCGGGGCTGGATCGAAGTCCCAGGCTGTCCGTCCTGGTGGCAAACCCGCGTGCCTCAGGTCCCGGGGACCGGGAAAGGGCGACCCCCTGCTCCCAGGCGAAGGGGCGGGGAGGTGCATGGGCTAGAGCAATGCATGGATAGAACTGGGGGTCACTGGTGCTGGAACTAGGGGTGCTGAAGTAGTAATAACAGACACCAAATACAGGGTTTCCATTAGGAGCACCCTTGGGGGGCTCCCCCCAGCTTCCCCAACCAAGCCTGTCTAATCACAGCTGTTTCCAGACCCACTGAGGCCAAGGGTCCCTGGAGCCCAATTTCCAGTCTTTGCCAGAGGCCAGGGCCAGCAGCTTCAGAGGAGGGAAGAAAGAACTCTGCAAGGGGCAGTTATGGAATATGGGGGCTCCTGGCACAAGATGGGGCGGACAGACCTGCCCCCCACCCCACCCTGATGCCTGCCCCCCTTCACAAACACATGCCTCAGAGGTGTATCTGTGCCCACAGTGGCACTTACAGACAGATCTACCTTCTCACTCCTGCATTTAGACAGGGATTGGAGCAGGAGAGGAGCAATCCAGGCCCCCCTGCCAGGGGTCTCCCCACAGAACAAGCACCAGGTGATGATCCCATGCTGTGCTGCACAGCATGTTTCCTCTGCGCTTTCCAACCCAACCTGCTAGGCTCCATTCCCTGGGGAAGCAGAGAGGTCACATGCAGCAGTACATCAGTATCAGAGCCAGAAGCAGAATCCAGTTGTCCTGCCACCTCCACCCCCTGCGCTAACCACAGAGTCATACTCCCATCCTGATCTGCAGCACAGGCAAAGATTTACACTGCTTTACGTTCTACTTTCCCCCAAACAGTATTTTCAGAAGGTATCAGCCCTGTTCCACACATTCTGCTCCAAGCAGTGCTAGAACAAGAGTCGTGGAAAGGTGATCCACTGTGGAATAGGAACAGCACAGCTGGGACAGATCCTCCCCACTTGTATCATCATCAATAAAACTACTCTGGGAAAAGGCAGCATGGCCTAGTGGAGAGAGCACTGGACTAGAAGTTCTGTTGCTGACTCTGCTTCTAGGTGACCTTGGGCAACACTTTACCCATTTCTGCTTCAGTTCCCCGCCACCCTTTGCCTTTCATATTTATTTAGACCAGAGTCCCCCAAGTGGCACAATCCCCTAAAGGAGTACAGAGAAAAGTCTGGGGGAGTGCAGCAGGACCTGGGCCAGCCCCCACAAGGGTAGGGGGGGAGTGCCATCCATCCCTTCTCCATTCCCAGCTGTGCTCTAGTCCCGCTCACAGCTGCGTCCCAGCTGCAGTGCTGCTCCATTAATGGCCCTGCACCAGCCCTGAGCCTCACCGCTGGCCGCAGGCCACCACCACAGCCCAGCTGCAGCTCCACCCCCAGCCGCGGCCTCGCTCTAGCCCTAGACCCACCCCCCAACTGCAGCCCCCTTCCCTCTGTCCGAGTGGGTGTGGACAGGGATAATGGGGAGATCCTTAAAAGTTTGGGGACCACTGATTTAGACTGTCGGCTCTTTGGGGCAAGGACTGTCTGGTGTTACGTGTGTGCTGCACCTGGCACCACCTGTGACACAGACATGCCAAGGCAGATATATTGCCCCGGGTCTGACCATCCTCTCGCTATTTCACTGAAGGGGATCGGGTGCCGAGCACTAGCTGATTTCTGGGTTATTGCAGGATGTTTGTATGGGAGAGAGTTTTAGAGCGTGTAACCTGCAGAATGCTGGGTTTCAGACCTGTTGAAATGAAACTTGTCACCTGAGTTGAGGTGGTCTCAGGGCAAACTCAATCAACACTGAGAACAATGGACATCAGGGGAGCCAGCCCTGTGTTTACTGTCTGGACCAGGTCCAAGCTTGAAGCTTTACAGAGACAAAAGAACCCCAAGAAATGTCTCTGAACAGGGGAACTCTGGGGGAAGAGACAGTCTGTAACTGTGCTGGAGATGAAGAGCCCCGGTGGTAATCCATTATGAAGGAGACACTCTACCACAGGCAGGGCCAGCTCCAGGCCCCAGCTTGCCAAGCGCATGCTTGGGGCGGCATGCCGCGGGGGGCGCTCTGCCGGTTGCCAGGAGGGCAGCAGGCGGCTCCGGTGGATCTCCCACAAGCATGCCTGTGGAGGGTCCGCTGGTCCCACGGCTCCGGTGGAGCATCCACAGGCACGCCTGTGGGAAGTCCACCGGAGCCGCGGGACCGGCGAGCGGCAGAGTGCCCCCCGCTGCGTGCCACCATGCTTGGGGCGGCGAAATGGCTAGAGCCGGCCCTGACCACGGGGGTTGTCAACCTTTGAGAAGTGGTGTGCCGAGTCTTCATTTATTCACTCTAATTTAAGTTTTCGTGTGCCAGTAATACATGTTAACATTTTTAGAAGGTCTCTTTCTATAAGTCTATAATATATAACTAAACTATTGTTGTATGTTAAGTAAATAAAGTTTTTAAAATGTTTAAGAAGCTTAATTTAAAATTAAATTAAAATGCAGAGCCCCCTGGACCGGTGGCCAGGACTGAGGCAGTTAGAGTGCCATTGAAAATCAGCTCGCGTGCCACCTTTGGCACCTGTGCCATAGGTTGCCGTCTCCTGCTCAGGGGCGACTCTAAACATTTCACCACCCCAAGCACGGCAGCATGCCGTGGGGGCGCTCTGCCGGTCACCGGTTCCGCGCCTCCGGTCGACCTCCCGTAGACGTGCCTGCGGAGGGTTCACTGCTCCCGTGGCTTCGGTAGAGCCGCAGGACCAGTGGACCCTCCACAGGCATGCCTGCGGGAGGTCCACCGGAGCTGCAGGACCAGCGGACCCTCCGCAGGCATGCCGCCGAAGGCACCCTGCCTGCCGCCCTCCCGGCGACCGGCAGAGCGCCCCCCACGGCATGCCGCCCCAAGCACTCACTTGGTGTGCTGGGCCTGGAGTCGCCCCTGGCTACTGATACCACAAGCAGTGAGCTCTGGGCTCCCTGAGCCCCACTCTGTCAGTGGGCTAGCAATTAACATATCCCACTTGAGAGGCCGATTCCTTTGCCTTCTGGACACGGGCAAGGCACATCAATCCATTCTCTCCTTGGATGCAGGATGCCCGGTTCCCCAGCTGAACCTCACCTCAATACTCTCCTTAGCTCACAGCACTTAGATCTGTCCACGCTAGAACCAAACAGTTTTATTTAACAGAACTTGAGTTAAAGATTCAAATAAAAGGACACATGAGGTAAAAGGAAAAGGTAACATGCAGTCTAGAGCCCACATGTATTAACAACTAACAAGTCCCTTTCCTGGAATAAAGTATTCCTCATCCAATGCTCAGTGCTTGTTCAGTTCACAAAGCTGAGATCCACCTTTCATAAGATGCTCCAGCTGATAGAGCAGGGGCAGGGGCGTGCTTGGGGCGGCATGCCGTGGGGGGCGCTCTGCCGGTCGCCGGGAGGCTCCGCTGCCGAGGCATGCCTGCAGAGGGTTCACTGGTCCTGCGGCTCCACCAAAGCCGTGGGAGCAGCGGACCCACCGCAGGCACGCCTGCGGGAGGTTGACCGGAGCCGCGGGACCGGCGACCGGCAGAGCATGCCGCCGTGCTTGAGGTGGCGAAATGTCTAGAGCCACCCCTGCCAGTAGCCACCAGAACTGGGAGACTTTCCCCTGGTGGGCACAGACAAGGCCCTCACTCTCTGTAAGCAGAGGCCAGTGATTTGCTCCAGACACCTCAGGTCACCCCAAAAGCCTCATGCTGCCCTCACAGAAATAACAATTAAAGGAAGAATCCGGAGCTCTGTCTAGATACTGATCCTGGATCCAGCCTGGGGCTTGGAGATTTCACAACTGCTGGTTGCGTCACCTTTGTCTTGGGGAATTGCCAGCAGCTAGGCTCTGCTCCACTGCACTAGGAACCTTGGTGCCCCAGGGGGAAATGTTTCTATTTGCACATTTCAGAAAAGAAAATCTTGGCAGCCCTTGCATTAAACCCCGAGCAGGGGCGGAGTCAGGCCAGGGCCTTTGGCAGGAGCAAAGAGCGCCTGCGATTTGAAGTGCCATTTCCAACCAGCTGCAGGAGAATTGCAGATTATTCCCAGCGAAGTGTGATCGTGGAGCAGGGAACGTGACACACAAACCCCTGGGTACTGGGCAGCCCCTGTAATGTCCCAGCATGTTATGCTGCATAACGTGTGTGTAGTAAACACCAGCTGTGCCTCCAAAGGAAACCGTTACAGCATGGGTTGAGCTGGACCCAATCCAAGTCCCCAGCGGAGTCAGTGGGATTAACACTGCCCCTCCCCCGCACAGACCCTTTCCCTGCCCCCCGGGCCCTGGATGTTAGCGCCTCAATTCTTAACCCGGGGAGCTGGAGATAACCCGGGGTGCGAACAAGCGAGGCGGAAAGACAAAGAGGAACCGAACAATCAGCCTTTGTGCTACAAGAGCCGAGCGCCGGATCTTCCTCCGGTGGAGCCCGACTGCAGCCCGGCCCCCGCGGCAGCGCCCCCCCCCGGGCTGCAAAGCCGTCGCTGGGCTCTGCAACCTGCGCGCCCTGCGTGGGAGGGGGTCGAACAGCAGCGAGGCCGGTGAGCAGAGAGAGGGAGGGCGGATCGGCTGGGGGGAGGGAGGCTTATCTGCTCGATTAAGAGAGGGGGAACGGGGGGCACCAATGTCAGCTTCAGAGTAACAGAGCGGAAAGGGAAGTAGAGCGGGGGAAGACACTGATACAGAAGCTCGCAGCCCCCGCCCTGCTCTCTCCCAGCCCGAGCACCCCTCGCCCTACCTGAGGCCATGCTGATCCTGCCCGGGAGGCAGGAGGCTAGCAGGGGCAGGCTGCCTGGGAAGCAGCGGCTGAGCCTCCCATTGCGTGGGGAGAAGAAAGCAGGCTTTGTGTTAAATCTAGGAATGGAGCAAAGCCCGGACTAAAAGCTCCTGCTGGTTGCGAATACAGTCACTGAGGCAGGCTGTCCCAGCCAGGGCACTCTGCCTGCCCTGGAGTCCTGCCAGGGCAGGCTCTGGGCTACAAAGTAGGCCAGTTTAGTGCAGGCAGAAACCCCTCCCATCCCTTCAGCTGTAGCTCTAGCTGTGCCTGGAACTTTAGCTCTAATGCTAAGCATGGGAGCTAAAGGAGAATCTCCATTAGCTGTTAGCAGTATAGTGCTTATGACCCCCAGCTGAGCAGTTCTGAATCCATCCAGCAGAGAACAGCGGTGACACACCAGTGAGCTCATTACACTGCAGACTTTAATAGTACAATCTTGCAATTTTCAGCCCCCTCCCCCCCATGAGTAATTCTTGGCCTCCTCAAAAGCCCCTCCCCTACATCATTGCAGGGCCCTATTCAGAGTTGTCATTCTTCTCTCAGGGGTGACACCACTGACTTCAGTAGGGTTTCACCGGGCAGTAATTTTGGCCCCCAGTTGTTTAAAACCCTTCATGGATTCACCCCAGCCCACCTCCCAGACCTGGGGCCAGATCCTCAGCTGGAGTAAATGGATGTGACTTCATCAGCATCAATATCACTAAAGTGGCCAAGGCCGGCCCTAGACTAAATGGCACCCCAGGCGAGGAACATCTTACACACACACACTCCTCTGCAGTCTTAGAGAGTCATCATACATTATGTGTTAAGCAGGGCAAAAGAAGTAACAGTATTTCTTTTATATTGTTGCGTAGACAGGGGTTCCATAGGGATCTCCAGCATCTCATTAAATATGTCCCTTATTAGTCACTATTTACCCCAAGTCTTAAAACACAAGTACCCTTTCACAATTGCACAATCAAACAAGGTTCACACAATATCACAGCAGGGCTCTCACTTCATGTCTCTTCATTCTTACATCTCACTGGCTGGTGACGCCCCGCCCCTTATCTACCCTCGGAAAATGTAGTTCTCAAAGTCTGGAAGGTTCCATGAGATTCAACGTTCTAGGAGGTTAGTGACAAATGACTCCACCTACGGAGCACCTGAAACATGTCACCTCAAACCTTCTCTTTTTCCTTTTGTCACTAAAACGAAAATCATCCGCCCGAGGCCGGCACCCCCTGGGTTGCCTACCTCTAAATCCAAGCTCTTCCTCTCTCATACACCTGTGCTGGCCCCTCTGCTCTCTGTGCTCCCATACAGTCTCCCCAGCACCGATACAAGAGTCTTTAGCTCTGCAGCTAACTGCCATCTGGAGCAAGAGCCATCTGGACTCTGCTCTGCAGCTCCTGGCCTGTCTCTGTACTGGGTTCATTTCAGATCTTCACTGGACACATCTTTTCTCCCCCCAGCCCCCATTTTCTGTTACTGATCAACAAGAAAGTTGAGGTTTTAGGGGGGGGGTTACTAAACAGACACAATAAAAAGTCCTGCCCCCTCACACGCAGAATCCATTTCCAGCTGTTCTTTGGTTTCTCCTGCTTTAGGCTAGAGCTTCTGAGCAGGAGATGCAGAGGGCATTGGGGGACAGTAAGGGGCATAGTCTATATGTGACGGGGAGTAATCACCTGGTAGCAGAGGGGAGAGCATGTGGGGGAGAGCAGGGAGGCTGCTGAGGATGAGAGGAAGTCGTGATGAAGGGAAGGGGTTGCCCCCCTTCTCCTGGCCGTGGAGGTTGCAGCCGCAGTGGATCCGGGGTGGATGCTCTGCATTCAGTGCCTCCAGGTAATCCCAGGCACCAGCTTTCTGCACCTGCTGAGTGACTCCTACTGGGAGCCAAATTCCAGGGCCAGCACCACATACTGAGTTCCACCGTGTGCGGGATCTGCCCCCAGGGACTCCACAGGGGTAGGGGTGGGGAGGAGATGAAGACCAGCCTACTTTGAGCTCCTCCCCTCAGCCGGCTGCGGAGGAGGTCAAGGGGAGGCAGAGTGAAGCCATACACCTCTCCTGCCCCAGCAGCTGAACCCACGCGGCTGTTCCCATTCAGCTCCAAGGAGGCAACCACAGATCTCCCTCCCTGCTGTGTGGCTATTGTGAGTACTGGGATGGGTGGGCTGAGGCCTGCCCAGAACTAATGCTCTGTCTGCCCCCTTGGCGGAGGACAAGGAACCCCGAACCCTGGCCACAAATGAAAAACCAGGACTGGGAGTCTGGGTCAAAGGTTAAAAATCAGGGCCCCAGAAGAGGACACTAAGCAGAGAACCCCGAGAGCGCTCACCACTGCTCAGAGGTGTCAGCGGATGCCACCCAGAAGAGACATGATTGGATAAGGGCCTGGAAACAGGCCCAGATCACCTCCCATAGCTTCCTCCTCCTGGACTGATGGGTGGCTATCTTGGCCAGCACCAGGAGAAGGCAGTCGAGGTGGTCTTACAGCTTTGTGGGGCCATGGATGAGGTGTGCATGGACGAGGCAGGGCGGGAAAAAGTGCAGCCAGAGTCTCAGTGAGGTCCTGGAAAAGCCAGAAAAGGGGCTGCAGCCTGGCACATCTCATAGATGTTCGCCAGGGTCTCTTTCTTGCCAAAGAAGGGACGGGTGTCAGGGGATTCTGTGAACCATGCCTCCTTGGAGGAGCCGCCAGCTAATACCCCCAATGGGCTGTGGAGCTAGGGTGGAGCTTAGACTGTCACACTAGAGCTTCCACCCTCCGCAGATGGCAGCTCCTCCTGCCACTCAGTGTCAAGGTGAGAAACAAGGGAAAGGAAGTGGATGGTATGAAGCATGAGCATGTAAGGATGTTCTCTGGGTGCAGTTCAAAAATTGACCGACTGGATGGCATTTAGCCAACTCAGGGAGTGTGTCAGGGGCAACTGGGTTTGCGGGGTGTGATACTTTGAGGTTCAACCCAGACCAGTAAGGGGTTGTCTCACCACCTGCCCTGCAACTCTGAGTGCCTTAAATGCTACTCTGCCATGGCTCACAGCTCTGACACCAACAGCCAACCTATAGGCATGTAGGTCACACCCTGGTTCCCATCTGCCTTGGTGACTCCTGTCAGGGTGACCCCAACATCCTCCTAGTCCCAAATTTCCCAAAGCCATCTGCCAACGTAACAGTCTGCTGGAGTTCCCAGGCTTGGAGTTAGTGTTACCCCTTGCAGCCTCAGCAAGTGGGAGTTCTGCTATTGCTAAGGTGTGTGCCAACTTCCTGACCAGAACAAGAGCTCTGTGTAACTCAAAGGCTTGTCTTTCCTACAAGCAGAAGTTGAACCAATAAAGGATATTGTCACTAACTCCTGACACCCCTGCGTGTCTGCATGGCCAGCAAACTCTTCAGGGCTCTACCAGTCCAAACCTTGCCCGGCAGGTAACAGGCCTTGTGTCCAGCCCTTGCCTGTAGCACTCCCAGGATTTATGCAGTTTGCTGCTTCTGTAAAGAGACAATATAGTTTAACTGAGGCTTGACAAACACTCTGATTTCAATCACAGCCTGAATTGGCTTATAGTAAAAGTAAAACAAGTTTATTTAACAGCAGGATTATGTGATACCAAGTGTAGGGAATAAAGACAGAAGGGTTCACAAGCAAACAAAAGTAAAAATAGGCTTCTAAGACTAAAACTTAATTTCATCACGTTACCATCTTTGCCTGCCCTTGGCTGAAGGCTCAGACGTTCTGTGATGTTAAGAGCTCTGGCCCCTGGAATCTCCCAAGTGATGGATACCTGAATGGCTCTGTTTCTGCTTATATCTCCCAAAGCTCATTGACCCTGTTCCAAGAGGCTCCTGCTGTTCTTTCTTTCCTGTGGGCTTTCCATGCTCCTGCTGATTCATATGTAAATAGGGTTTCCATTGTTTTGATCCCATAAGGCTTAATTTACACTGGAGACAATTAGCTGCCTTCCCTCCTGTCTAGGAGAAAACCCCGTGTCTGGTCACTGATTTTAAAGTGTAATATCGATGACTATCCATAATTCCTACTATAGTGTTAATGCAGGCTAGTGTATTACAGGCATTCCTAAAATAGCTCACTCAGTACATTTCTATCACGCAGTAATGTTGTATACAATCTGTTGATTCAATACTTATCATTTGCGGGTCAGTCACCATGTCTTTAGAGCCCAGTAAACCTTTGAAATGGATTCCTCTGAAGCGTATCCCCAGATACAGTTTCTTGCTCCTTCTGGGGTGTAGCTATTGTGTTGGATCCGCCCCTGCTTGATAGCTTTGTTTACCTTATATGTAAATATACCTTCATTGTCTCTGCCTGAGACAAGCCTGGTTAGATAAGCAAATACACATTCCTTTGTCTAAGGCAGCCTTGGCTTATGCATTGCTGGCCAAACAGGTTTTAAGAACATAATCCTAGCACATATCCATAACTCTTTGTACACCCCCCTTACAGACATCATGCAAGAATATTAGTGATCAGTGAGATATGAGTTTTTCAGTGATATATGACATGCCACCATTTGGGTATATATCATGGCACAAGTGTGTTAGGTGTAGTGAGTGTGTCAGGTCTCACAGAGTTGCTGGCACAGAGTAGTGAAAAATCAATGGGCCTGTGTGTCACACAGGGCAGGGGTCTGAGGAGAAGCTCAGGAGGGCTAGGGGTGGGCGGGGAGCGCCCTCCTGCAGGACGCGCTCGAGAACAGTGAGAGAAGCAAGGGACAAAGCCGCCCTCACCTCCTGGCACACACAACGGAGATGCACAAAGTGGGCAAACCCATGTGCTAGCTGAGCACCACAGGCTCTACCCAGTCCCACCATAGTCCAGGAAGTCTTCGATTCTGGTGGCACCAGCCAGGACCAGCCTCCAGCACACCCAGGGGGACACCATCCACTGCACACAAAGGTGTGGGCTGTGTAGGATTTCTCACAGGAGACCTTCCCCCTCAGTGGTCACTGTGGCCATGCTCACTGAGAGTAGCTTCCAGGTCCTGGCAGATAAACAGCGGCTCAGATAGGTCCCAGGGAAGACTTGTCAGGGGGAGATAAAAGAGCTGCCGGTCGTATTGGAGTACTGGACTATGAGCACCATAAAGGAGTTTCTGCAGGGCCGGATGGCTGAACGGGTGCATCTGACTATGAGTAAGGGCCTAGTGGGAGGCTCAGGACACCCACAGAGAGAAACCCATTACACTCCTGGCCAGAAAAACTCCAGGATCTTCTTCTGGATGCTGGCCAGGGTCCCTGGGGGTGGGATCAAGGTGTGAACCCATGCTAGAGCATGGACAGGACTAGCTGGCTGATCACCAGTACCCATCCCCAAAGGGAAAGGCACCCAAGCACCACCATCCACCTCCACAGCTGGTCAGACAGCCTGGCCTCCTGAGCGATCCAACTCCCCTCAGTGTGGCTGCCATGATCAGCGGATACTGTGACCTGCGCCCTCCCCGCCAGGAAGGGTTTATGGTGCTGCTCTTTGGGGCTGCATCCACAGAAAACTTCAGCCCCCAGAGCAAGGAGGAGGCGGTCCCAGGGCAACCCCACTAGGGATCACAGGTTCAGCTACAGCGCCACATCACCCAGACAATACTGACAAACAGCAGGGCAGTCAGAGAAGAGCAAGGAGGAGCTGGCAGGTGGGGAGAAACTAAAAGAGCCCAAACCACCCAGCTGAGCCAGGCACCTGCGCTAATCTACCAGATTGGTCACCAGCCTGCCATGGGGCATTTAAAGCAACTGGAGGGAATAACCCTGCATTGGTTTAACAGGGGGTTCCATCCCTGTGTGCTGTTTCCTGTGGTGCAGAAGGCTGGTCCCAGGTGCCAGCGGCTCCAGATGTCAAGCTGATTGCCTGGCAGCGTCTCCCAGCAGCTGCCAGCTCCGCCCACAATCACAGCTCATGCACCTATGAGTTCCTCTTCCTGAGACTTTGCTCAGGAGATTAGAGCCATGCATGAAAAGGGCTCCAGGGGGCAGCCCCGTGTCACCTGATCTCTGAACCCAGCAGGGGTTTTACTCCGCTCTAACCTACCTCACCGCAAGTCTCTCCTAGGGGGCTGGATGCCACCTTGCTGTTGGGCCTGTTATAAAATAGTCAGTCACATGATTCATAGCGAGGTAATGGGGACGCCTGTATAGCTGCAAATTCCCCACTCAGACCTCGTGGTGCTGGGGCTCTGCCGGTATGAACAGCTTCTCACCATTAAACAGCTGTTCAGTGTGGGATCCCTGAACTGTCCCTCCTGTGACAGACCCATGGAAATCTGGAGCTGTGCGAGTTTCAGGAGGGGCAGGGATCATGGGCCTTTGCCGTGCTGAGAGCCAAGCCCCCGGCACTGCCGAACTGCTCCGTGGCTAACGGGTAACACCCTGCCTATGCAACAGGGAACTACAAGCATGCTGGATCTGCAAGCAGCAGAGAACGTGAGCCGCAGGGGAATGGTTGGCCATAGTGGGGGGCTGGGTGTTTAAAAGGCTGGCTTTTCCTTCTAAGAGATGCATGTGCCAAGACAGTCCCACTGCAGCAGGGTCACTACTTGATCAGATGTTCCAGATCCCTGCTGGTGTAACTCAGTAGAGCTCCATCAGCTTCCCTAGTTTACTCCAGCAAAGGCTCCTAACCCCAAGCACCATCCAGGGACTGGAGAACATGGGAAGCGTGAGTCCGTGGAGGGTACTCTTCCCAGCTGGTGCTGAATCATTGCTCTAGGAAAGCGCTCACAGGTGCTGTGCTGCTGGCTCGGCAGTCTTTCAGATGAGAGGCAGAGCCAGGGCTCTGTCCACCACACATGTGATGAAAGATTCCTGGACTCTTGTCCTAATAAATTCCATCCTGGATAACTATTTACTAGGGATCGTAGTATTTATCTGGCCCCCATCATGACAAGCTCTGAGCCCCTCACACCTTTCACGGATTTCTCCTGTGCAGTCTGGCAGCTCACAGAGGCACAGAGTAGCTAAGGCCTGGTCTACACCTAAAACTTTGTCAACCTAGCTGTGTTGCTCAGGGCTGTAAAAAATTTCATGCCCTTTGAGACATAGTTAGGTCGACCTAACGCCTGCTGGAGACACTAGGTCAATGGAAGAATTTTTCTCTTAATCTAGCTGCTGCCTGTTTGAGAGGTGGATGTGAAGCCTCCTGTGGGTACTCAGGCTGTGAGGTCCCTCGCCACCACTTGCCCTTAGTATGAGGAAGCCTTGTCTGTGCCTGCTGGGAGTCAACTCCGCAGGCCACGGGCAACACAAGCTCAGCCCTCTAAGGCCACGCAGGTCCCATCGTCCCGCCACAGATTAGCAACAGGCACACACCAGCCCTCGAGTCCTCCAAGCATCTACCTGGAGTCTCCCATCCCAATGCTCGCAGTATTCACTGATCTGCTGCTTCCAAAGACAGAGAACACCCCAATGCATCAGGTCCACACAGTGCTTAGATTTATTTATGGTGAAACCAAGTGTAAGTTTATTTAACAAAGCTCAGAGATTCTAGTAGTAGCATTGGAAACAAATGGTTACAGATAAAATAAAATCATAACACCCATTCTGGAGCACAGACTTAATTAACAAGGTGCTCTCCTGTCTAATAACATGTTGCTCACCAAAAATCCTTCCAGCACTTTACAGCTAGTTGCTTTATAGGCTTCTCTCAGGAGACATGCACACTGGTAGTTTGCCTCCTTGGTGAAGGATTCAATGTCTCTTTGCACTCCGAGCTATACCATAACAATCCTTCGGCTTCATTCATGAACAGAACATCCCCAGTTATTTGATTCTACCTGTAGATTTCCTCTCTTGTCAATTTTGCAATCTCTGAATTGGCGCTGGGCTCAGTGTGCAAACAGCCATTTGGTGTGAGGCAGACGATGCACACATGGCCAGACAGGGAGTTAGGTATCAGTTACCTCCTGTCTGAAAGGAATGTCTCCAAGGTACATCACCACCTGGTGACCTGCCTTAACGCCAGGACCTTAACAACATAGTGTTCAGTAGAGACACAACACCTTAACTGTTCTCCGTGCAGACATTTCACAACGATTTTGATGCCCTGGGGCTACTGACTCTCATGCCACCCTTTGGTGAACTATTATGCAGATATCTGGCCATGGGGATCCCTGTACAATCTTATGCATCCCCTATTCCCTCTGCCACTTGGCATCAGGCGGTCGCTGGGTCACAGTGGATTACCCACATCAACAGGAAAACCACTTCCGTTTATGTGAGAAGCATCTACACTGCTGTGGCACAGACATACTGGAGCATAGACATATCCTAAGTGATTTGGCCAAGGTCCCGAAGGGATTCTGTGCAGACCGAGGAATTGACCCTGGGTCTGCAGAGTCCCCAGACAGCATCCTAAGCATAGGGCCATCCCTGTTTACAAGGAGTTGCACATGCTGTGGCATTATGTAAAAAATTAATCCAGCACTGATCTAGCATACGTCAGGTACAGGTCACAAAACAACAAAGCTGGGAAATCATGTTCCTTATTAGAGATGGGGAAACTGAGGCAGAGAAAGAAGGACCAAATTTGCCATTGACCTGCTGTGTGAATTTGGATGAGCCAGAAACAACCGCAGAGCTCAGGTCACCTGATCAGCCCACTACCCTATAATATTTCCATTCAGGATTTGCTTTCCTCTCATTCTAGAGAACTGTATAGTGTTATAGTGCACCGTTAAAATACTGATGTGCCACTCAGGAGGTGGCTGCATTACAAAGGTGGATTAAATCTTCTAGATAGATTGGTAAGGCTATCTACATCACCTAGGATCTGGGGGTTATAGTGGATCACAACCTAAATATGATGCAGTTATGAAAAAGGCAAATATCATTTGGGGGTGTATGAACAGGAATGTCATACATAAGACAAAGGAGGTAATTGTCCTGCACTAGTGGGACCTCGGCTGGAGTCCTGTGTCCAGTTCTAGGTGCCACACGTGAGAAACATGGATAAACTGGAGAGTCCAGAGGAGAGCAATCAAAAGAGTAAAAGGTTTAGAAAACCTGGCCCATGAGGAAAGGTAAAAATACTAGGTCCATTTAGTCTTGAGAAAAGAAGACGGGAGTGGGGACCTGATGACAGTCTTTAAATACCTTAAGAGCTGTTTTAAAGAGGCTGGTGATCAGTTCTCTTTGTTCACTGGAGGTAGGAAAAATAGTAATGGACTTTATCTGCAGCCAGGGAGATTGAGGTTAGATATTAGGGGACACTTTCTAACTTCCTGGATAATTAAGTGCTGGAACAGGCTCCCAAGGGAGGTCACGAGCTGGTCTAGGTTTACTTGGCCCTGCCTCAGCACCGGGGGCTGGGACTAGATGCTCTCTCAAGGGCCCTTCAAATCCTGATCCTATCTGTGTGCCTATACCTCATCGGGATGCTGTCAGGCAAAGGAAATGCTTCAAATGCCCAGCGGTAAGCGGCACCCAGGAGAGGGAGGGACGGATGTGCATAGAAAAGATTCCAGGTCAATTAAATATGTGCTAATAATAAGAGTCTGTTGTGGAAACAGAAAAACAAATCCCTAGGCCAAAGCCAGAGCAAAGGGGTCTGTAAGCAAAGGCGAAGAGCGTTACAATGCAGGGCTATGGCAAGGGTCAGTGGTTCATATCTCTGCTTGCCCACCTAGCTTTCACGGTCCCTCGCTTTAGGTCTCTAGTTCACTCTGCCCCATTCACCCCTCAGCTCCTCACACGTCTCTTTCCCTTTGGGACCTGGGACCCACATCTCAGCATTAGAAGTGGAGTGATAATGGGACGTGCTGGCGTTAAATTCTGCCGCTCGCTCATACCAGCCCAGCCCCACTGCAAGCATAGTACATGGCCTGTGGAGCACTAGGGGCGTGCTTTTGTGTGTGTACACGTTTGTGAATGGCTGTAAGCATGTGGGAGTGCTTGTGCACAGCAGGAGGTCCTTTCTTAGCCACCAGTGCCGGCTGAGGGCAAAGCCATCCGCCAGAAAGGCCCCTGGGCAAGCAGGCTCCCATCATGAAAGGAACAGGCTGCTGGGGCCGTTAGTCCAGAACAGGCCAGCCCCAGAGGTAAAGGCAGCATTTAGCTCCTACACCTGGACATGGCTGTGCTCCAGCCTACAACTGAGTTGCTTCAGCCAAGTGCTCTAAGGAAAGGATCATTCAGGCTGAATGAGGCTGCCCCTTGGTGTCTGTACCAACCATGGGTTGTGGTGGGGGGCGGGATCAGCTTGTGCCATCCCCCTTCATTTCTCTCCCTTTCTTTCCTCGTTCTCAGCAGCTCCCCTTATCCACTCCAGAGCTTTCCCGTTAACCCCTCAAGGGCTGAGTGAGGGGGATTGGCCAGCAGCTTTTATAACTCCTCAGCTGGTGAAGGACGTGGGCTTGACAGCAGCATTGGGAGAGGGGTAGCCAGGCCGGTTTCCACAGACAAGGCCCCCTGCAGCAGTGCACCTCACCCTGCCCAGTAGGTCTCATGCTGGGAAGAAGGGGGGTGGGGGGCTCAGTCTTGGAAGTGCATTTGGCCTATAGCCTCTATGCTGAGCCTGCCAGCCAAGGGGCTGGATGCAGCAATGGAGGGGTGGATGCCTTCCCGCCAGGAGATGGGCTCAGACACACCAATGCATTTCACCGAGGCCACCAGAAGGCAACATCTTTTAGGCATGACTGCCCCAGGCTGTATTTGAATTAGCAACCTAGCAGCCACATCCCACTGAGCCAGTCTGTCCTTGGAAGTGCCAGCCCCACCAGTTCCCCTTGAGATGCTTCTTTAAACCTCCCCCCACAGCTCTTAACCTCATTTACTTGGCCTACTTCTGCTCTCGTCCCACCCCCCACTTGCACCTTTTGCCTCCCCCTCACAGCCCTGTGTCTCCTCTCCAGTGCTTTAGCTGGAGCCTCCCGGAAAGCTCCAGGGAGGCAGAGCAGCTGTCATGCCAGTGACATGCCTGGATTTCAGCCCAGGGCTTAGGGACCTTTCCCAGGCGATTGCTCTGCAAAGTCACCCTAATCTGTGGCTAGCAAAGGGACTATTTTTAGAAAGCCTCCAAGCTAAGGGAATTCCACACACTCAGCCGGGTGGCTCCTTCCTGCCATGCACCCACCATTGGAGCGTTTCTATGGGAAACCTACAGGGGGATCATTAAAGATGATCATTTTCAGGTGGCTGCAAAGCTTGGGGCTATAAATAAGCCATCCAAAATGGCCAGCTGAGCTAACATGGCACACACATCAAAGAGCATCAGGGAGTGGATCTCAGGGCAGGACGGAAGTGGAACATGCTGCTCCATTGCCTCCCCTCTCTGGGAAAGAAAGGTCACTAATGCATGCAGTCCCCATTGGGCACCAGGCACCCACATATCCTGTGACTGCCAGGGGAGTGCTGCATTGACCCCCAGGCTCAGCCATTCTGCTCCTCCCCAGGTGGGCCCTGCAGACTGGAAGGCCGGTCACAGCCTGCTATGGCCATTGTGGGATCCAGCTGGTGAAGGAGGATGACAAGATGGATCAGGACTTACCTTGGCAGGGCTGGTCTCCATCTACTGGCGAAAGCAGAAGGAAGAGTTAATGCCCCTCTCTCCAGGCAGGATCTGGAAGTGGGGCGAGATGCCTTTCCCCTGCCTACTTTCTCCCAGTCAGATCCCCACCTAGGCTGGGGATCAGGGTTCCAGGCACCCAGAGTTCCAAGCACCTGCCAGCCAACATTGAGGCCTCACCCCAGGGACTCAGTTCAGAACCACCAACCATCCTCCCCTGCCACATCCTGATTTGAACTCTTTGAAAACTAGTCAGTTCCAAGCCAGATTTTCACTGAGAAAAAGACACATTCTCATGGTCTTTTGAGCAGCCACTTAGCCTGTCATGCCCCTGCTGGGCATCTGGTGCCAGTTCCCAACCCCGCTCTTGAAAAGGGAGCCCATGGATAGACAGCTGGCACCAAGAGATCAGGCTAAGGGTGGGTATGAACTGGCACAGAGTCTGCCAGGCAGCTGTGTGAGGTGGGCAGGCAGCATGAGTCTGTTCCCACTGGCGATCAGACCTTCAGGGCGGTGAGAAGGTTCTCATGGAGGAAGTGTGAGCTGCAGATATTAAAAGGTTAACAGCCAGGGAAAGCAAGGGGGGACGGGGCTCTTACTGGCCGCAGCCCCTGCTACCAGAGCAATGGGGTCATCTCTACTGCATGGGCTGAACTGGCCATTACCCACGGCAGCAAATACCCAGAGGGAGAGCAAGACCGGGAGGGGTGTTTGCCTAGTGTGGCAAAACCTTGGGATGTGCGAGGCAGCAGCTCCTCAGATGAGAGCGAGAGATGTTGATGCTGCATCCAGGGATGGGAAGAGGCTTCCTATCCTAAGGTCTCAGTGCAGACCCCCACCACTCACAGCTACCCCCATTGTGGTGCAGTCCTTCCACCTCCCCAACCAAGCCAGTCCTTCCTCTTGCCATCCCATGCCGGAGGAGGTGTGGGTTGCCCCAGGCCAGCCCCAGAAGGGCACATGTTCCCAGCAACCTTAGCTCAGCTTGGATGGATGTGAAGGGTTTGGTATTTTAATTGGTCACATCTACTGGCACCGCTCCATTAGTGGCAGGTTTATTAGAAGCGTTTGGAGACTTGTATGCTTCCCAGGTTGCTTGGGAATCTTTGACCACTCACTGCATTGTCCCTTCTGAAGTCTTTCACAACAGGGTCTTTGTTTCCTATTTAACACACAGCAGAAGAGAACAAGCTGCCACAACCTGGTCCAGTCACTGTCTGTGGGTGGATACCAACCTCTTGTGAGCAGATTCAATTCCTGGATCTTAGTGCTTTAAGGCTCCCAGGTGAGAGCAGAGCTGGGTCATGGCTCCTAGCCTAGGTTTCTAAGACACACTCTCAAGTGCAGCTCCTGTGTCTTCCTCCGTATCTTTGGACATGGGGCTCTGAAGCCCAGCTGCCTTAAACCCCCACAACCAGTGACTCACCTTCCCAAGCCCCCATGCTCTGTCAGAATCCACCTGGCTGCAGGCTCTCTGAGCTTCTTGATTCTCTGCCAGGTTGTCTCTGGAGAGGTTAATCAAGAAACACAGGGATTAGTAAAGGGATTTCTTAACCATAGTCACTTTTACTCTTAGGAAAGCACTAGAGAGTTACAGATCTTTGGAAAATAACAAACAGTACGTACACACACCCATTCCTCTCTCCTGTGAGGTCTGGTCAGCATCTCAGGCTTCTATCTCCTCCAGCCTGGTCTTCTGGCTGTGGCAACAGACAGCTCCCTGACTCAGCAAGGCCCCTCTTACCACACTCTCTTCCTTCACCACCCCTGGGAAATTCTAGCTCCATCCTGCAGTCAGGCTTCTGTGAAGAGAGTCCATTGTCCCTGGCAATGGGCCGGTACGTGATAGCCAATCAAAGCTGATAGCCTTAGCATGCTCCTTGATGGCTGTAGCAGGGTGGTCACCTGCTCCTGCCTTAAAAGGCTTAAAACAGCCTAGGGAGAAGGCTGTGGCAGGGAAGGAAAAGTGAGACTGAGGGTACATCTACACAACGGGATAATTCTGATTTAACATAAACTGGGTTTATAAAACAGATAGTATAAAGTCGTTTGCACGCAGCCACACTAGGCACATTAATTCGGCGGTGTGCGTCCATGGTCTGAGGCTAGCGTCGATTTCTGGAGCATTGCACTGTGGGTAGCTATCCCATAGCTATCCCATAGTTCCCACAGTCTCCCCCGCCTCTTGGAATTCTGGTTTGAGAGCCCAGTGCCTGATGGGCAAAAATCATTGTCGCAGGTGGTTCTGGGTACAGCCTCACCCCTCTCTAAGTGAAAGCAGCAGACAACCGTTTCGCACCTTTTTTCCTGGGTGAACTGTGCAGACGCCAAAGCACTGCAAGCATGGACCCCACTCAGATCAAAACCGCGATCGTGAACATTGTAAACACCTTGCACATTCTCGTACAGTCTATGGTGAACCATGAACTGCAAAGCCAGGCGAGGAGGAGGGGGCAGCTACGGCAGTGTGGTGACGAGAGTGATGAGGACATGAACACTGAATTCTCTCAAACTGCGGGCCCCTGCGCTTTGGAGCTCTTGCTGGTAATGGGGCAGGTTCTACCCATTGAACGCCGATTTTGGACCCAGGAAACAAGCACAGACTGGTGGGGCCGCATAGTTTTGCAGGTGTGGGACAATTCACAGTGGCTGCGAAACTTTCACATGCGTAAGAGCACTTTCATGGAACTTTATGACTTGCTTTCCCCTGCCCTGAAATGCCATAATACCAAGATGAGAGCAGCCCTCACAGTTGAGAAGCGAGTGGCAATAGCCCTCTGGAAGCTTGCAACGCCAGACAGCTACCAGTCAGTCGGGAATCAATTTGGAGTGGGCAAATCTACTGTGGGGGCTGCTGTGATGCAAGTAGCCAAAGCAATCACTAAGCTGCTGCTACAAAAGGTTGTGACTCTAGGAAATGTGCAGGCCATAGTGGATGGCTTTGCTGCAATGGGATTCCCTAACTGTGGTGGGGCGACAGATGGAACCCATATCCCTATCTTGGCACTGGCACACCAGGCCACCCAATATGTAAACCGCAAGGGGTACTTTTCAATGGTGCTGCAAGCACTGGTGGATCACAAGGGACGTTTCACCAACATCCACGTGGGATGGCCAGGAAGGGTTCATGACGCTTGCGTCTTCAGAAGCACTGCTTTGTTTAAATGGCTGCAGCAAGGAATTTACTTCCCAGACCAGAAAATAACTGTTGGGGATGTTGAAATGCTTGTAGTTATCCTGGGTGACCCAGCCTACCCCTTGATGCCATGGCTCATGAAGCCATACACAGGCAGCCTGGACCATGGGCAGGAGCTGTTCAACTACAGGCTTAGCAAGTGCAGAATGGTGGTAGAATGTGCATTTGGCCGTTTAAAGGCACGCTGGCGCACATTACTCACTCGCTCAGACCTCAGCCAAACCAATGTCCCCTTTGTTATTGCTGCTTGCTGTGTGCTCCACAATCTCTGTGAAAGTAAGGGGGAGACCTTTAGGCGGGGTGGGAGGCTGAGGCAAATCACCTGGCCGCTGATTACACGCAGCCAGACACCAGGACGATTAGAAGAGAACACCGGGAAGCGGTGCACATCAGAGAAGCTTTGAAAACGAGTTTCATCACGGGCCAGGGTACGGTGTGACTGCTGTGTTTGTTTCCCCTTGATGAACCCCACCCCCCTTGATTGACTCATTCCCTGTAAGCAAACCACCCTCCCCCTTCGATTACAGCTTGCTTAAGGAAATAAAGTCACTATTGTTTAAAAATCATGTATTCTTTATTAAAAAGGTCATTATAAAAAGAGGGAGAGAACTGACAAGGTAGCCCAGGTGCGGTTTGGGAGGGGATAGGAGGGAAGGAAAAGGCCACTAAAATCATTTCAATGTAATGACAGCCTTTTGGTTGGGCTGTCCACGGGGGTGGAGTGGGTGGGTGCAAAAAGCCTTCCCCCACGCATTCTTACACGTCTGGGTGAGGAAGATATGGAACATGGTGAGTACTGAGGGTGGTGACACAGGGGCTGCAGCGGCACTCTGTGACCTTGGTGCTCTTCCTGAAGCCCCACCAGACGTCGGAGGATGTCAGTTTGATCACGCAGCAGCCCCAGCGTTTCATCCCGCCACCGCTGATCTTCCTGCCTACACCTCTCATCTCGAGCATCCCTCCTGTCCTCACGTTCACTGGCATCTTTCCTGTAATCTGATTCCACATCCTTCCACTGATTCAGATGAGCTCTTTCATTGTGGGTTACTTCCATGATTTCAGAGAACATTTCGTTTCGCGTCCTCTTCTTCCTCCGCCTTATCTGAGCTAGCCTTCAGGATGGAGTAGGGAGGCTTGAAAAATGTGCAGCTGCATGAGGGAGGGAAAAAAGGGAGAGAAGTATTTAAAAAGATACATTTTACAGAATAATGGTTATACTCTTTCACAGTGAACAAAACTATTCACCTTACATAGCACATGTGATTTCACTACAAGGTCGCATTTTGCATCTTAATTTTGAGTGCTTGGGCTCTGGTGTTACAGATCTCACAGACGCAGGTCCGGGCATCAGAATTCAGCTTGCATGCAGCCATGGTAAGCCATTGTCTTTCGGCTTCTGCAGCCTTCAGTTCCATTTGCAGAAGCCAGCCCCACCCCCCTCCAATTCTCTAGAATGATAGCTTTACCCCCCCGACCCCCACCACATGGCTGGTATCATGGAAGATCATTGCTAATAACCTCCCTTCCCCCCGCACCGCGTGGCTGGTAGCTGGGAAGATTCCTGCTAGCCAAAGGCAAGAAAGCTCAGCGCTATCCTTCCTTCCTTCCCCCTGCTTGGCTACATGCAAGGAAGGATTTCTTGTAAGCAACAGGCAAACACCCCTGTAGGAAAAAGGCCATCTCTGTCCCCTTAATTAAATTCCTGAATTTCAACCAGGTTACCATGAACGATATCACTCTGCTGAGGATAACAGAGCAAGATAAAGAATGGATGTTTCTTGAATGCCAGCAATCACCAAGACCATATGCAGCTATGCTTTGTCATGCAATGATATCCGATTACTTGCTACATGCATGGCGTGGTAAAGTGTCCTACCATGGTGGACGGAACAAGGCTGCCTTGCCCAGAAACCTTCTGCAAAGGAGCGCTTCATGGAGATGTCCCTGGAGGATTTCCTCTCCATCCCCAGACATGTTAACAAACTTTTCCAGTAACTTTACTGCCCGTGAATGCATCCCAAGCCCTCAGGGCAAATCAATCATTAAAAAAAGCTTGCTTTTAAAACCATGTTTTATATTTACAAAGGTACACTCACCAGAGGTCGCTTCCATGGCTTCACTGTCTGGGCTAGTAGGTTGGGAGGGCTGGGACGGTAATTCCGTCTGGGTCAGAAAAAGATCCTGACTGTTGGGGCTGACGGAGTGCTGTGCTCTCTGCAAGCTCGTCCTTCTCTTCCTCCTCCTCACCTTCCCCATCCGCATAATCCTCAGGCATGGCTGAGATTACAACCCCCACCACAGAATCCAAGGACAGAGGTGAGGTAGTGGTGGCGCAGCCCCCTAAAATTGCATGCAGCTTAGTGTAGAAGCAGCATGTTTTCGGCCCTGCCCCAGACCTTCTGTTTGCTTCTTTGGTTTTCTGGTAGGCTTGTCTGAGCTCCTTCACTTTCACTCTGCACTGCACTGAGTCCCTGGTGTGGCCTTTTTCCATCATGGCCTTGGAAATTTTTTCAAATGTTTTTTCATTTCGTCTTTTGGAACGGAGTTCTGTTAGCACAGAATCCTCTCCCCATATAGCGATCAGATCCAGTACCTCCCGTGTGGTCCATGCTGGAGCTCTTTTTCGATTCTCAGGAGACTGCATTGTTACCTGTGCTGATGAGCTCTGCCTGGTCACCTATGATGGTGAGCTCTCCACGCTGCCCAGGAAATGAAATTCAAAAGTTCGCGGGGTTTTTCCTGTCTACCTGGCCAGTGCATCTGAGTTCAGATACCTGTCCAGAGCGGTCAGTGTTGCACTGTGGGATACGGCCCGGAGGCCAATACCATCGATTTGTGGCCACACTAACCCTAATCCGATATGATAATACCAATTTTAGCGCTACTCGTCTCGTTGAGGAGGAGTACAGAAACCGATTTAAAGAGCCCTTTATATCGATTTAAAGGGCCTCGTAGTGTGGACGGGTGCGGCGTTAAATTGGTTTAACACTGCTAAAATCAATATAAACACGTAGTGTAGACCAGGCCTGATTGGGGAAAGCAGCCTCAGCTGGGGACCATGCCCGAATCAGGTTGAGACTGGCTTAATGAGGGCCCAGCTGGCCCCATAAGAGGGCTGGGACCAGAAGCCAGATAGACTGTCTTTAGCTTTGAGAAGGAGGGACTTGGCTGCAGGGAGCTAAGAGAAGGTATCTGGAGTGGAGCAGTGCTGGGGGAAGGCCAAGGGAGCTGGGAAGCTCTGGCCTGGAAACCCCCCAGGCTGCAGTCTAGTGGAAGGCCAATTAGGTACTGGGTTTGCAAGGGGCAGCCCACAGGTAGGCAGAGGCAGCAGGTCCAAACCCCGCTTGCCTGTGATGAGTAGCTTTTACACTGCAGTCTGCCCCAGTGGGTGGGGGCTAGATGGTGACTGGCAGTAGCCAGTTACTGAGGCGAGGTGAGGATAGAGGGTTGGGGATTCACCTGAGTGGGGAGACCCTGAGACTGTGGGGGTATTGCCAGGGGGCAGTACCCCAAAGACAAGGGGCACCGGGTCCTGGGAGGGACATGGGGGCTAGCGGCAGCGGGACCCTGTCCTGCAGAGGGTGCTCTGGAGGCTAGAAATGCTAATTCCCTGAAGTGACCAGCAAGAGGTACTGCAGGGGTGAGTCATACACCACAACAACGGCTTTTCAGCCAGTCATTCAACCAGTTGTCAAGCATCTAATGCCACTTGGAGGTTCTAATCCAACAGGGAGGTTACACTAGGAAATGAAAGTCACAGTCCAAGATGGTGGTTGCCATGCAAAATGGAGGTTACAATCTGATGTAGACATAGCTCTTGGCATCACCATTCTGGTATTCTTGTGATACCACCCTTCAGACAGGATGTAGGAAGTCACTGGTGAAACAAGAGGCTCACTTCAGCTCATCTTCTCTTACATGGGAGCTCAGGGAAACAGCTGTGGGCCATATTCCAAAGCACCTTGGCATCAGTGTGTTTTGGATCATGGTTAAGGCTCTCTTTTAGCCACATATCTTTAGTAAAAGTCATGGACAAGTCATGGCCAATAAATAAAATTCACAGCCGGTGACCTGTTCATGACTTGTACTATATGCCCTGACTAAATTTTGGGAGTGCTGCAGGTGCTTGTGGAGGGGTCACAAGTAATTGGGGGGAGGGGGCTGCAAGTGCACAGGGGAGGCTGCAGGTGCTGGGGAGGACTGGCCCAGGGTGTGCAAGAAGTGCTCAGGAGGAGGAGTGGCCTGTGGGTGTGCCATGAGTGCTCTAGGGGGAAGCAGCCCAGGATCCCTGCTGGTGGGGGAGTTGATGGGTCTGGCAGGCTCCCTACCCAGCTTCTCTAAAGGGGCAACATGTCCCTCCCTAAGCTCCTAGCTCCACGCAGTGCCACCTCCACAGCTCCCATTGGCCAGGAACCATGGGGCTCAGCAGGGGTGTGACCTCAGGCCCAGCCAGCGAGAGGTAACAGGTTCCACTCCCTTCCCCAGCAGCTGAATTCCAGACTGAGTTGCGGAAGGATCCCTCCTTGAAGAAGCTGAGGGAACTTGCTGGCAACAGCACTGCAAACCCTCTTGGGAAGGCTGCAGGGACAGAGTCCTGTGGGAGAAGGGATTCCTGTACCAGGAATGGGCTCCCCAAGGGGAAGTAGAACTGAGGAGAATCAGGAGACAACTGGTGGTGCCCCAGAAGTACTGCCACAGGCTATTGTACCTGGCCCATGATGTCCTTCTCTTAGGACACCAGGGGATCCAGCGCACCAGGCAGCGGCTGCTGCAGAACGTTTACTGGCCTGGAGTCTGTGACTAGGGGTGCAGAAGGCCTGGGATAAGTGTGAAGCTCCCTTGAGACCCCTGCCCACCATGGAAGTACCTTTCCAGAAGGTGGCTATGGACATAGTGGGGCCCCTCAGCAAGGCGACCTGGTCAGAGAGAAATACATTCTGGTGGTGATGGATTTTGCCACCCACTACCCAGAGAAGATGGCTCTGTCCTCCACCAAGGCAGACTTCGTGGCAGATGCACTGCTGACCATCTTCAGCAGAGTGGGGGTCCCCAGCGAGGTCCTTACTGACCAGGGGTCCAATTTCATGTCAGCCCTGCTCTGGGGCTTTTGGGAGAAATATGGAGTCTGGCCCACCTGGGCCTTGGCATATAACCCTCAGTCCAACAAGCTGGAGTAGAGATTTTATGGAACCCTGAGGATGATGCTGAAGATTTTTATGAATCAGTATCCGTAGGACTGGGACAAGTACCTGCCCCACCTGCGGTACAGGGAAGTGCTCCAGGAATCCACAGGGTTCTTCCCTTTTGAGCTGCTGTATGGGAGGAGAGTGAGGGGACCCTGGACCTGGTAAGGGATGATTGGGAGGAGAAGAGGGAAGACCCCCGGTGGAGCTCTTCCCTGAGATGGGAGCCAATCCTCTCATCAGGTGCCCCCTGTTCAGAGTTACTGGGAAAACAGCTCAGAGCCTGGAGAGGTCAAGGAAGGACATGCTGGCTTTCGAGGTGATTCAGCTGTTCAACAGCCCATGGGCCTCACCTGTGGTGCTGGTCCCCAAGAAGAATGGATCAATCTGGTTCTGTGTGGACTATCAGAAGCTTAATGCCATCACCGTGTCTGAGGCCTACCCCATGCTTAGGCCTGGTGAGATTCTAGATAAGATCGGGGTGGGGCTCATTACCTCTCTACTATGGATCTCACCGAAGGCGACTGGCAGGTGACTTTGGACCCAAATGCCAGGTTGAAATCTGCCTTTGGGGCTCTTTGAGTTCCTGGTCCTGCCTTTTGACCTCAAGGGGACATCGGCGACCTCCCAGCGCCAGGTGGACTGGTTACAGAGGAGGATGGAGAAGTTGGCCCTGGCATACATTGATATCTGTCTTTAGCCAGACCTGGGAGGTACATATGTCTCAGGTGAAGAGGGTGCTGGGCTGCCTCAAGGAGGCAGAACTGATGGCAAAAGCTTGAAAGTATAAGGTCGGGTGGCAGAGGTGTCATTCCTGGGCCACAAGGTGGGGAGAAGCTCCCCAAGCCCAGAGCCGGCCAAGGTGGAGGCGATCAGAGGTTGGCCCATTCCCCAGACCCAGAAACAGGTCCAGGCCTTTATCTGGATGGCAGGGTACTATGAGAGGTTTGTACCCCACGTTAGCTCCCTAGCTGCGCCATCACTGAGCTATGTAAGAAGGGTAAGCCAGACGAGGTGGTCTGAACCAAGCAGTGCCAGAGGGCTCTCTGTATACTGAAGGAGGCTCTAATCCAGGGCCCGGTAAATCTGGTAAAACCAGACTTTGCCAAGCCCTTTATAGCGTTCACCGATGTCTCAGACGCAGGGCTGGGCATGGTGCTGATGCAAGCCAATGCTAATGGGGAGAGACATCCCATCGGGTACCTGAGCAAGAAGCTGCTGCCCCGGGAGCAGAACTATGCTGCCCGGCCATGGTGCAGGCTCTTAAAAAGCTGCAGCCGTATCTATTTGGGCAGCCTTTCATTGTGTACAATGACCACTCTCCTCTGACGTGGCTGTATCAAATGAAAGAGGCTGATGCCGAGCTGCTGGCAACAGAGACACCTGGCCATAATCCAAAGCCCCTTGGCATCCATGTGTTTTGGATCATGGTTAAGGCTCCGTTTTAGTCACAGATATTTTTAGTAAAAGTCATGACAGGTCACGGGCAATAAACAAAATTCACAGCCTGTGACCTGTTCATGACTTGAGTGCCGCAGGTGCTCGTGGAGGGGCCACAAGTGCTGGAGGGGAGATGGCCCGGGGAGCACTGCGGGTGCACAGGGGAGGCTGCAGGTGCTGGAGAGAACTGGGGGTGCTTGCTGGTGCTGGGGTGGGGGGAGTTCGTGGGTCTGGCAGACTCTCTACTCAGCTTCTCTGAAGTGAGGACATGTCCCTCTCTAAGCTCTTAGCTCCATGCGCTGCCAGCTCCGCAGATCCCATTGGGCAGGAACCATGGCCAATGGAAGCTGTGGTAGTGATGCCTGTGAGTGGAGGCTGCGCACAGAGGTAGGAGCTGAGGGAGGGACATATTGCCGGCCCCCAAGGTAAGCGCTGCCCAGAGCCCTCACCCCCCCTGCATCCCAAACCCCAGCCGTGAGCCCCCCACCCAAACTCCTCCTGCTGCTGCTGGCATCGGGGGGCGGTGGTCCGAGACTGCCCCGGCAGCGGCTGGTGTGACTGACCCAGGGGCTGCCTGAGATTTTCGGGCAGCCCCAGAGCAGGGCCGGCTCTAGGTCACCTCTGAGTGCTGCCCCTGGAATTGTGCTGCCCCAAGCACGTCCTTGGTTTGCTGGTGCCTACAGTTGGTCCTGCCCTGGAGCAAGCCGCTACAGAAGTCACGGAATCCGTGACAAACTTGCAGCCTTAATCATGACCAATAAAAGTGGTTGCTTGGGAGGCTGGGACCCAGGGGAGAGGAAGATGGGCTCCAGATTTTCAGATTCCTTTCTGATCACATTGTAACAAGAAGGCCAGTCCCTAGCTCTAGAGGGAAAGGTCCTGCTGACTGGGACTGTGTGTGTCTGCTCTATCATTCGACCAATGTCCAAACGGGTTCCTTCTTTCCTCAGCCACATATTCCAACAGAGGACAAAATAACAGTTTAAGATCAGGATAGAGGTTGCAGCTCCTAGGCCAGAAAGGGGGCCGTCAAAGGACAACGCAAGCAGCATGGGAAACTTGCAAAGAGATCTAGGAGAGTTACAATACAGACATCATCTCAGGTATTCCTGACATCTGGTAAAGTGCTGGGGGATGGACTAGATGATCCCTTTATGTCCCTTCTAACTCTACAGTTCTGTAGTTCTGTGTTCTCATCCAGCGGTGTATGATGGAAGGGTGGAGAAGTGATGTTGTAGATCAAAAGTATTTACAGTGGCAATGAGAAATGGAGAGTGTGATAATGAAATACCCTGGACTAATGCAAGGAATAAAGAAAGGAGCAAGGATAATGGGCATCTGCCCCAAGAATGGGGAAAAACAGCAGCAAAGTATTCCTAGGCCAGCACTAGCTACTGTACTACAATCACAAGGGTTTAATTACCTAGCTGTCTGCTGGGTAGGAGACTTGCCAAACATGCATAATCAAAGTGGCTCCTAAGTTACACAGAAGACAACTTTATGACGCGGAGAGTAGACACCCTAAGCCAACCATCTCAGCTCTACTTCACCCTGCTAGGTCGGCCTGAGTGAGAAGAATAAGGCAGGTTGGTGCCTGTGACTGTGAGTTACCTGGATGATTTAATTGGGAATTGGTCCTGCTTTGAGCAGCGGGTTGGACTAAAAGACCTCCTGAGGTCCCTTCCAACCCTGATATTCTGTGATTCTACCTGAATTCATCACCGTATGGAACAGGCTCACCTACGTCAGCCGTAGGAGGGGGGTTGATTTCAGGAAAGAAAACTTTGGGGAACTGAGAACTCCAGCGCTCAGACTGCACAGGGAGAAGGAGGTAAATGACTTACCCTGTGTCTTAAAGATGCTCTTCAGTGGGAGATGGAGCTGTGGCACTGTAGGGGAGGATGTACTTTCTTTCAAGGACCTTTCAGACCGGGTCAGGTGCATGAGAGTCTCCTACACTCCCAGCCAGAGACCTGAGACCCCCTGGCCCCCCTCTGCAGCTGGAGCCCTGAGCCCCGAGCCCCTCTTTCCCCCACAGCCTGAGCCCCACTCCTGCCTCGGCAGCCAGAGCTCTGAGACCCTCTGCCCTGTCCCCTGTCCCCAAAGCCCTCTGCCCTGCTCCCTGTAGCCTAAGCTCCAAGACCCCCCTCCCTCCTCCACAGTTGGAGCCCCCCTGCCACCTGACCAGATGAGCTCTGAGCTGTCCGGTGCCCCTGCAGCCATGCCTCCCCTCCAGAAACCCCAAGCCGCTCCATGAAAATTCATAGATTCATAGATTCTAGGGTCAGAAGGGACCAATGTGATCATCTAGTCCAACCCCCTGCACAAAGCAGGCCACAGAACCCTACCCATCCACTTCTATAACAAACCTCTAACCTATGCCTGAGTTATTGAAGTCTTCAAATTGTGGTCTGAAGACCTCAAGCTGCAGAGAATCCACCAGCAAGTGACCCATGCCCCACACTGCAGGGGAAGGCGAAAAACCTCCAGGGCCTCTGCCAATCTGCCCTGGAGGAAAATTCCTTCACGACCCCAAATATGGCGATCAGCTAAACCCTGAGCATGTGGGCAAAACTCACCAGCCAGCACTCAGGAAAGAATTCTCTGCAGTAACTCAGATCCCATCTCTCTTCTAAAAGAATCAGAGCTTTTGCTATGCGCCATGCAGGTTGCAGGGCAGCTGAGGAGGCAGTATTTGCTATTCAGCGTCCTGGGTTCATCAGTATTCTCTCTGGAGTCCGAGAGGGAGATTATTAATGAATCCTGGAAGCTGAATAGCACATACCATTTCCTCAGCAGCCCTGGAACCTGCATGGGGCATAATAACAAGCAAAAATTTCCCCCACCAAACCCGCAACTGGGGTACCACGGCAGCAACTTCGCGAGGGGAGGCAGAGCCTCCCTGCCCTATTAAACCCCCAACCTATGACTGTACCTTTTAATTTCTGTTTCAATAACTTCCTCATTTTGTGTAGTTCCCCTTTCTGAAATTAAATGCTACAGTGTTGAGCTGCTGTGGTGTTTTCCATGTCACGGGGATGTTAAAATTAATTACATTATGGTCACTGTTACTAAGCAGTCCATCTATGCACCAGATCCTCTGCTCCACTCAGGACTGAATCAAGAATTACCGCTCCTCTGGTGGGTTCTAGGACTAGCTGCTCCAAGAAGCAGTCATTTAAGGTTAACTCTGCATCCTGTCCTGAGGTGCCATGTATCCAGTCAATATGGAGATAGTTGAAATCCCCCCATTATTACTGAGTTTTTTATTTTAATAGCCTCTCTAATCTCCCTGAGCATTTCACAGTCACGATCATCATCCTGGTCAGGTGGCCTGTAATATATCCTTACTGCTATATTATTATTCAAGCATGGAATTGCTATCCATAGATATTCTATGGTACAGTTTGGTTCATTTAAGATTTTTACTTCATTTGATTCCCTGCTTTCTTTCACATACAGTGTTACTCCCCCACCAGCACAACCTGTTCTTTCCTTCCGATATATTTTGTACCCTGGTATTACTGTGTCCCATTGATTATCCTCATTCCACCAAAATTCTGTGATGCCTCTTATATCAATCTCCTCATTTAATACGAGGCACTCTAGTTCACCCATCTTACTATTTAGACTTCTAGCATTTGTATATAAGCACTCTAAGAATTTGTCACTTTTCAGCACTTTTGCCATTATATGATGTAATTGAATGGGACTCTTTTTTATTTGACTGTTTCTTATTCAGGGGGAGGGATAGCTCAGTGGTTTGAGCATTAGCCTGCTAAACCCAGGGTTGTAAGCTCAATCCTTGAGGGGGCTACTTAGGGATCTTAGGCAAAAATCAGTACTTGGTCCTGCTAGTGAAGGGAGGAGGCTGGATTCAATGATCTTTCAAGGTACTTTCCAGCTCTGGGAGATTTGTATATCTCCAATAATTACTATTATTATAAATCAGATCCTACCCATATTTTATCATCTTCCATCCTCTCCTCCTTACTCAGATATAGAGAATCACCATTAATAGATTCTTCCCTAAGGGATGTCTCTGTCCAAACCTCGTGCGGCATTGACTGTATCTGAAAGAGACTGGCCCCAGCAATTATTTTTCTGTTTTTCAATGTACTCACTCTGTGTATTTTTAATTCCATCTAATTCCTCTGAGTTTTACCCCATGGTGCCTCTTGAAATCATTACAGTTTCCTCCTCTGATGACATTGTTCAGCTATCTGCAGACGAGCACAGCTCTTTCACCTTTCTTAGCCAAGATCTGCTAATTTAGCTCTTTAATCTTTCCTCATAAATTAATTCCTCCTGCTCCTGATGAGTTTTTGTTGCTTTCTCTGTTCCTCCATTTCCCCCCTGTCCCCCTGGCTCTATTTGGTATTAACATGTCCAGAAATTAACCCAATGTTCTGGGTATTGTCACATCAGGCTATATATAGTGGGGCTGCTCTTGGTCTGTTTATTAGTACTTAGATGGCCGACACCTGTGGGCCTCACAGTCCCCCTGTGGGGAGAGCAACGCTATTACCCCCGTTTTAATGGGGCAGGGGACTGAGACCCAGAGGGATTAAGGCCAAACTCCTCAAAGGGATTAAGGCACTGACACAGGCGCCAACTTTCTCATTTCTCCAAGGATGCTCAACCCTCACTCTGCCCCAGACCCCACCCCCACCATCTCTTCCCACTTCATTCTGCCCCCTCCCCCGAGTGTGCCTCGCCTTTGCTCCACTCCCTCCCCCCAGCACCTCCTGCCTGCCGCTGAGCAGCTGATCCATGGCGGGCAGGAGGTGCTGGGAAGGAAGGGGAAGAGCTGATCGGCAGGGTCCGAGGGTGGGTGCGGAGCACCCATTATTTTTTTTTCCCATGGGTGCTCCACCTCTGGAGCACCCACAGAGTCGGTGCCTATGCGCACTGACTTCATTGGGCATTAGGAGTCTAAATATCTATAAGGAAATGGGCCTAAGTGACTTGGCCACAGAAGGAATCTGTAGCAGAGCAGGGAATTAAGCTCCAGATCCCCCAAGTCATTGCCCTACTAATTGGACCATACTTCCTCATCTCTAGGGTTCTACCAAATTCATGACCATGAAAAACGCATCACGGACTATGAAATCTGCTCTCTCCTATGAAATCTGGTCTTTTGTGTACTTTTACTCTATGCTATAGGCAGTTTTTCTCAAACTGGGGGTCCCGACCCAAAAGGGGATTGGCAAGGCTATTGTAGGGGTTATGATATTGCCACCCTTACATCTGTGCTGCCTTCAGAACCAGGCACCCAGGTCTGAAGGTAATGCTGCCACTAGCAGCAGTGCTGAAGTAAGGGCGGCAATACCATACTATGCCACCTTTACTTCTGTGCTGCTGCTGGCAGCAGCACTGCCTTCACAGCTGGTTGCCCAGCCAGCAGCCGCCATTCTCCAGCTGCCCAGTTCTGAAGGCAGCGCAGACGTAAGGGTGGCAATACAGCAATGTCCCTACAATAGCCTGTGTTTAATTTTGTTAGTGCCACCACAGTGCCTTAAGAAATCAATTAGGCCAAGATTTTCACCAGCGATAAGCAATTCTGAGTGTCTCCATTTTTCATGGTCTCCCAAGTCTCAGGCAGGTGCCTTAACCCCTGGGCCATTCTTCCTCTCTGAAGTCATACACCCTGCCTTTGCTTCAATCCAAGCACAATGCATCCCCTGCTGAAGTCAGTGGAAGCATCCATTGTTTGCAGGATTGGGGCCTAAATTAAAATTTGAGTTAAAGGCAGTGTAATGAGGCAGCCTGGCTCCCAGCAGCCCCAGAGAGGGACGAGCCCCTCCAGGTGCCAAAGTGGGTGGAGCCACTGGAGACTGCGCCTGCCTCCCAGAGGTCAAGGCGCAGGACCCGAAGTATAAAAGCCCAAACCCAGGGCTCAGAAGCTGCTGGAGAGTTTAAATGTTGGTGCTTAGCTTCCACCATGGAGACTCCTGCTGCCTGTGACTGCCCTGAGGACTGGCCATAACAGTTGAAGCTGGATGCTGACCAAATGGTGGAGAAGCCAGTAAGCCTACTGGTGAGAAGGGACCCAGAAGAGCTGCCCAGCTTACTGTTTGTTAAGTACCCTGAGGAGCCCATGGTCCTTGATGCCATGGAAGATGCTGACTAGGTACTGCTAGAGGGGGAGGTTGGAAGTAGCCTGGGGCAGCTGACTCTAGTCTGGCTGTGGCACACCCAGAGGTGAAGTCAGTGTGTTGTGGCCAGGATCCCCACTGACACAGCAGCAGGTTGCCTGCTGCAGTTAGGGCCCTGGACTAGGATGCAGTGGAGTTGGTGGGCCTGTGTCCACCCCCTGCCACTCTACTCATGGATGGCAGTCTCTCTCTTGCTGTGATGCTCAGGAGCAGGTGCCTGGGTTTTGTTCTTGAACTGTTTGTCTGCTGTCCTGCCCTGACTCAGGGCCTGGGCTTGTTATTGAACTCTGTCCTCTGCCCCTGCCTGAGGGCCTGAGCTCCTGACTGGGCACTTGCAGCCTGCCCTTATCCAGAGCTGGGCCAGCCACTGAACTATTTGCTCAGCCCCTCCCTGAGGGCCTGAGCCCTTGACTGTTTCCTGTCCCACCAGGCTAATTCCCTGACTCACTGGACTTGTGTAGCGATGTGACCTGGCTCCCAGCCACCCAGAGAGGGGTGACCCCAACAGCACATGTCTACATGCAGATTGTAAATAGCATTCAGTATCTCAACCATTTTGGATCATTATTAATTTTAGCCTCCCTCCTCTTTTACCTACAATATTTCTTCCCCTCCTGCCACAAGTATAAAAGCCCTTCTTATTCCCTTAACTTCCCTGGCAGCCTTAGCATTTTCCTAATGCTCATGTTGCTTCATCATTTGCTAATGTCCTTAACTGCCCCTTAAAAGCCTCAGCTGACTCTATTTTCTTGGCTGATTGTCGCTCATCTATTCTATTCTGAGCATGTTTATTAAATGTCCCATCTCTGATCAGTCCCTGGCAATGCCATGCTGGCAGCTTCTGATTCCTTGACTCCTTTGTTCGAGGGCTCATAGTCTGTTGCATATTCATCCAGCAGGTAAAATCCTAAAAAGTACAAGGGGTTGGCACTGTGGCCTCTGGCTGTCTGGGGATTGTTGTCAGTGTTGTTGTCTTTACTTGTATGACTAAAATGAAGCAGAACAGTGCTTAACTCATCCCAAATGAGGGGGTGTCATAAACAGATAGCTAAGGGTTAATGTCCCTTTCACCCATGAAGGGTTAACAAACAGTGACCTGCAACACCTGACCAGAGGACCAATCAGGAGACAAAATACTTTCAAATCTGGGTGGAGGGAAGTTTTTGTGTGAGTTCTTTGTTCTTGTGTTCTTCTCTCAGACCCTCTGAGAGAGACCAGACATTACTACAGGCTCTCTAAGTTTCTTTTCATATAGTAAGTAAAACAGGTGGTTTAGGCTTTAATTGTTTTACTCCTATTTGCATTTGTGGATCTGGCTGGTTAGCTTTTATGTGTAGTTGCTGGGAATATTCTGATTTGTATTGGTACTGGGAGAGAGTCTCTTTCTGGTGTCTGTAAGCTATAGGACCCTGTAATATTTACATCTTGATGTTACAGAGATAATGCTTTACTTTTTCCTTCCTTTTATTAAAATATATATATATATATATATATATATATATATATATATATATATATATATATATATATATATATATATATATATATATATAATTTTTTTTAGAGAACCTGATTGATTTTTCTTCCTTGTTTCCCTTGTGTTATTCCAGGGGATTGGGATAACTCACCAGGATGGGTGGGGGGGAGACAGGAGGAGGAGAGAGAGAATCTCTTTGTTTTCCTTGAATCTGTTTGCCTCTTTGTGGAAGGGAAGGGAGATGCTTCTCTGTATGGTGATTTAGAGGTTAGGTCAGTATCTCTCAGGATAGCCCAGGGAGGGAAATTCTGAGAGGGGGAAAGGTGGGGGGGAATGGTTTATTTCTTCTTAAGAACCCAAGGGATCTGGGTTCTTGGGGTCCCCAGGGAAGGTTGGGGAGGTCAGAGTGCCCCAAGACACTATATTTTTGGGTGGTGGCAGTGCTGTCAGATCTAAGCTGGTAATTAAGCTTAGAGGATTCAGGTGCTAGTATCTCATTTTCTGAACTCTAAGGTTCAGATCTGAGAAGGAATGCTATGATAGGGGGTCACCCCCAGCTGAAAGAACCTCATTAAGCAAGGGGCTCGAATGCCAGAGCCATGTTAAAGTAAGATGGGTAAGGGACAGGTGTCCCAGCTAGGAGGTGTGGTCCCTCCCTAAGGATCCCTAGTCTGGTTTAACCTGTTTCTCCTAGTGTTCAGATAAAACAAAATAGGCTTCATTAGGAGCCTTTTGTTGTTTTAAGTGCTGTAATGAGAGTTGAAATCACTTGTGGTAGGACAGTGTTTCTGCAGAGCCTGCTAAAAGCTGACAAGCACTAAGGGTATGTCTACATCTACAATTTTGCAGCGCTGGTTGTTACAGCTGTATTAGTACAGCTGTATAGGGCCAGTGCTGCAGAGTGGCCACACTTACAGCAACCAGCGCTGCAAGTGGTGTTAGATGTGGCCACACTGCAGCGCTGTTGGGTGGCTTCAAAGGGGGTTCGGGGAACGCGAGATCAAACTGGGGAAGGAGACCAGCTTCGCCGTGGTTTGCTCTCGCGTTCCCCGAACCCCCCTGCAAACCGCAGGGAAGGAGACCTGCTTGCTCAGGGATTCGGGGAACGCGAGAGCAAACCGGGGAAGAAGACCAGCTTCGCCGTGGTTTGCTCTTGCGTTCCCCGAACCCCCGAGCAAGCAGGGAAGGAGACCTGCTTGATTACCAGAGGCTTCCTCAGGTATGCTGGGATACCTGCTTATTCCACGGAGGTCAAGAAAAGCGCTGGTAAGTGTCTACACTTGATTACCAGCGCTGGATCACCAGCGCTGGATCCTCTACACCCGAGACAAAACGGGAGTACGGCCAGCGCTGCAAACAGGGAGTTGCAGCGCTGGTGATGCCCTGCAGATGTGTACACCTCCTAAGTTGCAGCGCTGTAACCCCCTCACCAGCGCTGCAACTTTGTGATGTAGACAAGCCCTAAGAGACTGGCCTGTAGAGAGGCAGGTGACAGCTAAGGTAAGTGACAGTTGACCTGCAGGAGCAGCGATCAGTCAACTGGCAGAAGGTGGTGAGCGGGCAGCCAGCGGAGAGGAACTGTGGCTGGCGGGGTAACCAGCCAGAACAAGTGCTCAGATGGTGGAGAAGCCAGGTGCCTTCTTCCCAGGGAGGGAGGTGAACTCACACAGCTGCACCTCTGAGGCCTGGGTCATCACTGACCAAGGGCAGCCACTGTGAGTGGGGTGTGGTGAGGGAGCCGAGAGGGGCACAGAAAAGTAACTGTTGGATGTAGAACTCAAGAACATGAGGCAGAAGCTCTGCCCCACACAGCCTGGGGTGGCCATCCTGCTCAGTTTTATAATTTAGTTGGGGATTGGTCCTGGTTTGAGCAGGGGGTGGGACTAGATGACCTCTTGAGGTCCCTTCCAACCCTGATATTCTATGATTATGAATCCTGCTTGTGGTATTTTCCCTAATTAATGTTGGGTGACTTCCCTCTTTTCACTGCAAGTTTTTTTTTTTCTACACTTAGACTCTGTGCTTGCAAGTGGGGAAGTATTGCCTCTCAAAGGCACCTGTCGGTGGGGTGTAATTTTCTGAGGTTACTGGGTGAGGCTAGAGCCAGTTCTGTGTTTTCTTTTGTTGAAAAAGAACCCCTAGATATTGAATCTGGCCCTGGTTGCTGCCGGCTACCCCGGCAGAAGGGTTACACTTGGTGATGAGCTGCCAAAATGTTAACAACCGGTTCCCTATAAAAAGTTCTGATTTAAGTGATGTGCCACAACATGTATTTTTTTTTTTGTACCAATAGGGTTACCATACATCTTTTCCCGGATGGCGATTTAAGAACCAAAAAGCCTGACATGTCTGGGAAAATACAGATGTATGTTAACCCTACCTAAAGTGTGGTGTGTGTGTGTGTTTTTCTTTTTTAAATGGGCCTGAACTAGAAATGAGCTCTGTTTCACATGTATGGATCCCTGCCACCCCATGGGGGTGTGGTGTGCACATGTGAGTCCCAGCTGCTCCCCTGCCCCCTCACTGAAGCAGCTGTGCAGGGTTACTGGTCTGGGAACTGCAGGGCACCAGTGTATGTGGGGTGGGCTGCAGACAGGGGCAGGGGGTGCAGAGCTGGCTGCAGGCAGGGGGTGTGGCAAGGTCTGGCTGTGGGCAGGGTGGTGGGTACTCATGGGGAGAGCGGCTTGGAGCAGCCTGAGCAGCAGGATGTAGCCCAGGCCCAGCAGAGCAGCCGGGGACCCACTAGGCAGTAGTGGGAGACCCAGGGCCAGGGGTAGGGGGAGCAGCAGCAACAGCCTGTGCCCAGGGCCAGGCGGTGGCCCATATGGCTCCCGCAACACAGTGCCCCTGGCGGTTGGAGGATGAATTACATCACTTCCTTGCCAGAGCCCATCATAGCCGCAGGGCCCCCTCACAGGGAGGCGGGTTAACAACCAGTTCTAAAACTGCTTCAAAATTTAACAACTGGTTTGCGCAAACTGGTGCAAACCAGCTCCAGCTCAGCACTGTTTACCCTTCCACACTGGTGGATGTCAGTGATTTCTTCCCTGAGGATACCTGTGTAGATAACCTGGCTCTTAGCTCTTTAGCATGAAACTGGCAGAAATTCTCTTCTGACCCTGGAGGGTAGGGGGAAGCAGGTGTAGCTCCACTCAAGTCCCTGCCTGCTCAGTATCAATCTGATTTTCAGTTGCAGTTGATCCAGGTTCCCTTGTAGATTCCTCAGCCAGGATGAACTCCTCCACTCCAAGACTGCTGTGCTGTCATAACCTACTGTGGCCCAGCTGTTGGCAAAGGCATGGGAGACTCTCATGCACCTGACCCAGTCTGAAAGGTCCTTGAAAGAAAGTACATTTCCCCCCCCCCCGTTACAGTGTTTGGTGGCACTTAAGCTTTCCGGGAAGGAGGGGGGACACGGTGTGCTCAAGGGAAGAGGTGGGGCAGGAGCAGGGACTTGGGGGAAGGGGGGTAGAATTGGGGTGGGTCAAGAGTGGTGCAGGGGCAGTGCTGGGGGTCAAGCACTCATGGAGCAGAGAGGAAGTCAGCGCCTATGGCGGTATGCACACCCCGTCACAAAGGCCAAAAAAGTTTGAAGAACAGCTAGCCAAAGGCTCAAAGTAACAGCAACATTTTTTTTAAGTACACCAAAGCAGGAAGCCTGCTAAACATCCAGTGCGGCCACTGGATGATGGAGATGCTAAAGGAGCACTCAAGGATGATAAGGTCATTACGGAGAAACTAAATGAATTCTTTGCCCCAGTCTCCACAGCTGAGGATGTGAGGGAGGTTCCCAAACCTGAGCCATTCTTTTTAGGTGACAAATCTGAGGAACTGTCCCAGATTGAGATGTCAGAAGAGGTTTTGGAACAAACTAATTGTGATGTTGCACTCTGTATGGTTTTATGAAAGTATGCTGATGAGTATGAATATAATGTAACTGGAATATGCTTCATACAAAAGGTCTCTTATAAGATTTGTAATGATACTTTACAATCTGAGTGTGGTCATCCTATTTGTATAAATGTGTCACTCTTGTATCTGAAACTAGAAATATAAAATGTAACTCTGAGGGTCTATTGTAATTATGCAAAATGTGCACCATTAATCATGGTTTGGAATCTTGATGGCTCCCATCAACCAGGACAATTGACTGCAGATGGCTCTGTTTTATTTGTAAGTTTTCCTGTGTAGGTGTGCTGGCAAGTGGGTAATCAAGTGTTACAATGACATGTTGTGGCGAACTGGGAATGTTCTTAATGTTTTCTCTGAATACAGTGTTGGTGCCTCAGTGTCCCCTGTGCAGTTCTTAAGTATCTAGGTGGTGGAATAAGGGTGTGTGATCTCTACAGAGCAAAGGGCCAGTGCACCTAAATGCCTGGCACTCTCTCCTAGCAACTGATGGCCTGGCCCCCTCCTCTGCAAAAGTGCCAGCTGAAGGTGTTGGAGACAGAGATCAGGTGACCTCCTGGCCTGGGAAAGGAGCTGAGCAGCAAGGAGGGGCTGGAGGGGGTGGTTAGTCTGGAGCTGGCTGGGGACAAGGAGGGAGGGCAGACACGGGGGTCTGGCTCACTGATCCCCAGAATGGACCCAGCCGAGGGGTCCAGTTCACTGTACCTACAAGCTCTGTTAGACCCTGTTCCTGTCATCGAATAAACCTCTGTTTTACTGGCTGGCTGAGAGTCACGTCTGACTACGAAGTGGGGGTGCAAGACCCTGTGGCTTCCCCAGGACCCTGCCTGGGCGCACTCACTGTGGGAAGTGCACAGAGGGCAGAGGATGCAGAATGTTCCAAGGAGAGACCCAGGAGGTGAAGACATACGAGCTTCTTGCCCTGAACAAGTCTGCTCCAAGGGAGAGGAGGCTCCCCAAAGTCCTGCCTAGCTTGGTGGGGAGCAGTTCCACAGCATCACCCAGGGACTTCATGACTCATGTGATCATGTCACTTGAGCTGGAATCCATCTTTAACCTGATGCTTTTCCATTGAGAAGAAGGGGTGGGAACCCACAGAGGGACAAAGGATTCCCATATTGTTTACACAAAGTATGTGGGTGGAACAGAACAAAGGAAAGCACCCATCATGAGAAATCCCCTAGCTACCACCTGAGCTGGAACAAGGACTGTACCAGGGGAAAGGATTGTGCCCAGACTAGGAAGGTGTCTAGTCTATGAAAAAAACTTATTGAAACATCTCCAAGGGTGAAATTTTTATCTATATTCAGTTTTTTATTACTGTATTAGGCATAGATTTATGTTTTGTTTTATTTTATTTTACTTGGTAATTTGCTTTGTTCTGTCTTTTACTACTTGGAACCACTTAAATCCTACTTTCTGTATTTAATAAAATCACCCTTTACTTATTAATTAACCCAGCGTATGTATTAATACCTGGGGGAGGCAAACAGGTGTGCATACCTCTATCAGTGTTAGAGCAAACAATTCATGAGTTTACCCTGTATAAGCTTTATACAGGGTAGAATGGATTTATTTGGGTTTAGACCCCATTGGGAGTTGGGCATCTGAGTGTTAAAGACAGGAACATTCTGTAAGCTGCTTTCAGTTAAGTCTGCAGCTTCGGGGCAAGTAATTGAGACTCTGGGTCTTTGTTGGAGCAGACAGGGGTGTCTGACTCAACAAGAGAGTGCTGGATTCCCAGGCTGGCAGGGAAAGCAGGGGCAGTAATATCTTGGCACATCAGTTGACAGATCCCAGTGGCATAGCCAGGTGGAGGGAACAGGTGGAGCAGTAATAAAATAAAAAAAAAAAAAAAAAAGTGGCACCCGCTGCAGCACTTTTACTCACCCAGCAGCACTCCAGGTCTTCAGGGGCGGGCCCTTCACTTGCTCCAGGTTTCTTCGGTGGTGCTGAAGGTACCGCCGCTGAAGATCTGCAAGGTCTGGGAGGCAGGAGCTGTGAGGGGCACTTTTTAGGGGCCCACAGCCCCAGAGTGGCACAGGGGATTAGTGGGAGACAGGGAGCAGCCTGCGCTGCTTCCAGAGCCGGCTCCAGGCACCAGCCAAGAAAGCTCATGCTTGGGGTGGCAGATTCTAAGGGGCGGCATTCCATCCAATCCTAGGGTGCTGCCCTAGCATGTGGTGTGTGTTTTGCTTTGCCTCCAGGTCCAGCTGCCCTGCAGGGTTTATTTATTTTTATTTTTTGGTTTGCCTCGGGGGGTCTGGCCGCCCTGTGCCCTGGGTGCTTTATTTTTTTTTGGCTTGGGGCAGCAAAAAAGTCAGAGCCGTCCTTGACCACTTCCCTCGCCCCAGCCTTGTCACTCAGGGGTGGGGTTTGGGGGAAGGGATCCCCCCTGCACTCACCAGCAGTGGCAGAAGCGGAGCAGCCTGGCCCCAGCCACAGCACTCTGCTTCCACCCTACCAGTGAGTGAAGGAGGGGGGACCTTTCCCCAGCTCCCCCCCCAACCAAGCAACAGGGCTTGGGTAGGGGCAGGAGCAAGGGAAGCAGAACAGGCTGGGGCCGCTTCACTCCACTTCCCACTGCCGGTGAGTGCAGGGGGGCCTCCTTTCCCCAGCCTCCCCACACACCACACTCACTGATGGCGGGGAAGTGATGCACCTCTGGTGGAGTGGAGTGGGCTGGGGCCACGTTGCTCCACTTCCCATGCTGCTGCCATTGAGTGCCCGTGCCCCAGCCCCAGCTGCCTTCCCGGGCTCCACCGTGCCCAGCGGCTTCACCTATTTCTTGGCCACCACACTGGTGATCCTGTCACTGCCTGCAGCTCCCAAATCCTGCGCGGCTCCAGCCCTGTGGTGACCTCACCCTGCTCTCTCACAGCCAGCTGCTGAGATTTAAAATCCAAGCTGCCTACCACTAGGCAGCATAGGAATGCCCCCTTCTGCCCAGTTTAAAGAGACAGGCACGCGCACTGCACTGCGAGCTGACAGCTGCGAGCAAAAAGGCGCTTCCAAGGTCTCACCCTGCAATGTCATCCCTGCATGAGTGTAAAAATTAAAAAAAAGTGCTACTTATGGGGGAGCAGCTGCTTCCCCCCCCCCCGCCAGCTACACTACTGACAGTTCCCAAGAGGGGATTCTGTGATCCAATGGGTCACAGTAATAAATTCCCAGGACCAGATGGTATTAATCCAAGAGTTCTGAAGGAACTCAAATGTGATACTGCAGAACTACTAACTGTGGTATATAACCTATCATTTAAATCAGGTTTTATACCAAATGACTGGAGGATAGCTAATGTGATGCCAATTTTTAAAAAAGGCTGCAGAGGTGATCCTGGCAATTACAGGCCAGTATGCCTGACTTCTGTACCAGGCAAATTGGTTGAAACTCTAGTAAAGAACAAATGTATCAGACACATAGATGAACATGATTTGTTGGGAAAGAGTCAACATGGCTTTTGTAAAGGGAAATCACGCCTCACTAATTTAGTAGAATTCTTTGAGGGAGTCAAGAAGCATGTGGACAAAGGGGTGTAACCGTGCCTTAGTGGGTCACAACAGAGGATACCAATGTGATGGGTTGGATCACAGAACCACCCCCTGTGAGCTGACAACTGATGTGCTAGGACTACCTTTGCTCTTGTTTTTCTTGCCCCAAAGCTGCAGGTTTACCTGAAAACAGCTCACAGAAGTGTGCTTGTCTTTAGCACTCAGATGCCCAACTTCCAATGGGGTCTAAACCCAAATAAATCCATTTTACCCTGTATAAAGCTTATAGGGTAAACTCATAAATTGTTTGCCCTCTATAACACTGATAGAGATATGCACAGCTGTTTGCCCACACAGGTATTAACACATACTGAGGTAATTAATAAGTAAAAAATGATTTTATTATCCACAAAATAGGATTTAAGTGGTTCCAAGTAGCAATGGACAGAACAAAGTAAGTCACCAAGCAAAATAAAACATGTAAATCTATGTCTAATCAAACTAAATACAGATAATTTCACCCTGAGAGATATTTAGAGATGCTTCAGTAAGTTTTTTTCCTCAGACTAGACACCTTCCCGGCCTGGGCACAATTCTTTCCTCTGATACAGCTCTTGTTCCAGCTCAGGTTGTAGCTAGCAGATTCTTCATGATGGCTCACTCTTTGTTCTGTTTCACCCCTTTATATATATATATATATATTGCATAAGGCAGGAATCCTTTCTTTCTCTGGGTCCACCCCAGGAAAAGCACCAGGTTAAAGATGGGGTCTTACAGTGACATGTGATCATGTCACACGAACTGGAATTCAAGCCTTCATTCCTCCCAGCCTGACTCACAGGAAGGCTTGCTTGCAAACAGAGCCCCAGTTAATTATCCTGGTTGATGGGAGCCATTAAGATTCCAAACTACCATTAATGGTCCACACTTTGCATAATTACCACAGGACCTCACAATGCCATAGCCAAATTCAGGACGAACTGCTGAGAAATAGGGCAAACACAACACCAAACTGGTGGTTATTCTTTTATCAGATATACCAAACCAGCCACAGAAGTAAACTCCTGTTTCACCACACTGGCTAACAAGAAAACATAAAGGCAGTTTGCTCAGGTATTCCAGTTCTTATATCACCACCAAAAACACTGGATTCAGAGAGAAATGGTTCTTTACAACCAGGCTCATCAAATAATAGGTTCTTCTGATCCCAAAGGACCAGCCCCACACTCAGGTCAATATATAACTTAGATTTTAGCCAAAAATCCCGCTAATGCCAATCCTTTAGTATCTAAAATCTAAAGGTTTATCTATAAAAAGAAAGAAAGATGAGTTAAAATTGGTTAAAGGAATCAATTACATACAATAATGGCAAAGTTCTTGGTTCATGCTTGTAGCAGTAATAGAATAAACTGCTGGCTTAAGTTAAGTCCCTGGAGTACAGCCACAGTTTGGATGGGTCATTCAGTCCTTTGTTCAGAGCTTCAGTTTGTAGCAAAGTTCCTCCAGAGGTAAGAAGCAGGATTGAAAACAAAAAAGAGATGTTTCCAGGGCCTTTTATAGCTTTTGCCATGTGAAGGGCATCCCATTGTTCTTACTGTGGAAAATGACAGCAACAAGATGGAGTTTGGAGTCACATGGGCAAGTCCATGTCCAGGTATTTTGCCTCAGTCATTGCAGGAAGCTATTACCTACACACCAGACAGCACGTTTACATGACAGTCCACTCAGTGTAGATAGGCATCTCCCATGATCCATTGTCAACCAAGTGTTTCTTGATGAGCCACTTCATTTGAATAGTCCCTCCAAGATGTGCTGGGCATTACTTTGTGGGCGTTACCCCAGGAACAAACATTTGAAATCCAAGTATAAAGCCAATACTTATAACATCACATATAAAAATGAAACATGCATATGGATAGCATAATCATAACCAGCAAATCATAACCTTTTCATAGACACCTCACTTGACAACCTTTGTACAATATTTGCTGCAAATATATAACAGTGGATTCAACAATGATCTATATGGTCATATTTTAATCAGATAACATCACAGGGGGATCCAGTGGATATAGTGTACTTAGATTTTTCATAAAGCCTTTGAAAAGGTCCCTGATCAAAGGCTCCTAAGTAATGTAAGTTGTCATGGGATAACAGGGAAGGTCCTCTTATGGATAGTAGGAAACAAAGGGTAGGAACAAATGGTCAGTTTTCAGAATGCAGAGAGATAAATAGTGGTGTCCCCCAGGGGTCTGTACTGCCCTGCCTCTTCTGTTTAAGGCTCCACCCCTGCTTGCTGCTTTCATCCCATCCTTCCCCCTCTTCCCCCCCCCCCCCCCCGTGGCCTTGGGCTGGGCAGTGGGGGCCTGAGAGCTTGGTCAGGGCCATGGAGGGCAGGGGGCTGACAGCTCAACCCTGGCTAGGGTCAAGCTCTTAGCCTGGGCTGGGACCATGAAGCTCTTGGCCCTGGCCAGAACTCCCCGCCTGGAGCCCATCCTGCATTCCACCCACAACCCTGCCCATGACCCCACCCCATTCCACCTCTTGCCCTGAGGCCCCATCCCTGAGTCACTCCTCCCACCCTCCTGCTGCAGCCCCAAGACCGGAAAAGCTCCACAGCTGGGAGCAAGAACTCCTCCAGCCCCAAGGCTGTGGTTGAGGGAAATTTTTCTGGGGGCTGCAAATTGGCCTGGGCATGGGCCCCATGGGGTAATTTGCCACTGCCACCCTCCTGGCGGTGAGAGGTTTGGGGAGGCTTAACCTCCTCTAGCCTTTATTATGTGCCGCCCATGCCCTGAAGCTCTCATCGCCACAGGCATGCAGGAGACCCCTGCAGCTCTCAGTCACTGCAGGTGGCAGTGGGACCCAGAGCTCCCAGCTTCCGGCCCCAGAGCTTTGAGTCACCACCGGGGCCCGCACAGCTCCGAGCCGCCACGGGTGGTGGGGACCCCAGAGCTCCCAGACGCAGTGGTGGTGGATGCTGGACTCCGCCCCCACTCCTGCAACAGGGCTTGGGCTCTAATCCCACCATCAGCCCCATTTTGTCACAGTTATTTTTAGTAAAAGTGAGGGACAGGCCACAGGCTTCCATGCTTTTTGTTTTGTTTTGTTTTTTACTGCCTGTGACCTGTCCGTGACTTTTACTAAAAGTAACCGTGACAAAATCTTAACCTGGGCAATGAACATGGGAGGGAAAAAGCAAAAGCTGTATTGTTTTTTCTAGCAGTCTTCTGATTTTTAACCCTCCCAACTCCAGTCTAATCATTTCAGGGTGAAAATGGTCACACAGAAATGCAGGGCTTATCCCCTAGCTGCTCACCCCTAACCCCCGCTAGCCCCTCAGTGGCGAGAACTGCCATTCTAGCCCTCTTTGCACCCCTCCCCAGTAAGCTTCTCCCTCCCTTCCCAGTCTTTCTTGGCTCCCACATTTTCCCTCTTGCCCACCTCAGTCGTCTTCTCTTCCCTCTACCACATTCCTCACTGTCTGCACATGTGGGGGGTCTGTCTGGTCAGACTGATTCCAAACCCACAAAGCCTGTGTAGAGTCTTTCCATTGATTTCAGTGGGCCTTGGCGAACAGTGTGTGGCTAGCCTTAGTTAAGGGCCTGCCTGCCTTCAATCCCTGTGAAAGTACTAGCAGCTGGTGGGGAGGCAGCATGGCATGCAGAAGACCTAGATTCTATTCCCAGCTTTGCCACTGGCCTGCTGGGTGATCTTGGGTGAGTAGCTGCCTTGCTCTGTGCCTCAGTTTTCCCATCTGTAAAATAGGGATAATAATACCAACTTCCTTAGTAAAGTGCTTTGAGATCTACTCATGAAAGGCATTAGGTAAGAACAAAGCATGATTAGTCCTCTGGATAAGGGGAAAAGTGTGTAAAGGAAAATGAAAATTTGCAGTGAGCCCCAGGAAAACATTACAGGCACAGGTAATTCTGCCAACGCTTCTGGGGAAGCTCATGCTACTGAAAACCAGAACATTTCCCCTCTTCCGCTGTTTTAAACACTAGAGGTGAGCAAAATTGAGCATTGCTGTGCCTTGGGAAATTCCAACAGCTCTATGTTTGTTTTCATTCCAACTGGGACAAAAAAATTGAAATTTTGAATTTTTTTACTTGACCAAAAAAAAATTGTTTTGACATTTTCAGTTGAAATGAAACATTCTGATATTCCAAAAATGAAAATGTTTCCTTTAGGCTGGTTGAAATGACCTGAAACACTTCATTTCAGGTCATTTCAATATTAAATTGCATTTTCCCATTGTGGCACATTGTCTCATGGAAATTACAGTTTGGGAGCCAGATGCCCCCATTTTCCCTTATAGATCAAACTCCTTGGCTGGAATACAACTCCCATGATGCACCACACAGTTTAGTCAGAGGGAAAAATCATTGCATTATGGGAGATGTGTTTCTCTATGGAGCTCAGCCTATAGGAGAGACTTGAGGGCTGAACTACAAATCCCATAAGATATTGCAGTGACAGGAAGGTGAAGTTTAATGTTTTATTCAACTGATATGGAACAAAATTATTGGGTCAGTGCAATAAAACAAAATATTCTGATTTGGGTTCAACCAACTCAAAATGAAATATTTCCATTTAAATTTCCCCAACTGAAAAAATATAGAAATTTTTGGAAAAATTGAGAATTTTTCCTTAGAGAAAATTTTGACTTTGTGGAAACTGCATTTTCCATTGGAAAATAACTTTGGCAGAAAAGTCTTAGCTAGCTCTAAAGAAAACCTAAACTTTGGGTCTAAAGTACTCTAGTTGACAGTTTAAATATGAATGGGCTGGAATCCAAAAGGGAAATCCTGCTGTGCCAATACAGATTTACTTTATTTAGGCCCAGGTTTCCAGAAGCAATATCTGGCACCCACCGTGAGACCCCTTGTGGTGACGTGATTTGCAGAGGCTAGGTATTTGGCAATGACTGAGCCCTTTTAAAGCATCTTAAACTGGGCACTAAAAATTTGAGACACTCCGCATCACTAGTCACTTGTGAATATCTTGGCCTTAACTACTTTTTTTGGTACTTGGCACCCTATGTGCCACCAAAGCATGTACATTACACACAGGAAATTCACTCCCATGTGGTGGTTCTAGTCAGTGTAACTCAAGAAAGGCCTGACTGAAAATAAAACAAGCCTCAAACTGTTCCTTGAAATCCCCTGCTTGTGCTTTGGCAGAGCATGAGGGGCAGACAAGGTAAGATGGGCCAGTGGTTAGGGCACTAGGAGAAGAGACCAAGGGACAATTCCCTGCTCTGCCACAGATGCCCTGTGTGACCTTGGGCAAGTCCTTTGCTCCCTCTTGGCCTCAGGTCCAGTCTGTTCAATAGGATAACAGCCCTGCCCTGCCTCCTAGGGGTTGTAGTGCTTTCTCCACCAGTGACCATTTTTAACTCAGGATGGGATGTTTTTCTCAAAGATGGGCTCTATTTGGGGGCAGATCTCTGGCCTGTGTTACACAGGAGGTCAGACTGGATGGTCTCAGTGGTCCCAGAATGTCATTCGGGGCCAGATAAGTACTAGAGATAGAAGCTGGCTCCATAGGCAGAGACCCATGACTGAGGCTGCCTTGTCACTAGGCCTGGAGAAAGCAAGCACAATCCACTGGTCAGTGTGTTATGGGTCCCCCTGTGTGTCTGAATTCCTGGGGATGTGGATCTGTTACAGCTTCAGGCTTTCAGCTCTGGTGAGCCCCGGTGCCAGCCAAGATGGTGGCTATCATCCAACCCTAAGAACTAGTAGCAAACAATGGAGCAAGAAATGGCCATGATGGCACACAAATTTGAATTCTTCTCAGGACATCCTCTCTCCTTTTACTCACTTCTCGCCAACAGCTCCCCACGGATGGATCCACCATCAGGCATGCCGGGTTTGGAGAGACCAGAGAGAAGATTTCTCTGAGCGTCTTGCACGAGCCTCTAGAGTGAGCCCCAGGGCTTCTAAGCTTGAGTAGCGACCTTGGGGCACTGGCCAAGTCTGACACTGGTCTGACACACCAGCCATCTAGGAGAAATACCAACTTCCCTGGGGAGCAGGGGCCAAGCAATAGATTGGGAATGTGCCAGAGGGGAACGGCTGGGAACTCACCAGATTAATCTGCAGTATCAGCAGGAGAAACATGCAGAGAGCAAGTGGCTCAGGAGAGAGGATAAGAAAAATGTTGTAACATTGTGGGAGGTGGGGAAGGGTAGTTTGCTGTGAGCTTTACTGGCACCCACCTAGCAGGCATCACCCAAAGGCTGGGAGCAGAGATCTCCTGATCCTTCTAGAGGCAGGCTCACCAAGATGCAGGAGGGGAGGGACTTGGCTGCAGCAGGGAGTGGAGGAAGAGGATTTGGTTAGCAACGCTAACCCTTTAAAGAGCTTAAGTGGCAGGATAGAGGAGCCTGATTAGCCAGTGGCAGTCCTCCTCCTGGCATCGAGGGATTAGGAGCACTCGTTAACCGCCTCGTCCTTTAGAGCAGCCAGTGCCACAAGGAAGAAAACGAAAGGCCATCCAGTTCCCTTTTTCCTCACTCCCACCCCATGCTGTCCAAACTGCTGGGAGGACAGGAACCATGGGGCCAGCAGTATGCTAGAGAAACCAGATCTATTAACCCTTGGCATGCCTCCCCATTCCTGCAGAGCAGAACACTCCATGGCATCACAGAGTGACATCTGAGCCCTGCAGACCCCCGCTGGCATGGATCCAAACTTGGCTTCCTTCCCTCCCTGACTGCACCTTGCAGCAGGCATAGGTCAGAAATCACAAAAGCCATCAGGCTTCATCTTGCCTGAGGTCAACTGCACAGAACCCTGTGCAAGCAGAGGACAGGGCACTCGCACTGGAAACTACATCTGCTCTAAGCCCTGCACTTGTGGAGTGGCTCCTGGAAATGGATCCCTTCTCTCCCATGCTGGGTGAAAGCTCTGCAGGTGCCAAAGGCCCACAGCAAGTGTCTTTCACATGGATGTGCATTGTCCTAATCCATTCAAGAGCAGCTAGTTTTGGGGGGGAAGGGGGAGACAGAACTCCCATTGGCTCCCTTTTGGATTGGGCAGGTTGACTAGTAGGCGAGTTCCAGGTTGCCCCATTGAATGACAAGTCTGACAAGCAGAGGGTATTTCTAATTGGCCAAGTAAGGCAAGGAGGACCCACAGTTCACAAGCTGTTGTCCACACAGGGTGGCTTTTGTAGAACATATGTTTGTGTATAAATGTTCCCAGAGTAACTAATCCAAAAAAACTGGGTCCACATGGCTGGCTTTAACCTATGCCCCTTGGAATCAGTGTGCTCACACAGCCGTGAGTTTTTTCAGAATAAGTGCACAGCATTCTGGGCACGTATCCCATCATGCATTGTCCTGCTTCCGGGGTCTATGAATGCTGGGATTTTTCTCACAACGCATTGTGGGATACCTACTGGAAGCCACTGAAATTCTGGGACTTGGGGGTCCCATCATTCCCCGCCTGTCTCCATGATTCACTTGTCTTTCATGAGCCAGCACCATTTTCAGACTGCTGTCAGCCAGCCTGGAGAGGACTGTGCTGGACACGGTGATCCTGGCAATCATTAATATACAGTGGCTGCTGCACTTGTATTTGCAGCTGCAGAGCCAGATGTTTGGTTTTGGGAGATGCTGCTGTGCTGCTGAGCCAGTTTGGGAAGGGGAGGAAGAGGAGGATGAAGTCAAGCAGCTACTTGTGCCTAAACTTTTCCTGGAGCAGCTTCACTTGGGAAACTGCTGTTTCTAGGCTTGGCCAACTAGCCCTGACTGCAGGATTGGACAGCGCTGCAGATCTGGGGATGACCATCGAGGGCAGAATTTCAGGACAACAAAGGCCACTTTCCTAGAGATCTGTGCAGAAGCTCACCTGGAGTTGCAGTGGTGGCCAACCAACATGAAAGCTCCCCGTGGTGTGAAAAAGTGTGTGGCCATTGCCATCTTGAAGCTTGCCATCCCTGGTCAGTAGCTCACCAATTTGAGGTTAATAGATCAACCATCAGAATTCTTCTCATGGCAGGGCACACTGTGGTGTGTGCTGCTAAAAGAGCATGCTGATGCCTGGGTCAGACACCTCGGCAATGCACAGGAGGTTATGGATGGATCTGCATAGTTGGGGTTCCAAAATTGTATTGACACCATAGATGGGACCCACATGTGCCCATTCTTTGAGCCCCACACAAGACCTCAGAGTTCATCAGCAGAAAGGGGGATTTCTCCAGGGTGCTCCAAGGCTTTGGCTGAACACTGTGGCAGGTTTGCCGGTATTAAACTGGGGTGGTCTGGAAAGGGCCATGATGCCTTTACCCTGTTTCCTGTAATGAGAAAGAGACCTTTGCTCCCAGGACCACTCTGGACATCAACGGTTCTGTGATTCCCCTGTCATTCTGGGAGACCCAGCTCACCCTCTGTTTCCCTGACTGACCGTCCCTTTTCCCGTGCACTTGGACAGGAGAAAAGAGCTGTCTAACTCTCTCTGGAGTAGCTGCAGAATGACAATGGTGTGTGCATTTAGCAAGCTGAAAGGGAGACAGAGGAGTCTGGTGGCAAGAGATGGAGGCTGCTGAGCAGTATCTGCCTGGTGGGATGGCTGTGCCGGACACAGCAACCAATCTGTGCAAGCCCAGTGTGGACCCTCACCAATGGCAGAGAGGTGGAGGGGCAGAGACTTTTGGAATGTTAGGAACAGCTGAAGAGGTAGCCTCTGCCAATTACAGCAAAGCATCAGGGCCCAGGGTGAAATGGTGACATGAACGTTGATTACACACTGTCAGGTGACTTTATGAAATGGGCGTTTGTTGGGCTTTTATTAGGCTTTGTGCATTGATTTTATGACTGTGCTATATGTGTATACACATGGACTTGACCTGTGTCAATAAGAAACTTCTGTGAAATTCAAACAGTGCAAATAATAAAATCTCTATTGGGCAGAACACAGTGCAACCATAAAACCAGTGAAACATAAAACGCAACATGAGACAGTTCAAAGTGCAGGGTACACAGCAATGCACACCTGGTACATTTCTAAGGTGTTGAGTGCATGCACTTGTGCTGTTCAAGGCACCAGTGTCTATAGGTGCAGAGTGTGACTGTTGTCCTTACCTTGTGGTGCAGAATGGCAAGGGAAGAAAGGGGAAAAAAACATCCCTCGTACTGTAGTTGCAGGAGTGAATGTGGGAGCTCAGGATCCACTGTTTTCCTTGTCATGGGCTGTGGCGTGGGGAAGGAACTGACTCTAGCTGGAACTTGGAGAAAGATACTGCTACTCCCAGCATGCATTGTTGTTGTGGGCTCCAAGACATGGCTGGGTTGAGATTGTGAACTATGCACCAAAATGTTCTCCAGCAGGACCATCTGCTTGTGTCAGGTCCAGGAGATGTTCTTGCATGTCCCTGTCTCTCTCATGTCAATTCTCTGTCCTTCTCTGCAAGGAGACCTTCTCTCTACAGCTGTGCCTTCTTAACCCTCTTCTCAGATGCAGACACAAGGTCCTCAAACATCTCATCTCTGGTCTTCCTTTTGCTGCCCTGAAAATTTGTTGGGCAGTTAGAGGTTGAAAACGCTCCTGGACGGTGTTTGAGGGGGCATGGAGGGGTGCCAGGTGCAGGAGCTGTGAAACAGAACAAGTCGTTATTGTACTAATTCCAGTCTCCATGGCAACAATGAGAAAATGTTGCTGTCTCTTCAATTTTGGAATACCACTCCTGTTGTCCCTCCCAACCTGGGGTAACCTGGAGATGGTAAGACAGTTGCCACCTCCCCTCCCTGCCAGATAGGCCCCCATACCAATCCTGGGTCGCTGGTAGGCTGTGGGGTTGGGGCTTGGGGTTGGATGGTAAGGCTAAGGGGTGGCAGCAGGGGACAGGTTTGTAACTTCATGTGCATCTCTGATTCAGAGATTGCAAGGCCAGAAGGAACCACTGTGATCATCCAGCCTGACCCCCTGTAGAACACAGGCCAAAGAACTGCCCCAAAAGAATTCCTAGAGCCGATCTGTTAGAAAACATCCTGGCTTGATTTAAAATGGTCAGTGATGGAGAATCCACTGTGACCCTTGGTCAGTTGTTCCAATGGCTAATTACCCTCCCTGTTAAAAATGTATGCCTTGTTTCCAATCTGAATTTGTTTAACCTTGGGTCAGGTTAGACCTTTCTCTGCTAGATAAGTTGGGCAGCAGATTACTAATTACATTTTTGAAGCCCGTCCCTACTTTGGAGGACGTTACCCTGAGGCATGCCACCAAGAGACAGAGAAGGCACTAGGCAGGCCAGCAGGATATGCAGCGGTGCTAGTCACTAGGCTGTGCTGCCTGGTAATCTAGGCTGTGCTGCCTGGTAATCTGAGTGCCAAAACACACTATCTTTGCCTTAAAGTTGCAGACCAGCACAAAATGCATGGCAAGATAAACAGACCTCTGCAGGAATTATTCTGAACCCAAGGGGTTAACAATGCCGAGAGTCTGAGCTAGTCCAGTGCCCTGTCATCTCTATGCATTTTGAACTGTCTCACTTTGGGAGATATACTTCATCAAACGCTATGGTCGCAGAAAGCTCAGAGCACCGCTCAAAGTCAGAAGCAAAGGCCCATTTTATATTGATTTCTCTCTTTCCGCATTTGCCATTTCAATAAACAAGCCTGCCCTACAATGCAGGAGATTTTTAACCCCCCTGGCGCGCCAGCCAGGTATGGGGAGTGGCGGCTGCACAGGTCAGAAAGTTTTTGATATTTCAGAGAAATGCACACTGCGTAGGTCAGTCTACCAGTGCCATTTTGAGTATGTGGGCGTGGGGCCAACGGGGCGGGAGAGGGACGGGATGGTGAGTGCTGGCTTGGCCAATGGCTGAGGGATTTACATTTCAGAGAAATAAACACTGCAGAGCTTAAATTCTCCACCATGGATCATATTATTATGAGCAGGGGAAGGGGGAAGGAGAGGACCATAAAATCTGAGCGGGTTTAGGCTCCTAGCTCACAACTGCCCAAAACTGCCGCAGCCACTGAGTCGTGGAACAAAGGTTGATTAACCCCCTGTAAAACAACCCCCTGCATTCTTCTCCCCAATGGTGGGAGTCCCTGGCCACACCCATTATCTATCCATCTTATGTTCAGATGCCTGTTTCTTTGACCTTGCAGGAGGAACCCCAACTTTTGCGACTCTTCTTGTCTCTCTTCCGCTGGGGGAATTGAAAGGAAAATAAACATTCCAGCGCCCCCAAAAATAACTTCTTCCCGGAGCCAAGTCACATGGAGAAGCCCAGCAGCGTTGACTTACTCCGGGGCTGTCTGCGTGGCGCTGTTCTAGGAGTCCTTCTGGCTGGGTAGCTGAATCAGGCTCACTACCCTGGGAGTTCGCAGCACTCCCCACAGGGCTAGGGGTGGAGATCTCCTGGATGGGCATGCCCCCTGCAGCTTCGGGAATCACTCAGGGTGCTCTCTCTCTCCTCTGCCCCCCAATGAGTTGACACTTGGCCAAAGTCACCCTGACTACCGACCTGGCTATCAGCTGTAGTACTGCAGAAACATGGCAGAGAAGGCTGTCCCAAACTGGGCTATATGTGACTCTCTCATCCAAATTAGCCATGGCGTACTGCCCACGTGGAAGGAGTATATGGGCCATTAATCTCTGAAAGGTTGCCACTGCCCCTGCCACCCAAATGGCATTGTTGGAAAATCGTTGGTGCAGTCCAAAGGGTGTGGCAAACACGGTCTTTTCCCTGGATCCTGGAGTCAAAGGGGATCTGCCAACCCCAGCAGCTGGGTAGGGAGTGCCACCCATCCTCATTCTGCCCCGAAACCAGCTCCAACCCCAGCCACAGCTTTGCTTCAACCCTAAAGCAGTTCTCCCTCATTCCCTCTCCACCCCCAGGCCAACTTCAACCCCAGCTGCAGCTCCATTCCGCCCCCTGCTCCGCCAATAGCCCAGCTCCTCCCCCAGCCCAGCTCCACTCCCCCCCGCTCTGCCAATAGCTCAGCTCAGCCCCCATCCCAGCTCCACTCCACCCCCCACTCTGCCAACAGCCCAGCTCCGCCCCCATCCCAGCTCCACTCCACCCCCCACTCTGCCAACAGCCCAGCTCAGCGCCACTCCCCCCCCGCTCTGCCAATAGCTCAGCTCCGCCCCCAGCCCAGCTCCACTCCACCCCCCGCTCTGCCAACAGCCCAGCTCCACCCCCAGCCCAGCTCCACTCTGCCCCCTGCTCTGCCAATAGCCCAGCTCCACTCCGCCCCCTGCTCTGCCAATAGCCCAGCTCCACCCCCAGCCCAGCTCAGCTCCACTCCACCCCACACTCTGCCAATAGCCCAGCTCCGCCCCCAGCCCAGCTCCACTCTGCCCCCTGCTCTGCCCAGCTCTGCTTCTACCCCAGCTCCTCTCTCACCCACAGTTCTGCCCTCAGCTCAACTGCTGACCCAACTGTGCAGTAATGGAGATGGGTGCAGACAGATTCCATTACTGGTAAGGGGCCCGGGGGGGTGGGGGGAGAGGCACGTGACAAGAAAAGTTTGGGCACCACAGAGCTAGATAGTTCTCCATAAAGTTCGTGGCATCTTTCAAGGTCTTGTGCCTATGCGTTAACAGCCAGCCCCATCCTCCTGTAGGCAGGGCCGGCTCCAGGGGTTTTGCTGCCCCAAGCAGCCAAAAAAGTGATCGTGATCTGTGGCAATTCAGCCAGAGGTCCTTCGCTCCAAGTGGGAGTGAGAGATCCTCTGCCAAATTGCCACCGAATACCTGGACTTGCTGGCCCCTCCGGAGTGGCCACCCCAAGCACCTGCTTGCTAAGCTGGTGCCTGGAGCTGGCCCTGCCTGTAGGAAAAGTCTTGTTGACTTGTTGTACAAGAACGAACTCACCACCAGTACACTCATCCGGGATTCCGGCTTCAGCTACTGGCAGCAATGATCTTTTAACTTCTGGGCTACACTTTGTGGGCATGCACCTGGAGGATATGCCTCCTCCCAGAACTGCCCTCATATAGTCTTGGGCCGCTACCGAGTCAAGTTCCCAGTAGATGGTTTGAGCTGGTTCTGACACATGGGGAACCACTAATATGGCCCAGTGCTCCACGGTCCACCCTGTGGTGGATGCTACCTGCTCAAAAGCGGTAACACTCAGGCATTGTCAGTGCCCATCTCAGCCAATTTTACTAGGATGGGCATCATGCTGGGGGCTGGAGTTAGTGTGTGCCAACACCCCCTCATCCCTGGGGATTGGAGCACTGGCAGCATTTTTTGCACTAGGTTCTGTTATTGCTCCTGTTGGTGTGTGGCTAATTCCCTTATCAGTGGCTACACCTGCTGGTGTTGTGTGGTGAGTTGTTGCTGCAGCAGCTGCAAGGTGGCCTGTTGCTGCTGATTATCTATGACCCATTTTAACAGCTGTTCTAGGTCCACTCTCAGGAGGTTCCTGCAAGGACCTTTGCAGCTTCAGAGCCTCTTTACTCCTGCCTTTCTCAGCAGGGCCGACTGAACATCCATGTTCTCAACCACTTGTAAATGAGCCCCCACCCCAAGGCTTTTCCTCCTGATGGGGGGAGTCCCTGGCCACATCCAGCTATCTACACTGGGTGGCTTATGTCCAAGCTTCAGCTCCTTAGTCCTTGAAAGGGGAACACCATCTTTTTCAGACCTTCTTATGTCTTTTCCAATGGGGGAATCAAAAGGAAGATCCACTGCCCTCAAGAATATCTTCTTCCCTGAGCCAAGTCAAAGAGGAAGAGCCCAGCAATGCCATCTTACTCTGGGGCTGTCTGCATAGTGCTTTTCATAGGAGTCCTTCTGGCTGGGTAGCTGAATCGGGCTCACTGCCCCGGAGGAGTTCACTGCACTCCCTGTAGAGCTGGGGGTGGAGATATCCCAGATGGTTCTCCACCCCCGCCCCTTTCAGGAGTCGTTCCAGCCTTTCAGCTCAGCTGATCTAACCCCGCCCCACTCCCCAGCTGGCTGCAGTTTCCTCCCTTTTAAAAGTCTCCTCTCTACCATACATGAATGACAGAGCCGGAGAGGCTGGACCTGCCTCACACTGAGACTCTCTGCAGCCTTCCTCATCCATGTGGGCATCTATACACCCCATCAGATATCCCCACATACAGTTGTGTTGTTATATAGCCCACAGTATAGACTGGCAGAGCTCCCCACCCCAGTACTGGCAGGTTGTGTGCCCATCTGTGTTTCAGGAGCTGTCGCAGGCTTTTGCATGGGGAAGAGATCCTGGCTCTCCAGAGAAACCTCTTCCACATCAGGGTCCTTGTCGGGATCCCGGCCTGTAGTGAGTTAGTGGTCGTTTCAACCCCTCTGGCTCAGGGGGAGGCCACTCTGCCTATGTCCCTGGGGCACTGCCCACTATCAGGGAATTAGCAAATCAAGTACCAGGTCCAGAGGCCCCTTTGGCGAGGTAGAGCAGGGCAGCAAAGCAGCTGGGATGGTTCTGACCCTGAGTCAAGGTAAAGCAATCTATGGATCTTAGGTCCTCAGGCAGGGTGGAACACCAAACAGTCTCTGGGTTTAGGCCCTTAGGTAGGGAAGAGCAACATCCTGGCTTAGGCATATGGCAGACAAATGCAGGTCTCTTGACCTAAGGTGGGAAGGCTGCCACCTCAGGGGCTGGGTTGGCAGCAGAGGTAGGGAGAGCCAGGCCCCCCCTATTCCATTGGGACAGCAGAGATCCTACCACAACACACTGACTCAGGTTCTGACAGCAGAACTGGACTAACACCTGGTTTCCCTGGGCTACTTCCTGGGAGAGGGGTTCCGTAGTCATGGGGTCCTCCATCTCATTGGGGTATTTGGCTGCTGGCATTCCGGGTTGCTCCTCTCCACTGTCAGCTTCCTCTGGGTGCTCCTCAGCTGGGTGGCAGGGCCCAGGGTCTGCAGCAGGCTTGGGACATTTATCTCCTTTCCTGGCTCAGGCTCAACTGAGCTAGTGGCCCCATGCCCACCTTTTATACTTCCTGTCCTGCCCCTTAGCTTCCAGCAGGAGGGTTGGGCCAGGCCTGGCTCCACCCACCAGGGCTGAGAGAGCAGCTCCTTGCTCTCTGGCTCAGTGGGAGGCCACTCTACCTCTCTACATGGCCTCTTGGGGGCCTCCCCTTGGCAAAAATCTGGTCCAGCTTGTGATAGGCGGGGCAGGGGATGGGACCATTCCTGAGGGCTTGGGTGTCATTTCCTGTGGAGTGGCATTGGAATCTGTCCTGGGAGTGACCCCTGTCCATCACTGGATTCGATACAGACTCTGAGGGTAGCTACTAAGGCAGGCCTAGGCCATCTCCCCAGCTCATAAGGAAATCCATGATCTCTGCATGGCTCCCTGGGGATGCATGCGGCATGGTTGCTGCACCACAGAGGGATATGTGACTCTGGCAGTGTGTACACATGGATGGGACACAGGTGGCTGCATGCCAGTGTTTAAACGGAGGTGACATCCAGTGAATATGATGCCAGAGTAGCAGAAGGTATGCAGATAAAAAGACAGGCCAATCCAGGTGCAAAGCAGTCCAGTGTGGGATAGCCATGGGAGGATTGCCAGAGGCAGAACTGTTCATTCAAAATACAGATATGTCCACACGGACCTGTGCTGGACTAACTCATCTCAAAACAGACTCACTCCATTTGCAAAATGGATTAGCCAGTTTGCAAAAAATGGCCAGATAATTAAAAACAAAAAGAAAAGAAAGACAGAGATTGTGTTAGATGGACACTGGCCATTTTAATCCAAAACAATAGTTAATGTGGGGGGGGGGAACCCACAACCTGTGTAGAGACGCTCTTGACATTTGTCTGGCTGTTAGTATGTTTCTAACGTGATAACATTTGAATGCTGCATCTGACCAATTCCAAAATTTCAGAGAATGGAATTTCATGGGCAGAACTGTGCAGCTTTTGGTGAAAACTCAGCAACTGGAAGGGGAAAAAACATGGGGAAAATGGCAGCTAGTTAGCAGACCTAGCATTTCAACCACTTCTGCCGTCATCATCCCAGATCAAAGAACCAGCTGATGTTGTCTTCTTCCAGCACAACCCTCGCTAGCCAGCTCAGCTCTGCCCATCTTCCCAAGAGACTTTAACATGTAACCCCTTGAATTATTTATCTCCTAGATAGAAATAAGACTGGGAGAATGAAGGTGCACGGGAGTGCACACAGAGCCTCTGGCTGGGAGGTGGGAAATGGAAGACCCTGGTATGCAGGAGGTGGGGCACACAGAGCTACTGGCAGATGTTGGAGAGGGAAAGGGGGCACAGAGTCCCTGCCTTGGTGGGAAAGTGAGGAACGGAGGACGGGGGGGGGGGGCACATAGAGTTGCTGGCATGGGGCAGGGTGGGAGAAGTCCCTGAAATAGAGAAGGCTGGGAGAATGGCACCCAAAGATCCTGTGGGGAGAATGGAGGGGAGCCAGGAACCCCTGGGGTGGGCAAGGAGCTCAGCTGACAGAAGCTATGAAGTGTGCAAACTTCTAGCTAGCCAACGATCGATGAATTTCTGATGCACCCATCATCGTGGTACTGGGGCCCCCGCTGCTAGGGTGCTGGCTGTCCCTCTTAGCTGCTAGTTAAACAGCCTCTTCCAGATCTGGAGTAACAGAAAGGAGAAGGCTGGTTTACCCAGCAGGCCCCTGGCTGACATTTTTCATCTAGAGCTCTCCAGCTCTATGCGTCTGGCCTGGGGCCCCCCAAGTCACACACCATAGGGCCCCTGCAGCAGCGGGATTCCTTCCCTTGTGTGCTTACAAGGGGGGAGGGGCACTCTCTTTCCCCGTTACATAATGACCCTCTCTGCCCCGCCCGCAGCCTCGTCCAGTGTTCTCATTTCCCAAGCATTAATCTTTGCCATCTTGGGCTCATCTAATTGGATTTCCCAGGTCACATGGTGAGATAAAAAGTCCCCAATCCCTAGGACAGAAATTGTGTTATCCATGGGGAATTAAGGTAAAGAGGAGAGAGAGAGAGAGGGAGAGGGACAAGGTGAAGGGCTCCCATGTTGCCATTGTAGCAGTGTCTAGCTAGCAGCCGTCCTGCGTGGAACTCCAGAGCCAGGCTGCAGCGTGAAGCCCTTCTCTGAGGGTCAGGCATAGATATATATATTTTTTCTCTCTCTCTCTCCCCACCCCGTAAAGGGTGAGTGACCCAGGGTGAAGAGCTGGAAGAGACAGAGGAGCTAGAGGAGGAAGACGACGAGATGGGGAGTGGAGCGAGTGCTGAAGATAAAAAACTGGCCAAAAGGTCCAAGGAGCTGGAGAAGAAACTCCAGGAAGATGCAGACAAGGAGGCGAAGACGGTCAAGCTGCTGCTGTTAGGTAAGCATGGGAGCTGGGCAACGCTGCAGCTTGCCTGGGGCACCTTCAGCTCCTAGGGTGGATCCAGAAATGAGTGGGCAGGGAAGCAGTTCTGTACCACGCAGAGCTGGTCTCCATGCATGTAATAAATGTGCAGTCTGCGGAGAATGGCCCAACAAGGGATCCTGGTGATTCAGGATCAGTGTAGGGTAGGAGGGAGATCGTTAGCCTGTGCCAACCCAGCCTTCAGTTCTGAGATGGCTAAGTGGAGCCTGGGATGAAGGCAACCCTCAGATGAGACATGGTGATGCCAAGCTAGGGAAGGTGGGGCAAGAAAGGAGAAACTGGGGTTAGTGTTGCAGGGCCTGAGGACAATCAGTTTACGTGAAGGGATTAGAAAATGACAGTATCTGCTGGTGGCCAAGGGCTGGGAGACAGAAGAAAGAGAAGAGGGAGCATGAAATGCAGCGCAAGACCAATGCAGGAGGGCTTGGTCTGGCTGTTTCAGTCCATGTTGGGTTCAGAGATATGGTCACCCTGAGTTTTTTTGTTGTTGTTTTTCTCATTTTTTTCCAACTGAGAGGAGGATCTGTTCCTAAGTAGCACCGGATGGGCTCTCATTAGCTTGATGACTTCCTAACTGAAGCGATTAGCCGGGACACAGAGATTTCTCAGCCAATCGGATGTGACAAGAGGTCACAAACACCCTCTTGAGAGAAGCCTGGGCGAAGGGGGCAGCACCTCAGTAGGGATTAAAATCTATCTGTAATTTTCCAGAAGGGGTGGTGGTGGAGGAGTGGGGGGAAATAGGAATGCTGTGGCTAGTGTCAGCACTTGGTAACTACATACCTGGGTCTTTCAGCATTGGAAGGGGGGGCGCTTTGGATTGATTTGGTGACTCGCCACGTGTGAAAAGGGAATTGATCAGAGTCATTTTTCTGGCCAAAAATGACAAGCAAAGACGTATATGTAATGTTTCACTTCACATGAGAGTTTAGTGGCTGAAGCACAGGACATAGGATCAGGACACATGGGTTCTAGCCCCAACTCTGCTGCAGCCTCACAGTTTGACCCACAGAGTCCCCAGCTGTCAAACAGGATGGCAGTACTATCCCTAACCACACGCATACAGTGTGTGAGGTATAAGGGCTGGATCTGGCAGCAAGGCTACTCTGGTGAGCAAGGCATTGCAGGATCAAACCGCAGCTCATTAACACTGATGAAGCACTTTGAGATCTCTGGCCTACAGAAGGCCAGAGGGTGATGATGATAGGGTCCATTACCTGCTTGTTGGTAGAAAAACCTCAGTGCTCCATGAGCAGTGTGACTAGAAAGGGATGGACTTTATTTCTGAACACATTGATTTTACCTGACTACTAAAAGCCTCCGTTTAGCCTAATATCCTACTGGCAGAAGGGCCTGTGCCCTGAGTCTGCATCTGCATTACTGAGGCACTAGACCAAGACTTCACAAGCCTGCTGATCTGCAAGCTGGAGCAAATGGGGCTATCCCACTCCTGGACTGGGTGACTCTCTCAGGCCTTTTACGGGCACTAGAACATGAGCTGAGTACTGCAAACGGCAGAATGCTGGGGCAGTCCTCACTGCCAACCTGGCACTGCTGAGGCAAGGGAGCCTGCTAGGAGATGCCAAGGGCACGCATGGTTTAGTCCTTCTAAAGCTGCGATGGAGCTGGAGTCTTTGGCCTGCTCTCATTCTCCTACAGCATCCCCTCTCCTGCTCCCTGGGCTCCAGCTCAGAGCACAGCTTCCTTTGGACGTGTGCTGCTCAGGTGAAGCTGCTGCCCACTCTGGCATGCGGCAAAGTCCGGGGCACCCAAATCTTATACGTGTGCATGTAAAGTCAGCCAGGAGGGGCCCTGCTTGGTCACAGCAGGGGCCCAAGTGTCTTCTTCAAGGCAGCTGGGGGGAGGCGTGACGGATGGATGGAATCATAGAATATCAGGGTTGGAAGGGACCACAGGAGGTCATCTAGTCCAACCCCCTGCTCAAAGCAGGACCAATTCCCGGGGAGGACCTATCCAGAAGGTAGGGAGCAGGTGTGAGGGTGAAGGTTAGGCCAATGGATGGTCATGGGCAGGGGAAACCCCCCAGTGACAGGCGCCTCCAACCAATTCCCGCTTAGTGTCACAATCAGCGAGGGTAATTCACCACCGCCCTCTTCCAATCAAGATCAGGCATCTCCTCCTAAAAGAAAGGCTCCTGCTCACACCGAAGAGATGAGATCGATACAGCAATGTCTGGCTGAGGTCTCTGGCCTGGATATGGCAGCAGCTCTGACTACATGCGCACAATGGTCAGGGGGGCCACCAGGTGGCACCATTCCAGCCCAGGAACTGGTCACTGGAGGGTCAGTCCCGGTCTGCAGCTCAGGGTGCCCTAAGCCACTCTCTGTGATTCCTACACTCGCTTCCCGTGCCTGGAGAGAGCTCCAAGCCTGTGCCAGAACCGCAGCAACGTGAAGGCAGCAGAATAAACCCTTGCTCCAGAGGGGGACTGGAAGGGTTGTAGGAAAGATGCCATCTGAGTGGAGAACTGAGATTAAGGCTAGAAGCCCCTGCTGGAAACCCAGCCTCCCACCAAGCTCCTGGGAGTGGAGAGAGGCCAGCAGGGCCCATCTCAGCCCAGAGCCACCCTGGGGCTAATGCTTCCCGGATTTCTAGGTTACAGCGCGGCTGCCTTGCCACTTGCACGGCAGGGGCAGGAAGCCTACGTCTGATGCTGCGCAGCGCCATAAGGTTCATCCAGGTGACAGCAGGGAGGCTGGGATCAGCGCGATTAGGTTCTAATTCTAAGTAGCTTCCTGGTTTGGAATGAGCTGCTTAAAGCGATGAGATGAGGCGATGCCCGGCGCTTGCGGCCGAGAACCGAAGGGCAGGTGACGAGAACAGAGGCAGGAGAGCAAGAGGGGGAGGCTAAGAAAAGCAAAGGCCTGGGCGTGCCCAAGGGCTGAGGCCGTGTTACTGTGCAGGGAATCCCAGCTCCAGGTGGAGTCCAGGCCCACCGACATGGTCCTTTCTACCCTGCTGGGGCGCAGTATGATGGTCCCAGTATAACAGACACATGGGCCAGGCTTGCTGTGTAGGGGGGCTTATGGCATAACTAGGTCCCCCAACCCCACAGCAATGGCAGGTCCTTCATGCCGATGGCAGCCATGGGCATGGGACTCGAGTGTCTCCCACAGCAGCTAGCCTTTGAGCACTGCTGATGGGCTGTGGAGGGAGGGATTGCCAGCCTTCCTGGGCCAGGGAAATGAGTCTAGCCAGTGGGGAGCCTCTGAGGAATAAAAAGGGGGCACGAGCAAGGCACAGGGGGTCTCCCTTGGCCTGAGAAAGCTGTTCAGGCCATGCTGACTGCTGGAGTATATAACCAGAGGTTCCTCTGATCCACCAGACCAGCAAGGCCCAGTACTGAGAGGAGTGGGTGGGACAGGAGCCAGAACAGAGGGGCTCAGTGACAATGCACTAGATAGTCTGCAGGCGGGTTGGTGGATGGAGGGTAGGGGCTGCAGACTCAGGCGAAGGGGTGTGGAAGGATGATGGAAGCTGCAGGATATTGCTCTGGCGGATGGATCCTGGAGGTGTGGGAGTAGCGAAGGATCTGAATACTGGGCAGCCAGGCAAGAGGGTTCGTTGGGGCAGGAGAGTTGTGGAGGCTAGATACCCTTATCGAACTACAGGGCTGGAAGGGACCTCAACAGGGCCCCTAGTCCCTCCCCCCCTTGCCGAGGCAGGCCCACCCCAATGGCTGTAACCTATTTTTAAGCCCCCCTGGCCTCCCAAGCTGAACTCGCCTTACAGGTAGAAAGTTATTCCTAAAAAATCCAACCTAAGCGCCTTTGTCTGTCCAGTAAGCTGCTTGCTACTTGTCCTGCCCTCGGCCCAAGGAGAGCAATAGATCGCTGGTCCTTGTGTAACCACCTTTACATGCTATGTTTCTCCCTCAGCCATCTCATCTCTAGACCACACGTGCCCAGTTCTTTCCTCATCCCCTACTCTGCGGGGCACAAGATGGTTTGAACCTTGGGCAGGGGGGTCAGGTTTGGGCTGGAAGTGCCTGTCCCAGCTTCCACAGGGTGAGGACTTGGTAACTTGGAGATGAGCTAGGGTACAGCTGGCTGACATGGAGCCTCCAATGAACAGCGCACGTGCTGGTGAACAGCAGCAGTAAGGGAAGCGCAGCTGTCCCATGCGTACCTCCCCCTTCCCAGAGCCCAGGCAATGCACCAGCACCCAACGCGGGGAGCCGAGCACCTCTTGGGGTGGCTGCTGAAGGGGAGAGGCCAGGCAGTTATGTAAAAGCAGGATCACTCTCTGCTTTCTAGACAGCTAGTTTGATCACTTCCTCAAAACAAGGCCATTCCCTGGGTTGGGCTCTTGATGAGCTCTTGGGAGCCCAGGGCCCAGATCAACTAACCTGTTTGATCCACATTAATATGCCACTAAATAACCTCACACTGGAGAAATCCATCCATGCCAAAGTGTCTGAGGGGACAACCCCAGAGACAAGCGCATGAGGGAAAGGAGTGAAGAGCAGGATAGATGCTGCATATGGAGCACTGTATATCCAGGTCCTTATGCTGGTCCCAGTGCCGTAGGATCCGAGTGCCCCAGAGCTGTGGTCCCCTCTAAGGTGCACACGTCTCTCTTTCTGGATGTTGGCACTCAAACATTTCCTCCGGCTCTTTTCCAGGTGCTGGGGAGTCAGGCAAGAGCACAATCGTCAAACAGATGAAGTGAGTACCACAGGAGGGCTGAGGGTCGGTTGCCCAGAACACAACCCAAGGCGGTTTCCTTCTAGGAGCCTAATCTAGGCATGAATGTAGCATGATGAACCCCTGTGCTGCTGCTGGGCCAGCCTGCCTGCCGGCTGGCAATAACTTAGCAAGATTAGTTGATTAATCTCTTTTTATTAAACAAAACTAGCATCTGCAGTTATGCAAGCTAGGGGGGAAAGGGGCCCAGTTCTGCTTTGAGGCACGAACTGATCATCAGCTGGGGTCTCTTCATGTGCCATCTCAGTAACAAGTGTTGGGGGGGAATGGAAGGTTCATTTCTCCCGCGCACCTGCTACAGCCCACTCTCAGGACAAGGAGATTGGCCTAGACAGACAGCGAATCTAGCATCTCAGCACTCATGCCCTGTGGAACATCCCAGGGAGTGGATGGAGTGCAGGCACATCCCATGTGAGCTGTTGGCATGTGGGGTACTGGTGGCAAGTTGATGGCCAGCTATACCAAACAGCAGACTGCAAGTCTCCGGCACAAGGGAGGAGAAAACCATCACACTCCCTTTGTGCGTCGCTCCTTGCTATGCTGGGTCTCTGATGTAAGCCCCATGGGGCAGGGAACACCAACCATCAAGGAGTTACACAGGGAGCAAGTGAGCTCTACGGGTCAGCAGAGTCCAGTCGCAGGTCCCATGTGATCTGACCTTCCGCTATGAATCTGAGGTTTTGTCACAGGCAGAGCCATGCGTGGTCAGTCCAGGAGCCAACGAGCTAATCTGTGCCATGGGTCTCAGACCACTTTCCTTTCAAAGCTGGTATCCTGGTCTTCATTGAGCCAGCTGAGGGAGGGCATTTTCTCGTTGCATCAGGACTTGGCTGCCAGGCAACTGTGTAGATCACAATGGGCCCAATTGTAAGCAGGGCTGCACGCCAGCACAGGGGTAGATAGGGATGTAAGGAGCTCCCTTGCATGGAGTGACATTGTCAGACACTGCTAGCAGATGACATTCAGGCTGCTACCCCTCCCCCCCACCCATACTGAGCAATGGTGTGGTTCCTCAGCCCCGCACCCCACCCCTGCCAGCACCAGGGAAAGTCAGTTATGCCAGGAAAACAGCAGGCATTCAAGCTGGCACAGTTCAGTTCCTGCACTGTCTCCTTCAGGCTGGAGGGCAAGGTGCCAATGTCTGTGCTGCAGTGAGATGCCTGCCAGGGAAGCAAGGCTGTGATCCCTGATAAAGGCTGTGTTTCATTCCCCTCCCCTCGCAGGATTATCCACCAAGATGGTTACACGCAAGAAGAGTGCCTGGAATTCAAGTCCATCATCTATGGCAACGTGCTGCAGTCAATCCTGGCCATCATCCGAGCGATGTCCACACTGGGGATAGATTATGCCGAATCAGGGCGAGGGGTCAGTCCGTTGCCCCTGCCCTCACTGGAACATCTGTCTGACCCCATGTACAGGGGAAGGCAGGTGGCGGGGAGGGGGCGCGCAGTCCCCATATGTTCATCTGTTCGAGTGCCTGCAATTCCCAGTTATATGCAGGAGCCCTGGGAGAGGCTGCAGGGTAGTCTGGGATGCAAGATGCTGCTCTTGGGTTGGAGAGGAAGTTTGTTCCTTCTGAGCCCTGGGATGTGTGTGTGTGGGGGATGTGTTCACTGGTGTTCACTCGGGCTAGCGTGTGAATAGCAGCAGCGTGGATGCTGCAGCTCGAGCAGAAGCTCAGGCTAGCTGTGTGAGTCTAAGCTCACCTGACCCCCTGGGTCTGAGCTCACGGGGCTAGTCCAAGCCCACGCCCAAACTGCAACATCCATACTGCTATTTTTAGCACACTTGCTCAAGCCTGTCTCCTGGGATTGGGAGGCTGTGGTGTAGACATACCCTGTGTGTCTCACTCACTCCTGCTAGAAGCCAAACGTTCCCAGCTGCTCCTTACACCAGCAGATAAATATTTTAAATAGACACCAATGCCACTCAGTGGGCAAGTGGCAGTCGTCTGGTTCCACTGACGTGATGCAGATTGGAAGGGAGGGGCAAGACCTCCAAGTGTGGGGAAGAGGAGCTGTGGGGAAGGAGAGTCCAGAGAGGAGGGTCCTGCTCCTTTCATTATTCGCAGAGGAGCAAGGAGTTTGGTTTCCCGTTGCTTCAGGCACCACGCTGCTATGGGTGCGTTGCCATCTACTGGTTATTCTGGGAGCAGTGAGAGTTCCCCACTCCAGGGCCTGGCAAGACAGGATTCTGGGCATGTTTCCCACGTTCTCTGGGGAAGCTGTTCTCAAAAATCAGCAGGGTTGAGTGGGGGTAGAATTTAAACATCAAAATCCACATTAAAATCCCACAAAACCTTACCCTGTTCAGAAGGGCCCAAAGCAGGTCCGCTATTCATGCCCGTCTCTGGCCCCAGCCCGCTCACCGGCTCGGTCTCTTACAGGATGATGGGCGGCAGCTGTGCAACTTGGCAGATTCCATCGAGGAGGGCACCATGCCCCCGGAGCTAGTGGACTGTATAAAAAAGCTGTGGAAAGATGCGGGAGTTCAGGCCTGTTTTGACAGAGCAGCTGAGTACCAGCTCAACGACTCCGCTTCCTAGTAAGTCTGTCCCTATGGCTCAGTCATTAGGAAAAGCAACTGCCAAACAGCAAGATCCTCCAGGGATGGACACAACCATATTGGGACACAGAGGGTTTATCCATCGTTGGGGCTTAGTGCCGTGAATCTTCCCCATCGCTGGTGCTGAAGTGACTGATTTCTTTATGGAGCTGGTACCACCCCCCTCCCCTACTGCTATGTAAAAAAAAAAAAAATTGAGGACTCAGCTTGTCACCAGCAGCCAAGGGGAAGGGAAGGAGAAATTCCAGGTGAAGGGGCCAATCTGCTCCCTTTGAAGCCAGTGGAAATTTTAGCACTGAGTCCAAGGAGAGCCTTGTCCATCAAGGGAAGGGTACATGCCCTTTAAGGGACTTTAGAAAACAAGCAAGACAGACCAGACTGGCTTTGAGGCATCAAGTTGCATATACTCTCATAATTCACTATGTAACAAGCGAGGTCCTCTGTGCTCCCACTTAGCCCAGAATGGCTCCACGTGAGACAGAGAACACAGGATTATCCCTCATGGCCAAGATAGTGCTATTGTGTCAGACAGAGCCCCTAAACACCACTGACATGCGACTATCACTGCCTGCTGCAGTAGGGGTGCCCGCCCCTCGTTACCAGCCTAGTTCCTGTACCCTTAATTGATGCCACATGCCAGGGTATTTCAGGCATCTGAGCACCAACCTGCCTCATGTACTATTACAGGCTGCACTATCTAAGGCAAATGAGATATTTCAGACTCTGGCTTTCAGTAGCCTCAGGGCCAAATGCTGCTTCTGCTCCCAGCAGTGTAAATCCACTGAAGACAGTGGTTACTCCAGACACACGCTGGTGTCAACACCATCGCAATTTGTCTCTTCACGTTAGTTTAACATAGTTCTCAAGGGCCCAGAGCCATGGTCTGACACAACGGCTGCAGAGCAGACGCACGGACACATTACAGGGAATGCTGCAGGGAACAGTTTTCACTCTGTTGATCCAAACGTGGCCATTCTCTGACTTCATAAACCCTGGCCTGCCATGCATCTCCCTCGTAGGCTGCAGCAGCTGCACAGTCCCATTCAACAGCAGAATGGAGGAGCAACTGTGGATGCTGGAAAAGACGGTTACTCACCTTTGTAACTGTTGTTCTTCGAGATGTGTTGCTCACATCCATTCCAGTTAGGTGTGCACGCCGCGCGTGCACGCTCGTCGGAAACTTTTTTACCCTAGCAACTCCAGTGGGCCGGCAGGTCGCCCCCTAGAGTGGCGCCACCATGGCGCTCGATATATACCCCTGCCGGCCCACCCGCTCCTCAGTTCCTTCTTGCCGGCTACTCCGACAGTGGGGAAAGAGGGCGGGTGTGGAATGGATGTGAGCAACACATCTCGAAGAACAACAGTTACAAAGGTGAGTAACCGTCTTTTCTTCTTCGAGTGATTGCTCACATCCATTCCAGTTAGGTGAATCCCAAGCCATACCTAGGCGGTGGGGTCGGAGTGAGAAGTAGCGGCATGGAGCACTGCAGATCTGAAGGCCGCATCCTCTCTTGACTGCTGGACCAGGGCGTAGTGGGAAGCAAAGGTGTGGACCGATGACCAGGTCGCTGCCCGACAGATTTCCTGGATGGGCACACTGGCGAGGAAAGCCAGCGACGACGCCTGCGCCCTGGTAGAATGCGCAGTCACACGGCCCGTAGGGACATGGGCCAAGTCATAGCAGGTCCTGATACAGGACGTTACCCATGAGGATAACCACTGCGAGGAGATAGGAAGCCCCTTCATGCGGTCCGCTACTGCCACGAAAAGCTGGGGGGATTTGCGGAACGGTTTAGTCCTCTCCACATAGAACGCGAGAGCCCTACGGACATCAAGCGAGTGGAGCTGTCGCTCCCTGCTTGAAGAGTGAGGTTTCGGGAAAAAAACTGGGAGGAATCTCTCTTGGTTGATGTGGAAGGCCGAGACCACCTTGGGGAGAAAGGCAGGGTGTGGCCTCAGCTGCACCTTATCTTTGTGGAAGACTGTATACGGCGGGTCTACCACGAGAGCCCGGAGTTCCGACACCCGTCTAGCTGAGGTGATAGCTACTAGAAAGGCAGTCTTCCAAGAGAGATAGAGTAGGGAGCAAGTAGCTAACGGCTCAAAGGGGGGCCCCATGAGCCGAGACAACACCAGGTTAAGATCCCAGGTTGGAGCAGGGAGTCGGACGTTAGGGTATAAACGTTCCAGCCCCTTCAGGAATCTAGTCACCGTAGGGTGAGAAAAAACGGAGCGGCCATCCCCACCCGGGTGAAAGGTGGAGATAGCTGCCAGGTGGACCCGCAAAGATGATATCGCCAGGCCCTGTTGTTTGAGGGACCAAATATAGTCTAAAATATTGGCCACCGAAACTTCCATAGGGCGGAGACCTTTCTCCACGCACCAACAGGAGAAACGCTTCCACTTGGCCGAGTATGTCGCTCTAGTGGAAGGCTTCCTGCTGCCCAAAAGTACCTCCCGTACCGGGGTGGAGCAGCGCAGTTCAGAACTGGTCAGCCACGCAGGAACCACACCGCTAGGTGTAGCGACTGCAGGTCCGGGTGACAGAGAGTCCCGTGTTCCTGGGTGATCAGGTTCGGGTGAAGGGGCAGGGGAACTGGGTCGGCTATGGCCAGGTCCAGCAGCATGGGGTACCAATGCTGCCTGGGCCACGCCGGGGCTACCATGATCACGCGAGCCCTGTCCCTGCGCACCTTCAGAAGGACCCTGTGGACCAGTGGGAACGGGGGAAACGCGTAGTACAAGTGGGTCGTCCACGGAATAAGGAAGGCATCCGCTATAGATCCGGGCTCCCTGCCCTGAAAGGAGCAGAACGCCTGGCATTTCTTGTTCCCCCCGGACGCGAAGAGGTCCACACGGGGATAACCCCACCTCTGGAAGATTGAGAGGGCGACGTCCGGGCGAAGGGACCACTTGTGTGATAGGAAGGATCTGCTCAGGCGATCCGCCAGCGTGTTCCGTACTCCGGGGAGGAAGGAAGCCGTGAGGTGAATGGAGTGGGCTACACAAAAGTCCCAGAGTCGCATCGCCTCGTGACATAGGGGAGAGGATCTGGTGCCGCCCTGCTTGTTGATATAGTACATGGTCGTCGTGTCGTCGGTAAACACCGCGACACAATGACCTCGAAGCTGGTGACAGAACGTTTGACAAGCAAGGCGGACCGCTCTCAACTCCCGCATGTTGACGTGCAGCTTCACCTCCTGCGGGGACCACAGGCCCTGTGTTCTCAGGGTTCCCAGGTGGGCCCCCCAGCCGAGATCTGAGGCATCTGTTGTTAGGGACACCGAAGGCTGAGGTGGGTGGAAAGGGAGCCCCGCACACACTACGGACTGGTCTAACCACCAGCCGAGAGAATCTAACACCCCCTGGGGGATTGTGATCAGCGTGTCTAGCGGTTGCCTTGCCGGCCGGTAATATGCAATGAGCCACAACTGGAGGGGCCTCATGCGGAGCCGAGCGTAACCGGTCACAAATGTGCATGCTGCCATGTGGCCTAACAGGGTTAGACATGTCCGTATTGATGTCAAGGGGGCTGCCCGCAATCGCTGAACGATCGCCGACAACGCCTGGATCCTCGGTAACGGCAGAAGAGCCCTGGCCACGGTGGAGTCCAGGACGGCCCCGATGAACTCCACCCTCTGCGTGGGGAGCAGGGTGGACTTGTCTATGTTGATCACGAGGCCCAAGGTAGCAAACAGGCCGGTGATCCTGTGGACGTGTCTGCAAACCTGTAGTTCCGACGTGCCCCGAATTAACCAATCGTCTAGGTAAGGGAACACGTGGATACGACTGCGCCGAAGATGTGCCACAACGACTGCCATGCATTTTGTGAACACCCTCGGGGCCGTAGAAAGGCCAAATGGGAGGACTGCAAATTGGTAGTGAAGGTGGCCCACCACGAATCGAAGGAAACGTCTGTGGTGTGGCCAAATGGCAATGTGAAAATAAGCGTCCTGCATGTCGAGGGCGGCGTACCAGTCTCCCGGATCCAGGGATGGGATAATGGTCCCCAGGGATACCATGCGGAACTTCAACTTCACTAGGTATTTGTTGAGCTCTCGCAGGTCGAGGATAGGCCTGAGGCCTCCCTTGGCCTTGGGGATCAGAAAGTAGCGGGAATAAAACCCCTTGCCTCTCTCGTTTTCCGGAACCGCCTCTATAGCTCCTTTGTTGAGGAGCGTCTGTACCTCCTGTCGAAGGAATTGCTCGTGAGAGGGGTCCCTGAAGAGGGACGAGGAAGGGGGGCGGGAAGGAGGAAATGATATAAACTGCAGGCGGTATCTCGCCTGCACCGTGCGTAAGACCCAGCGGTCCGATGTTATTTGGGTCCACGCCGGGAGGAAAAATGAAAGGCGGTTGGAAAACGGGGGGGAAGGATCCATGGGGAAAACTGTTACTGCGCCCTCGGGTGCACCTTCAAAACGAAGGCTTGGGCCCAGGCGGGGGCTTAGAGGAGCTTTGATTTTGCCCCCCCGGTTCCCCGAATGTCTACGCCTTCCATTCCTGCCACGGCGCCTATTGAGGTCCTGCCGTTGGCGGAATTGGGGGTATGGCCTGCGCTGCTGTTGCTGCTGTGGCCGGAAGGGTCTGCGCTGCGTTCCCGGCGTGTGCATCCCGAGGGAGCGCATAATGACCCGATTGTCTTTGAGATTTTTAAGTCTGGGGTCTGTCTTTTCTGAAAACAGGCCCTGGCCTTCGAACGGGAGGTCCTGGATGGTGTATTGGAGCTCCGGTGGAAGGCCAGAGACCTGAAGCCAGGAGATACGGCGCATCGTTACCCCCGAGGCGAGGGTGCGGGCAGCCAAGTCTGCAGCGTCCAAAGAAGCTTGCAACGAGGTTCGTGCAACCTTCTTGCCCTCGTCCAGAATGGCCGCAAATTCTTGGCGGGCCTGCTGTGGCAGCAGCTCTTTGAATTTGTCCACTGCCACCCACGAGTTAAAAGCATATCTGCTGAGCAGGGCTTGTTGATTTGAAACCCTGAGCTGAAGGGCCCCAGCCAAATAGACCTTACGGCCGAGGAGGTCCATACGCCTGGCCTCCTTGGATTTGGGGGCTGGAGCTTCCTGTCCGTGGCGCTCCCTCTCATTCACCGACTGCACCACCAGGGAACACTGTGTCGGGTGGACGTGGAGGTACTCGTAGCCCTTGGAGGGGGCCATGTACTTCCTCTCGACGCCCCTCGCCGTAGGGGGGATGGAGGCCGGTGACTGCCAGATTGTATTGGCGTTGGCCTGGATCGTCCTAATGAAGGGTAGGGCGACCCTGGTGGGAGCATCAGATGAGAGGATGGCGACGATAGGGTCCTCGATCTCAGAGACCTCCTCGGCTTGCAGGCTCAGATTCTGAGCTACTCGCCTAAGGAGGTCTTGGTGCGCCCTGAGATCCAGCGGAGGAGGGCTACTGGAGGAGGTGCCAGCCACCGCTTCGTCGGGGGAGGAGGATGAGGAGACCCCCGGCAAGAAAGTGTCCAGTGGGGGGTCCCCCTCAGCCCTCGCCTCTGTCTCAGGAGCAAGAGCAGGGTCTTGCTGCTTTGATCCTTCCTCTCCATCCGGGGAGGGAGGGGAGCGAGACAACGAAGCCTCTGGCACCCTGTGCTCCACCGTTGCAGGCCTAGCAGGAATCTGTTGGGGGCCCTGGGCTTGATGGTATGCCCAGGGGGTCCAAAACCCCCACTGCTGCGGACCCTGGTCTTGTTGCGGAGGGTCCTGAAACAATGCCGCCTGCCTGTCGGTGCCCAGCGCATACACGCTGTCCGCTTGAGACGACACCGACGGCTGCCTAGAAGGCCATGGCGGGGCCGACCCCGGCTGATAAGGGTCTGCGCGGTCCGGCACCGAAGATCTTCTCGGTGCCGGGGATCGGTACCGGGAGTCATGGCGGCGCCGGGATCGGGACCGGGTTCTGTCTCGGTGCCGGGATCTGGATCGGTACCGGCCGCTGCATCGGTGCCGGGATCGGGACCGGGACCTGCCACCGACGCGGTGCCGGGAGGTCGACCGGGACCGGGACCTGCCACCAGCTCGGTGCCGGGAGGTCGACCGGCGCGGTGAGTGATGGCGAGACTGGCTCCTCGAGTCACGGTGCCGGTATCGACAGCTGGAGTCAGACCGCGACCGTCTGGAGGTCGATCGGTGCCGCGAGTGTGACCAGGTACCGCCGAGGGGAGCGGTGCCGGGACTGCGAGCGGCGGCGGGATCTCGAGCGACCGTGGCATCGGGACCTGGATCGCGAGCGCGAGTCCCGAGACGGTGCCGTCATCATGGGCTTGCCCCTAGATGCTACCCGCACCGGAGGTACCGGGGGTGGCAGCTGAGTAGACTCAGTTAGGGCGATAAGGTCCCGTGCCGAGGTGAAGGTCTCTGGAGTGGATGGGACCAATAGCTCAACCCCAGATCTTATGGGGGAGCTTGGCGGCACCGGACTCGACGGACCCACCGGGCCCGGAGTCGACGGTGCCGGTAGCGCCGCGGCCGATGTCGATGCCGAGCGCTCCATTCGGGTCTGCCTGGCTGGAGTAGCAGACGTTGACGGTCTCGCCTCTGCACCCGGTGCCGGGGAAGGTCGGTGCCGGGGAGTCTTCCCGGTGACGGTGCGATCCGGTGCCGGCGCCGAGCTCACGGCCTGTGAAGCTGCCGGGTCAAGTGCCGCCTCCATTAGGAGAGTCCTGAGTCTCTGGTCTCTCTCCTTCTTTGTCCTGGGCTTAAAAGCCTTGCAAATGCAGCACTTGTCTGACCTGTGCGATTCCCCTAGGCACTTCAGACACTCGTCGTGGGGGTCGCTGGTTGGCATAGGCTTTTTACAGGCTGCACACTGCTTAAAGCCCGGCGAACCAGGCATGAGCCCGGTGCCGGGTAGGGCTACAGCCCAGACCGGCGAACAACTATATACAATACAATACTATTTACACTACAACTAATTAACTATACTTAACGACCTAACTAACAACTGTAATAATAACGGTAGTTAACAAGGAGAGCTAGGGACATGGAGGACAGCTATGCCACGCTCCACAGTTCCAACGACCGATACGGCGGTAAGAAGGAACTGAGAAGCGGGTGGGCCGGCAGGGGTATATATCTAGCACCATGGCGGCGCCACTCTAGGGGGCGACCTGCCGGCCCACTGGAGTTGCTAGGGTAAAAAAGTTTCCGACGAGCGTGCATGCGCAGCGCGCACACCTAACTGGAATGGATGTGAGCAATCACTCGAAGAAGAACTTAAGGTTACAGGCTTTCTATACCACAGCATTAACAGAGCTGCTCCATCACCTCCCACCAGCAGAGTCCACCTGTCTGCCTCCATCTGTCATCTCTTGCCTTGTTGTTAGATTGTTAGTTCTCTGAACAAGCAGAGTCTGCAATGGCCCAGCACCTGGCCCAAGGGGGTCATGCTCCATGCTCCTAGGTGCTGCTGCAATGCAGGTAAGGTGGCTATGTGCACACTTTGACCCTGGTTAGTCACAAACTGGGATTTTCTTGCTCTACAGTTGGGCTAGAAGGACATCTCCTCTCCCTCAGGCTAGCGGAATCGCTTGGACCTTCCCACTGTCCTCTCCTATGATTGCTAGCTCACTGATAACACCTTACCCCAGACATCCTTCCCCATGCCCGATAGCTATATGCCCTATCACTTAGGACTGCCCCCAACAGCTCTCTGCATTCCTGCCTAGCTACCTGAACCAGCTGGATCGGATCACAGCCCCCGATTACCTCCCCAACGAACAGGATGTACTACGATCTCGAGTGAAGACCACGGGGATCATAGAGACCAAGTTCTCTGTCAAAGATCTTAACTTCAGGTGAGTGTATATGCACGTGTGTCCCTCTTCCCCTTTGGTAGCATCACTGACCCAAACAGGCTAATGACATTTATTTCAGTTGGCTGGGAAAGCCTGCCTCACATCCCATCCTAAACGGCTGCGTTTCTTGGCTGGTGTAAATCTGAAGAGCGCCATTGTGCTGTCAGTTTACACCAGCTAAGGATCTGGCCCTCTGCACTCATGTAAACAGCTGCCACAGCACAATTTGGCGGGGGCGGGGTTTCTGCGATGGGTGCTAGGACTGCTTGTGTGTTCAGTGCTCTGGGCAGGAAGGGGCTAACAACAGCAGAATTATTCCCTCCACAGGATGTTTGACGTGGGAGGACAGCGGTCAGAGCGCAAAAAGTGGATCCACTGCTTTGAAGGCGTGACCTGCATTATCTTCTGCGGAGCCCTCAGCGCCTATGACATGGTGCTAGTAGAGGATGATGAAGTGGTATGTTCTCTCTCTTAATCCCTATCTGCTGATGGCACTGGGACCACTGCTCCTTTGCCACCAGAACACAGCTGGGTGGCTGCTCTCCCCTTTTTCAGAGCACCTGGAAATGGAAAAAAACTCCTAGCTCAGCTGGGCGACATCTGGGAGCCACCGCCCAGATTTTAAGAAAATAGCATCTCCCTAGCACAGAGAGCTCTAAGGAGAGGGGTGAGCACCAACTCTTGCTTGGTATGAAGTGCCTGTATTGCCTGGAACACAGGGAGGCTCCGGCAGGCCACAGAGCCATGACTACTACCCTTGAATGGCAGCTCGAGGTTTACATTGCGCTGCTCAGACGCAAATCCAGGAAGCAAAATAGCACTTGCCTGACATCAGATTAACCCACGTCTGAAAATAAATGCCTGCCTTCCAGCTAGTACAGCTGGCACCTAAAGCTAATTCACATAGCACAGTGACATCCCGTGGCTGGTTAAGGCAAAGGATATTTCAGGAGGCTGCCCCATGGCTTGCCTTTCAAGAGGGCACGAGAAATTAATAGGAGAAGGAAGATGGGCTTGTGGTTAAAGCACGAGGTACGAAGCTGGATACTGTTCCCAGCCTATGTGACCTTGGACAGAGAACTGATGCCTGGATTTTCAGAAGTACCTGCACTCCCGGCTGATTTCGATAGGCATGGTGGGTGCACGGCCCCTCTGGAAAAAAAAACTCAAGTGTTCTGCAGCTTCCATCTCTGTCAGTGAGGGATCGTAGCACCGACCTTTCAAGGTTAGCATGGGGCTGAATTCAGTGGAATGTCTGTAATGGCGTTCTCATCCTCAGCCCTATCTCCCTGCTGCACAGCAAGTGCAGAATGTTGGCACATCGGTTTCAGAACCTGTAAACTAGGAAGCAAAGGTGGAAAGTTCAGAGGAAAAAAAATCGGGAATGGCTCAGATGTGAGCCACATGCATGGAAACCTGCTTCACAGCAAGAAACTAAAGACTTGATCCCAGCCCAGAAGCTCCTGAGCAGGAAGGTTTCCAATGGCAGAGAATCTTTAATCTAGCAGACAAAGGCAGACAACAGCTGGGAAACCCAACGGCTAGACACATGCAGACTAGATAGAAGGTGCACATTTTTAGCTAAGCATTAGAACAACCTACCTGGACATGTGCTGGCATGGGGGGCTTAGAGACTAAGCACTACATCAGGAGAGCTGGTAGGAATGGGATTTACAGAACCCAGCAACCTGAGCAGGGAGCCACCCAAGCCAGCCAGTAGAAGAGCAGGTGCCTGGCATTGCCTCAGTGATCTAACTCCATGGGGTTGGGGTGCCATCCCCAATAGGCAGAACACTAATCTGACATATGGGAGATCCGGCTTTGAATCCCCACTCTAATCCGGAGCAGGAACTTGGACCCACATCATCCATCTCCCAGCTATGTGCCCTGAGGAGTCTCTCTTGACTTCTCCTGCTGAAGCTGTCCCACTTTGTCTGAAACACTTAAATTGCCCTTGGAGCAGGGACAGGACCTTGGGTCTCCCAGGAGGTGCACTAACCCCTGGGCTATAGTCTCTCTCTCTCTGGACCAGTGACTGTTTCAATATCCCACACAAAGAACAGCTTCGCCAGAAGAAATGGAGACACCTGCCCCAGAGTATGCCAGAGCCTGGCAGTCAGGGCACTCAGCTGAGGTGGGGGAGATTCAAGTTTATGTCCCTGCTCTGAACCAAGCAGAGGGGGATTCAAACCTAGACCTTCCAGCTGAGTGCTCCAACCACTGAGTGACTGAGTACAGGGTGAACCCGCACCATGTTTTGTGTGGGTTAGCGTGCTCCAAGCATGTCTACAGGATTGGGCACAGCAAGTGAGACAGGTGGGGTAACACCTCGTTTGAGGATCAGACCAGGCAGCTCAGCAGTCTCAGGAATTAGTGGCTTTGCACATGTCCACCAAAGAAGCAGAGGTGCCAAGGAATTTAGGCACACTCAGGGTTAAGCAGCAGGTGAGTAGGGGGTTGAGGATCTAAGTTCCTTTGTGGGTCTAGCCTGGAGTCTTTAAATCAAAATTGGGTCTCTCTTCCTAAAAGCTCTGTGCTAGCTCAGTCACAAGCTATGGGCAGGGTGCAGAAATCCCTGGGTGAGTTCTCTGGCCTGTGCTGTGCAGGTCAGACTAGATGACTTCTTTTGTTTTTAAAATCTATGTAGGAGCTAGAAAAAGGACAACAGCCAAACAGCATGGCCAAGACTGCAGCTTTGAGAAACCCCAGGAGAATTACCACATCCTGTGTGGGGACAGTACAGGTGAAATCCTGGCCCCACTAACGTCAATGACAAAGCTCCCGTTGACTTCACGGGGCTAGGGTTCCCCCCCAGTCAGTGGTTGCCCTGGTTGCTGAAGATCAGATGTCAGCATAGAGAGGAATTGAGTCTTATGACAATTAAACCCACAGGAAGTGATAGACCTGTAATGAATGTACGTGTATCAGAGAGGCAGCAATGGCTTGCAGAACTAGCCAGGCAGCAAGCTGCAGCTGAACAGCTGTGCCCATAGCTGAAGAAATCTCTTAGAACAGTTTGCAGTTTTACCATGAAAAACTGTTCATAACTCTGCTGCTTCTATGTGCAGTTACATAACTGATGGATGGAAAAGCCCTTGTCCATTCACCGACTGCTTGCTTGCTTTGTGTAGCAATGCAGGGGAAGGCAGCCACAGATGGGCCTGATCCACCCCACCACTCTGAACCTGGCTCTCAATTGCAGCTGGAGCCCCATCTCCAAGGCGCACCCTTATTACACTAGGAAGCAGAGGCTGAAAAAGATTTGTCCACCACAAACCTCGATCAGCTGCACTTGAGCTCCCAGTGCAATGTTATGTCCAAAAAGGCTGATGCGATCCTGGGATGCATAAATGGGAATCTCAAGTAGGAGCAGAGAAGTTATTTTTCCTCTGTATTTGGCACTGGTGGGACCAGTGCTGGAACCCTGTGTCCAGTTCTGGAGTTCACAAATTCAAAGAGGATGTTGATAAATTGGAGAGGGGTCAGAGAAGAGTCACAAGAATGAGGGTTATAATGACAGATTCAAGGAGCTCTATATAGTCTAACAAAGAGAAGGTGGAAGGGTGACTTGATCAGTCTATAAATACCAATTTGAGGAACGAATATTTAATAATGGGCTCTTCACTCCAGCAGACAACAGCCTACCACAAGCCAGTGTCGGGAAGCTGAAGCTTGACAAATTCAGGCTGGAAATCAGGCATAAAATTTTAACAGTGCAAGTAATTAACCATGGCACCACTGACCAAGGGTCATGCTAGATTCTCCATCACTGACCATTTTAAAATCACCAATGGGCTGTTCTCTGCTCTGGGAATGATTTGGGGCAGGTCTCCAGCCTGTGCCCTACAGGGCATCAGACTAGCCAATCACAATGGTCCCTCCTGGCCATGGAATCAATGAGTTTGTCACCCAAGCTGTTCCCTTGCCCTTCAGGACCTGCACACAGCCAACCCTTAAGGCCCACTAGATTTGAGGTGGGGGAACACTACAGGCTCAGCTGGATCCTCATCTGCACATGTGGAACTTCTATTAAGATCACCAGGAGTGCTCTTACTTTTTCCCCAATGTACATTACTTTGTACTTACCAATGTTGAATTTAATGTCATTTTATTGTCCAGTCAGAGTTTGTGAGCTCCCCTTGTAACTGTTCGCAGTCAGCTGTAGACTTAATTATCTTAAATAATTTTGTATAATCTGCAAATTTTGCCACTTCACCGTTCGCTCTCTTTTCCAGGTCATTACTTAATATGTTGAATAGCACAAGTCCCAGTACAGATCCTTGGGGGACCCCACTGCTTACCTCTCTCCTTTGTAAAAACTGATAATTTATTCCTACCCTTTGTTTCCTGTCTTTTAACCAGTTACTGCTCTATGAGGACCTTCCCTATTATCTCACACCTACTTAGTTTGCTTAAGAGCCTTTGGTCAGGGGCCTTGTCAAAGGCTTTCTGAAAATCCAAGTACCCTAGATCCTCTGGATCACCCTTGTCCACATGCTTGTTGACTCCTTCACAGAATAGACTGGTGAGGCATGATTTCCCTTTACAAAAGCTGTTATGACTATTCCCCAACAAATCATGTTCACCGGTGTGTCTGATAACTCTGCTCTTTACTGTAGTTTCTACCACTTTGCCCAGTACTGAAGTTAGTTTTATCAGCCTGTAATTGCCAGGATTGCCTCTGGAGGCTTTTTAAAATTGGTGTTGCGTTAAATCACCCTCTGTACCGGATGACTGGAGGATAGCTAAGCACAGGTTACACACCTCAGTTAGTAGCTCTGCAGCTTCATATTCGAGCTCCTTCAGAACTAGTGGGTGAATCCCATCTGGTCCTGGTGACTTATTACTGTTTAGTTTGTCAATGTGTTCCAAATCTCCTCTATCAACACCTCACTGGGGGACAATGCTGAGATTTGTCATTCAAACAGGGCCCAAAGGGGACTGAGAAGCATATTCTGGTTTTGGTTTATAACAGATGAAGCAAGAGCAGAGAGCCTTCCTAAAATCAGACCACCACCACTCTTAGGATGATTTGTATTTCAGTAGCATCCAGCAGCCCCAATCAAAACCAGGTGCTACATGCTGCACAGACCGACAGTAGAGAGAGCCCCTGTCCCAAAGTGCTGACCCTTTGAATAGAAACAGCATGGTGGAAATAACAGATCATCCCCCTTGCACAGGCGGGGGCCTAAAACACCAGGGAGACAGACCTGCCCACATTCACACAAGGAGGGAGTCGTAGGACAGAACAGAACAGAACCCACATCTCCTCAGTTGCAGTCCAGTTCCTTAGCCCCAGTGTCTGATACTGCAGCTCCATCAGACACTGGTGATTTAATGCCCCCCCAGCAGGGAGAGGGTTTTATCCATCTCTGACTGCTGGGATCCCACAGAGCATCCATCCCCAGTCAGTTTGCTGTGGGACTTCCTTAAAGAGAAGACATGAAGAGAGAGCGCGCTCTAGGATCCAGGCTTGTTCCTGCGGGAACCAAATGGCTGGCACTGCAAGCCAATCCGAGGGCCAGTGGACTTTCACAGCAGCTCCCCCCTAACATGATGCTCAGTCTCCAGCTTCCTCGACCAAGATTCTCTCCAGAGCCCCCATTTCATATACAAATAGCATCAAGGGGAAATTGGAGCAGTGCAGCCTGTGGGGAATGTTTTGGATACCACTAGTCAGGCATAGGGGCTCTCAGCCTCTCCTTCAAACACACAGAGAGTGAAGAGCAGAGAAAGCTGGCGATAAGGAAGCAGAAAACAGTAACAAGATGCCTCCGGTGTTGTCTGCCCCTGCTAGGAGCAGCCCTCTGAGGGAAGCCAGCTCATTAACACAACAGCAGCCCTCCTGCATGCAGATGGTTGTCCTTCGAACAGGGCACCTGTTTCTCTTCTGCCCTCAGGATGGATTAATGCAGAAGGGCTCCTTGGCCCTGCCAGTTATTAAAACAAATGGCTTTGGAGGAGATTTGCAAACCAGAGAACATGCTCCACAGCTGGTGGAGAGTTCTCTTCTCAGTAGACAAGAGACTATGGACAGGGGAGACTGAACTCCTCCCTCTCTTTGGTTGGACTCAGAAGGGACAAACCAGGGGCACCATTTTAGACTGTTTCACAAGATGCTGGAGAAAGTCCCTACTCTGGTACCCCTTCAGACAGGCAAGGGGCATGAGGGAGACTACACAGTCAAGCCCTTAGGAGCAGGAACGAGAGCAAGGAGGAGGAAAGGCCTAGTGGATAGGGCATGGGAAATCTGGGTTCAGTTCTCTCCTCAGAGTTCCTTGTGTGACCTTGGGCAAGTCACTTGATCTACTCTCTGGCTCAGTTTCCTTTATACAGTGGGGATAGGACTTCTCTACCTCTGGGGTGTGTTGTGATCCGTTAACATTTGGGAGGTGCTTGTACTACCAGAGGGTAGAGTTGGAGGCTGTTTGTGATAGTCCCATAGCAGAGATTTGGACCAGCGTGTACTAGTTTTCTCAAGGAAGATAGTCCTATCACAGCTGACTTGCAAACCCAGAGGTTAAGAGATCGATCTTGCTTTGTGAAGGGCACTGTAGTGATCAAAGAGGATGATTTCTGAAAGGTCTACCTATCCTAAAGTACCTGCAACTCCTTTTATGGCTGCTGCAGGAAGACCCATAGGCGATGGCTCCTTAGAGAGAGAGAGCACATACTTTCTGCCATTGGAATGCTATGGGAGATAGCTGGCCATTATTTTAGTAATGGGGTCTCAGCTCAGTTATTTAGACAGTGACTTCTCACATCTGATTCTTCCCCACACACAGCCTGCCTTGCAGCAATTAGGAATCTGGCATTAGTGTTCTGACATTAGGAGGTGAGGGTGCAGAGTGACAGAAGTCCTTCACTCTGGACTCCCCAGTAGCTGCTGTGACAACCCATAGAAACAGCCAGCTGCCTACAGTGTGGCAACAGAAATTAGGACTACCGAACTACCTGGCTTTGAGGAGCAGGAACATGAGGATTCTCAAGGCAAAAAGAATCCTCCAACAACTCTAACCAAACAGTTCAAGACTTCCTATCGTTGGCCATTTCAATAAATATTCTCCCATAAAAACCACCTACAACCTTCTCTTTGGCAACACATGTGTTTGTTACAGCAAAAGAACAGGAGAGTTTGCAAGAGACAAAAGGTAAAATCAACTTGCTGAAATGCAGTTGGTTTGGCTGCTGGTTTCCAGCTGCTGTATCTGTACTTTCCCCCTCGCTGCTGGGAGTACTTTAAGTTCAGCAACAGTAAATCTCTCCTCAATGCTTTCTTGTGTCTCAAGAGAGCTTTATTAGTGGTGTTATGGTAGCAGCTGGAGGGCCTTGTGATGGACCTGGACCCCACTGTGCGTGGCACAGAACAGTCTCTGCTCCAACGAGCTTACAGTCGAGTGAATTTGTTCCCCTTGTACTTTTTCAGTCATGGCATCATCTGAAAATTGGAGGCCTGTTGAAACTGCAAAAAAGTCACCATGGAAGGATGCTGATTTGCTTTGTTTAAAATCCAGTTGGTCTAAAGCTTCTGGCTAGCCACAGAGTCCTTACCTGGGCTACGACAAACAGGAAACATCACGGCTTTATGACCAGTAAAGGCTTCACCATTGTAACAGTATAAAGTGCTGCCCTCACCTTTACAGCTGCAAAAACTGTGGAGATCAAAAAGCAAGTACAATTAGCAGCAGCTCAGGCAATGCCTGTTGTAGAGCCTCAGCCTGTTTGAGGAACAAGCCTGAGCAGGAGTCTGGACTTGCACGTTAACAAGCCACAGAAACTTGAGTGGGGGAGAGCTTTCAGTATGTGTTAGACCAGCAAGGACCTGCCCACCCCTTCTTTCTGAAACCAGAACGAGCAGGGTCTTTTCAACACACCCACCTCTGAAATTTCTTTACAAGTGATGTGGTCTTTTTGTCTTCAGAACCGCATGCATGAGTCTCTGCATCTGTTCAACAGTATATGCAACCACAAGTTCTTTGCTGCCACCTCCATTATTCTGTTCCTCAACAAGAAGGACCTCTTTGAGGAAAAGATCAAGAAAGTCCACCTCAGCATTTGCTTCCCAGATTACGATGGTGAGTTGGTCTAAAAACTTTATCTCCCCCTTTCCGCTAGTGTTTAGGCCCAAATTATCCTCATCCGAGTCTAAAAACAAAAAAACCAAATCAGAGTAACGGGTGGGAAGAAGTGTGTAGCACAAAAGCCACGAAGGAATAGAAAATGGTTGTCTTGGGAAAAGTCATTAGGATCAAGCTAGGCCTCTGCAGCTAGGAAAAGGAGAGGATCTGTATTAAGCATTACCATCTTGGGATGATTTGGTAGGAACAAAGGTTTTGACTCAAGGCTGAACCACCCCAAGAGAAGATCTCTTTGCTCTTCAACTTTTGTGTAGAAAGCACATGTCACTGCCCAGGGCAGTCACTGCAATCTTGTTCTTTGCCATGTTTTGGGAGAATAAAATGCATGTTAAAGGATCACATTTCTTCTGCTGGCCACAGATCCAGCCTAATCACAACGGGCTTTGAGGAGTTTCTAATTAGTGCAGTCTACCTATTCAGCAGCACTTAGCAGCAGAGTTATTTTCTTCCCCAAAATAGGTCCCAATACATTTGAAGATGCAGGAAATTACATCAAGAATCAGTTCCTTGATCTCAACATGCGAAAAGATGTGAAAGAAATCTACAGTCATATGACCTGTGCCACAGACACACAGAACGTTAAATTTGTGTTTGACGCAGTCACGGATGTCATCATCAAAGAGAACCTCAAGGACTGTGGTCTCTTCTAGAACTCCAACTTTTGCAGGTACTGTAACTTCAAGCAGAGAACTAAATGCCTATTGTAAATCACAATTTAGCCACTTTACTACTAAAAACGGGCATTGTGAGGGATAGGAGACAACTGGTCTGACTCCTCACCGATAGTTAGGGCCCGACCAAATTCACAGCTGTGAAAAACAGGTCACGGACTGTGAAATCGGATCTCCCCTGTGGAATCTGGCTATTGTAGAGAGGACCAGATTTCACAGCACAGGGTGGCTGGAGAGCAGCAGCTGCTGGCCAAGAGCCCAGCTTTGAAGGCAGAGCTGCCACCACCAACAGCGCAGAAGTGACAGTGGCATGATATGATAATGCCACCCCTACTTCTGTGCTGCTGCTGGCAGTGGCGCTGCCTTCAGAGCTGGGTGCCTGACCAGAAGCTGCCCTCCAGCTGCCCAGCTCTGAAGGCAGCAGCACAGAAGTAAGGGTGTCAATATCCTGACCCCCCCCCCACAGTAGTTGTGTGACATTCTTCCCCCCCCACCCCACAACCCCGTTTTGGGTCAGGACCGTGAGTTACAATACTGTGAAATTTCAGATTTAAATATCAAACTGAAATTTATTATTTTTAAAATCCTATGACCATGAAATTGACCAAAATGGACTGAATTTGGTAGCAGATTTTCCAGAGTACTCGGTGCACTTTTTGCCCTTGTAAACAGCTATATTACCACTAAACCACTGGTTCTTAACCTTTTCCCCTCCCCTGTCTTGGCAGTATCCTCCTTTTTCATAGTATGGGAAGGACAGGGTGATTGCAAGCACTAGCCACCCTCTTGAAGAACCCAAGAAACAAACTACTTAAACCCTGCCAGCCCCAGCAGTGGTTGATTTCCCTACTCCATGCGTAGAAGGGGTTTTTAGCTGAATCTGATATGCCAAAGTGGGCTAGAGGGTCCATTTGGGTAGTAAAGTATTGTTTTAAGGCACTATATTACAAAACTGTTCAGCCTTGTCCGTGGAGATATGGTGCCTATTGTAATACAGACCTAGCCCTGTGAGTCAGGCAAGATCAGGGCACTACACTGTCACAACACAGTATCCTTGCTACTCTGAGGCAGTCTTATAACCTAGTCCATAAAATTATCACTGCTCAGGGAAACTGGTCCCGAATCCTGCTCGCACTAGAACTTAAACAGAACCTAGCATGAGTAGTGTGCTAGTGTGGGCAGGGCCCTGGAGATGAGTTATGCGCAGTGTTCTGCTTTAGACAGCCTTTTAGCTATAGCCACCATGCTGTTTTTTAACAAACGTGAATGTTATTTTCAGTTTGTACCAACTGCCCAGAAAATCTTTGAAGCATTCTCTGCCCATCCCTTACCTCCAAAACATGCAGCCAGCATCTTCCAACAATTTGTTTCCTAGGGAGCAAAATGAGCAGTCTTGGAGCTTTCACTTTCCAATGCACATGCACAGGAAAGCAGGAAAATTAAAAGCAGCCAGCCAGCTTCTCTGCAGGCATAAAGTAGCTTGCAGAAGGGCAGAGGGACCAAAAAAACACTTTGATTTCACCTCTGCATTGTTCGCTGCAAAACAAAACTTTCCAATCAGAGTACACAGCAGTCTGTGAATGCAGGAACGCCCACTTTAAACATAAAGGAAGATAGTGTGTCATGACAGTAGCTTGGAGGGTTTAGCACTGTATTGGCATTACAAGCACCAATGAACACAACTCTTCTACTAGCGGTTGATTAGATGGAATAATTCTTGTAAACTTTACTACCATTGTATTTTCACACTTTGTTTGCTACTGTCTGAGTCAGATTCTCATTTAGAGATCAAGGCATGTTTATACAGCTCTGGCATTTGCATAAATCAGAATCTGGCCCCTCAATATTGATATTCTGCAGGGATTTATGCAATAGATTTATGCATTGCATTTTAATTCTCTTAAAATGTCCTCCTAATTTTAAAGTTGTAAAAGTATTTAGCTTCCTTTTCTCTCCCCTGATACCTCCCTCAAGAAAAGAAAATGACTTCCATTTAGCATCACTGTTCTGCAGAGAAAAGCCAGAGGACTAAGCAAAAATTACTGAGAGTCCACACACTAATACCTGCCCAGCACACAGCTGCACATCTCCAAGAACAAGCCATCCAGTGAGGCTAAACTTACTGCAGCCCAGCTGTCTTCCAGGGTAATTTCCTCATTTTTAATAAAATAAATAGTTTCTCTGCAGTCTGTGTGCACTTTAAAACTGCTGCTTACAAGAGATTCAATGTGATCTGAACCCAAAAAGAGCCATCAGGACACCAAATGGATAACTGATACTGAAGTTTCACATCTCTGGACAGCTGCATGTAAAAAACGTATTACAAACCTACATGGAAAAGGTGAAAGCAATGTTTTGTGGAATTCTAGAGAAAACCACCCCTCAATTATATTTTGTGGAAATCAAAAAAAATTCGTAAGCGGTGTGAACTGAAAGGTATTCCTGAAAGCGGACAATGGAACTGATTTAATTTGAACTCAAACATAACTAATCCCTCTTTCCTTATGTTTTAGAAACTAACCAATTTACCAATTGTAAATAAGCCCCCAAGAATTGTGAAATTTTCAAACTTTCCATTGGAAAAAAATTAACATTTGCACTTCCCTGCAACTGTGCAATTTGTCCCTACAGCCTTAAGTAGCCGATTGACTATTTCTGGTATCCAACTTTCTCTCTGTATTAGATAGCCTGGAAGGCTTATGAGTCTAGACCTGTTCTCTCTATCCATACAGTGTAGCAGTACTGATCCCAGCTCACTGGGTACCTGCAGCTGCTGAGACTTTTGCACATGCTGTCTCATTGATGCCTACTGTAGAAGATTACAGGACAGTGAGAGAAAGTGTTGAATTTATTAGAGTTTGGCAAACATTTCACATCTCGAAGGGGGGAGAACAGGTCAGATACGAAGAGGAAATGGTTACTTGAAAAGATTCTCATTCTGCTATTTAGAGCTGTATCTGCTCTCATTTGTAAATAAGTCTAAGCTATTACTGTAGACAAGAAGGTTTCTTGTATCTTCTCAATGTTTACTGCAGAGAATCACGTATATGGCTTCAATTAAACTGTAGTAAATCCAAAAATAAAGAAATGTGCATGGAATGGCTGGCTGTCATTTGTTCTGGGCTAGCTACTTTTAAAATGATTCCTTAAAGCACAAAAACATGAACCATAGAGCTCAGAAGCAGCAGCCATACTGGCCCTTGTCCTGTAGCAGTTGCACACAGATCTCACACTGCAGCCAACAAGAGCTCCATGTGCACAGTGGCCACAGAGTCAAGCCAAGTGACTGGTCTGGCCATGCTGTGGAACTTCCAGTCAGTGCTGCCTTGGCTGGTTGCGTGGGTGCCACTTGCAGTCAAGTCCCCCCTGACATCACTTCACCTTTAATAGTCTGAAGCTGCAAAGTGCTGAGCATCCTTGGTCTCACTGAAAGAAGAAATAAGCATTTATAGGCACAGCCCCTTGCAGGATCAGGCCCTAACGCCAGCTTCCGCAGTTCCTTCAGGTGGCACAATGTTGGCATACAATGTTACTGGAGGGGTCAGCATGCACGTATGCTTTAAGAACGGAGTGAGCTACTCCTGGCATCACTGTGAAGCTGTAATGATTCCTACAAGGTTTTGTTAAAAGGAAAGTGAGAGCTATACACTGACAGTTGAAGGGGATTTCCAGGTGAAAACAAGTTGTTTACAGCTACTGAATGCTGCCACTTGTTGGGAATGTTACGCAAAGCAGAGAGTATGGGGTAATGACAAATTGGACCAGCTGAGGTTTTTCCCCCAGAGTTTGAAGTGCTAGCAGGGTTGTGGTGCTGTACTTCCAGGCAAACATTCTTCAAGCTGACACGTATCCACCTATTGTGACAGGCTGGCTTTGGACATTTTTTCCATTGCATTCAAGTGAGGAACTAGGACTCTAGCAAGAGACTTGCCACCAGATGTGATGAACGACACAGGATGTCTGCTGATCTCTATCCAAGCCACTGGCAGCAGAAGACAGCACTGTACAAGACACCACTAGGTCTAGAGGTCCTGTAGTCAAGAATTAGTAGATCTCTGCTTAGTCCCACCTTATTCGCTACTAGCTGCACATCTTATTTGTGCAAACAGACCGATGTGGACAGACCACATAATATGGGAGCACATTTCCAGAAACAGTTGGAATAAACTAGAGAAAAAGGCTAAACCGTTTACTCACCATTTTAATACTGCCAACAACTATAACAGGTTGAATCTGTACACATGACAAATTGGGAGAAGTCTCATAATGCAATGGTTTCAGCAAAGAAATGCACTGACTTGTTAAGAATATTACTACAGTAAAAACACAAAGCAAACAGGAATTTGGCACCACATTTACAAAGTAAAGGCATGCTGTCAATACAGTTTTGAAGTCTCTGAACAGAAAAGGCCATGGTAAAATGCAGAACAAGGTGTATCTTTTACAAGATTCCTCACTGCTTTAGACGAAGAAAAAAAACAAACATACAAGGATCTAAGTGGTTGATTTAGTAGCTTTGCAGCAGCATGTATGCTCCATCCAGTTTGGAATTTAGCAATTTGTCCCTTCAGATGGAAGCATTCCTAGGTAAATTGTCACCCAAGAAGCTGTCTTTAAAGCTTACTACCCTAGTACAAATCTCAGTAATCTGGTGACCAACATAGCCCAGGTAAACCCCAACCACAAGTTAAGACATGTTATCCTGCTGCAGAAACCTCCACTACCTCTTTTAAAAGCCTTAAGGTATTTGTAGCAGGATGGTAACAAGTTACACATCAGAAGAAACTGAAGCTATAGTCATAAGAGTTCTATGGATCTTTTAAACAGTTGCAGAAATATTAAACTCTGACCATACCAAGCATTAAAAACAAAGAGTTCCTACTAAGAGGAATACTTTCTGCATGATCTGGTCACATCATGTGCATAGTTAAGTGATTTTTTGTTTTTTTAAACAAGATTCATTTGCAAATAAAGAAATAAAATTTAGTACAGTTATATAGTTTTCTTGATGGAAAAAAATCTTAAAAACAGACTAGTGGTGGCTTGTTAATCAAAGAAAGAGAAAAGCTACATACTGAAGTTCTGGAATTCAGTACATCAGTTTCACAACAGCTGTACACACTTGAGATTATGCAATCCAACTGCTGCCTGAATGAGCAAACCACACTTAACAGTCGTCCCATTTTGAGATCTTTAACTTCAACATCCCAGATCAATAAAAAAGGTCCTAATAAAAGAAGATTGTGCTAAGGAATGCAAGAAGTTTGCATGCTGTTTTCATTCCCCTGGTCCTGTTCATGCTTGCAGCTGTCCACGAGGCAGCAAAGGAACAGTCTGCTTCTCAAAACGCCACATCTTAAAAACTGAAAGAAGAACACCGAGAGTGTTAGCGAAAAAACATTCCAACCCCACATTGAGTTGTCAGTGTAATACCAGAACTCAAAGCAGTTAAATAGCTCAGTGTTACCTTCCTCCTTAATAGAGTCCACATTCCTTCAGGTTGTTTTTAATGATAACATCTGTAACGGCATCAAACACAAACTGCACATTCTTTGTGTCAGTGGCACAGGTGAAGTGGGTGTAGATCTCCTTGGTGTCTTTCCTTCGGTTCAAATCTTCAAACTGACACTGAATGTATGCAGCTGCCTCCTCATATGTATTAGAGCCTGGAAAATAGGACACCTGACTTTAGCCAGCAGCTTGCAGGAGACAGCTTGATTCAAATCCTTCAGGCAGAAGTTAAGCTTCTTGCAACCATATGGTTAAGCAAGCTACAATCTTATCTTTTGCCTCTTCATGTCAATGGTCACTAGTACTTAATACCAGTACAGCTTTACCCACTAGATTAAACTTCTAAATTGAATTAGGGGATGAAACAAATGACAGGTATGAATGGAGGCCCCATCAGTTGGGCTATGACTAGACATAAACCCAAGAGGATCACACTAGAGGGCAGATGTGGGTCTGACCTTTAAAAGACTAGGTACAGAGCGATAGATTAGGGAGAATGACCTGCCTGCACACCATTTGGAACAGGGAGGTGGCTGCAAAGGGTACTCTAGTGGAAGAAATGGGGACTTTAGTTGCTAGGGCAAATGAATGCTCTAGCATTCACCCAGATTCCTTTTATCGTGTTTCCAGAATTTCCATTGAGCTGAAACACAGTTATTCTTACACCACCAGTGAGATGCAAAAGGACCCAGCTTTGGGGAGCACATGAACGGGTCAGATATCTGTTCTATCCATACGCCAAGTCATATGAAAATGTGGATAAGGATTCCACATGGAGCCAAAGCTGCTCAGAAGAGAACCAGTGCTGACTATGCCCCAGATGGCCTAGCCCTTGCCCCTTCTGAACACCTTTAAATCACTAGACATGTGCTGGGCCAGAACAAGACAGAACCCTCTCCTTGCCTGTATAGGAAGTCCAGAGGACGGGAATGACAAGGAAAAACAGGCTCAAGTGAGCTTGGATTTCCTGAGCATTTTAACTGCCTGGCTCTAGGAGACACCTTCATTCTATTTCTTCATTCCTGTTAGCCCAGCTCACCTGTGTACTCTGGGTAGCAGATCGTTAATGGGCTCCTCTTAATCTTTTCCTCAAACAGGTCTTTCTTGTTCAGGAAGAGAATGATTGATGTGTCTGTAAACCATTTGTTGTTACAAATGCTGTCAAACAGTTTCATACTCTCATGCATTCGGTTCTGAAAAGTAATTAAAACAATATATCATTGCAGCAGTAATTTGGGAGGAGGGTTTTTCTTTGATGAGCTTTAGAACAAAGCTACTAGTGTTAACAATGTGGTGTGTGTCACTGCTGCACAACCACACAAGTGTTAGTGGTGCTGCATCAGGCAGAGGTCAGGTAATTCTGCACTGTGCTTGACCCTGATCAGAGGTCTGTCCAGGAGAGGTTGAAACTCCCCATGTCTTAATTTTCCTCAGCATTTCCCCACTCCATAATCTCTCTCTGAGATTGTCAGGGAGGCACGGGTTCTGAAGAGAGTGTGTATTTGTAGTGGTTGTCAAAGCAGCTGATAGGTCCTGGAGAAAAATCTCACTTCCTACACTAACAAAAAAGAAGTCCAGTGGCACCTTAAAGACTAACACATTTAGAAGTGAGGTTTTTTACCCACAAAAGCTTATGCCCAAATAAACGTTAGTCTTTAAGGTGCCACTGGACTCCTTGTTGTTTTTGTGGATACAGACTAACATGGCTACCCCTGATATTTGACTTCCCACAGTGTTTGTTATTATGTGCTCTTGTAGAGGAAGAGGCTAGAGGCTAGAGCTTCAGAAGCTCATTCCCTCCACAGTTCTACTGCCATATGACTGAGGGGAGAGACTGCTTTCTAACACCATCTCAAACACATTACTAGCACAGAACAAGTTATGGTTAGAGTCCCATAAACTTGGATGCAAAGTCTGTCAGGCAGCTTGAAACCAACTTCCAAGTGTTAGTAATGACTGACATACCATTTCTTCATCTTCTGCAAGGACAAGGTCATAATCACTGAGGGCTACACAAAATATGATCGCTGTCACACCTTCAAAGCAGTGGATCCATTTCTTTCGTTCTGATCGCTGGCCACCAACATCAAACATCCTGGAAGAGTGAAGGGAAAGTGGCTCAGATGTCATGCAGCACTCACCTTCCTACTCATAGGAAATGGTGAAGAAAAACTTTTCAAAGTACTTTCAGCAAGCAGAGTGCAAGGAAAATGTAGAGAGATACAAAGCCTTTCCATCCATAAGGCCAGAAGAAACTCAAATCCTTCAATTTATGGGATCTGAACTATTTGTTCTAATGAACTCAAGTTTTAATTTAAATATGAAGATTCTATGCCTTCCAGTTGGAAATAACCCTCAACAGTAACTCGAATGGAAAAAATAGAACCTGCTGCTTCACCTTGGCACTCTTCCTTGTTTGTTATCTCACATTCCTGTAGCAATAACCCATTGGCTTCACTGGATGCAAAGCACCCACTCTGCATAGATCAGTTCTTCCAATTACCTGTGCTTGGTTCTCTGAGGTAACATGACCTGGACCTACCATTGGGATGCTGACAGAACTTTTAAGAAATTGGGTGTTGCAGCAGTTTAATATATAGTTAATGAGCTACAGTGGTGTAAAAGTTTGGGGCAAAACATTTCTAAACTTTGCTGGAAGATTTTTGGCTATAAAACAAAGATATGCAAGTTTCTTGGAAAGTTACAATGCCCTCCTCTCCAAAGCATTTTGAAGAGAGGTAGTATTCTCTGCTGGTTTCCCACAATCATTAATTACATTGGGTCAGATACAAGTCAATATCCAAGAGGTACAAAACCAAAATCCAAGTTGACAATCAGAGCAAACAGGTAGTCAGACAAAGAGAGGAACTATTCAGTGTATGCCAACAAGAACACAATTTAATGATTCTGGTCAAAAGGGCCAGAACTGTGGCTCAGCAACTCCATGCTTTTATTTAAAACACGCTGTTCCAGCGGACCACACTATGAAAGAGGGAATTTTGTATAAAGATATGTTATTTAGTTTGCAAAGCTCTCCATTACCTTTAGTGTTATTGCAAAGATATCTGAAAAAAGAATAGTGCCTCTCAACCCCTCTTCTCCAAGCTGATCCTGAATTCACAGTCATGCCTTTGGAACATCTCAGCCCAGTAGGGAAGTGCAATCCCAGACTCAACATTGGGACTTCATTGCAGGATGAAAGGAAGATACAGTAGGTTGCGAGAGAGAAGACTGCTGCTTTGTGTTTAAAATCTATTTAAGCATTTTCCTAAGCAGGTCCTTCCCTTTGAAATGAGATGCCTTGTGTCTCAGTTTCTGTGGATGCCCAATTAGTCTAAGCAGGCCTTGTTAGCCCTGTGTAAGCCAGTTTCCTAAAGGGAGATTTGAATGCTCAGCCTTAATGATCTACTTTAAACAAAAAACCCAAAAACTTATTTAGCAATATAACAACTCTCTCTATCCAAGCCTATATGATCTGAAATTGCCTCTTAGCCAAATCTTGGCTGGGCCCTTCTACCCTCATCATGTACCTACTCTCACATCTATATCCCATTCATATGGATACATAGAGGGATATAGTCGTGATTGTAGGCCCCAACAGGAAGTTGGGTGAGGGCTGCAGAGCCTTAGGCCATGTCTACATCTAAAATTTTGCAGCGCTGGTTGTTACAGCTGTATTAGTACAGCTGTATAGGGCCAGCGCTGCAGAGTGGCCACACTTACAGCAACCAGCGCTGCAAGTGGTGTTAGATGTGGCCACACTGCAGCGCTGTTGGGCGGCTTCAAGGGGGGTTCCGGGAGGAGAGAGCAAACCGGGAAAGGAAACCAGCTTCCCCGCGGTTTGCTCTCTCGGTCCCGGAGCCAGCCAGCAAACCGCAGGGAAGGAGACCTGCTTGCTCGGGGTTCCGGGACCGAGAGAGCAAACCGGGAACGCCGCGGTTTCCTCTCTCGGTCCCGGAGCCAGCCAGCAAACCGCAGGGAAGGAGACCTGCTTGCTCGGGGTTCCGGGACCGAGAGAGCAAACCGGGAACGCCGCGGTTTGCTCTCTCGGTCCCGGAGCCACCCAGCAAACCGCAGGGAAGGAGACCTGCTTGCTCGGGTTCCGGGAGGAGAGAGCAAACCGGGAACGCCGCGGTTTGCTCTCTCGGTCCCGGAGCCAGCCAGCAAACCGCAGGGAAGGAGACCTGCTTGCTCGGGGTTCCGGGACCGAGAGAGCAAACCGGGAACGCCGCGGTTTGCTCTCTCGGTCCCGGAGCCAGCCAGCAAACCGCAGGGAAGGAGACCTGCTTGCTCGGGGTTCCGGGACCGAGAGAGCAAACTGGGAACGCCGCGGTTTGCTCTCTCGGTCCCGGAGCCACCCAGCAAACCGCAGGGAAGGAGACCTGCTTGCTCGGGGTTCCGGGACCGAGAGAGCAAACCGCGGCGAAGCTGGTTTCCTTTCCCGGTTTGCTCTCTCGGTCCCGGAACCCCGAGCAAGCAGGTCTCCTTCCCTGCGGTTTTTTGCTGGGTGGCTCCGGGACCGAGAGAGCAAACCGCGGCGTTCCCGGTTTGCTCTCTCGGTCCCGGAACCCCGAGCAAGCAGGTCTCCTTCCCTGCGGTTTGCTGGCTGGCTCCGGGACCGAGAGAGCAAACCGCGGCGTTCCCGGTTTGCTCTCTCGGTCCCGGAACCCCGAGCAAGCAGGTCTCCTTCCCTGCGGTTTGCTGGCTGGCTCCGGGACCGAGAGAGCAAACCGCGGCGTTCCCGGTTTGCTCTCTCGGTCCCGGAACCCCGAGCAAGCAGGTCTCCTTCCCTGCGGTTTGCTGGGTGGCTCCGGGACCGAGAGAGCAAACCGGGAAAGGAAACCAGCTTGATTACCAGAGGCTTCCTCCTTCCACGGAGGTCAAGAAAAGCGCTGGTAACTGTCTACATTGGATCACCAGCGCTGGATCACCAGCGCTGGATCCTCTACACCCGAGACAAAACGGGAGTACGGCCAGCGCTGCCAACAGGGAGTTGCAGCGCTGGTGGTGCCCTGCAGATGTGTACACCTTCAAAGTTGCAGCGCTGTAACTTCCTCACCAGCGCTGCAACTTTCTGATGTAGACAAGCCCCTAGATAACATCTGCTGCACAGCAGATAGCTGGAAACTTTCCTTATTTTTCCTGTTCATAGAAATGGTGAAAATAAATGTCTGCTACGCTGATCTCAGTTTCCCAGGAGTCAGAAACAAGTGGCTTTTTAAAACAAGCACTGCACAGCATAGCAATGTTAATCCCAGTACATAGTGATGGAAGACGACAAGTTTCCCCTGAGCTTACCAACAGCCATAAAAATAGCTCTGAGGCAAAGTGCGCAAGCATTTTCTGTTAACAAGTCACCGGTTAGACAGCTTGGAAGCCAAGGTGCCACTATACCCCCAGAAGCGTGCAATGAGTCAGATTTCATACACAAGTGTTTAGACTGTTCCTATGTCCCATTCAAACCTGGTTACACAGAAGGATCAAAATCACAGCTGGCAAATTAATGCTTATTTAAAGTCTTATGTGACTAAAACTTCACAGAATTCCAGATAGGGAAGAACCTGGTCCATGATACAAACAGCAGTTTCCTAGGACAATGTTACACAGCACTAATGTCCAGCGCACAGAATTCTCGCTTGTGTGTCAGTGAACACGCTCAGAATCCAAAGCAAGCTTAGCTAGAAGAGTAAATATGAAGCTGTGCTAACCCTACCCTTCCCCCCCCCCCCCCCAACAGCTTGTATGGAGGATAAAGAGGGAACTCTGATTCATCGTACTTCAAAGGACACTGTCAAGGTTAGGCTCAGTATCTGTACCACTTGAAAAGGTTTTACTTGTATTACAATAGAGGGCAAGTCCCTGCCCCTGCACTCTTGCACAATAAAGGCCGCCATTTTTGCCAACACTTATGCATGCCCCCTGCTGTACTACTGTATCTTGAGTTTTGCTAACAATGCCATGCAGGCCAGTCAGAGCCAAATTAATTTCAGCTCCCTTAGAAACACAGGAAAAACAATGCACTGCAAATGACAGAGACCAAGGCTAAAGGAAAGGGCTCTTATCTTATCAAATGAAGCCGTTAAATGCAAACTAAAACCAGTAGCCAACAGTGTCCTTTTAGTAGTTTTTGATCCTGTAAGCAAGCATTCAGTACCTGTGTTTGCGATTCCAATAGAAAAGCAGCTGAAAAGAACAAGAGAATGTAAATAAAGAGTCAGCAGTCCCCCAAGTGAGCAACTCCAGTAAGAACAGAATAATTAATGGGTCAAGTCACAATTTACTTGAAAGGCTCCACAATATGTGCATGAGGGAAAACTGGATACCAGTCACCACCAAGCACCAGTGCACTCAGCAGAAGGCAGTGCAATCTGCAGGGGGAATAACATCCTGCAGTAGCCTGCACCATACTCACTTGAAGTACAGGTCCTTGAAGGTGAAGTGAGTTTCCACAATGCCTGTAGTCTTCACTCTGGTCCGCAGAACGTCTTGCTGAGTTGGAATGTAGGTCTGCTGGGATATTCTATCCAAGTCATTTAGGTAACTAAACCAAAGAGACAATCCAAGACATGCTTTTTTTTTAGTCTGCTTCCTTCCTATGAACCTTTTATAAACTGCAGAAGAAAGTCATGGTGAAGTGCATTAGTTCTGTTAGCACAGCCCAGACCTCCAACATGCACCTCTATTCTAGGGTTTCCTATAGCCGTATACTATCCAGGCTAACATAGCATCAGTTAGTAACAGATAGTGCTCAGCTAGTCGTAAGCTCAAGCTGGGCTACAGAATAAGAGTGTGGAAGACAAGAGTGCAGAAACAATGATCACAGAACTCCCACTGTAATTAATACCCTTTGCTAAAGGCTTACACTAATGTACCAGAAGAGAAGTGAATAAAGCCCAGGTTTCTGCTCATTGTAAAGGGTAAAAGGCAGAATGTGGCAAAACAGTAAGCCACGTTCATAGCTCTATCCAAAGCATGACAAATCCAGCCATCCACTCAGGCAAAAGCAAGCAGGAATCTTTCCCTGACAACTTGGGGCCGCTTACCCACCAATGTCTGGAGAACAAACTCTCAATCTCTAGCTATTATGGGGCAAAAATACTTATGTGACCTGATGCACTTCTACCTTCCAGTGCCTCCAGGCCCTCTGAGACCAGAATTGTGAACTGACCAAGGCCCATCTCTTTGCTCAAGCATCCCTCCCATATAGCTGGGCTATGCACTGGAGCTCCCCAGAGGCTGCTGGGCGGAATCCTTTCCTCTCTGCAGCATCACAACCACTCTGCAGCAGCGTCACCACTTAGACCACCTTCAACTCTCAGCTTCATACAAATATCCCCTTTAGAGCTCCAAGTCATGTAATGGGTGCATCTCTTCTAGTCTGGATCCACAAATCCTGCTCCTGCCTTTCATCCATTTCAGAAGCTCCTCTATCTTTGGCAACCTGAGAGTAATCTGTAACTGAGTTTTGAACTGGCAGGCTTTAGCCTTTGCCCCCACTTCTAGCCCTGCCAGTTCTTGGACTATTGGTAGATAAATTTTCTAGCTAGACCCTACCTTCTCCCCCCATTGGATAATTTGTCATAATTTGGTTCTACACAGTCCTTCTTTCCACTCAGTAGCATAACAGACAAGTTGCCAACTAGTTCAAAGAGTAAACTTCTCAGCTGTCTACAAGATATGCCAGGGCACTGAACAGGGTATTATTAATGAGGTTTTAGAAAAAAAACTATATAACTGCATTTGGTGTAAGTAGTGTCACCTTTAACAAACTTGTGATAAGTGTATTTCTGATGAGAAATAAAGATCCTGGGAATTTCTAGTCCAGATTAGTTTAACACCACAGGAAAATGTAACTGCTCTAATCACACATACCAGAACACAGCTAATTTAGCAGCAAAGCACTAATGGAAAAGAAGCTAGACAAACCAGACAGCAGAGCCAAGTGAATTAAGTAACAGCACTGGCAATAAGTATTAAACTCTAAACAAGCTGTGTCCTGTTGGTAGAAGAATGCAAGTGCTACCTCAAGAGCTGGCACTGTAACAGCTAGGCTGTGATAACAAGCATGTGACTAGCTAGTGAATTATTTAAACAGTTGCTCTGCTTCCTCCATTAGCACACTTGTAATCTACTCACTACATTGTCAGGTTTCAGCACAAGACCTATTGGAAGCAAAACTGGTTTAGTTCTCTCATCAGCTCTTTCTACAGCAGATGGTAGATACTGACTGAAGTTATTTAACTCCTCCACCAAATGAACTGAGAAATCCCACACATGCTTAAAACACAAAGCTACTTTAGTCCAGTAAGCACCTTGTTTCCATTAGTGATTGAAGTGTGACTCTTAATGATCAAACAAACCTGGTCCAACTGACTGGGGAGAGAATCTACAAAATACTATATTAAGACACCATGAAAGATCTTAACCAACTCATTTGAAAAGGTGGAAATGAACAATGCTACAGGCCAATACTCATCTGAACCTCCCTGGTCGGCAGAAATGCATTTTAAAATAATCAGAACACTGGCAGCATCAAAAAGGACTCTGCTGACACCAGGAAGTAAGCCTTCGCTTTTCAATTTTCCCCATACGCACGTAGCAACAAAAGCTCCCTCACTGCACTTCCTTATCTGGCATCAGCTGCCCATGACTTGACAGATGTGGTTTGCTCTCTGTGGGAAGTGGCTGCAACCACACCCATGCAGCACTGTCCTGCAAAGAAGTCCTTTCTACAGAGGGAAGCTGCAGAATCCTAGTCAGTTACAAGCTGCTACTAGATCTGTGCGCACAGCTTCTGTATAGCACACCATGTAAAAATCTGTCAGCCTGAAAAAAAAGTAGAAATGCAAGAAGAGAAAGTCGGGGACAAGAGAACGATGCAGAGACCACATTAATAATCCAGTTTTCCCACTACTATGTGGGTAAAAGTTAAGACAAACTAAGACAAGACAAATTTATCTACCATTCAAAGAACAGATGTGTTTATCCTAATATGAGACAGTGTTTCTATATCCTACCTGGTTTAACAATGTTCCCTTCCCAGGTGAGCACCTAGGGCTTTCCTGCACCTTGTTAGATAATTTCTTCACTATTTTTGACAAAAACATTTGCTCCCTACCCTACACTCTCTCTTGTGGGGGAAGCTTGTTTTCATGCTTCAACTATCCCCTGTAAAACTGGACGTCCTAAAATTAAGATTTCAGCTGCAGAGGGGGTGAAGTTTTCATAATTAAGCCCAGGACTTGGCTCACCATTGAGGTTTCCCAGGAGAACCCATACTAGTTTTGGGGCAGCTCCAACTTGAAATAAAATAAAATTTGGCAGCTTCAAGTTTCTCTGAATCTAAAACTCAGAAGGAATCTCATGGTACAAAGCAGAACATTGATTTCTCAGAGCTTCTCAGGAGACAGGCAGGTTTTGGCAGACAACGTCAATGAGTTGGACAAGATTCAGTTGGTGGCTACAATAGGCTCTCCCTCCTCCATATGTTCACATGAGCACCAGAGTGGTATTTTCCTAACAATGCAGTCATGTTTCCTCTAACTACTGGGAAGAACAGTTACAAGGCCAAACAAAGAGCTAAAATCTCAAAGATTCATACAAAGCATTTATTATGGAAGAGTCTGTAGGATACCGAGTAGTCACAACTTGAGCTAAGGGAGGAGTTGTCACTAACAGATCTCTAGGGAAAAGCAGAGAACACAAAAGACTGCCTTCTGACTCCACACTGAGGAGAGGGTATAAGAGGGCATGAAATCCCCATGACAGTATTCAGATAGTTCTGTATTTGGGACCACTGAACTACAAGCTTTCTAGAAAGGCTGTACCAAAAGACCAACATCCATAAGATACGAGAACCAGGGAGGTACAATATCTTTCAGTGCCTGGGTAGAAGCTCTTCTTCACAGAAGTCCTAGATATTGCTCTAGTTATAGCTCTTCTTACTCACAACCAAAGAATATCCATTCATTCCTTCCTATGCAGTCCTCAGGAGCCAGTCCTTCCTGAACTGAAGATAATAGTCAGGAAAAACAGCCCCTGACAAAGTTCTGATAATTCAGGCACTGAGATAGAAGATTGAATTCCCTGTATGTAGAAATAGGCTGTGCCTTCCCTACTGCGGTTAGCTGAAATTAGGAAGCTGTTGTGGCTAGGTAAAAGTAGAAATGGATGCACCAAACTGAATATGACCTTCAGCACCCCCAATGAAGGGAAGGGCAGATTTTATTTAATTAGGTTTGTCAAACTGAATATGTCCCTTCAATTATCAGGCCCAGCTGGGAAGGGGTCAAGAGTTCCCTATAAAGGGCAGGGACAGCTCAGGTAAGAGGAGCTGCAAGAGGGAGGAAGGGTTCCTGAAGTATGCCCTGCAGCAGGGGGAATGAAGGGAAGCTGTGTTCTCCTTTCAGCACCGGGGGAAAGCCCTTGGGAGCTGGGTGGAGGATCTGCTTTTGTTTCACATACATTTTCTGTATGAAGAATAAAACTGTGTGACAAAAAGGATTTGGATGTGGCAGTGAGTCTTTCCTAGGAAGGTAAAGTACATGAGTGAGGGGAAGCCGAGGTAGTGAATAGCCTGGCGCCCAACCAGGTAAGGCGATGGTTCTTCAATGGGCCTCTACACAATACAAAGTCCATTGTACATGAAGCACAACAGCACAAATGGAAAGGTAGGAATGTGTGATCAGCAACCACCTCTGAAAAGCCTAGGTTAAGTGACTTGCCGAGCATCACATAGGGACTCGGACACAGCCTCATTCACTACACATCTTTCAACTTCTGCAACAACTGAAGCAGAGGGCATTACAGACAACACCCACTTTTTGCTGGAAAGATTGATCCTGTAAACTGAATGAGACTGAAGTGTAGAAAATAATACTATGTGATCACATAAGTAGATTGCACCATAATGCATATGCACAATGAGGCTGGATTCAGACTGCACAGGTAATCTTAATTCCGGCATTTCCCAGCTTTGGGGTGATTAACTTTGCAACACTAGCATTCGTTTCTTGTAATTTTTCTGTGTAATTTCCTTTTTTTTCTTTTTTTAAATGAAAGAATGGAAATTCCATCACATGGGATCATACTGACACCCATAGAGGTCATCAGCAGGATTGGAACTATTAGATCCACCACACAGACTTCTGACACTTGATAGCTAGACTAAATTGTCATCAGTTAAGCTGACCAGCGCTAGAGAAGAATGGGACGCTGCCATTTAGAGGGCTTCCAGATATTTACTGATAGCAGATGAATGGTGAGACTCCGGAGGGGAGTGTGAGACTTCAGCTCATTTCCTCTCCTCCCATCCCATCCCGGCCCTGTCCTCTAGTTCTGTCTCTTCCCCACCTCGGCCAATCCTACTACTCCCCACACCTCGGCTTCTCAGCCAATTTCTCTCCTCCTACCCCCATCTCCCTACCCAGACTTCTCATCTACTCTCATAGTCATCACCCTCCCAGCTCCTTGTCCCGCTCTTTGCCCAGCCAATCCCAGTTGACCCCTAGCAACCTGGCTCCTCAACAGATTAGTGTCATCCCCTTTCCCCTTCTCCCCGAAAACACACACTTCTTCTCCTGCCCTCTCAGTTCCAGTCACTTCTAACCACCACCTCCCTCGGCGACTCAATCTCAGTGTCTCCCCCGCCCCCACCCAACATACCGACTCCGTTCTCTTGCCTTCATCATCTGTCTTCCCCTCCTCCCTAATTCCAAGTCTACATCCACCCCACCTCTTTGTCCCAACCTACTTCCCTGACATTCCACCCCCCACCCACCCCAATCCAGCTCTAGCCTTTGAATCAGGCAGCTTCTTCCATGGTACACTGGCCCTGAAGAGGAGGTCAATGAGCGTACAGGAGAGAGAGGCTCCCTGCTCACAGGAGCCAAGCATGATCCCCAGCAGCCCAAAACAGCAACTGCAGGGAAACTTCTACTCAGCATGGACAGAATCTTCAAGCAATTTGCTGCCAGAAAGGAGTCTCTAGTGAGCATGTGCAAACTGCAATTTTTCAAAGGTTTATAATTTGGTGGATTTTCAATGTATTTTCACAGGGCTGGCAAAAGCTACATCCCTGACACAAAGGCCAGATCCCTACCAAATTTCAAGCCCCTGCAAAAAGCAAGGGGGCAATAGAGCTTTCCAAAGAAAAGGTCACCAAAAATTCCAGGCATCCAGCATGGAGAACTTAAACCCAAACAGTTAAAGTTTGGCAAAGTTGTAAGCAATTGAAAACAGGTTCTCCTAATGGGAAGTATCGGGGCTGCCAGACTGGGCTAAAATACAGAACTACTCCTTTTGCCCAAAATAGTTTCCCATCTGGTGCAACACCAGAAGAAACCTGGTAAAAATTACTAAAACGAAGAATTGAAAGAAAATGGTTTTTCCTATACTGGTTTTAGATCCTCACAGTCAAACGTTGTTCATTACATATTTGGTAGCTTAATTATAAGTCTAGTTTTCAGGAAATACTAATCCTTACATTAACACTGAGGAGATCTCAAGTCACCTTCCAGATAAGCTACAACAATTTGTCTCACTACACTGACGTTTACAAACAGACTAAGCTACTTTTATACTGGGAAGGCAAACCGACAAGTTAATTTATTCATGACATTAGAAATACAAGTAAGTTTTTCATGTGATAAGGGGAAGACAGCAATGAATTCTTTAAATGGATCCCTTTCCTTTTCATTGCAAGATCTACTTTGATCAGCTAAAGCACAGAGCCACAGAATCAGACACGTAGGACTGGAAGAGCTCTCAATAGAGCAGGCAACTGGATTAGGTGACCTGAGGCAGGACTAAGTATTTAGAGCCAATCCCCTCCTGTCTCAGCATATCCCATCCTGCCAATCTACCCATCTAAGGTAAACGCTTCCTGAAGTGTGACTTGTATTCCCATTAAATGCTTTCTGACTGTCCTTTAGAGGAGCACCTAGGCACTGGAAGTACCCATTGCTCTGACCACACCACAGTTATAAGTGGCGTGGTTGCTACACAAAACGCTGCCAGTAAAGGTCTCTTACTAGGATGCTGAGTCATTAAGTTGATACTCTCTTGATCTGCTGAAGCAGGCTTGGACCCCAGCATCTCGCCATAATCGTTTAATCACTCCAGCTAGCTCAGGAGTCATCACTCCTTCCTCAGCACTTCCAGCCAACACAAACAACTGACGGGCATCGTCCTGCAGGAAGAGAGCAAAAGAAAGGTTCAGTCAAACACCATTACAAGTTAAAATGAGCCTTCACCACCACAAACGCCTGCAGTGGCACCAGTGATAGGTTCCTGACTGGCAAAGCTAGATTCCCCTCCCCCTGCCGTCTACCCACTCCGTTAAATCAATATTCCTTGTTCAACCAGAAACAAATGGACCGAGAAAGAAGCAAACTGCTCAAGAGCATGTGGTTTCATGCAAGCAAGATGTGTTAATCAGAGGGAGGTGGTGGTCATCTGTGGCATACAGCATGCCCACAGCACCACGAACCCTCTCTTCTGAGAGGAGGATCATAGTTCCAACTTAATAGGCAACGTTTAGCGATTTTAATGAGGTACATGGGGCAATATGAACCTTCAGCATTACATCTTGTGCATGGCACATCTCCTCAGACGTGCTGCTGGCTTTCGAAAGAATATCAGTTCTGTACAATAAGCTACTGAAGGAATTAAAGCTTTTCCTGTCTAAAACTACAAATTACTGTTTATTAGAGGCCATAATGTGTAATACCCCAGCAGGGAAAAACCCAGTGTCAAAAAGCAAATACTGGGTGATTAAAGGTTTTAGAGCTTTGAAGAACTGCGATCTCCCTTAAGGGCTGTCAAAAGAAAGGGGAATTCCAACTTCTTATTGGGAACATAGAGGAAGGATAGGGACCAATCAGGATTCCAGTGTTTGTTTGCATTGGATTACATGAAACACTTGTCAGAAAAATTATAGGCTCTCAATTTCCATATTGAAAAACATCAGCCAGATTTGCAACTGAGAAATAGGCTGACCTACTTTGAGGTTTCTGTGATGATGCAACTTGTATCAGCTCTATTTAAGGGGTAATGTTGCAAGACCGTTTTACTCTGCCAGCAGTACCCCCAACTTGAAGAGCTGGTCTGCTCCCAATACTTACTTTCTCCTGAAATCAGCCCTTAAAATGCTGCTTCAGGGCACAGAGTTAACGAAGAACCAAGGTAGCCTGTAGGATAATGCCCAGGTGCCCACTCTAAGGGTATGTCACTGCAGAGTTAGCCCAACTGATCAATATCTGGCCTGCGGTTATGCAACCACACTGCAAGTCCCTACCCGAGTTAGAGCCTTCGCTTGTGCAGCACTCCTCTGCGTCTCGCTAGGACAGCTGGGGGCATATCCCAGGGCTCTACGGGCTGTTGTACACTGAGCTGCTCTAGGATTCTTTCCCAGTAAGTTGTGGGAGGAACTGCCTGTCCTTCTGGGCACATAGGAGAATTGTACGAAGGCAATGGAGGACTATCAGCACTCAAGTGCTTTGCCTGGATCACCCCTGCAGAATGGGCAGGATACCAGCCATAGTGAAAGCAGAACCAGGGCTCTAACCTCACTCCCAGCCATGCCAGCTAGCCCAGGTTGAAAGCACAACTGGACTAAGGAGAGCGGTTTGTGTTTGTGGACAAGGGACATCCTGGGGGGCTTAATCCCATAATTACACTATTTACTTCCTGCTCCTTTGTATTTGTGCCACCTTTTCAAGTGTCTCCTGGGACTTCCCTCATTCGGACTCATTCCTTCTTGACTTTTGTGGGTGGGGAAAGCAAAGAAGAAATGCCAGGAAGTTTGCTAGATAGGAGGGACTCAGAGGGGGGAAATTTTAGTGATATCACAGAGGATTTGGATTTGGAAAGGAGAATGTCAAAGAGTTATCTTTGTGATGCTCTTAATCATTTTTACATTGTGAAAACTCATTAGAATCTGATTTAGATTAAAAATTTGAAGGGGCATAACTTTCTGAAATACTACTGAACACTGATGCAAGAGGCCAAATATTTTAAATTAATTCATAAGAGTCTTTTGTTAAAAATGTAGTAACTTGAGCTGAATCCAAATATTTTGTATTAGAAATAAGTTCAAAAAGTTGTCAAGGCTCCTTTTTGTATCTGCAATAAGATACTCCATGCAGGGTGTTACTAATACTTTACAGATTATCAGATGTACTCCACTACTGCTATCTTGTGGCTTAAAAATATTTCCACCACATGTTCCATGGACTGAACGTCAGATGTTCATTAATATGATCTACATTACAGAAGTAAGCTAAAGGAAATGAGTGAAATACTCACTGCTCTGGCAACTTCCCCAAAGTCTATCTTTAGCCTTCCCATGGCTCTTATTATTGCAATGATGGACTGAATGGTATTGCTGTAGACAACCACTTTATACTGTTTGCATTCTTCCTCTGAATAGCCATCCTCATGGATGATCCTGAAACAAAAGCAAGCCATAATCACAAGCTAAATCAGGACAATAATGTTGATTTCTTATTTCGTCTAATACAGAAATGCAATTTATACCAATTTAAATATTTAGGCTTCTACTTACTTCATCTGCTTCACAATGGTGCTTTTACCAGACTCTCCTGCACCTGAAAAGTACATACAAACTCATGTTAGTTTTAACTTCAAATTAAAACTAAGAGTCAAAGTGAGATGTAGCCCCACATCTAGATGTTGATTGGGATTGAAGTGAAGAACTTAATTGTGCAAACTCAACAGTTAAACATCTTCACAACAGCTATTCCCAGCAGTGATCCACCTTTGCTACTTTTACACCTCTGACAGTGGCTCCCTGGAGAGACCAGGCACCGTACACAATGCTCAGTTTGTATTCTCAGCTTGTTTATGAATGCTGACAACCAAGTGCTCATCTGTTCACAGAACAAGGAAGGTTATACTTCTGAATTTCCAAAGTTCTGACTACTCATTTACTCTCTATCTTCCAGGCAGATAGGACTGTAAAATGGGGAAGGGGGGGGGCGGGCACAAAGGTACTTCAGTTTGTACACCGGCCGATCCATCACCCCTTCCTGCAATACACTAATGATCTCCCAAGGCAGTGCTCCCATTACACACGAATTTGAAGGATACAGAGCAGTGTAAGCAACAGGCATTAACAAGGAAGTTCAACATTTTCACCATGGCAAATATACCTGCACCTTCGCATTATGTACAGAACGTGAGACAGCCAAGTTTGAAATGTCTGTATTTGCTTTCATTTCCCACGCCACTCTGGGCCATAGGTTTCAAGCAGCGTGATCTTCTGTGATTCAGAAGCATTGGCATGCACAAGACGACTATACTCTGACTTTACTACACTTGATCTTGAGGACAATTCCTAGCAGAGCAAGTGGGCGAGAAAAAAAACTGCTGCACCAAGGGAAATCAGATGGCAAACACTCGCCACAGCAATATTCCAACGTGCTAACTTGCATTTACACATTGTCTAATTTTAAAATCAATGCCTCGGTTCTTTGTTTGCTAGTTCTGAAATATCAAAATGATGGATCATAAGCAAGTTATGATAGAAACCCAGTCTACTGACAAGTTCCAGCATCCCCACTTTCTGCACCAGCAGTCTGTCTTCCTGGAAGTGGAAGAGTCTACTGAACCCCAGATTCTATTCTGCAGCAGTTTATGGAAACCTAATCTAAAATAGCAACAACACTATGTTTGCTGTAATGATAGGATAGGACTGGACTAAAGAATTCCTTACATGTCAGATCATAATCTCAAGCAAGGAAGGCTTTTCCCCATTTTAGAACAGCAGTCTGGGAAACTTAGGACAGAAGATTCCAAAGATAATGAGAAGTGAAAGTTTGCCTCAAAGATGATCTTCTTGGCTAGATACCAGGCCTCCCAGCTGTACCATTTGGCACACACCCCTCCTCAAGCATTTTGCTGACTACAGAAGGGCAGACGACTCACCTTTCCAGAAGTTCACAGATCCAGCCAAGAGTCATCTTAACTCTAGAATGTTCTACCTTTTAGATACTTTGCTTTTCATACTCGAGCATCCGACAGTGCTTTACAAATGACATATACACCCTGCAGAAAGGCAGCCCACCTCACCCACCCCAGAGAGTGGAGGTGATAACCAGCTCTCAGAGCAAAGAGCATAGAAGTGGCGTGGCAGGTAAGTTTTAGACAGACACTCTGGAGCAAACAATACTCTTCAATAAAAAGTGCCGAGGGTTCTAATTTTCACCCAGAGCAAACAGGACATCCGTTTAAGGTCTCATCTAAAAGCAGCACTCAGTAAACTAGAATTCTATTATCCACAGAAGTATGAAGAGAAGCGTGCCTAGGTTTGGACTCGTGGCTCATGAGATTCTCAGTATTTTAAGACTGATGATTATATGACCCAACCTCCTGTTCGCTTCTAGCAGAAGTATGCCAGAGCATCTGGTCTCTAGAATCTTGGTAATTATGTCAAGTGAAATCTGGGCTTTTGCATATGTTCTTGTCACTATTGATCTAGCAGAAGCTTCTAATGTTTCCTCTGGGAGGTATGCTCTCTGGAATAAAAGTTCCAAAAATCTTTTGCTAGATTCAAATAGAGATAAAGAGGATAGCCATTGATAGAGAAACTGCTGTACTCAAGTTTAGTTATTACATCATTAAGATGTCAGAAAAGCTGAACTCCCAAAGAGAACCATGAACAAAGTTTGAAAGAGTCACTTGGTACATTCCTTCTGTTCTCGGTACTTGATGTCACATGCTTCCGGAGAAACCAGGAAATCTGCAGCTTGGATTTCTGAAGATTAGAGAGGTGACTGTTACAACAACTTTTGTATAAACAGATAAAAATTACTTTGTATTGAGTTTTACAGATGTGTTTCAACTTTGCTGAACTTTTTCCAGTTCCTTTATCATGTTGAAGAGTTTTTAAAACCAGGATAAAATGTTGGGCTAGTATGGAAAAGAATTAAGAGTACTTGCATGAGAATGTTAAGTCTCAAGGTACAAATGGCCATTAGTTAGAGAGAAATGGAAAGAGAAAACTTACAACTACCTGATGTTCTAAACACTTATGCAATAGCCAAATACAAGCAGCTATTCATTAGTTATGGAAATATTGTGCAAACTTGAACAGGGAAAACTGTTGTTGCCCTGGAAGCAGGATAACAGACAATAACAATGTCAGAAATTGAATTGGACAATTCCTGCAGTCTTTCTAGATGAGAAAAAAAATATTTTTTCTGCCGTGTTTGCCCCTGGCAACAGGACAAACTGAAATTTATCCCTGGATTCAACTTCTTTAAAGTCTACCATAGGTAATATAATAGCAATTCGTTACAAAATTAAGTTTCCCATTATCTGCCAGGGTAACTTTATACTCAAGTTTATATTTCCCAATTGTAGTTTAGATTGTTTTGGACTGAACAAGTGGTCATAGTATTGCCTGAAAACCTTTGGTGGCCAAACAGAGTAGGTACAGACCAACTTCTACATGCCTCGGTGTATTTGACAGTAGGTTGATTCAGTGCCTAAAGCTTTAATTAATGGTGCTTAAAATTATCAAGAGGAAGAATGGCTCTTGTGGTTAAGGCACTGAGCTTCCAAAGACCTGGTTCAATCTGCAGCTCTGCTACAGCGTTTGTGTGTCCGTTGGCAAGTCGCTTCATCTTTGTGCCTCAGTTCCCCACCTGCAAAATGGGCATACCACTTCCTTTTCCCACTCTTTGGGAGACTGGGGCTCATCTATTGCTATGCACTTACACAGTGCCTTGCACAACAGAGCCTCTAGGCACCTCTGTAATACAAAACCACGGAATTTCAAAGGGTAAGGCTTAATCCACACGGTAGTTCAGGTACATGTGTTCTTTATGAGTTCTGCTATTGAGTACATATGTTGATTTAATTCAGATTTACTGCCTGAGGCCATACCAAGTTAGAGTGTAAATTCCCTAAAATGCTCAGAGCTGATCGAAAGATGCTACTTGTTTACCTGCCTCAGAATCCCCATCCGGATAGTAATGTTGATAGCTGTCCCACGGGACAGCAAGTTTGCTTCCAAGGCAGTGTGGGTAGTACAATCAGAATCAATTAGTCATTAGTTTGGGGGTGAGGGGAAAAGCTGACTCAGATGTTTTTCATCATGAGCAGCTCTGTGCTGTTGAGGCAAAGTACCAGTAATGAGTTTTCAGTTGTTCTTTGACTCAACCCAAGGCATGCAGTAATGAAAGTCAGCTCAATATTTTAAACAGTATTTCATGTGGCTCAGCCTCATTCATCACTTACACATCAAATACTGAGATACTTCCGGTTCAGTTTCAGACAGTACAGGATATCTATCTGTATCCTGCTGCTAAGGCAAACAATAAATGGCAAACAATGGGAACAGAATAAGGACTTTAAACCGGGTCTCAAAGCATGTTTGTTCGCTCCAAGATTATGAGCAGACATCTGCCACAAAAGGAGATACTGCAAGACTAAAAAGCACTGAGGCTAATGAAACACTCAAAAACTTCAGCTTTCACAGATGACTTTAGTAATGCTCCTTTAAGGATCAATGTGATTTTTCCTTTCAAAAATATCTTCCATTTAGCAAGCTAGCTCTCTTGTTCTCTTCTCCCTGTACTGCCAAAATGGCTGCCCATCATTTCTGAGCAGTGTGCATTTCAACAGAGATGACATCAGGAACATCTACTGCGCTAAGAACTTTGTGTGCTTCTTCCACTGCGCCTCATGCTTTCAAGAAAGAAAAATATTTAAGGTTAGGCCTAAGAATTTAGTGGTTCCAATATTCTATATATTCCCTTTTGGAATTTCCACACTGGGGGTAAGGGGACACAGATTCATTTTATTTTGACAGTGATCCTCTAAATTCCCCTTACAAATAGAGGGGATATTTGAAGAATAGCATTATGTATTTTGAGCAGCAGTGTATACAGTTTTGAAAAAAAAAAAAAAAAAAAAAAAAGACTATCCCCATCACAAAAAGCTCTGGCAGCAGGAATTCTCATGCAGACTACTTTCAGATGCATTCTCAAATGACGCTCATTTCTCATTGCTATGTTAAATTGAGGAAACTTCAATAGTAATCTTAAAGCTATTTATTTTCTGCAGCGCAGTCAATGCTGAGTGTGTGATACCAGTTATTTCACTGACAAAGTGGCATAAAATTACGCTATCAATAACTGCACTATAGGGCCAAGGTAAGCTGTAAGGGTATTCTAATTTAAAAAAATCATGTATATTTCCTTTTGTTTAAATCTTTCCCTCTGATCCACCAAATCAGCCCCAATGTATCTCAAAAGAAAAAAAAAGCAGTCCTCAAACTGTATTGGATGAGAAAGCATCTGTCATCTGATTCCTTCTAAAAAGGTAGCTAGAGAAAACATTTTAGGCCATCTGGTCCTCGCCTCCTGCCAGGGGCAGGATTGTCTCCTACAGCACACTGGGTCAGCCAGTCTAGCTTCAAAATTTCACAAGTGACTGGGCTTCTACCACCTTCTCTGGGATACTGTTCCCCTGAAGAAGTCTTTCCTGATATTCAGTCCAAGATCTCCCTCTCAATTTCACCTCAGCACCTGTAACAGCCACCCTGTGCCAAGTATCACAATAACCATTTTAAACCTGCCCTCAAGACAACCTTCCAGCCCCCCAGTGATTTTTTGCTCTGTGTGCTCCTTCCAATATGGCAGTCCAGTCTTCCTGGTAATGAGATGTCCAGCACCAGATGCTATACTGCAGGTGAATAAAGAGGGCCTGTTTGTGCTCTGCTTTATAACTTGAGTTTCTGTACACAGCATAAAACTGTACAGGCTGTTTCAGGTTTCTCTCTCACTTTGAATATCTGTGCTTTAGATTGTTCTTGTCTCCCCTACAACCCCAACCAAGATTTATTAGCTTGCATTTTCTCAACTTAATCACATTTTCCTCATACATTTCCAATCTCCCTAGGTCCCTGTGTTATTTGCGTTTTCAGGGGCATTCACAACTCCTTCTAGATAGATATCTGCAAAGATTAGCATTCTTCTCACATTTCAATTTTCCTTCTTTTTTTCAGATCACTTACAAGCAGACCCAATTCTGTACCTAACCAACTCAATAAATTGATGTTTAATTTTTTTTTAATTTACTTACTTTATTGCTTTCAGCCAGCTTCAGTCATTATGATGTATATTCTGGTTAAACGTGACTTGAAAAACTTAATCCTAAAGTACATGACCACCTCTAGATTACTAACAAAGTAGGAATTTAAATACAACAGAAAAAACTTTTCCACTGCGATTTCTCATGACAAATAGTTTTCCAAGTAGGCTAGTGTGATTGGATAACATTACATCTGATGTTCTTGTGGGTCCTGCATGCATCCTCTTACTTAGGGATAAGAGGCAGATCCTGACCAGATGTAAAAGTTATAAAGCTTTCAAAAGCTTAGAGCTCAGGAAATAAGAGTATTTTACTGGGCTCAACAATAACAAATTCAGAAGCATTATTTAGACATTTTCATTAGCAAAAATATAAGTAAGGCTGTTCCTTTTGCTTTGATTAGAACAGCTACCCAGAAGATCGCATTTCAGCATGAAAAATCTAAGCTGACTCTGGTTAACTAGTTTCAGATCAGGGATGTTGTAATTATGTGGAGAATAGAAGTCTCAATTCACTTCTTCAAAATTAGCAGTATGAGGACAATGAACCCCAGGGCTCTGTTTGCATATTTGCAAAAATACAAAGAAGAGGTGATTGAAAAATGAGACAGAACTCAATTTACCAGACAATGGGGAAAAAAAACAAAACACCATAGCGATAGCAGCAAAGAATCCTGTGGCACCTTATAGACTAACAGACGTTTTGGAGCATGAGCTTTCGTGGGTGAATACCCACTTCGTCAGATGCATTTGACGAAGGTGCCACAGGATTCTTTGCTGCTTTTACAGATCCAGACTAACACGGCTACCCCTCTGATACACAGCGATAGGTTCACATCAAAGGGTAGCTTGTTTAGAACCAGTGTCATCACTGCTAGGTTATCAGATAATCAGGAAGCCCATGACAGAATTGCTTTAGCTCCCTATGGAAACCAGGCCAAAACCTCGGGTGCTCCCACAGGCAGACATCCACTCCACCTCTACCCACAAAAAACCCAAGAGCTTGCACCAAGGTCCTTAATGGGATATTTCATACATGTTCAACTATTAGAATTTGTATTGTAGGGCTTCTTTCACCATTATGCTGAAGAGTAGAACAGCAAGTCTACCTCTAGTTACACATTTCTTTAACATCTATTTAAGATCCCACAGGGTATGTATATACTGCAATTAAAAACCCATGGCTCTCATATACCAGCTGACTCAGGCAGGCTCGTGGGGGTTAGGCTAAGAGGCTGTTTATTTGTGGTGTAGATATCCAGGTTCTAGGACCCTGCGAAGTGGGAGGGTCCCAGACCATGGGCTTCAGCCCAAGCTTGTACATATACATCGTAATTAAACAGGCCTGCAGCCCGAGCCAGCACAAGGTATCTAATTGCACTGTAGCTATACCCATAGAGGCTAAACAAAGGCCCATGCACAGAACTCCCATTGGCTTCAGTGGGGAGCACTAGACACTGCAGCTTCTTGGTCAGCCCCATATTAGTAATAGCACCAGTAGGTGCATTTATGCAAAGGGGGACATTATCAACCAACCACTTCCTTAAAGTAAGCCAGACGCCTTCCTGAAACATGAAGAAAAATCCAACCCTCACAAGAAGCCAAAATTGATCAGTTAACTGGGAAGCAACAGCCAATCAGAAAACTGCCAAGAAACCACTTTGGATAGCAATTAGATGATTGGTGTTTCAATATTCTGGGTATAGAAAATTAAATGAATGCAATAGTATCAAAAATATTTGAAACCACCCCATTGTCCTGGACCAGAAATTAAATGTGTCTTTTAGATACTGGCACTTTTTACCCAGTAAACATCATTATTGCTTTGGAAGCAATGACCAACCATTAGTCTAAAATCCTTTCTCCCTAGCAAGTCAACTCGAATAGTTCTCTTCACACAAAGGCTTATGCTTTCCAGTACACTACTTTCCTGGTTAAAATTCCCAAAGTACTTGAAGGTTTAGAAGCAGCATTCTTTTCCCTAAATCAGGGATCGGCAACCTTTGGCACGCGTCCTGCCAGGATAAGCACCCTGGTGGGCAGGGCCAGTTTGTTTACCGGCTGCGTCTGCAGGTTCACTGGCCATGGTTCGCTGCTCCAGGCCAATGGGGGCAGCAGGAAGTGACGGCCAGCACATCCCTCGCCCTAAGCCACTTCCCGCAGCCTCCATTAGCCTGGGACAGCGAACTGCAGCTAGTGGGAACCGTGATCGGCAGAACCTGCGTACCCAGCAAGTAAACAAACCAGTCCACCAGAGTGCTTACTCTGGTGAGCCTGTTGCCAAAGGTTGCTGATCCCTGCTGTAAATCAACTACAGCATTTAGGCTCAGTGTGATTTGCAAAACACTATTCTGTGACAAAACTAGAAACCATGTGCTACTTAAGGACTGCTGCTAAAGCAGATAAGGTTGAGGACAGAGAAAGTGAGGCCATCCGGAGGAGAGCAAAGCAGGTCAGACAGCCAGATCTACTGTCAAATAAGAAAGGGGCTAATCAGATAGTTTTGTCTGACAGAGTGGCCAGCACCTACATTGCTCCATTAAAAGCTGAGGTTGTTAGGAAGGAAGGAAGTTAATCACAACATGACAGGATGCATTCACCACACTACCATCTCTAAGTCAGATAGGATCTCAAGTCAGAGGCCAAAGGCAAAAATATTACATCTACCCAGTGCGGCATAACGAGACATCTCCTCTTCTGTGAAAGTATTAGGTTAAAAAATGGCCCCATGCAAACAGTTTATCTGCTCCAACAGTTAGTAACAGGGGAGGTGCACAAAAATGTGCGTTTATTTCTGCAGGAAATATTTATTTTTCAGAGATAGGAAATTAAATACAATAATTTAAGTTCATATAACACTGATTGAAAATTCACAGCATCCAAATAATTAGAGTTAATATTAGGCAAAGAAGTTAAATATAGCAATATAATATTAGGTCGTCCAATCTATCTCAATTTTAATTGCATAATTTAGGTTATGGGACCATTACACTGTATATGTATCAAAGACATTAAAGTTAACATTCAAAATACTGTTACTTTTGACTTTGGGGCATTTAACATTTTCATGGTACTGTTGTATTAACCTATTTTTTACTTAAGGGACTGAATGCATAACAACTGCCTCAAGGCTTTTGAAATTATACTTGAGAGGCTGCCCTGCAGGAAAACTTGGAAGTATTTGGAAATTATTGTGTATTGTACCTGAGCACAATGGTCATGCCTGCCAATCAAACGAAAACTAAGTAGAACAAGAGCCAATTTGTCCATGCCAGCATAAAACCAGGCTAGAAACTTATTTAAGAGTTCCATATAATACTATTTCACAAATGAGGTCACTAAGGCAGGATGGCCAACGGGAAGCTGAAATGTGTGGAATTCAAAGATATAGATAAATTTATACTTCGTATGTGGTGAAAAATATTACATCTTGTGACCTTTCATAATGTTTAAGTAAAATCCAAAGCAGCCTTTCAAAAAAGGATCCAGACATCTCAGGACATTACAGATTAGGAAACCTGATTTAGCAATTAGAAACTACTAGGGTTGACTAGACAACCTACTCTCTAATTAAAGGTCACTGAGAGAAATACTGATATATGGAATTATCATTATAAATAGATTTTTAGATAAAAACTGCAGAACAGGAAACTAAATATTTCGGAGGAGGGGGATGTCTAAACAACATAGATTTGAATTAAGGATAATTACTACAACAGTCTTCTGTGGAACTACTTTAACCAACTCTGGGAACTGGGTCAGAACAGTCATCCCCAGACTCAGCTATAAAAGCACTAAAAGTTGTAGCCTAGAGGTTTCAACATGGTTACAGGGATGAAGTAAGGTCTCAGCTGCATTACAATTTGTTGGCCATGTTGTAATGGGGTTAAGGAACAATTGTGTTGTAACCAGCTCAGCTTTATAGTTTTACAGTTAAGACAGGGTCTCCGATGCGGATATTCTTCCATGATTCTCTGAGGATCTTATTCTATTCTAAAGCTCTGCATCATAGTAAAGAGGCTATAAAGGGAATAAGCAAATGAGCATATCAGCAAAAACAGGATATTTGATTATGCCAGAAGGCTCTCTGCATTCAAAAACTATGTGCAATAATATTCAAATTGCAGCATTCATCACAGAAGCAGTTTGAACTTGTTACTAACCATCACTAGCTACAAAACCGTAATGATTAGTTATGGGCAGCAAGATGATGGAATCCAACAGAAAGTAGTAAAAAATAGATAAAACTTGATTTATAGCAGAATTGTCAGTTTTCATATTACACATGAATACTGACAATGGAGCACATCTCTAGCACACAAAATTAACCTCAAATGCAAAAAATGGCCTTCACAAACCTGACAGATTGCTCAAAGCCTTGTTACTCAAGTGTGTGGGATTTCAGGGCCTCGTCCACACCAGAGTTTGCTCCAATTCCAGCCATCAGTGGCCAACTGGTGTAAGCTCCAACCAGTGCAAATACTAGCTGTACCTATCTGTACTAGGGGTTGCACCAGCGCAGCTACATCCATGGTCGATAACAGACAAAATCCGTAAGATTGCAAAAAGCTCAGCAGGGTCTCATTTCCTCTCCAGAGAAAGATTTTTTAATACAACTAAAGCATAAGAGACCACTTCTATGTATCTTGAACTATGCATACTACCACCACACCCTTGCCTTTTTGTTTTGTAGTTGTTTTTGCAGCACTTCACACTGCAGCCTTGGGAACATTTAAAGCTAATTAAACCAAGGTTACCAACACGAAGCACAAGACATCTATTGATACTAGTCATGAAAAGCACTAAACAGATTTGACAAAAGATCAAACAAACATCTCCAAGGTAAACTGCTTTAGCTGCCTCTCTCACCTACACAGGTTTACATCAAGCCCTGCTGTCAAACTTAAATGTGCAGGAGAATGAAAGGGACTAAAATGTTGCAGCATTCCTGAGTCAGTCTTTTAGTTGGAAGTACTTCAAACATCTATCCCATCACATGACTAAAGTCTTCCTCTTAATGTCCTTTCACAAAGGCTTTTTTCTATTGAATGACATAAGAACTAAGTTGAAAATATTCATTCTTGAAATAACTTAAACATGTCATATGTAGTAGTCACATACACTCATCCTCTGACAGCCAGATCAAAAACAGCAGTTATTCTCAACCTTTTCAGGTTGGCAACCCCTTATCTGAAGTAAAAAAAAAAAAAAAAAAAAAAAAAAAAAAAAAAAAAAAATCACAAGCCCCTTACCATTGACAGTACTTAAAAGTAGAGTAAAAAAGAAACATCAGTGCATTGCTAAGCCTATATAATGTGTGTCTGTTAAGAGCAGACAGAATACTTGATCTTAAAAAGGTAACAGGGCGTGGGGTGAAAAGGAGGGAGATTTTCTTCACTTTAGGCCATGTCTATACTAGCACTTATGTTGACAACATTTTTGTCACTTGGGTGTAAAAAACAAACAAACATATCCCTGAGTGACATGTTTTGCTGGCATAAGCGCTAGTGTGCACAGTGCTACGTCAGCAAGAAACCTCTTCTGCCGACGTAAAACCAGGTCAATGAGTGGTGGTAGCTATTATGTCAACAGGAGAGCGCTCTCCCATCAGCATAACATGGCTACATGAGCACTCTTACAGCAGCCCAGTTGTATCGGTATAGCTGTGCCACTGTAAGCTTGTAAGCGTAGACATGGCCACAGACTAACGAAGCATTCAGTGCTTGTGACCTCCCACTCCTGGATTGCCTTTTATGAGCCAACCTGGGGGTTGTGATCAGTTTAACCACTGAAATAAGATTAGAAATCAGATGCATACAACTGCTAATTTCAATACTGGAAACAGCAGAAAGTTATGACACTAAAAACTGAAGAAGCTGGATGTAACAGGAATGTCTCCATTCTACTTCTTATGAAATGAGATATAGCAAAGTCACTACAGAACAGAATGCGTAACAACTATTTGTAAATATTTAAATTGTAGACACTTTTGAAATCATTACGAGATTGCTTTTGAATCACACATACACAAGGAATATAAAATGCTTTCTGCCAGGGGATTAACTTGGTAGTGACTTGTTTTAACTTACAGAGAAGAGGACTTGTCTTTGGGGCACCCGTTTCTAGTTAGACAAAACTTGTTTGTTGCTACGCTTTGAAGATTAATGGAATAAGCATGACCAGAAAGCTTTTGAGGGGCAGGAAATACAGATCCACCAATGCTTAAGCAGTACTTCATAAGTTGTTTGTCCTCAGCTATTAATATGATAATGACCCCAAAAATGTCTCGTAGCTCTTCCACACAAATGGTTTATAGGTGACCTAAGACACAAGAAGCAAGAGAGAAGATTGCAAAGCACCATGGCACAAGTCTCATTCCAAAGCTCACAGAGTTCAACACATTTTTATTCTTATGCCATAAAGTTTGATAGTGGATTTACTCTGATTGGTAGATAGCCTGATGGATCAGGGTTGTCTCCTCAACCTCTAGAAAATTAAAGCCTTTCACATTGTGATGACTGATTAAATGTTTTGTAGGTAAATACTTCAGCTCTTTGGGGGGGGGGGGAAGGGTAGAAAGCAGAGGGAGTATAGAATAGGAAGGCAATATGGAGGGGACATGACATTTCCCTGTGTCACCCAATGAAGTTCTGGAGGTGGAATAACTTGTAATTCATGAATTAGAATGCCTTAGACAAGCCGCCTCACAATCTGGGTTGAGATTTAGGTACTGTATAGAAACTCAACTTGTATTAGATGACTTGGTTACATTACTGCACTGTAATTTCCAATGTCTGCCCTCCAGTGTTATGCAGAGTTTGAGAATTTTGCCCTATGAAACCCTAAATGTCCTGTTTTTGAGATACTGTCCAGAGCTGATCAGCTGTGGCACTAAAGCATTTGACTTCCTAGTTTACAAGGAAGTAGTGGCAAGGCATTTTCAATGAATGGCCCTCACCCCTGGAATTCATCCTCCAGCCCTTTGGTCAGAAATGGCCAAAACCGTGGACCTTCATGGCACAACACAAAGCCTATTATCTTGAGCTCAGGGAAGGGCTAAGAAATAACTGGTGGATCAGGTCTTTACAGAAGGTGGGGGGTGTTCTTTGTAGAATGTCTCTTGGGTTAACTGGTTACATAGGTCAGGGTTGTTTTAGGATGGGCTTCTGTTTCAATTATTTTGTATGGATTATGGTTTTGAATTATGTTCAAGTACCACAGAACTAGGGAGTGATAAAAGAATGGTAAAATGCACGTTATGCATGAATAGTTCAAACAGGGGAAAGATGCATCGGAAAAGATGCCATCTAGCAGAATGTTCCATACAAAGGAGTGATGCTGATTGGATTCAACAACAGAACTGCCTTCTACAGCCAATAACATATTGGTCACTTGATATGACATGAACTTTTTTTTTTTTAAAAAAAGCAGCAATACAGTAAATTTATACTGTATGGCATAACTTACAGTTGAGCCCCTTCATTTTTAGTTTAAACTCATTTTTACCAAAAATTTCCCAGGTTTTACAAAAAGTATTACTCAGTTTTTTCCAATTTTCACCCTAGTTTTGTATCACTCAAATATAAAAAAACCCTTGTTTTATTAGGAAAATATAATACATTGCATGAGATATCTGCATTACAGTAATACATTAGTCTGTGCATATATGCAAAGCTGCCTGTTGAAGGAAGGTTATGCTTAGCCTAGAAGATGCACACAAACAGGCAGGCAGGCAAGCAAGCTCTGAAGTGCGTGCGCATCTGAAAGTACAGATGAATCTCACGTCCACCACATCCACATTTCAAGCTGTTAGCAGATAACAGTTTAAAGGTCTGACACTAAAAACGAGAAGAGAACAAAAAATCTATTGGAATACATTTCAGAACACAAGGAATTATTCAAAAGTTTTAAAAACACAAAAAGAGGAAGAAAGAATGAAGTTGAGTGTATGCATTGCAAATGTTGTGGCCCAATTATTAAATGTAAATATAGACATATTAGACTAAGTCTATAATAGTACACTGTTTATTCAAATGAAAAGTTTTATTTGGGGATTAGAGATGCATTGTTTTCTTCACTTAGAGGTGGCATTGTGTATAGAGTTCTACTTCAGTTGTGCAGCAAACCACACTGATGAACAGAATTCAAAGCATTAATCTCCTGAATACTTTATTCCAGTCTTTCTATCCACCAAAATAAACCTAGATATTTACCCCCCAAAAATAAATAGTTTTGCACATGCATTTTCACCTGTTTTTGTTACGGCGGTAATAAACACTGATAAATTCCCATGAAAAATTAAACACAAAAACTGAAAATGAAGGGTCCTACTTACAGCACTGGTAAGAGTTAAATGGAATAGGCAAAAATCATACAATTTCCATATCCTCCCACACTTTGCTGCTCACCATAACAGGAAAATCCCACAGAATTATATATCAGCTAAATTGCATGTCTGTTCCTGCACAGTAGCGTTCTCCTGGAGGCACTGGTAACAAACGAATAGAAAGGAGGGAGTATTGTCTAGAGCAGAGGTCTGAGCAAGAATTCCTGGGTTCTATTCCCTGCTCTCCCACAGGTTTTCCACAGCTTCCCATATGCTAGGAGACTGACCTGCTTTTGACAATAGCTGTCAACAATGTTTTCTATAATGTTGCTGAAGACTGGTATCCATCACCAGTTAAAGCCATTTTCAGCACTGATTCAAAGAGACCCATTAACAGCAGTCAGCAACAAGACAATTACTTATTGCAGGCAAGGTCTTGTGTGATCCTGGGCAAGTCACTACTCTCTTCTTATGTTTCCTTATGTCTAAAATTGGTGTAACACTTTGCTACCTAGCAGGCAGGGTCATGAAACAAGTATTATTTGTAAAGTAATTTGTATGAAAGGTGCTACAGAAATGCAAATATGGTTATATAATTCATCAGGTTACACTGATGACCCAAGAGCCGCATGAAAGGGCTTAGTGAGCAAGACCAGACAACCTAGCACCCTATTTTTCTTCCACTTCTGGGCTGCTCTCAATAAGTGCAAAACCAAATCAACTGCAAAATAGAAAAGTAGAAACCCAGAGGAACAAAAACAGCCTGTAGTAACAGGATGTGTAGCTGAAATAAGGCTAGTCCAAAAATTCTAGAATCTCTCTCTTTTTAAAAGGGGTGGGGAAGAAGTCAAATGCAGTTAGAATCCTGGGATATGGTGTAACCCACATGTTGAATGATGTAGCAATTTACAAATGTCATAATATTGAACATTCTGTTAAAAGGCTGAGGCAGGGGAAAATGACTAGACCCTGCCTATGTGAGCTTTCCCAACCTACATAATTCTGCAGAGAAGTGCAAAAACTAGGCCACTTATTTGAACAGATGCTGGGAAGATTTATATGGAGTCTTCTCACCTTCATTCAAAGTATTCCTGAATTCTAAAAAGAGGATTACAGAGTGGGTTTGGACTTTACGTAAAGCAATACATTTCTTCTAAACTACTCTGCATCAGCATTGAGTGGCTTGCTCCAGTTATTAAACACTCCAAAGGTCTCTTACAATTTAATGAAGTGAGCTACTTTGGTTCAATCTAAGCATTTTTTTTTTAAATGTCACCTCAAACTGTTTAAAATTCATGTGCTATTTGCCTAGCTTTTTGAAACGTTAATGAAATGACTAAAGCGTGCATTTTATCCTAGCAATTGTTGTTTTAGCTGTATGTTACCAAATATATAGAGAGCAAACATCTTTGTAGAATCCTTTAATTCCGAGAGATCTTACTAATCTAGGATTTTTTAAAAATATGAGTTATAGGGAGACATTTTCAAAAGCACAAATGGCTGTCAGGCCAATTAACAGCCACTGAAAGGCAATACTAGTTAGGTGCACGACCACCATTCATGCTTCTGAAACGTCTCTCCCACTCTGTGTGAACATTGCTACGTGTTCTGATTTGTACAGCTTTTCTGTATATTACTTGGGCCTCTTATGTACAGGCAAAACTGCTGACACCACTGCAAATTCCTTTCAAAGTGGCATTTCAGTGTTAGATGCATTCCAGCATCATTGCACATTAAAAAACCCCATGTCCACAGTCTCAAAAAGGTTACTAATCTCATTAGAAGTCTCTTCTCTACAGATTTTGCAACTCCTACTTACTAACAAAGGAACAAACCCTCAAGGAAGAAGACCTATCACCACATACAGCCAATCAACATTTTTTCTATGCACACAAAGGACCAAGAACCTCAGTGCCTCAACACCGTACACACAGGTGAAAAACAAGTTAAGCAATACACATATTGCTCTCAGGATTCCCATGGCTGTCTCCCCTTAGAAAACGAGAAATCTTAGTGTAACATTTCCCACACAAATGAGAGAAGCTCACTAGTATACATACTTATAAGTAGATCAATACCCACACTAGAGCTATATCACGTGTAACTAAAATTGCAAACTTCACAAAGTAACTGATGATGAAATATAGAAATCAGCTAATCCACCTTCCATTCCAATAAATGCAAGGCTGTTCCTGACACTTTATTCTGTAGCTCATTTTAAATGACTGGGACTGCCGCTGTTTCACTTAGGAGTCTATAACGATTTAACAGATTTCACTTTTCAGCAATTTTCCCTAATAGGCCTTTTTATCTCAGGATTATTCATTAAACTGCTATGTGCAATCTCCAATAGGGTTAATAAAAAACAGACAGAACATGGCAATTTATTTGTAGCCCCAAAATATTTATCTGTTCAAAGAACTATATTGAAAAAACACAAGTCAGCAGTCTCCAATAAGTAAATACTGGATTGCAGGCAAATATTCTTGCAGCACCTTAAAATGTTACCATCAGAAAAGTGACCCTATATAAAAATAGCATCTCCTTACTCAGAGGATATGATTCCTGCACATGTCCAGAGCTCTGACTTTGGTGACAATAAAACACTATACTTCACTCCTGCAAGCACTGCGGAGACCACTTAGGCCATGTTTGCACTACGGACCTTACTGAGGCACAGCAGTGCCACTGCAAAATCTCTTGTGTAGAGATTCTATGCCACCAGGAGAGAGAGCTCTCCTGCCAGCATAATTAAAACATCCCCAACCAACAGCATTAGCTATGTTGACAGAAAATGCTCTCCCGGCAACATAGTACTGTCCACATCGGCACTTTTGTTGGTGAAAGTTATGTCGGTCAGGGAGATGTTTTTTTCACCCCTTGACTGACCAAAGTGGTGTCGATAAAAGCACTAGTGTAGACATAGCCTTAGGCCATGTCTACATCTAAAATTTTGCAGCGCTGGTTGTTACAGCTGTATTAGTACAGCTGTATAGGGCCAGCGCTGCAGAGTGGCCACACTTACAGCAACCAGCGCTGCAAGTGGTGTTAGATGTGGCCACACTGCAGCGCTGTTGGGCGGCTTCAAGGGGGGTTCCGGGAACGCGAGAGCAAACCGGGAAAGGAGACCAGCTTCGCCGCGGTTTGCTCTCGCGTTCCCGGAGCCACCCAGCAAACCGCAGGGAAGGAGACCTGCTTGCTCGGGGTTCCGGGAACGCGAGAGCAAACCGGGAAAGGAGACCAGCTTCGCCGCGGTTTGCTCTCGCGTTCCCGGAGCCACCCAGCAAACCGCAGGGAAGGAGACCTGCTTGCTCGGGTTTCCGGGAACGAGAGAGCAAACCGGGAAAGGAGACCAGCTTCGCCGCGGTTTGCTCTCGCGTTCCGCGAACCACCCTGCAAACCGCAGGGAAGGAGACCTGCTTGCTCGGGGTTCCGGGAACGAGAGAGCAAACCGGGAAAGGAGACCAGCTTTGCCGCGGTTTGCTCTCGCGTTCCCGGAGCCACCCAGCAAACCGCAGGGAAGGAGACCTGCTTGCTCGGGGTTCCGGGAACGAGAGAGCAAACCGGGAAAGGAGACCAGCTTGATTACCAGAGGCTTCCTCCTTCCACGGAGGTCAAGAAAAGCGCTGGTAAGTGTCTACATTGGATTACCAGCGCTGGATCCTCTACACCCGAGACAAAACGGGAGTACGGCCAGCGCTGCAAACAGGGAGTTGCAGCGCTGGTGGTGCCCTGCAGATGTGTACACCTTCAAGGTTGCAGTGCTGTAACTCCCTCACCAGCGCTGCAACTTTCTGATGTAGACAAGCCCTTAGTCATGAAAGGAGCCTGATTCTATTTTAGCTGGGGCATCAAGCTCCTATCACAACCGCTGGTGAACCTAGTCTGACCACCGGCTACCAGGCACGAGCACCTTTGCTTGTGAAAAGGAGCCGCTCTCACCTGGAGAAGGGGCCCACACAAGGCCACTTCCGGGGAGTCACTCTCAGAGCAGACCCACGCGAAGGATCAGTGCCCGTTTCTGAAACCCTCTCTCTCTCTCTCTCTCCAGAGAGCTCAGCTGCCAAGTCCCCCCGCCCCTGAGTGCCCAGAGAGCTATTCCCGCCGGGAGCTTCCGGGGGGGAGCCCAGCGCCACCGCCCATCCGAGCAGGGACAGCCAGGGGGAGGCCCTGGAGCCATTTGGCCCTGCCTGAGCTTGCAGGGCTGCCGCCCCCTAACCGGGAGCGGGGGACAACCAGCCCCGGCAAGGCGCCCCGGGTGGCCCGTTCGTCCGGCCGGCCGCAGTCCGAGCGCTGTGCGCGGCGGCGGCCCCAGCTCCCGGGACCGCGCGGCGACCCGCCCCCTCCCGCGGCGACAGGGTCCGGCCCGAGCCCCCCGCCCCGCCGGCCCCTCCTCACCGAGCAGCAGCAGCTTCACCTCCTTGGACGCCTTCTCGCCGTCCTCCCGCAGGTTGCGGTCGATCATCTTGCTCCGCTCCACCGCCGCCTTGTCCTCGGCGCTCAGCGTGCAGCCCATGGCGAGGCCGGGCCGCGCCGCACCGCGCGGGGCTCGGCGGGACTCCGGGACGAGCCTCTAGTTCTCCTCAGCCCGGCGGCCCGAGAGCGGCTGTGTGTGAGGCGGAGCCGGATATCCGCTCCGGGGCCTCCTGCCCGCTAGCAGAGTCTGGGAGCGCGGCGCGACCTGGGAAATGTAGTTCTGCAGACACGGCCCATGGCTTAGAGCGTTGTATGCTGGGATCTGTCTGGAGACGCCCCCGCCGCATTGCATGTTGGGATTTGTAGTCTTACGTATTGCATGGAGGCATCGCATGGCTGGGCCTGTGGGCAGCAGTGGGAGGCTGTGTGCATGGCAAAGGATTGCAGCAGGAGGTTGCAATCCCCTGTGGGCTGGTGTCTCTCGTGAGATTAGGTTTCCACTATATGCGCCTGCACTATTCAATGGGGTCCATGCAGGGCCAGCTCCAGGCACCAGCGAAGGAAGCAGGTGCTTGGGGTGGCCAATAGAAAAGGGCAGCAAGTCTGGGTCTTCGGCGGCAATTCAGCAGTGGGTCCCTTTGTCCTTATCTACCTCTTTGAGCTGCCGCCGAAGAATGAAGCAGCGCAATTAAACTGCCGCCAAGGTGTCGCCGATTGGCTTTTCTTTCTTTCTTTCTTTCTTTTTCCCACCATTTGGGGCAGCAAAAAAGCTGGAGCTGGCCCTGGTGCACCCTGATCCTTCATGGGCATGAACTACCCCCCAATGCCTAGCCAGCGTAAACCTTTACTGCTGACAGTATTGTGTGCTGTGGGACGCTCCAAGCACCAGGACCTCATCACTGGCTCTGTGCTGCATACCACTCCCACTTGGAACCGGGCTGTGACAGTGGGGCTAGAACCTCAGCTTTTCTGGCTGCAAAAACCCAAATCCCTGCAGCTTGAGCTAATAGCTCTTAGCAGCTGGCAGCATGGAGCTTATGGCAAATAGTGTGTCAGTTCTGATTCCATCCTGCAGATGGCAGTATTAAATGTATCTTACTCCAGTACATGCACCCACCTCAGTTCATTACAGTGATTACAGCACCACTAAGGGATGGGTGTAAAATGCAGCGGATGTGTGCACAAGTAATGGGTTCTTCCATGTAGCAGAGAACAGTCTAACACCAGGGATTCTCAAACTGGGGGTTGGGACCTGTCAGAGGGTTGCGAGTTTATTGCATGGGGGGTCGTGAGCTGTCAGCCTCCATCCTAAACCCCGCTTTGCATCCAGATTTATAATGGGTGTTAAATATAAAAAAGGTGTTTTTAATTTACGGGGGGGTTCCGCACTCCGAGGCTTGCTATGTGAAAGGGGTCACCAGTACAAAAGTTTGAGAATCACTGTTTAACACCATCCAATGGCTGGAAGTTGAAACTAGACAATTCAGACTGGAAATAAGGTACACATTTTAACAATGAGAGTAATTAACCAGTGGAACAATTTACCAAGGGTCATGGTAGATTCTCTATCACTGCCCATTTTTAAATTGAGATGGGCAATTTTTTCAAAAAGCTCTGCTCTGAGAATTATTTGGGGGCAGTTCTCTGGCCTGTGTTATACAGGAGGTCAGATGAGACAATCACAGTGGTCCCTTCTGGCCTTGGAATCTATGAAGTCTCCAGCTACACAGCTGGTAAGGGATATGCATTAGGCCTTTTACATAAGATGCCAACATGAGCCATAGACTCAATACAAAGTAGGGCTCTGAGCTATAAAACATCATCTGCTGCTTGCTCTTTGTCTGCCCAGCTCATTGTGCTCCTCACATGTTTCCCTCTGGAGTGCGTGACAAGGGTATACAAACCCCACACTGGTAAAGAAGGGGTTAAGCAGGTGCTCTGGGTCCAGATGGCCCAGGATTAGTGCAAGCTAACCTAGTAGGCAGTGGAGGTTAAGTGACCTAGGCCCTGAGCTTGTCTGATGAAATACACCAGGGACCCTGCTGCCTGCAAATCTGTTTGTAGAGACTTTCCCAGACCAAGGAGAGACTCGGGAGGTCATATATTTGATGAAAAAAAAAAAAGGATCTGCAATCTATCCTGGAGGACAATCCCTCACTCTCACAGACCTTGGGAGACAGGCCAGTCCTTGCTTACAGACAGCCCCCCAACCTGAAGCAAATACTCACCAGCAACTACACACCACACAACAGAAACACTAACACAGGAACCAATCCCTGTTACCAACTCTGTCCGCATATCTATTCAAAGGACACCATCATAGGACCTAACCACATCAGCCGGGACTTGTTTGCCTGCACATCTACCAATGTGATATATGCCATCATGTGCCAACAATGCCCCTCTGCCGTATACATTGGCCAAACTGGACAGTATCTATGCAAAAGAATAAATGGACACAAATCAGACATCAAGAATTGTAACATTCAAAAACCAGTAGGAGAGCTCTTCAATTTCCCTGGACGCTCAATGACAGACTTAAAAGTAGCCATTCTTCAACAACAAAACTTCAAAAACAGACTCCAATGAGAAACTGCAGAACTGGAATTAATTTGCAAACTTTATGCCATCAAATTAGGCCTGAATAAGAACCAGGAGTGGCTGGGGGTCACTACAAAAAGTATTTTTCCCTCTTTTGTGAGCTGTTAGGAATTCATAGATCATTAGGAGATTATCTAGTCCAACCCCCTGCTCAAAGCAGAGCCAATCCTCAAATTGCCCCCTCAAGAATTGAACATACAACCCTGACTTTAGTAGGCTAATACTCAAACCACTGAGCTATCTGCCCTGATTAAATAGACTGTGTTAGCCCCCCTACTTGGTAAGGCAACTCCCATCTTTTCATGTGCTGTATATTTATACTTGCCTACTGTATTTTTAACTCCATGCAGCTGATGAAGTGGGTTATAGCCCACGAAAGTTTGTTAATCTCTAAAGTGCCACAAAGACTCCTTGTTGTTTTTGCTGATTCCGACTAACACAGCTGCCCCTCTGAATCGAGATATTTGATGGTTATTGTTTTATCATTGAGAAATGGGACTGGTGAGGAAGCGACCCAGGGAGGCAGCAGAGTAGCACTTTGGGCACAGGACTTAGTTGTCGCCCTGGATTGGAACCCGGTGAAGAGGGCTGGCATGGCCTGGGTTCCCCTGCCAACCCCAAAGTCAGGGGAGTGAAGCAGACATAAACCCTTCCCATGAACAGGGAAGAATCTGAGCAAGGGAAGACCCTGAATACCCATGTCCTAACCTACAGTGCTACCCCATTGCAGGATTCTATGTGGACAGAAAGGATGACCAAGCTGGATTGGGGGAACGAGATGGGCAGACTACAGCAGGGCCAGAGCAGCTGCCCCAGGACTGCCACGAGGGGGCTTTTTTGCCTTTGTGCTGGGCCCAGCCTCTCAACAGCACTAGGGGCTGACGGTACATTGGCTGCTATGCAGGACCCCATTTGTGGCAGTCTAGCTAAGCTCCTATAGGGTACCCCTCACAGCCAAATCCTTACCAACAGTGAAGAGGGAGCAGGCTGCAAATGCATCTGGAGGACTCGGAGATGGTAGTGGGAACCATGTGCCCAGAGAAGGTAGAATTGTCTTCTCCCACTTTTAAACTTGTGGAGGGTTCAGGTAACATGCTGCAGATGTTACATCTTGGAGGGACTCTTATATTGTTAGTATGAATTTGATGCCCGGCTTGAAAGCTCTTGGCAATAGGATCCTCAATGCCCTGGCAGTTGCAGGACATGCTACTCTCCCACAGTGCCCCCTTTTCACGTCTCAGTCCTAACCAGGGCTGGCTCTAGGCACTAGCATTCCAAGCATGTGTTTGGGGCAGCCCTTTTCAAGGGTGGCATTCCGGCCCTTTGTGGGCAGTCTTTTCAAGGGGTGGTACTCCGGCCTTTTGTTTTGGCTTGGGGCAGCAAAAAACCTGGAGCTGGCCCTGGTCCTAACCCAAAGGACACCCTCAAAAGGAGTATTCAGTCTCTATTAAGTCCTTGGTGGCTGTACTGAGGTTGCCACCCATTAGTGCCAAGCCTCGTGCCAACTTTTGTGATGAAGATGCCTGTCTGTGGGGAGCCAGCCTGAGACTCACCAAACTCACCTCTGCTGGGGAAAACAACCACCCTGTGATAGCAGCACCTCTGCGGCACCTCTGAGTCACTGCCAAATGGGTGCATTCCAATCAGTGACCTGGAGGCGAACAGCTCTTCATTACCCACCCCTGAGCCATGTGTTCCCCCAAGCAAGGAGCCCAGTTCTCCTTGCCAACAGCTAGCACTGATGGCATATGCCCACCAAACCAGGATGGCAAGAACATCTAACTCTTCCCCAGCCCTGATGTATAAACCCGCCTGGCTCTGCATTAGGGGACAGAACATAGCCCCTGTCTCTCTTCCCCAGACAGAGCGACTCTTGAAGCTGCTCCCAGAACAACCACCAAACACAGGAAATGTGGCTGCTACTGGCCTTCCTCAATCTGTTCACCAAATAAAAAGAAGTCACCATAAAGGGCATTCTGCTGCCCTCTTGTGCCTGTTACTCTCCATAACACCCAGCGGGGTTGGAAGAAAACCCCAAGGCAGTCTCTGGATTCCATCAGAGGCAAGAAAGGGGGGTGCCGTTTAGGGGTGCACCAACAATGGGTCTGGTGCATCCCTGGTGTAACTGGATGGGAGCTGGGAGTGTGCAGCCCCTCTGATAACCAGGAATTTGTGTAGAGGCTTAACCATAGGCCCACTGGTTTGGCCATGGCCGGTAAAATCCCAGCCCAGGAGGGGCCTATTGGCTGGGGATGCATGTACCAGGTGGAGTGCTGTGGGAGTCCTTCGGTTCAGGTAGCCAGGGAGAGAGCCGGAGGCTGCAGGAGAGTTGGAGAGGGTGGGAGAGGGAAGGAACTTAACCTGTGTTTGCACCTTGTCGGTACTAGAAGGGTTAAGCAGCACAAGAAGCAACAACCATGTGTGAAGGACGTGGGGGGGGGAGGGTGTTTAATTTTAACCCTTGACCTAATGGCCCACCCTGTGCTTCAGCAAAGCAGAAGTAAGTGGCCCAGGGGGCAGCCCTGACATCCCTTTTGCCCCTGCGGGCTCAGTAATGAAGTGGTTAACTCCCATTTCCTCCCTGATTCATAAAGCTGCCAGCAACCCTGGTACTGGGAGGTGGGTTTCAAATGCATTTTACACCTGAGGAGGCAATGCCAGCCCTGGCTTACACCCTCCTAAGCCTCACTGAACTCAATTGGACACAGCCAGGGAGTGCTGCAGGGCTTGGGGGACTGGCCATGGGCTTGTATCCAGTAGGTTCCATTCTGTGGGCTAGTGAAATACATTGGGGGCTCAGGGACACTCCCTGTGGCACTTGGCAGTCTCAGTTCAGACGGGCCCAGACCTGGCCGGACTCCCCCTCACTCCATGGCAGGGAGGTTGCTGGGGGCCAGGACAGGGGTGGGGGGTGTCTTGCTCTTGCTGCTCCTGCTCTAGGAATGAGCAAAACTCCAGTCCCCAAGGCAGGAATATCAGATGGCGAGATGGGGATGGAGAGTGAGCTGTGGCCACGCAGGGCTCAGGCAGGCTTTCAGAGGACAGGGACCAAATGACTTTCCAGTTGGAGCTCCCCCTATATTACAGGAGCCAACCCTTCCTCTGTGTCTGAGCCAGGATCCCCCGGGGAGGAGGAAAGGGCAGAGGGTCTAAACTCCACAGCCACCCCAAGAGAAGCTGCTCAATCCAGATTCGAGGCCAGCATCTCTCCCTTGCACCTACAGAGCCAGGTGCTGCCGTGGCTCCCATGTCCCTTCTCCATTACCCATAGAGCAGCTTATCGCACCGATTGCAAGACACAAGCTGCTCTGCCCTGCCCAGGTGTGGGGGAAGCACTCTTCAAAGCAGAGCTATTTCTGGAGGCTCCAGGCTCCAAGGGACGAGCGCATGAGCCAGCGCACACAGGGAGGCTCTGAAGAGCGTGAAAGGTCAGAGCTGCTGGATCCTGCAGGAGAACGAGAGGGAGGTGTGGAGGATGGACTGTGCAGGAGGTGCTGGGAGCGTGTGCATGAGATCACATGCGTATGTGTACAGTGCCTGGACTGGTGCATCCAGAACCACGCTCCATTCAGGAAGGACTCACTCATATGTGGGGTTGCTCGGCCTGCAGGCCCTAGGGAGACTCCCCAGGAGGGATCCCAAGAGCAGGGTTTCCAGGACATTTGATCTGTCACAAGGCTGTTTGGGTTCAGCTTTCTGGTGCAAACACCGTGCTTGCTAAGTGCTTTCCCGGCCAGGGGGCTTGATCCCAGAGGGGTGGAACTGAGCCGGGTGCCTCAGAGCCTGACTGTGCACCATGACGCCTTGTGGCTCAGAACCTGACCATGCACCAGGGCCAAAGGCACCTTCTACCAGAAATACCCAGAAAGGCTAGCCTGGGTAGGAGACCAAAAGGCTCCAGGGGTATATGGGGAACACGTGGGACTCAGGCCCCCCTAGATGGAGCTGTCTCCACCCCCGTGTGAGGCCACTGAGCAAAAATGGGCGAAGATTGGTTTTTGAAAAGGCCGCTTGCCCAGGCTGCAGCCAACAACAGGAGATGAAAGCTGCATCCCTCAGATGTCTTCCTCCTCTGGGATCCCCAGCTGGGCATGGAGGGCTTCTGCTGGCAGTGTGTCTGCTGGTGCAGCACAGTCACAACTCAAGCCCTGCAGCTCCCTAGAGTTATTATTCATCATACAGTGAAACAAGGAGGCCCCAAGCAAGGCCATAGCCCCATTGTGCTAGGCACTGCACATACAGCCCCTGCCTCAAACAGCATGGACGGGGGGAAGGGAGCGGAAGAGTGAGCCAGCAGCAGAGCCGTAGCTAGAACACAGCTATCCTGCATCCCCAGGCCTGGACTGCCTCTCACGATGTCTCTGTCTGTCTGCACTATCCGCTGGCACAATCATTCGCACCAGCCCAATGCCTGTTTCCTGGGGATCTCAAAGCACTTCACACTCATTAGCACCCATGTCACTCCTGGGTGCTAGACCAACTGGCTGAATTGTACAGCACTCTGGGGAGGAGTGTAAATGAGTCATAGAGTTCTTAGGGTCATGGCACTCCAGCCCAGAGGGGACCCCCAGATCGCTGTCCAACTGCCTGTATCACAGCCCAATGCCCGAAACGAGACCCAGCTATTACAGCCGAGGCTCCTGTAGTAGCACAGCCTATTGTTACAAAGACACAAAGAGGGCCATGACTCACCCAGAGAGACTCGGGCAGCGGTCCCCTGCTCTAACCACTAGACGCTACTGCCTTCCCTCATGATTACCCCGTTTGTGGATATTGGACACTGGCTACCAAGCATGCAGGTGCCAGGTTCCAAACTCCTCTTCCAAAGGCAGGACTTAGCTCCTAGGTGCCCTGTGCAGTCTCAGCTCCCAGGTTAACTGAACAATGAGTGCTTGGGGAGGGAGCCTCAGAAACTAGCACACTGAGCAGGGAGCTGCCTAAGCCAGTCGAGGTGACATGCAGAGGGGAGGGACAGGGCTTAAGCCCAGATTCACACTTCCAATTCATCTGGGCCTTGGGTGCTTGACTGAGGAGCCAAAGGGAGGAGCCCCTCTCTGCTCTGGATCCCCAGCTGGAGCCCCTCCGGGAGTTAAACATGCCAACAAGTCAAGCCTTTCTTAGGAACAAGCAGAGACCCCACCCCGTTCCAGCCCAGGCACTCACCTGTCTTCACATCTCGTCTCTGCTTGACTGGAAGCTGGGACTTGAGCCCAACTTAGGTCTGCCAGCTGGCTGGTGAGTGCCCCAATCCTCAGGGTACACTGGGCCGGGGCTGTCTGCTGCTCCACTGCATATAAATAGTGTTCACTGGGCCAGAGACTGACAGTATAGCCCAGTAGTTCGGGCCCTCAGCTAGGCTGGGGAAGGGTCTGGGTCAAGTGTCTGCAGGTGAGCTAGGTGGGGAACACCTAGTCTGAGAATTCTGCTAGGGCTCTGAGCAGCTCATTCACTGTGGGACAGTGCCAGGACTTGGGCAGGTCTGTGCATGCCCACAGAGACACCTAAGTCCCTTTGTGAATCTGGGCGCAGGACTGCAGCTCTTCCTCTGCCCTGGGGCTCTAGCCCCTGGCACATTTCCGTGGGGTGGTCTCAGGGGAGCCCAGCAGCCTTCCTGACAAGAAACATCACTGAGTCCCACTGCTCCAGGAAGAGCAAGGGCCAGAGCTCATGACCCACTAGCAGCTCTCTGCCCGCCAGGGTCCTGCGCATAGGCGGCTAGGTGAATGGGTGAGGAGGCAGGACTCCTGAGTCCCATTCTCAGCTCTGCTATAAGCTCACTGTCACGTCACCAATTCTGTGTCTTTGCTGCCCCAGCTGTAATGGGGCGAGTACTAGCACTTACCCACCTCTGTGATGTGCTTTGAGATCTCTGGAGAAAGGGCCACGGCTAGACAGAGTGCCAGCCTGCTCTGGCCAAGAATTGCATCTAAGTTCAGACTTCAAGCCTGCGGCTAGGCAGGTCAGTATCCTCATCCCTGGTACGCAAAGGAGGAAACTGAGGCATGGAGCAGTCTTGAGCCTAATTTTCACAGCAGCTGAGCACCCAAAGCTTGAACGGGGTTCAAGGGGAGCTGCTGGGCACTTAGTACCATGGGACAATCAGGCTGCTTCTTTAAGTGTCTCAATGTGGATTTGGGAGTCTAGCTTCATGCCCATTTGGGGGGCTCTTGGCCTAGTTACAGGCCCAAGGTCACATGGGGCACAGAATGCAGTTCATCTGACTCTGGATTTGTGACCAGAGCCCTGTGCTGAAATCACTGCCCCTGCCCCATCTTGAGCTCAGCTACAGCTGACAAGGCCAGGAGAGAGAAAGACTAGTTTCCATTAGAGCAAGACCCACCTGGCCACAGCTAAAAGCCCCATCAGAGCAGGATGACATTCCTGGCATCCTGTTCAGGACCCTTTGTTCTGAGCGGCAGGGCTCGGAGCACGCCAGGTCCCACACAGGCAGGGAGCCATGTTTCGTAATAAAGTATTTTATTTGGTGCTCTGGGTTGGAACCGTCCTACATGAACATCCTTGAGTCGTAGCCCTTGGGAAGCAGTGACTGAGCTCAGACGGTGCTGCTCAGCTGGGTGTGCTGGCTTGCCAGCTTGGCGCGCAGGACCCACCTGGAGAGAGCCCTCCCAGCCAGAGCGAGCCTCTGCAGGCTCTGAGATCAGGATACCCTGCAGCTGAGGTTAGTGCATAATCCCATGGCAAAGGTGGCTGGGCCTCTTCTCCTGGCTATTTCCCATTCTCCAGCCCAGCTGGGAAAGGCTCACTGATTACATGGGGCCCTATCCCCATTCTGTCCATGCCCCAGGGCAATTTTGCCAGAGATCCCAGCAGGCTGAGGCTGCTTGGCTGAGCAGATCTTTGTTCACGGACAGAGATGTGAATGCCATTCTCCTCTCCAGCTCTCGAAAGCAGAGATGAGACAAAACCAGAACCCCTCTCCCCCGGCCCCATCACCCTGCACTGAACTGCCTGGGGGTGGGGGAGGGTCAAATAAATAGGACCGGGATCGGAACCACTCCCTTGTCCGGTAAGCCCAAAGCTTGACCACTGAGGTCTTGCCAGATCCCAACTCTTCTCCCCCAGTTTTGTTTGACAGAAAGGGGCAGGGTCAGATCCAGGCAGAAAAGGTGTTTGGATAAATGCAGCTTGGATCCCACTCGCCCCTAGCTTGGGCCGTGTGACAGGCGAAGGCTCAGGTTCAGCCTGGCTCTGATCACGGTTCCTAAGTCTCTGTCAGTGATCAAAGATCTCATGAGGGGGCCAACCAGCGGGGATGACTTAGTCCTGTGGCTGCCCCACTCACGTCACATGGGCTCCTTGCATTAGAGTCCCCTCTGCCACGGGCAGACAGACCAGAGGTGGCGGTTCTGGAAGGGAAAATATGATTAATGTCAATACAAACAAATCACTATCTCTGTTCCCTTCCCCCTACCCAGCGCTCGGGCCAGCCTGCCCTGGGGATCTGCTTCCCATGTAGCAGCAGCTCTGTTCTCTGGGGAGAAGGTTGTATCTGGTGTCTGAGCTGGCCATGCATGGGCGGGGGCTCCCCTGGGGTTCAAGGGCAGGGGATCCAATCCCAGGCCATGGAGCAGCACTGGGGGACAGGGTGGGAGAAGAGTGCGGGTTGGGGGGAGCACTTGAGGTGCTGGGGACGGGGGAAGAGACCCACAGCCTACCTCCTGCTGGGCAGGTGTCATTAGTCATCACCTTTGGAGGAGCTTGAGACAGAGCAAGGGGCCTGGGCCAGGCTGGGGGCTGGAAGACTACGGGGTAGGGAGGGAGATTGTGCTGGAGGCTGTGCCTGGGGGGAGGCTGTGTTGGAGTCTGGGGGCAGAGTGGGAGGAGATGGGTCTGGCTCCTAGGAAACCCTGTCTCACGGCCTGATCAAAAGTCACTAGTTCAGCTACATTTTCTTGAACAGGATCGCGTGAGTCTCCACCTGCTCCTCCCACAGACACGTGGCTCCACCGTGCCTTGTCCAAGGCCCAGCCAGGAGCATCCAAGCCCAAGCTTGTGCTCCCCTCCTCCTCGAAGGGATCTCAGTGGGGTCAAATCAGGGAAGTGGCATGGTGGTGATGGTGGTGGGGATCCCAGCTGCCCCCCTTTTCCTACTGGGATTAGGGTGGCTAGGTGCTCAGTTTTCGACCAGAAAGTCTAGTCAAAAAGGGGACCTGATGGTGTCCTATCAGATCTACTGACTGGACACCCAAAGTCTGATTACTGTGGGTGGGGGAGGCGCTGGGTCATCACCTGCACCAACCACTACTCAGCTGGGGCCGCATCCTACCTGTGTCAGGTGGCTGAAGCTCCCATTATGAAGCTTAAGGTCAGGCTTGACAAAGCCCTGGCTGGGATGATTTAGTTGGGGATTGGTCCTGCTTTGAGCAGGGGTTGGACTAGATGACCTCCTGAGCTCCCTTCCAACTCTGATCTTGTATTCTATTCCAGACTCTGCAGGCGAGTCCCTCCTGACCCTTGGGGAGGTGGGGGAAGGTGGGAGGGGAAAAGCAGCGAGCGATAGGAGGGAGGGAGAAAGAGGAGTGAATGAGGGCAGAGGAGGGCAGGGGCAGGGTTTGGGGGGAATAGGCAGAGCAGAGGTGGGACCTTTGGGGGAAGAGGCAGGGCAGGGGAAGTTCCGGCATTCCTGCTGGAGTGTCTATTTTTTAAATATTACCAAGGTGGTAACCCTAACTGGGACGGAGGTAGGTTCACACAGTTAAGAACATAACATAAGAACATAAGAATGGACACACTGGGTTAGACCAAAGGTCCATCCAGCCCAGTATCCTGTCTGCTGACAGTGGCCAATGCCAGAGGGAGTGAACCTAACAGGTAATGATCAAGTGATCTCTCTCCTGTCATCCATCTCCACCCTCAGACAAACAGAGGCTACAGACACCACACAGTTGAGGGGTAGGAATCAGATCAGAAAGGGTTAAGAGGATATTGAATTAGAGACCAAAAAAAGATTTTAAAAAAATGCTCTTTTCATAGACTCATAGAAACATAGAGCTGAAGGGACCTCAAGAGATCAGCTAGCCCAACCCCCCGCACTGAGCCAGGGCCTTTTGGAGACTTACAAGGGACAAATTGGAAATTCCAGGGAATTTTTAACCCAAGAGGCTGTTCCTGCTCTAAGTGGAAAAGGGACAAATCATAGAAATGCTACGATATTGATCTTAGCCAGCCAAAATGACTCAGCCACCAGAACCAGCTGCTTGTCAGTGTGGGCGCTCAGGTGGAGGGAGGACGCGTCAGTCGCCACGGTTGTGTTTATTAGGAAATCATGCCCTGTCAACAGCTGGGTTCTGCATTATTCCACACATCAGAAAGACTAGGTTGTCAAGTGCAAAGGTTTGCTACAGCTCGGGCTTAGGCACGGCCCGGATGTAGCTGTCGGAGACCGTGATGTGCTGGTCAAGGAACTCTGAGGTCTCCTCTGCAATCTGCCCAGGGATTCGGAAATCGATGCCGAGCGGCTCCCTTTTGGGAGAGGGGTGGGCAAGAACATTACTGCTTTCTGTGTTGCAGCCAGTCCCCTGCAGGAACTGCAAGAAATTCTCCTCGATGGACCCTTCGCGGCTGGGCAGCCGGAGGTCCTCTTCTGGCGGCTGCTTGAAGAAGCATGTGAGGTGCCTGCTGAGCTCCCCACGGATCTGCCGGTTGAGGCACCCATAGAAGAAAGGGTTGGAAGTGAAGCAAAAGTAGCCAATCCAGGTGACTACACTCTCCACCTGCCGGCCAGGGAAGGACTGAGAGCTCAGCGCTGAATAGAGATGGAAGGAGAAATAGGGCATCCAGCAGAAGAGGAACTGCCCTCCAACTGCTAGAAGAATGATAGCAGCCTTCCCACCCCCAAACGTCCTCTGAGGGGTAGTCTGAGGGGCACCCGAGCTGGTCACCATGGTGGACCTGCTACTGAGGGATTCTGATCGCTGCCGCGGCGTATCCATCCAGGTGGGGAGTGGGCCATGGTGCATGGCAGCCACCCTGGCCACCTTGAACATGCTACAGTAGACCACTAGGATGATCAGGACGGGCAGGAGGAAATAGAAGATGGCAAAGAAAACCACAAAGAATTTGCAGTAGGAGCTCTGGCTCCATTGCAGTGAGCAGCTCCTGCTGCTGTAGGCTGGGGAGGCATTGAAACGATCCAGGGAGAGCCAGCCCAGGACAGGGATGACGGACATGACCACTGCCTTGATCCACACCCCCACCAGGACACAGACCACCAGGCCAACAGTCATCTTGACCTCATAGCGCATGGGGTGCACCACATAGTAGTAGCGCTCCACGTTAATGGCCGAGATGGAGAGGATGCACATGCTGATGAAGCAGACGCTCAGGAAGAGGTAGACACGGCACATGGCCTCACCGAAGATGGTGCTGTTGAAGAAGGCGGAGCTTGACAGTATGGCCAAAGGCATGAGGGTCAGGGCTGCCAAGAGGTCCACCAGACAGAGGTGAAAAACAAAGACAAACTTCCTCAGTGCTGGTGTCTTGATGATGACGGTCATCACAGCCACATTGCCCACTATGGCCATCAGGTCAACCAAGAGCATGAAGAAGAGCCCAATGGATTCTGAGGCCACATCCCTGGTCTTGGTGTCCAGGGTGGAATTGGGATGCATGGTGCTCTGGGATGTATGGAGCAGTCTTCCTGGCCTGGAGGAATTCCATGCCCACTGTGTAGGGAGTGAAGGCTCCATGGAGACTGGTGTCGACGCCCACGGCACCTCCCCTCACAGGTCCATCATCCATCCTATTCTGGGTCCCCTAGAGTAATCAGAGAGAATTAGCCAGTGGAGAGGGAGCAATCCCAGTCCACAGACTCACATTCTGGCTGGCTCCTTCACCAGCTGCCAAGTCCCAGAGGACAAGTCCATGCTCCAAGGGCATTTACACTTCCCGATGCTGCTGGATTACACTGGCCATCCTGCTGCTCAGCTGCACTGAATTTCGCATCCTTGTCTCTGTCTTGCTGGATTGTGCTTGGGTCAGTGATGCCCACTGGTCCAGAAAGGCCATGGGATTGCAGATGGGGCTGTGCCCTGGCTAAGGGTCTCCCACCTGTTTTCAGCCCTCCTGGGATCTCATCTTGCTGCTCGCTTTTCCCCAGCAAAGCTTAGCACCTACAAAGAAATGTAATTCCACATTAATCACTGCATCAGCTAAGCCGAGAGCCAGGGCCAAACCCTGGGCTTGTGCTGACAATGGGAATTTCGCTGAAAGGACAGACACACCTGAGCAAGTGCGTACACTCAAGCATGTTTGTAAGTGCTTTGCAGAATCAGGGGCGCAGATCTGAGTAGACACCGAGGACGGTGCTTAGGTTCTGCCCCCCAGGGTCCTATCTGATGCTGCTAATCCATGAAACCACTTTGATTTTGGGAGAATTCCAGCCCCTCTGCTGCTCCAAGGGCTCCTCCCAGCTTTGGACCTTGGTTTCCAACTCCAGAGGCATCTACTAAGCTCCCAAAATGGACGGGGTAAACCCTCTATCATTATTAGGGATTGAGCGAGATCTTCCCGGGGGGGCAGGGAGGGGGGACAGATTGCCCTGTGTCTGCCTATTACTGTGGGTTTCCTGCACCCAGGGCTGGCTCCAGGTTTTTTGCCACCTCAAGAAAAAAAATAAAGAAAGAAAGAAGCCGGAGTGCTGCCACTGAAGCAAAGGGGTTGCCCCAAAGGGCCGGAGCGCCACCCCTTGAAAAGTGCCGCCCCAAGCACATGCTTGGAACGCTGGTGCCTAGAGCTGGCCCTGCCTGCACCTTCCTCTGAAACAGCTGGCACAGGTCACTGTCCCAGACAGGATCCTGGACTAGATGGGCCCTCAGTCTGATCCAGTCTGGTGATCCCCAGGTCCCTACGTTCCTTTCACCTCACAGGGGGGCCTGCTGACTCTGCAACAATGTCATGGGAGTTTCGAGTTCTCTTGGGATTCTCCACCGACCCATCACACTGGGAGCCCCAGGGCTGCCTCGGAATAGTGAATGGCTGTTCCATACCCCAGATCCCAGGAAAGACAGAGGAAGGATAAGCTATGCTCACCCAGAGAAAGAAACCATCTACAGAGGGCCAGTGGCGTATCCGGCTCATGGTGGCTGATGCCCCATCAACCTCTCCAGCCATCCCCACCTCCCTGCTCTCAGCTAGCCCAGAAATTGGCCAAGATCCTTGGCTGGTGTAATCAGCACTGCTCCACTGAAGGGCCATAGCTCTATATTGATCACTGGCGCAAAGTTGATTTAACCAGATCCTAGCCCTGTGGCTCCAGCTCTCACTGGCCGCTGTGGCAGCTGGGTCTGCGCCTGAGCTCGCCAGATCTCATCCAAGGGGCCAGTATGTTTCAGAGTGCTCAGGATTCCCTGGTGTATGAGCCTTCAGTGTATTGCCAGGGGTCTGTGATGTTGGGGATGTTCAGTCTATGCTAGGGGATCTCCTGTTTCTTGGGCATCCATTATATTTGAGAGGTAGGCTCATTATTGGGGGCCTGGGGTGTTCCATACCCCCTGCCTACCATCCTCAGGGAAGCAGGAATCTTGGGAGTCCCCCATTATCAGAGGTCTAGCATATTTCATGGGCTTGTGTATGTCAGCAGGTTCCCATTCCTGGCCATCCCAGCACTTGGGACTTTCCTGTCACTCAGAAACTAGCTGGTGTTGTCCTCACACAGGGAGTGGAAGTGTCCCCTGTGGAGCCTCCTCCCAGTTTACAAAATATACCAGAAAAATAACCTCCCTGAATGGACAGGAGTTGGGATTGTTCCCCTGTCAGATGCAGAACTAGTACCTTACAATCACACAGCACCTTCCATCCCAAGGGAATGCCAAAGCACTTCACAGGCTTTAGCTAGGTAGGAGTCACTTTGCTCACAGCTGAAATGCAAACACTTCTGGAGTGGAGCACAGCAGCTGTTTAACAGCACACCACAACACTGCCCAGTTGCTGAGGACAGAGAGTGAAGAAGACCAGGTCCACTTGAAACTACAAGGGGAATTTAGGCCATCTGAATGTAATTACCTAACCTGGAATTTGGCCAGGAGATCAGGTTCACATCCTTACTTTTGGGAGAAAGCACGCTAAGATCTTTCATGCTCACAACAGAGATCAGAGCCCCACTTTCCGAGAGGTATAAAACCCCACAGGACTCAGGGGATCTGATTCTTCAGTGCTCCATACTTGATACAGTTATTTCTACCAGGGCATCTTGCTGCTAGAGCTTCATAAATGGGCCTCAGTATCACTGAGAATCACAGTGCTGGGCACTTTACACATCTCTGTAATAAGAATGGCTCACTGGCATGCTACCCTTCTTAATATAACAGCAGTTCCTATCAATGGGTCATATGGGATAATCCATGTAGCAACCGCCGCTTGAAAAGGTCAATTCTCTACAGTGATGGGAAAACCCCTTCCGTTGCCGTAGGAACCATCTACACCACCGTGCTACAGCGTTATAGCTACCTCACTGCAGCACCAGTAGTGTAGACATGGCCTAAGCCTCAAGCTTAGGAGGGACCTTACTGCCACCAGCTGTACAAAAGCATGTGACTCCAAAGGGTCTGGGGAGAGCCAGTCAAAGGAACTTTGATGGAATCATATTCCCTGGAAAAATTCAGTTCCATTGAAATTTAAACACTGTGAAATCTGGTCAATTTTGCTGCAATTTTATTGGGGCGGGGGAGTTGCAGCAATGTCGCGATGTTCCATTTTAACATTTTCAGAACAAAACATTTCAATGTTTTGTTTTTAAAGAACTTTTCATTTTTGCTGGTTTTGGTTGCTACGATATTCTAATGTCACACAAAGTTAAAAAAAAAATCAAAAAAAATCAAAGCACAAGGGACTGGAAATGAATTTCTTTTCTGAATTTTCCTGAGTGGAGAATTTCAAAATGTTCAGTTTTCACTCTGATTCGGAATGAAGCCAGATTTTGAAATCTCAAAATCCTTTGCAGCACAGAACTCCCATTCTCCACACAGATCTAGTTCTGGGCGCTCAGATGCCGGCTTCAGCAGAGCTATGTATTCTGAATCTAATGGTGTGGGAGAGCTCAGACATACCAGATCCTCAGCTGGTGATCACTGGCTTTGCTCCATAGACTTCAGTGGAACTAAGGCTGAAGATCTGGCCCTAAATTTTGATTCCTAAACACGGAATTGCTCTGATGGAAAACTCCCCCATAGGTGAAGTAGTGGTTAATGGATCTGCTGAAAGCAGCACCTGGGGAGGAGGGCACCTACAGTGCAACATTTCAACAAACAGCAACAACATTTGCAGCCGTCTGAATAGTTAGATATTGACCACTGATGGAATTCAGTAGAGTAACTCCTTGCTTAACGCTGTAGTTATGTTCCTGAAAAATGCTACTTTAAGTGAAACAATGTTAAGCGAAACGAATTTCCCTATAAGAATTAATGTAAAGGGGGGGGCAGGTTCCAGGGAATTTTTTTTTGCCAGACAAAAGACATTATATACATATCCTGTATAAGTTTTAAATAATTTTAAACAAAAAATTCAATACTGTAACACCAATGATGATTGTGAAGCTTGGTTGAGGCAGGGGCAAGGCGCTCACCCAGTCTTCTTGCTGGGGAGTGGGGTTGGGGCGCTGGGGCTTGTCCCACTGAGCCCACCCAGCATTCCAGCCAGGGAGCAGGGTTGAGGCATGGGAGCTTCCCCTGTTCCACCTGCCTGGCACTCCTGCCAGGGAGTAGGGTCAGGGGTTTGCCCACTCCCAGCCTGGAACACTGGGCGGGTGGAATGGGGCAAGCCCTCGCACTCTAACACCGCTCCACAGCAGGAGCGCTCGGCAGGCGGAGTTGGGTGAGCCAAACTACCTTATAACGGAACATTGCACGACTTTAAATGAGTTTGTTCTGTAATAGATCAGCAACCTAATAACGAAACAGTGTTAACTGGGATGACTTTAAGTGAGGAGTTACTGTACTACAACTGTTACCAGCTCAGGAATCTGCTGATCAGTCAAGCATCCCTAAATGGGGAAACAGCAATGCACTGCTTAGCTTGCACCATAGGATTGACCTGGAAAAAAGGATGGTTGGATACTGTACGATTAATGTTATTGCCAATTAAAAATGTCAGGCCTAACTCTCAGCAACATAAGTCTTCTCTGTACTACTCTGGCAGTGGGAAGGGATCTGAAATTGAGAGTAATTTACTCCAACTGCAATGTAAAGCAGCTAGAGCATAAATGAGAAGTGGACACAGCACCCGGTAACAGTAGGCTGGACAATTGGGTTCAGCCCTGACTCAGAGGGAAGAGCTCCCCCTATTGACTCACCCACAGTACTACCAGCAGCAACACAACACCTAGCATCATACTGTGGCATTGGGGTCAGCACTGACTCCACTCATAACGCTCCTTACCGCCCATTGGCCCCAAGGGCCGTGCTGGAGCAGTGGAGTTAGCCCCCTACTGAATGACTCACCTAGACCAGCTGTGTTTAGTTCACAACAGGAAATGGGATCTCAGCACAAATGGGCCATTGCACTTTCTTACTGGGGCTGCGGGCACCCAGTGCTGGCATTTGCAGGCTGTAGCTGGCACAAAGCAGGAAGTAAGGGAAAGTGCATGCAATACAGATCACAAAGACTGCGAGGCAGCGCTATCTTTGTGTGATCCACGCTGGGAGCTTCTCCCCCAGTCCACGTAGCCACCCACGACAATGGAGGACATCCACCAGCCCTCAGGAGCCCGTTCCCCCCCAGAGGAGCAGCATGGTAGTAAATGGGCGACTCTGTCACCAAGCACCTTTCCTAGCAGATGAAACCTGTTCAAATTCAGCAAATCTCTCCCCCATCCAACACTGGTGGATGTTCCTGAGGCATAGCGCTGTGGGACAGGCAAGGCAAAGGCACTGGGATAGTAACACTGGGGAATGCTCAGATCCTAGCCGGAGCAGGTGCAACTACAGCGAACTCACTGGAGTCACACCCACTGGCACCATGGCTGTAGTGGTATTGATTGGGATCAGAGGTCTATCAGTTCTTGTGCTTCAGGGTGCCAGCTGAGGGTCAGGAAGAACTCCTTTCTGGGGGAATGGTATTACACAGTTAGGTGAACTACATGGGGTGCACTATGCTTCATCTGCAGCATTTGTTGTTGGGCACCATGAGATGCAGGGTCAGGGTGAGATGGCTGGCTGGTGTGTTCTGTGTGCTCTTTCCCCTGCCCACCTCCAGCTCCCTCCGCTCTCATTGCTGTGATCTTGGTCCCAATCAGCCCCTGAACACAGGATGCTTTACTCGCCTAGGCCTCTTGGCAGACTGCCCTCTACCCAGCGGATGCCCACCGTGATGCTGTGCCCAGCTCGCGTGAGCCAACCTGATCAATCCAAGGGTGACCCTCCTCCCCTGTTCCTGCCCAGGCTGTCCCCACAGCCTCCCATTGGACCCTTCACTTCTATCCACACGCCCTTCCCCTTGCAGAGGCAGGATTCTTACCCTGTGCTTTCCACCTGCGCAGCGAGCCCCAGCATCCTGCCAGCAGGCCCTGGCCAGGAGCGGAAGGGAAGAGAGCCAGGCTAGGCGAGCAGAGAGGAATCCAGCCTAGCCCTGCTCATTCCTTTGCCCTGGTGCTGCTGAACTGGCTTCCAGCATGACCCTCTGAAGGGCTGCCTCCGCCCAGCTCAGGTCCTCTCCCTTCCATTAAAATGGATCCTGGAGTCCCTGGTGGCCAGAGCTCAGGTGTCCAGCTCCAGTTCTTCCCCAGCTCCTTGAGGTTTCAGTCAGGAGACTGGACTTGGCTCTGTGCGTTTCTCCCATCGACCAAGACACTCCAGATACCTGGGGATGCAGAGAGAAATGCTGCAGCCAAGCCAGACCCAGCCCTCTCCTGTCCCCAATCCAGGCATCAGCTCCTACCTTTCCCTATACAGCTTGCCAGAGTACTGGGGACCACTCAGCTGATGCTCCTCCACTGGAGATGATGCACAGAGCCACTGCAGTGAAGGGTGAGAGGCAGCCGGCAGCTTGGTGATCATCAAGGTTTCTGGGTCCTAAAGGCCTCCTTATTTGCAGTTTGATATACCTGGTCCTGCCCCTGTCCACGGCTCACACCGGGGATAAGGAGTGCAGGTCAGGGCCTTGCCTGCAAAGTATCCAGTCTCTTTCTAATGCCAGGCCAGCCCCACAGCATTCCCAAGAGAGTCAGAACCATTGCCTTTAACAGCTTCCTCCAGGCTGTGTCCGGCTTCTGCCAGCAGAACCTGCACCAGGAACAGCATATCCTAGCACCGGGCTGAGGGCAGAGCATGAAACATACCCCCACTGATGACCCAGCATGCCCAGTGCTTTCTAATGCCATTGCAGAGGTGGGGCGTGTCCAGGTGACAGAGGACAGCACTTCCAGGAGCAGATACCCCTACTACCACGTTGGGCAATGGAACATGCCCAGATCATGAAGGTCAGAAACTCCAGCAGCACAGCTGACTCCTCTGATCCCAAACCACTCACGAGTGATTTTAAAATGGCAATAGCATGATCCAATGGGTAGGGCACAGGCCTGGGAGTCAGGACTCCTGGGTTCTAGTCCTGGCTGGGCCACATATACCCTGCAAGTTGCATTCCCCAGTCACTCTCTCTCTGTGCCTCAGTTTCCCCCTGTGTGACAAAGGAGCAATGATACTTGCCCTCCTTCATAAAGCTGATTGCTAGAGAAGACAGATGTATTGTTACCTCTCCCGTGTAAGGGACGGGACCATAGGTGAGGTGCCATGGGGCTTGCCCAGCCCAGGGGCAGACACAGTGTAGCTGGGGTAGGTGAAGCTTTAGCGGGTGAGAGAGGCACTTCCATCGGGAATCTGTATGTCATGTAGGGCCAGCCTGGAAGAAGGCACAAAGCCCAGGGGGTGAAGGACACAAGGGAATCAGAAGAGAAGGGTTGGAGCTGAAATGATGAGCCGTGTCAGGAGCAACCTCCAGGAAAGGGGGAAGATGGGCAGTGACCCCCCAAGGAGTGGGAGCTGGGGACAGCAGAAAGGGCCCTGTCTGGGGTGGAGTGGAGGAGGCAGAGAGGAGAGTGGGGAAGGCCAGTGAGGCAGAGCAGGATTGAGTTGAGAATGGGAATGGTCTGATGTCTCAGCAGCAGCATTGGGGAGTGAGGGAGGGACAAGGAGGAGTCTGGGGCTAGGGGCTAGATGGTGACTGGGAAATGGGGAGAGTGTTTAGGGGCAAGGCACTGTGTATGAGTCTAACCCTTGAGGGCCAGGGGCCCTGGTTTCCAGTCAGGGAACACCCAGCTTGGGCAGCAGCTGTGGGCTAGTGGACTAAGCACGGGGCTGGGGACTAGGACTCCTGGGTCACAGCCATGCCATGCCTAGGGGCTCCAGACAAGATCAGGGCCCCAGCGTGCCAGGCACTGCCCAGACACATGGAATCAGAGACAGTCTTATTTTGAAGAGCTCACAAGCTGACATGGAGGGAGAAAGGAATCCACCTCCGTGTTACAGAGGGGGAATTAAGCCTGGGGAGCAAAAAGCCTAGGTTCCCAAAGGAACTTTAGGTAGCACAGCATCTAACTCCTAGACACCCTGCTGCTCAGGGGAACTTACCCACAGCCAACACATAGGAAGAGTCAAGTGGTCGGAAAGGCATTTGCAGAAGCCAGCCAGCCAGAGTGAAATGCTGACGGGGTGGGACTTAAAGCCTCTATTCACACAGGGACTTAGTGCCTAACTCTCCTTGGTCTGGGCCTTAGATCCCCTAGTGACAGGGTGGTGCCTACCTCTTCTCATGCTTCCCAGCCCTGACCCCTCTCCTGGCCTGACCTCTCTCCTCTAACCGTGGCCCCAAGTCTCCTGACGAACCTGTGGTAGAGGCAAGAATTGAACCAAGCTCTCCTGAGTCCCAAGATGCTGGATTAATGATGGGACCATCTCTGGGCACCTGCACAGGTCTTGTCCCCTCCCCTTGCCTCAATTTCCCCTAGGGTTGCCAACCCTCCAGGATTTTCCTGGTGTCTCCAGGAATTAAAGATGAATCTGCAATTAAAGATTATGTCATGCACTGAAACCTCCAGGCATACGTCCAACCAAAACTGGCAACCTTCTCTGTAGCATGGAGCCGACAATGCACAGGATTAGCAGCAGCTCTGGGAATGGCACATGGAAATGGAGAAATGATGCAGATTAAACCATTCAGAGAATAAACACTCTGGTTCCTCCAACCTCTCCCAGAGCACCTTGGCAGCTGGGCAGGGGCACCCAGCACAGGTGTGTCTCCTCCTGCCTGGCGCTGCAGTCAGAGGCAGGTTCTGAGGGGCACAGTATCTGGTCCTGCTTAGCTTCCTTTACGGCACTAGCATGACTTTTTTTAGCATCTGCTTCTCCCCTGGAAACTAGGCTGCATCATGGCATCTCCCCCAATACAGCCAGTAACATGACCCCAGCAAGCAGATTAGTCGTCATTTCAGCCTGGCCTTGTATTCATTTTAATAGGTTTGGCTTGGGGGCTCATGCTGCTGCTGCTTTTCATCTGTTCCCTCTTTGCCACCAGTGAGACTACAGCTGTGAGTTCCCTCATACCAGGGCCCTGGCAGGGCTAGCCAGGACCTCAGGGCTTTGATCTTCCTCCCAGCAGTGTCCTCAGCTCTGCCAGTGCTCAAACATCTCCCTTGCAGCAGTGGGCCTGAGTAGTGGCGAGGCCACTAGCAGCCATGGTCAGAACAAGAGAGAAGGCCGAGCTTGGCAAATCCTTTGTAGTTGCCTGCGTTGGCTGCACAGGCTCCTCGGCTGCGGAGTAGCAGCTTGGAGAAGGTAATGCATATTCAGGCTGCAGTCACCGCTGGTCACGTGCACCTATTGCTAGGTTACAAGAACCCAAAAATAAATCCTTCCAAACTAGATTAGAAACAGAGGTACCTCAAATGACCTGTGTTCCCAGCACCATAGTAGGGGAGCGAGTGCTGCTAGCAGCAGGGATATTAATGAGTGGCAGAGGGGGAGACACGGGGAAGATCCCTGATGGGAAAGGAGGGCTCGTCCTTCCTAGCCCTCCCTGGACAAAACAAGGGGGCTGCTCCCCCATAGGCAGCTGCTGACCTTCAGCCCCAAGTCTTCATGCACAGCTGAGGATGCTGAGCTGCTTTGATCAGGGCTGGCCAGCTGGGGCACAAAGGACCAGTGCTAACCGGGCTCACAACTGGGAAACCATCTTCGGCTGCGAATCAGTCATGGACCCTTCTACAGACCATCTGCCTGCCCCCCTCCAGACGGAGAGACCCAGGCAGCCCCATACATAGCCAACCCAGCACAGCATGGCCCTGCAGGATTCCAGCCAGTTACCCGTGCCACCAGGAACAGCTGCATACTGACCTGAAAGCACTTGATGTATCAGTGGACCAGATCCCCAGCTGGTGTAAATTGGAATAACTCCATTGGCATCAGTGGGCCAAAACACCCACCGATGCAAATAGCTGCATTGGAGTCAGTGGGCCAGACTCCCCTCTGGTGCCAATCCCTGTCTGCACTGGATCAGCGCTGCTACCCTGATGTGCATGGCTGAGGGTCTGACAGGCAAATAACACAAGGTCATGGACGCAGGCCACTTCGCTGCTAGGATAAGGTGTGAGGACATGGTAATTGTGCTGTTCTGTCCTGAGTCATTGGCCAGACCCATCACTAGTAAATCTGGAAAGTCAGTCTGCACGGTGCTTTAACCAAGTTAGCTGAACTTTTTTAAACATGGGTTCAGGCTATGACTGAATTAACAGGGGGCTTGAATCCCTCCTCACTCACCTCAGTGAGAATCAAGAGCCACCCCACTGGGCCTGATTCCCCCCCTTGCTGACACTGGTGTGAATCAGGAGTCACTCCACTTGGCCTGATTCTCCCTTGCCTCCCCCCGCCCCCCCGGAGTGAGTCAGGAGTAATCCCACTGGGCCTGATTCTCCTCTCACTCTGTTGTGAATCAGGAGTCACTAAGTGAAGTCAGAAGCAGGTCAATACAGAACAGTATATGCTGCACCAGAAATACCTAGGGTATTTGGGATACGTATAAATGAGTAATGCAGGAGCCTGAATTTGGGAGTACAAGCAGTGGAACGAAGAACATCTCCTGAATCCATTCCAGAATGGACATGAACCTAGACAGCAATCCATCCATCCGACTGGCTCGAGTCACTGCACTCTCTCAGAGTGATCTTCTGCCTTGACCTGGAGAGCCCCACCAGACCAGGTACTGCAGCGAGTGAGACGACTCCACGACTCTCCGTGAAGCTGGGACACTTCCTGTTGTTGGCAGGGATCCCAGTAACACTGACTGAGGATCATCTTTGTAAGGGTCTGATAGTCTGATAAAACCCTGGGACACTGTGATATTGCGCCTTGCTATGTTTGCTTCAGGCAAGACTCTCTTGTTTCCATTTGAGTGTGGAAATCATTAGTGGCTGAGCCATAGCTAGGGACAAGAGGTTCCTTTAACCACAAGCCACTAGTGCCCCCTGATAAGCAGCACAACAAGAGACAATGCTCAGGCAGAGTGTGTTCCCAGCAAGGCCGGGAGAATTGGTATAACCAGTCTAGGCACCTGGTGGATGTCATGGAGGCAGGAATGCTGCAGACAGTTGAGGAAACCGAAGCAGCTGAAAGAACCAGGCCAGGCTTTGGAGCTGCTCTTCCCAGAGGGGCTTGGCCTGGGAGGCTTTTGTGGCATGAGCTGGCAAAGGTGCAGTGGAGTCTACCATGGATGTCAGAGCTTTGCAATGAGCAGAGATATCCATCTGATGCCCCGGGACCTCCGCTGGTGCGTTGGGCCCACAAATGTTATGGACACCCTAGCATTCCCCAAGCTACTGGGAGGGCAGAGAGGACAATGCAAACCCAGGGAGACGCTGCAATGCAGGCATCCTTTCCTAGCTCCACTCACCCACAGAGCAACGTTAATAAATAGAATAAGATCTACCCAGCACAGCTGAGGAGGAGGCAGCTGCTCTCGAGGATGAGCTATGTCCTTAAATGGCCACATCTCACCCAAGTGCCGCAGGCTGACACAGAAGGTGTCAGACGGCATCTCAGCCTAAGGGAGCCACAAGGGCTTGGATGAAAACGCACCTGGCTGACAACGAAGGGTGGAACAGGCCCAGGCAGGATGCAATCCTTCAGGAGAGCCAGGGGCTTATGTACTCAGGGCCAGCTCCTCAGCTGGTATAAATCAGCTTAATTCTATTGATATTGATGGAGCCATCTTGATTTATGTCAGCTGTGATTCTGGCCCTGGCCCATATTGCCCCCTCCTGGCCAAGCATGGCACTGCCAGCATTCCTTGCCTCTGTTCCCTTCCCCAAGATGGGTCGTGTCTTCTTGGCTCTCCCCACACAGGTCAGGGTTGGGCATGTGGCTTAGCCATCCAGCTAAGGCACCAACTCCACAGCTTCTGGGGTCACCCATCCAGAGTCCCAGCAAACAAAAAGGTTCTTCTGCCCTTTGGGGGCAGCTCTTCAGCCCGCTCTCTGAGCCCTGTTCTCACCCCCTTTCTGGGCTCACTTTGAGAGGCTTTTTCTGCTCTAGTATGGAGCACCAGGCTGGTTCCCCTGGAGTACCTGGCCTCCTGCAGACCGTGGCTGAGAGCCTTCCATAGGAGTAAGCCAGCAACCCAGCCATTCCATATCCCACACTGATGTCTCCCCTCCCTTTTATACAGCCCAGGTGACCATGCAGCTAGTTCCTGATCCCCTTAGTCCCACCCCATCAGGCTGGGAAGCAGAAGTGTCATTTCAGAACAATTCAGGGAGGCGGGAAGTTGTGTCAGTGCATAGAATATGCTATGGGATTACATTAGCACAATCAATTTCAAACACCTAGAGAATAAGAAGATAAGAAGGTGATAGGTAACAACATGGATTTATCAAGAACAAATCACATCAAACCAACCTGATAGCTTTCTTTGACAAGGTAACAAGCCTTGTGTATGGGGGGAAGTGGTAGATGTGGTATATCTTGACTTTAGTTAGGCTTGTGGTACTATCTTGCATGAACAAACTAGGGAAAGACAACCTAGATGGAGTTATATAAGGTGGGTATATAGTTGCCTGTAAAACCATTCCCAGAGAGTAGTTATCAGTGGTTACAAGTCAAACTGGAAGGGCATATTGAGTGGTGTTCCACAGGGATCAGTTCTGGTTCCGGTTCTGTTCAATATCTTCATTAATGATTTAGATAATGGCATAGACTGAACACTTATAAAGTTTGTGGACGATACCAAGCTGGAAGGGGTTGTAAGTGCTTTGGAAGTTAGGATTAAAATTCAAAATGACCTGGACAAACTGGAGAAATGGTCTGAAGTAAATAGGATGAAATTCAATAAGGACAAATGCAAAGTACTCCACTTAACAAGGAACAACGAGTTGCTCACAAACTAAATATGAAACAGTACCAATGCTGCAAAAAAAGCAAACATCATTCTGGGATGTATTAGCAGGAGTGTTGTAAGCAAGACATGAGAAGTAATTCTTTTGTTCTACTCTGCACTGATTAGGCCTCAACTGGAGTATAGTGTCCAGTTCTGGGCATCACATTTCAGGAAAGATGTGGACAAATTGGAGGAAGTCAAGAGAAGAGCAACAAAAATGATTAAAGGTCTAGAAGCATGATCTATGAGGGAAGATTGAAAAATTGGGTTTGTTTAGTCTGGAGAAGAGAAGACTGAGAGAGGACATGATAACAGTTTTCAAGTACGTAATAGGTTGTTACAAGGAGGAGGGAGAAGAATTGTTCTTCTTACCTCTGAGGATAGGACAAGAAGCAATGGGCTTAAATTGCAGCAAGGGTTGTATAGGTTGGACGTAGGAAAAACTTCCTAACAGTCAGGGCGGTTAAGCACTGGAACAAATTGCCCAGTGAGGATGTGGAATCTCCATCATTGGAGATTACAAGCAGGTTAGACACACGCTTGTCAGGGATGGTCTAGATAATACTTAGTCCTGCCATGAGTGCAGGGGGCTGGACTAGATGACCTTGTGACACTCTGCACCCCATAGTCATATGATTATGATATAGCTATAATATAATTATGATGCAGCTTGTACAAAATATATCATGTGAGGTGTCAGTGGAAAAGTTATGGTTTGCTGAATGTAATTATCATGTGTTTATGCATTTGTGAAGGCCAAGACAATAACACAGTTCAAAAAAGAACTAGATAAGTTCATGAAGGATAGCTCCATCAATGGCTATTTGCCTGGAGGGGCAGGGATGGTGTCCCTAGCCTCTGTTTGCCAGAAGTTAGGAATGGGCAACAGGGGATGGATCACTTGATGATTACCTGTTCTGTTCATTCCCTCTGGGGCACCTGGCATCGGCCATTGTTGGAAGACAGGATACTGGGCTTGATGGACCTTTGGTCTGACCCAGTATGTCTGTTCTTATGTTCTTATCATTTTTGTATCTGGAGTTATGAATATTGACTACACATCTATATTTCAAATGTGTTTGCTCCTGGGTAACACCGACAAAGTAGTTTACATCCAGTCTAGCCAGCACATTGTGAAGGGGCTACCCAAGGTAATGGATCATCAGCGAAAACAATGGGCCACAGGGAAAGCTGAGCCTTACCTGATAAGCTTTCCTGTGGACGCTTCAGCCAAAATATGGGTAATGGTTGCTATGACTTATCAAAGCATGCAAGGGCATGTGACTAAGTCCTGTGATATTGGACTCCATTTTGGTGCCTGTACTTTTCCACAAACTGTGCTGTGGGCTTTGTTTGGGACAATGAAGTTCCTTCTACATGGAAGAAGCTATAAAAAGGGGAAGTGACATCATCACTGGACCTCAATCCCCCTATAACAGAACACCTGAAAATACCAGAGGAACAGAGACTGAACTGGGGAAGAAGGGCTCAGGCAGGACAGAAGAATTCTTGTCTGTATATGCAAATGTTGCAACCTGCTTGTAGCTAATAGGGTGAGACACTGCTTCTTGATTCAAATCCTATCTAATTTATAAAGCTTGGATTGCATGTTTGTTTATTTCTTAGGTAATCTGCTTACATATGTATGCTCACTACTTATAATCACTTACAATTTTTTAGTAGTTAATAAATTTGTTTTATAGTTTTACCTAAAACAGTGATTTTGCTTGAAGTGTTTGGGGGAATCTGCTCAGGAACAAAATCTGCTGCATTGTGCTCTCCACATAGAGGGAGGGGTGGACTGGATAATAAACTTGGTGGTCAGGCTTTTCATCAGGGCAAGATGGTACAGCTCTGGGGTCCTAGGCTGGGGAGAAGCCTTCATGTAACTGCAGCCAAGTGTGTCCCTACCTGTGGGAATGTCTGTGGGAGAGCAGGACTGAAAGCAATCTGCAACTCGTCACAGCAGCACAGTCAGAGAGGGAGCCCAGGTTGGTATGCTCAAGGACTCAGTGGTACCCTGGTTCCAGGGAAACCCGTCACAGATTTTTTGAGGTTCCTTCCAGTCCTATGATTCTATGATTATATCTTGCAAGTCTGAGGGGTGGGGGGAGAGTGAAAGACATAATGGAGCGTACAGACCTATGAAACATTGGCAGGGAGCAAACCAAGATCCGGGTGGCAGTGACTCTGCCCCTTGCCCCATAGCAAATGAGGCCCCTGTTTGGAAGCATCTATTTAACTGTGGCACAGACGGGGCAGGCCCATTTCCCTTTAAAGGGGCTGGTCACCCTGCAACAGTCCTCCTACCTTGCAGCCATCTTATCCCCAAGGCAGGTGCTACATCATCTCCCTATTATTTCCTCTGCTGAGCCCAGACAAGCTGCTTTCCTCTTGGCTAGCCCTCTGGCCTCTCTCTCATCTGGGCACTTTCTGAGTCCAGCCAGCCTCTTGCTGGGCATACCTTCTCTGGGCTGGAGAGCTGGAACCCCTCCACCACCTCTTTCAACATTGTTTCTTCCTCCCTGCCCCCAGTTCTCCTCTTTGCCCAGGAGGGTGTATGGCCTGCCTTCTCCCACAGCAGCTAGCTTCACCTCACAACTTCGCTGCGCTGTCTGGGACCATCAGCTCCAGCCTGTGCAGGGCCCTCTCTTACACAGCCTGGTCTCCTCTAGGTCTCTTTTTAGCTGCTGTTTGTTTCTGAGTGCCTCCTGCAACTCCCTTTTGTACCTGTCCCTCACAGCAACTAGACTCGTCATGGCCTCGGTCTCCAATACCACGGAGGCTTGGCCACTGCACTGGCAGCCGGTACTGCCAAGACTGCAGAGCCTGTCGTTTCTACTCCCCTCCCCACATGTTTGACGCTTGCCCAGCACAGCCCAGGGAACTACTTCCACAGGCCAGGGACCCTGGCTCACTGATCTGTAAAGCTGTTTCTCTCAACCTCCACCTGCCTCAGCTGGCTTTCCAGACGCAGGCTCGGTTCACATGCCAGACCTGTCAGCGTAGCTAAGTCACCACCCCTGAGTGATGCAGTTACACCGACCGAGCTCCTGGTGTAGACAGCACTATGGGGGCAGGAGGGCTTCTCCCATCAACAGAACTACTGCTTCTCAGGGAGGTGGAGAACCCATGCTGAGTGGAAAAGCTCTCCCACTGGCGTCGGTAGCATCTTCATTAAGAGCTGCAGCGGAGTAGCTACATCCGTACATGTGCAAACAAGCCCTCAGCCTCTGCAGCTAGAATTTGGCCAGCTTCCTGTTCCTGGGGCCCTGCCTGTCCCCAGGCTAACATCCTTGCCCCCGAGTCAAGTTCTTGGTGGGACAGAGCCTTCTAATATGCCCAGTCTTCCTACATCCGCAGCACCCACCCCCAGGGACTTGCCCTCTCTCAAGAGGCAGAACCTCCTTATGTGCCCCACTTTTCTGCACTTGAAGCACCCAAAGCTATTGCCAGAGGATGCTGTGAAGGCCAACACTATAACAGGGTTGAAAAAAGAGCTAGATAAGTTCATGGAGGATAAGTCCATCAATGGCTACTAGCCAGGCTGGACAGGGATGGTGTCCCTAGCCTCTGTTTGCCAGACGCTGGGAATGGGTGACAGGGGATGGATCACTTGGTTATTACCTGTTCTGGTCATTTCCTGTGAGGCACCTGGCATTGGCCACTGTCGGAAGACAGGATACATGCACAGCTTGGGATGGGTCATTCAGTCCTTTGTTTAGAGCTTCAGTCTGTAGAAAGGTTTCAGTGGTAGCCGTGTTAGTCTGTATCAGCAAAAACAAACGAGGAGTTCTTGTGGCACCTTAGAGACTAACAAATGTATTTGGGCATAAGCTTTTGTGAACAAGATCAATTGGAGGAGTGGTGTTAATATAAATGGACAACGATTATCTTAGCTCAGATTCGTGGACAACATCGTACTAATTGCTGAAAGCACCAACCAACTGCAGAGCATGCTACGAAGACTTGACAAGAAAAGCAGTCAGGTCAGTCTGAAAATGAACCATTGCAAAATGAAATACATGTGATCAGACATCTTATGAAAAGCCTGGATAACGGTAACAGGAGAAGAAACTGAAGAAGTGAAACAGTACATAAATTTGGGCCAAGAAGTTAATATGCGCCAAGACATGAACGGAGAACTCTCGAGAAGGATTCAGGCAGGATGGTGTGCGTTTAATTCCATCAAGGACGTCCTCAAAGGAAAATTGACAAGACCACACGTACAAATATCTTCAATTCAACCATGCTGCCAGCCATGCTGTATGGCAGTGAAACGTGGGCACTGATGAAGAGAGAAGAAAAGCGGCTGTCGGTAGCTGAAAGGGCAATGGAATGAACTATGTTGGGAACTTCCCTTCAAGGATCGTATCCCAAATGAAATGATTAGAGAATGCAGCGGTGTGAGAGATATTGTTGTGGAAAGCAGATATAATAAGATACAATGGGCGGGCCACATAGCACGGTTCACGGAAATAGGTGGATGGCAATCATTACTGAGTGGTACCCACAAGAACAGAAAAGACCACATGGTTGGCCTCCAGGAAGGTGGGAAGATGACATTGTTAAACATTTTGGAGGAACGTGAGAAGAAAGGCAAGAATGAGAGAAGAATGGCAGGTGTGTTTTGATCGGCGCAGTCTTAATGACGGCTGAAGACCGATTGATCCAGGTGATCCTAGTGATAAGCTTTCATGAGCTAGAACCCACTTCATCAGATGTATGAAGTGAGCAGGTATAAATACATGAAAGGATCGGGGTTGCTTTACCAAGTGTTAGGTCAGTCTAACGAGATAAATGAAGAAACAGCAGGATACCAAGGGAGGAAAAATAACTTTTGAAGTGGTAAGAGAGTGGCCCATTACAGACAGTTGACAAGAAGGTGTGAGTAACAGTAGGGAGAAATTAGTATTGGGGACATTAAGTTTAGGTTTTGTAATGACCCAGCCACTCCCAGTCTGGGGTACTTACATGATATCATTACTCATAGACTCATAGACTTAAGGTCAGAAGGGACCGGGGCGGCTCTAGGCATTTTGCCGCCCCAAGCATGGCAGGCAGGCTGCCTTTGGAGGCTTGCTTGCGGGAGGTCCACTGAAGCTGTGGGACCAGCGGACCCTCCGTAGGCATGCCGCCGAAGGCAGCCTGCCTGCTGCCCTTGCGGTGACCAGCAGAGTGCCCCCAGTGGCTTGCCACCCCAAGCACGCACTTGGCATGCTGGTGCCTGGAGCCACCCCTGGAAGGGACCATTATGATCATCTAGTCTGACCTCCTGCACAATGCAGGCCACACAGTCTCACCCACCCACTCCTGTAACAAAGCCCTAACCTATGTCTGAGTTACTGAAGTCCTCAAATTGTGGTTTAAAGACCTCAAGGTGCAGAGAATCCTCCAGCAAGTGACCCGTGCCCCACACTGCAGAGGAAGGCGAAAAATCTCCAGTGTCTCTGCCAATCTTCCCTGGAGAAAAATTCCTTCTTGACCCCAAATATGGTGATAAGCTAAACCCTGAGCATGTGGGCAAGACTCACCAGCCAGCACCCAGGAAAGAAATATCTGTAGTAACTCAGATCCCACTCCATCTAACATGCCATAACAGACTATTGGGCATATTTACCTGCTAATAATAAAAGATCAATTAATTGCCAAAATTAGGCTATCCCATCATACCATCCCTTCCATAAACTTATCAAGCTTAGTCTTGAAGCCAGATATGTCTTTTGCCCCCACATAGAATCATAAACCACAGGCAGGGCTGGCTCCAGCTTTTTTGCCACACCAAGCGGTGAAGAGAGAAAAAAAAAAGCTGCAATCGGTAGCACTTCAGCGGCAGCTCTACCGTGCGGCTTCATTCTTCGGCATCAATTCAGCGGCTGGTCCTTCCCTCCAAGAGGGACTGAGGGACCCGCCGCCAAATTGCCGCCGAAGACCTGGACGTGCTGCCCCCTTCCATGGGCCGCCCCAAGCACCAGCTTGCTTTGCTGGTGCCTGAAGCCGGCCCTGACCACAGGGTGAGAAGGGACCACAAGGGTCATCTAGTCCAATACCCTGCCAAGGTGCAGGATTTGCTGTGCCTAACCCATCCCAGACAGACAGCTCCAGCTTCCTTTTGAAAAACTCCAGTGAAGGAGCTTCCACAACCTCCCCAGGCATCTGTGCCGTTGCCCTGCTGTTCTGACATTAGGGAGTGTTTCGTCAGATTTCATTTAAATCTACTGTGCTGTAGTTTGACCCCATCGCCTCTTGTCCTGCCCTCTGTGGCAAGAGAGAACATCTTTTCTCCATCTTTTTTATGGCATCCTTTCAGGTATCTGGAGACCGTTATCAAGTCCCTCCTTAATCTCCTCTTTTGCAGACTAAACATACCCAGTTCCTTCAGCTTTTGCTCATAGGACTTGCATTCCCTCCATGGGCAGTGCATGAGTCATCAGCTGGGAGAAGCTAGCCCCCAGCCCCGCCCCTTTCACCCATGCCTTGTCTCCCCCTGCAGGAGCCCAGAGCCCTCCCTCCCCCCGGAGAGCGCTTGGAGGGTGAGCAGCATAGCCCCAACCCCGGAGCACTGGAAGGGTGGGTGGCACGCCACACGACAGGGAGACTGGAAACACAGGGAGCAGGAAGCGGGGGAGGGACCTTGGGGCAGGGCACGGGCGAGGCCACACCTGGCTGTTTGGGGAGGCGCAGCATCTCCAGCCTATGATACCCACCGCCCATGATTCCATACCTTTGATCATTTTTTTCGCTCGCCTCTGGATCCTTTCCAGTTTCTCTACATCCTTTCTACACAGTGGTGACCAGACTGGACACAGTCCTCCAGGTGAGGCCTAACCAGTGCTGAGCAGAACAGTGCTATCGCTGCTTGTGACTTGCCAACATCTCATGCTGGGAGGCTGAGCTAGGCTATTCTCCCCATTGTGCTGAGGGGGAATCAGCCCCACATGCTTAGAGGCACTTAGGCCCATTGATTTCAATGAGAATTAGGCACCTAAGGATCTGAGCCTAAGGGTACATCTGCCTTGAGTGGAACAAATGCAGCTGGCCCATGTCACGTGACTTGGGCTCTGGCGGCAGGGCTATAGCACTGCAATAGAGATGCTTGGGCTCAGACTGGAGTCTGACCTCTGAGCCCCCTCCCCAACCCATGGAGTCCCAGAGCCTGGGCTCCAACCCGAGCATCCACACTGCAGTTTGATAGCACTATAGTCCAAGCCCCATGAGCCTGAGACAGCCGCCCTGGACCAGCTGCTGGGGTTTTGTTGTGGTGTGTAGATATACCCTAAGTGACGTGCCCAAGGTCACACAAGGAGTGTGCAGCGGGGCAGGGAACTGAATGCAGGTTTCAGAGTCCTGTAACCACTGGGTCACCCTTCATACAGGCTGTCAGGGATGCGAAAAGGAAATCCCAAGGCAAACACTGGTGGTTAAAGCAGTCTTTCTATAACAGGACCAAATCCACTCCCCTGCCATGCTTCTGATAATAGCATGATACCATTATAAAATGTTACCCAGCTTAAAGCGATTTAACTGGCTTCAGCTGAGGTTTGCCCACCTGCTCCAAAGAATCCATTCCTGCTGGTGCAAATACCAGTGAAGGAGTCGTCTCAGCAACACTGAAGCCGGGGTGGTATTGTGCCAGGGTGGGGATCTTGGGGGAACACAAGAACAGACAGACAACTGGTTTTTCTAACAGGGGCAAGTCTTCTACTGGGCATTCCACCTTGCATGTGCAGCACTGTGCCACAGGGGGGCAGCATTACTGCAGCTTTAGCACCACCATTAGGCTTTATTTCAGTGGGCACCAGGCCACAGGCCCCGTCTGGGGCACAGGGTGCAAGGGGGTTCTGGCACTGGGGGTAGATTTCCCCTCAACACACTGTGGGAGAGTCTGTTGAAGCCACAGGAATTTGCCTCAGTCAGTTTCATGCTACTGACCTATGACCCCAGTGCTGAGCCCTGGGCTGGGAGACTTGTCCCTGCTGTGTGAGACGGGTCCGTAGTCTTGAGACCAAAGCCCTGTGCTAGCCAGCAGGGGTCATTGCAGAGGCATGCAGAGGTTTCCTAGATTCCAGGGCCAGAGGGAACAACGTCATCGTCTCATCCAACCTCCTGCGTATCACAGGCCAGGGAACTGGCCCCAGTCATTCCCAGAGCTGAGCTTTGAGACAAACAGCTCATCTGGTTAATGAGGGAGAACCCACCATCACCCTCGGTCAGCTCCCAGGATTGATCACTCTGTTAGAAATGTACCCCTGATATGACTGGCGCCGTCACAATGCTAGGGGGTGCTCTGGGGCTGGCAGGACTGATATAGGGAATGGGGAGCTGGATTCTGGCTCACCCCAGGTATTGGCGTTGGGCCTTTGCTGCAACAGGCACAGCTAACAGCAATGCCTGCCTGACCACGGGGCCCTGTGGCCGGCTCCTGGTGCCTCCAGTGCTGGGGGAGAGTAGGAAGGAGATGCAGTGCATAGGCACCGACTTTGTGGGTGCTCTGGGGCTGGAGCACCCATGGAAAAAAATACTGCGTGCTCAGCAGCCACCCACCATCAGCCGTTTGGTGGTGGGCAGAAGGGCTGGGAGGAGGGATGGCATGCAGGCGGGGAGCTGCAGGGCAAGGGCGGGGCCTCAGGGGAGGAGGTGGAGCTGGGGCAGGAAGAGGTGTGGTGAGGGTGGTGCCTTGGAGAGAGGGGTCAAAGTGGCAGTGGGACCTGGGGTGGAGTTGAGGGGGAACACCCAGCCAGAAAGAAGAAAGTCAGCACCTGTGCCATGGCGTAAGCCAGGAGCTACAGCCCAGCACCCCAGGGCGGATGGGGGAGTTGAGACCCTGTGGTCTGTTCCCAAGCAGTCAGTGAGCGACTGATTCTCCCAGATAGGGTGACCAGACAGCAAATGTGAAAAATCAGGATGTGGGTGGGGGATAATAGGAGCCCATATGAGAAAAAGACCCAAAAATCGGGACTGGCCCTATAAAATTGAGACATCTGGTCACCCTACTCCCATTGGGCTTCACCCAAAGTCCCTTTGGAGTCAATGGAGAGATTCCCACTCAGGCCTGTGACCTTTGTAATGGCAACTCTACTGCAGTTTTGGCATGAAGGCCAGCAGGTAAATCATCGCCCGTGCGAGCCCCATGAGCAGCCTCAGCAGCACAGATGGCAGCACCAGGGGCTCGCAGGTGGGCAGCAGGCAGGGTAATTTACCTGCCCGGTGATACACACGGCAAGAGCTAAAGTTGCTGCCAGGGCCACCCAGAGGATTCAGGGGGCCGGGGGAAAGCAGGGGAGCTGTGGCGCTTGTACTCAGCCAGTGGCAGTCTGGGTCTTCGGCGGCATTTTGGCAGCAGGGGTCCTTCAGTCACTCCACATCTTTGGCAGCACTGAAGGGCTCCCCACCGCCAAAATGCCACGGAAGACCTAGAGTGACTGAAGGGCCCCCCCCGCCGAAATGCTGCCGAAGACTCGGACCGCCACCGGCTCAGGGCTCACGGGGCCCCTGTGGGGCCTGGGGCAAATTGCCGCACTTGCCCCCCCACACCCGGTGGCCCTGGCTGCTGCCTAGCTGCAAAGTTCAGATCCAAATGCCATTACGGGCTGGGGCTGGCTTTGGCCATCACAGTTGGAGAAGCAGCTGCACACTTTGGATTATCACTGGGGTGTGAACTTTCCCCAAGCTTGGGCCAGGTGTTGGGTTAAACTCCTCTAGAAGTGCTCTAGAAATGACCTGGCTTATAGTGGCTGACTGCTGTAGCCAGGCTAGAGGCACAAGAGCATTTGAGCACCAGGGTGGTCAGCACAGAGAAGCAGCCAGAGCTTGGCTTATATTAACCCTGTAAGGGGGTTCCCATCATATGGGCCGGGGCCGGTGGGGCACAGAGCTGTACTACAGCCCCAAGCTGCACTGCGTTGCTGGCATAATCTGCAGGGCTGGTGGGGACACAAGATATTGCCCTCTGGCCTGTATCCCCCTCCCCCTGGTGACGGATCCTTGGACCCACAGATGGACAAGGAGCAGCACAGCTTGGAGAGCCAGTCCCCCACAACCTCCTGCACGGGTGGGGGTTTGGTGCCATCTGCAGGCAAAACTGGAGCCCAGGTCAGTGAGCATAGGCAGCAAGTCATATGGGCCCATGATGCCCATGCTCCACCAATATTCAGGAATGTGGGCCCGGCTCCACCAATGTTCGCGCTTATATTTTCAGAGCTGTCCGGTCCATAGGGTGGACTGCCACAGGCTCCACGCTTCAGAGGGACTCAGGGTCCAGGGTGGCCTGGGGGGCTAGCGGGGGGCCTGGTGCCGCCAGCAGCGAGAGACCTGGCCCCACCCTGCCTATTCCCACCCCTTCTCCGCCTCCACCTGTCCCCTATTCCACCCCTTCCTCCAAGCCCCTGCCCTGCCTCTTTCAGGCTTCCTTCCCCTCCCGCAAGCGACACTGGGAGCTGGCAGGGAGGGGTGGAGTGGGGCGGGCTGGGGCCTGGTCACTCGCTGCTGCTGGCACCAGGCCCCCCACTAACCTCCCAGGCCACCCTAGACCCCAGGTCCCCCTCAAGCATGGGGCCCCCCAAGCATGGAGCCCAGGGAGATTCCCCTGTCATTCCTATGGACAGAATGACTCTGCTTGGATTCATTCTGGTGTAAGCAGTGTCAGGATAAGCTCTACACTGACATCTGGTGGAAAGAATTTCAGAGAGTGTATTTGCATAGGCACGCCTACCCTATCCCAGACTGCTGAGCGGTGGGACTGCTTGGTGACAAATGACTCACCCTCAGTTGGGTGATACTTGCCAGACAAGGGACATGGGTTCCAAAACCCAGAGAATTGAGAGAGAGATTGGGGACAGGTATTTGTGCCTGGTGGTGCAGGCTCCTTGTGGAGCCAGAAGCACCAGTCCCACCCCCCCCTCCTCTCTCCACTGTGGAATGTCAGAGTTGATTTTTTTTTATTCCCTCAAGAATCTAAATACAGGTTACTGAGCTGAACTCAACTCACTTTGGGCTAATAGTGCACTAGCACTGGGGCTCCCCTACTAAGAGCTGAAATAACTGAGCTGAGAGCACTGAGTACTGTGCTAACTAGTGGGGGAGCCTGAAGATATGCTGTGGAACAGAGCGGCTGGCGGAGTGGAGCAGTTGTGGGGACGGCTGGAGCGGATCACGGGACAGCTGGTGGCAGCAGAGCGGCTGACAGAGCGGAGTAGCTGTGGGATGGCTGGAGCGGCCCACAGAGCGAGTGGAGCCGAGCAGTTTGCAGAGAGAACTGGAGCAGCTCATGGAGCAGAGCAGCTGGTGGAGCGGAGCAGCTTCTGAGGACGGCTGGAGGAGCAGCGTGGAGCAGCTGGTAAAGCAGAGCAGTTCATGGAGAAGGCGGAAGCAGAACCCATGGAGAGGTAGGGCAGTTGGCCCCGGACCATGTAAGGTGCCCCTTTCTACCCAGGCTGGGGGGAGGGACCTCTACAGATAAACTCTCGAACTCTGGGGTGGCATTGACCAGAGACTTTTGGGTTGTTGGACTTTGGGGTGATTGGACTTAAAACCCTAAGGGGAAAAAGGACAGTGCCAAACGTACTTGGAGGTGGGGTTTTGTTTATGGTTTGTGTTATAACCCTGTTTGTGGTGTTTCTCCAATGGGATGCCGCATTAATTTCTTCCTTTATTAAAAAGATTTTGCTACACTCAGACTCCGTGCTTGCGAGAGGGGAAGTATTGCCTCCTAGAGGCTCCCAGGGGGGTGTGGTATGTGAGTGTCCCAGGTCACTGGGTGGGGGCTCGAGCCGGTTATGCATTGTGTTACTGAAACGGAACCCCTGGGTACTGAACCCGGCCCTTGTTGCTGCCAACTCAGAGGGGCAGAAGGGTTACATTTTTGGGGGCTCGTCCGGGATCCCTGGGTCAGTACCCCTCGCAAGCACCTGTTGAGTGTTCCACTGTAATGGGAAATAATTGTGTTTATATTTTGAGGAAACTACTGTTTGTATAATGGCTAATATGTCGGGTTTGTTGGGCTCCAGTCCTGCAGCCTCTAGCTCAGGGGCGGCAGATTCAGCCTATGATTGGGCAAATGCACTGGGGCATATATTGGAAAAGATTGTGTTGGCCTATGCTACATCGAACTCTTGTCGTAAGTTAAGGTTATTTGATGGGGAAGAGGAGTTTGAACTCTGGTCGGAGCATACTACTGAAATGCTGCGGGAGTGGGCCGTACCCGATGTAGAAAAGCGACGATGTCTAATAGAGAGCCTTAGTGGCCCAGCATTAGATGTAATTCGCACCCTGAAGCTCATTGACCCTGAGGTCAGTGTGAAGGACTGCCTAGAGGCCCTTGATAATACCTTTGGGAGCGTAGAGGGCCCTGAGGACAGTTACTGTGAATTCATTAATTCCCAACAGCAAAGGGGTGAGAAAATTTCAGCCTATATACAGAGGCTGGAGAGACTACTTCAGAGAGCTGTTATGAGGGGAGCAGTGATTGCTGAGCAGATGGATCAGACCAGACTGGCTCAAGTTGTAAGAGGGACTCAGTATCAGAACCCAATCCTACTTCACCTCCGACTAAGAGAACGGCAGGAACATCCCCCAAGTTACTCCCAGCTGATAAAGGAGGTCAGGGAAGAAGAAGAAAGGCAGGCGGCCAGCGAGTGTTGGGAAGCCCAAACATTGGAACCAGCCAGCACGACGCCACCGCCAATGGCCAGTGTACTGATGGTGAGCACCACAGAGGAACTTGCCAAACAAATGCAGGTCCTGACAGAACGGATAGCTGAGCTGCAAAGCATCATTGACCAAGCTAAGATTTCCAGGAATAAGGAGCCTCAGACTGTGACGATAGAGAAGTCAGTATCTAGAGTCACCGTCCCACCTCGCCGAATGGGGAAAGGACAATTCTTTTGCTACCAGTGTGGTCAGGATGGGCACAGTGCTGCTAACTGCTATAAGGAAGAGAACCCCTCTTTAGTGTATGAAAAGCTGAGGATTAGTTGGAAGAGATCCAGTAGCTGTCAGAAGGTCCGGGGACAGAGATCACCTAGGCCTAGAGGATTTGAAGATTCCCCCAGAAGAGACCATCCAGCTGGGATCCCTGCAGGACTGATAGGGCCTCGAGCAGAGGTCATGGTGAGGATTGAAGGGGCGGAGTGTAAAGCCGTGCTTGACACTGGATCTCAAGTGACTATTATATTTCAGTCATTCTACCAACAGATGCTTAGGCACCTGCCCATACAGCCACTGACTGGCATTGGTCTGTGTGGCCTCAGCATGGATGAATACCCCTATCAAGGGTATGTCATAGTGCACCTGGAATTCCCAGAGGAGGTTGCTGGGGTAAGGCAAGAGGTAGACACCGCTGCCTTAATATGCTCTGACCCGAAAGGGACCTCTGATGTGTCTGTGCTGATAGGGACCAACTCCAGCCTCTTTAGGATACTGGCCGATTACTGCAGACAGCAAGCAGGAGACCAATATTTGAACACCTTGGTGATACACACACACTGTGCCACGGCTTACAGAAAAATTGAGGACACAAGAAAAGTGATGCCTGATTTGCCAGTAGGAGCACTGAGGTATGTGGGCCTGGTCCCTTTAGTGGTGCCTGCCATGTCAGAAAAGGAGGTGATTGTCAGGAGTACCTGCCTAAAAGGCAGTAAGGGAACATTAGCTGTGGTAGAGCAGCCAACCAAGGGAGGGCTCCCAGAAGGAGTGCTGGTTCTCAGTGGAGTCATAACCCTACCTGTTGAAGCCCAGGAGGAGGTGACTATACTGGTTGCTAATGAAACACGCCGTGATGTGTTTGTAAAACCAGGGCAGAAGATTGCAGACATCTTTGAGCCTGAAAGCGTTGTGAGACCCCAGTGTGAAGCTGAAGTTCCAATGATAGATCCTGCGAAGTTTGACTTTGGGGACTCACCGCTGTCTGAGGAGTGGAAGGATCGCCTGAGGAAGAAGCTTTGCGAGAGATCCAAGGTGTTCTCACAACATGAGTGGGACGTGGGATGTGCAAAGGGAGTGGAACACCATATCAGGCTACAAGATCCCCGACCCTTCAGGGAGAGGTCTAGGAGGATTGCCCTCTCTGAGATGGAAGACGTGCGCCATCATCTTCAAGAGCTGATCGTGAATGGTATCATCACAGAGTCACAAAGCCCCTATGCCTCACTCATTGTGGTCATTCGTAAGAAGAGTGGAAAATTCCGGATGTGTATTGACTACCGCACCCTAAACAGGCACACTACAGTTGATCAATACACCATGCCTCGAGTACAAGATGCCTTGGACTGTTTGCTGGGTAGTCAGTGGTTCTCTGTGTTGGGTCTTCAGAGTGGATACTACCAGATCCCTCTGGGAGAAGAGGATAAGGAGAAGACAGCCTTCATCTGCCCGTTAGGGTTCTACCAGTTCGAACGCATGCCACAAGGGATTTCTGGGGCCCCTGCCACATTTCAACGACTTACGGAAAAGGTCGTGGGAGACATGAATTTACTGCAGGTGTTAGTTTACTTGGATGACCTGATTGTGTTTGGAAGAACCCTGGAGGAACATGAAGAAAGACTTCTTAAAGTGCTCGATAGGTTGGAGGCATACGGTTTGAAGCTTTCAATCGATAAATGCCAGTTCTGCCAAACCTCAGTGAAGTATGTAGGTCACATCGTGTCCCAAGAGGGTGTGAGTACTGACCCCGATAAAATAGAAGCACTCACTACCTGGCCACGTCCCAGTAACTACAGAGAACTCAAGACGTTTCTTGGATTTAGTGGCTACTACCGCAGATTTGTGAAGAACTATGCTACGATTGTAAAACCTCTGAATGATCTTACCAGAGGATACCAGTCCAACAAGAACAAATCTAAGACCCAGAATAAGCGGAGGCCTCCAAAGCCTCCTTTGCAGAGACAGACAGATGGAGGATGTCCAGAGCACCTGTGACCTTCCACTGTTAGAACTAGAAATGCAGGGGCCTATGCCAGTATCCGAGGGGAACTCACAGGAAACCTCCCCATCCATCACTCAAGAGGATGTCCCCCCTACCATAGCAACAGATATTCTCAATAGGTGAGACAGGGTAATAAGACCAGTGAAACGATTAACTTACGATGCACCTGGGGTGATTAGTGAGGAGCCTATACATTTAGCACACAGGTTTGTGAAAGCTAAAGTGGGCTATCTAATGCCTTTTGGAGGGGACCAATAAGTTGGTATAGTAGGGAATGTGATTTGTCAGGACGACAAATTCTTGGCTGGGGGGAGGATGTAAGCAGTGTCAGGATAAGCTCTACACTGACATCTGGTGGAAAGAATTTCAGAGAGTGTATTTGCATAGGCACGCCTACCCTATCCCAGACTGCTGAGCGGTGGGACTGCTTGGTGACAAATGACTCACCCTCAGTTGGGTGATACTTGCTAGACAAGGGACATGGGTTCCAAAACCCAGAGAATTGAGAGAGAGATTGGGGACAGGTATCTGTGCCTGGTGGTGCAGGCTCCTTGTGGAGCCAGAAGCACCAGTCCCACCCCCTCCTCTCTCCACTGTGGAATGTCAGAGTTGATTTTTTTTATTCCCTCAAGAATCTAAATACAGGTTACTGAGCTGAACTCAACTCACTTTGGGCTAATGGTGCACTAGCACTGGGGCTCCCCTACTAAGAGCTGAGATCACTAAGAGTTGAAATCACTAAAGAGCTGAAATAACTGAGCTGAGAGCACTGAGTACTGTGCTAACTAGTGGGGGAGCCTGAAGATATGCTGTGGAACAGAGCGGCTGGCGGAGTGGAGTAGTTGTGGGGACGGCTGGAGCGGATCACGGGACAGCTGGTGGCAGCAGAGCGGCTGACAGAGCGGAGTAGCTGTGGGACGGGTGGAGCGGCCCACAGAGCGAGCGGAGCCGAGCAGTTTGCAGAGAGAATTGGAGCAGCTCATGGAGCAGAGCAGCTGGTGGAGCGGAGCAGCTTCTGAGGACGGCTGGAGGAGCAGCGTGGAGCGGCTGGTAAAGCGGAGCAGTTCGTGGAGAAGGCGGAAGCAGAACCCACGGAGAGGCAGGGCAGTTGGCCCCGGACCACGTAAGGTGCCCCTTTCTAGCCAGGCTGGGGGGAGGGACCTCTACAGATAAACTCTCGAACTCTGGGGTGGCATTGACCAGAGACTTTTGGGTTGTTGGACTTTGGGGTGATTGGACTTAAAACCCTAAGGGGAAAAAGGACAGTGCCAAACGTACTTGGAGGTGGGTTTTTGTTTATGGTTTGTGTTATAACCCTGTTTGTGGTGTTTCTCCAATGGGATGCTGCATTAATTCCTTCCTTTATTAAAAAGATTTTGCTACACTCAGACTCCGTGCTTGCGAGAGGGGAAGTATTGCCTCCTAGAGGCGCGCAGGGGGGTGTGGTATGTGAGTGTCCCAGGTCACTGGGTGGGGGCTCGAGCCGGTTATGCATTGTGTTACTGAAACGGAACCCCTGGGTACTGAACCCGGCCCTTGTTGCTGCCAACTCAGAGGGGCAGAAGGGTTACACTGGGCACCACCATAAATTGTACAAACCTGGCACCCATGTCAGTGTGATGCAGTAGGGACTGTCTGTGTGGGGATGGGAGAGCCGGTGATGTCTTTAGGTGAGGGACAGGATTTAAGCCTGTAACCTGAGCCAGGTAGGGGGGAAGGGGTCAGCACATTTCCCTGGAAGCTGGACAAAGGAAGGGGCCGGCTGGAGGAAGTGCAGTTCAGTTTCGGTTTTGGGCTGTGTCATAAACAGATAGTTAAGGGTTAATGCCTCTTTTACCTGTAAAGGATTAAGAAGCTCAGTGAACCTGGCTGACACCTGACCAGAAGACCAATAAGGGGACAAGATACTTTCAAATCTTGGTAGAGGGAAGTCTTTGTTTGTGCTCTTTGTTTTGGGGGTTGTTCGCTCTTGGGACTAAGAGGAACCAGACGTCAATCCAGGCTCTCCAAATGTTTCTGAACCAGTCTCTCATGTTTCAAACTTGTACATAACAGCCAGGCAAGGCGTGTTAGTCTTATTTTTGTTTTCTCAACTTGTAAATGTTCCTTTTTGCTGAGAGGATTTTACCTCTGTTTGCTGTAACTTTGAACTTAAGGTTAGAGGGGGTTCCTCTGGGCTATATGAATCTGATTACCCTGTGAAGTATTTTCCATCCTGATTTTACAGAGATGATTTTTACCTTTCTTTCTTTAATTAAAAGCTTTCTTTTTAAGAACCTGATTGATTTTTCTTTGTTTTAAGTTCCAAGGGGATTGGATCTGGACTCACCAGGAATTGGTGGGGGAAAGGAGGGGGGGATGGTTAAATTCTCCTTGTGTTAAGATCCAAGGGGTTGGATTGGTGTCCACCAGGAACTTGGTGAAAAAGCCTCTCAAGGCTGCCCAGGGAGGGGAAGGTTTTGGGGGGACAGGAAATGTTCCAGACACTGAAATTTCTGGATGGTGGCAGTGTTACCAGATCTAAGCTAGTAATTAAGCTTAGAGGTGTCCATGCAGGTCCCCACATCTGTACCCTAAAGTTCAGAGTGGGGGAGGAACCTTGACAGGCTAAGTGGTTGGAATTCAGGGTATCCCAAGCTGGGATCCAAAGACCCTGAACCCCCAGAAGGACTCGATTGAGGGGTCCTGGTTGGGCCTCCAAGCTCTGCTGTAATCTGCATTCCTGTTGTCCAATAAACCTTCTGTTTTACTGGCTGGCTGAGAGTCACTGTGAGTCCCAGGAAGGGGGGTGCAGGACCGGACTCCCCCACACTCCATGACAACTGGTGCCAGCGGTGGGATATACTGCACCCCGTGGACGGCGTTTCCTGCAGTAAGTGACTTGGGAGCAGTAAAACAAAGGGATGACTTCAGGGGTGATTAACTCCTGGGAGTGTGTTCCCAGTGAGAAGGACTTAGCAATAACAGGGTCCCCCAGGGGTTTGCAGTGAGCGGTCCCAGGGGCGGAGGAGTCTGCAGCTTGACCATGGCAGAGAGGTGGTGACCTCAAGAAGGGCTGGTGCACTAGGGGTCTCCCTGGAAACCGTGGGGAGCAGTGAGCACCCCGGCCTGTGAGTGGCCAGCAAAAAGATGCATGCCAAGCGGCTTAAGTGCGACCTGGTGGAGCTGTGCAAGCAGAGGGGGCTGCACAGAGGGAGCTGCAAAGACCAGCTGATTGCCCAGCTGGAGGAGGGGGATTGCTTGAATGAACTGATCCCTGTCTCTGAGGGAAGTAGCCTGGCAGATGCAGCGCAGGCACCAGTGTCTGTCCCAGCTGGGAGTGGTCAGCCGGCGGCTGAGGGCTTCCCGAGACTCCCCATTCCTATGCCTAGGGGAAGGGAAAGGAGGAGCCTAGCGAATGCCAAGGGCACCGTGACCCCCCAGGCCAGCAGGGGATCCTCCCGGCGAAGCTCACCCGCCAGCAGAGGATCATCCCGGCGACGCTTGGCACCCGTGGAGCGGAAGCGGCTGGAATGAGAGAGAGAGCTAAAACTGAGAGAGCGGGAGGATCGTGAGAGACAGAGAGAACATGACCAGGAGGAGAAAGAGAGACAGCGTCATCATGAGCTAGAACTGGCCAGGCTGAGGGCAGCGGGCCCCTGGATACGGTGAGTGAGGGGGGGCCCAGGACTGCGCGGAGCTTTGATAAGTGCATCCTGGCCCAGCATATGGAGGGGGAGGACATGGATGACTTCCTCGATGCCTTTGAGACAGCCTGCCAGCTGCACCAGGTAGATCCTGCGGACAGGCTCCGGGTTCTCACCCCCTTACTGGACCCCAAGGCCGTGGTATTGTACCGCCAGCTGGGAGAGCAGGAGAAAGAGAACTATGAACTATTCAAGCAGGCCCTGCTGTGCGAGTTTGGGCTGACTCCTAAGAAGTACCGGGAGAGGTTCGGAGTCAGTATAAAACCCCTGAGGTCTCATATCTGCAACTAGCCGTCTGCATGGAGGGATATGCCAGCAAGTGGGCAGATGGGGCCCAGACGAAGGAGGACCTGGTTAAACTACTGGTACTGGAGCAACTGTATGAGCGGTGCCCATCCGACCTGAGGCTGTGGTTGAGGGACCAAAAGCCAGAGAACCCACGACATGCAAGGCGCCTGGCTGATGAGTTTGTGAAGAACTGGATGGGGGGTGGCAGGGAGAAGTCCCAAAGGAAGAGGCCCGCCGCGATGCAGAGAGTCATCCTGGGACCTCCCAAGGGGGAATAGGGAGAACCCCCTCCCAAGGAGAACACCCAGGGTCAGGGACACCCGACCGGTTCGAGGGACCAACGGGACATGAGCTGCTATCAATGTGGCCAGAGGGGCCACATATGGTCCCAGTGCCCCAGTCTCAAGGACAGACTGAGCAGACCGACCCCACACTGGGTTAACTTGGTAGAGACCCAGCTGGACAAGGGGCAGCGTTCGCAGGAAACGGAGGGGGTCTGGATGCTCCAGGCTCTGAGTTTTTGGTTTACAGGGTGGGCATGGGGCTGCCCTTCCAGAGAGAGTGCCTTGTTCCCCTGGAGGTAGATGGGAGGAAGGTCACTGGGTACTGGGACACGGGCGCAGAAGGGACGCTGGCCCGGCCCGAGGTGGTGGCCCCAGATCAGATGGTGCCCAACACCTACCTGACCCTGATGGGTGTGGGCGGGACCCCATTCAAGGTGCCCGTGGCGAGGGTACACTTGAAGAGGGGGGGCCAAGGATGGCCCCAAGGACATGGAGGTACACGCACATTTGCCCACGCAGGTGTTAATGGGAGGGGGACCTGGAGGTCTGGCCAAGCAACGCCCGGGGTGCCCTGGTCATGACCTGTAATCAGAGTCGGCGCAGGACACTTCGCCCTGACAACGGGGAAGGTACTCTGCCCGAGGCACAGGACCCTAACCTGGTGGGGAGGGAACACCCAGGGACACAGCTCAGAGAGGCTGCGGCCTCAGACCCAGCCGACGAGAGAGAGCATGTCCCCATCCCTGTCCCAGCTGCTGAGTTCCAGGCCGAGTTGCAGAAAGATCCCTCCTTGCGGAGGCCGAGGGACCTGGCTAACCTCAGTGCGGTACAGTCCATGAGGAGAGGTTGCAAGGAGAGGTTCCTGTGGGAGAAGGGGTTCCTGTACTGAGAATAGGCTCCCCCAGGGAAAGTAGAGTCTTGGGGGATCAGGAGGCAGCTGGTGGTTCCCCAGAAGTTTCGCCACAAGCTACTTTACCTGGCCCATGACATCCCTCTCGCAGGGCACCAGGGAATCCGGTGCACCAGGCAGAGGCTGCTACAGAACTTTTACTGGCCTGGGGTCTTTACCCATGTCCAACAGTACTGCCAATCCTGTGACCCCTGCCAGAGGGTGGGGAAGGCCCAGGACAAGGGGAAAGCAGCTTTGAGGCCTTTACCCATCATAGAAAAACCTTTCCAGAAGGTGGCCATGGACATAATGGGACCTCTCAGCAAGGCGACCCAGTTGGGGAAGAAATACATCCTGGTGGTGGTAGATTTCGCCACTCGCTACCCCAAGGCGGTGGCCTTGTCCTCTATTGAAGCAGACACCGTTGCAGATGTGCTGCTGACCATTTTCAGCCGGGTGGGGTTCCCCAAGGAAGTCTTAACGGATCGGGGTCCAACTTCATGTCGACCCTGCTCCAGTGCTTGTGGGAGAAATGTGGGGTCCGGCACAACTGGGTCTCAGCGTATCACCCCCAGTCCAACGGGCTGGTGGAAAGGTTCAACGGGACGCTAAAGATGATGCTAAAAACATTTATGAACCAGCACCCGCAGGACTGGGACAAGTACTTATCTCACCTGCTGTTTGCGTACAGGAAGGTACACCAGGAATCTACCGGGTTTTCGCCTTTCGACCTGTTATATGGAAGGCAGGTAGGGGGACCCCTGGACTTGATGAGAGACGAATGGGAGGGGAAGGCTGCTCCCGATGGAGAGTCAGTGATGGAGTATGTCCTGACCTTCCGGGAAAAACTTGCCAAGCTCATGGGCCTGGCCAGGGAGAATCTGGCCCGAGCCCAGAGGAAGCAGAAGGTCTGGTATGACCACACGGCGCAGGCCCGTGCCTTCGCCACCGGGGATCAAGTGATGGTTCTCATCCCCGTGAGGAAAAACAAACTCCAGGATACCTGGGAAGGTCCCTTCAAGGTTGTCAAGCAACTAAATGAGGTAAACTATGTGGTGGAGCTGTCGAACCGGCCTAATCACCGCCAGGTGTACCATGTGAATATGATGAAGCCATACTATGACAGGGAGAATGTGGTGTTGGCCGTGTGCGGACACTGGGAGGAGCCGGGAGATGACCCTTTAGTGGATCTGTTCCCTGGGACAAAAGCTCGTTCCCCCCGGAGGCAATTCCCCTCTCTGATCAGCTGACCCTGGCCCAGCACGCTGAGATCAGAGGGGTGCTGCATCTATACCGACAGCTGTTTTCTAACTAGCCTGGATGCACTAATTTGACTATCCACCGTGTGGAGACCTGGTCACATCCCCCTATAAGATGCTCCCCTTTTCGGGTTACCGGGAAAACTACCCAGGACCTAGAAAGAGAGGTCAGGGACATGCTGGCTTTGAGGGTGATCCAGCTGTCCTCCAGCCCTTGGGCCTCACCAGTGGTGCTGGTCCCCAAAAGGGATGGGTTGATCCGGTTCTGTGTGGACTATCGAAAGCTCAATGCCATCACCGTATCTGATGCCTACCCCATGCCCAGGCCTGACGAGCTCCTAGACAAGCTGGGAGGCGCTTGGTACCTCACCACCATGGATCTTACCAAGGGCTACTGGCAAGTGCTGCTGGACGCAGATGCCAGGCTGAAATCGGCCTTTATCACCCCTCTGGGGCTTTATGAGTTTCTGACCCTGTCCTTCGGCCTCAAGGGAGCGCTGGCCACCTTCCAGCGCCCGGTGGATCAGCTACCGAGGGGGATGGAGAGTTTTGCTGTGGCGTATATTGACGACATCTGTGTCTTTAGCCGGACTTGGGAGGACCATGTGTCCCAGGTTAAACAAGTGCTGGACCGACTCCGGGAGGCTGGGTTAACCGTAAAGGCTGAGAAGTGCAAGGTGGGGATGGCTGAAGTATCTTATCTGGGCCATCGAGTGGGAAGCGGCTGTCTAAAGCCGGAACCAAGGTGGAGGTGATCAGAGACTGGACTGCTCCCCAAACCAAAAAGCAGGTCCAGGCCTTTATTGGGATGGCGGGGTACTATCGAAGGTTCGTGCCCCACTTTAGTGCCATAGCTGCCCCCCTCACTGAGCTGTGCAAGAAGGGGAAGCCAGACAAGGTGGTCTAGATCAAGCAGTGCCAGGATGCTCTCTGGGCCCTGAAGGAGGCTCTGGTTAGTGGCCCAGTTCTGGCAAACCCAGATTTTGACAAGCCCTTTATGGTGTTCACCGATGCCTCGGACAAGGGACTTGGGACGGTGTTAATGCAGGAGGATGAAAAGGGGGAGGGACACCCCATCTTGTACCTGAGCAAGAAGTTGCTACCCCAGGAGCAGAACTACGCGGCCATCGAGAAGGAATGCCTGGCCATGGTGTGGGCCCTTAAGAAACTAGAGCCATATCTCTTTGGGCGACACTTCACCATGTACACCGACCACTCTCTCCTGACCTGGCTGCACCTGATGAAAGGAGCCAACGCCAAGCTCCTGAGGTGGAGCCTGCTCCTGCAGGACTATGACATGGACGTGGTCCATGTGAAGGGAAGCGCCAACCTAATAGCGGACGCGTTGTCCTGGAGAGGGGGCCCTGAACTTCCCCAGGTCACTGGGCAGAGTGACCCTGCTCAGTTCAGTCCCGAAGGGGGGAGAGATGTGATGCAGTAGGGACTGTCCGTGTGGGGGATGGGAGAGCCGGGGATGTCTTTAGGTGAGGGACAGGATTTAAGCCTGTAACCTGAGCCAGGTAGGGGGGAAGGGATTAGCACCTTTGCCCGGGAAGCTGGACTAAGGAAGGCGCTGGCTGGAGGAAGTGCAGTTCAGTTTCAGTTTTGGGCTGGGTGGTTGGAATTCAGGGTATTCCCAGCTGGGATCCAAAGACACTGAACCCCCAGAAGGACTCGATTGAGGGGTCCTGGTTGGGCCTCCAAGCTCTGCTGTAACCTGCATTCCTGTTGTCCAATAAACCTTCTGTTTTACTGGCTGGCTGAGAGTCACTGTGAGTCCCAGGAAGAGGGGTGCAGGACCGGACTCCTCCACACTCCGTGACAGTCAGTGACTGATTGATTGCTAACCACAGGAAGTACAGCACCAAGTGCGCTGCGCCCTACTGGCACTGCTTAGCTGACAGCCCCTGGCTTTCACGGCGGGAAAGCAGGAGCTGCTCACTGACACATATGCCAGCAAGAGCCAAAGAAAGGCCTAGCTTCTCTGTTCAAGCCTCCAGCCTCAGGGCTGCGGGGCAGAGGAGACAGCTACAGAATGAGGGTGATCAGCATTAGATCCGGCCGCCAGGCAGAGGGTGCACAGACATAGCACCTGCAGAAATCCCATAGCAGACACGCTCTGCAGTGACTTCTTCTCCAAGGGCCAGAGGGTGGGGACCAGGTCCTTCCCTTGGGGACACAATGCTAGCAAACACCCCAGCAGCCCTGCTTTAGTGGGACATCCCCCAGTCCTGGCACTTACAGGGCTACGCCTCTTTGGCTGAGTTGCTCTGTGCTGCGGAGCCTGCAGGGGGCACTCTTGTGACAGCGCCAGGCTCACAGCAGCTTGCACAGGCTCAGCAGATGACATGTCCCCTGCATGAGCCAGCCGCTGCCTGTTTACTGAGCAATTGGCATCCAGAGGGGTCTCCATCTGTGCAGGGCATGGCCCTGTCATGCATGACAGGTCCCCAGCCACGTGCTGTGAGGGCGCAGCAGGAGCCTGGGCCCACCGGGGGCGTAGCTGTGCTGACATCCTGACTGCAGGGAGCAGATTGCACTGGGATCAGAGCAGATGGTTTCATGCTGGCCTGGGCTGGTAGAGCAGGGGAAGGGGCAAGTGTGTTGGGGTGTGGGGGAGAACTGACCAGCAGCTCCAGAGAATAGTTATCCCCAGTAGAGGTAGCACTGCACTCCACCCTGCCCCAGGCGCCCTTGGCAGCTACCCGCTGTGCCACACTGCCTGGCTCCTTTCCCTGGGCTCTTATTCACAACACAAAGAGTCCATGTCTTTTACCCATGGGCACTTTGAGAGTCCACTCACTGCAGAACACAGCACAGCCCTCCCCCGAACTTTAACTGCCATGCCCAGCTCACCTCTGGGCTCTCCTCATACGTCCTCTTCCTGCCCAGTATAGATCATCCCTGAATGGCGCTAATGACCTCACCAGTCGCCTCCATTTCAGCTTAATTCATTCCAATTAATCCTGTCATCTTCTCTGCGACAGAACTGCTGAAGTGACCAGGGTGCTCCGGCCAGCATTCTGTCACAGACCCCCCGCAAGAGCGATGAGAGCGCAGTCTCCATGGCCCTCAGGCTGCCAACAAGGGGCCCTGACAGCCAGGAACTGGATTGAGACTCCCCCCCAAACAGCCATCAGATGGAACCAGTGCCCTAGCAGGGAAAGGCTCCCAACTCCCTTGAGCCAGCCACCCTGCATGAGGGTGCCTGAGTCCCGTGCTCCCAACCAGCCTGCTGCACTACTGGGGGGCTGCTGCATGCATGTGTACTACGGTTCTGTGCTGGGGTGTGCACCAGTGCCCCTAGGGGCTGGGGACAGCCCTCGAAAGCCCTGGCTCCCACCCAGCCAAGTTTTGCTCTGATTGTGGCAAGTTTGCTGGCCAGTGGAGCAGAGCTGGTGGCCAAGGTTTGTACCCTGGAGCTGGGGGCTCTCGTACAGGATCTCCCTTGAAGGACTGAGCCCTTGACCTTGTCTGCTGTTCTCTGCAATGCTGGGAGAGCGAGCAGAGGCCAGGTTGGAGGTGTGTGTGGTAGCCTGAGTTACTGAGGAGACTGCGGCATTTTGTATCAGTGTCCCCTCAGCCGTTCTCCTGCACTGCCCCCAGACGGGGCTGATCTGCAGCAGGCCCGGCGGCACCAGCCTCTGCTCCCAGACGCCCCTGCTAGGGCTCCAATTTGCAGCAAGCAGCTGGTGGTTGATTAACAATCAGCCAGGGAGGCTGGCGATGCTGGCGTGAGCGTGCGCCTCCCCCGCCAGATGTTCCCTGCCTCGTACAGCCGCTCTCCAGGCAGCATCTGCGGTGCCTCGTGCCAGCCTGGCTGGCTGGTACCGGGCAACCCTGCCACCTTCCTGAGCCCAGACAGACACCACTCCCTGGCACTGCTCAATGGCCCAGCCCTGGGAGTCAGTGCCCCATTTGGGAATGGGGGAGTCAGAGACTGGGATGGGAGCCTGAGCCACACACTTTCTGTCTGTCTGTCTGTCTGTCCATCCTCATTCACACCCCTCCATCCATCCTTCTTCCCCATTCACACCCCTCCAGCCATCCAATTCACACCCCTCAATACAGCCTTCCTTTCCTGTACACACCCCTCTATCCATCTCCATACAAACCCCTCCATCCACCCATCCTTTCTTACTTCCCTATACATACCTCATAGCCATCCCCATTCACACCCCTCCAGCCATCCAAGTCACACTCCTCCATACAGCCTTACTTCCCCATAAACACCCATATGTCCACCCCCATTCACACCCCATCCCACCATCCAATTCACACTCCTCCATATAGCCTTACTTCCTCATTCACAGCCCTCCAGCCATCCAATTTACACTCCTCCATACAGCCTTACCTCCCCCATACACACTCCTCTATCCATCTCCATACACACCCCTCCATCCACCCATCCTTTCTTCCTTCCCTGTACACACCACTCTATCCATCCCATTCACACCCCTTCATCCATCCATACTTCCTTCCCCATCCATACTCCTCTGTTTATCTCCACATATCTCCATCCAACTAACCTTCATCCATCTATCAGTTTTCCTACTATTTCTCCTCTCTCCTCTGTGATACAACATGGCCAGAGGGCAGCAGGAGAGGGTTAGAAGGGAGCCTTATTCCCTGTAAGGGGAAGAAAGTTTGCTATAGATTAATTAGAGCACCTGAAGCCAATTAGAGCACCTGAAGCCAGTTACATGATAAAAACCCCCTGCTTCAATCAGACAGTGTGGGAGTTGGAGCAGAGAGGAATTGGTGCTGGAGCAGAGAACAGTTTGAAGGGAAGCAGAGGACAGTTTGCAGAAGTGCTGCGGGCCCAGGTCCCTCCCTCTCCACTCCCCTCCTCTAGGACACTAGTGGGGCAGTTAACATTCCACTGCAGGGGCAAGAAATGGTGCCCTGAACCCTCCCCAAAGAAGAGAAAGCGTGAGACCCATCAAAATAGTGCCGGCAATTTGCCACAAGTGGTGTCAGGGATAGGTTTTGCGTGCTGGGAATTTAAACCAGGATTAGACAAAACCCTCCCATCCTTAAGATGGACGATGTAGTCAAGGCCCTAATACAAGCCACTGCAGCCCAGCAGGAGGCTACCCGGGTCCAAGCAACTGCCCAACAGGAGGCAACTCGGATGCAGCAGGAAACTAATCATTTGTTGATGAGTCAGGCTGCCCAGGACCGAGCCCTGCTGAAAGTCCTGGTGAACCAGATGAAGGCATTTATGGAACTGAACTGCAGCTGTGAAGGGACCCGGAGCTTACGGGCCAGCCATTGCCTACAGAAAATGACACGGGAGGATGATGGGGAGGCTTTTGAAAGAGCAGCCCTGTAGGAGGCTGGCCACAAGATCAGTGGTCTAGTATCCTCGCCCCATTCCTGTCTGGGAAGGCCCAGAAGGTCTACTACAATATGGCCGCAGAGACCACAGCAGATTACCCCCAGCTGAAGGCAGAGATCCTGGCCAGATCTGGAGTAATGACAGCATTGTGAGCCCAGAGGTTCCATGAGTGGCAGTATATGGAGGACAAGACACCCCGATTACAATTGTTTGACCTGATTCACCTGACCCGGAAATGGCTGCGCCCTGAGGCCCTCAGCTCTGAGAAGATGATGGAGCTCCTGGTACTGGACCGGTATATGAGGGGGCTACCACCAGGCCTCCGGGCTTGGGTTGGCCAGAATGACCCCTCCACCTATGATGAGTTGGTCTCCCTTGTGGAAAGACAGCTGGCAGCCCGTGAACTGTTCCAGACCCCAGGCGGGGAGATACGGCAAACCAGGAAGCCAACCCCAAACCCACGGCCCCAGACTGTTGAGAACTAGAGGAGACCTGTAACAGAGAGGAAAGACACTGAGGAATGGCCCGAAGCCAAGAAGGGACCTGGAGATTTGGGAAGAGAGGTGGGGGGGCCGGCCAAATAGCCCCAGGCAGAGGGTGACAACCAGAATAAGGGGGCGGTGTTATGAGTGTGGGGAATTGGGACATATAGCAGCCCAATGCCCCAACAGGGAAGAACCTATGCAGTGTAATCTGGGGGATTACGGGGAGCAATGTGGCCTAATCAGCCTGGTAGGGGTCACAATGACCTCACATGGGTATACAAGATCAGTAAAAATGAATGGTATTAAGACCACAGCATTAATAGATTCTGGGAGTGCTGTCACACTGGTCTCGGGGAAGTTGGTGGGGTGAGACCAATTAACCCGGGCCAAAAACACAGGGGTAACATGCGTTCATGGCACCATGAATTTCTATCCCACAACCCCGGTACGGATTGAGATCCAGGGGAATATTACCAGGGTGACTGCAGAGGTGATCCCCAAGCTCCCCTATCCTGTCTTAATTGGTAGGGACTTCCCTGGGTTTGAGAGCTTACTTACCCCAATAGAGCCAGGGGAGGGTAGCAACCTCCAGGCTGAGATGGAGGCACTTACAGATAACCTCACCCCAATGTTTGCCGAATTTGCTCCAGAGTTATTCTCATCCCCTGGGAGACCCCGAAAGTCTAGGCGGGAAAGGAGGGCAGATAAAAGATTAGGAACCAGGATTCTAGCTGAGAACCAAAAAACTTCTCTTGTGGGTAGGCGAACCCGTTCAAAAGGCCAGGAGATAATTCAAGCCAGAGAGGACTCGGAGGCGGTACCTAGCCCAATTTGGAGCAACCCAGGGGGAAGTGTAGAATTAGGTCCCCTAGAAGTAGGTCAGATCGGTACTGCACATGAGAATTTCGGGCAAGACCAGGCCAATGATCCACTATGTGCAAATGTGAGGGAGGAGGTAGTGGAAGTAAATGGCGTACCTGTGGAAGGAAAGATCAAAGGCCCAAGGCCGTATTATGTGCTCAAACGCGATCTCTTGTACAGGATAGATCAAATACGAGGGGAAGAAGTAGAGCAACTCTTAGTCCCATGGAAACACATAAGGGCAGTACTAGAGTTAGCTCACAGTCATCTATTTGGGGGACATCTAGGAGTAGATAAGACACTGGATAGAGTCCTAAGAAGGTTTTATTGGTCAGGGATACTCGCAGAATCCAGCGCTATTGTGCCTCCTGCCCTGAGTGCCAGTTGCATAGCCCCCGACCTTACTTGTGGGCCCCATTAGTACCTTTGCCTATTATTGAAGTCCCTTTTGAGAGGATAGCCATGGACGTACTGGAAAGATCGGCATGGGCCCACTGGAAAGATCGGCACGGGGCCATCGAAACGTACTAGTCATCCTTGACTATGCCACGCGATATCCAGAAGCCATTCCTTTAAGAAACCCCACATCCAAGGCAATAGCAAAAGAACTACTGCAGGTTTTTGCCAGAGTGGGCATCCCTAAGGAGATCCTGACAGACCAAGGAACCCCTTTCATGTCAAAATTAATGAAGGACTTATGTGCCCTACTCCGCATCCAGGCCATACGGACCTTAGTCTACCATCCACAAACAGATGGACTGGTCGAGCGGTTTAATCGTACCCTTAAAAGTATGATCCGGAAGGTGGTAGCCCAGGATGGAAAAGACTGGAATACCCTTCTACCTTATCTAATGTTTGCTATATGGGAAGTCCCCCAGGCGTCCACTGGTTTCTCTTCCTTTGAACTACTATACGGATGCCATCCACGCGGGATATTAGATATTGCCAAGGAAGATTGGGAAGAACAACTCAACCCAGGAAAGAATGTCATTGAGCACGTGACACAGATGAGAGATAGAATAACTTGAGTAACCCCTATAGTACGAGAATATTTGGAAAAAGCACAAGAGGCCTAGCGGACATATTACAACCATCGGGCGAAAGTACGAAGATTTCAGCCAGTGGAACGGGTGATGGTGCTAGTGCTGACTGCAGAAAGCAAACTCCTAGCCAGCTAGCATGGACCATGAGATAGTGGAAGCCATTGGGGAGGTGGATTATAAGGTCAGACAACCAGACTGCCGAAAGCCAGAGCAAATCTATCACGTCAACTTACTGAAACCCTGGCATGACCAAGAGACGTGCCTGGTCGTTCGAGGAGCTCCACTCCAGACAGACGACCCACAGGGGCAGGTAAAGATATCTCCTGAATTAACCCCAGAACAACGAACAGAGGTCATTGATATGATCCAACGGAACCAGGATATGTTCTGTACACAACCGGGCCGTACAACACTGGTCCAACATCATATTGTCACCAGCCTCGGAGTAAGGGTGACGATAAGACCGTACCGAATACCGGAAACTAAAAGGGAAAAAATTAGGACGGAAGTGAAGAAGATGCTGGAACTCGGGGTTATTGAAGAATCCCACAGTCAGTGGTCCAGCCCTATCGTCCTAGTCCCCAAGCCTGATGGCACCCTGAGGTTTTGCAATGACTTCTGGAAATTGAATGAAATATCCCAATTCGATGCCTATCCGATACCATGCGTTGACTAGCTACTTGATCTGTTAGGCAAGGTCCGATACCTAACCACTCTGGATCTGACCAAAGGATATTGCCAAATTCCCCTGGCCAAAAATGCCAAGGAAAAGACTGTCTTCTCTACACCTGATGGCCTGTTTCAATACACTGTCCTCCCTTTCGGACTCCATGGGGCCCCTGCAACATTCCAATGACTTATGGATAAGTTACTGCGACCCCATGCCAAGTATACCGCCGCCTATCTGGACGACATAGTCATCCACAGTCCTGTCATAAACAGATAGCTAAGGGTTAATGTCTCTTTCACCTGGAAAGGAGTAACCTGAAACATCTGACCAGAGGACCAATCAGGAAACAAGACTTTTTCAAATCTGGGTGGAGGGAAGTTTGTGTGTGAGTCCTTTGTTCTTGGTCTTGTGCCTGTCTCTCTCTCGGCTATGAGAGGATTTCTGTCTCTTGCTTTCTAATCTTCTGTTTCCAAGTTGTAAGTACAAATATAGTAAGGCAGTAAGGTTTATATTGTATTCTTTTGTATTTACATGTGTGTAGTTGCTGGAATGTGTTAAATTGTATTCTTTTGAATAAGGCTGTTTATTCTTATTTCTTTTAAGCAATTGACCCTGTATTTGTCACCTTAATACAGAGAGACCATTTTTATGTATTTTTCTTTCTTTTTACATGAAGCTTTCTTTTAAGACCTGTTGGAGTTTTTCTTTAGTGGGGAACTCCAGGGAATTGAGTCTGTGCTCACCAGGGAATTGGTGGGAGGAAGAAGTCAGGGGGAAATCTGTGTGTGTTAGATTTACTAGCCTGACTTTGCATTCCCTCTGGGTGAAGAGGGAAGTACTTCTGTTTCCAGGACTGGAAATAGGGAGGGTGGAATTCCTCTGTTTAGATTCACGGAGCTTGCTTCTGTGTATCTCTCCAGGAACCCAGGGAGGGCACACCTGGAGGGGGGAAGGGAAATGGTTTATTCCCCTTTGTTGTGAGACTCAAGGAATTTGGGTCTTGGGGTCCCCAGGGAAGGTTTTTGGGGGGACCAGAGTGCCCCAAAACACTCTAATTTTTGGGGTGGTGGCAGCTTTACCAGGTCCAAGCTGGTAACTAAGCTTGGAGGTTTTCATGCTAACCCCCATATTTTGGACGCTAAGGTCCAAATCTGGGAATAGGTTATGACAAGTCCTGACTGGAAAACGCACCTAGGAAAAGTAGAAGCAGTGCTTGATGCCCTGCGGAAGGCTGGCCTCACTGCTAACCCTCACAAGTGTGTGATAGGACTAGCTGAGGCCAGGTACCTCGGGTATGTAGTAGGGAGAGGTTTGGTGAAACTCCAATGGAACAAAGTGGAGGCAATACAAGGTTGGCCTCGACCAGTCCACAAAAAGCAGGTCAGAGCATTTCTAGGGATAGTAAGATACTGTCGGAGATTCATCCCTCATTTTGCCATGAGAACAGGGCCATTGACGGATCTGATAAAAGTTTGGGGCCCCAAGATAGTAAAGTGGACTGATACGACAGAAGAAGCATTTGCAGATTTAAGGACAGCCCTATGCTGCCATCCAGTACTCATAGCCCCAGACTTCGAGAAGGAATTCATCTTTCAAACAGATGCCTCGGAGGTAGGGCTAGGAGCCGTCCTTTCCCAAATGGTCAGGGGGGAGGAACACCCAATCTTGTACCTCAGCCGGAAACTCCTCCCCAGGGAACAGAATTACGCTGTCGTTGAAAAGGAATGTCTGGCGGTAAAATGGGCTATGGAGGCTCTTCGCTACTCTCTACTGTGGCAACGGTTTACTCGTGTGACAGACCACGCCTTGCTCCAGTGGATGCACAGAAACAAGGAGAACGCATGAGTGACTAGGTGGTTCCTCTCCCTGCAGCCCTTCCATTTCCGGGTACAACGTAGGGCTGGAAGCCAACATGGCAACGCTGATGGCCTATCGCAACAATACTGCCTCTCGTCCCAAGTAGCCCAACCCCTGGTGTTGAGTAAGGGGGTGGGATATGTGATACAGCATGGCCAGAGGGCAGTACGAGAGGGTTAGAAGGGAGCCTTATTCCCTGTAAGGGGAAGTAAGTTTGCTATAGATTAATTAGAGCACCTGAAGCCAATTAGAGCACCTGAGGCCAGTCACATGATAAAAACCGCTGCTTCAATCAGACAGTGTGGGAGTTGGAGCAGAGAGGAATTGGTGCTGGAGCAGAGAACAGTTTGAAGGGAAGCAGAAGACAATTTGGAGAAGTGCTGCGGTGAGCTAAGAAGTCCAAGACCCTAGGTAAAGGGGCACCTGGCTTGCACAGAGGAAGGGCAGGAAGCCCCCCACAAGCTGAAGGGCAGGAGAGGGAAGTAGCCCAGGGGAAGGAGGTGTCAGTTCAAGTGGTTCACCACTATCCTCAGGGCCCTTGGGCTGGATCCTGGAATAGAGGGCGGGCCCAGGTCCCTCCCTCTCCACTCCCCTCCTCTAGGACACTAGTGGGGCAGTTAACATTCCACTGCAGGGGCAAGAAATGGTGCCCTGAACCCTCCCCAAAGAAGAGAAAGTGCAAGACCCATCAAAATAGTGCTGGCAATTTGCCACACCCCCCACCTCTCATTTTCCCCCATAACACTACATAAGAGCTACGTAATTATGGATCAGAGAGGCAGGAGGGGAGGGGGAGTGAGAAGGCATGTGAGGCCAAGACACAATACACCCCAATGAAAGCTAGGGGAGAGGAGAGAGCCCATCCCATCCAGCATCTCCACTCTAACCTGGACCTGTCTGCCCGCTCCCTGATGTGAAGATTATTCAACCTTTGTAGATCATTATAGCTGCTACACATATGGCTGAATTCCATTATCTCCATTAGACAGAAGGAGAAACTGAGGCACAGAGATGGGAAGGGACTTGCCCAAGGCCATAGAGTGAATCAGTGGCAAAGAATCCAGGACTCCTGCCTCCCAGCCCTCTCACCCCCACTGTAACCCACAAGACCCCACTCTCCTCCCAGAGCTTGGAATAGAACCCAGGAGTCCCACCCACTCCAGCTCTCCCCTCCCACCATCCCTTGGCCTGTTTCTGGCTCTGAAAACATATGTTAGAAATGTCTGGCTATCAGTGGGGTTTTCTCCCAGGAGCTGGAAGCGCTGCTACTGTGGCAAAGCCAGGACTGGGGCTTTAATCCAGCCCGAGGGTGGATGCACAGATCTCTTAGGAGGACGAGAGCAGCAGCTACCAAAGGGTTCCTATGCCGAATAATAAGTGCCAGGCGATGTGGTGTGTTAAAGGGCCTGGCATAGCTTGCCTGCTGCTCTGTCCGGGACTCCAGGGTGCCAGTGGGGGCAAGGAAAGCAGCTGCTGCTGGGCCAGCCCCTCCCAACACAGCTTCCTTGGCAGCTTGTGTAGACCCAGGAACTGAGGGGGAGCCCCTGGCCCTGGCAGGCTGAGCCCTGCTCCTCTCTGTCACACCTGTTGTCTCCTCTCCTTTGTGCATTATCTATCTCTTTCTCTGCCTCCTTTCCTCTCTCCTTCACTCTTTCACTTCACTCTCCTTGGCATCTTGCTCCGTCACTCCTTCCACTTTCACCACCATCCCTTCTTCCTTTCTCTCTCTCTCTCTCTACTGCCAGCTATCTCCCTCCTCTCTCCCTGTCCCTCCTTTATCTGTCTCCTCCTGTTCTCTTCCTCCATTGTTCCCGTCTTTCTCTCTCCCCTCCCACCAGTCACTCTCTCTGGGCCAAACTCATCCCAGGCAGAATGGGAGGTTCTGTGCAGATGTTAGCATACGCCCTTGCTAATACAACAAGGAGTCCTTGTGGCACCTTAGAGACTAACAACTTTATTTGGGCATAAGCTTTCGTGAGTTGGAACTCACTTTATCAGATGCATGGAGTGAAAAATACAGGAGCAGGTATAAATACGTGAAAGGATGAGGGTTGCTTTACCAAGTATGAGGTAAGTCCAATGAGATAAATCAATTAACAGCAGGATACCAAGGGAGGAAAAATTATGTCTGAAGTGGTAAGAGACTGGCCCATTACAGACAGTTGACAAGAAGGTGTGAGTAACAGTAGGGAGAAATTAGTATTGGGGAAATTAAGTTTAGGTTTTATAATGACCCAACCACTCCCAGTCTTTATTCAGGCCTAATCTGATGGTATCCAGCTTGCAAATTAATTCCAGTTCTGCAGCTTCATGTTGGAGTCTGTTTTTGAATTTTTTTTTGTTGAAGAATTGCCACTTTTAAGTCTGTTATTGAGTAACCAGAGAGAGTGAAGTGCTCTCCTACAGGTTTTTGAATGTTATGATTCCTGTTGTCAGATTTGTGTCCATTTATTCTTTTGCATAGAGACTGTCCAGTTTGGCCAATGCACGTGGCAGAGGGGTATTGCTGGCACATGATGGCATATATCATATTGGTAGACGTGCAGGTGAACAAGCCCTGGATGGTGTGGCTGATGTGGTTAGGTCCTATGATGGTGTCCGCTGAATGTGAACAGAATTGGTACCGGAGTTTGTAGCAGGGGTTGGTTCCTGCGTTGGTGTTTTTGTTGTGTGGTATGTAGTTGCTGGCGAGTATTTGCTTCAGGTTGGGGGGCTGTCTGTAGGCAAGGACTGTATTTATACTTGCTCCTGTATTTTTCACTTCATGCATCCAATGAAGTGGGTTCTAACCCACGAAAGCTTATGCCTAAATAAATTTGTTAGTCTCTAAGGTGCAACAAGGACTCCTTGTTGTTTTTGCTGATACAGACTAACACGACAACCACTCTGAAACCTGTCACTTTTGCTAATGGTTGCAGTGAATCTGTAGCCAAGGTGCACAGTTACCTGCAGTCGGTGTTTACAGAAAGCTCCCATTCCCTAGGGCTGGTACCTGCATGTGTTGCTGGCTTTCTGCAAACACAGCTGCTCTGTTGCTGGTGTAGGAGCTGGGCTCTGTTTCCGCTGGGAAAAAGCCAAGCTAGATTTTCCAGAGGGCTCCAGACCAGATTTTTCAAGTGCTCACTGTCCACAACTGGGGCTTGATTTTCCACAGAGATCATCTCCTGACTAGGCACCTGAATAAAGGCCAGAATCTCCAAAGCCCACAGGGCCCATCATGCATCCAGCATGCTGAGCTCTCCTGGCCACTAATTTGGTGATGGAGAAAGCAGGGATACTGGAAGAGAAAAGGGAGAAAGCCAGCTAAATAGGAGCTGCAAAGTTCTTTTGCAAAGCTGAGCCTCTGGGCCTAGCATGGCATGTGTTAGAGTTGCCAACTTTCTAATCTCACAAAACCGAACACCCTAGCCCTGCCCTTTCCCCAAGGCCCTGCCACTGCCCCGCTCTTTCTCTGAGGCCAACTCACTCCATCCTCCCTCCCTCCATCACTCGCTCTCCCCCACCCTCACTCACATTCACCAGGCTCGGGCAGGAGGCTGGGGTGCAGAAGGGGGTGAGGGCTCCAGCAGGGGATGCGGGCTCCAAGGTGGGGCCAGAAATGAGGGGTTCAGGATGTGGGAGGTGGCTCAGGGCTGGGGCAGAGGGAGGGGATGCGGGAGGGGATGTGGCTCCAGGAGGGAGTTTAGCTGTGGGAGGGGGTTCTGACCTGGGGCAGTGGGTTGGGGCACGAGAGGGGGTTTGGGGCACAGGCGCCAGGTGGCGCTTACCTCAGGCAGCTCTGGGTAGGGGATGGCATGTCCAGCTCGTAGGTGAGGGGCCAGGGTGCTCTGGGCACTGCCCTTGCCTGCAGGCACCGCCCCCACAGCTCCCATTGACTGCAGTTCCTGGCCAATGGGAGCTGCGGAGCCAGCGCAGGGGGTGGGGGCAGCGTGGGGAACCCCTGTGGCCACCCCTATGCCTAGGTGCCGCTGAGACATGCCAGCAGCTTCCGGGGACATGCGTGGAGTCAGGGCAGACAGGGAGCCTGCCTTAGCCCCGCTGCGCCGCCAACTGGACTTTTAATGGCCTGGTCAGTAGTGCTGACCAGAGCCACCAGGGTCCCTTTTCAACCAGGCGTTCTGGTTGAAAACCGGACACCTGGGAACCCTACATGTGCTGGGGTTCCCCATTCCCCAACAATCCCAGCCCCAGGGCCTGTCTCTCTCCATGTGCAGCACCACCTTCCCTTCCCCTCACCTCTTTGTGCGAGTCTTACTAATGATTTCGAATAGGAGCCTGGCTGCTGCTAGCCAGGGGAGCCTTGCAGGTACCTGGAGAGCCTCACAAACCTAGTGGGTTCCCTGCTGGGGCTCACTGTGGACAGCTCAGCTAGCTAAAGGTCCTTGCTTTCCAGTGCTACCCACAATGGGAGGAGAGCCTGTAAGAAATGACTCAAGTGCTCTGTGAACTTCCAAATGTGTAGCGCAACCCTGGCCAGTGCTGGGCCACGGGGTGCTGTCTGCAGATACTGGATCGTGGCTGTGTGACGGAGCTGGGGAGCCAGATCCCTGGGAAGGTTCCTTGCCACCCCTGCAGACACCAGCCTCATTACTACTCCTGCTACGGCACCTGATCCCATTCCTGTCTCCCCTGCCCGCCCTTGGGAGAGACATCGCAGTGATGAGGCATGTTAGCAAACAGGGGCTTGGGCAGCCGGGAATAACAGCACTCGTGTATAATCCATACTCACATGCACGAGGAGGGATGCACGATGTGGAACAAGATGGGCTTCACAGGGCATGAGGAAGAGCCCAGGTTTATAGAGGTGGTACTAGCTAGTGATTAGAGCTGGCTGTGAGCGAGGACTCCTGGGTTGTATTCCCAGCTGTGGGAGGGGAGTGGGGTCTAGTGGCTATAATAGAGGAAGGAGCTGGGAGTCAGGACACTATGCGACCGTGGGCAGCTCACAGCCCCACTCTTGGCCTCAGTTTCCCCATTTGGATTTGGGGGTGATACTGATATGACAAGAGAACTAACTAGCTAATGGCCAGGATTTCCAGCTGGAAGGTGCCAGAGGAGGACATAGCGTCGGGTGTTTATGGGAAGGGTACATCACCTTTGGATGTGCACATGGCTCTGAACCCTGTGCCAGCTGAGAGCACCTGCCCTTTGCCACCCATCTCCAGAGCAAGCGCCTGCACACCACCACCCCACCCTGCTCAGAAAAGCCAGCCATGGAGAGAGACAGAAACAAGGCCCCTAAGGGTTCGGAGAGAGGGAACCAGCCTCTGCAATTTATCCAGAAACCAAACCTCTCCACCCAGTGCTCTGTGCAACCACCCACTGGGAAACAGGTTTGAAACTGGGTCCTGCAGGGTTTCATTCCCCTGAGCCTACCCCACACCTCTCAGAGCTTGATTCTCTGCCTCACTTCTTCTACTCCCCTACTTGCAGCCCCCATTCCATTCCTCTGCATGATTCCCCCCATGCCATGCCTGTCCCTCCATCCCACCTCTGTCACATCACTGCTTTCTGGACCCAATTCACTGTGCACCCTGCTCGCTGCTCCCCTGAGCCCATCCCTCCCCCTGGTTTCCATAGTTCCATCCTCTTGCTCCCCATGGAGCACACTGGCATCAGCACTGCAACTGATCATTAAATAACAAACTGTGCAGCTGTTCTCAGGCATGGCTTTAAACGGAGCTCGGGAGCTGCTCTTGCAGTAATCAGATCTCGCCGGGTCTGGCTTTCTGAAATGCCAAACACCTGGTGCTCCAGCTGGCCCTTAAGCCCCCTTGGCACCACTCCCACCCCACCGCCGCCTGTGTGCAAACGGGCAAGCGCAGCAGCAAAGGAAGGGCCACATCCTTAGCTCATGTAAATGGGCCAGGCTCCAGGTGGCACTTACCTCAGGCAGCTCTGAGAAGGGGCTGGCATGTCCCGCTCCTAGGTGGAGGGGCCAGGTGTAAATGGGCCAGAACCTTAGCTGGTGTAAATGGGAGTAGCTCCAGAGCCATCAGCAGAATGGCACCCATTTACACCTGCTAAATATCTGTCCCAAAGTCACTTCCTGCTGGTGGACCTTGGTTGAGTCACTTCACTGCTCTGTGCCTCAGTTTCCCTATCTGTATAATGAATCTGACCTCCTTTGTAAAGGGCCTGTAGGCTGATCAGAAATGCTATATAAAAGCCAGGCAATATTAGCGTTTGCTCACTGATTATAAAGTCACCCAAACTATTTTCATTAGGGAAGGACACAGTGTGGCCTGTTCTGAGGCAGGACCTCAGGGTTTCATTCCACATTCTAGAGGGAGTGTGGTCTACTAGCTAGAGTCCTAGTCCCAGCTTTGCCTCTGAGTGACTTCACTTCCTCTTTCTATGCCTCAATTTCACCAGGATAGCTGGGTTCTAGTCCTGGCTCTGCCCACTGGCCCACTGGGTGACCTTCGGCAAGGCTCTGGGCCTCAGTTTCCCCATCTGTGAAATGGAGATAGTGATACTGGCCTCCTTCGTAAAAGGCTTTGAGATCTATGGATAAGAAAGCTAAACAGGAGTTAGGTGATGGTGGGCTAGAGAAGCAGAACTACTGTGAGCTTTGATTTGCACCTAGGATTTGCACCCTAGTTCCGAAGAGCAGGGAAAGGACAGCAAATCCCTGTTCAGTGTGATTTGGCCTGTCTACATTAGGTGACTGTAGTTACACCATTGGCGGGCTGCTGAAAGCGCAGACTTGAGCACACCCACTCTTGGACACACCATCTGATGGTGGACAGGCTGGGCTTGGTCATCTCACAAGCATCAGGATGGGCCTAGCTCCAATTGCCCCGTGCTGCTTCCTGGCTGACCCACCACAGGACAGTCAATTAATGATGGTCAGATACTGCCAGCTAACAATGGGCCAAGTGTCGGTGTCAAACTCTGATTCAGACCATTTCCCCAAATATTCCTTTGTTCCTAGAGCATCTTTGATACAAGGACATTAAGAAACATTCTGTACATTGGTGACTGTGGCCCCACACCTCTCCTGCCCCATCAGTATTGGTATCCCCATTTTACAAATGGGGAAACTGAGGCACAGGAAAGTGAACTGGCTTTCCCCGGTTTCTGTTCTCTACCTGTTCTTATACCACATTCGTCACTGCAGTCTGAGCATTACGTGACATGATTACACAGCTGTTATGCACTTTTCTCTCTCCTCTTCCCAGGAGAAGAAGTGTGGATTGAAGAATCTCTACCGAATAGGGTGCTGGGGTGGGGGCGTTTGTTTTTTAGATGCGCTTGTTGCTCTGTGTTGATGCAAGAAGAGGGAGGTCAGAGAAACCTGCCTCACACTTGGAGCGGAGGTGGGGAGGTTTGGGATGGCCCTTTGTTCCGGGCGGTTCGTTCCACAGCCTGGGACTGGCCCCCAAGGAAGCTGTGTCTCCTGCACAGATGAGATTTACTCCCATTGTGGAGAGTTCAGTTGGGCCAGAGGAGCAGAGTTGTCAACTGTAGTCTGTGTCCCGGAGCTGTAGATACCCTGGACCCAGGCCATGGAGACCATGAACTTGATTTATATTCAATGGCATGCCAGCGTAGGGAGCAGAGGACAGGTGTGATGTACTCACAGCAGCCCCAGGCTGCTGAGGAGATGCCTTGCAGTGTTCTGTACCCATTGGAGTTCCCCAAGCACTGAAGGCTTCATGCCCAGGTCTGTCACACTGCTGTACTCCAGTCGAGAAGTGACGACAGCATGAATCATTGAGGTCGGTCGTCATCCACCGAGGGGGGGAGTGGGACAGTCTCCTTTCAGCTGGAGATGACAGAAAGCAGATGTTGCTACAGGAGAGTTCAGCATCAGCAAGGAACCCTAGGGTCCCCCTACCTGGGGACCAAACTGACAATCGTGGCTGGGCCAACTGAGTCAGTGACAAGAGCGGAGAACAGCTTCCTGAGGCTTGGTCCTGGCCTTTAACCACTAGACCATGCTCCCTCTCCCCACTCCCTACCCCCCACCCCCCGGAAGAAGATTTTGCAAATCTGACTGAATTCTTACCAGCGATTGTTGACTGGAACATGTGTGAACCCAACCTTCTCCTGCACCGCCACAGTTACATGTCAGAGCTTTGAGAAATGGATGTCAGGGTTTGGTTGGCTCCTGCCCCTATCCCATCAATAATTTGATATGTTCTCCAATTGGGCTCCAGAGCACAACCCCGGATCTGCTATTAATTCCTAGTGTCCCCCAGAGACACGCTGTAGCCAGGGCTGCCCTTCTGTTTGCTTGTTTCCTTTGAGAAGGTGCGGGGGGGTGGGAGAAGGGATAGCTTCAGAGACTCAGCTACAGGCCTTAGCCATAAGGAACCTCCAGCAGCACAACGCCCCCTAGCAGCGAGTTGAGGCATGGACTTGATATCGACAGAGCACTTCCCACAGAGTGGGTCATCAGCTCCAATTCCTACAGCATCATGCCCCTGGGGAACGGAACTCACTGGTCATCAACACAGCTGTAAGACAGTTCCTCAGAGGAAGTCTGTGCATGTTTGTGAATCTCTGTAACTCACACTCACGGCTCAGTAAGGCTGACTGAGGTAAGGTTACTAAATGTTTCCATTCTAAGCCCCTGGTTTGGAATTTTCCAATGCTTCTGGGTTGAAATTTCCCAAAAAAGATCATGAAGACGATGATGATTTGCACTGCAGTAGGTCCTGCAGGACCCAATCAGGGTTCTTGGCCCCATTGTGCAAGGTGCTGTACATACATATAACAAAGAGATGGACCCAGCCTCAAAGAACCTTTTATCCTTGTGTCATATTGAAGCCCTTAGTAGAAGCAGCATGGAGACATCACTTGTTATGGAAATTGTAAAGAATAAGAATCCCAGTGAGAAAGGAAGGATGGCCCAGTGGCTACAGTGCTAGCCTAGGCCACGGAACTGTAGGTTCAAGTCCCTGCTCTACCACAGACTGTGTGATGCTAGTAGGTCACTTAGTCCCAGGATCTCCACTGGCATTTACAGCAAGGGTCACACTTGGCTTCTCTATCCCGTTGGCAGAGGAGGTGCAACAGGCTAGGCTACCCTAAGGCAGTCCTTCTGGCTCAGCTGGACGGGTAAGCACCAAGTCCATGTGATCCAGGGAAAAGACATACACGTGTGGATCTAGGACACAAAGCTTGCTCCTTTCTATTATGGGAGCTCAAGGAGGCCTCTCCTGAGGGATCCCAGTAGTAGGTCCATTTTCTTGTTTGTGGACCCAGCCACTAGAGGACAACATCTCTCTCTCTGGCACACCCACAACGTCAGTACAATACATCTCTCTTGCTGTCAGCCCTCTCTCTCTGCCATCCGCAGATGGAAGGCTCCTGCTCTAACTCCTGCCCTCTCCCAGCATGGATCCACCTTTGGGAAATGGGCCCATGAATTATTCTGGGTGAGCAGAGGACGTTTGTAGGCCTTGTAACCCTCCTACAGACAATCCTCTTTATTAGGTGCCTGGCTGATGGGTCTGGCTCACATGGCCAGGTTTGGGGTCGGGAAGGAATTTTCCCCAAGGTCCTGTCTCTGCTTCCTGGGGTGTGGATCATCTGCTGGGACCATCTGGGCATCTCTCATCAATTTCCTGCCATTGCAGGGGCCTTGGTGGCAGCTCGATCTCTCCTGCTCTCTGTCTGTGGCCAGGTTCGTCTCCTGAGGCGAGAAATGCTTTGGACTAACCCAAGTTATTGGGCTCCATAGAGGGATACCTGGGAGCGATTCAATGGCTGGTACTACACAGGAGCTCAGACTGGTCCCTTCTGGCCTAGCACTACAAAATCCCGACTGCCCTTCTCACCGCTGAGGGCGAGGAGGGTGTGATAATCTCAAAGGCAGTAGTATCTACTGGTGAGATCATAACATCTGACAGCCCACTGAGTCTCCCCCCTCCTAGATCATAGCCCTGGTGCTGGAAAACGTAACCCTTGCCTCGTGAGAACCGTCATCTTCATTCAAGCCAGTTCCCTGCTCAGCGGAGCGGTGCTGTGTCAGCTTCCCCCATGTCTGTTGCCAGCACGCAGTAATCTGAAACGCAGAGAAGAACCCACCAGCTGTCTTCTTCCACCCACCTGCACTGCACTGCAGGCTCAGCCACCCATTCTCTCCAGGGAGATCACCGCCTGCCATCTGCTACAGCCAGCAGGGTTTTAAAAAACCACCTACCCCTAGGAGTAGAATCCGGAGTGCACTGGGGGTCCTCTGGCCAAACTCTGTGAGGCATCAACTCTCCAAGAGGAGTGCTGCACTGGCCCACGCCGCCAGCACACAGGGCTTTCCCTGGCTTCTTTGGACACCTACCCCTAGCCATGGACAGCAGGATGGTTCTACCCTGCACCTGGAGAACCCCAGGAGAGCTGAACTCACATGCAGTGGGGGCGGGGGGTGCTGCTAAACATTTATTCCAAGGAATGAACCATCTCCTTCAAATAATCCGTCCATGCTGACCCTCGTATATGTAGGGAGAGCTCCGAGGAGCCAGGTTACATGCCCACTAACACAGGAAGCTGCCAAGCTGCCTAGGAGGGGTCAGATCCAAATCTCACAAGCGTGACATATCACCCACCCTGCAGCAAAGCCAAGCATTGCATGGGCTGTGGTGAATAGCTCTCTGCTCCCCCTTAGATGGGGTCCCACCCATCGGGGCAGCCAGCGGGGAGAGCTCCCCCTGCTGGAGCTGTTTTGCAGATACACAGAGGACTCAGGGTGAGAGCCAGGTCTCGCTGAAGCCAATGGGAGTTTTGTCCTGTTCAAACGGGGCTGGAATGTCCCCATAGCCACCAGGGGCTTGGCCAGGTGTCTCTGGCCAGCTCTCACATTCACTAGCCACTGAAGGATGAGAAAGAAAAACAGTCAGCACCAGCCCTGAACTGATGGCTGCCAACTCCGAGACCTGCAGATGCAAAGGCTTGGGCGCATTCTCCTCTCACCCAGGGCCGGCACCTAGGCAGTCACCTAGGGCACCAGGATTTGGGAGGGCAGCAATTCAGCGGCGGGGGGTCCTTCCACGCTCTGGGTTGTCGTCAGCAATTCTACGGCGGGTCCTTCACTCGCTCTGGGACCCGCTGCCAAAGTGCCCCGAAGACTGAGAGCACGGAAGGACCCCCGCCTAGGGCGCCAAAAACCCTGGCGCCGCTCCTGCTCTCACCCCACAGGCAGGGTCGTCCAGATGAGGGGCAAACAGGGCAGTTTGCCCCAGGCCCCTGTCTCAGAGGGCTCCCAAACCTAGAAGTGTTATGACCTGGCACATGGGGCCACAGCAATGCTCAGGTTCAGCCTCATGGCCCTTCAAGCGGGGTGCTACACCATACTGCAATGCCCAGGGTGATGAGCCAGGCCCAGCCCTGTGGGGCAGCAGCTGCCACTGCGGGGCGAGTGTGGGGCAGGCTCACTCTCCACCCCCACCGCCTGGGGCCTCTTCTCAGTGTGGGGGTTTGGAAGAGTGGGGGGCTTGGGTTCAGATTTTGCCCTGGGTCTCCAAAACCTCTGTGCAGCCCCGTCCACAGAAACTCCACTGACTTCAACATAGCTACCCCGGACTACAGTATCGCCAGTGAGAGGGGACAGGTCACTCCTGATTTACACCAGGGGGAGGGAGAGGGGAATCGGGCCCAGTGGGATCACTCCTGATTTACACCAGGGGGAGGGAGAGGGGAATCGGGCCCAGTGGGATTACTCCTGATTTACACCCACATCAGTAGCATCAAACTCATTGACTTCAGCAACAGCACAAGTTGATCTGTCCTGCTGCTGGACATGCACCCTTTTGGAGGGCCTGTGGTTGGCCGGGGTTTCAGAGCCAGGCGCTGCCAGCTGGTGGGGAAGAACCATTAGGAATAAAACATGGTGAAGGCGGCTCTGCAACAAAAGGAGCACAGTCTAGTGCTTAGTAAGGGGGAGCCTGAGTATTTATGGGCCTACGCACACCCAGAGCCTTGCTTAGCCACTGGAGTCAGAAAACCTCATTTCTGCCCTTAAGTCTGATCCCACTCCATGCCTCAGTTTCCCCATCTGTCAAATGGGGTTAATGGGCATGACCAGTCTCTGTATAATACTTTGCCATCTATCAGCAATAATAGCTCAGCATTACTGGTATTAAAATGGCTGAACACTCTCCACTGTGAGAGCTGGGTGATGAATGCTGAGAGCCGTGAAGGGGAAGGGAGATAGTGCTTGGTCCATCCGAACCACTCATGTGAGCAGTGCTGACCGGGGCCCACCTTTATTACTATATTACCTCTGAAAGTGACATTAAAAGAAGCCTAAGGGTGCAAAGACAGGCATTCAAAGGTTAGGGAATGCCAGAATTCAGATTGCCTGAGATTTTTTAAAGACTTATACCTCAGCCAGATTTGGGCAGATTTTCCCCAGGATGGCAAAAGAAGCATCCCTGACACAAAGGCCACCCCCTTCTACTGCCAAATCTCAAGTCTCCGCTCCAAAGCGGGGAGGAGGGTGTGGGGGAGAGCACTACAGCTTTCCAAAGAAAAGCTCATTAGATGTTTTTAAACATGGGTCAAGCAACATAGCGTCCCCAGGCCTGGTTCTGGGAAATGGCTGACCCAGTTAAAAAAAAAAGGGAAAAACAACGAGGAGTCCTTGTGGCACCTTAGAGACTAACAAATTTATTAGGGCATAAGCTTTCGTGGGCTAAAACCCACTTCTTCGGATACATGGAGTGGAAAATACAGTAGGAAGATATATATATCAGTGCATGAAAAGATGGGAGTTGCCTTATCAAGAAGGGGGTCAGTTGTAATGAGACAATTCAATTAAAGTGGGATATTATCAACAGGATGAACAATCACTTTTGTAGTGGTAATCAAGGTGGCTCATTTCAAACAGTTGACAAGAAGGTGTGAGTAACAGTAGGGAGAAATTAGTATTGGGGAAATTAATTTTTAGGTTTTGTATTGACCCAACCACTCCCAGTCTTTATTCAGGCCTAATTTGATGGTGTCCAGTTTGCAAATTAATTCCAGTTCTGCAGTTTCCCATTGGAGTCTCTTTTTGAAGATTTTTGTTGAAGAATGGCCACTTTTAAGTCTGTTATTAAGTGACCAGGGAGGTTGAAGTGTTCTTCAACTGGTTTTTGAATGTTATAATTCTTGACTTCTGATTTGTGTCCATTTATTCTTTTGCATAGAAACTGTCCGTTTTGGCCAATGTACATGGCGGAGCGACAATGCTGGCACATGATGGCATATATCACATTGGTAGATGTGCAGGTGTGGTGTGCTCAGAGGCTGCCTACCCCATGGTACAGACTAACACGGCTACCACTCTTTTAAAAAAGGGGAGGGGCAAGTTTTATCCTGAGGCCAACAGCCAGCATAGAAAATTGCAGCCCACATCAGTTTGACCAACCCCTCCTAGACCACCCGCCTGTGGCATGACCAGTGCCCCTGCCTCTTTTCCCTGGCTCCAGCCAAGAGAGGAACAGAGTCGCTCTTGCTGCCCAAGTCCAAAGCCCAGCTCTAGGTGTATTTTACTCCTGTACCTGAACAGTTCACAGAAACCTCAGGCTAAATCCATTCCCCCCAAACCGCAGCAGGTTCAGGGCAGTTTTCCATGCCCCCTCCTGGGACACCATTTCCAGCTCCCGCACGCCTCCGGAGGGCGTGCTCAGCCCTGTTCCAGGGCACCAGTCTCCAGGCCACTACCTGAGAACTCCCAAATCCATTTCTCTCCCACAACCATTCTCTGGAAGCCCCAGGTGAGGTCAGGTCCCAGCAGTGCTCCAGTCTCTCAGGCCTCCCTGGGAGTCCTGCCCCTCTTCCCACATCCACCCTCCAACAGTCACTCTTATTTCAGACTCAGCTTCTCCACACCTAGCTGGTTCCCCCCTCATTCCACAGGGCCCTGCCTGAGCTTGCCTGTAACTCAGCAGTTGCTCCAGCCCTGGCGGTAGGGCCCTGCAAAGCTGCGGGTATCCACTTATATCCGCGGATCATTTCTGTGGATAGCAGCAGATGCAGATACAAATGCTGTCTCTGCGCAGGGCTCCGACGGTAAGAGCCGAGCAGGCAGCTGTGAGGAACCGCAGCACGGACCCTCCACCTGCCCTGGGTGGAGATCTGGGAGGCAGGGGCTGCTTGGGCCCCCCACCCAGGGCAGGTGGAAGGTCCACCACGTGGTTCCCCACAGCTGCCTGTCTGACTCTTACCGTGGCTGGGCTGCAGCTCCGAACCAGCCCTTTCCCCAGATGGAGCCAGGTCAGGGAGAGCCGCACAGGCAGCAGTGGGGAACCTGGGGTCCCTCCACCCAGGGCCGGATCCAGGCACCAGTCCAGCAAGCAGATGCTTGGGGCGACCAATGGTGAAGGGCGGCACATCCGGCTCTTCGACGGCGGGTTCCTCACTCTCTCTAGGAGCGAAAGACCAGTGGCCGAAGACTGAAGCGGCGGCGGTAGAGCTGCAGATCGTGATCACAGCTTTTTTCTTTTTTCTCTTTTTGCTGCTTGGGGTGGCAAAAACCCTGGTGCCAGCCCTGCCTCCACCTACCCTTGGTGGGGAAACCTGGGAGGCAGGGACAGGGGCTGCTCGGGCCCCCCACCTAGGGCAGGTGGAGGGACCTAGCCTCCCCATAGCTGCCTGTGCGGCTCTCCCCAAGCTGTCTCTGGCCAGGGAGGAGGCTGGCTCAGCTCTGCAGCCCGGCCACAGTAAGAGCTGGGCAGACAGCTGTGGGGAGCTGGGGAGGACCCTCATCCTGCCCTGGGTGGGGGTCCCGAGCAGCCCCTGGGCAGGTCAACCCCCTCCCCCTGGCCAGGCCAGCATGGAGCCCAGCCGAGGAACTGTGGGGACACCTTCACCTGCCTGCAGTGCATGGGAGGCGGGCTGAGAGCAGCTCCTGGCCATGTCCCCCAGGCTCCCCACTAGGCCGAGGACAGGTGGAGGGTCCACAACTCCAGGAGGGCTCCCCACAGCTGCCCACAAGGCTCTCCCTAACTGGACTCCAGCAGGGGGTGCGGTACCTCAGAGCCTCAGCCCGGCCCTGAAGTAGAGCCCTGCAAAGCCGTGGATCGGATGCGGATACACTTTTTGTATCCACACAGGGCTCTACCTGGCAGGTCTTCCCCAGGAATGTTCTTCTCCTCTTGCGCTTCCCAATGGTTCCCAGCAGCCCTCCCCTGCACCTCTCACAGCTGCCTCTTTCCTGATTTCCCCCCATTCGTATGGCCAGGTGTCTTCTCTTCAACTCCAGCTGAGGGGCAGCTGATGAGTCTCAGGTACACTGGACTACCCCCTCCACTCCCCTTAAAGGAGCTGGTCACCCTGGAACAAAGTGAAAACAGGATCTTATAATGGGACATGTCGGACAACCTTAATAAAAGGCAGGGCTGTTATCCCTATGCCTCCCCCCTGCCCTCTCCTTGCTGGAATTCACTCATAGCTGCCTTAGCCCCGCTGTACAATGGGAGCACCTGAGTCTCAGCTGACAAAAGACTCTTCCTTGAACAGAATCTTTGTCCACTGACTGTCAGCCAAAAGCTCCGGGGTCCCTCCCCATGCAGATCTCTCCCCGCTTCCCTGACACACTCTCACTTCGACATGTGGCCTCGCTTGCTTCCGTATCACAGCGTCAAGCCTCTGGGGTGTGATTGTGAAGTTGCGGGGATCCATCCGTCAGCATTGTTGTCAGTTGACCCAGGACAAGTGACCTTCTCCTGGACGCCAAGCTAGCCCCAGTGACATAACCTGAGGTTCTTGCCTCCTAAACGTACCCTGGTTTGCACAGACAACAGCTGTGAGTTTCTCTGCTGGGCTACTCAGTGCCACAAACACTGCAGGGGCCAAGGAGCCATCTACACTTGGTTCCCAGCAGTGCTAGCCCCAGGGGAGTTTCTCTTCTATTAGCAATGGGGAGGTTTTGCAAGTTTTAACTCACCAGTTTGATCCCCTCCGGGTCGGTGACAACCAAACTCCATTGCTGAGATAGTTTGGATCCAGATCTGGTTCACCCAGACCCCTTGGCTAAATGGTCCAGGGATCACCACCTGATGGCCATTCAGAAACTCATGTGAAGTGAGTTTCCTGGGTCTCCATCCAGTGCTTTGTGGACAGGTGACTCAGTCACAAAGGGTAATACCTCCCTCCCTCCAAGGACTGACCCACACCCAGGCTGCATGGCATTCTGTCCCGCTCTGGCGGTGGCTGGGCCACGTATCAAGCTTGTACAGGCTGGGTTGACAGAAGTGTATCTTTCAGCTCAGGTAGTGGCAGCTCACGTGTTTAGAACCAGAGGTCCTAGGTTCAATTCCTACTGCTGTCAATGTACCTGGGATGTGACAGGGCAGAGGCAGTCTGAGTGCTGTTGTCACTCTTTGCTGCTGCTGGTGCCAGCCACACTGTGATAGGCACTTTCCAAACAGAACACCAGCCCTGGCCTCTGCTCAAAAAGGCTACAACTCAGCTGCCATCTTGTCCTTGGAATGGTGAACCCTGGGGCAGGGTGAGCTCCACCAGCTGGAGGTGCAAACTGAGAGTCAGGCGTGTGACCGATCAGGAGCTCCAGCACATCCTCCATCTCTTGGAGTCTATAATCTGCAATCGGATGGCTCTGCAAGCCTTGCTCTAGCTCAGCGACAAGCTCTGGGCTGGATGCAGGAACCCCTGGGGGCCGGGCTCTGGCCTGTGCTATGCAGGTCAGACCGGATGATCAAAGGGTCCCCTCTGGCTTTGAAATCTAGGAATGGGCAGAGAGCATTTGTGTGCTGGGGCCGGGGGAGGACACTTGCCCTGTCCCTGTTCTGGGGAGAAGCTGAAGATCCAGTCTCCAGGGCAGGGCCAGCTCTAGCCATTTCGCCGCCCCAAGCAAGGCGGCATGCCGGGGGGGGGGTGCTCTGCTGCTCGCCGGTCCCGCAACTCCGGTGGACCTCCCACAGGCGTGCCTGCGGATGCTTCACTGGAGCCGCGGGACCAGTGGACCCTCCACAGGGACGCCTGTGGGAGGTCCACCAGATCCACCTGCAGCCCTCCAAGCAACCGGCAGAGCGCTCCCCGCGGCATGCCACCCCAAGCACGCGCTTGGCACGCTGGGGCCTGGAGCCGGCCCTGCTCCAGGGCTATCCCTTTGCAGGCCCAGAGACTGACCACCAGTACGAAATTCACCGCAACAAAGCAATGAAAACCCAGGACGACAAACCCCAATGAATCCAATCCCTTATGGGTGTGCCAGTGCCATAGACTGTCCTGTGACCTCCCTGAGAATCACAGCGTGGGGCTCATGGCAGCCTTGCAAGGTCCTGCCGCAGCCTTTAATGGAGGGCTCTGTCTTTGCAGATCAAAGCAAGGCATGTTGCTTTAAGAGGTCCCCCCTCCCCCAGCTGCATCCCTCTATCAGCTTTGTCCTTCATTCAGCATGCTGTCCTTGCCTCCGAAAACAAGTCAGCATGAGTTGTAAGCCCAGGCTGCCCGGTCCCCACAGCCACCCCCAAGGCCTTCTCCTCTCACTTATGCTACTTTGCGTTCTGCACCCGTGATGGGGGGAATTCCAGGCTGCACTCTGTTCCTTGGCTCTGCCCTCGCCTCCACACACCGCCTTTGCTTGCTCTCTTGACATCTTTCCTCACAGCTCTGCCAGCGCTTCCCCCCTGCTGGGTTGCCCAACCCCCCAGAGGCTGGGTTTCCCGGCAGCTGCAGCTGGTAGATTGTTTGAAGCTCAGGCATCCCCCCTTCCCAGCGGGGAGCACAGCCCTTGCGGCTTTCTGCTTTCTGAGGGACGGGACGCAAGGAGGGCAGCCTAGCTCGGGGGAATGGGGCCCAGCACAGCATTTCTGGGTGGGCAGCATGCTTAGCTCGGCTGAATTACTGTTTATTAGTAGTGCAGCAATCACGCCCAGGAGGCCTCTGTAAGGGATCAGGACCCTGTTGTGTCGTGTGGCTCCCAGTTCCCCCAGACAAAAGGGAGGATCAGGGTAGGGACAGTCAGGCCCTGTTTAGTTTCCTTTTCATGAATGTGCCCCCCAGAACCCAGGGGAGCCCACTTCCCCCCCACTGAAGATCACAGCGGGAGTCACCTTTGACCTGCTCTGCTGAGAAACAACATGCTCAGCCCCTGTGGCTTGCAGCAGCAGCTGGGGAGAGGCGTGGTGAGCAGAGCTGGGAGTGACACTAATGCCCCTTGCCCGGGCTGAAGACTCTGTTTAATTAGCAGGGCTGGCTCCAGGCACCAGCGCAGCCATCTGGTGCTTGGGGTGGCACGTCCGGGTCTTCGGCAGCGGGCCCCTCTGTCCCTCTCGGAGGGAAGGACCGGCCACAGAATTGCCACCGAAGAACGAAGCGGCGCAGTAGAGCAGCTGCCAAAGTGCCGCCAATAGTCACTTTTTTTTTTTCCTCTTCATCACTTGGGGTGGCAAAAAGCGGCCCTGTTAATCAGAATCCAGTAACCAGCACTAATCAGCCCTGAGCTCGTTATGTCACAGCTAGGTGACATCTGGCCAGCTCACTCCCATCAGCTCTGGTGGCTCACGTTCCGACACTCGGCTTTGTCAGCGTCTCTTGTGTGCTGGGTGTTTGCGCCTGGGCACAGCTGTGACTGGTTGTGCATGTACAATGCTGCGGCTACCTGGGAGGAAGAAGAGCAATAGCCAATATGGCACAGCTGAGCCTTACTGGGGGCGGGGAGGTGCCGTTCTTCAGTGGCCAGACCTCCAGCTCTGCAGTCCCCACCTGACAGTATGGCAGGGCTGTATTTTACCCTCTGGGCTAATGGGGGAGGGGCTGTGGGAGTCAGGGAGGGGAGGGACTGATGGGGAGGGGATGTGGTCTAGCGGTTAGAGCAGGGAACGTGGGAGTCAGGGCTGCAGGATTCACTCCCCCTGTGTCGCCTTGGCTAAGTCCCAGACCTTTCCCATGCCTTAGATGGGCCCAGGACAACTCTCAGGGGCGTTACCGGGTGGGGTGAATGTGGAGCGCTTTGAGATCCTTAGAGAGCACTGAGTTGTTATTTCACAGAGCAAGTCTGACCCAAACACCGGATCTGAACGCAGCCCGGGGACATTAGCAGTGTCCAGGTTCTGAGCCAGAGACTGCAGCTCAGGCCCATCCCTACCAATCTTGGCCGAGTAGAAACACCATTCACTGAGTTCAGGGTTTCTGCATATGCTACCACTCACCGGCCCCAGCCCTGCCCAGCAGAAAGAAGAGCCTGGTGTGATGCAGTAGGGGCTGTCTGTGTGGGGAGTGGGAGAGCAGGGGAGGACTTTAGGGGATGGACGATGTCAGGGCCTGTAACCTGAGCTAGGTAAGGGAGGGGAAAGGTCAACACCTTTGCCCGGGAAGGGGACAAAGGAAGGGAGCGGCAGGAGGGAAGCAATTTGAGTTTGGGCTTGGGGCTGTGTAAACAGAATTCAGGGTATCCTAGCTAGGATCCAAGCACCCTGAAAGCCCAGAAGGACTCGGTGGAGGGGTCCTGACTGTGCCTGCAAGCTCTGCTGTAACCTGTGTTCCTGTTGTCTAATAAACCTTCTGTTTTACTGGCTGGCTAAGAGTCACTGTGGATCCCAGGAAGAGGGGTGCAGGGCCGGACTCCCCCACACTCCGTGACACCTGGACTCCATCCTGCTGGGAGCCGAGTGTGGAAAGCAGTCTCCTAGTCCACCCACTGGTAGCTGGCTTTACACTGCTACCTGGAGAGTCTCCTTGACACAGCGTGAACTGTCCGCATGACCCCTGGGTTCTCCATGTAAAACAAATTAGACTGATGAGAGCAGGGGACACTGGAAGGAAAGAGCCCTCCCACCCTACACACTTGTTAAATGTTCACCATTCACCCTCTGGATGTGCTCTCCCCTGGCGTCAGCCCTGGGCTCGGTCGGTAAGAGAGCATCCTCCCCTGCAGAGAAAACCCAGTCCTGCCTCTATGTTTATAGCAATTCTGGGCTCCGTCTGTGCTGATCAGCTGACGGATCCTCTTTCTAAGCATCCTTCATCCCTCCTACGCCTTCCCGGGAAGGCAAATGGAAGCCCGGCCCCTCGAGAAGGGATGAGTGGGTGGAAGCGGGGGAGGCATGGTAAATGTTACCTCGGATGGATGATTGCTGATTGCTGTTGGGAAAGGAGAAAGGAAGCAGGCGAGAGGGTGGGGTGCTTGGCTTCAGCCATCACCTGCACAAGTGCTGAGCGCCCAGAGAGCATCCTGGCCATTCTGTTTGCCCAGCGTATGTCAGCAGAGAGAGTGGCAGCTGTGTTTGCAGAGGTGGCGCAGTGCCAGGGCAGATGTGCAGGCCCCATAACGAGAGAGTGAACAAACGGGCAGTGAAAGTGGGGAGGGGAATGAGCTGCTAGGGCTCCTTGGAGCTGGCAGCATGGTCTGGTGGTTAGAGAAGAGGAACTGGCAGTCAGAAGTCGGGGAGGGAAGTGTTTTCTAGTGGTTCAAGCAGGGCATAGGGGGTGAGGACCCCAGGATCTGTTCCCAGCTCTGTCACTGTGGGCTAGCTCCACAAAGGGATGGAGGCGTCCACCTGCCTCAGCCAAACATTCAAATCCTCGCCCTCCGTTCAGCTCCTGCCTCACCTCTTGGGGCTAATTTCTACAGCACCATCCCTGACCTTCCAGCCGGTGGCGCACACCCAAAGCTGCTCAGAGCCTCACCTGGAGCAGGACCCCCAGGCCATGCGTCCTCCCACCTGTGCTGCCTGACTCTGGGGGTGTTTTTGGAGGCCACCTCCTGAATCTGGCTCCCCACCAGCAGGGCTGCAGGAGGGAGCTGTGCTTAGAGCTGCTCTAGATTCAGGTCTCCTCTCTGCCCGATCTGGAGCAGGGACTTACATCCTGGTTTCCCTCTAACCCCGGGATTATGGGGGGCTGCTGCCGCCTCCTTTTTTATATGTGATTTTGAGCAGGGGCTGACCCGCCTTGGCACTGACTCCAGGAGCAGGTTTGTGACTGAGCATCCCAAGTAGAGATAGGTGCCTAACTCCCATTGGGTCAGGGCTTAGCACCCCACTTCTCCTGGGCATGTCCTCTTGGCTGGCTTAGGCAGCTCTCCACTCAGCGGGCTGCCAGGTTCTCCTCCGTGTTGTACCAGGAGCCTGGGCGCCTGAACGGGGGATTTGACTCCACCGTGTGGCTGGGCACCTATCGTTAGCCGCAGCAACACTCAGCTGCTCAGCCTGTGTCCCCACTGTGGCCTTGGACAAATCACTTCACCTCCCTGAGTGTCAGCATCCCCCACAGCAGAGAGATCCCACCGGGGTGGTGAGGCTAGATTCCGGCAGGGGCTGTGAGAGCCGAGGGAGGGAGGGCAGAGCTGAGTCTGCAGGGCTGTCTTGCCAGCATGGCCTGTGTCTTTAAAGGGTTCATCCATTCTCCAAGGGTGGAAACAAGTGCCCGCCAATCACCCACCAGCTCCTCTCTGGGCAGCCGGGTGACGCTGTGGTGACAGGGTGTGAGGAGTGCAGATCCGGGGCGGGCAGGAGGTGTGCCAGCATTGACCAACCTCCAGCCCCGTCCTCCCCCTGGGCCAGGCAGTCTTGAGCAGTCTTGGCCAGCAGTACAGCATGTACTAACCAGCCCCTGCATGGGTCACTGGGCTGAGCCAGTGCCTGTGCTCTGCAGGGAAAGCTCTGGAGCCTGGACAGTTCTGAACAGCTTCTGTCATGGAGTCCCTGGGCGATGCTCTGGGACTGCTCCCCACAAAGCCAGTCAGGACTTTGGGGAGCCACCTCTCCCTTGGAGCAGACTGTCTTTAGGGGAAGAAGCTCACACGTCTTCACCTCCTGGGTCTCTCCTTGGGCATTCAGCATCCTCTGCCCCTCCGTGCGCTTCCCACAGCAAGCCCGCCCCAGCAGGGTCCTGGGGAAGCCACAGGGTTCTGCACCCCCACTTTGCAGTCAGACATGACTCTCAGCCAGCCAGTAAAACAGAGGTTTACTCGATGACAGGAACACGGTCTAAAACAGAGCTTGTAGGTATAGAGAACTGGACCCCTCGGCCGGGTCTATTCTGGGGGGCAGTGAGCCAGACCCCCATGTCTGCACTTCACTCCTTGTCCCCAGCCGGCTCCAGACTCCCAAACCCCCTCCAGCATTTCCTCCTCTGCTCAGTTCTTTTCCCGGGCCAGGAGGTCACCTGACCTCTTTGTCTCTAACACCTTCAGTTGGCACCTTTGCAGAGGAGGGGTCCAGGCAATCAGTTGCTAGGAGACAGAGTGCCAGGCATTTAGGTGCACTGGCCCCTTGCTCTGCAGCAATCACACACCTTTATTTCACCACCTAGATACTTAAGAACTGCCATGGGGACACTGAGGCACCAACACAGTATTCAGAGAAAACATTAAGAACATTTCCAGTTTGCCACATCTTCTAGCTCTGATACAGCACTTTTCATCATAGATCTCAGAGTCCTTCACAGGAGGGTCGGTACCATTTCCCCGTTTTATAGGTGGGGAAACTGAGGCATGGAGCGGAGAAGCCACTTGTCACCAGCAGGCCAGAGTCAGGAATAGATGGCAGGACTTTCACCTCCCAATCCACTAGGTCACACCATCTTCCAGTGAATTCAATGTACAGTCACCCCAGCAGCATTCAGTACTCCCGCTAGCCAGCGGCCTTCAGTACCCAGTGCTAACAATTAACCTCAGTCAGCAGACAATCAAAATGGAAAATCCTCTCATCCGCATCATCCTTCCCAAAGATGGTAGGAGGCTGCTGGGTGACCTTGGGCAAGACACTGCCCTTCTCTCTCTACCTCAATTTCCCCATCTCTAATGTGGAGGTGATGCTAGTGCCTGGCTTTGAGCTCTCCAGCTGAAAAATGCTATCTGAGAGCGAGGTGCTATTAACGAATCATGCTGGGAGAGCATCAGAGTGGGGCTGTTTTACCCCAAGGGCTGGGGAGCAAGTTCCAGACTTTTGGTGGTGCCATGGGAGATGCACACCCACTTCCCTAGACAGCGTGGTCGCTCCAGTTGCTGCCTGTAGCCACCACAGCAGAACTGCCAAGAGCCAGATTCCAGAGCCTTCTGCAGCCCCGAAAATGAGACCTCAGGCTCTGCGGCCAAGCAACGGCTACGCTCAGATCTGCCTGTTATGTGGAGAGACGCCCGCTGTTTCCAGCAGCCCTGATCTGTCTCCAGGACGGCTTAAAGAAGCCAGAGCTGCAAAGTGTTCTTATCTCAGCAGCAACATCTGCCAGTGGGCCTGGATGTTGGTTTTTAACCCTGGAGTTAGTAACAGCCACTCTCTGATCTCCAGCTCTAAGGTCTAGGGACTCACAAACACACTGGACACAACACACCTTCAGAGAAGGGCGAAATTGTGCAGGAAAGAGCAGCCTTGCCCACTGGCATGGTCACATCTTACACGGAAGGGGCCGATGGGGCTCCAGAGCAGGCGAATCAGTCACATAGCAAGATCTCCTGTTGGTGTCAATCCCTGAGCCCACACTGACTTCAGGGCAAGGAGTGCAGCAAGACCAGCAATGTCAGGAGGTCTTGCTGTGCTGCACCATGCACCTTCTGCGATCTCTTTCAGCTTCTCGGTGTGCAGGTTACACTTTTACACCCCCCACCACACTGCTGAGTGGGTGTAAGTAGCTCTGGGGGATCTAGACTAGCTTAAGGTCATCACTAATTTTGACCTTTGTTTTCCCTATTTTTCGCCAGAGCAGTACCAGAAACTGCCTGGGAATCACACGACTGAAAAGTAAGTTATCAAATCAAACAGCGTTAATGGCAGTGAGCCTGGGAGCAGGATATGGGCCCCTCCCCCCTGCACAGAGATACATAGGCACCTAAGTGTCAGCTTTAAGCATCTGAGCCTCAGTTTTAACTCCACTGTGCTCCACAAAACTCCCTCTGAACCTTGCAGGTGCCTAAACTCACATGTGCATGGCTGGCTCTCGCTAGGTGTCCGGATGCCTGTCTCCCACCTAAGGCCCAGGGCGAGCCAGACACTGGGGAAGATGGGCCTTCCACCACCTAACGCAGATCCCCGTGGAGTAGGCAGCATCAGGACAAGCCGCAGAGCAGGGCTCAGGCAGTATCTTGAAGGTGGAGGTGCCACCCCCAACCCTTATAACTTTTAACTCAGTGGTTAGAGCCAATTTGGACAGTGGTTTCCTGTCTCTCAGGGTATGTCTACACTATGGGATTATTCCGATTTTACATAAACTGGTTTTGTAAAACAGATAGTATAAAGTCGAGTGCACATGGCCACACTAAGCACATTATTTCTGCAGTGTGCCTCCATGTACCAAGGCTAACGTTGATTTCTGGAGCGTTGCACTGTGGGTAGCTATCAAGTAGCTATCCCATACTCCCCGCAGTCTCCCCCACCACTTAGAATTCTGGGTTGAAATCCCAGTGCATGATGGTGCAAAAACAGTGTCGCGGGTGATTCTGGGTAAATATCATCACTCAATCCTTCCTCCGTAAAAGCAATGGCAGACAATCATTTCACGCCCTTTTTCCCCTGGATTGCCCTGGCAGACGCCATAGCATGGCAACCATGGAGCCTGTTTTGCCTTTTGTCACTGTCACGGTATGTGTACTGGATGCTGCTGACAGAGGTGGTACTGCAGTGCTACACAGCAGCATTCATTTGCCTTTGCAAGGTAGCAGAGATAGTTACCATCCCTATTGCACCATCTGCCATTGTAAATTGGTGATGAGATGATGGTTATTAATCATTTTGTACCATCTGCAATTGGAAATTGGCAATGACGGTTATCAGTCCTTTTGTACTGTCTGCTGCTGTCATGGGTGCTCCTGGATAGCCTTGCTGAGGTTGGCTGGGAGTGCATGGACAAAAATGGGAATGACTCCACGGGTCATTCCCTTCTTTATGTTTTGTCTAAAAATAGAGTCAGTCCTGCCTAGAATATGGGGCAAGTCTACTAGAGAGCCAGAGATCTCGCAGAAATGATGAGCTGCATGCCATTCCAGGAGGTGCCCCTGCAACAACCCCACCCGTTGCTTCCCTTCTCCACCAACCCTCCTGGGCTACTTTTGCAATGTGCCCCCATTTGTGTGATGAAGTAATAAAGAATGCAGGAATAAGAAACACTGACTTTTTAGGGAGATAAAATGAGGGGGAGGCAGCCTCCAGCTGCTATGATAGTCCAGGTAGGACATTAAAGGGTGAGGAGCCCAGCCTCCCGCTGCTATGATAGTCCAGGGAGTACAGAATCTTTTCTTTAGACACGAAAGGGGGGTGGGGGAGCTGACGGAGCTCAGGCTCCAGCTGCTATGATGAGGACGGTTACCAAGCATTTTGTACCGTCTGCCAGGAATGACAGGGAGTCATTTCCATTTTTACCCAGGCGCCCCGGCTGACCTCACCGAGGCCAGCCAGGAGCACTCACAGGATGATGACCGCTTTCCACCATTTTGTACCATCTGCCATTGGGGAGGGGAGGAGATGCTGCTGTTCAGCACCGCAGCCCTGCGTCTACCAGCAGCATGCAGTAGACATATGGTGACATTGAAAAATGGCCAGAAACTATTTTTTTCCCTTTTCTTTCACGGGGGTTAAATTGATGAGATATACCCTGAAACACCCCAGACAATGTGTTTGACCGTTCAGGCATTGGGAGCTCAGCCAAGACTGCAAATGCTTTTCGGAGACTGCGGGGACTGTGGGATAGCTGGAGTTCTCAGTCCCTCCTCCCTCCCTCCGTGAGCGTCCATTTGATTCTTTGGCTTTCCATTACGCTTGTCTCACAGCACTGTGCTGAGTCCCTGCTGTGGACTCTGTATCATAGCCTGGAGATTTTTTCAAATGCTTTGGCATTTCATCTTCTGTCATGGAGCTCTGATAGAACAGATTTGTTTCCCCATACAGCGATCAGATCCAGTACCTCTCATACGGTCCATGCTGGAGCTCTTTTTGGATTTGGGACTGCATGGCCATCCGTGCTGATCAGAGCTCCATGCTGGGCAAACAGGAAATGAAATTCAAAAGTTGGCGGGGCTTTTCCTGTCTACCTGGCCAGTGCATCCGAGTTCAGATTGTTTTCCAGAGCAGTCACAATGGTGCATTGTGGGATACGGCCCGGAGGGCAATACTGTCGATTTGCGGCCACACTAACCCTAATCCAACATGGTAATACCGATTTCAACACTACGCCTCTCGTCGAGGAATACAGAAATCGGTTTAAAGAGCACTTTATATCGATATAAAGGGCCTCGTTGTGTGGACGGGTGCAGGGTTAAATTGGTTTAACGCTGCTAAATTTGGTTTAAACGCATAGTGTAGACCAGGCCTCAGTGAGCTGTGGGATCTTCTGGTGTAGGGTCCCTCAGTTTCTCCTGTTGAAGCCGTTCCCCTGGGGATAACATGAAAGAGCCCTTGGAACAGGTGGACTAGCCCCGGGTCTCCCCTAACCACCATGCTACAGAGTCATTCCAACTCGTCTCTTCTCTGGCCCAATGCGTAGTTACATAGCTAGCCACAGTGGAACAGTCAGCAGGCCAGACAGAGCGCCGTAGGCACTGGCTCCGTGGGTGCTCTGGGTCTGGTGCACCCATGGAAAAAATATAGTGGGTGCTCAGAACCCACTGGCAGCCCCTCTCCCTTAGCTGTGATCAGCTGTTCAGCAGTGTACAGGAGGCACAGGGAAAGGGGTGGAGCCTGGGGCACAGCCGGGAAATCACAAAGTCAGTCCCTCTGCAGAGCACACCTGAGAATGGCTCATCCCAGTGGGTAGAGCAGCCACCTGAGAAAAGGGAAACCCAGGATCCAGCCTCCCTGAGTTAATCCACAATCATTATTTAGCCAGTGGAACAGGAGAGATTGAAGGAGCCCTACCTCTGAATATCCCATAGCCCAGTGGCTAGCACACCTGTCCCTAGAGGTAGGAGGTGCTAATCCTTTCTCTCCCCCTAGCAGCATAGGGACTTGAATCTGGGTCGTCAGCCTTCCAGCTGAGTGTTCTAACCATGGGACTAAGAGTTAGAAGGTAGATAGCAGCAGTGGCTCCTCTGGTCATTTTGTGTGGAGCGAGGCAGGCACCTAACTCACTGCAGGAAGAAATGACGTAGGTGCCTGGAGCAGCCTGAGCCAGGGTGGCAGGTTCCCCTTTGTAGATTGCTTAAGCAGAGCTAGGTGCCGTCCTGCAGCCCGGCCATAGGCACCTATCTCCTAGAGAGGGGCGGGGCTCTTCTTGGTAGAGCCCTGTGTGGACACAAACATGTACCCGCAGATGTAGGTATCCGTGGATATAAATCGGTATCCGCAGAACCGCTCGACTCTCCTGGGAACGGGAGTGGCAAAAGGAACAGAACATGGGGCTGCTGCTCCCAGGAGCCAGCGTCCTGTGCCAGCAGCTCCTCTGGTGTGGCTGTACCGCCCCCAGCCCTGCCCCTGTCCCTGTCCCTGTCCCTTCCACGCAGTGTCTGCATCTCCTGTCTGGGGACGTGCACGCTGCTTGAACACAAGAGTGCTGGTCAGCCTGCAGCTCCACTGCCCGCCCCAGTGGATGGGGTTGGGACAGCCACACCGGAGGAGCTGCCAGCATGGGGCTGGGAGCAGCAGCCCCCTGTTCCACTCCTTTTGCCATTGCAGTTCCCAGGAGAGTCCTGCGGTTCTACGGATACCGATTTATATCCACAGATATCCGCATTCGTGGGTATAAATTTGTATCCAAGCAGCGCTCTACTTCTCAGTATCACCCACTCGTTTCCTAAAGCAGCTCCCTGCCCTGTGGGTTCCATTACAAGCGCCTAGCTCTCCCAGTCATTGCTTTGGAGCCTGGGCACCTGACTCAAGGTCTGTGGATCACAGTGCTGTTCTGGTGAACTTCTAGGTGCCTAAAAGTTAGATGTTGTGACCAGTGCTGAATTTGGAATGAAAGAGGTGCTAGGGCTCAAGAAATTCTTTTAAATTCATAACTGATGCAGCAAGGCCAGAGGTGCCGGGGCTCTGAACTGCCAACCCCAGAGGTGCTGGGGCCTCAACCCTGGCACAAATTAAGTTCAGGTTGTGACACTTCTGGGAAGGTCTTGCTGCAACCCATCTCTGTTAAAAACCTCTGGCTAATGCTCATGAGGTCTCCTCTATTTCATGAAAGAACTTCTGGTCTATGGTGATCAGGTTGCTGGCACCTCTTTGATCTGTCCTCTCCTTCCAGCCTGGGAGCTTTGCAGCTAGGCTTGCCAATCTGGCTGGAGTTGTTGCTCCAATGGAGACTTAACCTCTGCCTACAAGGAACCCACTAGTGCTGCTTTAGTTCCTTTTGTGAAACCTGCAGGTCTTGTTTTAAATTCTTTTGTGTCATCTCCAGCTCCTGTTTCAAGTCTGATGTGAAATCCCATTGGCCATTTCTCATTTCTGCAAGCACCTCCATTAGGTGTTCCTCCTGGGCTCAACAGAACAACCAGCTCACAACCTCTGTCCTTGGAAACTGGGTCCTGCTCCTCACCTCAGCATGGCCCCTTTTTGATCTCAGTGGCTCATCAAAGTTTGGGTCCTGAGGATGTGCCAGCTAGAAGCAGCAATTGATGGAGTCTGGTACTGACCTTGCTGGAATCTGGTTTATTTACAAGGAATGGACTACAGCCGGTGTCTCTGAATACAGAAGAAACCAAGAACCAAAGGAGCTACCACCAGAGCCCAAAAGCTCTCTCTGGCTTTTTCCAGGGTCACGCTGTGCTGATGGGCTCCTGCTGGGCTGTCGTACCTCCAGGGACGGTTCCAGGGGTTTTGCCACCCCAAGCAGCCAAAAAAAAAAAGAGCAGCGATGGCGATCTGCAGCAATTCAGCGGAAGGTCCTTTGCTTCGAGTGGGAGTGAGGGACCCTCCACCGAATTGCTGCCAAATACCTGAAAGTGCCACCCCACCCCGGAGTTGCCGCCCCAAGCACCTGCTTAATAAGCTGGTGCCTGGAGCTGGCCCTGCCTCCCTCTCTCTCCCTGACTGGGTCTTATTTGGACCCGCATCATATCAACGGTTTGATCTCGAGCTCTGCACAAAACAAATGAAAAACCCCAAAATAAAAACAAAAAACACCTAGAAACTTGTTGAAAAAATGGCTATTTTTTTTTTGCCTGGGTTTCTCCTGGTTCCACAACCCAAATGACACCCAAATTGAGTTCCTTACCCTTCCCTGCACCCTTCCGAGGCACACCAAATTTCAAAGGAAATCTACTAAGTACGTTGATTTCAGAGGTCAGAAGAGGATGAACTTTAACTAGAAGTTGCGATGCTGCCACACTACTATAAAATACACACTCTAGTAAGTTCAAACAGGAATGATTTCAGGGCAGTTCTCCGGCCTGCGCACCTCAGGAGGTAATGCTAGATGATCACAATGTTCCCTTCTGACTCCAAAGACACCATCTGACTAGGAGTGGCAGTTTGAAAGTGATCTGTAGCTCATGAAAGCTCATGCTGAAATAGATTTGTTAGTCTCTAAGGTGCCACAAGTACTCTTGTTCTTTTTGCGGATGCAGACTAACACAGCTGCTACTCTGAAACCAGTTTGAAACCTGAGGAAGAGTTTTTTGAAAGCTTGTCTCTTCCACGAGCAGAAGTTGGTCCAATAGAAGATAACACCTCACCCACTTTGTCTCACTAGGAAAACCAAATAAGTTACAGATCCCAAAAATTGGAACAAGGAAATCAAATGTAAGGGTTGGCCTCTGAGAACAGGTCATGTCTACACTTCAGAACGCAAGGAGTAGTTTGAGGTTTGGAAGCAAGCCAAGGGTTATGGCAGGTTCAACTCAAAAGAGAAAGGGCAAAACTTTGCACCTTCAGCTCTGCAACGTATGCAAGTGACTCTCCATTAGGATTACTTCAGCCCTTGCACTGTACCAAAGCATCATGTTCCTGATCTCTGAGGATTTGGATTAACAAGTGCTGGCGATCTGCTGATTTGGGAGGAAAATGGCCAGGGATGCAACCTCATGCTCTGGCTGTCCCTAACCTGTGGTTGCCAGAAGCTGGGAATGGGTGACAGGGGATGGATCACTCGCAGTTGCTGTGTTCTGTTCATTCCCTCTGAAGCACCTGGCACTAGGTCCCTGCAGGAAGACTAGATGAACCCTGACCCAATATGTCCATTCTTACGTTAACTCAACATACTGAATATTCACATTGCATAGCACATAGGGGCTGAATCACAAATCAGGGCCTTCTCATGCCAGGCTCTGTTCACACGTATAACAAAGAGATGGCCTCTGCCCCAAAGAGCTAACAGATAAGGCCATCTTTATGAGTTAATGGTCTGAATTCAGCCAAGCTTCATGGAACCTGCAGGAGCAGGTGGGAGGTGGGGCATGCAGCTCTGACCAGGACTGCTCCCTGCTCAACTGCTCCAAGAGGATGAAAAATGACAGTGCACTCATCCAATGAAACTCAAGCACTCTGTCATGAGAACAAACGCCCATTGGCTGATCCTGATGGGCATGTGGCTGATTAAACCTTCTGTGATTCCTCACCGTCAGCAGGCTCCACCCCATATCAGAGGATGAAATTGAGAGGGACGGTCCTGCTCCCAGGTGAACAATCCCTGATTAGGGGAAGAACTGCCTAGTCCTCACACTAGATGGGCCCCAGAATGAACCATTTCTACAAAGCTCTAGGCATCAGGCCCAGCTCTTCAAGGTGTCAGTGTAGCCCTGCTCACAGGCAGTGTGCTCAGCTCGCAGTGTGGACAGGGAGCTTGAACTGTGCTCAGCTGGCCAGGGCGGCGCTGGCTGCAGAAGAGCTGCGGGTCTGTCTCCGCCACAGCACCGGCCGTTGCAGCAGGACAGGGCCTCGCTGTCTCTGTAGGGATTGAGCGGCAGCAGTGCAAAGCAAAAGGAGACTGTGTGGCTTGTTGTGACTCAGTCTAACCTCATCTCCTGCTGCCTGGGATCCCTGACTAGCCTGCACTGAACGGGGTTGTCCCAGGAGCTCTACTCACCACTGGAGCAGGGGATTAGCTCTGCCAGGTGTGCGCTCCATTTCTCTCTCTCTCCCTTCATGGCTTGGCCCACCAGCCAGCTCACTGTACTTTTCCCCTTCTGGGGTGTTATTATAGTATAATTTCCAATTTTGGACCTTAGCGTTCAAAATATGGGTACTAGCATGAATTCCCCTAAGCTTAATTACCAGCTTAGATCTGATAGGCTGCCACCAATCAGGACTTAGAGTAGAGCGCCTTATAGACTCTGGTCTCCCCCAAAAACCTTCCCTGGGGGTCCCAAGACCCAAATTCCTTGAGTCTCACAACAAAGGGAAATAAACCATTCCCTTTCCCCCTCCCTTCTCCCTCCCAGCTCCTTCCCGCCCTGGGAACACTAGGAGATCGCCTGATTCAACTTCTTGAATCACCCACCAAGAGGAGTGTTACCTTTCCCCTCCCTTCTTCCCCTTCACCCAGAGGCCATACAGATTCAAGCTGCGTGAATCTAACACAAAGAGAAAAGTTATCCTTACCTTCTCCCCACCAATTTCCTGGTGAGTACAGACACAATTTCCTTGAACGTTAACTAGGAGAAAAAAATCAAACAGGTCTTAAAAAGCAAAACTTTTAATAAAAAAAGAAAGAAAAAGTAAAAGGTTTATTTCTGCACTTTAGATGGTAAAAAGTTACAGGGTCTTTCAACTTATAAACAATAGAAAGAAACTTTCTCCAGCAGAAACACAATGTAAGCTACTTCCAGCAAGTACACATATGTAAATGAAAAAAAAACAAATTAAAAGACTATGACCGCCTTTTCTTACTTACAATTCTGAATAGATAAGAGACTGTAGCAGGGAGATTGGCAGAAACCTGGTTGCACCTCTAGTCCCATCCAGGACCCAGAGAGAACAAAGCCAAACCCCAAACCCACAAACAAAGGCTTCCCTCCCATGAGATTTAAAAGTATCTTGTCTTCTGATTGGTCCTTTGGTCAGGTGTTTGGGGTCCCTGTTTGTTAACCCTTTACAGGTAAGAAAGACATTAACCCTTAACTATCTGTTTATGACAGGTGTCTATACCAAAGTCTCTCCAGACCAGCTGTCTCAGGCAATTTTGCAATTCACTGCCCCTCAATAGTGCCACTTCCCTAGTAGCTGGTAGGGGAAGCCGGGCCTTCCCTCATCTCCAGGTTCCAGCCCAGGGACCCTACAACCAGTGGCCAAGGTCTGCACTGTCCCACACCTTGCTGCTGTTTCCATGGACTGCTTCCTACGCTGCCTCTATTGGGCTGCTTCTCCACCCTCTCCGGGTACACTCTTCTCTCCAGCCCAGCTCCCTTCTCTCCAGAGCCTCAGAGACAGGGACTGCAGCCCCCTTCTGCCCTCAGCTACCCGGTGTTACATCAGCCAGCCTGTGTCTGTCCTGGTCAGTGTCATCCTGAATTAGTCTTCATGCTTCCTGGCTCCTCCAGATGCAGCCTAGGGGGTTAGTTGGCCCACCTGGCCACCTTAACAGGGGCAGGTGTGGAGTGAACACAGACAAACGGCCGTTTTGTGAAGTTGTTGAAGCTTAGAGGGGCAGAACATAGATGGACACACATTTCCCCCCACAAACACGGGCACCACGCACACAGCTATACCTTCTCCCACACACAGACAGGCCGACAGACACGCACCCAAACTCCCACACAAGGACAAACCCACTTACAGGCAGAGCTAGGCCCTGCTCCCCTCAGAGAGGCTCTGGTAGAAGGGACCCCTGGGATCTTAGGCCAGAGAATGGCCCTGAAAGAATCCCCAGAGCAGAGCTTTGAGAAAAACAGCCAGTCTGGATTGAATAATTTTCCAGGGATGGAAACCACTGGATCTTGTTAAGCCTTTGTCTGCCAGACTGTCCAGGACAGAGGGGCTAACTCAGTCCTGGTGCACCCAGGGAGCCAGCCTGTAACTAGATTTAGAGATTTAACTGGGTGAGTGACCTTTTGGAGCCACCCAGATCCTTGGGGGCACAGCGGGTGGCAGACAGGGTCCCACTCCAGGGCTCTACGTACATATCCTCTTGTAGTCTCTAGGGCTCAGACACCTCTGATCCCCAATGGGAAAGGAAAGTGGTGGTGGTCAACGGGAAGACATTCCTGGGCCAGAGAGAACTCTTGTCAGACTGTGTGTGGTGCAAGCCCATTAAATGGTGAGGGGATGAGTCACTTGGGTGAAGGTCTCAAATATGAAGCCATTTACCCTGCTTATCGCTCGGATCCCTGCACAGACACAGAGTGGATCAGGGTGGTTAGTAGCCGGGGTCCTCCAAGATACTAGCACTGATGTCCTTTTGGGAAATGACTGTATCTCTCTGAGTAATGGCCCAGGATTTGAATCCATGGAGCCTGCAGGCCGAGGATAGAGGGCATATCAGAAAACGTGCAAATGGCCAGGCTGGCAGGGAGGGGGCGGGATTTTTCCCCTGGCTGGTAACCTAAAAGAAGAGCTGCTATGCTCAAGACACCTGACCCTCCAGAGCCCGAAATATGCTGAATTGGGATCATATGCTGAAGGGATAGGGTGACCATATGTCCTGTTTTGGCTGGGACAGTCCCTTTTTTAAGCCCTGTCCCAGCCGTCCTGACTTTTTTGACAAAAAGTGAGTGTCATGAACTCCCAGGTTGTGCCCATTCTTGGCCCTGTATGGTCCCTGGGAGGAACCTCCTTCAGTGAGATAGCCCTTTTCAGGGGTCTACTCTCTCTCGGGGGTTAAGCCCCTCCACCACCTGGAACTGCACCTCTCTGAGCCTTCCACACCTGTCTGTTGCTGTGGGCCTCCTCAAAAAGTCCACTCACTCTGGACTAGGGTGACCAGATGTCCCAATTTTATAGGGACAGTTCTGATTTTGGGGTCTTTTTCTTATATAGGCTCCTATTACCTCCCACCCCCTGTCCTGATTTTTCACACTTGGTGTCTGGTCACCATATTCTGGACCTCTGGGGCCTCAATTCCCAGATGGAATAATGTAACCCTATTCTCTAGACCAGAGTGACTCTCAGCCAGCATAAAACAGGAGGGTTTATTGAGCATCTGAACACAGAATAGGAAACTCCCAGAGCCCTCAGGCCTGGCCTCCCTCACAACAGCACATCTAGATCTGTCCCACATTTAGGTGGGCTCTGCCTGCTCTCTCTCTCCAGTCCCAAGCCACCCTGCTTCCCCACTGGGCATCTAATATCACCAAGTACCGCCTCTGTCCATTGTCTTCTATCCAGCTAAACAGGGTTGCCTGGGTCTCCTCTCATCTCTTCTGTCCTCTGGTCCCCTCTGGCTGGAACTGGCTGGTTAGGTCACCAGGGTCCTCTCATCACAGCCCATTGTCCTCTCACTGGCCAGAACTGGCTGTGACTCCTGAGCTGGGCCTCCCAGTCACCAGGTAACCGGGTCATCAGTTGCTGGGGTATCCATTCTCCAGGCCATTGGCTGGGGTCCCAAGTTCCATTGCTGGTCCTGTGTAACAACGAACTCCCTCTCCCATCACCTCGTTAAACCAGTAACACCCAAGGAAACTGAGTCCCACCCCGTCTGCATGTAAACCATTGAAAAAAACAAGGAAAAACCAAGAAAACCCCCACTGCATCACATCTGTCTCCCCTTCAAGTCTGAACTGAGTGGGGTCACTTAGCCAGTGACCTGGGGAGGTTCAGGGCCCCCGCCTCGTGATAAAGCATTGGCTATAACACTGGCACTCCCCCTCACATGGACCACCTCCATGTCATAACCCTGGAGGAGAAGGCTCCATCTCAGCAGCTTGGCATTAGCCCCTTTCATTTGATGTAGTCACGTCAGGGGTGAATGGTCAGTGAACACGGTGAAGTGCCACCCAAATAGATACGGCTGCAGTTTTTTAAGGGCCCACACCATGGCCAGGCATTCCTTCTCTATGGCCACATAATGCTGCGCCCGGGGCAGCAGCTTCTTGCTCAAGTACACGATGGGGTGTCTCTCCCCCTTAGTATCAGTTTACATCAGCACTGCACCCAGCCCTGTGTCTGAGGTGTCAGTGAACACCAGGAAGGCTTTGTTAAAATCCGGGTTTACCAGCACTGGGCCTTGGATAAGTGCCCCCTTCAGCGAACAGAGAGCCCTCTGGCACTGCTCGGTCCAGACCACCTTGTCTGGTTTTCCCTTTCTATACAGCTCCATGAGGGAGTTGCCAGGGAACTAAAGTGGGGCACAAACCTCCGGTAGTATCCCACCATCCCAATGAAAGCCTGGACCTGCTTCTTAGTCTGGAGAGCAAGCCAGTCCTTGACTGCCTCTACTTTGGCCATGTCATAAACAGATAAGTAAGAGTTAATAGAACAGAAGTACTTCATATCTCTTTTGCCTGTAAAGGGTTAACAAAATCAGTGAGCCTGGCTGTCACCTGACCAGAGGACCAATCAGGGGACAGGATACTTTCAAATCTTGAGGGAAGGAAGTTTTTGTGTGTGCTGTTAGAATTTGGTGGTTGTTCTCTCTGGGTTCTGAGAGTGACCAGACGTGCAACCAGGTTTCTCTCCAATCTCTCTGATACAGGCTCTTATATGTCCAGAATAGTGAGTACTAGGTAGATAAGGCGAGTTAGGCTTATGTTTGTTTTCTTTATTTGCAAATGTGTATTTGGTTGGAAGGAGTTCAAATTTGTATTTTGCTGAAAGGATTTTAATTTGTACTTGTATACTTAGGCTGGGAGGGTATTCCCAGTGTCTATAGCTGAAAGACCCTGTACCTATTCCATCTTAAATTTACAAAGATAATTTTTACTGTTTTTTCTTTCTTTAATTAAAAGCTTTTCTTGTTTAAGAACCTGATTGTTTTTTTATTCTGGTGAGACCCCAGGGGACTGGGTCTGGATTCACCAGGGAATTGGTGGGGAGAAAGGAGGGAAGGGGGAGAGAAAAGTTAATTTTCTCTCTGTGTTAGGATTACTTTCTCTCTCAGGGAGAGTCTGGGAGGGGGAGAGAGAAGGAGGGGGGGAAGGTGAATTTTCCTCTCTGTTTTAAGATTCAAGGAGTTTGAATCACAGTGATCTTCCAGGGTAACCCAGGGAGGGGAAGCCTGGGAGAGGCAACGGTGAGTGAAAGGGTTTACTTTCCTTGTGTTAAGATCCAGAGGGTCTGGGTCTTGGGGGTCCCCGGGCCAGGTTTTGGGGGGACCAGAGTGTACCAGGCACTGAAATTCCTGGTTGGTGGCAGCACTACAAGTACTAAGCTGGTAATTGAGCTTAGAGGAATTCATGCTGGTACCCCATCTTTTGGCTGCTAAGGTTCAGAGTGGGGAATTATACCATGACAGGCCGGCTCTGGCTTCAGGTGGCCGCTTCCCACCTTGTGGCCCGGGTATGACACCTCTGCCATTCCCACCTTGCACTTTCCAGCCTTTATGGTCCATCCTGCATCCTGGAGGCGACCCAGCACCCTCTTCATCTGGGACACATGTTCTTCCCAGGTCTGGCTAAAGACACAGATATCGTTAATATACGCTAGAGCAAAATCCTCCATCCCCCTTAGTAACTGGCCCACCAGGTGCTGGAAGATGGCAGGTGCCCCCTTGAGGCCAGGGGTGGCAGGTTATATGGGCTCAAGGTGCTCAAGCACCAGGAATATTCAAGGCTGAGGGCTGTGCTCCACCAATATTTGGTGGTCAGTTTGGAGTATCATTGTGTTTAGCACAATACTTGATTATTTTACACCCTTTAAAGTATACAGGTGTTACAAAGTGGGAATGTTCTTAATATTTTCTCTGAATACTGTGTGGGTGCCTCAGTTTCCCCTATGCATTTCTCAAGGATCTAGATGGGATAAGGGTGTGTGATTGTTGTAGAGCCCTAGAGTGCCAGTGTGATGCTGTCTGCACAGAGAATGGCCGAAACCCTGTCTCCGGGCAACTGATGGCCTGGGCCGCTCTCCTGCAAGGTGCCAACTGAAGGTGTTGGAGAACAAAGAGATCAGATGGCCTCCTAATGCCTGGAAAAGAGACAAAGGCCAGAGAAAGGAGTGTCAGTGCCTGTGCGGACTTCCGGGAAGCACATGGTGTGGAAGGGGATGCTGGGATGCTTTGTAACTACTCCATACAAAGCCAGTTAGGACTCTGAGCCTCCTCTCTCTGAGCATACTGTCTCCAGGGCAAGAAGCTTACACCTTCCTGGGTCTGACCTCAGAGCATTCAGCTTGCCCTTCCAGACCGTGTGCTTTCCGCAGTGAGTGTGCCCAGGCAGGTCCTGGGGCAACCACACGTCCCTGCACCCCAACTCTGCAGTCAAACATGACTCTCAGCCAGCTGGTAAAACAGAAGGTTTATTAGACAACAGGATCACAGTCTAAAACAGAGCTTGTAGGTACAGAAAACAGGACCTCTCAGTCAGTTCCATCTTGGAGGGTGGGGAACCTAGACCCAAGTTCTGGGCCTCTCCCCATTTCCTCAGCCAGCTCCAAACTGACACTCCCTCCTCTAGCCTTTGTGTCTCTTCTGGACAAGGAGGCCACCTGATCTCTTTGTCCCCAACACCTTCAGTTGGCACCTTGCAGAGGAATTCCATTAAGAATTAAGAAAACATTAAGAACATTCCCACTTTGTCACAACAGGTGCAACAAAGTATAATACCGAATTTGAAGCAAGCAAGTGCTGCTTCTGACTTTCCACTTTTAATTGACCCTTGTAATCTTGTGGTGCCGACGCGTTGTGGCTTCATTTTATATCAGCTTACAGGGTGGAAGCGGGGGGGGGGACCACGATTTTGGGCACCACCAAAAATTATACAAACCTGCCGCCTATGCTTGAGGCTGAAAGGCAGGACCAGAAACTCGAAAAGCCCTATTGGGGTGGTGAAGGCAGACTTCGCCCTGGCCTCTGCGTCCAAAGGCATCTGCCAGTAGCCTTTTGTAAGATCCATGGTAGTGAGGTACCAGGCACGCCCAGCTTATCTAGGATCTCATCGGTCCTAGGCATGAGGTAGTCATCGGACACGGTGATGGCACTGAGCTTCCGATAGTCCACACAGAACTGGATCAACCTGTCCTTCTTGGGGACCAGCACCATGGGTGAGTCCCAGGGGTTGGAGGACAGCTGGATCACCCCTAAAGCCAGCATGTCTCTGACCTCTTTCTCCAGGTTCTGGGGTGTTTTCCCAGTGACCCTGAATGGGGAACACCTGATGGGAGGGTTGGCTCCCGTCTCCACCCGGTGGACAGCCAGGTTAGTGAGCCCAGGCCCATTGGAGAACAGCTGCCAGTATGAATGGAGCACCTCTCTGATCTCTGCCTGCTGGGCAGGCGTTGGCTGGTCTGAGAGGGGAATTGATTCCAGCAAGGGGTCAGCCCCAGCCTCAGGGAGGAGTCCCACTAGAGGATCCTCTCCCTTCTCCTCCCACTGCCCACTCACAGCCAGCACCAACTTCTCCCTGTCCCAGTACGGCTTCATCATGTTGACATGATACACCCGGTGGCTGTGTGCCCGGTTGGACTGTTCCACTACATTAGAGAAGCTGAGGGCCCTTGCTGGCCACAGCAGTACAGTCCCAGGGGGAGGCCCGCTGGTAGATATTCCTGTGGGAGAAGGGATTTACCTGTCTGATGACCCTGAAGGGCCTATCCCAGGCAGCTTGTTCGTTCGCACAGGGATGAGAAGCATCGCCTGGTCCCCAGTAGCATAGGAGTGGGCACATGCTGAGCGGTTGTACCAGACCTGCTTCCTTTGTGCCCTGGCTCGGTTTCCCCTGGCCAAGCCCATGAGCTCCAAGAGCTTTTCCCAGAAAATCAGTATATACTCCAGCACTGATTCTCCATTGGCAGAGGCCTTCCCCTCCTACTCATCCCCCATCAAGTCGAGGGGTCCCCTCACTCTCCTCCCATATAGCAACTTGAACGGGGAAAACCTTGTGGATTCCTGGGGCACTTCCCTGTATGCAGACAGAAGGTGGAGCAAATACTTGTCCCAGTCCTGCGGGTGCTGGTCCATAAAGGTTTTCAGCATCATCTTTAGGGTCCCATTGACCTCTCCACCATTGGACTGAGGGTGGTACACCAAAGCCCAGGTGTGTTGGACCCCACACTTCTCCCACAAACATTGGAGCAGGTTGACATGAAGTTAGACCCCTGGTCTGTAAGGACCTCCTTGGGGAACTCCACTTTGCTGAAAATGGTCAGCAGTGCGTCTGCCATGGTGTCTGCCTCAACAGAGGACAAGGCCACTGCCTCAGGGTAGCACATAGTGAAATCTACCACCACCAGAATGTACTTCTCCCCTGACTGGGTCACCCTGCTGAGGGGCCCCACTATGTCCATAGCCACCTTCCAGAAAGGCTCCTCTATGATGGGCAACAGTCTCAGAGCTGCTTTATACTATCCCAGGCCTTCCCCACCCTCTGGCAAGAGTCACAGGATCTGCAGTACTGTCGGACAACATCAAAGTCCTCAGGCCAGTAAAAGTTCTGCCGCAGCCTTTGCCTGGTGAGCCGGATGCCCTGATCCCCCCAAAAGGTGATATCATGGGCCAAGAACAACAGTCTGCGGTGGTACCTCTGGGGAACCACCAACTGCCTCCTGGCTTTCCAAGGTTCAGTTTTCCCCAAGCCAGCCCATTCCTGGTACAGGAATCCCTTCTCCCACAGGAATATCTCCCAGCGGGCCTCCCCCTGGGACTGTACTGCTGTGGCCAGCTTCTCTAAAGAGGGATCCTCCTGTAGCTCTGTCTGGAATTCAGCTGCTGGGTTTGAGGGTACAGCACTGGTTGGCGGTGCCTCAGTTTCCCCACCTTGGGACAGAGGCTCTGGCCCAGCCCTGTTGAGCCCTACCCTTGGTGCTTCGGTCCCCCATTTTGGGAGATCCTGCATCCCTTGCTGGATCTGGCTCCAGGTAAGGACCAGGGCACTCTGAGTGCCATCTGGCCAGTTCTCCAAGTCATTACCCATTAGGATCTCGGTAGGCAGGTGATCATGCACCCCAAACTCTTTGGGTCCCCCCTTAGCTCCCCATTTCAGATGTATCTTTGCTACAGGCACCTTGGCGGGGGGCCCAAACACTCCCCTCAGGGTCATGTAGGCATCGTGCACTAGCTGGTCTGGGTCCACCACCTTGGACTGCACCAGCGTCACTTCTGCACCCATGTCCCAGAACCCCTGGACATGTCTTCCCCCCACCTCAATGGGGATGATGGGGCGATTGTCTCCCCAGGGCCTGTCCCTCGCTCACCCAGTGGATTGAGTATGGGTGTTCTGGACCTGGAGCTGACCTGGTCTGATGGTCCCCTCCCCCTGGCACAGCCCTATCAACTGTGGCCCCCTGGACCCGCAGTGCCCCCTCTCAGTGGACTTCCACCCAGTTGACACCCCACGGTTCTGCTTGGCTGCCATTTCCTTCATCTTCAGGCACTGCGACAGAGTAATTACATTTCAAGTCTCATGAGGGGGGACAGCGTGCCCCGGCATTCATGGGCACCCCTGAGTTGGGCTTCCTGGAGTCCCACCTTTGAGAGGTCTCTGGGTGACTCCCCTTCTGAGTCCCCGATGTGGGTCTCCCTCCTGCCGCCAATCTGCTGTCCACAACCTCATCTGCCGGTGCACCTGCACTGCGCAGATCTTTGGGCTTCAGTCTCAAGAGGTCGGGCGTGCATTGCTCCCTTTGGCTGTTCAAGTCCCCAGGTGTCCAGTTTGAGAGAACTCACTGAGGGGAGCTCATGGAATGAGGCAGGGGTGCTGAAGGCTCAGAGGTGAGGCCCCTGGAGGCGGTGAAGCCAAGGGGTTTACCCCAGCGAAACAGTGGGACCCTAAGGGGCTAACACTCAAAGGGGGTTTCCCAGGGACCGTTACAGAGCCGTGAGAGAGCACTGGACCTGTGAATCCATCACACCTTTGTCTACTAGACTGAACAGCCCATTATTAAATATTTATTCTCTGTGTAGGTACCTATTGAGTGGTCAAGTCACCCTGTAACCTTCTCTTTGTTCAGCTAAACAGATTGAGCTCCATGATTCTATCACTATGGCATGTTCTCCAATCCTTTTATCACTCTTGTGGCTCTTCTCTGATCCCTCTCCAATTGATGAGCACCCTGCCTGAATTGTGGGCACCGGACCTGGACACAGGACTCCAGCAGCAGTCGCACCAGTGCCAAATACAGAGGGAAAATAACCTCTCTAACAACTGGAGATTGCCCTGTTTGTACATCCCAGGATGGCATTAGTCCTTTTGGCCCCAGCAGTGCACTTCGAGTCACAGTCAGCTGATTATCCACCATGACCTCCAAGCCCTTTTCAGAGTCTCTGCTTCCCAGGATGGAGTCCATCACCGTGTGTGGCCTGCGTTCTTTGCTCCTAGATGGATGTATTTACATTTGGCCATAGTAAAACACATACTGTTTGCTTGTGCCCAGCTTACCAAGTGATCCAGCTTGCTCTGAATCAGTGACTCATCCTCTTCACTATTTGCCACTCCCCCAGTCTGCAAGCTGTATCAGGGATGAGTTCATGTTGTCTTCTAGGCCACTGATAAAAATGGTAAATAGCACAGGGCCAAGAACTGATCCCTTCCAATCCCTCTCAATGCACACAAAAGCCAGAAGGCCATGGTCTCAGATGTGTTAGGGGAGGGCAGTCCTCTCCTTTCTGCCTCCCCTGCATGGCTGAGATTGCATTCCTGGAGGGCGCAGGACACTTGCACGCTCCTCTTCTGTCATAGAATCATAGAAGATTAGGGTTGGAAGAGACCTCGGGAGGTCATCTAGTCCAACCCCCTGCTCAAAGCAGGACCAACACCCAGGGGCGGCTCTAGGTATTTTGCTGCCCCAAGTACGGCAGGCAGGCTGCCTTTGGTGGCTTGCCTGCGGGAGGTCCCCAGTCCTGCGGATTCGACAGCACGCCTGTGGGAGGTCCGCCGAAGTGGCGGGACCAGCGGACCCTCTGCAGGCATGCCGCCGAAAGCAACCTGCCTGCCGTCCTTGGGGCGACCAGCAGAGCGCCCCCTGTGGCTTGCCACCCCAGGCACGTGCTTGGCTTGCTGGTGCCTGGAGCTGCCCCTGCCAACACCAACTAAATCATCCCAGCCAGGGCTTTGTCAAGCCGGGCCTTAAAAACCTCTAAGGATGGAGATTCCACTACTTCCCTAGGTAATCCATTCCAGTGCTTCACCACCCTCCTAGTGAAATAGTGTTTCCTAATATCCAACCCAGACCTCCCCCACTGCAACTTGAGACCATTGCTTCTTATTCCGTCATCTGCCACCACTGAGAACAGATGAGTTCCATCTTCTTTGGAACCTTCCCTCAGGTAGTTGAAAGCTGCTATCAAATGCCACCTCTCTCTTCTCTTCTGCAGACTAAATAACCCCAGTTCCCTCAGCCTCTCCTCATAAGTCATGTGCTCCAGCCTCCTAATCATTTTCGTTGCACTCCGCTGGACTCTCTCCAATTTGTTCACATCCCTTCTGTAGTGGAGGGAACCAAAACTGGACACAATACTCCAGGTGTGCCCTCACCAGTGACGAATAGAGGGGAATAATCACTTCCCTCGATCTGCTGGCAATGCTCCTACTAATGCAGCCCAATATGCCTTTGGCATTCTTGTCAACAAGGGCATACTGCTGACTCATATCCAGCTTTTCTTCCACTGTAATCCCCAGGTCCTTTTCTGCAGAACTCTGCTTAGTTAGTGGGTCCCCAGCCTGCAGTGGTGCATGGGATTCTTCCTTCCTGAGTGCAAGACTCCGCACTTGTCCTTGTTGAACCTAATTAGATTACTTTTGGCCCAATCCTCCAATTTGTCTAGGCCACTCCGGACCCTATCCCTACCCTCCAGCATGTCACGGAGTGTCGGGAAGTCAGGGCCCTGCACCCCTCTTCCTGGGATTCACAGTGACTCTCAGCCAGCCAGTAAAACAGAAGGTTTATTGAACAATAGGAACTCAGTCTACAGCAGAGCTTGTAGGCACAACCAGAACCCCTCAATCGAATCCCTCTGGGGGTTCAGGGAGCTTAGATCCCATCTTGGGATTCCCTGCATTCCACCACCCAGCCCAAATCCAAAACTGAAAAAAACCTCTCCAGCAGGCTCTCTTCCTTTGTCCAGCTTCCCGGGCAAAGGTGTTGACTCCCCCTCCCCCCTGCCTGGCTCAGGTCACAGGCTCAGGTACTGTCCATCACCTAAAGTCATCCCCTGCTCTCCCATTCACAGTGCAGACAGTCTCTACTGCATCACACAGTGTATCTACCTCTCTCCCCAGCTTAGCGTCATCTGTGACCCTGCTGAGGGTGCAATGCATCCCATCACCCAGATCATTAATAAAGATGTTGAACAAAACCGGCCCCAGGTCAGACCCCTGGAGCTCTCCGCATCATACCGACTACCAACTAGCCACCGAGCCCGATGATCTAGCCAGCTTTCTATCCACCTTACAGTCCATGCCCACACTGTCCTGCCCACACTGGTTCCCTCCCAGCACTCTGTCTCTATGTGCCCTTGCAACACCACTTAATCACAGGGACTTTCACTTTCTGGACCCTGGCCAGAGGCAGCAGATCTTCCACCTACAGAATCCAAATGAAGGGGGAGATTATAGAGAGGGAGGAGGGGAGAAACGCAGTAAATCTCCTCCCTTGTAATCTGTTAGCTTGATCTCCTTTCACTTCTGCAGTTAATCTACTCGCTAATCTCCACCCGCTGCACTGGGCTCCCTCCCTGGCCCACCAGCCCCATGTGCTAAGTCTGTGTCCCCCTGCCAGCACCGCAGGAAAGGGGAACCAGGGAGTGATGTGGCTTTGGCACTGGGATGGCGACTGCCCCCAGATGAGCATGCAGAGATGGGGCCGCACCACTGGGCCTGGGAGGGAAAAGGCAGGAGATGGGCACACTGGGTCTGGGTTTTAAAGTCCTGATGTTCAGACTTGGGGGCTGTACCCCTCCCTCCACCCAGCACTCTCTTAATTGGCTGCATGACATCAGATTAGCTTGGCTCTTGGCTCTGAAATGGTGAATTCAGCAGAAGGGGCTCAGGACACCCTGCCTGTCTCCCACAGCTTCCCCCACTCCTAGCCTGGGATTCCACAGCCTGGGTTCTCCCTCTTTACTGAGGCCTACCAGCCAACACAGGTGCACTGGGGGGCTAATTAACCCCTTATCTACCCTGTCCCAGGGGTCTCTCTGCCAGGACAGGAGATGGGGGTACCTCCACTTTGAGGGGCCCCACGGTGCAGGTGAAGGGAATGATACTAGCTCAGCTCCGGGGCCTGGTTGATTTCGAGTGAGACGGCTGAGAATCCACCACGCTGCAGGCACCCTCCACAACACTGTGGCATCCCAGCTGCATGGCAGAGCCTCTAACTTCCGCCAGGCAGCGATCAGGGAAATTATTATCACGCCGTTATTTATTCCAGGCACTAATCAGAAGCCCACAAATAAGATAACAGAGAGAAAAACAGAGGCCAGGTCCCCGGGGTGCTCGGTGCTTGGAATGTTTGCAGCCCAAGTGCTTTCAGAACAGTGCAAAGGCAGAGTAAAGGAGATCCAGCCACGGCTGCGTGTGTGAAAAGCAGGCCCGGCTCTGAAGATAATATACACGATTGTACCCAGCCTGTGAAGATGACACTCCCTGTGCTTCCCCCTCCAATGGGGAGGGATTCTCATCTCATTCTGTTCTGCCTCACTACAGCCAAAGCACCACAGCCAAAGCCAGCTTTAGAAGAGAATACCATTGATTTGGCTGTATAGAGCGGTGACCTTGGGCCTGAGGCACAGGGAGAGAAAGCGAGAGATGGGGGAGCAGGGAAGAGAGGGAGGAAAGAGATTGTATAAGCTAGAGGGAGAGAGACATGGGGCTGGGCAAGTGATGGATGAGTGGGCGGGAGGGTGGCTGGAGAGGTTAAGAGAGGGAGGAAAAGGAAAATAGAAAGAGATGGAGGAAGGAAAAGTAGCAGAGGGAAAGGAGGGAGGTGGAGACACTGTGATGAAGGAGAGAAGAGAGAAAAGTCAGGGAAGAAGAAACATAAGCTTAAGGGAGAGAAAGAAGGAAGGAGAGGAGACTGTGCAGGGAGAAAGAGACAGGGAAAGGGGCAGAGGGACGACAAGAGGAGAGAGGCTGGGGGACAGGAGATGCTGAGGTGATTCTTTCAGACACCGTGAGGCTGGGCATAAGGAGAGCTCTGAATTCAGCCAGGCACTACAGTCCAAGTGCCAGTGATACCATTCATAGCCACACTTGGCATTTGCTGTCCACAGAGCTCCTAATGCTGCTCCAGTGGTCCATTTAGTATCTCCAGCTAGTAACAGGGAAACTGAGGCACTGGGAGGTGATGAGACCTGGCCATGGTCACATAGCGAGCCTGAAATAGAGCCCAAATCTCCTGAGGCCTACCTCCATGTCCTATCCACTGGACCACACTGCTTCCCCTTTGGGACTAGTTTAGCCTGAGGAACAAACATCACTCTGGGAACCCACTGAGATGGAGCAGAAGTTGCGGAGCTGGAGCAGGGCCAGCCAAGGAGCTGATGAGACCAGCGCCAGCTGGAGACAGAGCTCTGGTGTGAAACCCAGCAACCAGAAGCGGCAGGGACTAGCAGAGGCTCTTTCTGTCCTAAAATGTCACACTGCGACTGCACCAGGTTAGCTCCACCCGTGGTGATAAGAGTGAGATCCTTAGAGCCCACCAGTGTCTGCCATGCTCACTTTTCTCTTTCTGCTCTCAGCAGGTCTGAATCCTTCTGGATCCCCCTCCCCTATCTGTAGGGAAGGCCAATGGGCTGGAAGAAGGAATTCCTTGTTTGGTCTTTCCCCTGGTTTGATCTGCTGCAGGACAGCGGAAGGCTTTGGCTGAGGCACTTGGCTGAGACTCAGGAGATCTGGGTCAATTCCTGACTCTGCTACATACTCCCTGTGTGACCTTGCACAAGTCACTTTATAGAGTTGAAGGCCAGAAGAACCACCAGACCATCTACTCTAATCCCCTGTTCATCACAGGCCACTAAACCGTAACCCAAATGAGACCACAGTATTCCAGCCCTCGGGAGACAAAGCTATTGTGTGCCATAGGCAGAGAACAGGAAAACTACATCCCTTCATGCCACCCGTTATGTGGGAATAATAGCAGTCTGTCTGTCTTGTCTAATTAGACTGTAAACTCTTTAGAGCCTGGACTGTCTTTCGATGAAGTTGTACAGCCCCTTAGCCCATCAGACCTTCTAGGCACCGCTATCATATAACTCACCCCAGAAGCCCAACCAACATCTCCCATTTATGAGCACCCCCCAGTGCTAAAAGTGCTGGGCTCCCTGGAATGGGTGATAAGGAAGAGTTGGGGGTTGCTGGGTTTGTGGGTGGTGAAGAAGTTGTTCAGGGGATTGTACATTCTTTGCTTTTTGTCTGGCGAGCTTCCCACCTTCATCCAAACATCTGATTCAGATTTTGATCCCTGTTTATTTGTCTTCATTTCCCTTCCCTCTAATTTTGGATAAAAAAATTGCACAAATGTGTGCATCTAAAAATAAGCCTGGGAGCCAAGGATACAAGTAACTTACGTAAGACAGCAAGAGAGAGGACTGATGCAAGGGACGGTCATTCCTGGAACAAGCAGGTGGGGGAGGGTGAAGGACATGGCTAGTTGAGTGAAGGTTAAAGCCCTCTAGCTGTGCTCTCATGAGATTGCTACTTGTTCTCAGACTCCCAGCATCTGGAGCCTGACGGTTTCTGTTCCATCCCCACACATGGGCTGGACCTTCATTCCAAGCCAGCACAGCCTGGTTTTCTCAGCTAGGAGCTGGATTAGCTGTGCTGAGGTGCAGGGCAGGGTGGGGCCATGACGGATGTCGGACATTATCCTCTTCCTCCTTGTTTTCTGCCAGGCTGTCAGTTTGCTAGGCTGGGATGGCTGGAGGACCAGGCCAGGCTCTACATTGTCCAGAGCACAAGGGACCCAGGGCAGGACAATCAACTAGCCCCTCCTTAGGGTGGGTTCAGGGTGAGATGTTCACAGCCCATGAAGGCTGATGGGTGCCCATAGTTCAGCTGTGGGGGTGGGGAAAGATGTCACTACATGAGAGAGAGAGAGATGGATGTGGTGTATGGGGATAGACAGACAGATAGATAGATAGATAGATAGAGTATGGGGAGAGACACGCAGTGTATGCGAATGGATAGATAGAGAGACAGACAGACAGATGGTATGTCTGTGCAGCATACAGGTCTGTGTGTAGATGTGCAGTGAAGGTGAGTGTTAGTGTGTATTTGTACTAATGGATCTGCCTGTGCATGTGCCTATACATGTGGCCAGTCTCCACCCCTCACTATTAAATTTTCTAACAAGCCCCTTTGTGCCAGGATCAGTTCAGGCTTTTTTTCGCCCCAAGCGGCGAAGGAAAAATATAAAATAAAAAAAAAGCACCAATCGGCAGCACTTCGGCGGCAGCTCAGCCACGCCGCTTCATTCCTCGGCGGCAATTCCGCAGTGGGTCCTTCAGTCCAAGAGGGACGGAGGGACCCGCTGCAGAATTGCCGCTGAAGACCCAGACATGCTGTCCCTTCCCACTGGCCATTCCAAGCACCTGCTTCGTTCACTGGTGCCTGGAGCCAGTCTTGCTTTGTGCTTCCCCCCAGGCTGCCCCTCCTACTGGGGTGGAGCTCCCTGTAAGCACCCACAAAACTCCTTCATTCTCCTCCTTCATGTCCCTCCGCACACTCTCTTTTGCTGTGAGGGCTTCAAAACAACTTGACCACACCTGGGCTGCTGGTGTGCTGAGAACACAGCCTGTTATGCTGGCCAATCCTGTCTCACTGTTTCCTTGTTTGCCCCCTTTGGTTTGCCTGTGTCCAGCTATTGTCTCTTATCTGATACTTAGGTTGTGCACTCCCTGAGGCAGGGACCGTCTTTTTGTTCTGTGTTTGTACAGCGCCTGACACAACAGGTACTGGGCAATGACTGGGGCTTCTAGACCAGTGGGGCCACAAACAGGTTTCAGGAGGTCTGTCAAGCCGGGCCACCATTAGATTTGCTGGGGCCCAGGGCAGAAAGCTGAAGCCCCACCACCCGTGGCTGAAGCCAAAGCCTGAGCAACTTAGCTCTGCGGTGCCCCCTGTGGCGTCTGGCCCAGGCAATTGCTCTGCTTGCTACTTCCTAACAGTGGCCCTGGCTTTTACATGCAGAAAAACAGTTGTCGTGGCACAGACGGGCCGTGAAATTTTTATAGCATGTTGGAGGGGCCTCGGAAAGAAAAAGGTTGAGAGCCTCTATCCTAGATACTACTGTAATAATAATAAATGCACTCTGTGTGTGTGTCATTTATGTGGTGGGTGTGCTTACTGTTTATATCTGTGAGTGTATGTTCTGTGTATATGATGGATGGATGTAAGCGTTATGCATGCATATATATGTCTCTCTCTTTCTCTCTCTCTCTCTCTAATCTGTATGGGTGTAGTGCCTGTCTGTATATATGGTGTAACTGTGTGCATATCTGTGAGTATATTGTGGCTGCATAGATGTGTGAGATGTATCGGTATTTGTGTGTAATTCCTCCTGTGGGAATTCTGTGCCACTGGACATGCACAGAATTCATGTCCACTGCAGATTTCTTTGCTTCCTTGCAGAAAAATTGCTTTCTGACAAGGAAGCAAAGGGAAGCTGCAGTCATGCACCACTCCCTAGCTGCGCAGGTACATCGTTTCAGGCACCCAGAGCAGCTGACAGAGAGGTAAATCACCATGGGGCTGGGGACGCCCTAGCCAGTGGCTCCTACCCTAAGCTGGGATCAGTTGCTAATCCCGGCTGGGCTGGAGGCAAGAGAAGACGAGACTTCCTCTTCCCCTGCAAGGAGTGGCTGGGGCTGTGTCATACCCACCCCCAGAAACCTCCCCCAGCTGCAGGGAGCTCAGCATCTTCCCCTGCTTCCTGTCCCTATCGCTCCTCAGCTGCAGGGGGAGGGGTCACTGTACAGGGAGCTGCTCCTTCATTTGCCCAACCCCCATGCATCCAGACTTCCCGTACCCAGACATCCCTGCCAAGCCTCACCCAGAACTCCCCTAGCCCTTCCTACCTGAACCCCACCCCACTGAACCTCAACCCCTGCCTCCAGACCTCTACTCCTGCACCCAGTTTCCCTGCCTCCAGACTCCCACGCCTGCACCCAAACCAACACTCAGTGAGCTCCCTGCACTCAAACCCTCCCCGATGCCCCATCCCCTGCACCACCCTGAGCCCCCACATCCAGACCCCCATGCCACTGACCCCCAACTAGCTGCACCTTGACCCCCACCCCACCAAGACCCACTCCCCAGCAGCCAGACCCCTCCACGGAGCCCAACCAGCTTCACCTGGAAGCCCCTGCAGAGCCCGATTGCCCCTGCACCTGGAACCCATCCAGCGAGTCTCTGTGCATCCAGATCCCCCCACACTGAGCTGCCTGCACCCAGATTGTCCCACACAGACTCCTCTCACCCCACACCTGGATCCCTCCCACACTGAGCCCCTCCACACTTGGATCCTGTCTGGTTGAGCCTGCCTGCTCCACACCTGGTGCACCTGGCACAGAGGGGCAGGGCCCCAGGGTGTTTCTGGGGCAGGCCCAGGCCTTGTGCTTTGTCAGGGTCGGGTGCAGTCTCACCGCTGAGTCTGTGTCACGGGGCGGGGGGGCTGCAGGGTGATCTTCCACCTTTGTGCAGCCAGTGGCCTGTGCTCCCCACTGCCATGATGGAGCCTCTGCATTTATTTATAGATAACTAAAATTTGCAGAATTTTAAAATATTGTGCGCAGAATTTTTTATTTTTTGGCACAGAATGCCCTCGAGAGTAGTGTATACCACAAGTACATATATAGTGGGTATAGGTGTGTGTAATGGCGGGGTGTATATTTGTGGTGCAGATGTATATTTTGCGTATATGTATGTAGTGTGGGGCTGTGTGCATATATATGTCAGGGGTGGGTGTCTTTCCTTCCCTCCCAGGAAGCCCCGCTCTCCACCTTCCCCATGCACAGCAAAGGGCACAGTTCTCTCCCTCTGTTGCCCGCAATCCCCGCAATCCTACAGTTCCATCATGCCCTAGGGGCTCCTTAGACATTCTATTCAGTCCCTGGCCCAGGTAGCCCTCCAGCAGCAGCTGCTGCTCTCACTATCTGGTGCATTTATCCCTGTAACTGCTTCCACTGACCAGAATTTAACACTTGATACTGTAGCCAAGGAAGGGCAGTACAAGGAGAGAGGGGCTGGTTTGGGCAGGCATTTCCCTGTATCCGGCCTGCATTTCATTGGCAGTGTGACGCTGGCAGACCACATCATGCCAGAGTGTTTTCAGGTCAATTCACCTGTGTATAGATCAAAGTGATTGTTAAATGTATCAGAGTGTATTTGGGATGTTAACTTCATGAAAACTAATGGGATGTTACTGGCATTGTTTTTACTTAACCTGTTATAAATTAATGGCAAACATTTCCATTGTGTGTATGCCAGTAACGAACTAACCCCTCAGGGAAGCCATGTGGAATGCCAGTGAAGGACTTCAACAGAAAAGTGCTAATTTCAAAGCCAGTGGTTAATTGTGTGTGATGATCGGAGGCAGAGGTGAAAGTAAGCCGGTCCGGTCCAGTATACCGGGAAGAACCGGTGCTCCGTACCGTACCGGCTTCCCCAGACCAGTGATTTAAAGGGCTTGGGGCTCCCAGCATTGTCCAGAGCCCCGGGCCTTTTAAATTGATGCCCGAGCCCTGCTGCCAGAGTCCTGGATTAGTGGCAGCGGGGATCCAGGGGTGATTTAAAGGGCCCAGGGCACTGCTGGAGTCCTAGGCCCTTTAAATCTTGATTTAAAGGCCCCACCTCTTCCAGTTGAGGCCACGCCCCTTCCAGTTGAGGCCCTGCCCCCAGCTCAGGACTCTGGCATACTGGTAAGTCCTTTAAGTTACTTTCACCCATGATCAGAGGTCAAAGACTCCAAGTGCATTCCTCAGTCTCCATTATTAGAGGAAGAGCCCAGGGGAGTAAAGACACAGTCGGCTTGTTTTCTATGAGAAAAAGCTATAAATATGGATTCAAGGTAAGATCTTTCATCTCGCTTGTTTGGACTCTCACAGGGAAGTGCACCAGAGGCAAAGCGGAGATCCCCAGCGACAATCTGGCTACCCAAAAAAGACTTTTGGGAAACTGGTACATCATTGCCACCATTTGGAATTACAAACTGTGATTCACCTGTACATATATATTTACCTGCTTTAACCTCTCAGTAACTCATTTCCTTTTCTTAGCTAATAAACCTTTAGTTAGTTTACTATACAATTGACTGCCAGCATTGTCTTTGGTGTAAGATCTAGAGTACCTCCAAATGATCTGGGGTAAGTGACAGGTCTCTTGGGTCTGGGACCAATCTGATATGTGATTTTTGGTGTAAGCGACATGTCGCAGGGCAAGTACCACCCCATCATTCTTGTGGCGGGTGGTCCGGGCATGGTACCCCTGCAATTGAATTGATGTGGCTGCACTTAGCCTCAAGGCTGCGTGGCCTGATGTTCAGAGTTAATAGGACTCCCCTTGGCTACAGGGAAGCACAGCCCAATGGCCAGAGTCCATAGGAGGGGGTTTAATCCATAGGAGAGTCCACCCGCCAAAGAGGGATGGCCGGGGTAGAGGGACCCAGACCCTTCCTGCTCTATCGGGTGCCAGCCCAGGGATAGGGAATGGGTTCACCACTAAGTCAGTGGGGAATCTGCCTGAAATACAGCGACTGCTGCTGGGATTCTGGCCAGTCCCTCCCTGGGCTACTTCTTACCGTGACTCCTGTAGTTGAAGTCTGGATGTCTTTGGTGTCCCTGGGCTCCTTGGGCAGTGCTGCTCCTTGGGCAGCGATCTCCCTGGGACGTCTGCCGGTGCCTGGGCACCTGGCGGAGTCTCAGCACCCCCTGCTCCCGTGGTCCAGGATTCTTGCTGCTTCTTGGCTGGAGCCAGCGAGGTGCCTCCTCCTTCCTCAGTGTCAGTCCTGACTTAAGTTCCCTTGAAGCGGCGCAGCCGCATGCAGGGCTGGTGCAAGGAAGTTTCACGCCCTAGGCAAAACTTCCACCTTGCACCCCCCACTCAGCTAATCCCGCCCCCCCCCACGGCAGCTAACTCAGCATCTGACCTGGGAAGCCCCCCCCCCTCAGCAGCTACCCCACCCACCGCGACAGCTAACCCCTCTCTCCCCCCGCCCCCCATGGCAACTAACCCCACCCACGGAGACTCCCCCCCCGACCCGCCACGGCAGCTAACCCTGCCTGGGGAGACTTCCCCCCTCTACCCCCCAGCCACGGCAGCTAACCCTGCCTGGGGAGACTTCCCTTGTCTCGTCCCCCCGCCACGGCAGCTAACCCTGCCTGGGAAGCCCATCCCAGCTCACCTTGGCTCCGCCCCCTCCACTGAGCACGCTGGCGCTGCTCTAATTCTCCTCCCCACTCAGGCTTGTGGCGCTTATTGGAGGAGACTTAGAGCTGGGCTATGTGCTCAGCGGAGGAGGCAGAGTGGAGGTGAGCTGGGGCAGGGAGCTGTTCCCCTGTGCGCCTCCCCTGTTACTGCGGGCAGCCCTCCCCGCATGTGCCCCCCCACCCAGCTCACCTCCACTCCACCTCCTCGCCTGAGGGGACTTTTAGGCGCCCCCAACCAATAAGCGCCCTAGGTGGCCGCCTAGTTTGCCTAAATGGTTGCACCGGCCCTGGCCGCATGGCCACGCAGCAGCATATTTAGCACCGCGCAGGCACACAGGGCTGCAGTGGGCAGAGATTCCTCTCCCCCAGCCCTGGACCCAGCCCAGCCCTGGCCCAGACCTGCTGCAGCAATTGGAGAGGCACCCCTCCCACTACTCAGCCCAGGTGCTGCTGCGGGGGGAGAGAGCTGGGGGGAGTCCTCTCTCCTCGTCATAGCCACAGGGCAGCCTGCACCTGAAACCCCTCATCCCTAGCCCCACCCCAGAGCCTGCACCCCCAAACAGAGCCCTCACCCCCCTGCAGCCCAACCCTCTGCCCGAGTCCCCCATCCCCGGCCCCACTCCAGAGCCCATGCCCCCAGCTGGAGCTCTCACCTCCCTGCACCCTAACCCTCTGCCATATCCTGAGCCCCCTCCCACCCTCTGAACCCCTCGGCCCCACCTCCACCACATGAATTTTGTTATGTGCATCAATATGAAGATGATGTGTCACACATCACCTCCATATTGGTGCACATAACAAACTTCATTCCGCATATGGGTGGGAAACATTAGAGGGAACACGGGGACTGAGCTGCTCCCTTTTATACTGTAGCAGCAGTTGGAGCACACCCAGCAGGGCTGAGGGGGTGTGGCTTCCACTGCTAAGAGTGCTGCCTTAACCCCTTCCTCTCCAGTGTGGGGCAAGTACACCCCATCACATGACCATTATCACAAAGTCCAGCTTGTCTGGCTGTCAAGACAGGCTGGAGAGTCTAGGGGTACTGTCTGTGACTCCATGGTAAAACCGGTACAGTGATCCAGGAGTTCACATTTGTTACTGGCTTGGTGAAATATAATTATAGAATATACCACCAGTTTTGGGCACCCGCCCTGTTTCCTGATAGTCTGCCCTGAGGTCAGCACTCATGATCATGAGCCACTCCCGACAGCATGACAGGCAATACAGTCTGGGGGACAGGTGGACAAGCAGCTATGGAGAGGGGATAGAAACAAAGTGGAGGGGAAGGGAACACAGAGCAGAGAAGACCAGAGCTGGACATAAAGATAGGCTGATTACCGAAAAACTAATGATGGAATACCAGAGAGGTGCAGGGGTGGTTGTGTGGGGTGTGCACACACACAACTCAGGGGAGGGGTGATAGATATAATTGTGGGGCCAGACCCCAGCTGGTGCAAAAGGGCTTCAGTGGAACTATACTGATTTATACCAACTGAGGTTCTGGCCAAACGTTCCACCACACCACTTGCCTTTAGCACCATGTAACCCTATTGATCTGCTCCTGTCCTTCTGCCCCTAGCTCCTCCTGGCTGGTTTGTTACCTGTTTATTCCACTGTGTATGAAATTCAGGGGTGAGCTCTTTAAGTGAAATAGTAATAGGCAGATATCCTTTCAGCAACAGCAGATTCACATGGCTACAATGTAGACATGGTGGCACGCCAGATGGACGTCCATCTTGAATGGTCCCTTCAGTGTCTGTGCTGCAGCAAGAGTTAGTACGGGACAAGTGCTTAAATCCCTCAAAACTGCACCTTCCAACTTCATTTGTGGTTGGCCTCATGATCTACTTTCTTCAACCTCCACTCTATAAGCCATCTGTAAAGGCATACCTTCCTCGGCAAGCTGGACAGAATCCCAACAGTGCAGTCATCTTGCTTTCAACTGGTGCAAGACTGCAACTTGCCGGGATCATCCACGTATTTTCTAGTTCATGACAAACGCAAACCAATGGATGTTAAGAATGTGCTGTAACTTTTGACGCTGAAAGCTGTTTAGTTGCCTCTCCTTGGCTGTTTTTAACAACCATGGTTCTGCTCCATAGAACTGTTTTCATCGTTACTGTGTTGCACACATGTATCTTTTGTCACACAGACATCCTGCCACCCAAACAAAGGCCTTTGAAAACACTGAAATGCCACTGATGCAAGACTGATCCTACAAAGCTCTTGTTGCCCACCAACTAGCCAAACAGATAAAACTATTCACCATTCAATGCCTTTGCTATCTGCTTGCAGTGCTGGCAGGTTGTTCGTTCCCGCTTTATAGCAGGAGTGGGCAGCTTGCATTTTATCACCATTGATCTTAAATTCCAGAGATTCTACAGTTTTTCACAGCTCATCCAGCATTAGCTGTAGTTGGTCAGTGGCTCTCCCTGTGAGGCAAAATCATCGGCATGTTTGAGATCCTCTACATTTTGATGAATCTTTATATTTCACACCTCCTACTTTGGCCTCCATCAGCTTTCTCACTGGTTACTCTATTAGAACATTAAATAACAAAGGTGAGAGAATGCACCCCGGCGTACTCCTGATTCTACTGAAAACCAGACTGTAAGGCAGATTTCAACCCTCACTCTGCTCAACGTACCATGATAGAGTTTATTCACTAGGCACACTGAGTCCTAAGGCACCCCATACTGAGGTACCAGTATCCGGAGGGCAGACTGATGCACTGAGTCAAAAGCAGCTCCCCTCTGAGGAGGAACTTTACTGGCCTGATTCTTCTTGTATTGATCCTGGTGTAAATCAGGAATAATTCCTCTCTCTATTAGGTATAGAGCATCATGACTCACCATAGGCACCAACTTTTCCTTTTCCCTGAGAGTTCTCCACCTCCACTCCTTCCCAAAGCCCTGTCCCCCCTCCATCCCCTCCCCAAGAGCCCACCTCTTCCTGCCCCTGCTCTGTCCCCTGCCCAAGGCCCCTGCCTGCCCACGATTCATTGCTCTCCATCCTCCCCAAGCCACCAAACAGCTGATTGGTGGTGGCACCAACAGCTGTGTCTGGTGGTTGTTGAGCAACCATGATTTTTTTTCCATGGTAATCCAGCCCTGGAGCCCCCATGGAGTCTGTGCCTATGTGACCCACCAGTCCCGAACCTGAGTCTGCAGGGTTTATAGGAGCAGCCATGCTCCAACCCTCCATCTGACAGCCTGCATACCTGGCACCCATGAAGCCCAGCTCCTGTTTGAGGCTCCGCCCCTATAGTCCTATTGGTGGAGTCCCAGAGCAGGTGATTGGCCTACTAGCCCTACTTGAGCCAACAGCAGGAACAAGAAGCTGTCCACACTGTTCTGGAGTGTGTGTCCCATGCCCAATTTCCTGGCATCTGATTTGTGGTTCTCACCTCCAGTTTGTCTCTTGTTTCTGAACTCCTGGTACCCTTACCCAGCTGACTCCTGTCTCACGATCACGGCCTCTGGCTACTAGGTCTGTCTGCCCACAACCCCACTGTGACACTTACAGTGTCTGAGCATTTCACAGTCCTAAATATATTTATCCTCACACACCCCTGTGGGGCAGGGCTGGGCTGTTAGTCCCTCTGTACAGATGGAAACTGAGGCAAGAGAAGCTAAGTGTATTGCCCAAGCTAACACAGTAAGCCTATGGCAGAGCTGTAACTTGAACTCACATCCACCATGTACCAGTCTAGTACCCTACTCATTGGGCCATCCTTGTGCTATTTCACAGTCCCCAGTCATGCGCCAGGCCCCTCATGATACAAGGCCCCCTGCAATTCCACTGAGTGGTCTTCTCCTCTCACCCACTGGGTGACACCAGTGTACAGTTGGTGTTAGTGAGCTCAGAACTAGAGCCCTTGGTTCCACCTTAGGAAGAGTGTGGCTTGGAAGCTGGGGCAGGGACGGATCCTGATTCAGTTTGAGCCCCAGAGTCAGGGTGAGGGCTCTTTGTTCATGACACACGTCCGCAGCTGTCCCTGGTTTCCTTGTTAGCACGCTGCCTGCTACAGCAAGTGCTGGTGCGACCTTCCAGTCATTAGAGCCAGGATTGCAAGGCTGAGCTGGGAGCACACACAAGCCAGGCTTCAGCAATTATTTTTAATGTGGTTCAACTCTCCATGCTCTTTAGCACGGTATCCACTTCAATTATCCATCAGTTGGTGCTCATTTAAGAGGATTATTTCACTGCGTGCACCATCACCGCACTGGGCAGCACACACTTGCATTTATCTACTTAACAGCTTTAGCCAGTCCTGGGTCAGCCAATTGCCATCTCTTGCTGTCAGCCCTGCACGATTCGGCCTCTTTTAAATCCTTAATCAGACATTCTGGAGCTAAAGTCTTCCATCAGGCATTTGCATACACTGCCATTCTGGGACTGAGCTTGCCACAGATACACGCCAGTTCTTCCTTATCACATCTTTGGGAGCCCGGGGTCACTAGGGCAAGGATAATTATTATATAGATCGTCATGACCCACTGTAGGCACCTTTTCCTTTTCCCTGGGGGTGCTCCACCCCCACTCCACTCCAAGGCTGTGCCCCATTCCAACCCTCCCCGAGCCCCCGGCCTTGTTCCACTTCTTCCCACCCCGGCTCTGCCCCCTCCCCAAGGGAACAGGGTACAGTGACGTTCAGAGTTAGCATTTAAATGCACAGAAGTTAGGATATTAGAGGCTCATGGTCTCTTGAATCAGCCATCTCTCAGCACACCCCTCCCCCACAATTGGGATATCTCAGCCAAGATTGTCCAAATAACTAGTGATTTTAGGGGCATCAATTTTTGGATGCCCAACTTGAGATGCCTTAAGGGGCCTGGTTTTCAGAAAGTGCTGAGCACCTGCCCTCTGAACACCAGCTCTTTCCTATGTCTCAAGATCCATCCATCTCCCTCTCCCCTCACATCCACCCATGTATCTATTGCACAGTGTGGCAGAGTTACCATTGCTGTGCCAATCTCGCATTCATTCACTTACGCGGATGTCAGAGGTGTTACTCCAGCTTTACACTGGGGTAAGTGACAGTAGAATTTGGTCCAGCAACTTTGCAATTCCTGGCTTTTGTGCATTAAAATAATTTACAAAATAATCACTGTTATTGTCATTTTTTGCATTGGTTTCAAGGAGAGAAAAGAAAGCTGATTAATGACATAGTGAAGGGAACCCATGTAACATAGACATAGACAGAGATTCAAATAGAGCCAAGCTGGAGTGCATGTGAATTCCCAGCTGGGTGGGAGGGAGCATGGGCCACTGGTTATTGCTCAGGATTAAGAGTCAAGAAATGAGTGGTCTATTCCTAGTTCTAAATCTCTGTGACCTTCGGTAGGTCACTTCCTAAATCTGTACCTGTTTCCCCATCTGTGTAATGGTAATAACACCACTGATGCACCTGTGATGCTTAGAGAGCAGAAAGAGAGTCAGGGCTCCAGGGTTCTATTCAGTTTCTGCCGCATGCTCCCCATGTCACCTTGGACAAAGCATTCCGCCACACACACACACTTCCACGCACCTGTGAAATGGAATAGTTGCCATAAACTCTTCAGGGCAGGGACTGTCTCTTCCTCCGTGTCTGTGCTGCACCCTGCACAATGGGGCCCTGACCTCAGGGTCCTGCCTGGACCACAACTGGTGCTTCTAGGCACTCTGGTAATACAAATGATAAATAATAATTGTAATAATTCTCTCCTCCAAGCATGCACAAACCTGAGTCACTCTCTGACCTCTGGAACTTCTTAAACGCCTGTGCCTATGATAGCCATAAGTGTGGAGCAACAGTGAAGAAGCCCTGAATGTGCCCATAAAGAATTATAACCTCATACTGGCAGAGGCATCTGGCTGGTGGCATTCCAGCACTTCTGTTTCTGACCATCCCCAGGAAATGGAGAGGGGGCATGTGTGGCGTTCCCCTCTGGTGTTATCTGGACAGGTGATCTGCTAGGTCACTCCAAGCCTTGACTCTGGGAGCCAGACTTACCCTGCTTTGCTGTGAGAACCCCACTCCTGGGCTGTTCATGCACAGCCTCTGGCATGTAAGCTGCTCCTTGGATAGTCAACTGAATGACACTAGCCAATATCTCCAGTCCCAGACACAACCCTAGGAATCTCCATCTTGCAGTGCCCAGTTATGCCTGCTGGACATTGCAAGCTTATATGAGCTTGTCAACTTAACAAAGAAATTGATATTCACCAGGCTTGTTATCCCAAGGGGTATCTCTGACATGCTTCAAACCAAACACACTGCTTCAGGTAGAATAAACAAACAGATTTATTAACTATAAAGATAGATTTTAAATGATGATAAGCCAAAGGATAACAAGTCAGATTTGGTCAAATAAAATAAAAACAAAATGCATTCTAAGCTGATCTTAACACTTTCAATGTCCTTACAAACTTAAATGCTTCTCACCACAGGCTGGCTGCTTGATCTTCAGCCAGGCTCTCCCCTTTGATCAGTGATTCAGTCGCTTGTGGTGGTGGTGTCTGTAGATGTAGGAGGAAGAGCATGGCAAACATCTCTCCCTTTTATCATGTCCTTTCTTCCCTCTTGACTTTGCTCCCCCACTTCAGAGTCAGGTGAGCATTACCATATCGCAGTCCCAAACTGGCCAAAGGAAGGGGGGTGACTCACTCGAGAATCTAACAGATTCTTTTGTTGCTGCCTAGGCCAGTGTTCTTTGTTCCTGTGAAGCTGGACTGGGTTTGTCCCATACCTACCCTGATGAGGTGTGAACTGCCTCTCCGTTCTTGGAGAGTTTTTGCCTGGGCTTATTTTAAGCCATGAAGACACATTTTCAGCCTCATAACTATATATATGAAATTATAACCTATAACATTACTGCAACAATTACTATAACATCACTATAACAACAATGATCATGAGCCTTCCAAAGACACCCAACATGACAAACTTTGCATAGGATACCACATCATCATTTTACAAGGATGAACATTGGAGTGCTGGGCATTGCCCCGAAGTACAGAGTGTCACAGAATGAACTACAAACATTGGGTTGATGATCCAGTATGGCAGGAGGCAGGATACTGGACTAGATAGCCAGCCCAGTTTCACATGCGAATTTGCATCCACCCAAGAAGACCAGACCAGACTTTTCAGAATGTCAAAGAAAGACTTGGCCTCAGCTGAAGATTCAGGCTGGTTCTTGTTTTCTCCAACCCTGTTCAGACACCCCTGAGCCTTGCACACTATTTATATCATTATGCTCCACCCAGTTCCATCTGGATTCAATGGGTCAAATTGTGCCCTAAACTGCTCATCAAAGTCAAAGGGGTTTCCACTGCTGTCCCTGAGAGAGTTTAGCCCAACATGTCTCCATCGACTCACCGCAGCCCATAATTTGTAGCCATCCTTTCTGAGCTCTCTGCTGAGAGGGAGAGAGGATTAATGCTATGTTTGTGGGCATCTGTGTTGGGAAAGATCCAGTCCCATAAGTGACATGAAAATTTAAAGGCACTAATAATTTATGACCTTTAGCAATTTCCTTGATGTCTCAGTTAAAAGTAACTTTGAAAACCACAACTAAGATGAAAGGTTGGCTGCTTCCATGGCTTGCCATTGAGTGGTAGAAAAGAAGTGAATATTGCATGTCTATCTCTCCTCCAGCCTGCTGAGCAAACTGCGGCGCGCACACACTAGGCTACATGAGGCCCCGAGGGGCAGGAGACCACCACAAAGGCACCGGAGATAACACAAAGGCAAACCAAGTGTTCTAAGGGTTGGGACTAGTAAGAACCCAAATGTTAGCCGGCTTTTCAGGCTCTCTGGGTCTGCACACAGCGCTGGGCTGGCTATGCCACTATCCTGCCTCCTGCTGTCAGGAGTCAGACCAGTGGTCCATCTAGTCTCCTCCATATGCAGACTGGCCTCATCAATTATCTTGCCTACTGCAATAACTGATGCTTCAAAAGAGGGTAAACTATGCATTTTGGATGCACAGACACAGCAGGGGGAAGAGGATGATGTGAACCTGGCCCTGAGAAATCGGTGCTGTTCCAGGGCATTCTAGTACTAGCGTAATGGAGCCCTGCTACCAGGAATCTCCCTTCTCCCCCGTTTGCACTTGAAGCTACATAAGCAAACGAAAGTTTCAGAACTAGGGCTGGACTGTTTTTTCCCAGGAGAAATTTCAACCAAACCAAAAATATATTTGTTTTTGTCAAAAAAAATTTTTTTATATATTTCTGACTTAAAAAAAAACTAAAATATTTTGGTTTGAAACAGACATATTTCAGGTTTTGGATAAAAATTATCTTTTTTTTCCAAAATGGACATTTTTGTGAAAATGTCTTTTGTCCAAAGAGCCATTTTCTGTTGCAATTTTTTCTCCAGTGGGGAACTCTCCATCAGCTAAATTACAATCCCATCTAGACACATGCACCCCCCGCCCCCTCTGGCCCATCTCCTTACCTAGTGCCCACCTCCTCCTCACCCTTTCCCACCATCCTCCGCTTCTTCTCCTGCTCTCCATGTGCTATTGTGCTGTGAACCTGCCAGCGCATTAGACTAAAGAATAAGATCTGACTCAGTCAATAGAGTCTGACATTGTGAATGCTTATCCCTAGGCACAGTGCGGCCTGTCGCTGGCAGTTGGGTGACCACCCATCTCTTATTTTTAAAACGCATGAAATGTATTCAGACTGGAAGTACATTACGTTGATGCTGGTGACAACGGCAATGTGCACTCTCTCGAGGGCAGTAGAACTGTACAAGGGAGAGAACAATTCATGCTCTGCGAAGGGACATGGTGTTGTCTCTTATTTTTCGTGTGGTTTTCCCTTATTTCCATCCAACACAGAAGGCCACCCCCCCCCCCCCGTGCTGTAAGCACTGCATGCCCAGGAGCCAGCCCAGAGTTTGTACTGTGACTTCCCTTTGGAATCCTCTTCTAATTATAAACTATAGAGGGGCCTGATTCAGCAGCGTGCTGAGCAGCCTCCGTCCCTGCAAGGAGATCACAGCCCGGTCCTGGCCCTATCTCTCCCCCCCATTGCTCCTGCAGCAGCGGGGCTCGATGTCTCTGCCAGCAGCCAGCACGTCACAGGTTAAAAGCCAGCGACGGTTCATTGGCCTAGTGCGGCACAGCCCCAGCCAATGCCTGGCCGCGGTGCGCCGGGAGCGGCTGGTGACTGGTTCGCGCTGCGCCCCCCCGGAATAACACAACCGTGATAATGCTAATAAGGCGCCTGTGCCCGTCAAGGCGGAGGAGGATCCGAGAGCTGGAAGCTTTGCAGAGCCAGGCGGGCGCGGAGCATCCAGGACTGGAGCAGCCCCCAGCCCCGCATCCAGCCGGGTCCGAGCCAGGGTTGCTGCAGCGTCGGGCTTCCCTGGCTCGCTAGCTCCCTAGGCTTCCTGGCCGGGCGCTGCCCGAGGAGCCCGGCCCCGCTCCCGGCTGCGGCGGGCGGCGATGAACGAGGCTCGGGGCGGGCAGAGCCGGCCCGGTCCCCCGGCCAGCCAGCCCCCCGCGCGGTGACAGCCTCCCCCGGCACCCGGGGCCGGCGCTCGCTGCGCCCCAGGCTCCTTGCTGCGCGGCGCCGTCCGAGGAGCGGGGCGGGGAGCTCGCTCGGCCCCGGTTCTGGGAGACGCGAGGATGGGCTGAGCACCGCGGGGGCCTCTCCCCGGACGGGGGGACCCGCGGCCCGGCCCGCACCCGCCCTGCTCGGAGAGGGAGCGGTGGCGCCGCCTGCCCGGCCAGGGGCTCGGCGCGGCGCAGAGCAGCGAGACGGGAGGAGACAGACTCCGCAGGGCCAGGCTCCGCTCCCACTGGCCCGCCCGGCAGCGGTGATTCCTGGCGCGCTGCAGCCGGGCAGCCCCTGGCAAAGAGCAGGTGGATGCGAGCATGACTCGAGTGATTAATATTCCGGCAGCGCGCCAAGCCGTCCCCGCTTGCTGCACCAGATCCTAGCAGCCTCCGAGCCAGCACCAGCCTCGCCGCTGCACCAATGGTTCCCGGCCCTGCGGCTCTCTGCGCCTGGCACCTGGCTTTGCCTCGCTGAGCGTTACCATGTGGCTTTGGTACCTAGCACCTGGTCAACGCCTGGGGCTGAGCTGCGGGAAAGTCTGGCTCCTGGTCCTCTTGCTGCTGGGTTGCGGCCTTGCCCGGGAAGGGGGGTCGATCCTGAACTGCCCCCCAAAATGTGTATGTGCCAGCAACATTATCAGCTGCTCCAAGCTGGGCCTGGGAGTCATCCCTACTAAGCTGCCTCGCTTCACAGCCATCCTGGACCTCAGCCACAACAACCTGACCCGCCTGCGGGCGGACTGGACCCCTACCCGCCTCCCCCACCTCCATTCCCTGCTGCTCAACCACAACGCCCTGGGCTTCATCTCCACCGAGGCCTTCTGCCACGTCCCGCACCTGCGGTACCTGGACCTTTCCTCCAACAGCATCAAGGTGCTGGAGGAGTTGCTCTTCAGCCAGCTGCAGGAGCTGGAGGTGCTGCTGCTCTACAACAACCAGATCGCCCAGATGGACCGCAGCGCTTTCGATGACATGGCCAGGCTGCAGAAACTCTACCTGAGCCAGAACCAGATCTCCCGCTTCCCCATGGAGCTGGTGAAGGACCGGGCCAAGCTGCCCGACCTGGCCCTGCTGGACCTTTCTGCCAACAAAATCAAGGGCCTGCCGGTCGCGGCCCTGAAAGGCCTCCCCGCCTGGATGAAAAACGGGCTCTACCTCCACAGCAACCCACTGAGCTGTGACTGTGGGCTGTACGAGCTCTTCACGCACTGGCACGCACGCCAGCTCAGCTCGGTGGTGGACTTCCGGGAGGAGCTGGTGTGCAGCCTGCCCCTGGCCAAGCGCAGCGTCAGCGTCTTCACCCTCAACAGCCAGGACTCCCTCAACTGCAGCGAGTTCAAGGAGCACATGCTGGAGACCTACTTGGGGGACACCTTGACCATCAACTGCGACACCAAGGTCCGGGGGGCGACCACCAGGGAATGGGTGACCCCAAACAACAGGCGCTTCCCGGAGGAGACCGCCAACAGCACCATGACAGTGCTGAGCAATGGCAGCCTGCAGATCCGCCTCGTCCGGGTGGAGGACATGGGCACGTACACCTGTTACACGGTCAGCCAGGCCTTCAACGAGACCCTCTACGTTGATGTGATGGTTCACAACTTCACCCAGCACGGACCTCACGACACGCTGAACACGGCCTACACCACGCTGGTGGGCTGCATCCTCAGCGTCATCCTGGTGCTCATCTATCTGTACTTGACACCGTGCCGCTGCTGCTGCCGTGGCAACGAGAAGCTGGCTGCCCAGCCGGAGGACAGCATCAACTCCTCCATGCTCAGCACCACGCCCAACCACAACCCCGAGGCGGCTGGTCGCAAGGGAAGCCTCAGCCACCTCGCGGCTTCCGGCCCCATGCAAGGCCAGAATGGCAAGGTCAAGCCCAACAGCACGCCCGAACAGGTGGCCAGGAGGGCCCAGAAGGCCCCCAGGAAAATGTCAGACCCGGACTCTGTCAGCTCTGTATTCTCGGACACGCCCATCGTAGTGTAGGTGTATGGAAGACATGGAGAGGTGGGAGTGTTGGAAAGCAAGTGGACGAGGACAGGTAGTGACCCTCCCCTAGAGGGCAGCTAGCCAGGGGGACAGGGGCTGGGCCCAGCAGTGAGGTGATGGGTCTCCATACACATGGCACAATGCTGCTGCTAGGTGCTGCCTCCTGCTGTGCAGCACTGATCCTGCTATCGCCCCAATGAACATTGTCCTCCCATCAGCAGAGCCCAAGTGGCAAGCAGAGCCCGGCAGTCCACTCCCTGCAGCCGCCCCCAGCCCTCAACGAGGAACTCCAGCCAGAGCTTTGCAGAGTCCCACCAAGAAATGAAACGTGCAGCGGGGATACGGCAGCAGCGCCCCGCAGAGCTGGGGGTGGGGGCAGGGGGTTGCTTCTGAAAGACCCCATGCTGCAATGCTGGGGCAATCTTTCCTTACTGCTCAAGGGACATCCCAGGTCTGTTTCTGACTACCTTGGCGTGAAACCATGCTCATCTCTGAAGTGTTGCAGCACCACAACCTTGGCCTGGATCCACCATATGAAGGTCACCTTCTGCTTTCATAGCTTGGCCACTGAAAGCCTTGACACCTGTTGGGGATCAGTGTGTGGGAGCAAGGTGTCTCTCTCCTGCTACCAACCAGCCTCTTGCTAGACACCCCCATTTGGAACTAAGGCAACCCAAAGATTTTCAGCTCCATCAGGATGAAAGCAGGCATTGATCCCGCCCTGGGGCCTGTAAGATGGCATGCCAGCTGCCCCTCCTGCAGCGGAAACTCAGGACACAGTGGGGCATGATCAACACCAGCTGGTCCCCCAGCAAGCTCTCTAGCTGACAGCCTAATGATCAGATTCCCATTCCTAATTACAATGATACATCAAGGCACAAGCTGGGTTTCTGGGACAGCTGTTCAGCATTGCACAACAGCAGCAACCCCTTGGCGGGCTGTGCTGTGGCTGCCAGGGAGGCACTGCGCCTCTACCCCTTCTGTACGGCACTCGTGTGGGCTGTCCCAGCGAGCCGAGGGACTGCGTGCTCCAGGGATGTTAGGAAGGGGAGCTAGTAATGGAGTCTGCTGAAGGCAGCAGGCAGAGCAGAGGAGCCCTGCAGGGAAGGGGGTTGGGAACTGTGATCAGACATAGCAGCACTTCTGAGCAGACATGGGGGGTGGAGCCCCCAAAATATGCTCCTGCTCCTTCTATATCTCCCTTAAGCCTCCCCCACCCCCATGATCCTGGTGGCTTTTCTCTCTGCCCAGCTACAAATTGATTCCATCTTATATTTCCTTTTCCCTTCTCCTTTCACCTGGGAGAGTCTGGGCCCTTCCCAGGGAGTGGGGAGGGGATAGGCACAGAGAAGGAGCGAGGACAGAAGAGCAGGCTGTCCCCTTGCAGTGGTCTCTTTACCCGCCCCCAGAGGAGAGAGACAGAGATGTGGTCTTGACATGGACAACCCAGCTCTGAGCCTGCTAGCCACAAACTCACCCAGCACAGGCCAGCTGGAGGCAGGGTTTGGTCTGTGCACCAGGTGCAGCCAGAGGACTCTGTGCTAAGCAGGTGCCACCCGCAGAGGAGATAGCATCCCCCCTTTCCCTCAGACATGGGGAGAGAAAGGGTCGGGGGGTCCCAGAGGGAGGGTGCTGCTGTACACAAGGGTAGGGGGAGCTAATCAGATGCCCCTGGCTGTCTGGGCGTTACCTTGTGGGGATCCCACCTAGCCTACAGCTGGTTCTCAAGCCATCCGTTCTCCTAGTGGCTCTCAGCTTCAGGGAGCAGGGGGTGAACAAAGGTGGGCAAGAGCAGCCCAGAAAGATTGGGGTAGAGGGAAGCCCCCACTGAACTCTCTGGCCATGAAGAGCATCGTCACCAAAGAATGGCGAGCTCCATGGTAGGTCGCTGTGGACTCTCCCTGGAGCCTAGATCTCTCCATCACTGCCCCAGCTGCCACTGTCTTGGGGGCTGTCCAAGCCTGCGAGGGGCCCAAGGTGATGGCTGGCACAAGCAGGAGCGCGAGGCGACATCTCCTCCATCCCACTCATCAGCCCGAGAACGAGGCTCGGCTCCAGGACTCGTCTAAATGCTTTTCCTGGCATGTTATTGTGAATCATGAGTCCTCCAAGAGAAGCATGCGATCCAGGTGAGACCAGCCTGCAAACCACACAGTGGGGAGCTCGGGGGGAGGGGGCAGAGCAAGGGGAGGGTGTGTGTGAAAGAGATTGTGCCGGGGGGGGGGGAGGGGAGGAGGAAGGGACGATTTGGCCCTGATGGGCTGGTTGTGTGTGACTGCGATTCAATCCTGGCACCTGTGGAACTACAAGGCTGCTTAGCTGCCCCCTCCCCCTCTCCTCCCCCTGTGCAGTCACTTCCCCTCCCCACCCCACAAAAAAGCCCTGCTAGCTTTCAGGCTCATTGTGAGCTCCCTGAATACCACAGCCGCCTGGGTGCTGGGCAGAGAGCATCCCGGGCAGGCTGAGGCAGCTACAGGAAGGTGTGTGTGCGGGGTGGGGGGAAGCAGGAAGACCTGACTCGGGGAGGTCAGTGCCCTCCACACACCGGTTCCCATGTCTGTCTGGCCCTCCCTGGAGTGACCTGCGTACGTTGCCGCACACAGCTTCCCCCCCCCGCCCATACAATCGCATCTGTGTGTGTGGAAGGGCATCTAGCGCAGTTCACGTGCTCAGCATGCGGATCTGTGAGCTGGTGCGTGGCTTGGCACACAGGCTCTGAGAGGCTGTGCTGTGTGCATGGGGCTATTGTGAGCGTGGAGCTCAAATGGTGCTGAGTGTCTCTGCCGGCGCGTGTCTGTCTGGGAGAGAGCAGACATGGAGAGTGAGACTGAGCATGCTGGTACCTTGCTAGGACTGTGTGCATGCCTCCGTGTGGATGAGTGCACAAGTGTGCATGGGGGTGTTGCATACCTGCGTGTGTATGGATGCATGTGTGTGCTTGAGAGCACACACAAGTGTGCATGGGTGTGTACATGCATGTGCACATTCACACCCACACACCCCACTCAAAGACCCAGCCTCCAAACACAGCTGTTCCCATCCCAGCTTGCCTGCCAGAAGCTGTGGGCACCGGGTGCATGTGACAGGAAGCAAAGGGGATGAGATCCACAGCCCACTGCCCAGACCTATGGCCAGAGCTGCCAGGAGGAGCCCTGCCTAGCTCTCCAGCGGCCCCTTCGAGAGCCAGGCTGCCAGAGGGAGCTGTCCCTGGCTGGAGAGCTGCGGGCTGGGCTAGCCCATCAGTTCAGGGCCACATGACAAGTGTGAGGCTGCTGGCTGGTCTCATGCCTTGCACCGCCTGGCTTGTTGAGAGCCCCACCTGCGGGCCAGGAGGCAACTCAGCCCTGTGGAGAGAGCCTCATGTAGGGGCTGGGCCACCGCCAAGTTGGGAGATGCCAGGGACACCAGGGCTAGAGAACTGAAAAGCTCCCTGTGGCGCTGCTCCTGGGAACAGAAAGGCAGGGGCAGATGCAGAGAGTGGGAGCCCTGGGTTCTGTGTGCCAGCTTGTGTGCTGGGCTGTCCCACCAGCTGTGTGCTGTTGCCTTGTGAGGGGATCATGGGGCTGCGTTGCCTTAGTAGAATGTGCAGTAGGGAGCCATTGGTGACCCCCAGCAGGGCCTGATAGGCAAACGCTAGCGTGCTCAATGGTGCAACTTGCTCTTAGCGCCTCACCATGGCTCTGTGCCTTGATGGGGCCATGCAGAAAGGAAGAAAGGAAGAAAGGACAGCTCTGGGCAGTCAGATCTCCAGTGCCCTGCATCCTATTCTCCTCCCCCCGAGCTGGCCAGTCCACCAAGAGCCAGTGCCCCAGAGAGGGAAAAGGCCCAAGAGCCTATTCCCCACCCTTAAGCCAGCCAGTGTCTGTTGCATCTGACCAGAAGATCGTGTCCCCCCAGCCTGAGCTCCAACCTCAGCAGCCCCTTGGTGAGTAGCTGTCCCACTGTGCATCATCAATCATTCCTAAGGCCTTTCCTCCCCTTAACCCTGTGCAGGCAGAAGGCTGGAAGATTCACCCACTGGCCGCACTACTACCTGCGCAGAAAGGGGCAACCCCCGGATTGTGCCTGCCCCACAGGGAACACTGACAGGATCCTACTGGAAACAAGCAAATGCAGCCCACCAAGAGCCATGGGAGAGCTCTCCTCCCCCGTCCCTGCCACATCCCAGGGGATGTAGCCCCCAAAAGACAGGACCGGGATCACGGCATCCAAGACTGGCCACCCTTGCACTTGCTAATCAGTGGCAGATCCTAGGTGGTGTTGAGCACCCTCAGCTCCATCACCCAGCACCACGAAGGATGAGGCCCCTGATCTGGATGCTTCTCTCTGCTAGTGCCCAATTGCTGGTGCTAGAGAGGCAGGACACCCCCTCCCCATGTCCAGGGGTCCACCCTGTGAGGGTATTGATGGAGGGGCACAGCCCCCCCCCAAGCATCCTCACAGATCTGCCTCGATACAACGCTGATACAAGGAAAGGGTTTGGGGGCAGCCAGGAGTGGAGTGGTGATGCTGGGTCACTGCTCAGAGGAAAGAAACTGGAGAGAAACCCACAGGGCAGGGCTGGGGCCCCAGCATGCTCAACAGAGAGCCTGCATGGTAAAGGGGTCCCTGGCAGTGGCCAGGAGCTCCCAGGAGGGTTAAGGGAGAGCAGAGAGGGGGCAGGAGGAGCTCTGGTTCCATGGGAGGGTGTGTGTGCAGGTGTGTGTGCGGGTGTGTGCGTGCGCAGAGGGAGGTGTCCCAGTTAACCGCTGTGTCTGGGGAACCTCCAGGCTAGGTCAGAGGTGGCTGCTCTGCTCCCGCCAGGATGGGGCCAGACAGTGCCAGGCAGAGCCTGTCCACTCCTGTGCCACTCTGTGGGCTTGCAGGCCCCGTGAATGTTATTCTGCCCTGCACGGGATGCGCATTCTGTTCTCCATTTCAGCCAGAGCCGCCCAGCCCGCAGAGCACATGGGCTGCAGCTCTCTCTGGTAGGCTGTGCTCTGACGCATAGACATAGGCGAAAATAAACATGTTTTAAGGTTCTGCATTCGCAGGCTCGTCTGGTTTTTCACTGGCCTGGTGAGTAATGACAGGATGTTTCTAGGTGGTGGAGAGAGGCCTGAGAGAATGGACATGCTCACCTAGACAGGGCTATAATGGGGGCTTCAGCCATCAGGGCAGCTCTAGCATGAAGGTGGGGCAGAGGTTAGGTGCCCCAGGGCAGGTCATGGTTCCCAGCAGTGCCGCTTTGGGGCATCCCACTGTAGCCAAGGCTGCGGCTGGAAGGGAGGAAGGCCAGCAGCAGTGGGACTCCAGCTGGTACAGTCATGCACTGCTGTAGGTGGCTCTCTAGCTCACCTTGGCAGGCACTAGGGTTTCTGCAGCACCTACGTGGTCCCAGTGGGGAATGAACAATGGGAGAGATCAATGTCCACTTGGGAGCGTTGGCCACCTCGGGCAGGGGAAGCTGAGGTGAATAAGCCATGCTGGGGAACCGCCAGAGGACAGTGCTGTGGGGTTATCGAGGGGGGGAATGTGACCCAGCCCCAGTGGGAAGCAGTCACAAGAGTCATTCAGTGACAGTATGGCTAGGTATGGATGTGGCAGTCTAACGTGCCATTTGGTGATCTGGCACTGCTGGGGGCTGGTGTGGAGGATACAAACTCCATGATAATCTCCTTGTGTCAGTGACACAGGGTAACCAACCATTAAAGGTCTGACCTGGTGCCAAAGGCCCATAGGCTGAAAGGATTCACTGGGAAGGGGGGCAGACCGTCTGGCAGTTTTAACCCTTCTGCCAGGTGCTGTCTGGAGCAAAAAGGGCCGGGTTCTATTTTCTAGGGGTTCCTTCTAAAGATTTAAATAGCACTGACTTTAACCCCCACCCAGAAACCTGGGAGACTGTCTGTACCCCCCTGGGTGTCCTTGGAGGGCAATGCTTCCCTGCCTGCAAGTGCTGAGTCCAGGGGTCTAAAACAAATAAAACTTTATGCGGGTGGCGAGTAGGAGACAACAGGCTGAACTTGGGAAAGCCAGCAATTAATCAATTAACAAACTCTAGCAGGCAAGCCTCCCCCACCCCTTTACAAGAGTCTCACTCTTACTCCTGCTCTGGCTGCTGTGTTTCCCCAGCTCCCTGCTCACCGTTAGCTGCCCTAGAGAAGTCCAAGGATGCTGGCAGGCTGATGCAGCCTGGGCTGCTCTGGGGGTGCTGTCTTCTGACCTGGATGGGGTGATTCGGGCAGGGAGGCTGCTGCTTTCTGTACAGCCAGAGCCACCTCAGCATTACACCAGCCGCTGTCTCGCAGCAATCTCAGCTCAGCTCTCTAGAGAAGAATCCATATCTCCAGCCCTCCACACAGTCCTCCCCACAGACAGGCACTCTGCACGCTGCCCTGCTGTCTCTCTCCCTTTAGCTTTCTGCCCTTACTGCAGTCCTGCGCAGGGTGACCCCAGGCACACTTGCTGCTGCTCTCTTGTCCTCGCATCTCCCAGAAGTGTCAGTTGCATTCTATTGCCCTCAAACTCACAACGTACTTGGATTTCCACCAAAATGCTCCAAACTGCCACATAACTGAAATGCCAGCGAGGCTGGGCCCATTCAGTCCATTCCCCTTGCTCTCCACTAGAGGCCGACAGAAAGCTCCCTCCCTCACGGTGCCCCTGCCCAGCCGGAGCGTGTGGGTCATTGAGGGCTGCTCTACTACTCACCAACAGGGGTCAGTAGTGAGCCCCCGTCTCTGAGGCTTCAGGCCACAAGGTTTATTGTGGTACTTGCCTCTCGCCCCACGTGCCCTCTCCTCAAACACGGTCTCACCAGATTAAGGAGCAGGGTCGGCTGACACACACACAGGTCCCAGACACCACACTCACCACATGCACACTGCACAAACATCAACCCTGCAAACACCTCACACCCCCCAAACCGTGCACATCCCAGCCTCATTAGTTACTGGCAGATGCCCAAGAGAGGGGCACAGAACAAGCACAGTGGCTCTGCAATCCCACCTTTCTGTCCTACCTTGTGTAAAGGTAGCTTATACACACACACACCCTTGTGCAAAGTGCAGCTCTGCCGGCCCAGAAGATCTGGTGCATAAGTGGTCTAGATGGAAGCCAATGCAGAATTTGGCCATAGGCTTGCAGAATTTAACTTGAGCCTCTAAAAGCGAAAGGCTAATGCAGCAAAGCTGATGACTGCATCATACAAGCTGAGAGCTGTGCCTGCTGGAGGGCTGGACATGCCTGGGTGGGGGCTGGGAGCATGATGCACGGAAGGACCCCGCTGCGTCTGTCTGCACATTTCTGAGCGGGCTGTGCATTCATCACATAGGTGCCAACAGGCCCGTCAGGGTAAGTATTCCCCTTTCCCACTGAGCTGATAGGAGCGATTGATCTGAGCTGACAGCAGCTCAGCCCATTCAAAGGGCAGCTCGTGGCTGAGAGACGCCAGCGGCTCAGGAGACAGCGTGTGGCGCTGGAAGGTAAAATCTTTTCCAGTCATTTATGCCAAGAAATGTCAAAGGCGATGGAGTTGCTGGTGCAGACTGATGGGAGCATTGTGTATGGAGAAAACACTGCAGCCTGCTGGGACACATGCTTTAGCCAGACCCCTCTGTACACCGCAGCTAACCACGGCTCTGTGGCCATTCCGGCAGCGCTGGGGCCAGCTTGTTCCCCCAGATGTCACCTCAATGACTGCTGCACTGGACACCACCATTTGTTTGTGGGTCTGTGCACGAGGGGAGCTCTGAAACCTGGCTTCCATCCCTGCCACTTTGGGAGGTTATTCCACAGCCTAATGGCTCTCCACCATTAAGAGATTTCTTGTAATACTCTGCTTTTTTCATTTCCTCCAGGCCCTCCTAGCAATTCCCCAGTGTGTCTCTGCTTCCTTGATGTTTAGCCCATGCAAATACCTGCAGCATGCTGTCATGTCTCCCTCAGGGCCTGATTCGCAGAGATGCAGCGTGCTCACAACTCCAGCGGAAGCTAATGGGAACTGATGGCAAATCAAGCTCTTAGCCAAGCTAGATCTGTTTAGCTCCTTCCATTCTCACCGTGAGAAAACCCTTCCAGCCCTCTGCTCATTTCTTTGGCTTTTCTCTGAATTTCTCCCCAATATGCTGACAGTTTTCTAGTAGTGAGGTGCCCAGTGCTGACCCCTGGCCCTCAGGCTCTGTGTGTGCACGTGACTGTGAGGCTGCCCACTCTAGGTGTGAACCCTGATCTGTTAGGGGACAGGGTGGGTCCCTCCACCAGCTCAGTCATAAGGATGTGTCCCAGAGAAGAACAGATGGTGCCAGCTACTTTTTAAACCCTGCCCTGCCCGTCACGACTTTTTTGGCAAAACCGGGCATTTATCTCATTTGCTCTTGCCAAGTTGATCAGTTGACAAGAGCGAACAGGACAAATGCCCAGTTTTGCCAAAAAAGTGAGATGCAGAGGAATGTGCAGGGGGTGGGGAGTTAGTGGCAATGCCAGGTCTGTGCCACGGGGGAGGCAGGGCTCGAGTGAGCAGTGCTGCCAGCCATATGGGGTGAGAGGACTTGAGTGAGCGACTCAGGCCAACCCTGCATAGGGAGAGGGCTCGGGCCATTCCCACGTGGGGCCCTATTTTCCCTTGGGGAACTATGGTCACCTAGTGCTGCTAGGAACTGGCAGGAAGAGCAGGTGCAGGGGAAAGCCAGCAGTGGGGGACTGGGAAGAGAATGCATCCCCACGTGGGGACAGTCACACCTGGGCACGTTCACCCTCTGAAAAGAGCAAGTTCAGCCCCTGCCAATTCCCTGTCATTTACTAAGGTGGAACCCCCTGCCACCCCTCCCCCTCCCCAGGTGAGCCTTGGAGAAAGATGGGGCTGACAGGCAGAGCATCAGCCACATCCGCCCCCTGAGAGCCCTGAGCTAGTAAGAACATAACATAAGAACATAAGAACGGCCGTACTGGGTCAGACCAAAGGTCCATCTAGCCCAGTATCCTGTCTACCGACAGTGGCCAATGCCAGGTGCCCCAGAGGGAGTGAAGCTAACAGGCAATGATCAAGTGATCTCTCTCCTGCCATCCATCTCCATCCTCTGATGAACAGAGGCAAGGGACACCATTCCTTACCCATCCTGGCTAATAACCATTTATGGACTTCACCACCATGAATTTATCTAGTTCTCTTTTAAACACTGTTATAGCCCTAGCCTTCACAACCTCCTCAGGTAAGGAGTTCCACAAGTTGACTGTGTGCTGTGTGAAGAAGAACTTCCTTTTATTTGTTTTAAACCTGCAGCCTATTAATTTCCTTTGGTGACCCCTAGTTCTTATATTATGGGAATAAGTAAATAACTTTTCCTTATCCACTTTCTCTACATCACTCATGATTTTATATACCTCTATCATATCCCCCCTTAGTCTCCTCTTTTCCAAGCTGAAGAGGCCTAGCCTCTTTAATCTTTCCTCGTATGGGACCCTCTCTATACCCCTAATCATTTTAGTTGCCCTTTTCTGAACCTTTTCTAGTGCTAGAATATCTTTTTTGAGGTGAGCAGACTACATCTGTACACAGTATTCGAGATGTGGGCATACCATGGATTTATATAAGGGCAATAATATATTCTCAGTCTTACTCTATCCACTTTTTAATGATTCCTAACATCTTGTTTGCTTTTTTGACTGCCTCTGCACACTGTGTGGACATCTTCAGAGAACTATCCACGATGATGCCAAGATCTTTTTCCTGACTCGTTGTAGCTAAATTAGCCCCCATCATATTGTATGTATAGTTGGGGTTATTTTTTCCAATGTGCATTACTTTACATTTATCCACATTAAATTTCATTTGCCATTTTGTTGCCCAATCACTTAGTTTTGTGAGATCTTTTTGAAGTTCTTCACAATCTGCTTTGGTCTTAACTATCTTGAGTAGTTTAGTATCATCTGCAAACTTTGCCACCTCACTGTTTATCCCTTTCTCCAGATCAGTCTTGCCCACTGCCACGGTACACAGGCTTCCAGATTTAGAAATGAGCCCCCTTTCTGGCTGTGGCTCAGAGGGGAGTCCCAGGAACCTTCCAAATCATCCTGCCCACAGGCAATCAGATTTTTCACATCTATAGCCTCTGACTCGGCTAGCCACAATTGCTCCTCACAGCTATCCAGCAGGAGAGGGAAGTCGTATTATCCCTATTTAATAGACAGGAGCATTACGGCACCAGGACATGAAGTTGCCAATTTCTCACAGAGCGGTGGTGGAAAAGCCAGGAATAAAACCCAGGAGACCTCATTCCCAATCACTTGGCCCTTCTCCTTCCGGGACAGGGAATAGAACCCAGGGGTCCTAACCCCCAGTCCTTCGGCTCTAATCATTAGCCAACATCTGCTACCTACCACCCCCTCCTGTGTTAAAGCAGAGCCTGTGCTATGAAAGCAGCTCTCCCTATGGCAGCTCCACACCTAGCATCCCCTCCACCAAGCCCCTGGAGTCAATACATTATCAGGCTTCTCCAGAGACCCTTCAAGCAAAGGGAGAGATTTTGCTGAACGACACAAACTAGACACATTGGGCTCCTTCCACCTGGCCCTGGCAGCCGAACACTATTATAGCCATTACAGCACCCAGAAGCCTGCGGGGGCACAAACAGAAAGACAAAGGCCATGCCCCAAAGATGGAGCTCTCCAATGAGCAGCATCCCCATCCCATGGCTGCTGGAATCACTATCTGTGCCCTGCCTGCTAATACAGTCAGTGCTCAAGCCAGGTAACAGTTCTACCTTTGGGGACCAACACTGGGTTTGCACCCCTTGCACCCATTTCCAGGTGTGGTGCATTTGCAACTTGGTGGCATGGGAGCTGCAGGATCTGGAGCCCATGGGGCCAATGCTGCTTGGTGGCTTGAGTGCAGCATGGTGATACAGCTGCTTTGGAGGAGCACAGACCTCCCTTTTCTTGCTCTGGCTCATGGCAATGTTCTGAGCCTCTCTCTCCAGAATGCCAGCCAAATCCTGGGCAGCAGCAGTGCTGATCTCGGGGCACCCCAGAGAGCTAAGGGCCCTGTGTGAGCTGCCCTGTGGGGTGGATGAATAGGTAGGCAGCATTGTATCCCTGCTGTAGAAATCCACTCGGCTCTGGCAGGTATTAGAAGGGCTTTGCGCCAGCCCCATATGAAGGGGATAATACCTTTTAGCAATGATATTAATGCCTAATTTATCCTCTCTGGGCAAGGATTTTATGCTGCTGCTGCTCCTGCAGGCCCAGTAGACGCTGCAGAGGTTCCCATTTCCCTTCCTCTTGGGAACTAAAAAGCATCTTCCCTTCCCCATGGCCTGCGGTCAGAAAAGGGCAATAGATACTATTCTGTGCTGGGTTTTTTCTTTCTGTCACAGCCATGATTGCTTCCGAAGCAGCAGCTGAGGAGAGGGGGCAGCCCTGGCTAAGCAGCCTGCCTTCCTGCAGGGCCTAGGACTAAAATTAGCCACCGACATGGGGCTTCCCTCCACCAAACAGAGGTGTCACAACGTCACTGCACCAGCAATGTCTCTTGGGATGATGTTACCTGAGCCCAACGAATGACTTCGGAGCCAGGCACACAGGACTAGGATCGCTGCCCCCACACAGCCCCAGTGCATGTGCATGCAGACACACAGAGCCAGAAGGAGCCCAGTAGCTCATTGCTCTCCCTTCTCCAGCATTTCAGGGGACTTCTGGCATCCTCTGGCTTTCAGATGGACCCAGACCAAAGCCCAGGCCACCGTGCTTTGCATGGGTTCTGTCTCAAATCGCAGCCTTCCCTAAACCTGGGGCCTCAAGGTAGGCAACCCTGGCTCTCACTGATTTTGGCTGGATCTGGGGGTGCCCAGCCACAGAGAGACAGGTCCCCTGGCACGCAGGGGTGTCAGCTTGGGCCCCATGGCTTAGAAATGGTGGCCCGTGTATTCAGTGACCCTGCTGGGGTCAGGCACCCACATGGGACAGGCGGCCCCAGGGGAGGTTAGCAGAAGGCAAGGCCAGAGGAAGGAGTGCAGAGGAGTTGAAGCCTCTAGGCACACATCAGGAGAGGAGTTGTTCCAGGCTTAAGTGGGAGGTGGGAAACCAACTGCAGAGTGCAAGGGGGAGCAGGGGCAGAGAAGGGCATGCAGGGGGCAGCTGGAGGAGGCACCTGGGCAGGGGAGGATGCCACGGAGAGCCTGGGAGGCCAGGGTGAGGAGCTGGAGCTGACATGGAAGGAGGTACGGGTGAGGCCCAGAACTGGTGATGTGATACGGTGGGAGCGGCAGGGCAGGATGGGCATGTGAAGGGAGAAGAGGAGGCTGCAGTAGTCCAGGTGGGAGGTGGAGACGGCCTGGAGAAGGCTTTGGCAGTATAGGTGGGGTGGATTTGGGAGCCCAGGTATGGTGGGAAAGGAGCCAAGTGAGAGGATGCCTGTGACTGTGCAGTGGCAGGCTTGCCTGGCAGATAGGGTTGCAGCCCAAATGCCTGGCATAAGACGCTGACCTGTTGTAGCAGGCACCCACTCACGAGGCAGGAGCAAGCCATGGCAGAGACGGCGGCAGGCTGGGGGCAGATGTTCAAAGCTGACTCCTGCAGAGTTGGATTGTGCCTGTGCCATCTCATCCACTTTGCCCCTCAGCACAGAAGTGGCTCAAGGCGCTGCCATGCCATCAAGGAGCCCTCACTGCACTGAATTTGAGCCCAGGAGAAATTACATTGCTCAGGACCTGTGCTGAATGCACCCCCACCACCCACCCCCTGCTCCCGATGCTTCTCTGGCCTAATCGTGCACCTGGCAGATCTGCCCTGAGCAGGATGTGGTTTGCTGCAGAATCCTGATTAACTACATGGCAGCGCATCACCCCCAAAGCTCCCCATTCACAAGGTACCTCTGGTTGGAGGCCTGAGGCTGCTCGGGGCAGTGATAGGATGCTGGGTGGATCAGCACCAGTCAAGACACCCCACCCCGCATGGGGATTACTAGAGACCCTGGCCCCACGTTAATGAACCGCTGACGAGTGGCTGCCAAGCTGCGCCTGCCCTACTGCAGAGTGAGGCCTAAGGGAAGGTCTGTGCCATGTCTCCCCAACCTCACCCCTCCCATCCATCCTCTGACTTGTGCTCTGAAGACTAGTGCAGCAGGTGTGCAAACAGCTTGAGCTCCCTGCAGCACCAGATCGTAACCCCCACGCAGCCTCTGCTCACAAGAGCTCTGGAATACAGCAGCCCCACCCCCAAAGGTCCTCCAGCATCAGGGGCTGCAGAATTTCCCCCGGTGACGATATAACACGAAGAGAAGCCAGGCCACCTCAATGGCACCGAAGCCGCTAGCACAGGCTCTCACTACTGCCTCCCCTACAGAATCTCCCACATTTCTCCTGCCCAGAGATCCCCTCCACACGCTCTAATTGTCTGGCTGGACCAGCAAGCTGGTGTCTCGCTCTGTGCTGGAGCTCCTGGGGCAGTTCTGTTCTCAGAATATCCAGGCGCCCTCCCAAGCTAGGAAGCAGACACCAGCTGCTGCAGCCTGAGAGAGAACGGGATGTAGGGGGACAGCGGGGAGGGAGAACCCCGGGAGTTTCCTCTGTTAGGAATTCCCCTCTCAGCACTCCAGGCAACCCTCCCCTTTGGTGACCAAGTCCCTGGCCCATTGTCTTGTTTCCTAGGAAACTTGTCTGGAGCTTCCCCCCACCCAACCTACTTCTGTTCCTGCTCCTGCTCTGCCTGTACATCAACGAGCCTCTGCTCCCAGCCTGAAGTGCGCAGCACGCCAGAGCTGTCACAGACATAACATCATCTGGCAGCAACACCACCTTCATCCTCGCTGGGGTTTCATCCTCCTGGATGGGAGACTTGAAAGGATGCTGTCAGCTAGGTGCAGGTGCCACGCTTAGATGTGGGGGCTGGAGGAGAGATAAATAGAAAAGAGAACAGTTTGCAAAACCCAACACAGAGACATCTCTGCACCAGCTCACTCTAGGGAAGAAACCGATGTAAACATCTCCCCCAGGGCTGAGCACCCAGCAAGAATGTGGAGGTGAAATTGATCAGCCCAGATTCAGTGTCTGTGCTGAGTGATCAAGGCTGATTCATAGATTCCAAGGCCAGAAGCAACCGTTGGGATCATCTAGTCTGACCCGCTGTGTTACACAGGGCAGAGAACTGGCCCAGAATCATTCCTAGGGCAGAGCTTGAGAAAAACATCCCATCTTGATTTACAAATGGTCAGTGATGGAGCATCCACCGTGACGACTGGTCAGTTGTTCCAATGGTTAATCACCCTCCCTGTTAAAAATGTACACCTGTCCCCCTCTGAATTTCTCTAGCTTTAACTTCCAATCAATGGATCCTGTCAGACCTTTCTCTGCTGGACTGAAGAAGCCTTTTTAAAATATTTGTTACCTTCTCTTTGTTAAGCTAAATAGATTGTGCTCCTGGAGTCTATCACTCTAAGGCAGGTTTTCTAATCCTTTTATCATTCTCATGGCTCTTCTCTGACCCCTCTCTTCTTGAATTCAGGACACCAGACCTGGACATAGGATTCCAGCAGCAGTTGCGCCAGTGCCAAATACAGAGGTAAAATAACCTCTTTATTCTCCCAAAATAATCTCTCCTCCCTTACTAAAAATTCCCCCATTTTTACATCCCATGATCACATTAGCCCTTTTGGCCACAGTGTCGCACTGGGAGCTCATGTTCAGCTGATTATCAACCATGACCCCCCCAAATCTTTTTCAGTGTCATAGTTTCCCAGGATCGAGCTCCCTATCCTGTAAGCTTGGCCTATGTTCTTTGTTCCCAGATGGAGACACTTACATTTAGCCATATTAAAACACATTATTAGGTTGTTCCCAAGCTTTCCAAGCAATCCAGGCTGCTCTGTCACAGTGCCCTGTCCACTTCATTACTGACAACGCCCCCAATCTTTGTCTCATCTGCAAACTTTACAAGTGGTGATTTTATGTTTTCTTCCAGGTACTGATAAAAATGTTGATTAGTGAAGGGCCAAGAACTGATCCCTGAGACACCCCACTGGAAACATGGAATGTGGTGGGCTGAATGAGGGGCCTTACAGTTCTAGCCTCTGCTTCTTGCAGCCAGGAGAGCAAAGGTGCCTTCCTGTCTGGGGACTGATATCGGTCATGGAAGGGGCACCGTCGCCCCAGGTCATAGCATAATTTCAGGCAGTCTGGGGGTCCTCTCTATTTTATGCAAACAGTGCCAGACTGCTCAGAATCCTGACAGATCCAGCTGTGCACCCTCTCTCCCACATCACACGCACCTGCCTGGGTCCATCTGTACGCAGGCACCTCCACGTACACTTTCCCTCACACTCCAGCATACATACACCACCCACAAGGCTCTGCACATATACACTAGTGCACCTCCCTTGCACATATGCACCTATGCCACACATATATGTACCCCTGCACAGAGACACCTGGGCGCACACACGTGCACTGGTCCATATTTCTGCTACCAGGTTCCTAATACAACTGGCTCCCTGGCCAAAGAAGGGAACCCGCCAGCCCACCCTGGGGAAAAGTCTGCTCCTGACCTCATTCCCTTTTACTCCCGCACCCTGGGCTCCCCTAAACACTCCAGTTACAGAATGATGTGGGACTGCGAGCAGAGTCTTTGTGGCTGCTATGGGAGGCAGCAGTGCCCAGGGCTGTTTCCAGCTGCTGCATGTCCAGACGCTGGCTGGGAGGCAGGTAACCTCAGGCAAGACAGACGCCTGAGATGGCAGCTGGACCCCAGCAAGGCTCTGCTTGGGAGAGATGAGGACAGGCATGCTGGATGATGTGCCAACAGCCAGGTTGAGAAACAGCATGAGACTGGATCATGGGCTAAGCCTGCGACGTACAGCCCTAAACACCTCCCCAGTGCAGGGGAGACTGACTAAAAGGCATGATGTACTCTGTAGCAGTTCGGAGCACTAGATGGCACTTGGCAGGGGAGCTAGCAGTGGGGGCTGGGCCAGCTGACATGTTCCAGGAAAAGTGCAGACAGGGCCAGTTCACAGCACTGGGTGAAGATCAGACAGGGTATGAAAGGACACGGATCTGGCTGTTAAGGCACTAGATGGGTTGGGCTGGGTACATGCCCTGGGTGATCTTGGGCAAGTCACTGAATCCCAGGGTCCCACTTCCTGCTTGTATGGTGTAGCCCTTTCTCTCCCCGTCCGTCTGCTCTGTTCAGTGCCTCCATTCCTCCTCTTCCTATGCATTTGTAACACACCTAGCACAAGGTGGCCGTGTTCCCGGTCAGGACCACGAGGCACAGCTGTAACACTCATTTTAATGGGTCAAACAGAGGAGTGTCCATCACTGCCTTGCAGCCCCCAAGATCGCCTCTCTGGAGGCTGCATGAAGAAGGGGGAGTTGAAACAAGCATGTTACCCTCTGCATGAGCAGTCACCAGAGAGGGCTTAACTCAGTGGCACAGCAACAGTGTGAAGGCCGGGAGCAGTGGGGGGGGGCATCCCCCCTCTGGACTCCAGGGAGACACCATGGGGCTGGGCAGGGGCTGGAGGGCAATGGGCTCCTTACAACGGAACAGCAGAGGGTTTCCACCACTGGAGGCCTGGGCCCAGAACTCCAGTCAAAAGGAGCATGGGACCAGAGGCGCTGTTTTGAGTAGGAGAGTGGTCGGTGCTCCTGTATGCTCTATGCAGGGGATGAAAGCGACTCGGAGCCTTCTAACAACAGGAGCAAATCCCAGCACCCCTTGGGAGATGAGCCAGGCCGTGTCTTGGGCTGCTGAGTGAAAGAGGGAGCCAGAGATCAAACGCTGCCTGGTCCCGAGTGGCAGCACTTTCCCTGAGAGCTGAAAAGAGCAGGCCAAGCAGCGCTGTTCACTTGCCTGATAGGCCCTGCTGAGCTCCATTGTCTGCATGTCTGCCAAAGTTGCTGTTTGGGGCCAACCCTCAGTCTGCTGGGCTCAGTGGCCAAATGGCAGCCACGCTGGGGGCAGGGGGGCAGGGCAAAGGGGGGCACCACCTCATGCTGCCCAACTGGGGGAACTGCCAGCACTAACACCCAGGACCCTGCAGGACTGACTTTGACAACTTAACTATGAGAGGAGGGGAAGGAGGTGAGAGAGACCCTGGGAATAACAAAACTTCCCCATCCCACAGGGGTCTGCAAGGGTCAATATAGTAATGATTGTTACTGTTCAGACATTACAGTACCATGGCCCAGATCAGTCCCATAGATTGACTGATCCCAATGTGCTAGGGGCAGGGAGAGAGGCTGAGCTGCACCCCAGGGAAGGATGTTTTCTCAGGAGTGATCCAGGACCAGTGCTTGGACAATGCATTTGAGGCCTAAAGCAGACATACCGGCCAGTGAAGCATTACCAGCCTTGGCTTGTTGCAAGATCCGGGACTTCACAATCACACCACTTTGTCCTTCCCCACCACCCCCAGAGGTAAAGAAGCCGCTAGCATGCAGGATTGACTCGGGGCCACAGGCAGCCTGGGATCCTCACTGCGTTTGACAGGACACAAAATGTTTGCCTGATGCTTCATGAGATGTCAACCTTTGTATCTGTCACCAATCCTGGGTCTAGTGCGGGGGGAAAGGGGAAATCTGGCACTGGCCTAAGGTCAAACATAGCTAGTCCCACCATGGCACAATTTTCACCCCCCAACAACCAGAGCAGCCACACAAGCAAGGCCCTGGGAAACCAGCTCAGACAGTACAGGAGGGTCGACTGCTGGAGAGAGAGGGGACAGGGGTCCCTCAGCTACTCCTCACCCTCTCCTTGGCTGGCTGGATGCCGTTATTAGAGTGACCTCTGGCTGACTTTGTTTTACAAATTATTTAATCTCCCCTCCCCTGCCCCAACATCTGTAGGGCCAACTTCCAAGCTCCTGTGTCCACCCAGCGACGGGCCCGGCTCTGTGCCGGCGACACAGGCAGAGCCCTTGGGTGCCAGCCCTGAGCATCAGTAGCCAGAGCCCTGGGGAGAAAGGGGCCCATGCTCTGGGGGAGGAGAGGTGAGCTTGGCAGAACTGCAGCCCAGGGCGTCCCTCCAGCTACCCTAGCGGAGCTGCCGCCGGGCAGAAATGCAGCAGTTTTCGCCCACCCTGTTCCAGACCAGGGTGCGAGCTCCGCCGCAGCCTCTCTCGGCAACTGGAGCAGGCGGCTTCAGGGGCGAGACGGCGCAGCTTTCAGCGGCGGAGCGGTAATATGCAGGCCAGCTCCAGCGGCTCTCCCTCCAGGAAGCCTTTGCAAACAGCTCCCCCGTGTGGGCAAACATCACACCAAGCTCCCCAGCCCCGCTCCGCAGGGCTCACTGCATCGCAGCACTTCCTCGGAGCAGCTGGGGCTCCATCTAGGGTGACCAGATGTCCCGATTTTATAGGGACAGTCCCGACTTTGGGATCTTTTTCTTATATAGGCTCCTATTACCCCCGACCTCCTGTCCTGATTTTTCACACTTGCTGTCTGGTCACCTTAGCGCCATCCCATGTGCGTGCAGGTTGGGCTGCCTTCGGAACCCGCAGCTCACCAGCACGGATCACTGACTGGCAAAAGTGCTTTGCTGTGGCTTAAGGACGAGGCAGTGATAATGTATCAAGCCCCTATGATGCAAGGATGGAGGAGCCAGGGTAGGGTAGAGCCTGACATTTAAGAGATCCCCGGTTCAATTCCCTGCCCTGCTGCAGATGGCCGGGGCAACCTTGGGCAAGTCACTTAGGTTCCTATCCGTGCAAAAGCACAAAGAAACGATGGGGGTAACAGGACTGCCCACCTCACAGGGGGCTGTGCAGTGTGAGGTACTCACACTCCAGCAGTGGGGACCATGTAAGTACTAGAGACAGCCTGTCTGGTCATCATGTCATCTCAGCCATCCCGTGGGTCCCATTCAGCTTCTACCCTGTGAAGAGGGGGAAGCTAATTTTCCTTTTCTCCCTGTCATCCTGGTGCCCATCAGAGGGGCACGGGCAGATGTCTCCACATGGTCGTTCTAGATCCTGAGTGCCGCCCTCGCTGGGCCTTCTCTTCCCTTCCATCTCAGGCCTGGCCCAGTGGTTTGAGCAGCGGGACTGAAATCAGATCTGCGTTAGCTGTGAGATCTTGGGCAAGTGTTGTTCCCTCAATTTGCCCAGCTGTAAAATGGCAATAAAAATAACCTGGGTGAGGGGGCCTCATGAGAATTAAGTGATCAGTGGCTGTGACATTCTTGAAAGCCTCTGATGACAGGTGCCATACAAGGTGCAGTGCTGCTCACTCTTCACTCAGACCCACTGGCTCTGCAGCAGCTGCATGGTGCTTGGGCACTCCTACTCTGGAGAAATGAAGTAGGCCAGACCACTTCCTGCCAATACTCTGCCTGTCTCGAGCCCACCCACGCCAGTGTTCAGATTGTCTAGGGCTTTAGCAGTTCAGTTAGCCCCCACCAGCCGTGCGAGTCAGGGAACTGTTTCCCCCAATTTTACAGATGGGAAACTCTGCCACAGAGGGGTGATGTGTTTGCCCATGGATGTGTGTGTCAACAGCAGAGTGGGGAAAGGAGCCAGATCTGACTTTTAGGCCTCAGCTTCAGCCATTATCTTGTCTCATCCTACAAGCCTCATCCCACATAACACACACAAATGGCTGAGCCTCACGGGCACAGTCATGGCACCCCAGTACCAACCTGACAGCAACGCAACATGCCATCCGCGTACGCCACAAACAGAGCACATCAGGCACAGTTGGGATTGACTGAGGTTTCATTGTTACACACAAGAATTACATTCCATGACTGGGCCCCACTTATGCAGGGCTGCGTTTTCAACACACAACACAGGCCAAGAACGCACACAAACGCACCAGCCATACAGTTACCAAACACTTCTTACCCGTTTCAGTGTTATCTGAAATGCAGAGGACAGAATGACAGCAATAGAAGGGTGAAGAGCCCTTTGCCACAGCGCAATCTAAAGTAACCTGGAGACTTGAGATCATGGAAAATGAACCATTCATGCCCTAGTTTACCTTGACCCTCTTCCGATGGAGTTATAGTGTTTCAAACAGAATCCAAATCCTGCTCTGCCTCTCCCTCCCACCCCATGCTACTGACGAACTTCTCTGTGTGTCTTTACTGCATCTTATTAGATGTGTCTAATTTTCTTTTACCCATCCCCAGAGCCACCCCCTTTGCCCCCTCCCCTCCAAAGCTGGCAATCACAAGGGCAGAATGCTGGCTTGCTCAGCAAGCTGGAATCAAAGTTTGAACAGCAAAACCCAGCAGGTGTGGGATGTGATCAGAGAGGCCCAGAGAGCCTTCGCTCCATCTGCACCCCTCCCCATCCATCTGCCCTAGCAACCTTCAGTCCATCGCAGCCACTCATCTGTCTGCTCTCCCTCTCCCCCAGGCTACAGTGCTTCTGGTTCATTTCCACTCCTGCTATGATCTATAACAAGATATGCCATAATGAGGTCTATGGAGTCAGATATTGTGATGCTTGCTGCATGCCATGGTGTGCCAGACAATGGGCTACTGTACAAACCCCAACCATACCTGGCCCATCTCTGCGAACAGCAGCTGCTGATGGAAACTTGTTTGTCAGAGAACAAGGTCCTGGGCTGCAGGTCTCCCAAGAAGTTATCTCAGAGCAAGCAACTGCTTTATACAGGTTTCCAACCCAACACAAAGCAGGGACAGTTCAGTATTTGTATAGTGCCCAGAGGCCCTCCCTGAGGTCAGCGCCCCTTTCTGCGAGGTGCAAGAGACACGTAGGGCATAATCCTGGTGCATGGCTCTGCACGAAGGAAAAGCTCAGTCCGGATTCTGATTGGTTTGGTCAGCAATGCTGCAGGGAGACAGCTGGGTCAGGTTCTCCAGCTCCCATGCGGTGGCAAGTTCCCTCCAAATCATCCCAGCCTGACCTTAAAAACCTCTAAGGAAGGAGATTCCACCATCTCCCTAGGTAACCCATTCCAGTGCTTCACCACCCTCCTAGTGAAAAAGTTTTTCCTAATATCCAACCTAAACCTCCCCCACTGCAACTTGAGATCGTTACTCCTTGTTCTGTCATCTGTTACCACTGAGAACAGTCTAGATCCATCCTCTTTGGAACCCCCTTTCAGGTAGTTGAAAGCAGCTATCAAATCCCCCCTCATTCTTCTCTTCTGCAGACTAATCAATCCCAGTTCCCTCAGCCTCTCCTCATAAGTTATGTGCGCCAGCCCCCTAATCATTTTTGTTGCCCTCTGCTGGACTCTTTCCAATTTTTTCACATCCTTCTTGTAGTGTGGGGCCCAAAAGTGGACACGGTACTCCAGATGAGGCCTCAATGTTGAATTGCACTTCATTAGTTCCCTGAGATGGAAGACATTCTCACTGCCAAGTGGCAGGCAAAGCCAATGCCTTTAGACCACAGGCAGGGACTTGGCCCAGCTTTTTGGACCCATAACACAACAGAGAGAGGGGATCCAGTTGGGTTAAACAAGCCGAAGCCACTCAGAATGCAGCTAAAATGAGGAATGTCCTGAGCTTGGAAAGTGCAAGGATTGCTCCTGCCAGCTTCACAGGGTTAATCCAGAGTGACACTGCAGGTGGCATTTCAGAATGAGGAGTGAGTCCTTGGGGAGGGGAAGGATAGCTAGCAACCAAACCCTGAGTGCACAAAAGAATCTGCACGCTCTTTCATTTTCCAGTCGAGTGGGACTGGGCAGAAGACGGCACAAGGGTTTCAGCAGCATGTTCACAGCAAGAGCCATCACAGGGCATCACAGCCCTTCCATGGGTCTCCACGCCGCTAGCACATTTGCCTTGCCTCTGCTGCCACCCACACCCACGCAGTGATAGTCTGCTCACTGCATGTGTCCCCACACTAGCATAGTAGCTGATCCTCAAGGATAGAAGCCTAGCAGAGCTACTCTTTAACCAGGGCTGCGGTGCAGAGGGTCCCAGGTGAAAACCCCACTGATGACACATACAGGGAGGTGTGGGGGGCAGGACATTGGACATTCTGTTGTTGCAGTGCCAGCTGGTTAGCACCTCAGGCTCCTGTTCTCTGCTCTGGTCCTTCATCCCCTCCACAACTGCCCCACCCTCACAAGTATTCAGGAAAGGAGTTAAATGCGTGATTTAACCAAGCACCCACTCCAGAGGCCTCTCCCCAGAGCTGTGCAGGTTCTTTGGATGCTGGTGAGACAGCAGCAGAGGAAAAGGAAGAGGGTGAACTGGTAGCACCCCCAAAAGGGAAATGCAATGCAAGCCAGTGGGGCACCTTCTGAGATACTGGAGGCAGACGCCTGCCACAAGTCCTGCCATTAAAATGGTTAAATATGGGAACAGTGCGAGTCATTCAGCTCCCACTCCAAACATGGCCCTAGGAGCTTTGCTGCTGACTAAGGCTACATCTACACTATGGGGACTATAGCAACACAGCTCCGTCGCCACAGTGATGCCAGCACATACCTACAGTGTCAATGTGGCCTACAGCTGGAAGGGGCTTTTCCATTGGAATAGGAATGCCACCTACCCGAGTGATGGTAGCTAGCCTGATGAAAAACTGCTTCTGTCACCTCAGCTGTGTCAACATCGGGGGTGCGGTCAGCACAGCTGTGGCAGTCACGAGCTCTGGAGCTATGCTGACCTAAATTTTCAGTGGAGCCCAGGTCCAAAGCCCAAGTCATTGCAAGTTATGAAGCCTCCACAGCTAGTAAACCTACCCCAGGCTACACCTGCATCCTACCCCCAGGCTACACAAAGCCATCCCCAGCCCATGAAAACCCTAGGAACACTGCAAACTTGGTTCTTTCCCATTATAACCCACTGAGCTAACCCATGGCCTCTGCCCCAAAGCGACCCACAGATACAGACCTGCCATTGCAGCAGGGGACAATCAAGAGCAGTAGTCAAGTGCTGCAACTGGCCTTTGAAATAGCCGCTTCTCCGAGGGGGATGTGGAGGGTGCCAATCAACCACCTCCCCAGGATCCCCTAACCCCATCCTTGGCTACAGTTAACTCAGTGTTTGTCAAAGGACCATGCAGAGCCAAGACCTTTGCTCACCCACTGGATGGGTACAGCCTGGGCAGCAATGTGCACGTTTCCACACCCAGTGCCACCTGTCTATGGCACCACCCTCACCATAGGATCTAGGTGCCTCAGGCATAGCTAGACCACCAATTCATTTCACACAGGCCCATTTCACTCCCCACATTGGCAAGAATCCAGGCAAAAGGCCGCATATTCTTCCAACTGTCCCCTCAGCCTGCTGGGCCCTTAGGGGGTCCAACTACCACAAAATCCAACCCTCCTGCCTAAGAAAAGCCTGGGGCTCTGTGAGGACCTGCATGGGTCGGGGCTGCGGGGGCGGCACTGCAGGAGGAAGAGGGCAACAGAAAGCCCAGAGTAACATTAGGAACAATAATTCATCCAGTTTGAAGAGAACCTGGGGCCTATTGCACCCAGGTGCTCTTCTGCCTCATTTACAATCCCAGCAGCCCCAGGGGTCCAACGACAAGCAGAGATTGCCGGTGGAGTTCTGCGTGCAAAGATGGGCCGGGGCTTTCCACCCGAAAGCAAAGGGACTCATCCAGGGGCAGGACCAGCTGAGCTGCAGTGCTCAGGGGCAGGGACTCCAGTGTGAGCCAGGAGCTTGAAATTGAGCCCCGGGTCAAACCTGAACAAAAAGACATTAAGTGTCTATCTCAGCTGTGATCTGCCAGCTCAGGACCTATACCTACAGAGCAGCTCTGTTAAACGCACAAGGGAAAATGCTCATTAGTACAGGGAGCGAAGGGACTAGCCCCAATGCATCCATGTACTGTGGAACGAAGGCAGAAGGGCAAGTGGGAGCTCAGACTTGGGGGGGTGTTGGGGGGGGCAGAAGGGGATGGGCAGGCTGGAGCTCAGACCCAGGGGTGGAAGGGGGGAGAAGAGAGGGGGATGGGCAGGTCAGAGCTCAGACCCAGGGTGGGAAGAGGCACAAGGAGGATGGGAGGCCGGAGTTCAGACACGCACCCTTTTCTTCGGTAGATGAACGCCCGTGGTCTGGTTCATGATCACCAGGGCAGGGTAGAAGGGCAGTGCCAGGCAGAAATACCAAGCTATTCCTTTGATCTGTGCCTGGAACCAGTCAGAGCAAATCCCGAGGACTACAGTGAAGGTGGCCAGCAGACACACAACCAGGCCACATGTGACATGGTACAGCCTCAGCCGTGCCACAGAAGAGATCCTCAGCAGCTGGGGGAAGCGCAGGCTAAGCCCACACAGAGCCTGCCCGCAGGTGGCAGCCAGAGTCAGGACGCCTAGGAGGCTGTGCCAGGAAACCAAGTGCGGGAGCTCGCTCCGATTCTTGCTGGAGATGATGAAGGCCAGGCCCAGTGCGGCAGCCACAACCACTAGCGTCTGCGCGGTCCAGTGCAGCCACACTTTCACCTGGCGGGAGCAGAGGCAGAAGGGCGAGTTCTCGGGCGAGAAGAGCAGGATGGCTTCAGGGAGGCAGAGGCAGAACTGGGGACACAGGAGACCATTAGCAACATGACACCCGGCTGCCCCCCACCCTGCCCAGCAGGAACACTGGCCAAGGACCCTGCGTGGAGCAGCACGTTAACCCAGAGACAGAAGAGCACAAGGGGCCTTTAGGGGTAGAAGGAAAAGTTCACACGTCCAGCCCTGAGCCGCTCCCATGGGTAGAGTCATGAGATCACCACCACTAGTAACAAGAGGGCTCAGTTTACATAAGGGGGAACAGGCAAACTTGGCCTTGTCCCTGTGAGTTAGTTCAGTCCTAGCAAATCATGTAGCAAATACCTCTCTGGAGGTATTTAAGAGTAGGTTAGATAAATGTCTATCAGGGATGGTCTAGACAGTATCTGGTCCTGCCATGAGGGCAGGGGACTGGACTCGATGACCTCTCGAGGTCCCTTCCAGTCCTAGAGTCTATGAGTCTATGTAGAGTCCTGCTCCCAACATCAGCGCCAGCGCTTTGCAGGGCAGGTTGATGCTGCCGCAGCGTTAGCATGTCGCATGTGGACACTACACCCACCTCCAACCTCTTTCCAGGGGTTGTTTTGAAACTAAAAAGCCCCCTATTGCATGTTCCTGGGAACTTTCGAGACCTTCCTCCCACTCCAGCGGCGCTCAGGTGCGATACGCTCCTGCAGCCCCCATGTTTCTATTCTGTGGGGGTGGGGGGAGATAAGGGTCAGAAGCAGGGCATTCCAGGCTCAAATACATGTCCACTTTTTATTATTATTTTTAAAGCTTCAGGGCATGTTGCTATTCCCTAAGGCCTGTCATGGGAAGAGGGTTCCTGGGGGGTTAGAATTTGCCTTTTCATTATTTTAATTTAGCTATGCTTTTAAACTAGTGTAAACGTGTTTGGAAAATTGTAACTGGTGGCTAGTTTATCAACCAAAATAAATAATTCTCATCTATTTCATACATAGTGGAAACCATCTTTAACTCCTGTCAGTGTAAGAGGGTCTTGCCTCCCACTGTACATTGAGAATTCCCAGATACACACACTTCTCTTACTGATGTTCACAAACCTCTCACTCTGCTCCAGATGAAATCCCTTCCCCCCTGAACCCTTGCTCTCAGCCATTGGCACAGCCACTTTCACTACAAACTGACACTGAACCACATCTGGAATCAGCCATCTGCTCAGGGCTAAGAACTACCATTTGGGGGCATCTTGCCAATCAGGAGAGCACCTACTTTAAAGATGTGGGGAATAAATTCACTGTTGACACCTGAACAGATGCTCTAGAGTCTGCGCTTCCTCTCCAACCACCACGTCCACCGACTGAAACACTGGAAACCAGACCTTGGGAGTGAATGGGACACACAAGTCCTCAGGAGGATAGCACTTGCCGCAATAGATCATGGGCTGAATCTGACAAGGACAAATGAGTGCATGCTGCTAAGGGTGTCTTCATCTGCACAGTGGGACCCGGGGTGGGGGTGGGGGGGAGTGAAGCCAGAGCTACAAGCTAATGTCTCCAAAAGCAAACCAAAACAGCTATAAACCTGGGGACATTTCTAGTAGCTAAACACAAAAAAACTTACCGCTATAGACATGAAGACAGGGTGCCAAGAAAACAGACCTGGGAAGGAAAGAGTCAACACTTCGGGTTGGGGCAACACTTAGCACTAAACAGGAAATGATGCTTCATTCACCCATTCTGTACCGGAGCACTTCTTATTACCATTCCTCTCCCCTGGCTGTGGAGCCTGATGGGGACAATCAAGCATGGAGGGTCACTGAACTGTCTGGTGCTCTGGTCTGAATCCTGTTTTCCTGATGGATTTGGGAAGGCATGTGGAATACAGCATTTCAGTCCTTTCTCCCCCACACCCCCATCCCCACCCTTGGCAAGGTTTATTTTTATCCTTGGAGATAATATCCCTTCTCAGAGTTAATCAGGGGCGAGAGGAGACATGCACATGGGTAATGTTGGGACAGGAAGGGCTCTGGCCAGCCCCAGGAAGGAAGACACCTCATTTCAGAGACCTGGGACAGGGAGGATGTTCTCCACAGTGGAAGAGGGGTCCAGAAGGGGGTTGGGAACTGACTCGGTGCAGACCCCAATGCCTCAACACGGGGGCACTATGCTATAGGAAGCAGGGTGGAGGCTTGGGAGGGGGCACTCAGTTGTTCTGCAGCCCACTTACCAGTAATTACTAAGAGGGAACCCCTGACTCTGGCTTCACGTTCCCCTCCCTCAGCCTGCTGCATCCCTACAGCCCATCACTTCCTCTCCTGCAGCACCTTCTCTGGCCCCTGCACCCTCCATTATCCCCCATCCAGCTTCACCCCAACACTCACCTGGGCCCACCCAGTTCATGCCTCCCCTCCCCTGGCCCCACACTCCATCCCTGCCCCTCCACAAACCCCCATCAGCCTCCTCCCCAGACCATGCCTCCCCTACCCCAGCCAGCCCTGCATCCCAGTCCTTTCCCCAGCCAGCCCCTCCACTGACCTCCCCAGTCCCTGCCCCCCTCAAGCCCCTCTCCAAACTACGCCTCCCCTGCCCCAGCCCCAGTCCCCGCCCCTTAACCCTTCCCCCTGTCAGCCCCCACCCCACTCACTGGTGCCGGGCCGGGAGAGCAGCAGCAGGAAGAGGGTGAGACCCAGCGCCACCAGGTGCGCCAAGAGGCCGGTGCCCCGCCGCAGCCAGCGGGAGACGCGGGACTCCGGGGGCCCAGCCTGCATGGCAGGACCGGGAGCGAGTCCCGCCCCAGCAACACCGGCCTGCGGTGGGCTGGGGAGGGGCCAAGGGCGTGAGATGGGGCCGGAGGGGAGAGGGAGGGTGGAGCTAGAGAGAGGAGCAGAGGGAGGGGTGGCTGGGAGGGGGAGGGACCAGAGGGGAGAGGGAGGGGTGGAGCTAGAGAGAGGAGCAGAGGGAGGGGTGGCTGGGAGGGGGAGGGACCAGAGGCGAGAGGGAGGGGTGGAGCTAGAAGGAGGAGCAGAGGGAGGAAGGGAGGGGCCGGGGCCAGAGGGGAGAGGGAGGGCGGAGCTAGAGGGATCCTGTGGGGCTCGTGGGAGGATCTGGAGGACTGAAATTAGGGTGATCAGACAGCAAATGTGAAAAATTGGGATGGGGGTGTAATAGGAGCCTATGTAAGAAAAAGACTCAAAAAGCGGCACTGTCCCTATAAAATCCGGACGTCTGGTCACCCTAACTGAAATCCTAATGGTGGAGCAGGGGTACCTTCCTCCTTTCCCCCTCCGTAAGTCACTCTATTTTCTCCCAAAAGCCTTGACCACCTCCCTTTGGGTTCATGGGGCACAATCCATCTTCTAGGAGGGCAGTCAGCCTGGAAGCCAAAGCCCCATCACCCCTTTGGGCTGGCATCTCTCTGGGGCTGGTTCCCTGCTGTGCCGGCTGGCAGCCAACATAGGCCGGGACTCCAAAAGAGGCAACTCCATGGGCATTTGAGACCCAGGCCCACACCCCAGCAGCATGAATTCAGCCTTCCCACACAGGGACACTGCCCAGGGCTCCTGGGCCTGCCCCATGGGCACGCTCTGCTGCCCTATGGCTAGCAGAATGAGGCTGGGGAAACTCCACGAAGAAGGATCTGGTCACGGACACCCCTCCCACTTGGATGCTGAGGGCTTTTTCTAAACCACTCCCCTGCCTGCCCATTTCTGGGCAAGGATCAGCTGACTGCTTCCTGCAGGCCTGCTCCAGACAGGCCTTTCCTCACTTTCGCAGCAGAAGGGCTGCTGTTCTCATGCGCAGGGCTGGCAGCGGCGCCTACCATTCAGGTTGCTGGACGTTTCCCATTATAAAAGCCTATTTTCAGTTGCTTATAACTTTGCCAAACTTTAACCAATTGGGCTAAAAATTTACATGCTAGGTGTCTGCTCCAAGCTGATTTTTGTGGGGGATGATGGAGGATTTCAGCCAAAACAGTTCAGCTGCTTCTGAGATGAAGACTAGTGAAAAATACCTTGTTTTTCCCGTGTTAAAAATTCTGGTCCTCTTTTCTTTGGAAAGCTCTAGCGACTTCCTGCTTTGGGACAGGGACTTGACGTTTGACAGGATGTTAGAGATGTGCCTTTTGCCATCCCTGGAGAAATCTGCCCATATTTGGCCACGTTATGAGCATCTGAAAAATTGTGGTTTGCACTTGCTCAGCTAAAACTTTGATTTTTGCAGTTCAGTTCTCCAAAGATTCTGGCTGCACTGGGTCCACTCCAGGCTGGGCCTCACAAGCACTCTCCCTGCAAGTGCAGTTCTGGGTTGCTGTGGGTCATGCCGAGGCCCAGCCAGGGTGCCCGAACTGAGAGCAAGGAGCCTGTCTTCTATGCTCTCAGTGACCCCTCTGGCTGGGTCCAGGCAGCCTGGAGGAGAAAGTTGCGTGATGTGAATGCAGAGGGAACAGGAGCTAGAATTGAGAGCTGGGGTTGGGGAGAGCGGATTGATGTCTACACTGTACACCAGTGTCGGCAGCGTCTAGGGACGTGTAGCGATACACTGCAGTGAAAAGCTCATTGTGTCCACACTGCAGTGTAGTTAAACATGTCAGTGAAAGACTGGTGGGGAAGGATCCAATAGCTGGGAGACAGCAGGACACGACATGGCTGAAAACAGGACAGATTGGGAGGCACAGCTTGAGCCAAACAGAGACATGTATTACTGTAGTGCCCAGGAGCCCTAGTTATGGACCATTCTGCTAGGCTCTGTACAAACATTAGCCTGAGGCACCTAAGTCACCACTGCCAGGCACCCAGTCCCAGCCGGTTTAAAGTGAAAAGGGTCTCTCTCCAAACCGCCTGTCTGGGCTCTCCTTGGAATGCCAGCTGAAAGAAGCCAGCCCTGCCAGGGGCAGCTCTAGCTTTTTTGCCGCCCCAAGCACGGCAGGCAGGCTGCCTTCCGCAGCGCGCCTGTGGGAGGTCCCCGGTCCCATGGTTTCGGCCGAATTGCCGCCGAAGGCTGGCTGACTGCCGCCCTTGCAGAGACCGGCAGGGCGCCCCGTGCAGCTTGCCGCCCCAGGCACGTGCTTGCTGCGCTGGTGCCTGGAGCTGCCGCTGAGCCCTACAGCCTTTCCCCAGGATCTCACCATCAAGTTACAGATCCGACATTAACCAGCTTTCTTGGAAGAGGGGGAAAAAAGGCAGCTGGACAAAGGACCTGGACTGGGGGTCAGGAGCCTTGGGCCTATTCCCAGCTTTGCCACTTGGCTGCTGGATGACCTTGGGCAAGTCACTTTTACCGTCTCTGTGCCTGTTTTCCACCCCACCCTTTGTCTAGTTAAGATTGGGGCAGGGACTGTGTCCGACCATGGATTTGTACAATGCTCAGCTCGTCGGGGCCTTGAGCCATTAGCCCAATACAACAAATAAGTCCTAATAATAGACTTGGGGGGTAGGACCAGCACAGCATTGGCCAAGCAGCAAATACGATTCTCAGCCACACCACGACTGGCTCAAGCCACCCTTCTGGTTCTAAGGACAGTGCAAGGTAGTAATCTTCACAAACGAAGCCATGAGCTGGAGTAGAGTTAGACAAGAACATGGGTGCCAGTTCAGGGCTGACCCATTGGGGTGGGGTATTCCTGTCTATCACACAACCACTTCACTGGGTGCCAGTCGCTGACCAGGGTTAAAACAGGAAGGGGGCACTGAGATAGAGATCGGGCCAGGCACATGAGCAGCAAAGGGAATCAGAAAAACAGAGGACTTTGCACTAAAGGACCGGCGTGAACATTGCATGATCCTGACATAAGCCCCATTCCAGAGTAGCGAAAATGCTTGCGCCACTAAGCACAGCTTTGGGAGAAGGTAAGTGCCTAAATGTCAGGGCACTGCCAGCGGGGGGAGCCACCCATGCACCAGGAATATGTCAGAACACTAGCAGCAATGGGCGATGACATGCACACCAGGGCACGGCCTGCAGAGGGATCCACCCCCACATGTAGCTGGCTGGAAAATCCGCTTCCTGGCCCTGCCAGGAGGGGGCACCTGCCCCTCCCCCACGCTGAAAGCCACAGGCCAAACCACCCTTTCAATACTGATTTTTCTTTTTTTTAAAAAGAAACAAAAACAGCAATAATAATTCTTATAAATATCCCAGCCCGGCTGTGCGGCTGCCTCCTCAGTCCAGTCCATCCACTTCAAACCTCTTCCCAGATGTGGATCGGATTTGCGTCTGGATTTTTTTTCCCCCTTGGGATTTTGTTCGTTCGGGTTTTTTAGCAGCAACAGAACAGGAAAAGAGTCTTGAGGTATTTTTATAGAGTTTTTTTTTCTTTTAAAAAAAATAATATAAAGTTATAAAAAGCAGTGGCCTCTGAATCCAACCCAGGGCCTCCCAGTCCTTAGAACCAATGGCTCCATCTGCATCGCACAGGCACTTGCTTGTTAATGCGCTTTCGACTGCAAGGAGACAAGAGGACAGGGGGTCAGCACAGAAGAACAAAGGAGCAGAACAGATGAGTGTGGAGGGCCAATGTTCCCCCGCTGCAGGGGCTCAGGGACTAGGGCGACTTGTCAGGAGCCCAAGAGCTGTGTCTGACTGGCGTCTACTTATAATAAAACACACTCTTGTGTTTGCAGCTGAATAGCTGAATAAGAGCTCTCAGTGCCGAAGCCCTTCAGAGAAGTGCAGCATGCCCTGTGCTGCTGGAAATGCCATCGCGTGGCCCCTGTTCAGATCTGTGACTTCCCAGCGAATGTGCCCCCTCCCATAAAAAGGTGATTCCCTACCCCACAAACTTCCCCAGGGACCTGAGAATCCACCTGGGCTCTGTCTTTGTTGCACATCATCAGTAATAAAGGTTCGACAGGCCAAGTTAAGTGACCCCTCGCGGGATTTCACAGAGGTCACTGACTGATTCCGTTGATGCACAAAAAAGAATAGACTTTCTGGTGGCCTGGCTGGCCCCACAGGTCTAACAGGAATAGACTCTGCCCTGCAGGGCTAATGGGAGTCACAAGCAGTAGAAACGTAATGACACCAAGAAGCCAGCAGCTGTGATGAACACAGCCAGAAAGCAGGTTGGCTGAGTACACGGGGGATGTTTCACCTTTCAGAGCAGATCAGCACATCAAAGCTCACAGCCCTTGAAAATCAGGTCAAGATCATTCTCCCCATTTTACAGACGGGGAAACTGAGGCCCAGCAAGTCTAGGGCAGAGGTGGGAAGAGAACTGTTTCTTGGCAGAGTTCAGCAGCTGATCAGCCCTGTTCTCACCCCACAGTCCCCCAGACTAGGGGGTACCGGTCGTGTACCCATTTCACACCAGCCGTGACCTACAAGCCTCCTGTTAGGAGAGGCCACAATCCTTCCCAACAGCCAGCACCAGCCCAGGACCATTCTCTGCAGTGCTGCAAGCTCCAGCAAGGCTAGGCCTCTGCCTCAATTCCACAGCAAATCCTACTGGAAAAAGCATGTCCTGCTGGCTGTCCTCAGCCTGAGCCCCTGCTGGGAGGGAGCAGCTGTGGGTACCTCCCCAGCCAACTCCCAACAGCGCCACCCACTGGGGATGTGACACCTCCAAAGAGTGCTTGGAATACAGACCACTTTGCACGTATCCACAGTCCTATTAACCCGTCTCCTGCTGGGGATCTGTACTGTCTGGTGGCCTGGGGATGAGCTGCCAGCTGGCTGGGCTTCAAGGAGCCAGCTTGCCAGGCAGTGCCCCAGGGCAGGGGCTTCCATCCTGTGGCAGCGACTCCCTGTGTCCACTCTGCTCAGACCTCTGTAGCCTGGTCCAGCCCCGCAGAGCTCAGAAGGGCCCCATGAACCACCGTGTCCATCTGGGAAGGCGCCACAGACCCCAGGACGCAGCCACGAGGATGGGGAGGGGGACTTTGGGAAAAGAACTGCTGTGGGGTGAGGGGGATGACAGAGCAGCATGGGGAGACCCAAAGGCCCACTGCATTGGTGGGCAGGGCAGGAAGATCAGCCCGTTGTGGGGGTGCATAGCAGTGGGGGGGTGGAGGGGGAGGAAACAGGTACCTTCAGTGCATTCCGCTTCTCCTCGAAGCCCAGCGAGGCGACGGCCTTCTTCCTCCGCACAGCGCAGCCTGAGTCGGAGGCGGCAGCCGGGTGCTTGGCCTTCACTGGCCTGCAGTAGGTGGCCGTGTTCTTGCGCTTCTTGGCCTCTTCGTCCGAGAGGCAGTTGGCCTGCAGCGCTTTCGGCCCATTCAGGGGGGAGCCCCGGTTCTCCAGTTGGGAGGCTTTGACTTGAGGGTGGCTGGGAGCCCTGCAGTCCAGGTGGCTGGCCCGCTTGACTCTGGAGCCTGGCGAGATAGTGCCGTTGAGGGAGGCGGTAGAGGGGGAGCCCAGGGAGGGTTTGGTCTTTGCAGGTGGGTGGGGGACCTGGCAGCCGGCCACCTTGCCCTTGCCTGGGTCCAGGAGGCAGGTCCGTTTGTACGGGGGGCCAGTGGCGGCGCCCAGAGGCTGCTTGCGCCTTCGGGCCGAGGCCTCTGGCTCCCCGCCGCCCGCCAGCTCCTTGGCTTTGGAGGACTTGCTGGCCTTGGTGGAAGGCAACTTGCTGAAGGATGGCGAAGGGGTGTTGGCCGGGAGCGGGGAGGTGATGGACTGGCTCCCGCCTGTGCAGTCCGACTGGCTGCAGGCGGCCGCGGCGTGAGGCGAGCCCACCGTGTAGCTCAGGCTGGGGTGGCCGCGGCACTCCCTGGCGGCTGTTGCTGTACAGGACAAGGAGGTCCTCCCAGGGGTGCCGTGGGGAAGGCTGCATGCCAGCAAGGAGCTGCCAATCTGGGAAGTGCTGGATGTAGAGGAGCCCGGGCCGGCGGGCGACGGGGCTGGGTGCAGCTGGGGGTCGGCGGCTGGAGGGATCTTCCTGGTGAGGCCAATGAAGCAGAAGCAGAATCAGAAAGGTGGGGGGAGGGGCTGCTGCTTATTTAAACGACACCCCACAAATCCCGCCCCCAGCCTCTCCCCCATCTCATCCCAGGCTGTCCCCCACCCATCTCTCCCACCTGCCCTTCCCTCATCTGTTCCAGGCCATGTCCCTCATCCCCACCCCCTGCCCTTCCTCCACCTGATCTCCAGCGCCTGCCAGCCCCCTCCCACATCTGATCCCAGGCTCTCTCCCAGCACTCCCCACCCCCCTGCCCTGCCCCTATACAATCACTGGACTCTCCCACATCCAATCCTGGGCATTCTCCCCCCATGCCCCATCCACCTGCCCTTCTCCTATCCAATCCCAGGCTGTCTCCAACCTCTGCCAGCCTCCTCACCCATTAGATCCCAGGCTGCCTCCCCCATGCCCCACCACCTGCCCTTCCCCCATCCAACCCCAGGCTGTCACCTCTCCCATCTGATCCCAGGCCATGTCCCACCTCTCCCCTGGCCCCGTTGCCCTTCCAGTCCCAAGAAGCCTCCTCCTCTAGTCCCCACCCATCTCCTCCCTACTCTGACCCCGTCAGAGCTCTTTCCTCCCCCTCCGATCCCCGGCTGTCTCTCCCATGCACCTGTCTATCAGGGCTGTGCATCAAGCCCTGTGCTCCAGCCCCACCTGCTCAGGAAAGCCGGGACTTAGCATCACTGCAGGTGGTGGGGATTTGGGAGTGTGGGGTAGTAACTGGCCAGGGAGGTGTTAACCAGCTCGATAAATGTTAATAGGAATTATTTACGTTCCTGGCAAAGCACTTTATAAGGATCCTGCACTTAGTATTCCCTGCTGCTGAGATCTCAAAGCACATTCAGAACGCTAGTCCAGCATCAGCTCCCCCAACAGACTGGGGATGTCACCCCTGTTATATAGATGGGGAAATTGAGGCACAGAGCAGTAAAGAGGCTGGCTCAGGTCACTCAGTAAGTCAGTTACTGAGCTACAAATAGAACACAGGTGTCCTCAGTGCCTGCTGTAATCTCTTAACATGCTACCACTCTATTTGGGGTTCTGCTCACAATGGCCATCCTCTCTCGCTCCCCCAGATGCCCTGAAGGGCATGGAGGGATCCCACCTGCTGCTCCCACTGCAGGCAGAAGGGAAGGCGGGCAGGGGCAGGCATTACCGTACAGACTGAAATAGAAGCCACCCTCTAAATTTAGCAAAGCTGAAAGGAACAAAAGTGATTGACACATCAGCTGACTTCCCTTCCTGAAAACTGCCTCCTCAGTGCTTCCTTGGGTCCCCCAAGGCTTCCTCTGCAGCCTGCCACAGCTCCCCTGGCCTGGGTTACAATAACGGGGTCATGACACCCCCTCGTGCATGTAGGGTGAGCTTCCCCCATGAACGGCTGGAGATCTTACCATGCGTTTTCTCTGCCCACACTGCATGGGCTTCCCAACAGACTGAAGGCCAATCGCATCCAATGCAACCCCGGCACTAGGCCGAGGATGGGAGGCAGAGGTGCTAATGTTCACCCCACCCTCTGGAAGCTGACTGGAGAGTGGAGTGGCTGGACTGGGAACTGCCAACCGTCCAGCTCAGTGCTCAGCTGTCCCCACCACAAGGGAAGGCAACCCCCACAGGAGCTGAGCAGGGGCAGATGCCACTCAGGCAGTCTCTCATCTCAGCATGTGAGCTGGGAACGATTTCCTCCCACACTCCCAAGCACCCCACCCCCACTGCCTGGGCCAGGCGCAGACACACCTGCCCCACCCTGGTCCAGGCGCTGCCTCCCCCAGCGGGACACTCACTTCCACATGTGTGAGCTGAGGTGTCTCTCCAGCATGGAGCTGAGGGCTGAGCAGAATCGGTCCAGCCGTCGGTTGAACACGTAACACCCGGGGCTGACCAAGCGGCTTCCGAAGGTGCAGAACTGATTGAGATTAAGAGAGGAGGGGAAAAGAGCCATCAGGGAGGCTGAGACCCCTGTAGACCACACAGCAGCCCCCTGCCGTTGGTCAGGAGCCCAGCCCATAGCATGGCAGAGAGGATGGACTGTCCGCTGAGTCCTCAACCCCTCATCTCCTTCCCTGCCCCAAACGTGGCAACTCTGCATGGGTACCAGCTGGACTGTGAGATCCAAGTTCCTCTGTGGGAGCAGGATGCTGACAAACTGGCCTGAGAATCACTGGACAGATCATTGTCCCCAGTGCCAGCAGGGGCACTGGTCTTCGCACAGAGATGGGCAGAGACCCACCCTACCTCACGTAAAGCACTCACCGCCTGAGGCCGTGGTGGCCGTGTTGCATAATGACAGTCCAGCCTGTGGGATTCCTCAGCCATGTCATCCTCGCTCTCGTCACTCGATACCCGGCTACTGCCCTTGGGCACGGGAAAGGGGTAGAGCCCGGGGTCTCTGTCGCCACAGGTCGTGGACGGCTCCTCCGAGTCGCTCTCTGAGGAAACCCTGGACCTGAACCCAATGAGAGGCAGAAGAGTGTGAGCTGCCGTTGCTGGGGGCCTTCAGGTTAAAGCTGCAGAGGGATGGGGTTAGGCCAGGGGGGATCTATGTGCCAGAGGCACTGCTGGAAAGGGCAGACGGTCCCCACTGGGGCCTGGTTCTGCTGGGATCCCTGCATGGGGAAGATGCAAGAGGCCAGCCCGAGAGAGGCACCTGCACAGCACCCCTTCCTATGCTAGGGCAGGTGCATCTGCCCAGACTGACACACACAGGTGGTAGCTGGAGGCAAACCCGAGGTTCCCTGCTGCTGCGTTACCTGGGAAGTGCACAGTGGGAGTGCGGCTGCTTTGCTCGGCAAGGGGAAGTGCTGGGTAGAACCACGGAGGTCTGCGCCCCAGAGGAGGCTTCCTGTGAGAGTCGGTCGGGGAGCACTTCCTTCCTCACTGGGCTCTTCTCCTTGGGGGATTCCCCCTTCCTGGAACTGGCCTTCAGCTCCGCCACCAAGACGTCAAAGTCCTTTGCCCGGCCCTGCACCTCACGGCGCTGATGCACGGAGTGAATCTGTGAAAAGGGCAGGAGGGGAGAGCGTCACAGCCCCGGCTCACCACAGGATGCCATCAGACCTCCATGGGAACCCCCCCTGTGCCTAGAGGCTCGCAGGAGCTACAGACCCTCTTACTAATTCAGCTAGTGGAGATTCTCCTGGGCCTCCCAAGCCTGTGTTTGGAGCAGAGGCCCGAGGCTCCACATTTCCCTGACTGCATGCATGCCGCTAAGCCATGAGATGAAGCGGTGTCTCTAGTCCATGGGGGCCTCCTGGAGCCAGTCAGCACTACATCTCCCACCCCCTTCTCCTCCAATGGACTAGAGCAGTGGCTCTCAACCCTTGGCCCGTGGGCTGCTTGCACCCCCATCAGCGCACAGCTGTGGCCCATGTAACATCCTCAGGGCCGTACAGGTAGTATATATACTGTGTGGATGTGGCCCACATAACACAGAGAGCTGCATGTGCGGCCCACAATGATAAATAGGTTCAGAACCATTGGATTAGACCTTCACAAAGTGGCACTTTACAGCCATGCAACAGCAAACGCTTCTCTTCCCCAGTGGGCACATCAGTCTGCAGCCTCCTGCAGAGCCCTTCAACCTCCAGCTGGGCTGTAGGGGGACCTGAACTCACCCCGCCTCCTACTGTTCTACCAGGAAACAATCTCACACATGCCAGTACCTTGCAAGTCAGCAGCCGGGTGCAGATCTTTTTGGTGTCAGGATTCACAACTCCACACTGCCTGTTCAAATCACACTCCTTCCCTGCAGGGCAGAAAGACAGAGCTGAGATGCATGAGGTGAAAGCAGCAGTTACTGGGCACGGTGACAGAGCCTGGCTGAATCCCCTGAGCTCACTCTGCTCTTTAGAGTCTTTGCCAAACTTCCTAAGATCCCTGTGTTTGGCCTGGAGCTTTGGTTGACTGTTGGAACAAGCTTTTGTGCTGGGAGGTTCTCGCCATTTCAAAAGGGGAAATCTTGCTTCTTGCCTCTATTTTCATGCTCTTTGCCGTGGGGCGGAGCTCAGATACAACTGCAGCAGGTGCTACATAAAACCTTCCCCTTGAGAAATGAGGCCCACTCCTTAGGATCTGTTATTACAAAGCAAGGTGGAGTTTGGGGCTTACTGAACGGGGCATGAATGGAAAGCTTTTCATGGGCTTCCAGGGTGGATTAAAATGCCCCGAACCCCAACTATAGCAGAGCTGGGCGAGTGCAGGAGATGCAAAGACACGCAATGGGATCTCTGAACACTGCGAACAGCTCCTTCAGCCTCACAAGCTCCAGTGTTAGTCTCATTGTCCAGATGGGGAAACTGAGGCACTGAGCATTTAAGTGACTCGCCCAAGTCTGCACAGTGGGTCAGTGGCAGGGCACTGGGACACAGATGGCCTGAGTCCCAGTTCTAGGTTTGAGGCACTGGCCCAGGTTCTCTGTCATGGGACCCAGCAGACAGTCCCCTAGCTGCATGCAGCTCTTTAGGGCTATACAGGCACTAGAAGAGTCCCAGGATCTGGCTGGTGGCCTTCTCACTCTTCCTGGGCTCCAACCAGGGGAGCGCTCCTTGGGCTGGGAAGGGAGAGGCTCAGCTGGTGTGTGTGTTGCAGGAGAGAAATGGAGATGCCAGGATCCCTGCCCATGGGGCAGAGAAGAGCCCACCTCCCACACCTCCTCGCTCAAGGAGAGAGGCTGCATTAAGCCACTAAGCGATCACGGCTGACAGCCAGCCCTGAGCCACGCAGCTGCATCATCGCACAGGACTGCTGAGTCGCCACCACCTAACCGCCCTGTCCAGCTGTCACCTTGGCCTGATTCAGCATCATCCCCACCAGGCAGCGAAGGAGGAACAGCAGGACTCACGCGCCATCTTCTTGTGGGATTTGGGAGGCGGTTTGCTGGCGCCCGGCTCCTTCTCCCCTGAGGCAGAGGTGCTCTCTGGTTTCCTGTCCAGACCATCGGCGGGCACAACGGAGTCGCCTCCTGCCTTGGCTGGCACAAGCGGCTCTTTGGGCGACACTGCCAGGGACAGCTTCCCCATGGGCTCTTTGGAGCTGGCAGGCGGCTGCCCGGAGACAGAAGCAGCAGCAGTCTTCGGGGGCACCTTGATGCCGTGTCCATCCGGCTTGGGAAGGCTGGAAATCTTCTCCAGGTTCACCACCGGCATGAACAAACTGGAAGGAGAAGGGACAGGCTCTGAGAGCTCAGCCAGGGAATGAGCTAGCGAAAGCTGCTAACCTCCCTAGCAGCAGAGGGTGACTGAGGCCCGTCTGGGCCAGGTCCCAGCCCCTGAGCCACATCCTGGGGCAGGTGCTCTGGGCTTGTGAGACCTGGACTCTGGGCTATCCTTCTGAGCCCCTGGACTGGGCCTGCTGCCCACCAGTCTTGTGGGCGCATATGCTCCGGCCTGCCACGGACCTCGGGCTACCCCTGTGTCGCATGCAGATACCAGTCCAACCAGCCACGGTGACTGGGCTGAATGGGAGGTGCAAGCACTGGCAGGGGCTGGGGCTGGCTGAGCTAGTCCAGGGCTCTCATTCCCCTGCCCCTCCTCGGAGGGGCCCATTGGGCTGGGTCTGCCATCCTTCCTGAGCACAGTCCCGATGAGCAAGCCCCGGCACGCACAGAGGGAGACGACACCCTGCTCTGGAAATGCCTCCATCCACTGAGGCCCAGGCAGCCGGGGGCAAAGGTGCAGTCTCCACTGAGACCCCGCCACACAGCCAGAGCAGTGCATTTCCTGAGCCCAACAAAGTGGGGTGGGGCTCCCCCTTCCCCAGCACATCTCCTTTCATCCCCTTCCCCACGTCAGAGCCAGCTGGGGGTTCCCTGAGGCCCCTCCCCCCTTGTCAGAGTTCAGTGGGGCTTCTCCAACCCCCTCCACCCATATCAGAGTGGGGTTCTCTGTCCCTCGGTGTATGAGCAGGGAGTGGTTTCCCCTACTTCCCCTTCTCCCACGTCTCTCTTCATCGCCCCCCTTCCTCCTCCCTGCACAAGAAAGCAGGGTCCCCTCCCCAGAGTGGGGCTGCCCCCCAACCCCTCTCACATCAGAAGAGCACAGGCTCCCCTACACCCACATGAGAGTGGAGCCAGGCTCCCCTCAACCCCTCTGTGTCGAGCCAACCCCCCCCCCCACCACGTGAGTGCAGGCTCCCCCTTTGCCCCATCCCACTCACCAGAGGTTGTCTTTCTGCGCCTTGTCTGGCCTCTCAGGCAGGTGCTGGGCCCGACTGCGGGAGCTCTGTGATTTCTCCCGCGAGGCCTTGGCACTGCTATGGCCCCCGCAGGCAGGGGGCTGCCCGTTGACCGCATGGCACTTCTGGGCATTGGCAGACGCCTGCGCCCGGGCGTAGAGCTTGCTGAGAGGTCCGTGACGTCTTTCTGTGGGGGAGGGGGAGGCCTTGTCAGTGACGTGTGCACATGAAGCCCTGCCCATCAGAGGAGGGGGACAGCCCACACTGCTCTCCAACGCCCCGGGGGAAAGGCACCAAGGGCTGCCTGAGTCTGCAGCCAGGCCAGCCCCACAGGAATGGCCCCGTTCATCTCAGCGTGTTGTTCACTCTGAAGGCTAATGACGACAACTGAAATAGCAACAGTCATCTCACTGCTGATCATTTTAACAGAACCATCCAGCTGGCCTGGGGTGGAGCCTGGGCAACGCCACTTTTCCCATCTCCAGCCTGCTTGTCTAAATTTAGCAGCAGTGCTGGCTAAGAACCCAGGAGTCCTGGCTCCTGGGCCTGTGCTCAGCCCAACAGGCAACCCCCTCACTCTAGCAGCCTGAGCTGCCTTGTACATCACCTTTGCTTGCAAAACCCTGTGTTTTGGAGCTGGCCCAACAGACCCCAGTGGGTCCAACACGTGCCAACAGCTATCAGGCCCTTCGACACCCCAGTGCAGTGGCAGGGTCCCGAACAGGCTGCTCCACTCCACCTCCCTGCAGGCCCCTGGAGAACCATGCCCAGCACCAGAACCTGGGAGCCACCCAACCAGGCCAGGCAGAGCAGCCAGGCACTCCTTGCTCTGCCCACCCCAGGAACATGGCTCTCTATGCTGCTCTTCCCTGCCCAGCCCCCCCACCGGTCCTTTCCAGGATGCCAGAGGTAGCTCCTCCACACTCTCTCGCCTTGCCACTGATTGCCGGGGGCATCCCAGCAGCAGACAGCTCCTGCTGTGGAGGAGAGGGTGGGATTGTTCCAGGTGCGGCGGGACAGAGAATGACGGCTGGGATGGGAAACAAGCTGCCAACTCATAGCTCAAGGATGCTTTTTGAAGGTCCCCCTAAGAAAGCGTTTCCCAAATGGTGGGTCCTGACCCACTGGCGAGTCATGGGAAGGATCTAAGCGGGTTCCCAGGCCCTAGGCAAACATACACTTCTCCCAGCCCAGAGAGCAAGCCCACCCCACACTCTCCCCATAGTGGCAGCTCTTGTCCTGTGGGGCCAGGTCTGGCTCGCCACAGGCATTGCAGACTGGCACGGGGGGTCACAGCGTCACTCAGGTTTGGCCCGGCTGCCCCTCTCTCATGGGCATGCGCTAGTTCACAATATCACTCACCCAAGTGTGACCTGGCCACCCCACATCATGATGGCCAGGCCACACCTGCATGGCGTTGCGACCCCCTACACCCAATCACGATGCCCAGAGCAGGGAGCCAGGCCCAGCCCCACAACAGTGAGTGCAGGGGGCTTCTCTCCTAGACCTTCACCCCCTGGGGCTGCCCCTCTGCACCAGGCAGCATTAGGGCTGCGAGGCCAGGGCGAAGGGCACGTACGAGTCACATCACAAAACAAGACCAAGTGCAGCTGGTGGGTAGCCTGGGTGGCCTGCGGCTTCCTGCACAGCCCCATGCTGCTGCCTCTGCAGCATTTCTCTCCCCATTGCAGACGGAGGAGGCAGAGCCTTCCCTCTGGACCCCTGTGCCCCAAGCTCAATCTCGAACACAGCAGCTGTGGCCGGGACACCAGCAGAATTGTCATTCCAGAGCCACTCCGAGATTGGTGCCCGAGGGCCCAGAGAACGCGGGGAGGAGAATAGAACCAGGTCCCCATTCCCGGCCGGCTGCAGAAGGGGCCCAGCTGCTGACCTCACCCCGGACAGTCAATCGGCTTACCGCAGTGCTTCTGAAAGGCTTGAGGCTTGACCACTTGGCTACAGTGGTTACACACCACCAGGTAGAACTCGTCGTGGGCTGGGCAGTGCCCAAAGATAGACATGTCTGCCAGGGCAAGAGACAGCGGTAAGGGAGAGGCCACGAAGGGCCCCCTGCGGCCTGGTGGGGCTGTGGCTGCCCAGGCCAAGAGACACGCCTAAGGAAACCCATCTTTTGTAACCAATGCGAATGGACAGTCACGTCCTCGCTCCCCAAAGAGAGACCACAGGGGCTCCAGCTCAAACCCAGCATAGCTCAGCCCTGCTGCCAGCCAATGGCTGTTCACGGCCTGTGTGAAATGAGCATGGTGGGTCTCAGATCTCACTAGACACAGGACAGCTGCCAACACCACAAGTAGAGGCCAAAGGTCAAATGGGTCATGGGGCCTGACATCCCCACTCAGCCCTGGAGAAGGTCCCTCAGGGCAAGCTGGCATGGAGGAGGGGCAGCTGCCACCCGTGAGGATGCTGGGGCTATGGCACCTTGGTGTCCGGTTTATGAGTGCGCTGCACAAACAATCCAGAGACAAGGGCCTCACCAGGGGCTCCAAAACCTTGCATCCCAAGCCTTAAACTGGGGGACAGCCTGTGGCCCTCAAGCTGCCCCCGCCCCGAGTGTGACTGGGTCAAAGCGACTGACTTAGGGCTATATGGTATGCTAGGTTTCTCGGGTTCATCCACTTGGATCGCAGGGCTGCCTGGTGTGAGGCTAGGGGGGATTACAGAGCACTGGGCCAGCTTTCAATGTCTGCGGGAGCCTCCCTTGCAGCAACCGAGATCGAGGCCCTGGGCTGCCAGGTGAAGCTGGGGAACAGTCAGGCCAGGAATGCTGGAGCTACACCAACCTTGCAAGGGATGTGGGGGTCCCTGAAGAGCATAGCCCTCACCAGCCACGTTCTGTGCTTGGGCTCCAGGCCAGCTCTGCAGAGCTCCACAGTGCGCGAGGCCAGAGAGGCACAGCCTGGGTTGAAGTTTGTCCCGCGTTTGCTCTATGCACTGAAGCCCATTTCCACCCAAAGGGGACGTGGTTTGCACAGCCAAGAGGAGCTGTTGCAGCTAGGAGCAGGAGTAGATCCTGCTGTGTCGGCTATTTAGCAGCTCTCTCCTCTGAGAGGGCCAGACAGCGTTGGACCAGTCTGAATGGCCCAGGCGAAAGGAAATGGTGCTGACAGCCTCAACCCATGAGCAGGGCCACAAAGTTTCCCGCTGATGCCAAATTCACAACAGCTCCTGTGCTAACCATCCCCCGCCCCCGGCGTCACAGATAACAAGAGCCTTCGCCAAAGGAACAGATCATGCCCACTACAGAATCAGGCAGCTTTCTGAGCTGGAAGGAGCTGGATGAGCTCTTACCTTCCTTAATGAGTGTCATTGCATCCACTTTCTTGCTGCCATTCTTGCTGCTCTCCTCCACCTCAGACCCTGCTAGAGAAAATCAGCCCCATCACCAACAGTCAGGACCCTTCCTTGAGCCCCATAGCCCTCTAACCCAGAAGCCAAGAGAGCCTGCTCCCTACAGGCTGGGGGCGGGGGCATTGTTTGCAAAGTGGGAGGATGGCAGGTCGCCAAGCTGCCAACAGACTGAGGAGCCCTAAGAATCAGTCAGTTAACAAGGTGCAGGGCCTTGGTCTCAGGGAATCTCCTGTTTGGCCTCCTTGAATCAAGCAGGACATGCAAACAGCACCATCAATGGACCATTTGCCACATGACAGGTGGGGGTGGAACCAGGATGCGGCCCCGGGGCAGAGAAGGGGTCTTTGTCTGGGTCTGTGAAAGGCCTTTAGCGCAGCTCCTTTCCCTGCAAACCATGACAACCTCTCTGCTCGCCCTAGTGGACCCTGCAGGACTCAAGGTCAGGGGCGGCTCCAGGCCCCAGCACGCCAACCGCGAGCCTGGGGCGGCAAGCCACGGGAGGCGCTCTGCCGGTCGTCGCGAGGGCAGCAGACAAGTTGCCTTCAGCTGCACGCCTGCGGAGGTCCCGTGCCACCGAATCCGCGGGACCGGGGACCTCCCACAGGCGTGTCGCCAAAGGCAGCCCCTGCTCAAGGTTGTCTACATGGGGAAGTTATTCCAAGGGCAGTACTATTCCAGAAGAGCTCCCTTTGGGGACACTCTTATTCCGACTTTTTCCAGGTTGCTAGAACTCACTTCTGGAGGGCTCGCTCTTTCCCTGCTGACCATCTCGACAGCCAATGTGCTCAGCCAGGGCAGCTGGAAATCGGAATCACTAATCTGTCCCCAGCATCATTCTCCAGGGCTTAGCCCAGACCTGCTCAAAGAGTCCTGAGCTTTGGGACTGCCCCTACCACCCCTGGGACATGATCCCCCAGCCAAGTGGATCTGCAAGGGGGGAGTGGGGTCCAGCAGATTCCACATGTTGGGACATTTTCCTTTCCTTGAGCTCATAGATTCCAAGGCCAGAAGGGACCATGTGACAATCCAGCCTGACACCCAGCATAGTGCAGGCCAGAGACCTGCCCCCAAACCACCCCTACAGCAGAGAGCCATCCCGTCTTGATTTCCAAATTACCAGTGATGGAGAACCCACCCTGACCCTTGGTATCACACCCAGTTCTACCCCTGTGCACCGAGGGACGGGGGGAATGGGCAGCAGCCACAAAGGAAAGGTAAATGGAGAGGGGCCAGCAGCTGGGAAGGAAGGCGGAGAGGATCAGAGGGAGAACAGCAGACAGAGGAGACACGTCTCCTGGGCACGAGTAGCATCCCACCACTCCCTCCTCCCCCCATGAACACCTTGGGGTTGTGCCACAAACCAGCTGCTTGAGCAGCGTGGCCCCCACCCTGCCACACCCAGGCGCTGCACACACAACGGGGTGCGAGGGGCAAACACGCTAGCTCCAGGATTCCAAACATCCCTTCGAATCAGCCCCATGGTGCTGTCTGAACGCCACCTGCAAGCAGGGCTGGCTGGGAATTTCTGGTGGGGGAGGGAGCTGGGACTAATTTAAATTCTTTAGGGGCGGAAAAAGAATCCACTGTGGACGTACGTGTTGGAGCTGATGCACCTGGTTATTGCAGCTCCAAAACTGGTGGTGGTGTGGCTAAAGCGCCAGACTGAGACTCGGGAGATCTGGGTCACTCCCCTGCTCCCCAAAGACTCCCTGTGTGATTCTGAGCGAGTCACATAATCTCTCCATGCCTCAGTTCCCCCCATGAGATGAGGCAGACAGTTCTTCCAGTCTCCCATCCTTTGTCTAGCTGGGCTAGGTCAGCTGTACCTGTGTCAGGGCAAGAACTGACTCTTAGGGCTTGTCTACATCAGAAAGTTGCAGCGCTGGTGAGGGAGTTACAGCGCTGCAACTTTGAGAGTGTCCACATCTGCAGGGCATCACCAGCGCTGCAACTCCCTGTTTGCAGCGCTGGCCGTACTCCCGTTTTGTCTCGGGTGTAGAGGATCCAGCGCTGGTGATCCAGCGCTGGTAATGCAATGTAGACACTCACCAGCGCTTTTCTTGACCTCCGTGGAAGGAGGAAGCCTCTGGTAATCAAGCTGGTTTCCTTTCCCGGTTTGCTCTCTCGGTCCCGGAGCCAGCCAGCAAACCGCAGGGAAGGAGACCTGCTTGCTCGGGGTTCCGGGACCGAGAGAGCAAACCGGGAACGCCGCGGTTTGCTCTCTCGGTCCCGGAGCCAGCCAGCAAACCGCGGGGAAGGAGACCTGCTTGCTCGGGGTTCCGGGACCGAGAGAGCAAACCGGGAACGCCGCGGTTTGCTCTCTCGGTCCCGGAGCCAGCCAGCAAACCGCGGGGAAGGAGACCTGCTTGCTCGGGGTTCCGGGACCGAGAGAGCAAACCGGGAACGCCGCGGTTTGCTCTCTCGGTCCCGGAGCCAGCCAGCAAACCGCGGGGAAGGAGACCTGCTTGCTCGGGGTTCCGGGACCGAGAGAGCAAACCGGGAAAGGAAACCAGCTTCGCCGCGGTTTGCTCTCTCGGTCCCGGAACCCCGAGCAAGCAGGTCTCCTTCCCCGCGGTTTGCTGGCTGGCTCCGGGACCGAGAGAGCAAACCGCGGCGTTCCCGGTTTGCTCTCTCGGTCCCGGAACCCCGAGCAAGCAGGTCTCCTTCCCCGCGGTTTGCTGGCTGGCTCCGGGACCGAGAGAGCAAACCGCGGCGTTCCCGGTTTGCTCTCTCGGTCCCGGAACCCCGAGCAAGCAGGTCTCCTTCCCTGCGGTTTGCTGGCTGGCTCCGGGACCGAGAGAGCAAACCGCGGCGAAGCTGGTTTCCTTTCCCGGTTTGCTCTCTCGGTCCCGGAATCCCCCTTGAAGCCGCCCAACAGCGCTGCAGTGTGGCCACATCTAACACCACTTGCAGCGCTGGTTGCTGTAAGTGTGGCCACTCTGCAGCGCTGGCCCTATACAGCTGTACTAATACAGCTGTAACAACCAGCGCTGCAAAATTTTAGATGTAGACATGGCCTTAGTGTATATCCAGGCAGCTCCCAGAGTCCTGACCACCTCTGGACCTCTGCATGCTACACACAAACAACAGGATTCACAACCCTCTCCTCCCCACTGTGCCCTTCTCTGGCGCTTTTCACCCAGGCATCCCCACACAACGAAACTTCAGCAAGCCCCATGGGAAACTGGGCCTGAAGCGGCTAACCTGCCCATTATCACACAACAGCAGAGCCAGGTTCACAAGTCCTGACATTCAGGGCCTTGCTTTCTTCACTCCACCATGCTCTCTCTGCATCCAATAGCCAGACACCACAGCCTGCACTTGCCTGGGCAGGACGCACCCGCTGTAGACAGAGCTCAAAACATGGACCGACTCTCACAAAGCAGTGGTTTGCAGGATGAGGCTGCGCTCTGATGCAGGCATCAATGAGGCAATAAAGCATTCGCCCTTCTCCCGGCGCTGTCATTTCCTTCTGGCACTAAACCCAGACAACGCTTTTTAAAAAGTAGATTTGAAAATGATCCTAGAAATTAAAGCCAACCAGGGCAAATCCATGGCCCAATCTCAGGGGGAAACACCAACAGGCTCTCAGCAAGGAACAGCCTTGGAGAAGGGAAACTGCATATTTTTATAAAGCAACAACTTGCAAAAAGTTGCATGGCTGTTAAACGCCACAGTGTGAGTTAGTTCAGGCCAGCCAGGACAAACCCACGAGGGGGAGATTCCTGCACTGCACCCAGCAGGAGGAAAGATTAGATAAAAACTAACAAGGCTTTCTCCAGCTCTCACTGCTGTACCATTTTCAATCTACAAGCAAAGAACTTAGCCGACAGCATGAACTTGTCTGTAAAGGGAATTTGCTTCACAGCCCAGCTATAAATCCCTGAAAACACAGGAGTCATTATGCAAACTCTGCCGGAGCCCTAAGTAGATCAGGAAGCACGATGCTCTAACTACATCTAGTGCAAGGGAAAGATAATGGAGGGGGAAGGGACACTGCTCCACAGTGTAAGAAGCGTCACCAGGGACAGCTCCACCAGCCTCCGCTCCCCCACTTCCAGGGCCTTTCCAGAGTCCAGCGTCAGACTGTGCTGGAGAAATCAAATGATCCCCCCCAAAATGCTGATGCTTCTGAACAACTCCTGAGATTTCTAGGGCAAAAGTCTCAAGAGACAGCTATCAGCTCCATCCCCCTGGGGAAAGAGGGCAGAGGGCGGGAGTGAGGGAGCGAACAACATGGGAGTGAAGAGCAGCATGGGAGGAAAGAGGGCTCAGAGGGATGGTGAAGTGGCTGGAGCAAGTGGAACAGAGGCAGGATGCAGGGGTTGAGAGTGCAGAGGTCCAGGCTTAGGGGAGTAGGGGTCAGAGCAGGATGGGGGCGTGGCAGGAGATCAGGCTTGGTAAGGCTCAGAGACCAGGTTCAGGAAGGGCAAAGGTCATGTGATGGAGAACCCACCTTGACCCTTGGTATCACACCCAGTTCTACCCCTGTGCACTGAGGGACAGGGGGAATGGGCAGTAGCCACAAAGGAAAGGTAAATGGAGAGGGGCCAGCAGCTGGGAAGGAAGGCGGAGAGGATCAGAGGGAGAAAAGCAGAGAGAGGAGACACGTCTCCTGGGCACGAGGATCCTAGTGCAAGGGGAACATGATCAAGTTCAGGTCTGCAGGGCAATCCAGTGGAGGAGAGGATCCCGGGAGGGTCAGAGGACCATGAGAGACTCTGGAGTTGGGTCGGGAGATCAGTTTCAGGGCACACTATGCTGTGGGTTCAAAGGTCAGGGATAATGCAGGGGGTCAGGGAAAAATCACGGTGCATGGGATGGAGGAGGACCAGATTCAGGGGCTCAAGTGAAAAGTTCAGGGGGTGACAGGGCAGGGAGAGGAGACATCAGAAGCAAGGAGCTACGAGGGCATGCGTTTGTGAGGAATCAAGGCCAACGTGGGGTCACAAGTGTTGGGTGCAAGGGACAGCTGGGCAAACGGAGGACAGGCATCACAGAGTGCAGAGGATCAGGGGGGCTAGGGAGCTGAGGACAAATATCATGGTGGGATCTGTTGGGCAGGAAATGGTGAGAAGGATCTCCGTGCATCTGAAGAAGTGGGTTTTTTTTACACACGAAAGCTTATGCCCGAATAAATCTGTTAGTCTTTAAGGTGCCCCCGGACTCCTTGTTGTTTTTATGGATCACAGGATGAATCTGCTTTCAGAGGCTACAGAGAAGGTCAGGCAAGTAGGGATCACAGAGAGCATCCAGTGGGATCGGGAATCTATGTGGTCAGGATCCAAAGAAAGGATCAGAGCTCTCAAGGATAATAGCAGGATTTAGTGGATCAAGATTTGGGGATCCTGGGGGATCTTGTGAGGTCTGCAATCAGGGGATGCGCAGGATGCACATAAGGGATAAAAGGGGATCCAGCAGGGTTGGGGAATCACAGCATGCACACCATGCTAAGCACATACAAAACAGATCAGTGATCGCAGGGGATCCAGTGGGGTCATGAAATGATACATGCTCAGAACACACATAATGGATCATGGGTGATCCGTGGAGTCAGGGATCATGGGATGCTTTGGACATACATACATGGGATTACAGGGGATCCAGTAGTGTTGGGGGGTGCAGCTGATCAACAGGAGATCCAGTGGGGTCCGGGGATTGCGGGATGCCCAGCATCTCATAATGGATCCGGGGGATCCCACGGGCTCAGGGATCCAGGGTGCTCGGGATCTCGGGGGGATCGGGGAAACCCGGCGGCGCTAGGACCCGGCGGCGCACCAGGCGAAGGCGGCGCTAGGACCCCGTGGCTCCTTTGTTCGAGGCGGGCGGCGGGCGGGGGTGCGGAGCCGGACGGCGGCGGCGGCTGCCCGCTCCCCGCCCTGGCCCCCGCGCCCCGCAGGCCCGGCCCCGGGCGGCGCGCGCGGCCCCTCACCTGGCTCGGCGGGCGGCCCCGCCCTCTCCACCCAGGCGCTCCAGCTCTGCCCCGCGAAGTCATCGAGGCTCGGCAGCCGCCGATCCACAGCGGCCATTGCTGCCGCCGCCGCCGCGCGTCCACGCACCGCCATCACCGCCGCGGGAGCGCGCGCCCCCCGCCGCCCGCCCGGGGCGGCCCACGCGCAGGCGCGCCGTGCACCCTGGGAAGTGTAGTCCTCTGCGCCCGGGGCAGGGGGCCACGGCCCCGACGGGGGAGGGCGGCTGTGCGCAGGCGCCCCACAGCCGCCTTCCCGCGGACATTGGGGTATGCTGGCTTCGGGGCTGGGAGGCCTGGGTTCTCTCCGTGCCCTGGGGGCACTGGGAGCCGGGACGCCTGGGTTCTCTCCGTGCCCTGGGGGCACTGGGAGCCGGGACTCCTGGGGTCTCTCTCTGCTCTCGGGGCACTGGGAGCCGGGACGCCTGGGGTCTCTCCATGCCCTGGGGGCACTGGGAGCCGGGACGCCTGGGGTCTCTCCATGCCCTGGGGGCACTGGGAGCCGGGACACCTGGGTTCTCTCCGTGCCCTGGGGGCACTGGGAGCCGGGAGGCCTGGGGTCTCTCTCTGCCCTCGGGGCACTGGGAGCCGGGACGCCTGGGTTCTCTCTCTGCCCTCGGGGCACTGGGAGCCGGGACGCCTGGGGTCTCTCCATGCCCTGGGGGCACTGGGAGCCAGGACGCCTGGGTTCTCTCCGTGCCCTGGGGGCACTGGGAGCCGGGACGCCTGGGTTCTCTCCGTGCCCTGGGGGCACTGGGAGCCGGGAGGCCTGGGGTCTCTCTCTGCCCTCGGGGCACTGGGAGCCGGGACGCCTGGGGTCTCTCTCTGCTCTCGGGGCACTGGGAGCCGGGACGCCTGGGTTCTCTCCATGCCCTGGGGGCACTGGGAGCCGGGACGCCTGGGGTCTCTCTCTGCCCTCGGGGCACTGGGAGCCGGGACGCCTGGGGTCTCTCTCTGCTCTCGGGGCACTGGGAGCCGGGACGCCTGGGGTCTCTCTCTGCTCTCGGGGCACTGGGAGCCGGGACGCCTGGGGTCTCTCTCTGCTCTCGGGGCACTGGGAGCCGGGACGCCTGGGGTCTCTCTCTGCTCTCGGGGCACTGGGAGCCGGGACGCCTGGGGTCTCTCTCTGCTCTCGGGGCACTGGGAGCCGGGACGCCTGGATTCTCTCCATGCCCTGGGGGCACTGGGAGCCGGGACGCCTGGTTTCTCTCTCTGCCCTCGGGGTACTGGGAGCCGGGACGCCTGGGTTCTCTCCATGCCCTGGGGGCACTGGGAGCCGGGACGCTGGGTTCTCTCTCTGCCCTCGGGGCACTGGGAGCCGGGACGCCTGGGGTCTCTCTCTGCTCTCGGGGCACTGGGAGCCGGGACGCCTGGGGTCTCTCTCTGCTCTCGGGGCACTGGGAGCCGGGACGCCTGGGTTCTCTCCATGCCCTGGGGGCACTGGGAACCAGGACGCCTGGGTTCTCTCTCTGCCCTCGGGGCACTGGGAGCCGGGACGCCTGGGTTCTCGCTCTGCCCTCGGGGTACTGGGAGCCGGGACGCCTGGGTTCTCTCCATGCCCTGGGGGCACTGGGAGCTGGGACGCCTGGGTTCTCTCTCTGCCCTCGGGGCACTGGGAGCCGGGACGCCTGGGGTCTCTCTCTGCTCTCGGGGCACTGGGAGCCGGGACGCCTGGGTTCTCTCTCTGCCCTCGGGGCACTGGGAGCCGGGACGCCTGGGGTCTCTCTCTGCTCTCGGGGCACTGGGAGCCGGGACGCCTGGGGTCTCTCTCTGCTCTCGGGGCACTGGGAGCCGGGACGCCTGGGGTCTCTCCATGCCCTGGGGGCACTGGGAACCAGGACGCCTGGGTTCTCTCTCTGCCCTCGGGGCACTGGGAGCCGGGACGCCTGGGTTCTCGCTCTGCCCTCGGGGTATTGGGAGCCAGGACGCCTGGGTTCTCTCCATGCCCTGGGGGCACTGGGAGCCGGGACGCCTGGGTTCTCTCCATGCCCTGGGGGCACTGGGAGCCGGGACGCCTGGGGTCTCTCTCTGCCCTCGCGGGGAGGGACACTGGAAGCCAGGACGCCTGGGTTCTCGCTCTGCCCTCGGGGTACTGGGAGCTGGGACGCCTGGGTTCTCTCCATGCCCTGGGGGCACTGGGAGCCGGGACGCCTGGGGTCTCTCTCTGCTCTCGGGGCACTGGGAGCCGGGACGCCTGGGGTCTCTCTCTGCCCTCGGGGCACTGGGAGCCGGGACGCCTGGGGTCTCTCCATGCCCTGGGGGCACTGGGAGCCGGGACGCCTGGGTTCTCTCTCTGCCCTCGGGGCACTGGGAGCCGGGACGCCTGGGGTCTCTCTCTGCCCTCGGGGCACTGGGAGCCGGGACGCCTGGGTTCTCTCTCTGCCCTCGGGGCACTGGGAGCCGGGACGCCTGGGGTCTCTCTCTGCTCTCGGGGCACTGGGAGCCGGGACGCCTGGGGTCTCTCTCTGCTCTCGGGGCACTGGGAGCCGGGACGCCTGGGGTCTCTCTCTGCTCTCGGGGCACTGGGAGCCGGGACGCCTGGGGTCTCTCTCTGCTCTCGGGGCACTGGGAGCCGGGACGCCTGGGGTCTCTCCATGCCCTGGGGGCACTGGGAACCAGGACGCCTGGGTTCTCTCTCTGCCCTCGGGGCACTGGGAGCCGGGACGCCTGGGTTCTCGCTCTGCCCTCGGGGTATTGGGAGCCAGGACGCCTGGGTTCTCTCCATGCCCTGGGGGCACTGGGAGCCGGGACGCCTGGGTTCTCTCCATGCCCTGGGGGCACTGGGAGCCGGGACGCCTGGGGTCTCTCTCTGCCCTCGCGGGGAGGGACACTGGAAGCCAGGACGCCTGGGTTCTCGCTCTGCCCTCGGGGTACTGGGAGCTGGGACGCCTGGGTTCTCTCCATGCCCTGGGGGCACTGGGAGCCGGGACGCCTGGGGTCTCTCTCTGCTCTCGGGGCACTGGGAGCCGGGACGCCTGGGGTCTCTCTCTGCCCTCGGGGCACTGGGAGCCGGGACGCCTGGGGTCTCTCCATGCCCTGGGGGCACTGGGAGCCGGGACGCCTGGGTTCTCTCTCTGCCCTCAGGGCACTGGGAGCCGGGACGCCTGGGGTCTCTCTCTGCCCTTGGGGCACTGGGAGCCGGGACGCCTGGGTTCTCTCTCTGCCCTCGGGGCACTGGGAGCCGGGACGCCTGGGGTCTCTCTCTGCTCTCGGGGCACTGGGAGCCGGGACGCCTGGGGTCTCTCTCTGCTCTCGGGGCACTGGGAGCCGGGACGCCTGGGGTCTCTCCATGCCCTGGGGGCACTGGGAACCGGGACGCCTGGGTTCTCTCTCTGCCCTCGGGGCACTGGGAGCCGGGACGCTTGGGTTCTCTCTCTGCCCTCGGGGCACTGGGAGCTGGGACGCCTGGGGTCTCTCTCTGCTCTCGGGGCACTGGGAGCCGGGACGCCTGGGTTCTCTCTCTGCCCTCGGGGCACTGGGAGCCGGGACGCCTGGGGTCTCTCTCTGCTCTCGGGGCACTGGGAGCCGGGACGCCTGGGGTCTCTCTCTGCTCTCGGGGCACTGGGAGCCGGGACGCCTGGGGTCTCTCCATGCCCTGGGGGCACTGGGAACCAGGACGCCTGGGTTCTCTCTCTGCCCTCGGGGCACTGGGAGCCGGGACGCCTGGGTTCTCGCTCTGCCCTCGGGGTACTGGGAGCCGGGACGCCTGGGTTCTCTCCATGCCCTGGGGGCACTGGGAGCCGGGACGCCTGGGGTCTCTCTCTGCCCTCGCGGGGAGGGACACTGGAAGCCAGGACGCCTGGGTTCTCGCCCTGCCCTCGGGGTACTGGGAGCTGGGACGCCTGGGTTCTCTCCATGCCCTGGGGGCACTGGGAGCCGGGACGCCTGGGGTCTCTCTCTACCTTCGCGGGGAGGGACACTGGAAGCCAGGATGCCTAGGGTCTCTCTCTGCCCTCGCGGGGGAGGGGCTCTAGGAGCTGGGATGTCTGGGGTCTCTCGCTGCCCTGGGGAGGAGGGGCACTGGGAGCCCAGACGGCTGGGTTCTCTGCCCTTTGGGGGGAGGGGCACTGGGTGCCTGAACGCCTGGGTTCTCTGCCCTTGGGGGGAAGGACACTGGGAACTGGGACACCTGGGTTCTCTCTCTGCCCTCGCGGGGGAGGGGCACTGGGAGCCGGGACGCTTGGGTTCTATCTCTGCCCTTGGGGGGAAGGGCACTGGGAGCCCGGACGCCAGGGTTCTGTTTAAGGGTGACCAGATAGCAAGTCTGAAAAATCAAGGCAGGGGCTGGGGAGTGGGGGAAACAGGCACATATATAAGGAAAAGCCCCGAATATTGAGACTGTCCCTATAAAATCAGGACAGCTGGTCACCCTATTCTGTGTCCAGCTCTGCCTGGGATCCCTGCACTGGAGGGAGTTTCACCCTCAACATTTCTACAGCACAAAAGTGATCTGGGAAGTCGTAATAGCCTCTGGGGTTTCCATAGGACCTTACATAGCACAAGGATCACTAATGCTGTACAGACTGTTTCTACTGCGGGGGAAGGAGTGATTCCTCACCTGCCTCTGAAGTGCAGGGGGTTATGACCAAATATCCTGATTTTATAGGGACAGTCCCAATTTTGGGATCTTTTTCTTATATAGACTCCTATTACTCCCCACCACCTGTCCTGATTTTTCACATTTGCTGTCTGGTTACCCTAGGCACAGAGCACAGCAGCTGTCTAACACTGCACAGCATCACATAAGCATGGCCAGAGTGGGTCAGACCAATGGCTCATCTGGCCCAGTATCTATCTAGCTCTTTTCTGAATGCAGTTATACTTTTGGCCTTGATAACATCCCCTGGCAAGGAGTTCCACAGGTTGACTTGTGTGAAAAAATACTTCCTTCTGTTTGTTTTAAACCTCCTGCCTATGAATTTCATTGGGTGACCCCTGGTTCTTGTGTTATGAGCAATAAATAACACTTCCCTGTTCACTTTTTCCACACCAGTGATGATTTTATAGATTTCTATCATATCCCCCCTTAGTCTCTTTTCCAAACTGAACAGTACCAGTCATTTTAATCTTGCCTCATATGGAAGCTGTTTTCCACATCTCTAATCATTTTTGTTGCTGTTCTCTGTACTTTTCCCAGTTCTAATATACCCTTTTTGAGACAGGGTGATCAGAACTGCATGCAGTTAAATGTTTGGGAGTACCATGGATTTATATAGTGACATGATATTTACTATCTTGATATTAGGGCCCTACCAAATTCATGGCCATGAAAAATGTCACGGACCATGAAATCTGTATAATACAGGGTAGAAGAACACAAAAGACCAGATTTCATGGGGGAGAACAGCATTTCAGATTGGGGGTCCTGACCCAAAAGGGAGTTGTGGGGGGCTCACAAGGTTATTTTAGGGGAGCCATGGTATTGCCACCCTACTTCTGCACTGCTTTCAGAGCTGGGCAGCTGGAAAGCAGCACCTGTTGTCTGGGAGCCCAGCTCTGAAGGCAGCGCCCCACCAGCAGCAGCGCAGAAGTAAGGGTGGCAATACCATACCATGCCATTCTTACTTCTGCACTGCTCCTGGCGGTAGCTCTGCCTTCAGAGCTGGGCTCCCGGACAACAGCCGCCGCTCTCCAGCCACTCAGCTCTGAAGGCAGCGCTGCCATCAGCAGCAGTGTAGTAAGGGTAGCAGTACCACAACCCCCCAACAATAACCTTGTGACCCACTCCCACACACACAACTCTTTTGGGTCAGGACCTCTACAATTACAACACCGTGAAATTTCAGATTTAAATATCTGAAATCATGAAATTTATGATTTTTAAAATCCAATGACTGTGAAATTGACCAAAAAGGACCATGAATTTGGTAGGGCCCTATTTATTATCTATCCCTTTCCTGATTCTGTTCACTTTTTTGATTGCCGCTGCACACTGAGTGGATGTTTTCAGAGAATTATCCATGATTATGCTGAGATTTCTTTCTTGGGTGGTAACAGTTAATTTAGACCCATCATTTTAAATGTATAGTTAGAATCATAGTTTCCAATGTGCATTACTTTGTATTCATCAACATTGAATTTCGTCTGCCATTTTCTTGCCCAGTTTTGTGAGATCCCTTTGTAACTCTTCACAGTCTACTTTCGACTTAACTGTCTCAAGTAATTTTGTATCATCTGCAAACTTTGCCACCTCACTGTTTACACTTTTTCTAGATCATGTATGAATATGTCAAACAGCATTGGTTCCAGTACAGATCCTTGGGGAATGCTACTATTTACCTCTCCACTGCGAAAACCGACTGTTTATTCTTCCTCTTTGTTTCCTGCTATTTTTGTTACCAGTTTCATAGACTCTCTAGGACTGGAAGGGACCTCGAGACCAGTTACCGGTCCAGGATTGGATCTTCCGTCTTATCCCATGACTGCTTATTTTGCTTATGAATCTTTGGTGAGGGACCTTGTCAAGGCTTTCTAAAAATCCACATACACTATATTCACTGGATCCCCCTTGTCCACATGCTTGTTGACCCCCTCAAAGAATTCTAATGGATTGGTGAGGCATGATTTCCCTTTACAAAAGCTGTGTTGACTCTTCCCCAACAAATCACATTCATCTACATGTCTGATAATTCTGTTCTTTACTAAATTTTCAACCAATTTGCCTGGTACTGAAATTAGGCTTACCAGCCTCTAATTGCCGGGATCACCTCTGGAGTCTTTTTTAAAAATTGGCATCACATTAGCTATCCTCCAATCATCTGGTGCAGAGGCTGATTTAAGTGATAGGTTACATACCACAGTTAGTTCTGCAATTTCATATTTGAGTTCCTTCTGGGCCTGGAGACTTACTGTTTAATTTATCAGTTTGTTCCAAAACTGCATCTACTGACACCTCAATCTGGGACAGTTCCTCAGATTTGTCACCTAAAAAGAATGGCACAGGTTTGGGAACCTCCCTCACATCCTATGCAGTGAAGACCCATTCAAATAATTCATTTAGTTTCCCTGCAATGGTCTTATCGTCCAGTGCCCACTTCTGATGTACGTAAACATTTTTTTTGCTGTTAGTTTTTGAGTCTTTTGCTAGTTGCTCTTCAAATTCTTTTTGCCCTGCCTAATTATACTTCTACACTTGGCTGGCCAAAGTTTATGTTCCTTTCTGTTTTCCTCCGCAGAAACCACCACCCAACAGGTTCGGACAGGAAGTGAAGAAGTATCCTGTATCACTGGAAACTGCCAGGGGGAATTGAGGGAGGCAGAAGGTAATGACCCGAGATAAAGGGTCTAGCAGTAACCATCCATCAGGATACTGGGGTGACAGAACCGCTGCAGCCTCACCTCACCACCTAGGATGAGGCCATAAGAAGCTTGCACCAAGAGCTGACCTGACTCTCCTGTCATGGTGACAGAGGACTCCCTGGGGTCAGCAAGGACTGCAGCCAAGGGGGCCCCCTGGGGCCCTGAAAGCTTTTGTCTGTTACAATGCCTGTGCTGATCCATTTCTCCACCTTCCACATGGAAATCAATACAGCCAGCCAGCCGGCATCCGCCAGCCCAGCCTGCAGAATGAGTTCATCCATCACTTTTGCTCCTTTTCTAATGAATATTTTCTCTCCTATAAGGGCTGTTGCTAAGTCTCCAAACAGCAATATTTCTCCAGAATCTGGCACTCCTCTTAGCAGGCTGTGGTGGGGCTGGAATCACAGCATCCAGATCCTGCTTCCCCCATAACCCTGCCTCTTCCCATCAGATGACAGAGATAAAAGTCAGTCTCACTGGGGTTCTGCCTACCTGCTTTAATTCAACATTTGGTCTGAAGACCTGGAGAGGATTCAGGCTCTGGGAATACACCGAGGGGTTGGAAATCTCAGGGCTGCGGGGAGAAAGGGCCCCACTGCAGCACTGGGGGTACCAGGTTAAACTAAGGGCATGTTTACATGAACAGCTGTGCACGGCCCAGCTCTACCACGGCAGCTGTGCTGCTGCAGCGTGTCTGGTTAAGACACTCTATGCCGATGGGGGAGAGCTCTCCCCTCAGCATAATAAAACCACGAACAACAGCAGCAGCAGCTCTCCCGCTTACATAGCGCTGTGCACACGTGCACTTGTCGGTGTAACATATATCGCTCAGGGAGTGATTTATTCACCCTCCTGGGTGACATAAGTTCTGCTGACAGGCTATAGTGCAGACATAGCCCAAGTCAGTGGGAGCTGCGCAGAGACCAGATTCTTCTAGCTGTAATCACAGCCTCTTGCATCATTAGCACTTTGCATAGTTCATTATCCTGCACAGCTCAGGGCTAATCTACACTGGCAACGCTAAAGCGTTGCCGCGGCAGTGCTTTAACATGCCTTGTGTGGTTGTGGCGCAGTGCTGGGAGCTCTCCCAGCGCTCTAAAAAACCCATGTCCACGTGGGCTCATTTCCTCTGTGTTCAAAGATGAGGCCCACCCTGGGGTACATGCAGCAGAGCCTCAGAACCTAGTAGATCAGGCAGAGAGCGAGGACCATTGCAAATGCCTTTAAAATGAATCCACATGGGCACTACTGCACCTGGCACATGGAGCCAAGGCTGTAAGGCTCAACTCTCGCTGGCGGCAAGGCAGCTACCTGCACCAGCACTGAGTACGATTCAGAGGAAGGTATTTGGGTGTGAGCCCTGAGCCTCGTTTGGAAGGATGATCCACAAGAAAGCCACTGTGCTTTTAGCACTCAATCTCCACAGGAAATTGCATCCCCTTCTTCAGCACTGCGGCACCCATCCCCTCTGTGTCTAGCACCCTTTCATCCTGGCATCAGCCTAACTCTACACCAAAAGATCCTGGCAACAAAGAGCTTGGGCCAGGTTCTGATCTAAGTTACACTGGTGTAAATCCAAAGTGACTCTGTCCAAGTCAGTGGAGTTCCTGTGGATTTTTTCCAGTGTAACCTAGATCACAATCCAGCTGCTCCTCTTTCTAGGTGCCATGTACACTGCTGAGATGTACATAGTAACATGAAGAAATGACCAACCCACCCTCACAGCCTTTTCCCTTGGTGCTCACGCTGAGCCGTGGGGTGCCCTGGGGCTGGGATCAGCCCAGAAGCATTTTCTCCCATGTTTTCAAAGGCAGGGAAGCATTTTGCCCTGCCTGATTGGCACTTGCCTGTGGGCAAAGAATGGTGCAGCAGCTTGTTGGGACTAATATGACCCCAACCTATCTGCCTAGTGGGATTTGCTCTGCCCTTAACAGATGGTGATTTTCCCTTTCTGGGGAGTTCCTGGTTGTATGGCTCTACTAACATGATTGGTCAGACATAACAATCAAAGCAAGGGCTCTTCCCCCCTTGATCCTTGGGGCATGTTGTGGGTGAGATGGCAGTGTATTCCCAGGCCAGGTCAGTGGGGATGGGGAGCCTCTGGCATATGGGTGACTATGGCTGCGTACTATATGCCCTCCCTGCCTGAATGCTATGGGCAACAGAACAGGTGCCGTACAGGTGGTGGAGTCAGCGGGCAGACGCTGCAACAGCAAAGCTGTATTAGGTCTCCTAAGCACCTGACCTGGAGGTGAGTGCAGGCTTGTTCCCTTGGGGCAGGGGAGGCAGCCAGCGCAGCAGCATACCCACCCCTTCCCTGGAGTAGTGCAGGGCCCATCACAGGTATGGCCACTGCGCTCCACTCCACCCTGGGAGACGTGGGGGCCACAGGCTATCAGCACCTGCTGCTGAATGGATGTCAAGCTGGGTCCCAGCAGCTGATGCAAACATGGCTTTGTGTCCTCACTGGCCTAGTGCCAGCACCTCCCGAGCTGCTAGGTGGAACAGGGTCTGAATTTGCTCTCCTCTGATATGGGGTGGAGAGCCAAGCACAGGCAGCAGCTTGCTTGTGCTAACAACTCCTCTCCTTTCAGGGGTTTGAACCCAGGGCCCTCAGATCCAACAGCACAGGCCTGCACCTCTCCAGCGAGGGGAACATCAGCTAGCAGTAATAGTAGGCTGTTTATCTATCTGGATTAACCCCTCGAGGAGGAGGCCCACCACACGTTGCAGGCGTGACAGTTGCAGGAGCCGAGAAGTGGCTTGCTAGAACCGTGACATGAAGCAGGGTAGAGAGCAACTGTTGGAGATGGGTGGAGAGTGCAAAGGAAACTGGCCTGGAGCGGCACCTTGTCGTAGCAAACCCTCACTGCACTTTTTATTCAGAGTCATAACAACAAGCACCAGAAAACCATGCAATGTAATCCTGGGCCGGGCTGGGCCTGGGGAGGCTGAAGGGGCTGCTGGAAAGCAGCCAGTCAGTGCCAGGGCGCACACAGCAGAGCTTGGGATTGGGCCACTGCCCCCTTCTCAGCTCCTGCTGTAATCAGTTGCTTTAACAGTGGCCAAAAGGGTTTCTGAGCAATTGCCTCCTCCTCCTCCCCCACATCTCCCGTGACCCCTCTCCCTGCAGAGTCACACACATTCAGGGCCCTTTGCTGGCACCAGGCTGCCTCCACCCCCATCCAAGAGATTCTACAGGAAAACGGAAAGCCAGCACCAGCTAAGGTTGGTCTCTCCCCCTAACCCCAGGACCCCTCCTCTGGGATCTCTGTCACAGGGCAGAGCCCAATGAGGAGAGCACATCCCTGGCCTGGAGCCTGCTGCCTGAGCTGGGCGGGGGTTATCCATGTGGGAGGACTGCAGGCTGGCACAGGAGCTGCTCCTAGTGCTGGGCAAAGGGGCAGGTGCCAACCTTAGCACCAAAGCAAAAAAATAAATAAACAAACACAGAACACAACAAGCCTCACATTAGAAATGGTTCCCAGCCCCCGCTTCCCCATGAGGGCTGAGGTTACAAAATGCAGAGAAGTGCCCTCTCCTCCCCCCTAGGTTCTGGAGCCATTATTACTAATCACTGGTAAGCAAAATAAAGACCAGGCCATTCCATCGCTGGACTCTGAGAAGATCTGAGCAGCATCGGTCCTTGCAGTGGCTTATCCACAAAGGCTAGACCCTCAGCTAGCATAAAGCAGTGTCACTTCCTGACTTTAATGGAGCCTGGCAGCTGAGGATTGGCTTCAACTCTCCCCCCAAATTAGCAAACTGGGACACAGGCAAAGCAGAAGGAACCAAATGTGGCAGTGGTGTGTTGGTTTTCCTGGTACTCTTGGAGCCACCATGGGAGTGTAGGAATTATCAGACCAGTGGTCTGCCTAGTCTGGGATCTGGTCCCCAGCACCAGCTTCTTCAGAAGAAGGTACAAGAAAACCCCTCCTGGACATTTATGGAATAGCCTGGCTACAGGGGAAGCTTCTTCCTGACCCTTGGCAGCTAGTGGTGGCTTATCATAGACTATCAGAGTTGGAGGGGACCTTGGGAGGTCATCTAGCCTAAGACCCTGCTCAAAGCAGAACCAATCCCCAGACAGATTTTTGCCCCTGTTCCCTAAATGTCCCCCTCAAGGATTGAGCTCACAACCCTGGGTTTAGCAGGCCAGTGCTCAAACCACTGAGCTATCCCTCCCCCTGGAAACATGAGGGTTTATACCTCTAGGAACTCAAGGACAGAAGTCGGCCCAGGAAGCCTGGGTGGGGAGGGGGTAGCCCTCCAGTAACAGTTTGGTCAATGCTCTTGTCCTGCAGGGCATCCAATGGCCACAGTAAGGACCACAGCATGTGGACTGGGGCTGTGCTGCAGGGAACTGGGCATCACAGCTTTGTGGGGCTCAGCCCCCTGTGGTTCTGGGGCAGAGACACCACAGGGCTCCCTACAACTGGCCAGAGCCTGGCTGCCGTAGAGGGGTGAGAGGTGCTGGCGGAGGGGAAATATACAAAATATGCAGGAATTAGGTCTTTGCTGAAGAGAAGGTCCTCAGCTAACAAAGCACCACTAACGCCGGTCTCTCCTTCAGCAGAAGGGAGGCACCCCCATCATGGGGGGCAGAGGGAGGAAAGAGAGAGAGGAAGCCCAGAAGAGTCAGCGAGGAGTCTGGATTCCCCGTGCCCCTGAACCAAAGCTCTCACCTATCTGTAGGGGAGACAGCAAGCCCTTTGCAACAGAGCAACGCCCTGAAGCTCAGAGGGGTTTACAGAGTTCAGGGCATTAAAGCAGCTGCTGAACAAGCCCCTTCTCCAAGAACAAAGCAGGGCTGTCTTTGGGACCTGGGATGCCACGCTACAATTCTGCCCAGCAGCTCCGGGAGCACAGAGCACCTTGGGGGGGGGGGCAGGGGTTAAAATGCCAATGGGCTCAGAGCCAGCTGCCTCGTGCCCCAGTGGCCAGGGGAGATGACAGTACTGTTCAGGGGTTCTGTCACCAATCAGTGTCACTGGGCTCCAGGGACAGGACTTAGTAGGAGCAGCTGGTATAGTGCCAGCAGGGTAAGGGGACGGCCTTACTACTGCAGACAAGGAGACTGATGATGATCTGAACACTCTGTTTGGACAAAGCTTCCCTTCTGCTTGTGCTGGTGTCAGCACAGCTCAGCCCTGGATCCTTCCGTCTAGGGTCATAAACTCAGCTAGTGGCTCCTCTGGCTGTGAGAAAAGTCTCCTAGAAGCCAAGCAAAACTCTTTGGCTCAGGACACTGGAGAGGGTCAGCCCCTGCTGCTGCCTCTCGGGGAGTCGATGGAGCGGACACACACGCACACTCGGAGTTTTTATAAGGAGGGATCGGAGGAATCGGGGGCTGCTCCTCAGCTGTAGAAGAGGGAGGGGACGAGCACCAAAAGCTGCTAATAGGGCGGGTTGTCTTGGGAAGAGAAACGATCTGGAGATCTGAGTAAGGAACTGCCTACCCCCCGCATTGCCCGTGTTTGCGATCAGAGATGGGAAAACCCTCCTAGAGCACTGTCCGGCAAGGGCAGGATCGCACCCCCGTATCAAGCTGCTACTACACTAGATTATCTGGCCTAATGTGTGGTCTCCCACTGAGCCAAACTGGAGTTCAAGGGCAGCTGAAAACCCTCCATCAGCCTCCTCCAGGACATACACAATGCTGCAGGCAGAAGGGGAGAGGAGAAATATACTGGCCTTCTCCCAGGAGCAAGAAACACATATTCTCCACTTTCCCTTTCTGCATCTTAGTCTGTCTCCCTTGTTCATAGTCAAGTAGGGGGTAGGTCTGAGACAGCCTCTGCCTTTCCATGGTTGGGCAGTAAGGGATTCTCTTGCATGAGGGGTGGTCCTGTAGTGCCCCAGTCTTAGGTTTCCCTAGCACATCCACTCTCACCTGCAAGTGACTCCGTAGCCGATCCTGTGGCATCTAAACTCCTGATTGGTTTAGGCTCATCACAGCAGCTGTGAAGAGCAATTCCACACAGCCACAGGCTGGTGGGGGCCAGGAACACAGAAACAAATAAATTACACTTATTAACAAAATTAATAAACCCTGCTACCAGAACCTTGGAGTCTGCAACGAGTTCTGTATACCTGGGACCGAGTCAGGACTCCCGCCTGCCAGTCGTTCATAGGCGGGCATCCCAGAATGCTCAGGAGAAATGCCAACATGAGGATGGAGCTTGCACAGAACACGGTCCCACAGCGCTGGGATGAAGGCATGTATGTGACAAGGTACCGACTGTCCAGGGTGGGAGAAGGTCTCGAAAGGGGTGGGCAGGCAGAGAGGGCCTTTATTGCTTGTCAATGGCTCCCTGTTCAGCAGAATTCTCCTTGTTGGTGGCCTGCGCATGCCACGAGGTCTCTTTAAACACAAACCAGCAGTTTCCAGCCCACAGGATAAAATTGATGAAGCCAAAGAGCTAGGGGAGAGTCAGAGAGAGCAAAGGGCACAATTACCATCAGTGCACTCACAGCAAGGCCTCCGAGCCTCAGGCGCATGCGTGCGTCCAGCTGTGTACACCCCACTCCTGGGTGGAATCAGAACGGCTCGGCTCTCCGCTGCATGGCCCCCCGGTGGCTGGGGGCTCAAAGGCTATAAGGCTGCTCACTGCTACAGCTAACAGAAAACTTCCCTTAGCTCCCCAGGCCTAGAGGCCATGCAGACTTGGCAAAATCCCCTCAATTCTTCAGCTGCTGCCTCTGCCCCTGTTCCGGTGCTGAAGAAGTAGCTAAGTCACTCACAGCGCACACATCCACTCCCAGTGACTGCCTCTCCGGACAATGCACTCAGTACAGAGACAGCACTCAATGCACCATTGACACCAGGGTGTCTGAGCAGTTCCTGGCATGCTGACTGCCCTTGGTGCACTGGTTAAACTACAGCACCATGTGGCCATCCATCTCCCCGAGGCACAGGCATTCCATGTACAGAGGCCGATGGGCCTGGTCCAGCTCTGGCTAACAGAGCCAGGTTCTGGAGCTCAGTCAGTAGCAGCTCATGGTCCCTGGATCAAACCCCAGTGCTGATAACGCCCCCACCCCCACCCAGGGCATAGCACAGCCTAAGAGGTGTCTCCACCAGCACTCTACTCCAGTTTTGTGGTCACAGGCTTTGCAGCTTGTGGACCAGGTGTAAAACTGGCCAAATGAGTCCCCTGCCCCCTTTGCCTGCGCACAGCTGTGGCGCTGGCTTCGCTGCGGGCTCTTACCACGGAGATGTTGGCCAGCCCCATGGCCGGCGTGGCCCCCGCGTTGCACACCGCCTGTTTGAGATGGCACACAGACATGGCGGCGATGAGACTGGACGGCCGCGTGGCCCCCTTCACGTCTGACAGGCCTTTGCCCCAGGCTGCAGCCGCCACCAGCCAGAAGAATGTGAAGGAGACGCTCACGCAGAAATCCTGGGAGGGCGGCAGAAGGAAGGAAATATCATGTTGGTTCTGGCGCTGTGCACAGCAGGGCTCCTCTCACTCGCTCCAGCCCCAGGCATGGAGATGGGAATGCTCTTCTAGCTCCAGGACCTCCAGCCCACCTGGCCTATGCTGCCTCCCAACACCACCTGCCCAGGGACCAGCCTCCCAGCTCTGCCCCAGCCCCTCTGGCTGGCAGACTAGGGCAAACTCTAAAAGATCTAGGCCCAATGCTCCAGAAAGGCCCCTAAATTCCCTGGAGGGTCCCACAAGTGTCCCAGCACCTCCCCGCAATGTATGCATCTCCCCTGTTCTTTGATAAGCAAAGGGGTTTAGGACCATCTGCCCTTGCTGCCTGCATCTAATGCCTCCTTTTCTTGACTTGAAGCCCTGGGCACCAAACAGACATCCTGCTACATCTCATCACAGGGCCTGCAGCTTTCATCTGCAAGCCCCAGCTCTGAAACTGCCTTCAGCCTTTGCACCTAACACACAGAGTTGAAGGCTCAATCACTTGGCTGCTGACCCTGGCTAGGATAAGGGGGAAGGTACCTGCTAAGGGTTAGCTCTGTGACAGCACCACAGGGAGAACTCCCAGGCTGGAAGGGGCTGCGGGGACAGAATGATGGCTCAATGGTAGGGGAAGCCCTCAGATGCGCAGCTCTGCCTTCCCAAACTTCTCCTCCAGAGAAATGGAAAGTGACTTGCCCAAGGCCCCATAGTGAGTCAGTGGCGGAGCCAGAAATCAGACCCAGGAGACCTAACTCCAGCCCTGTGCTCTGGCACAGGTTCTTTAGAACAAGCCCCACAGCTGTAAGAGCCACCAAACAAACCCCAGCCCTGGGGGCTATGGCAGGGATCTCACCGCAAAGGGAAGCCTCTTGTTCTCTGTGTAAAGGGAGTGAAATCGCAGGTAGATCACCAGGGCTGCCATGCTGTATAGGAAGGAGAAGACTCCCAGGGTCACGAAGAACTCAGAGGGGGCCGAGAAGTCCCCCATGAGATGCAGAGTCCTTTTAGTGGCGTTGCCCTCGCAGACAGGCATCTCAAAGGGAATCCTGGATAACCTGCCCACAGAGAAAGGGATGGGGAGAGACGCATTTAGCAGGGAGGAAGGTGAGACCTCCATCCGCCCTCTTGGGTAAAAGGAGCCAGCCTGTCTGAAGGCTGGGATTGGTGGGCAGAGCCTTGGAAGGCCCACCCCCTCAGACAGGGGTGGGGCCATGGAACCCAGATATGGTGGACTGAGTATGGGGGACAAAAGCCAACAGGATGGGCGGTGCAGGTCTTGGGATAAAACCAGCAATGCAGAGGGAGACACTGAGCAGAGAATCCCCTAGAGCACCTGCTGCCCAGAGGAGACCAAGGAGTTAGTGGATGGCAACCATAGGAATCCTGATTGGATGCGTGAACGGACAAGGGCCTGGAAAAAGGCCCCACAGTCACAGAGAAACCTCTGTCCTGCTCCCCCCCTGGACAGATGGACAGCTGTCTTGGCCTGCCTGTGAAGGAGGTTGTCAGTGTGGTCTTGGGGCTCGGGGGTCATGGGTGGGAATTATCCACAGAACAAGGACAGCACGGGCAGTGGCAGGGAAAGGTCCCCACACTTCAGCCTACCAATATGCCTCATCCCTTCTAAGGCTTGACCTACACCAGTAGCCCTGCCCATGGCTGTATAAATGCAGGTGTCTGGTCTGCACTTGCTCTTACACTGGAGCAGCACTACCCCTGGATGATTTGATAGGGTAGACACACTCTAGGAACGAGTTCAGATTCCACAGCAGTCAGTCCTTGGCCACTCTATCTATCTGGGTTTCCATTAGGTTGCCCATCACCATGGTATCCAACCACCTCTCTGCTAAGGCTGCCAGCAATGGGGCTGATTCATGCCAGTAACAGAAAGGATTTTGTGACTTGTCACTTCAGTTCCGGTATGACACCCACCCGCTCATTTCACACAGGCTGCTAAGAACCATCAGATGGCACCTGCATTCCAATTCTGTGCACGCTGATTAGATTGCACCCTGCCCGGGCAGTGAGCTCTCCTTTGTCCATGGCAGTCAAGCCCCATAGGTAAACAGGTAACTTTCTGTCATCACTGTCCGACACTGAATATGACACAGCCACCGAGGGGTGAAAAACTTTCTGACCCAATCACCCCACCCACCAAGTTTGACTTTAAAGGAAAAAGGGGATTTTCTCTTCGACCTGATTCTCTCCCTTCACTCTCATTCAGCTGAAAACAACAGCACCAGACTAGTACCAAGAACTACAGCTAGAAACTGAGCAGAAAGCGAGGGCCAGGTCGGAGCAGGTCTAAATGGGCAACGCTCCACTTGGCTCAGCCTGTGTACGTCAGGATGGAGGATGATGACCCGACCTGGACAGTGAAACAGAGCAGCCTGTTTTCCATTCGGTGAAATGTATCAAGCAAACGGACCGTCAAACAGGGGACAAGTTCACTAGATGCTTAAAACTCTCCCTGTGTTCATCATCTTGGGGTGTGAGTTTGGTGATGCGCCCCAGCAGACTGGGATGAGAGCTATACTCTTTCATCTTGTGTTTGGAGCTGGGCAGGAGTCTTGCATATGTTGGAGGTCCCTAGAGGAGCTCTGATGGTGCAAGCACTTGTTAAGGAGGAACGGAGGTATGCCCAAGGCCTTGCCACGCCTTCTTGCCAACTGTCTTTATTGAGCAGGGACAGTCACTGTTATTTCAGTAGCACAGTTCTCCATTTCCCCCCTCTCTGAGCCTCCTAGCAGTGCTCCTAGTCAGATGCATTTCAGTGGAGATCAGAGGTGTGCCTCTATTTATAGCTATCAAATGTTGGCAGGCAGGCCGAGATGTGTGGATAGATATAGCCATGTTCACACTTTTCATACGTTTAGCTTCACAGGCTGGATTTCAATCTAATTCTAGCCTCTTTTCTGCTCACCCGAGAGGCCTTTTTGCTGATCCCTAACAAACGGGGCTACTCCTGTGCTCACTTTGACTTCCTTGCTGCTTGACAAAACTTTCTGGCTTTGGGGTGGCTGAGGGATTAACAAATGCCGGCCATAATGGAACATACCACTGGCTCATCAATGCCAGTACCCTGCTTCCAGCAATGGCCTATACCTGAAACATGAGCTGAAGTTTGCAGCAACTTGCCTCCTGACCTCAGCAGCGGTCAGAAATGGGGGTGATGGATCCTGCAGTATATTCCCTCTCCCTACCACACCTCCAAACAGGTGACTGAGGGATATTTTCCAAGGCCAGCTGCCCCTTTTGCAAGTTTACAGCCAGTGGAGTAAAGGAACAGCTGTGCAGGATGTGGGGAGGAGCGGATGATGATTTATGAACACTGTATGTGACCTGGTTGTTGGCTATGGTGGGTTGTTGGGACATTCACTGTCTCTGTATGAGTTGGTTTAGTTTAATAGTAGGACTGACTAGGAAAATGTAGGAGGGCAACACAATGGCTGCAGATAAGCAACTAGCCACTCATTAAAAGTGGATGCCTGAGCTATTTGCTGTGAAGTTGCTATTTCCAGGCTCCAGCCAAGTTACAAGACTTGTTATGCCAGTACTGGGAGCCAACCAACGAAACAGAAACCAAACAGTTAAAAACTCTCTCTGCCTTGTCATGGAGGGGCAGACAGACACAGACACCCATTTGGAGGAATTGAAGAAATCAGGCCTTCTGGGCTTCCTAGGGGATGGTGGACTTTAGATAAGAGAGATGAGTGCAGGCTGTTTCTTGTTTAATCCTTCTCTCATGTTATGCCTGGCTCCTACTGTTAAGGCTGAACAATGCTTTGGTGTAGAAGGCTTTCTGGCTCTTTGAACTAACCACTGCTTACAAGCTCCCAAAGGGATGAACCACTGGTGCTGAACCCACTCGGACCTGTCGGGGTAAGCACAGTAGATACATAAGGTGATGAAGCACAGGGCCCAGTCTAAGAGTGAGAGAATCATGTAATTCCACCCCCGGGGAAGAAAAGGCATGAGGCCTGACACCTGAAGGGGCACATTCAGAGACACCAGCAAGGGGGACAGGCTTGCAGCCAGCCCATAGCATAGCACTCAGAATTCACAGCTGTGACATTGACACCTGTGAGCTACAAGGGGTTAAAGTAGTCACCTCTGAATTATGATGGTTTTCTCCATACACCCACATTAGCTGATTAAGGAGGATCTCTGAGCCCTCCAACCTACAGAGAATCGAGCAGAGAAACTGCTTGACTGAACAGATCAATGGTTTATCTATCTAGTCCAGCACCTCATCTCTTAAGAGTGACCAGTGCAAGATGCTTTAAGAAAAATACTTTGTTTTAAATGCCATACCAGGGGGCAGGGCAGGGGGGAGAAGAATTTCTTCCTGACCCAGCTGGTGATCAGCATATGCCCTGAAGCATGAGGACTAAAAGTCCTTCCAGTTATTATCAGAACTATTATAACTGAAGGTGCTGCTCTTATTCGTACAAATACCTAATCATTCTTTGAAGCTTTGCTACGCTATTTGCCTCAGATAATAGTGGCACATATTCCTCTCTTGTGGGAACCGATACCGGATCTACTCATGCATTCATCCATACAATGCAGCCTGAAGATGTCCAAAAGGTTTCAGCTCAGGCATACAGCCTCCTTAGCTTGTCTTGGGCAAAGGGTTCCCTATGCTCTGGGGTCTGCATTTGAAATGCTCTCTTGGATCAAGAGCTAAAGGGCTCAGATCAGATCTGTCCATAATGGACTGGCTCTCCTTTGGGTATTCTGTCTCCAGGAGATGCTCGGAGAGGATACACCTTTAAATACGATGCAGTCAAAGCTATTCAAGCATTGATTAACCCTGCTTTCAAGGTCCCTAAGTCACCTAGCAGAGGGCTGAGAAGATGGGCCCATACAGAACATTGCATTCCTGAGTAAATCCCCAGTGGGTGGGTGTCTATGTTACTGGACAAAACATGTTTCAGGGGAGAGAGAAAAAAATATAATCAACAAAACACATGACCTGCAGGCGCTCACGTGAGAAAGCATGGCCTGACTCTGGCCCGAGGAGCGGAGTCTGCTCTGCTGAGGTGAGAAGAGATCTGGACTGGGTTGAGAAGGAGGTTTCTCCATTGGCCATAACCTTATTTACATCTTGTGGCCTGACTGCAGCTCCCTTTTCTCCACAAAGGGAGTTTTTCAAACATTGCTAACCCCAGCTGAGCTCCATGGGCAGCAGCAACGCTGGGAGCCCTCGGGAGGCAGCTGGCACCATTTTAAGCACCATTTACTCCTCAGAGCAGATCTAAGACATGCTGATGTCAAAGGACGCAGCTCCACTGACTACAGTGGAGATAGATCCTCAGTTGGTATGAATCACGGTGCTTCCATGGCCATAGGAGCCTTGCATAGACAGGGCTTCGGCAGAGCGTGGAGGGGAAGGCTGACAGTTCCTCTCGCTGGCTCTCCCCACTTGTTTATTTAAAAATGCTTTGTTCTCTTTGCAACTAAGCTGGCCTAGGAACCAGCTTCCCTGGCACACCATGGGATCAGGCAGTGTCCATCCTGTGCCCACTTGCCCCCACTCTTCAGGCATCCAAAGGCCATTTCCTTGGATCCGTTCCCTCGCAGCTTCCTATTTGCAGTTAGTTTGGGGGTAATTAAGACCTATACCACCCTGCCTTCTCCCCTTCCTTGCCCATACCCATTGCAGAAGGGATTTTCAAAACCCAAAGCAGAGCCCAAATGGGAGTCATTTTTCAATAGGAGCAGTTAAACAGCCACCCTTCAACTCCCAGACTAAGTTCAATCTGTTTAGGTAGCATTAAAATGAAAGAAAAACCTGCAGTGAGAGTCTTGTTCTGGCAGAAATATCATGCAGCAGTGAGTTCCACTGGTTAAAAATACATTTCCTCCCCCCAACAAAAGTATTTCCTTTTTGAAAACTGTAATAAAAGCAAGTCAGAGTGTACTGGTTTGGGAAAATCACTCATCTGGGAAGCTGGGGGGTAAGATATGGGTTCTGGTGCCTTCACAGACCTCTCTCCATTGAGTCAAGCATTGTTGTCTGGCCAGTCTATCTGTTCAGATGGATTGATTACCATCTCCAGCGGCATGTAACTCTGGAGAGGAAGCATCCTCCGGGTTAGTGCCCAGCAAGGCCCCTCGTTACCTGAAAGGGTATCCGAACTGGACAGAGATGGCAGTCATCTCTTTCAGGTCATCATTGCATTTCACAGTAGCCCCTGTCTCCCCACTGAAAGAGCCACAGGATCCAAAGGCAAAAATGGCAAAGAGCTGGAAGAGAAAAGCAAAAGGTTTTGGAGTCAGAGGGACTCCAGCTGGTGACAGTGAAGTAGCAACATGTAACAGGCTTAGCAAGCAGCTCTTCTGGGCTTACCACGTCTCCTGAAATGTACAAGATAGCCTCAGTGTTCACAGGTAAATAGTCCTGAGTTTATTTGGGGCATCATCACAATATAACAATGGTGCATCCACACACCATCATAAAGGCAACATCCTCAACAGTTGCAATGTAGTGCCATGGTCATATGACATCCCTGTCACCTGGTGCAAGGACCCAGCAGAAAACCCAGTCAGCAAGGTCTTTTCCTTGAGTGATAACATTTGTAACAAGAAATCAGTACAGGCAAATGCAGGCAAAACATGGAGAAACAGAACCCAAGGCTCCTGAGCACCCCTGTCTCCCAAGCAACCACTCTTAGAGCACTCCCCTGAGCAGCAGTGCAAGGGGAGGAAAAAGCGGAGCTGGAATCAATCTCTTCCTCACAGAAGACCAGGCAGTGCTATGACCCAGACAGAGACAGAAGCAGTGTCCATAGTCCACTCTGGCTGAGGCCCAGTAAGCGGGCCAGTCAGTGCCAACTGGGATGGAGGTTCTGGGCTATGGAACCTGGCTGAGACCACCATTGGCGAGCCACCACCAGAGCTCTCAGTCACTGCTCCCCTGACCGGGAGCTGGCCAAGCTGGCAGCCTAGCAGTGAAAGTTCTCTAGATCCCAGGAATCCTCTGAGCCAGCCTCTCTTCCCAGTTCGGTTGGTTGGGATTCTACTTGCTATGTTGCATATAACTAAGTATGTACCTTCCTCAGGCCACGTCCAGACTAGGAATTAAAATCGATTTTAGATACGCAACTTCAGCTACGAGAATAACGTAGCTGAAGTTGAATTTCTAAAATCGAGGTACTCACCAGTCTGGACGGCGCTCCATCGATGTCCGCGGCTCTCCGTGTCGATTCCGGAACTCCGTTCGGATTGATGGAGTTCCGGAATCGATGTAAGCGCGCTCGGGGATCGATACACCGCGTCCAGACTAGACGCAATATATCGATCCCCGAGCAATCGATTTTAACCCGCCGATGCCGCGGGTTAGTCTGGACGAGGGCTCAGAGAGGACCAGTCACGTTTGCAGGGACAATGAGAGGTGTGATCTCAGACTACAGTCTCTCTCAGGATGCACATTCCCCGTCACTGTTATGTGCCCCCAGACTGGTGCTCTCACTTCAGCAGAGCTACACCAGTTTACCGCAGCTGCGGAGCAGGCCCATTGATCCCTACTGCAGGAAGAGATGAGGCCCAGAGCAGGGAAGTGACTTGCCCAGGAACACAAAGGCAGGTAGTAGCAGTGCTAGGACTAGAACCTCAGTGTCTTACTCCCTGACCTCAGCTCTAACAGACCCCAGTATGCACCAGCCCCAGGGAAGGGAACAACAGCACCGCCAGGATGACTCCTGTAACTCTCCTTTCTAACAAGGCCTTTTGCAGGTTCCAGGGCTGAGGAGGGTCGGCACAGAAAGAAACCCTAACAGGCAACATGCCAGGTTGGCAGAGGTATTTACCCAGCATCCGTGTCTGCTTTGCACCACACCCACCTCCAACTACTAGCTGCTCTAAGAATCACTTAGAAACCATTAGGTAAGGGCAGAGAATAGCTGCAGGGACTAACATAGGCATCATGGCTTAAAGACAGCAAGAGCTGTCCCACTGCTGGAGACAATGGGGCTGATGCCTCCCCCTGGGGCACACCATGGCACCCGGGGCTCTGCTCACAAAGAAGACACTGAGCCGCACGGGCAGACAGGCTCCATTGACTGCAGCACAGCACCAGGACACCTGGGCGCACAAGGCAGTGAACACATCGCTGGCTCATTAAGCTTCCCCATTCCAAAGATCTGTCACACCAGTGCTTCCTGTGGGGGCTCCATGGTGCCTGATCCCCACCACCAAACAGCTGACAGCACTAGTAACCGTCCAGCAGAGTTGATAGACAGCCCACGCTCTCAGTGATTCCTCCTCCCTGCTGAGCTCCTCTGTTCCATCCCTGCCCATCTGTGCCAGCAACACAGGCTGGCCAGGCGCCATCCCAAAGATCTCTTCTTACAGGCTCCCTTCCCCACATTGCTCACTGGCCAGCTTGTGTGCACTCCATGAGGCCCCCTGCACTCGCTTGGCAGATGGAGGAGCGCAATGGGTTTCCGGGTGTGTGGAAGGGAACTGCCACAGGCAGAGAAGGGACCTGGATGCTGTCCCATGAGACCTAAAGCTGCACACGGTTCTTCCCCACCCCATTGGCCTCAGTGGGGATTACCTGCCCATGCGGATGGGTGAGCAGACTCCTTGGAAGAGTTTCACCACAGGGCCACCTGTGCCCTAAAGCCCAGAATTAACAGTTCAGAAACCTCCCAGAGAAGCTGGTGTTTCCAGAACGGCTGATGCAGAGACATGCAGACAGGTGGCGTTGGCAGAAGTACAGACTCCATTAAAAGAAAAATCTGTGTTTTCACAAGAACCTCAAACTTGCTGCCTCATTGCAAGATGCAACCTGATACCCAAATCTCTCTCTCAGAACTGTGAAGCTGAGGGCCTGAGCCCCCGGTAGGATCTTTTTCCTTTAACGCACCTTTTAATTCGCTTTCTGGGGCTGATTATGGTCAAGGGCCTTTTTTGCTTCTAAACCAAAATCAGTTTTCAATTACAGGACCAATAAACTGATGTCTTGTTTTCTTTGCCTCCCCCCCAGTAATGAGAGTGTAATTCATCCATGCAGGAAACGGTTACGAGTCTCAAATGACATTTCCTGTTCTTGGTTCTGAGTTGAATTTCTCTTTCTCTTCCACTGGCATGGGGGGGGGGGGGAGATGAATGTGGCTTCTGAATAGTTTTCTGGTAACTCATGCAGAAACACTCAGCTCTGGTTAAGTTCATGCACCCTGAACTTTGGCTCCCATGAGCGACAGGAAGAGAAAACAACTCTCTGTGTGCATGTGTACAGGAAAGAGAATGAAAACGTAGGCTGAACAGACTGACGGGTTCCCACTTCATCTATAAAGGACTGATCTATGTAACCAAATCCTGAACAGAACAGGCAGAGAATCACAACAGTCAGGGGCAAAGGAGGACTTATGTCGCCTTGTCCATTCTCAGCCAGTGCAGGACTTTTTCGTACTGTATATTTCCAAGTACTTTGCCCAGCCTAATTTTAAATGTGTCTCCCACCATTTTACTTGAGACTTTATACCACAAAGAACTCTTTGACCCAGATGCTCAAAGGTATTTAGGCTCCTAACTTCCACTGACAGCATAAATACCTGTAAGGATCTTGGCCGTTGTTACCCCTTGTTTTCCTGCATTCAGCTTCAGTTTCTTTGTTCAGTGTTAAGAGTGTCGCTCCTAGTTATGTCCCTTTGAACCGCCCTGTATCATTTCTTTCCCTCCCCAGGATTTATTCCCTTTTGCTACTATTGGTTGGAGGCCTGATTCTGCAGCATACTGAAGCACTTTCCATTCCAATTGATTTCTGTGAGAATTCTGGGTACTCAGCACCTCTCAGATGTGGCTAAGTGAGAAGCAAGGCTAATGTTTGTGAGACTGGCCACTGATTTTGGATGCCTCTATTTCAGGGTATTTGACTGGAGACGTTGAATTTTCAGAGGTGCTGTGCACCAGCAGCTCCCATTGACTTTAGTCAGGATTGAAGGCACTCAGCACCTCTGAAAATCTGGCTCCCAGTGTCTCAGGTTAGGCTCTCAAAAACAGAGGGATCCGAAACCGGAGCTACTTTGGGAAGGTGTCGGCCTCGACGTGTGAACCCAAAGTAAACAGAACAGGAGTACTTGTGGCACCTTAGAGACTAACACATTTATTTCAGCATAAGCTTTCGTGGGCTACAGCCCACTTACATGCTTCCGATGAAGTGGGCTGTAGCCCACTAAAGCTTATGCTCATATAAATGTGTTAGTCTCTAAGGTGCCACAAGTTCTCCTGTTCTTTTTCGGATACAGACTAACACGGTTGCTACTCTGAAACCAAAGTAAACAGAGTCACAGCCAGCTTCTCAGAGGCTGTGTGGGTGAGGGCTGGGATGTGGGGTGGGACAAGCAATGTGGGTCTATTCCTAGCCCTGCCAGTGACCTTGGGCAAATCACCTCCCCTGTCTTCTTCACTCTCCCCAGCTGTAAAACAGGGGCCATGACACTCCCCTACCTTTGTGATTTCCGGATGAAGAGAGCTACAGGCAAGCCGAATGCTGAATACATGGCACACCATATACCAAGTACAGGCTCCCTGGATCCTGGCAGATCAAGAGCGTGACCTGCACACCACAAACACTTGGTCACCACATGGAGGCATGAAACAAATGCAGTCCCCTTGATGTGCTACGAGATACGCTAGTGCTGCGGTTCCTCATTCAGACAGAAGGCCTTTTAAACAGTAACCTTTGCAAACTTTGTAATTCATAACTGGTGGTATTCAGAACACCAACGCTGAGCTCTTCTATAGCCTGTTTAATTCACAATGGCCTTGGTGAAATGCTGCTGAAAGGGGGGTGCATATCTTCACCGTATGGATGGGTATGCTGAAGCTCCTGGGGGTGAAATAACTTGCCCAAGGTCACATGAGAGTCAGTAGGAATAGAACCCAGGAGTCCTGGCTCTCAGCATCCTGCCCTAGACAACAGTTCTTTCCTTAAACAGAGTCAGTACATGTAAAGCTCTTTTGACAATGCCTTACACACTCAGAGTGGAGCCTGACTCCGACGCTATAAAACAGGGGTTCTCAAACTTTTGTACTGGTGACTCCTTTCACATGCAAGCCTCTGAGTGGGACCCCCCTCCCTTTATAAATTAAAAACACTTTGTTGTGTATTTAACACCATTATAAATGCTGGAGGCAAAGCGGGGTTTGGGGTGGAGGCTGGCAGCTCGTGACCCCCCATATAATAACCTCACAACCCCCTGAGAGGTCCCAACCCCATCTGAGAACTCCTGCTATAAAACAATTGTAACTTTGCCCTGGGAACACAATTCTTTCAACAGTGCTGTAGCAGACAACTGGGGCTATTACCACTTGATTCAGTGATCAGAAGGTGGCAGAAGGCTGTTCTATAACAGATCTGTTGAGAGGGGCCTGGGGTTCCCACACACTCAGCCCCAAGTACTGGGGTCCAAATAAGCACAAGATTCCAACCTCTCCCACGGGAGGTGGGAGAGGCGAGTTCAGTGAGCTGGGGGACCCTGGAGGCCTGGTATGTGCAGGATCAGAGCTCTGGAAAGGTTAAACCACTGCAGCCAGCTTTCCCCCCCTCTCCCCGGAGTGAAACGTGAGCAGGGCTAAGGCCAGTTCCCATACCTCTCCCGAAAGACGCAGGCCTTCCTTGCACATAGAAGGGCTGCCTGGGAGGGGCACCGCATGCCCAGCTCCTTCCCTCCTCTAACCCTACCCCCTACCCCATACCCCACTCACCAAGAACTCGCCCCCGAAAAGAGCAGCCCTCCTCCCCCCCAGTGCAGCCAGCCAGCCAGCGCTGCGTTGCTTTGCAGGAACGTCACTCACTGGTACCGAAATAGAAAGAGCTTCTGTAGCAAACTCACCCACTGCAGCACCTTAATGAAGCCCAGGGGCTCCTCCAGGCGGCCCCAGCGCAGCCCGAAGAGCCGCCGGCCCTGCAGGGGAGAGACAAGGGCGGGGAGCCATGGTCAGCCAAGCCCCGGGAGGAGAGCGGAAAGGCAGAGAAAGGGGACAGGAGAGGGAGGGGGCCGTACCTGCTGCCCGGGCTCCTTGTCACCAGCCGGGGCGGTGGGCTCGGACATGTCCAGGCTGCGGGCAGGGCTGGCCGATGCGTGTGTCGCCGGGCGGAGCGCACCCTTGCAGGGCGATGGGCTGCGGGGAGCCGGAGAGGAGGGCTGGGGATGAGCCCAGGCGCAGAGGGGGCTGTCCGGGGGGCGCTGCTCCGGGACTGCCGCCGGCGGCTGCTGCCTCCTGCGCTTCGCCCTGGCGGCTGCACAAACCCGCGATTCAAACTTCTGTCAAACTCGCAGCGAAACTTCGCGGAGTCACGTGGAGACCCCAAACCCAGCCCCCGCCTGCCCCTATGCTGGGGGCACCGGCGCCCCCTGTCCGCGGCACTGCCGGAGTGTCCGGGCCATTGCCAGGCTGGGGGCTGCCTCTTTCACACCTGCCAGGAGCCCGCGGCTCAGGATCAGGGGTGGGGACCCTTGCCCTAAATTCCCCCGATAACTAATGAAAATCAGGGACAGGCACGAACCCATGAGCTGGGATGAACCATTTTGTCTAATGCACAATAATTAGTAATCGATGATTAGTGAATTTAGCGTAGCAAACCAACATGAATAGCCACCCCGAATAGATGCAAGCAGCGCCATGGTTCTGTCTCTACCCACCTCTTCTGGGGGCTGGGCACTAAAGCAAACACATAGTGAAGTTTCCCTACCGACTCCCAGGCAGTTTGCAGGTGCATTTGTCACCCCCAAGCGCCTTGTGCACATACTCACCTGGTGCTGGGACACACAGTAATTCTATAAAAGCAGCAAAGAGTCCTGTGGCACCTTATAGACTAACAGATGTATTGGAGCATGAGCTTTTGTGAACGAATACCCACTTCGTCGGATGCATGCATGCATTCACCCAGGAAAGCTCATGCTCCAATACGTCTGTTAGTCTATAAGGTGCCACAGGATTCTTTGCTGTTTTCACAGATCCAGACTAGCATGGCTACCTCTCTGATACAGTAATTCTAGTATCAGAGGGGTAGCCCTGTTAGTCTGGATCTGTAAAAAGCAGCAGAGTCCTGTGGCACCTTACAGACTAACAGGTGTATTGGAGCATGAGCTTTCCTGGGTGAATACCCACTTTGTAAGAATACCCATGTCGTCCCATGTGTCTGATTAAGTGGTTATTCACCCAGGAAAGCTTATGCTCTGTTAGTCTATGAGGTGCCACAACAGCAGCAAAGAATCCTTTGGCACCTTATAGACTAACAGATGTTTTGGAGCATGAGCTTTCGCGGGTGAATACTGCTGCTTTTACAGATCCAGACTAACACAGCTGCCCCTCTGATACAAGGTGCCACAAGACTCTTTGTTGCTTTTTACAGTAATTCTAAATTCATTAATACCAGTTAGCAGTACTTTCCCTCTTTCCTGTATTGTTCATCTATCTGCCTGCTCCATGCCTACCCTACCATTGCAGTCTGAGCACCTTTGAAGTTCCAGGGGAGGGTCTCCAGTGCCTTTACATAGGGCCAAGCGCCAGCTCTGCCATTGTTCAGGTTTAGGAGCCCTTACTGTTTAAAGGACAACTCATCTAAATGCTCTAAAATCTGCATGCTTAGTCGCATTGCCTAGTAATTTGGCATGCATCATGGGACCGCAGGGTAGAATCATTGTTCCGAAATTGGGCTCATTTGAGAATGAGGTTCCCAAGATACAGGACCCCCTACACAAAAGTCTTTCTTAAGGTTGACATATTCTGCCATTTTTTATTTTTATTTCTTTTGCTCAGACCTGGGGCTCAAAACCTGTTTCTGATCATGCCCCAAAATGATCTCAGGACCAACATTCATCCCAGCTAGTGCATGGCATTCACAGCCCCTTTGGGGAAGCAATATTGAAAATATTATTCAAAAAAGGAGTAAAACTCACCGTATAGGCAAGAGCCTAACACTCACATGCTGAACAGATTACAGTGCACATGTGAAGAAAGACTAGCCAAGAGAGCTGCTAGCCTTCGTATAGCCTCAGCGGGCATGGTCATTGAAAACTGACCAACATGCAGGCACTTTAAGTTTGAAACCTACTCTTATCAGAAATCTGAGAGTGAAACTCACATCTCTCCAGATTTGTTCCTTTGTTTTTTAATCATTATTATTGTTTTGGGAAAATGTAATCTGAGCAGATCAGATAATTCAGCAGGCACTCAGACTATGGGAATGGTTGGTGGAGGGAAGCGGGAACTAGAGGCAGAAGAGTGGGTGGGAAAAGGGGTTTGGGGGCTGCAGAAAGGGAGAGGGATAAATGGGAATGGGCAGGAGAAGAGGAGAATGGGGGAGGAAGGATAGTAAAGAAGAAATGCTTCACTTTCCTCTCATAAGCTTAAAGTTACAATAACCACCACATAATAAAACTCTCAAGAATGTAGGATATAGACCATATCTGTGATTTCTCTCCGCAACTATACACTGCAAACATTTAAAAGAATGATCATTATCCTCAATGCACTATAAAAAAGTGTACATATATGGGAGTGGGGAGGAGCACTTAGGGCTCACACAGCAACTATGGCCTACTGGAGAGACCACTGGACTGGGACTATTCCTGTCACTTCACCTTTCTGTTCCTCAGCTTCCCCATCTGTAAAATAGGGATATTGATGTAAAATGCTTTCAGATCTACTTTTGAAAAGTGCTATATAAGAGCTGGGTATAATTATTACCTAGCCACAGAAGCATACCAGCTACAAACCTACCTGATAACTACAACTACCTAAATGACTCCTACAACAAACATTTCTCTTTCTATTAAAAAACCTAGCAAATTCACTGACAAAAACATCATTAATACAGAGTTCATATTGCTCTGTAGGCCTTCCAGAACATTGAGTTCTGCAAAACTCAAACCTCTCAAAACCAGTAACTCAAGAATTAATGTATTTGAAGTATAAACTTCTGAAAACCAGGAAATACAGGCTTTGAGGCACATGTCCACACAACCTTAATGCTACCCTCCTTGAATGATGATGAGTATGCCCCTAACAGCCATATTTGTACTATATTTGTACTCTGCCTTTGCAGATAGTGCATGTCATTCAGGGAATAAGGGCACAACTGTAGCACAGAGTCAAGCACCTTCTCTTTGCTAAGGCAAAACTTGAGTTTAGGTGAACAGTGCTGATCAGGAGCTACCTACAACTGTTCTACACTCAAACACCAAGCCTACTCCCCAGAAACAACCCCATACTTGTTAAGTTTTACAGCCCCTTCACAATCCATTCACCTGTACTCCCAGGAGTCCATCTACTGCTGTATTTCAGTTATCCATCATTAAACCCACAGACCACGCTCATATTCCTCCTCGCTGCTTACAGTCCCATGGCAAGAAGACCCTTGTGCACTGCTACTGACATAACCTACAGAAGTGTGTGCTGACATGAGCTATACTGGATCCCTCAAGGCAGTGGTTCTCAGCCACGGGTATGGGGGCCCCTGGGGGTCTATGAGCAGGTTTCAGGAGGGCTGCCAAGCAGGGCCAGCATTAGATTTACTGGGGACCAGAGCAGAAAGCTGAAGGCCCACCTCATGGGGCTGAAGCCCGGGGCCCTGAGCCCTGCAACCCAGGGCTGAAGCTGAAGCCTGATCAACGTAGCTTTTCAGGGCCCCATATGGCAAGGGGCCCAGCCAGTTGCCCTGCTTGCTACCCCCCAAAGCTGGCCCTGGCTTTTATATGCAGAAAACCAGTTGTTCTGGCAGAGGTGGGCTGTGGAGTTTGTACAGTTTGTTGGCGGAGCCTCAGAGAGAAGAAGGTTGAGAACCCCTGCCTTAAGGCACACATTCACCTCTTCCCTTTTGTCACACACACGGGGGTGGGAGGAGCTTAGGCCTCCCTGATCCCCTCATATCACAGTCAGAGCTCAGTCAAGTTGCTCCAACTAATGCTTCCACCATTCAGTACAGCTACACTTCAAACAGGGAATGCAGCTGTAGGCCAAACAGGTAATTCCCAGTGGCTTTTGCCAGCTCCAAGAGGGCAGAGTTAAGGTTGTGTTGGTGTATACCTCAACTCTTCATTTCCTGGGTTTCAGAGGGTTGAGTGTCACTGAATTTGACATTCTGGAACCCAACAACCTGAATGTGATGCTCTGTACCTCGGGAGAAGCCCCTGAAACCCCATGTTCATCCTTAAAATATGATTATATGGTGTGCAACGAAAATTTTGTCATGTCAGGTGTCTTTGGAAGGCTCATTGATGCACTGAGCATTGTTGTTACAGTAATGTTATAGGTTGTAATTTCATGTATATAGTTATGAGGCTGAAAATGTGTCCTCGTGGCTTAAAACAAGCCCAGGCAAAACACTCCAGGAGCAGAGGGGCAGTTCACACCTCATCAGGGCATGTATGGGACAAACCCAGCCCAGTCTTATTGGCCTAGGCAGCAACAAAGGATCTGCTAGACTCTCGAGTGAGTCATCCCACTTCCTTTGGTCAGTTTGGGACTATACTGAGGTAATGCTTACCCAGGGGCGGCTTGAGGCCCCAGCACACCAAGCGTGTGCTTGGGGCGGCATGCCGCGGGGGGCGCTCTGCCAATTGCTGGGAGGGCGGCAGGCAGGGCTCCGGTGAACCTCCCTCAGGCGTGCCTGCGGAGGGTCTGCTGGTTCCATGGCTCCACCAAAGCTGCGGGAGGTCCACCGGAGCTGCGGGACTGGCAGAGCGCTCCCCGCAGCATGCCGCTGTGCTTGGGGCAGTGAAATGTCTAGAGCCGCCCCTGTGATTACCTGATACCGAAGGTGGGGGCAAAGCCAAGAGGGAAAAAACAACATGATAAAAGGGAGACACGTTTGCCATGCTCTTCCTCTCTCTTCCACTTCTATCTACAGATATCACCACCAAGAAACTGAAGCGCTGAGAGAAAGCGGAGAGCCTGGCTGAAGGGCAATCAGCTAGCTTGTGGTGAGAAGCATCTACGTTTGTAAGGGCATTGAAAGTGTTAAGATCAGCTTAGAATGCGTTTTGCTTTTATTTCATTTGACCAAATCTGACTTGTTGTACTTTGACTTATAATCACTTAAAATCTATCTTTTGTAGTAAATAAATACCTGAAGCAGTGTGTTTGGTCTGAAGCATGTCAGAAACTCCCTTTGGGATAACAAGCCTGGTGCATATCAATTTCTTTGTTAAATTGACAAACTCATATAAGCTTGCAGCTTCCAGCAGGCATAACTGGGCAGGGGCGGCTTCAGGCACCAGCATGCCAAGTGCATGCCTGGAGCGGCAAGCTACGGGGGGCGCTCTGCCAGTCGCCGCAAAGGCAGCAGGCAGGCTGCCTTCGGTGGCATGCCTGCAGAGGGTCCACTGGTCCTGCGGCTTCGGCGGACCTCCCGCAGGCGTGCTGCCGAATCCACGGGACCGGGGGCCTCCTGCAGGCAAGCCGCCGAAGGCAGCCTGCCTTCCATGCTTGGGGCAGCAAAATACTTAGAGCCACCACTGTAACTGCGCACTGCAAGCCGGAGGTTCCTAGGGTTGTGTCTATGACCAGAGATATTAGCTAATATCATTCGGTTGCACACCCCAAGCAGCGACTGGCTGAAAATGCTCAGTCAGGTAGCTAAAAAGCAGCTTACATGCTAGAGGCTGTGCATGAACAGACTGGGAGTGGGGATTCTCACAGCAGAGCAGGGTAAGACTGGCTCCCAGAGTTGAGGATTGGAGTGACCTAGCAGATCAGTGGTCCAGATAACACCAGGGGAACGTCTCTCTGAACTCTGTGTTAACAAAGTTTTTTGTCAGCAAATTAACAAATTAACCCTCTTGTCTATATATTCTTACCTCCTTGAGTGGCGTCAGGACCATTGTTATCCCTGTTTTTACACATGAGGAAACTGAGACAGGAAGGGAGGAAATGACTTGCCCAATATCACTCAGCAAATCTGTACAGCCAAGAACAGTCAGGTGCCCTGATATTATGGGAATGGGCATGGAAGCCAGATTAGAGAGACCAGTAGTACTCAGGCTCTTCCATACTGGGACCCATGTTACCTCAGAAAATATTTTCAAGATGCTCCTCCCATTTATCCATAAAGAAAGCACAGATGGGTGTGACCCCATCAAACCTGTTTGTGAGCTCCAGGTTAATAACCCATTCAGCACTCTGCTGCTTAACAGGTCCCTGATTTAACCACTATACTTTGCTTCCTTTTTTACTCATTTCCCAGTTCCCTGATTTATGCTGGCGATCCAACTGTCCTCTACATATGAATATGCTGCACAGGGGACTAGAACCTCATGGAGTTTTGCCAGCCTTGTTTCTCTGGTGGGCTGTTCTCCTCCCCCATGGAATGATGCCCCCTCTAATGGCAGGTCACTATGCCCCAGTTAATTGAACACCAGAAGGTTTCTTCTGTGCCAGCAGAGAATCCCATGGCCTGCAGTCCCTACTGAGCCTGCCTCGGCACTGCTGGGGTAGTGGGCCCCTCTTGGCCATTCTTCTCCCCAGTGTAGAGGCTTTGTTATCTCCCAGGGTGGTGGATCTGAACTTGTTCCCTCACTAGTAACAGATCTGGCTGAGAGGCAAAGTCAGACCAGAGCTGGTTTGAGAAAGAGAGAGACAGATGAGAATAAAAGATTGACACTAGTACTCATGCAGACCCAGCAACGGGAAGCTATGCTACCATGGGATGGGAAATGGAGGTCACAAAGGGTGGAGGCCAGTAGTGGTTTCTGTATGTGCCAGTCCCAGCGTCCCAGTTCCTACTTGGCTGTGGAGCCGACAGCCTCTGCTGCTTGCCCCAGAATCCATCTCCCCTGTTGCTAGGAAAGGCTGTTCTAAGCCAAGCCCAGCTCTTTGTCTTTAATTCAAGAATGTCATCATCCCCTTAAAGCTTGTCCAAGCTTCCCTTTGTGAGCTGGGGAGGCCCAGCATGGCATAACGGGTTAGTCTCAGAGTGAAATGCAGGGCCATACAAGCCAGGACTATGCATCACTTAAGTCTTCAAAATAGTCTGGCTGTTGGCATGGGGGTGACTTCCTAGGTTTTCAGAAACAGATCTTCACTAGTGCAATGCCATCCTCTCCAAAGCAGATCCAGCCTCCCCAAGGCCCTGTGCCTCTACACCAGGGGTTCTCAAACTGGGGTTGCACATGCAGCGGTGCAGAAGTAAGGGTGGCAATGGGATGCTAAGTCTGCTGTGAAAAGTGATATTGACAAAGTTTCTTCGCAAGCTCCAGTATTAAACAGTAACAATTTTCAAAAATAACTTTTCTGCTTATAACAATAATTTGATAAAAATGTGTGTAGTCTTAATTTAAAAGAGAAAAGGTAAATTCATTTTAAATCATGAAGTTATAAATATAGCATTTAAACTTAGTGTTAAATATAAAAAATGTGTTTTTAATTTTTAAGGGGAAGGGGGGGGGGGTCGCACTCAGAGGCTTGCTGTGTGCAAGGGGTCACCAGTACAAAAAGTTTGAAAACCACTGCTCTACACTGACTCTTAGACCCTTCTGGTCATCTCCTGGCTAAAGAGCAATATGGGTCCAATAGAACACTTCCCTGTCAATATGCATTCTCAGAGGTTCTTCTAAAGGGAGCTCCACGCAGGGCCGGCTCCAGGCACCAGCAAAGGAAGCAGGTACCTGGGGTAGCCAATAGAAAGGGGCAGCACTCCGTGCATTGCTGGGGCGGCATGTCCAGGTCTTCGGCGGCACCTCAGTGGCTTATCAAGTGCTCCACGTTACTTTTCAGTGGCAGTTCGGCGGCGGGTCCTTCACTCCGTCTCTTCTTCTTCAGTGGCACTTCGGTGGGAGCTCAATGGGGCATTTGTCTATTGTTTTTTTCACCACTTGGGGCAGCAAAAAAGCTGGAGCAGGCCTTGACCCCATGGCATGGAGAAGTGCAGCGCCTGCATTAATTGGTGGTAGCATAACTGATGTGGGATTATGGTGACATGAAAAATTAGATTAGATTATGCATGGGGGACAAGGCATGGGGAAGGTTCATTTCCTACCCCTGCCACCTCCCCAACTGCAAATCCAAATTCTTGCAATGGGGCTTCACCAAAGCCTGAGGTATTGGGAACAACACAGTGCCACAAAGACAACACTTCCCCTTCCGACAGCCTCTCAGAAAAGGGTTTTCCCCCTCTTCCTGCTGATACAATCTAGCCCATAGGGATTTGCACACAAATGGATTTGAACATGTGGCTGCAAATAACTAAAATCCAATGAGACATGCAAAGGAAAAATTAAAACCAGCTAGAATTAGATTCCCCCCAATCAGTGAGACTTGGCAGATCTGTGCTTAGTCTGTCTCAGAGAGTTCATTTCTTACTGCTGATATAGAATAACTTCCCCTATCTGCCACACAGAAAAGGCCTGGTTTATTTGTTTAAATCTAATCTGCGATCTGATTTGTTAAAAAGTTAGGGACAGGAAGTGAAAAGTAGAGATCTACAGAGATTTGGGGAAATGATTTCACAAAATCCAGGAGCTGAAATTTAAAAGGCAATTAGAGCCAGTGATCTCCAATGTTCAACTTTAGATACCTTGGGTGAAATCCTGGCCCTATTGAAATCAATGGCAAACTCCCATTTACTTTGATGGGGTGAGGCTTTCATCCTGTGAACCTAATTTTCAGAGCTGCCCAAGCTCCACAACTCCAGATGAAGTCAGTAAGAGCTATGGGAACCCAGCATGTCTGAAAATTCAACTCTAAGCGTCAAACTGGGCTCCCAAAAATGATGCACCCAAAATGAGAGGCCGCTTTTGCAAGTGTGGGCCTTAATGTCATGATTTCTAAGCCAATCAATCATTCTGCTGTCTCCAGCAGTGCCTAGGTTCTATACAGTGATAGGCACTTCCTAAATACTATTGATATTTGTTTCTGCTTGCTATTTCCCTCTTCCATGTTCCCCAAAGTGTGACTGTGGTGAGGGGGTGGAGCCAAGGGGATATGAGGAAGCAGCTGGAATAGTGGAGTTCAGAAATTGCAGTTGCAATTGCTGGTGGGAGGAGGGGAAAGATTAAAAAACCAGGCAGCTGGTATCAGCGTCCCAGTGGAACAGCTGTTTTAAAATGAAGTAGGAGCTCTCCAAAGAATGACTTCAATGGAGTTTCCAAACAAAGGGGAAAAAGGTGATCAGAGAAAGGAGAGTCAGAGGAGACATTGAGAAAGGCATGGAGTCATGAAGTGGGAGTGAGGTGGTCTCAGATTCACTTTGGGGAATGAATGTTATTCTCTCATTAATTAAATCTTCAGATTAGTCCACTGTGTATTACTGGGAAATACAAAATAACTTGAAACTTCCGGATGATGCTATCATTTGTGTGTATTTCCTGCGGAAAAAGCAGAGAGCAATTCAAACTAGTGCAAACAACGAGGAGTCCTTGTGGCACCTTAGAGACTAACAAATTTATTTGGGCATAAGCTTTCATGGGCTAGAACCCACTTTAATGGATGCATGAAGTGAAAAAAACAGGAGCAGGTATAAATACATGAAAGGATGGGGGTTGCTTTACCAAGTGTGAGGTCAGTATAATGAGATAAATCAATTAACAGCAGGATACCAAATAGGGTGACCAGATAGCAAGCGTGAAAAATCGGGACGGGGTGGAGGGTAATAGGAGCCCGTATAAAAATAAGCCCCAAATATCAGGACTGTCCCTATAAAATTGGGACATCTGATCACCCTAATACCAAGGGAGGAAAAATAGCGTTTGAAGTGGTAAGAGAATGGCCCATTACAGACAGTTGACAAGAAGGTGTGAGTAACAGTAGGGAGAAATTAATATTGGGGAAATTAAGTTTAGGTTTTGTAATGACCCAACCACTCCCAGTCTTTATTCAGGCCTAATCTGATGGTAGCCACTTTCAAATTAATTCCAGTTCTGCAGCTTCACCTTGGAGTCTGTTTTTGAAGTTTTTTTGTTGTTGAAGAATTGCCACTTTTAGGTCTGTTTATTGAGTGACTAGAGAGATTGAAGTGCTCTTCTACTGGTTTTTGAATGTTATGATTCCTGATATCAGATTTGTGTCCATTTATTCTTTTGCGTAGAGACTGTCCGGTTTGGCCAATATACATGGCAGAGGGGCATTGTTGGCACATGATGGCATATATCATATTGGTAGATGTGCAGGTGAATGAATCCCTGATGGTGTGGCTGATGTGGTTAGGTCCTATGATGGTGTCCCTTGAATAGATATGTGGACGGATTTGGCACCAGGGTTTGTAGTAGGGTTTGGTTCCTGGGTTGGTGTTTTTGTTGTGTGGTGTGTAGTTGCTAGTGAGTATTTGTTTCAGGTTGGGGGGCTGTCTGTAAGCGAGGACTGGCCTGTCTCCCAAAGTCTGAGAGTGAGGGATCATTCTTCAGGATAGGTTGTAGATCCTTGATGATGCACTGGAGAGGTTTAGTTGGGGGCTGTAGGTGACAGCTAGTGGCATTCTGCTACTTTCTTTGTTGGGCCTGTCTTGTAGTAGGTGACTTCTCGGTACTCTTCTGGCTCTGTCAATCTGTATCTTCACTTTACCAGGTGAGTATTGCAGTTTTAAGAATGCTTGATAGAGATTCTGTAGGTGTTTGTCTCTGTCTGAGGGATTGGAGCAAATGCGATTGTATCTTAGAGCTAACTAGTGAGTGAACAGATCTCTAAACATGCTCTAAATTAGCTGTTCTGTACATAATGATAGGGTGATCTGAATGCCTGATCTCTCACCACCTGCTGGGATTCTCACTCTGATCTCCCTTCTTGGTGTAAAACTGGTGCAAGTGAGAGGTTAGGCCGAGTCCTGAATCCCAAACCCTTCTCCAGAGAGGATAAACTATCCAAGCCAGTTCATATGTTCATTACGTAGAAAGGTCTCAGAGTCTATAATGGAGTTGTATTATATCTCGAATGAGTGGTAATATTGCACAGTCATTCCACAAGTGTGCTTATATTTAACTAGCTCTGTGTCTTTCTCCTGCTTTTAAATCCATTGCATAAAAAAATAGAGCTTACTATTTTGGTATGCTAATTAAATACTTATCACAGCATCGGACCTCCCCCCTTCCTCCCCACACACTTGTTAAAGCCATCTGTGTGGGAGGCATAAGGCTAGCTTCGAATGCAGGTGGCTTCCACACTGTAGCCAAATGGAATGGCAAAAAGTTGCACCTGTACACCACATGGGCAGTTAAAATATATTTGGTTGTATGAAATACTGATGTTGTCTAGACTAATCTATCTATGGAGGCTTTATACCACGCTCATCATCTTGATATCTGAGCGCCTGGGATGTAGTTATAGTTTCTTAGCCATAAAATTTTCATGAATGCAAAGGTGGACACGTGCATCTGTCATATACAGCATTTTGGAATGTACTGTTTCACTAGCAGCTTTAGAATAGCTAAGCAGATGAAGCTAGGATCTTCAACAGGGTAAGGTGTCTACTAGTTTTGAGCTGGCATGAATCAAATGGGGACGGTGGGCTCAGCAGTCTATACAAGCAGAAACTGATGAGAGGGAAAGAGTTTTTTTATGATGTTCTCTTGCTATATATACTGCACAGCTGGGGGTGAAATAGAACTTAAAAGCCTCAATGGTGCTGTCAGGAGTAAGGAATGGAGTCTTTGATTAAATAACGTAACATAAGAACAGCTGTGCTGGGTCAGACCAAAGGTCCATCTAGCCCAGTATCTGTCTACCGACAGTGACCAGTGCCAGGTGTCCCAGAGGGAGTGAACCTAACAGGCAATGATCAAGTGATCTCTCTCCTGCCATCCATCTCCACCCTCTGACAAACAGAGGCTAGGGACACCATTCCTTACCCATCCTGGCTAATAGCCATTTATGGACTTAACCACCATGAAGTTATCTAGTTCTCTTTTAAATGCTGTTATAATCCGACAACTCAGTCTCTGTAGCTTAACCAATGTCACCTTAGAGCATTAAACTCATCCAGGCTGGAGTGTGGCCCAGTGGGTAGAGCAGTGCTCTAGCAATAGGAGTCCTGGGTTCTACCCTCAATGGGGTCTAGTGGTTAGAGCAGGGAACTTGGAGTTAAGATTTTTAGGTTCTCTTCCTGAATCTTGCTCTCTGACTTCATGTAAGTCTCTTCCCTTCTCTGCACTTCAGTTTACCCCATTTGTAAAATGGTGACAATAATAATAATAATAATAATAATAATGGAGGGGTGGGGGGAAATTATTAAATAAATATTCGTGAAAGTACTGTGATGCCCTTTTAAAACATTAACAAAAAGATAGTCATTTTTTGTCTATGAAAAACAAGTGGGTAGCCAAAATAAAAACAATCATTCAGGGCCAGATCGTCCAATTCTGGCATGCCCTAATCTGCCATTGAAGCATTGTATTGGAATTCGAAAAGGTTCAGAAAAGGGCAACAAAAATGATTAGGGTTATGGAACAGCTTCAATATGAGAAGAGATTAATAAGACTGGGACCTTTCAGCTTGGAAAAGAGACAATGAAGGGGGGATATGATGGAGGTCTATAAAATCATGACTCCTGTGGAGAAAGTAAATGAAGTGTTATTTATACCTTCACATAACAAAAGAACAAGGGGTGACCTGATTAAATTAATAGGCAGCAGGTTTAAAACAAACAAAAAAGGAAGTATTTCTTCATACAATGCACAGTCCACCTGTGGAACTCCTTGCCAGAGGGTTCAAAAAAGAACTAGATAAATTCATGAGGTTAGGTCCATCAATGGCTATTAGCCAGGATGGGCAGGGATGGTGTCCTTAGCCTCTGTTTGCCAGAAGCTGGGAATGGACAACAGGGGATGGATCGCTTGATGATTACCTGTTCTGTTCATTCCCTTTGGGGCACCTGGCTTTGACCACTGTCGGAAGACAGGGTACAGGGCTAGATGGACCTTTGGTCTGACCCAGTCTGGCCATTCTTACGAGAATGTTGGATGCATGAAAAATACACAGTCGTCCCTTAATATTAAATATCGTTTAGTTTGTGGTCCAGCTGAATTTGGGTCTGGAGGGTAATAAATAAATATTTATAGGAAGGGTTCGGTGATAAGGTTAGAATCAGCATGTATCCACCGTTTTTGCCTTGTTTAAAAGTTCGGGAATGCAGATTTATTCAGTAGTTATTACTAGTAGAGGTAGTGGTCTGAGGATCACATGTGTAAGGGCCTGATTCAAAGTTCACTAAAGTCAATGAGAGTCTTTCTATTGACTTCAGTTGGGCTTTGGATCAGGCACGATGAAAAATATGTCATTTCACAAACAAGTGTGACAACAAAAGCGACATCCAGATATGACATATAAATCCACCTTCCGCTGTGTCTGGGGGGCAGGGGGACGAGATCAGAATGTAGCAACATCAGGGCCACCTGAGAGGGGCTAGTGGGGCAATTTGCCCCGGGCCCCGCAGGGGCCCCAACGTGAATGCTCTAGCCCCAGCCCTGCCTCCACCTTCCCCTGGCACCTCAGTGCGCTGCATTCAGGAGCAGCCCTGGACAGAGCTAAAGTGCCATGGCTCAGGCGAGGCCTGAGGTCCTCCCACTCGGAGCTGCGTGGTAAGGGGGCGGGGCTGCAAGGTCTGGTGATGCTGGAGCTGCGCTGCTGCAGCACTGTCCAGGGGCCAGGGCCACTGCTGGACACAGAGCATTGAGGCTCCGGGAGAGGGGGGAGGCAGGGGTAAGCAGCATGGCAAGGGGCTAGGGCCAGGGCTGGGGGTGTTGGATAAGGGGCAGGGAGTCCTGGGGACAGGGAGGGGGCAGAGGTTCGGGGGGGGCAGTCAGGGGACAGGGAACAGGGGGTTGGATCGTGGGCATTCCGGGGGTCTGTCGGGACTCAGCGGGGCACGGTGGATAGGGGTTAGGGCAGTCATAGGACAGGGAACCAGGGGGTTGGTGGGGTCCCGGGGGTGTGGTTGGGGAGGAGGTCTTGTGGGGGGCGGTGAGGGGACAAGGAGCAGGGTGGGTCAGGAATTCTGAGGGGGACAGTTGTGGGGCAGGAAGTGGATGGGGGTCAGATAGGGGGCAGGGCCAGGCTGTTTGGGGAGGCACAGCCTTCCCTACCCTAAAGCTCATTCAGCAGTTTGAGGCTTGCAGACAGCTATTTAACACAAACAGACAAGCTGTTATCTTTTCCATGGGGGAGGGATCACATGAGAATAGCAATATCCTACACCACCTACCTCCTTCCCAATCCTACCAAGGAGTCCTCCTTCCTCTGGATTACCCGAGGCTCCAGAGGGGTTAATTCAGTGGTTCTCAAACTTTTGTACTGGTGACCCCTTTCACATAGCAAACCTTCGAGTGTGACCCCCTCTTACAAATTAAAAACACTTTTTTATATATTTATATTATAAATGCTGGAGGCAAAGCGGGGTTTGAGGTGGAGGCTGACAGCTCATGACCCCCAGTAACAACCTCGTGACCCCCGAGGGGTCCCACCCCCCAGTTTGAGAACCTCTGGGTTAATTTAATTTTAGCACCCTGTGTCCATTCACATGCATGTGCTATTTTGAGCATTTCAGTTTTCACAGTATAAGCTCTACCCAGATTCTGGAACAAGCTCAAATGCTCAGTTTGTGGAGTATGTACATAAGCTATGCTAAAGACAAACCCACAGTAACCGTCTCCAGTCTATGAAGGACCCCATGGAGCCAGTCTCTAGGAAACAGGTACATTCATGGAGGTTAAGTCCATTAATGACTATTAGACAAGATGGGTAAGGAATGGTATCCCTAGCCTCTGTTTGTCAGAGAGTGGAGATGGATGGCAGGAGAGAGATCACTTTATCATTACCTGTTAGGTTCACTCCCTCTGGGGCACTTGGCATTGGCCACTGTCAGTAGACAGGATAGTGGGCTGGATGGGCTGGCCATTCTTATGTTCTAAGCTAAATGAGCCCAAAGTTATGGAGACAGATATGAGTCAAGGAAGCCAGCAGAGTATCAAAAACTTGGAAAAATCCCTGACTGGATGAGCTCAGGCATTTGGTCACAAGCTGAGGTGGTTCAAAAGTTTTGGATTTTTTTAAGCAGATTTCTTATTGTTTCTTTAAACAAACACAGCAAGCAGCAAATATTTGGCCACACACTTCTGAAACCCCAAACCATGTTCAGGTTTTGGCAGACTAATTTCAGCTTTTCAATTAAAAAAACACAACAAATTTTGAAGGAAAGCAGACATTGTCCGTGATTTTTTTCTGCTTTTTAAAAAACCCCTAGTTTTCAATCCAAAAAAAGTTTTGATGGAAAATATTTGTCCAACCCTTTTAATGAGCTTTAGTGCCTTTTAGCACTAGCTGATGCTGAGACCCAGTGATACCTTGTAAAGGTGACTTGAAAAGAAGTTCTCAAAACTGGGTTTGTGTCGAGATGTGGAAGGTTTTTAAATGTTTATTTTTCCCAGGGCTGCCCTGGGGTAGTGGGGGGAGGCAAGTGGGGCAATTTGCCTTGGGTCCCCCAGGACTCCCCATGAGAATATAGTATTTTTTTTGTAAGGGGCCCCTAAATTGCTTTGTCCCAGGCCCCCTGAATCCTCTGGGCAGCCCTGAGCAACATAAACATGTGTCAACTGAGTAGACGAGATCAAACATAATATCTTGAGAGAGAAGGTTACATGCATCCCTCGTTCACAGGAAGCCAAGTTTAGGAGTTTCATCATATCTGAAAGCTGGCTCATCCACTTATCCCAAGTGACTCTTATTGTGTGTCACTAAAATTTACCCCTATGCAGATGATGATAATGGTCCCTTCTGGCTTTAAATCCATTGATTTCCATTTACGCAGGGTTGCTGTAGCGGGGTGGTCACTGGCTCCTGGTCTGAAAAGGGTTAAAAGCCAGCCCTTGGAGAGGGCTGGGGCTGGGAGCCTTAGGTTGGGTTGATTGGGGAGGTAGCCTCAGCTGTGGCCATGCCCCAAACAGACCCAGCTGGCCCTATAAAGGCCAGGAAAGTCAGAAGCAGACACAGTCTCCTCTAGCTGTGAGGGAGACTGGCTTAGCTGCTGGGGAGTTATACAAGGTACCTGGAGTGGAGCAGGGCTGGGGGACGGCCAAGGGAGCTGGGGAGCTCTGGCCTGGAAACCACCCTGGCTGCGGCCTAGTATAAGGCCAAACAGGTACTGGGGTTGCTGGGGACAGCCCAAGGCTAGGCAGAGGCAGCAGGTCCAAACCCAACCTTGCCTGTGATGAGTGGCTTATACTGCAGTCTGCCCCAGGGAGTGGGGGCTAGTTGGTGATTGGCAGTAGCCTATGACTGAGGTGAGGTGGGGATAGAGGGTGGGGGTTCCCCAGGGAGGGGAGACCCTGAGAGTGAGGGGTTACTCGCAGGGGGAAGTGCCCCAGATAATGGGGCTCTGGAGTCCTGGAAGGCATGTGGGGGCCCAGTGGCAGTGGGACACTGACCTGCAGAGAGTGCTCCAAGGCTGGAAAATGAGCTAATTCCCAGGACACCAGCAAGAGGCGCCGCAGGGGTGAGTCCTGCACTGTTACAGTTGCTTATATGGGATTTAGGGGGTTGTAAACCTTGTGCTCTGGTAAATGTCATGCTGTGTGAAGTGTCAGCACTACATAACCCCAAACAGTTACTTAAAGAATAATATGTTCTGTTCCTATAGCACCTTCTGTCTAAAGATCTCCAGGCTCTATAAGCTTCACAATTCCCTGATAAGATAAGTCTTACAGATGGGCAAACCAAGGTACAAAAATGTGAAGTGAATCAGCAATGTCATACAGCAAATCAGTGGCAGAGCCAGGATAAGTCTGTGTTTTAAAACTCTCCTCCCATAATTAAAAAAATGCTTCCTATGTATGGGGTACCATAAAGAATTGAGAATTTTCTCAGCCAGCCAGAGTGCAGGGATGCTGTGTAGTAACTAGCACATAATTGCACACTTCTCAATTATGTAGTTCCTGGGAGTCTGAGTGGCAGAGAGATTCTGATTTGTATAATTATGTCACTTATTTTTCAGCAGTCATGCAGCATAGAAATCCTCACTGTGGTCCTCGGCTAATCAGAGTAGAGGTATTTGGGGAACACCTATACACGTATTTTTCAATAACTATCTATCTGGGTGGTTCTGGTCACAAAAGAACCATCTGAATAGACTAACAGAACATGCCAGTGCCCACTCTGGCACCAATGGCAATAAGCTGCCAAAACCTTCCTCACCTCATCATCTCTCCAGAGTTTGTCACCCCCGCTCACTGTGTCACATCTAGAATTTTAATCACACTCTTTGTGGTGGGACTTACTATGTCTCTGTGAAGCATCCAGCATCCTTCTATGAGCCAGAAAATAAGACTAATTATACTCAGACTATGCAAATCTTTGTACTCTGATTGGCTACTGCCTTCCATACAACACAATCAGAGCCCTGAGGTGACAGGATGAAAGCCCATTGCAATAATAAGTAAAAACATAAAGCTGTGTCAGATTAACTTATTAAATAACTGTATTCTGGACCAAAAAGTTCTGAGGCCAAAGGCTACTCCAGGATCCAGTTTTCATGCCTACAACAGGAAGCAATCCTATCAGAGTTATAGATTTGAAAGCCAGAAGAGATTATGATCTAGTCTGCCCTGCTACACAACACAGGCTAGAGAATTTCAGCAGCTAGATCCTGCATCTAGCCCAATAACTTCTGGCTGGGCTGGACCAGATCTATTAGGACCTCCTATTTGATCCAAAGACTCAAATGATAGAGAAACCACCACATCTGTAGATCAGTTGTTACCAGTCTGAATTTGTCTAGCTTCAGCTTCCAGCCACCAGTTCTTGTCACGTCTTTGTCAGTTAGATTAAAGAGTCCTCTACTTCTCCACATTTAGGGCCTTGGAGATTGTGATCCAGTCACCTCCCAGGCTTCTTATTAAAGCTTCTGTACTGTGTCAAACTCCTTGGGGAACCAGCAAAGAATCCTGTGGCACCTTGTAGACTAACAGACGTTTTGGAGCATGAGCTTTCATGGGTGAATACCCACTTCGTCGGATGCATGTAGTGGACATTTCCAGGGCCAAGTATATATATGCAAGCAAGAAGCAAGCTAGAGATAACAAAGTTAGTTCAATCAGGGAGGATGAGGCCCTTTTCTAGCAGTTGAGGTGTGAAAACCAAGGGAGGAGAAACTGGTTTTGTAGTTGGCAAGCCATTCACAGTCTTGGTTTAATCCTGAGCTGATGGTGTCAAATTTGCAGATGAACTGAAGCTCAGCAGTTTCTCTTTGAAGTCTGGTCCTGAAGTTTTTTTGCTGCAGGATAGCCACCTTAAGATCTGCTATAGTGTGGCCAGGGAGGTTGAAGTGTTCTCCTACAGGGTTTTGTATATTGCCATTTCTAATATCTGATTTGTGTCCATTTATCCTTTTCTGTAGTGACTCTCCAGTTTGGCCGATGTACATAGCAGAGGCGCATTGCTAGCATATGATGGGGTATATTACATTGGTGGACGTGCAGGTGAATGAACCGGTGATGGTGTGGCTGATCTGGTTAGGTCCTGTGATGGTGTCGCTGGTGTAGATATGTGGGCAGAGTTGGCATCGAGGTTTGTTGCATGGATTGGTTCCTGAGCTAGAGTTACTATGGTGCGGTGTGCAGTTACTGGTAAGAATATGCTTCAGGTTGGCAGGTTGTCTGTGAGCGAGGACTGGCCTGCCACCCAAGGCCTGTCAAAGTGTGGGGTTGTTGTCCAGGATGGATTGTAGATCCCTGATGATGCGTTGGAGGGGTTTTAGCTGGGGACTGTATGTGATGGCCAGTGGAGTCCTGTTGGTTTCTTTCTTGGGTTTGTCTTGCAGTAGGAGGCTTCTGGGTACACATCTGGCTCTGTTGATCTGCCACAGGATTCTTTGCTGCTTTTTCAGATCCAGACTAACACGGCTATCCCTCTGATACTTGATACCATGCAAGGCACTGCATTTAGCCGTGTTAGTCCATCAACCTCATGAAGAAACTTGCACAAATACAGACAGATATCATCTTCCTTTCCAAATGCAAACGGATGGACATCATACGAAATGGACTAAAGGTAAAAAATCCACTGCTATCTACAAACTACACAGACCACAGTGAGTGATTATGCCATACTTTATCAAAGAAACTGAGGAACCACCTGATCAGCATCCTATACAGCAAACATCAAAAAAGAGCTCTCCAACCTGGAGACTCATTAATAACCAAACTTCCATACAAACGGACTTCACTAAAATATAACAGGAGATCTACATTACTCACTTCACCTCTCTACAAAGGAAAAAGGACTGTTAGCTGTCTAAACTCCTACCTGCCACAGGGGGCCACAACCATGGTACCCTTAACCCACCCAGCAATATTGTCAATCTATCCAACCACACACTCAGCCCAGAAGAAAAGTCTGTCCTATCTCGGGGACTATTTCTGCCCTTCCACCCCCACCAACATGATACAGTTCTGTGGCGATCTGGAAGCCTACTTTCGCCATCTCCGACTCAAAGAATACTTTCAGGACAACACTGAACAGCGCACTGATACACAGGTACCCTCCCACCAACAGCACAAGAAGAACTCCACATGAACTCCTCCTGAGGGTTGAAATGACAGTCTGGACCTATACATTGAATGTTTCCGCCAACATGCACAGGCAGAAATTGTGGAAAAACAACATCGCTTGCCTCATAACCTAAGTCGCACAGAACGCAATGCCATCCACAGCCTCAGAAATCACCCTAACATTATAATCAAAGATGCTGATAAAGGAGGTGCTGTTGTCGTCATGAACAGGTCTGACTACCAAAAGGAGGCCGCCAGACAACTCTCCAGTACTAAATTCTACAGGCCACTTCCCTCAGATCCCACTGAGGAATACACTAAGCAACTGCACTATCTACTCAGGACACTCCCTACACTAACACTGAAACAAATCAACATACCCTTACAGCCAGGGCCGGCGCTTCCACTTAGGAGGCCTAGGCAATTGCCTAGGGTGCCAGGATTATTGGGGGGGCGGCATTTTGCTGGGGGGGGGGGGAGCGGCAGGCGGCTCCGGTGGACCTGCCACAGTCGTCCCTGCGGATGGTCCGTTTCTCCGGTGGACCTCCCGCAAGCACGGCTGCGGCAGCTCCACCGGAGCCGCAGGACCAGCGCGCGGGGCGGCGAAATGGCCGTGTGCCTAGGGCACTGAAAACACTAGTGCCAGTGCTGCTTAGAGCCCCGACCAGGGTTATTCTATCTACTACCCAAGATCCACAAACCCGGAAATCCTGGACGCCCCATCATCTCGGGCATTGGCACTCTCACTGAAGGACTGTCTGGATATGTGGACTCTCTACTCAGACCCTATGCCACCAGCACTCCCAGCTATCTCTGTGACACCACTGATTTCCTAAGGAAACTACAATGACCTTCCAGAAAACACCATCCTAGCCACCATGGATGTAGAGGCTCTCTACACAAACATCCCACACACAGATGGAATACAAGCTGTCAGTAACAGTATCCCTGATGATGCCACAGCACAACTGGTTGCTGAGCTCTGTGCCTTTATCCTCACACACAACTATTTCAAATTTGGTGACAATATATATCTCCAGATCAGTGGCACCGCTATGGGCACCCGCATGGCCCCACAATATGCCAATATTTTTATGGCCGACCTGGAACAGCGCTTCCTCAGCTCTCATCCACTCACGCCCCTTCTCTACCTACGGTACACTGATGACATCTTCATCATCTGGACCCTGGGAAGGAGCCTCTCGAAAAATTCCACCACGACTTCAACAGCTTCCACCCCAGCATCAACCTCAGCCTGGACCAATCTACACGGGAGGTCCACTTCCTAGAGACCCTGGTGCAAATAAGTGATGGTCACATTAACACCACCCTATACCGAAAACCTACCGACCACTATCTTCATGCCTCCAGCTTCCATCCCGGGCACACCACATGATCCCTTGTCTACAGCCAAGCACTGAGGTACAACCGCATCCGCTCTAACCCCTCAGACAGAGACCAACACCTACAAAATCTCCACTAAGCATTCTCAAAACTACAATACCCACACGAGGAAATAAGGAAACAGATCAACAGAGCCAGACATGTACCCAGAAGCCTCCTACTGCAAGACAAACTCAAGAAAGAAACCAACAGGACTCCACTGGCCATCACATACAGTCCCCAGCTAAAACCCCTCCAACGCATCATCAGGGATCTACAATCCATCCTGGACAACGACCCCACACTTTGACAGGCCTTGGGTGGCAGGCCAGTCCTCGCTCACAGACAACCTGCCAACCTGAAGCATATTCTTACCAGTAACTGCACACCGCACCATAGTAACTCTAGCTCAGGAACCTTCAGGACCAGACTTCAAAGAAAAGCTGCTGAGCTTCAGTTCATCTGCAAATTTGACACCATCAGCTCAGGATTAAACCAAGACTGTGAATGGCTTGCCAACTACAAAACCAGTTTCTCCTCCCTTGGTTTTCACACCTCAACTGCTAGAACAGGGCCTCATCCTCCCTGATTGAGTTAACCTCATTATCTCTAGCTTGCTTCTTGCTTGCATATTGTGACAAAGTTCATCCTCTACCTTGGTGGGTCCTGTGCTTATTGGCAGATTTGCTCACCTCAGTGATCTCCCCCACAGTCTGGATCAGCTCCTCCTGTGTCTGATCAGGAGTTGGGAGATTTGGGGGGAACCCGGGCCCACCCTCTACTCCAGGTTCCAGCCCAGGGCCCTATGGATTTGTAGCTGTCTATAGTGCCTCTTGTAACAGCTGTGTGACAGCTACACCTCCCTGGGCTACTTCCCCAAGGCCTCCTCCAAACACCTTCTTTATCCTCACCACAGGACCTTCCTCCTGGTGTATGATAACACTTGTACTCCTTAGTTCTCCAGGAGCACACCCTCTCACTCTCAACTCCTTGTGTCTCTTACTCCCAGCTCCTCACACGCACTTCCTCTCCTCTGGCTCCTCCCCATCTGACTGGAGAGAGCTCTTTTTAAAACCCAAGTGCCCTGATTAGCCTTGATTGGCTAATTAAGAACCAATTAAGAACATTCCCAGTTTGTCACATCTCTCCCCCCTTCGAGACCGAACTGAGACGAACTGGGAAAGTTCTTAATGTTTTCTCTGAATACTGTGTTGGTGCCTCAGTGTCCCCATGGCAGTTCTTAAGTATCTGGCAGAGCAAGGGCCAGTGCACCTAAATGCCTGACACTCTGTCTCCTAGCAACTGATGGCCTGGGCCCCTCCTCTGCAAAGGTGCCAGCTGAAGGTGTTGGAGACAAAGGGATCAGGTGACCTCCTGGCCCGGGAAAGGGACTGAGGAGAGAGGAGGGGCTGGGAGGGGTTGTTAGTCTGGAGCTGGCTGGGGTCAAGGGTGGAGGGCAGACCTGGGGGTCTGGCTCACTGCCCCCCAGAATGGACCCAGCCGAGGGGTCCGGTTCGCTGTATCTACAAGCTCTGTTTTAGACCCTGTTCCTGTCATCGAATAAACCTCTGTTTTACTGGCTGGCTGAGAGTCACGTCTGACTGCAAAGTGGGGGTGCAGAACCTGGTGGCTTCCCCAGGACCCCGCTGGGGTGGACTCGCTGTGGGAAGCGCACGGAGGGGCAGAGGATGCTGAATGCTCCAAGGAGAGACCCAGGAGGTGAAGCTGTGTGAGCTTCTTGCCCTGAACAAGTCTGCTCCAAGGGAGAGGAGGCTCCCCAAAGTCCTGACTGGCTTGGTGGGGAGCAGTTCCAGAGCATTGCCCGGTGACTCCGTGACAGGAGGGGCGGGCAGGCTCCCTACTCGGCTCCAACCAGCATGTCCCTGGAGCTCCTAGAGGGAGAGGCAACAAGGGGGGCTCCACACGCTGTTCTGGCCACAAGCACCAGCTCCGCAGCTCCCATTGGCCAGGAACCACAGCCAACGGAAGCTGTGGAGGTGGTGCCTGAAGGTACAAGCAGTGCGCAGAGGCCCCTGGCTCCTCCACCTAGGAGCTACAGAGACATGCCAGTGGGAGCTGGGGAGCACCCCCCCAAGGTAAACGCTGCCCCACACCCCAGCTTCCTGCCCCAGCCCCCTCCTATCCACCCAAACTGCTACTGCCAGCTCAGGGGCTGCCCGGCTGCTGCAAGAGTCACAGAGGTCACAGGAAAGTCATGGAATCGGTGACTTCCATGACAGACACATACTTAATCATAGTGACTTGTCCATTTGCCTATGGGGCCACTGATTTTGGGTGCCCACCTGAGATTTTTGCCCTGATTTTTGGAGGTGCTGAGCATCCCCAACTCCAAATGAAGTCAATCAAAACTGTTCCTGCCCATGCCAAGGCTGACTTTGGCTCTAGTAATTTTCCCTTGTTTTGTCAGTTGGGTGAAATGAGAGATCCGGAGGCAGCCATGTTGATTGTAGGCACCCATGTGACTGATATATTTCCAAAGCAGTAGTCAGAGTTCTGGGACTTGCCTTTAGCAGACGCTACCATCCAAAGCTTAACAGCAGCGCATCCCTGCACTCTGTCTGGCCGTGTTCATTCCATGCCAGTAAAGCAGCCACACATCTGAACAGTAACTAGCTAACCACTCATCTTCTCTAAGGAACGATAAGCAGATCAGGAACTGGTGTTTCAGTGCTGGCAGGCCCGGTTCCAAGTTTTTTGCTGCCCCAGGCAAAAACATTTTTTTGCGCCCCTCTGGCCCCGCCCCAACTCTGCCCCTTCCCTGCCCCATTCTAACCCCTTTCCCAAACCCCCGGCCCCAGCTCCTCCCCCAGGCGCACTGCATTTCCCCTCCTACCCCTCCCTCCCAGGCTTGCCTAGGAGGGAGGGGGGAGAAGTGGAGTGGCGGTGCACTCGGGGGAGGAGGTGGAGGTGAGCGGGTGGGAGTGGTTCCTCTGTCCCACCCCTGGGTTATTTCCTGCAGCCCTCTCTGCACCCCCCTGCTGCTGCAGCTCACCTCTGCTTCGCCCGCTCCCCTGAGCGTGCAGCTGCCGCTCCGCTTCTCCCCGCTCCCTCCCAGACTTGCCACAAAACAGTTGATTCACGCTGCAAGCCTGGGAGGAAGTGGGGAGAAGCGGAGCGGCGGTGTGCTCAGGGGAGCAGGCGGCAGTGGAGCGGAGGTGAGCTGAGGGGGAGCAGTTCCTCTGCCCCCCGCCCTGGGTGACTTCCTGAAGCCCTCCCTGCACCCCCCAACCACCGCAGCTCACCTCCGCTCAGGACCGGCTCCTGGCTTTTTGCGCCCCAAGCAACAACAAAAAAAAGAAAAGGGAGCCAGAGTGCCGCCCCTTGGAAAGTGCCGTCCCAAGCACATGCTTGGAGCGCTGGTGCCTAGAGCCGGCCCTGAGTGCTGGTGCCTTTCTGGATGCATTTCAGATTGACTCATTAATAGATGCAGTCTCAAGACACCAACTAAGCACAAGCAGAGCACAGATTGCCAATTGTGAGGGAAAGTAAAGGCAATCATCGTTAGAGAAGCCTTTATCTATATCTGGTCTGGTTGCTGTCTCAGAAATTCAGCCATAGACAGTGAGGCTATGAATCCAGAACTCCAGTTGGTGATCTGGTCCCTGGATTCAGCTCAGTTTCTGAAATGTCACTTCTTACTGTAGGGTGAAAGCTACCCCTGTGTAGAGGGCCATCAGAAGGACTAGCATATGTAAAGTCTTTTGAGGGCATGAGAAAGATTTAAATAATACATAGGCCTTGCATTGGTCCTCTGCCTAGGTGTGAATGTCACTGTGGTTGTTTGATCCCTCTAAGGTCAAGCTTATATAGCCCCCATTCCTGTAATATGTGAGCACTTTATAATCTTTATAGCATCCCTTGTGAGGTATAGAAGTGACATTTTACAATGGGAAACTGAGGCACAGAGTGGGTAAGTGACTTGCCCGTGGTCAGACAGGAAATCTCTGACAGAGCAGGAACTCTAAAGGCCTGCTACACCCTAGGCTTTAGGACTAAATGCTGGACTATATCCTTCCTCAAACATAGGCGTCCCATCAACCCACTTTCCCACCAGGTGCAGGCTTTATACTAGGAGAGTGGGCTAAGCAGTGCATAGGGCCTATCAACATTCCTAGAAGCTACAGGGTCAAAGTCCAGGGCAAATAACTCATTCCTTCGAACGGAGTTATGCTGTGTTTTAGATGAGACTTTTGATTCTCTGACCTTGTCTGGTCTGTGTCAGTGACAATAATATATTCCACTGATTGGAAGAATAGGGGATTGGCCTGCCAGCCTCAATTAAAATTTTCCCTTGCTCTTCTGGGATGCTGCCTACTGGCTGGTGGTGGTTCTCCACACTAGAGATGGTTGTAGGGTTGCCAACTTTCTAATCACACAACTGAACGCCCTTACCCCGAGGCCCCGTCCCTTCTCTGAGCCCCCGCCTCCTGCTTATTCCATCCCCTCTCCCTCCATCGCTCTCTCTCCTCCATCCTCACTCACTTTCACAAGGCTGGGGCAGGGGGTTGGCTGTGGAAAGGGGTGAAGGCTCCAGCTGGGGGTGCAGGCTTTGGGGTGTGGCCGGAGATAAGGGGTTTGGGGTATAGGAGAGGGTTGGGGTGTAGGAGACATTGCAGGTTCCAGGATGGGTTTGGGTGAGGGAGGGGGTTGGGATGCAGGAGGGGGTTCAGGGTGCGGGCTCTGGCCTGGCAGCGCTTACCTCAGGCAACTCCCAGAAGCAGCCTGCATGTCCCGCTCCTAGGTGGAGGGACCAGGGGGCTCTGTGCACTGCTCACTCCCGCAGATGCCACCACCGCAGCTCCCATTGGCCACTTCTGGGAATCACATGGAGCCAAGGCAGGCAGGAAGCCTGCCTTAACCCCACTGCCCTGCTGACCCAACTTTTAACAGCCCAGTCAGTGGTGCTGACCGGAACCGCCAGTGTCCCTTTTCGACCAGGCCAAAAACCGGATGCCTGGCAACCCTAGATGGCTGCGTTTAATATGGTGTATGTACATGGGTTGTACAGTGCTTTGAGATGAATGGCACCATATTAAACCTGCTTGTTCTTATCAGCAGGTTTCACCAACAATACTATCTAGTGAGAAATAAGACACTCATCTCCCCAGTTTTCTTTTTTATGAAGGCAATTTTTAACAGGCATAAGCTGTGAAAAAGAGTCGTCAGGCTCCTTAAATAGCAGTTCCATCCTGTCTCTCTGCTTGCAGTACCTTCTCCTAAGTCTTGTTTACACTGGGAAATTTACCTGCTATTGATAATGGTACAGCAGAACTGGTGCTGAACACAATTTAACTGCCAGCATAAACAGGATTAAATACTGTTCAGTTGCATCTACCAAGGCAGTCCATGGTCAGCAAGAGGTTAATTTCCTAGTGTAGACAAACCTGCTGCAGCTAAGCTCTGAAAGTGGGGCTATGACAGCTCTTCTGTCTGCTGGGTTTTGGCTGAGTTGTCTGTGGACCCCTAACAGCTCTCTTCCTACAAGATTCATTGCAAAGAGGAGGTCTGGATGGTGCAGGGAATTGTTAGCAGACTCTGGAGGCTTTCATACCTAGGTTGCCAGTTTGAATCCAGCTAAACTTGTTACCTCAAAGCATGGGGCCTCCTCCCTTGGCCAGGCCTTCTACCCCATTATATTTATGGCAAACTCACTCTGAGGATGGTGAAGAATGGTGCAGGGTAGAAGCCTTGGGCTGGCTCATTCAGTGTCCCTACAGAATCCTTCCTGGAGTGGAGATGAGGAAGCAGCTGGTTCTGATGCTGCTGCCATTGTTCAGGGCTGGACAATGGGAAAGTGAACTCAGAACTTTCATTAATTGGTGGGATGACATGAAAGGAAAATCATGTTCTTCTGGGGTATATCCATGTCCCACACGCTGGCTGATCTGGTGCCCCTTCTTGCTGGTTGCAAGTCTATAACCTCCCAAAGGTAGCTTTCAAATATCACAAGCACTGATCACTGAAATGGAAGGTGCAGCTAGCCAGAGATGTTAACAGGGTCTGGGGCTACTCTAATTGATGCTACATCCCAGGCAGGCCCTCAGCCTAGCCCAGAATTTAGGAGGTGTATAAGTACTTGCTGCACCTCCTGAGGTATGGCTCCTGAGAAGCATGGCTCAGAATCTAGCTCAACATTTGGAATGTGCTGAGATTTTTGTCCTGTTCCAGATAGGTTTTTGTAGATGGCTGTTTTGAAGCCAGATTCAGCTCAGTGTTAATATCTAGATGCAGCATCCCCAAGGCAGAAAGTGCTGTCAGCAACCAAGTCATGGGCAGTCTAGCCTAATAGTTGGAGCAATAGTCCAGCCTACTATTTAGAGCTGAATCCAGCCAGGGAGAGTCCTGGGCTGAAGTCAAAGGTCAAAGCCAAGAGTCAGAAGCCAATGCCTAAGCCAAATGGTATGCTGGAGTCACAGTCAGAAGGAATAGCCGAGGATCAGTTAGGATGGAGTGGGGTGCTGAGGCAGAAGCAGGTACTAGCTGGAATTAGGGCAGGGCTAGAGAGAGAGAGCAGGGCTGCCCAGGGTGGGGGGGCAAGTGGGGCAATTTGCCTCAGGGGCCCCCATGAGAATATAGTACTCATAGTTTTGCAACTTTTTTTATGGAAGGGGCCCTCAAAATTGCTTTGCCCCAGGCCCCCTGAATCCTCTGGGCAGCCCTGAAAGAGAGACAGGACCAAGGGCAGCTGCAGACAAGGAGCACATTGAGCAGCTACTGGAGTGCTGCTGCTTCTAATGACCTTAAGTATCATCCTGCTGACTCCTACTGCCAATCAGGTGGCTCAGACAGCTTCTATCAGGGCAAGTTACACTCATTAGATTGTCAGGAAAATGGCTCAGCTGCAGGCCTCTGACAGTATCCTCCTTCAAGAGTGCCTCCTAGAGGCCATGGGATCTGGTTGCAGAGGGTATTTCTGGTCAAAGACACATGAGTTCTCGAGCCTGGATGTTTTCTACCAGCTTCCATGATCACTCTTCTGATCCAAAACCTTCCCAATCCACCAGATAATAGGGTTTGCCTCAAACTTGTTTGGAGTATAGGATCTCATGGACCCTCATACTCCTCTTGGCCCAGGACATCTATGGGAGGTGGGGTTGGTGCAGAGCAGCCAGGACAGGAATTTCCCACCTAGGGTTTGGAAGGGACACAAAAAAGTGAGTGGACCTTCAAGGATTCTGGCAACAAGAGCCACCCTGCTTCAGGGTTTATTGGTTCCGTGATCTTAAATAGGTGAAACTGGTGGTCCTGTTTGGCTGAGAGACAGGTGGATTTGAGGTGTTTGGAGGTCAGCCAGACAGTCAGTGTGGCTTGGCGGTTTTGCTCTGCATGATGTTTGTATACCTGCTTGGTATCTTCCGGGTGTTCAGTATGCTCTTGATGGACCCAATTAAGATGGGCAACTAGATCTGCTGCGGTGGGGATTGGGGAGACTGTAGGTGTGGCTGAATGAAAGCAAGGGTGAAAACCATAGTTTACATAGAATGGACTATGTCGGGTGGATGCATGGGTGTAGCTGTTGTATGCAAATGCTGTGTATAGCAGGAAAGTGACCCAATCATCTTGAGAAGAATTGAGAAAACAATGGAGGTATTGTTCGAGGGCCTGGTCCAACTGTTCTGTCAGCCCCTTTATCTGTGAGCGATAGGTTGAGGAGGTAAGCAGTTCCATTCCCATGAGTTTGCACCAAAAATGGGAAGTGAATTTTGGACCTCCATCTGAGACTATTCCAGTCAACATCCGATGGAGCTGAAAAATATAATGTAGAAAAAGGGTGGCGTGGTTGGGAGAGAACAAATGGAAATGAAGTGCACCGTATTAGTGAGGAGCTAAATGGGGACAAGGATGACAGTGCAATCCTGGGAGTGAGGTAACTCTATGGTGAAATCCAAGAATACTCAGGAACCATCTTTAACACCTTGAGTCAGGGATGGCCCTCTGAGATGTAAAGAATACCTTCTGTGATAAAGTAGACCCTCCTTCAAATGAAACCCCAAACTGGACAGACTACTAGCAGCATTTAGGGTCTGACAGATCTTAGTAGCCTGGAGGTCTTGGGGAAGCAGGGGCATCACATCTGTGTCCCTCTAATAAAATTAGATGGGCATAAAATGGTAGCTAAGGGAGTCATGTCTGATTTGGCGTATTCATCCTTGCACAACAGGGCATCTGCCTTCCCATTCTGTGATCCAGGACGGTAGTTGATAAGTCAAAACTCGCAAAGAAAAGCAACCAGCTGGTTAAGGTTACGAGCAGTTCAGAGATATTCCAGATTCTTGTGATCAGTAAGAACCTGGACTGGGAACTGAGCTCCCTCTAGTACATGTCTCCACTCTTTGAATGCTACTTTTATTGCAAGTAACTCCTTATCCCAGATATCATCATTCTTCTCAGCAGGGGTTAGTTTTCTTGAATAGAAGTTTCAGGGATGGAGTTGGTTGCAAAGATTCATATCTTGTGACAGAATTGCTCCAACAATAAAGCTTGAAGCATCTGCTTCTGGTGAAGAGCTTGGCAAGAACTGGGTGTACACATTCTTTAGCTGATCAGATGCACAGTTTGCATTTACTGACTAGAAGAAGTGGACCCCCTTTTGGAGAAGCACAGTTATCAGGATTACTAAGTGAGAGAATCCTTTGATAAAATGCATGTAGAAACTGGCAAAACTGAGAAACCACAGATCACCACCTATATCCTTCAGAGTATTCCACCCAGAGATGGCAGAAATCTTTTGGGTGACCATTGTTAGCTCTTTGGGGGAAATTATATACCTGAGGAACTCAGCTGCGCCTTTGTTGAACTCACATTTCTCCAGTGTAGAATAGAGATGGTTTAGGCAGAACCTGTTGAGAACATGGCATACATGTTGCTTCTGCAGGGTCTAGTTTTCAGAAAAAACAAGAATATCATCCAAATAAATAACCACAAACCAGTCCAATATGTCCCAGAAGATATTGTTGACAAAACGCTGAAATGTCACTGCAGCATTACAAATCCAAAAGGCATATCTAGATATACAAAATGTCCATATCAAATAAAGAAAACAGTCTTTCACTCAACACCCTCTCTGATTCAGACCAGGTTGTAGGCCCCATGAAGGTCCAACAATAAAAATATTGGCTGAGTGGATTCAAAGAATTTAATAAGTGGAAGGGGGTAGCAATTTCAGAGTGTCACTTTATTCAGAGCTCAATAGTCAATACAGAGACTCAAGGAACCATCCTTGTTCACCCTGAAAGATTGGAGCATGACAATGTATCAGTTCCCTTTTTATCAAAACCATTAGCATAATCTCAATATTTCACCAGGATTCCTAAAGCTACTGAAGGAGTCAAAGGAACAGCAGCAGTTGCACTCAGAGTATCTCCTGCGGTCTCTGAATTCACAGGTAGATGGTGGACATCACAGGGCATTTCTAGTCAGGAACATGGTTTTGGGAGGCAAAGCTGACGACAAAGTCTTGATGTGAAGCATATCGTTCCTGGAACCCAGCAGATGACTGGCTCATGGGTGGTGAGCTAAGGATGATGGGGGAGTGAGGTATACAGATCAGACCAAACTGTAGAACCCCCCCTGGTATTCTGGAGCATGGTAACCATCAAGGATGCCATTTAATGAGTAACCAGGCTGGAGGAGAGGGGAGAATCCATCAAGAGACTCCACCAAACCAGGGTTGCTCTTGTGCTGAGATGGAATATTGTGAATCTGGGCAAAGTCTAAGTCCATGAAATTGTTGGAGGCCCTGAGTCTGAATGCCCTCAGCTCTACCCTTTGCCATGGTGGAATGCCGCAGCCATAGTGGCAGTTGGAGGGTGCTGGCACGGTGTCCATCCATAGCCAAGGTACCAATAAACAGAGGGGGGTTAAGATTCTGGAGTAAGGTGGGGAATACAGTCTCAATCCAGACCATCTTATTGAGGCTGAGGCATGGAGTCTTTCTGGTCAAAATATGGCCCGATACTTACGATGGCATCCCATGTCATGGTGTCCAGATTCCCTACAGTACAGGCATAAGCCTGAAGCATGACACCAGCCCTTCACAATGTCAGAGAGGCAAGGCCAAACTTGGCTCCTGTGATGAGAATGTGGAACATGCCAGGAACGCTCCCCAGGCAGCGTTCAGTCAGGCAGTTGTCAATGCTGATACACAGCTTGACCAACACGTCCAGGACAGACAGCAACTCCAGCCATGCCAGCTCATCCTTGATTTCCTTGCTCAGGGCATGTCAGAAGCAGTAGCACTGCATTGCCTCGTTTCTATCAGCGTTGGCTGCTGGGCGCTGGAACTCTGCAGCAAACTTAGCGACTGACCTGTTTCCCTGACGCAGCCCCTGAGGCGCATTCTTGGAAGACTTCACCCAATTTGGATAGTCAAACACAATCACCATGGCTCAGATGAACTCTTCAAATTACCCCATTGGGGGCTGGAAGTCTCTTGGACAGGAGATGCCGAGGACCAGGGCCTACACACTTAGTAGACTAATACAAAGTCCTACTCAGGTCTGGTCAGCACAGAATGATTGGGGCCATAGCATGAACAGGAGCTGGCACAGATTCATGAAACTACAGAACTTCCCAAGATCCACACCAAACTTATCCAGCACTGGAATCTCTGGCTCCCTTGAAGCTGGGGCAGCAAACACAGGTGGGATGGCTGGACCTATAGGACTTCAATTTGTACCTGCAGGACCGTAACCTGAGCCTGTGGGGTTTGCAGAATTCCCACAATGTCCTGCAGGGCTGCCCTGATGGAATCCATCTGAATGGCAGTCCGGCCCCTTGCCTACCCTTGTTCAGTCTTTTGGGCTGCTCAAACTCTCAATGACTGAGTTGCAGGCAGGCTAGCCTAATGGTTGGAGCAACAGTCCAGCCTACCAGATAAAGCTGAATTCAGCTGGGACAGGGTGCTGGGGTGAAGCCAAAAGTCAGAGCCAGGAGTCAGATGCCAAACCCTAAGCCCAAGAGTAAGCCAAAGTCATAGTCAGAAGGCATAGCCAAGAGTTGGAGCTAGAAGCAAAAGCTGAAGGATTAGCTAGAGTCACAGCCAAGAGTTGTAGCCGAGGATCAGAGCCAGGACTCAGAAGCTAGGATGGAGTGGGGCGCTGGGGCAGGAACAGGACTGCAGAAAGGGACAGGACCAAGTGCAGCCACAGGCAAGGAGCACGGGGAGCAGCCACTAGAACAGGGGTTGGCAACCTTTCAGAAGTAGGGGTTGGCAACCTTTCAGAAGTGCTGTGCCGAGTCTTCATTTATTCACTCTGATTTAAGGTTTCACGTGCCAATAACACATTTAAACCTTTTTAGAAGGTCTCTTTCTATGTCTATAATATGTAACTAAACTGTTGTTGTACGTAAATTAAATAAGGTTTTTAAAATGTTTAAGAAGCTTCATTTAAAATTAAAATGCAGAGCCCCCCGGACCGGTGGCCAGGACCCGGGCAGTGTGAGTGCCACTGAAAATCAGTTCGTGTGCCATAGGTTGCCTACTCCTGCACTAGAAGGTTGCTACTACTGAGCTTAAGTATCAGCCTGCTGACTCCCATAGTCTATCAGGTGGCTCAGTCAATCAGACAACTACTATCAGGGCCAACTGCGCTCAGTTTGGCAGGAGACTGGCTTTGCTGCAGGCTGGCCCCTGACAGCTGCATTGCTGCGAAGTGACCTCAGCCTTAACATGAAAAATTCCCTTTTAAACATCAGCGTCTCTGTTGGGCAAGATTTTGAAAGTGAATAGATTCTAGGAAGCCAGCAAGATTATCATTTTCCTCTTCTTATGGCAACAGCAGCAGCCTAATATAAGTGTAGACATGGTATTGTAGGGCCTTGATTTTAACTCACATTGCCTGGTTTTCGCTGATGATGTCTTGCCTAGTCAATCATACTGAAACAGAATAACTGTGTAGAATGTCTAATCATTGCCTTCTGCTGGACAGGATCAGAACTGCTCAACTATGCATTTACTAGGCTGAAAGATGGAATAGTTTATGAAGCTTTTCCCTTATCTCACTTGTTAGGGGGGTCTTTGCTTTTGGAGCAGAAAGGTTTGAGTTCTAACACTGCTGAACCAGTAAAGGGGTTGCAGTGCACCATAGAATGACAAACGTGAAGAGCTGGATGGCCACGGATGGCAAGCCATAAAGTCCTTCTCAATTTTCAACCTGTGTCTAAATACCAGGGGTCTCAAACAAATGGCCTGTGGAATTATTTCCTGTGACTTGCCTTATCTCCCCTCATCCCCCTGCCTTTGCCCCTCTGAGTGTGCCACATCCCCACTCCTCTGCCTACCTCTCAGGGCTTCCCGCCACCAAACAGCTGTTTGGTGGCACTTAGGACTTTCCAGGAGGGAGGGGGGAGGAGCGGGGACGGCACGCTCTGGGGAAGAGGCAGAGAAGAGGTGGGGCTGGGGTGGGGATTTGGGGAAGAGGTTGGGATAGGGGTAGGGAGGGGGCAGAGTTGGGGCAGGGACTTTGGGGAAGGGGTTAGAATGGGGGTGGGGAAGGGGTGGGAAGAGATGGGGCAGGGGTGAGGCCTCATGGAAGGGGTGGGGTGGAGTGAGGGTGGGGGTGGGGCGAGGGTGGGGGTGGGGCTGGGGGAAGAGGTGGGGGCTTTTGTATCTTTCAATGATGCGACCCTCGTGCCAATATACTAGTCCTCGTGTGGCCCTTGTGGTGATTTGAGTTTGAGATCCCTGCTCTATACCCTGCTCTCCGTACTATTTATTATGCCGCTTTAGTGCTGCATCTAAAGCTATAGTGGCTGGTTGCTTAAATTTCACCCAATTATGTTTGCAGAATACAACACATCTGTATAGTGTAGAATATATTGTAGGGGAAAACTCTTGCATTGTCTGGGTGTGGCGGCTTGAGGCTAGATAATCTCAGGGGCCTTTTCCATCTCAGACTTATCTGTGTGATTGTTGAATTGCCGGGCACTTTGCAGATGCAGGCAGACGGTCCTGGCATGCAAGAGATGCTCCACTGGCTTTGGAAGTGCTAAGTCTCTGCTGAGATAAACCCTGCTGATTGGATTTACCCCTTCCCCTTTGTTGAGACGTTGAGACGCAACAAAAAAACTACTTTGGGAAGGCAATGATGCCTCAGATAAACACCCGGGGATGGATTTCCATTCAAAGGCATCTTCCTGCCTAAAGTCCAACTGTTCCCCTGTTTCTGATCTACTGTAGCTTTATAAATAAAACAACACAAGCTGAGAGTGGTGCAAACTGCTGGTGTAGACACATGAAACTCCTTAGCAGAAGGTGTGAGCAAATATTTTTTTAATCATCACAGTTACCTCTAATTATAATATTTAAATATATCCAATTATAATATTCTAATTATATGTAAAACACCAAGGGGCAGATTCACTGAAGCTGGTTTAGGAAGATGCAAATGACAGCTCTCTGCACCAACCTGTACCTCCTCCCCCAGCCCTGGGAGGAATTTACCCACTGGATTAATTCCACCCATCACTGCAGTTTTGATTCCAGCCAGAGGCTCCAAAGGATATTTGCTTACAGAAGCTATTTCTGTGCATCCCTCAGGTTCCTTGCACATGTCCCCTTCCCAACCAATACTCCTCACTCTTTGGGTTGCAATGGAGGAGGAGAGGTTAGGGCCACTTTCTGCCATGGCAATCTCCTCCCCAGTGGATTTGCCATTGACTTTGGGGACCCTACGCCTGCATTTCTGTTGACAAAATCCAGCATAAATCTGAGTTGAATTTGGCCCCAAAAGTACAGTCCACAGCAGTATTCCTTCTAATTTGTCCCACGCATGTGTGGAATGAATTTTGTTATGTGCACCAATATGGAGGTGATGTGCGACACATCACCTCCACACTGGTGTACATAACAAAAATCATGTGGCAGAGGTGGGACCGAGGGGTTCGGCATGTAGGAGGGGGCTCAAGGCTGGGACAGAGGGTTGGGGTGCAGGGGGATGAGGATCATGGATCATGTGGGATCTGGGGTGGGGCTGAGGATTAGGGGTTTGGGGTGCAGGCTTCCCCAGGGCTACAGCAGGGAGAGAGGACTCCCCGCAGCTCTCTCCCCCCACAGCAGCACCTGGGCTGGGTGGGGAGAGGTGCCACTTTCCGCTGTAGCATCTCTGGGGCAGGGCCGTGGGAGAAGTGCCTCTCTCCGGCCGTGGCAGGTCCAGGCCAGGCCAGGCTGGTGCTTGAGGAGGTACACCTCTCTCCCAACTGCAGCAATCTGGGCCGCCGGTGACAGTCTGCAGCTTCGGGCTCCCCAGGGAAGCCCAAAGTGGCAGACCGTCCATCACCAGCAGCCCGGAGGAGCAACAACGGCTGTGGTCTCCTTTCCACCCCCTCCTCCTCCCTCCACATCGTCACTGGCAGGCAGCTGGCGGCTCCTGTCTGCCAGTGACAGAGGGCAGGGGTGGAGAGAGGAGCGAGTGGGCGGAGGGTGGGGAGGAGAGAAGCCCTGGGCTGGTGGGCCTAGAAGGAGGAGAGGAGAGGACAGGACGGGCCACCAGGACCCCCTGCTGAGCGTGGGCCTGCCACCATTATAAACTCAGTACTGGTTTAGGGCCGGGGGAGGGGCATCACTCCCTGCCGTGGCAGGGCTGGAACTGGGGGAGGGGTATCTCCCGCACCACAGCCCTGAGCCCCTGCACAGTGCTTAATAGGCTGCTGTGCGGCCGCGTGGCCACACAGCTTAGAGGGAATTTAGGTCCACAGTACCACATACAAAAATAATCTGGAGTAAAAGAAGAGGCCTCAGGATAGTCCAGACTTAAAGGGGAAGGGGGATTTTATGTCTAGCATTAAAGATCATGGACTAAGACCCTCTGAAAATAAGAAAAGATGCTGACTCAGTTGTGCTGGAGGGCCCTGATATAACACAAACCATAAGTAGGGCCCTATCAAATTCATGACCATGAAAAACCCATCATGGACCATGAAATCTGATCTACCCCGTGAAATCTGTCTTTTGTAGGGGAGGGGCTGGATTGGGGCTCCTACTCAGGGCCAGCGCTACTGTTTAGGCAGCCTAGGCAGTCGCCTAGGGTGCCAGGATTATTCGGGGGGCGGCATTTTGCCGGGGGGGCGGCAGGCGGCTCCGGTTGACCTGCCGCAGGCATGACTGCGGCAGCTCCACCGGAGCCACAAACCAACGGACCCTCCGCAGGCATGACTGCAGCTCCACCGGAGCCGCTAGATCAGTGCGGGGGGCGGCGAAATGGCCGTGCGCCTAGGGCGCGAGAAACCCTAGCGCTGGTCCTGCTTCTACTGTGCACCAAGCTTCAGCTGCTAGTCCTGGACAGGCTGGGGAGTGACAGGACTTCCTCTTCCCCTGCACGGGCTGCTTCCAGGGCTGAGTCAGACCCACCTCCAGGAACCTTCCCCAGCTGCAAGAAGCTCCAGAGCTCTGAAGGCAGGACCACTGCAAGCAGCGCGCAGAAGTAAGGGTGGCAATACTATACAATGGCACCCTTACTTCTGCGCTGCTGGTGGTAGCAGCGCTGCCTTCAGAGCTGGCAGCTGGAGAGCGGTGGCTGCTGCCTGGGCATCCAGCTCAGAAGGCAGCGCCGCTGCCAGCAGCAGCGCAGAAGTGAGAGTCGCATCATATGGTGGGCTCATCACTTTTGGAGAGGACAGGGCCAGCCTTATGGGTGGGTGAGTGGGCGACTGCCCAGGGCCATTTGGTCAGGGTGGTGCTGTCATCCCCCCCACATGCACATAGCCAGTCCAAGGCCCCTTTAGCTCATGTACTCAGAGCGTGGGAGGGGCAGAGATGGGGGTGCCCAGCTGGGGGCTCCTACCATGCACCAGGCTCCAGCCCTCCCTATCTGGGCTGGGACTTCCTCTTATCCTGCATGGGCTGCTCCCAGGGCTCTGTCAGACCAACCTCCGGGAACCTACCCCAGTTGCAGGAAGCTCCGTGGCTACTGGCTGGGAGCCAGGGCCGGCTCCAGGCACCAGTGCAGTGAGCAGGCACTTGGGACAGCCAACGGAGAAGGGCGGCACATCCGGCTCTTCGGCAGCAATTCAGCAGCAGGTCCCTCTCAGAGGGAAGGACCTGCTGCCGATTTGCTGCCTAAGAATGAAGCCAATCGCAGCTTTTTTTTTTCCGCTACTTGGGTCAGCAAAAACACTGGAGCTGGCCCAAGCAGCGGAAAAAAAAAATTCTTTATTGAGTTTTTGCAAAACAGCCAGTCTGAGATTTACAGAGGTCTGAAGGTGGTTTACCAGCAGTGCTGGTAATTCAGAATTTGTGATTTGTACTTCATTATTTATTGTGTACAGCATGTAAAAATCATATTTTAAAAAATATTGTAAAAAATTATACATTTTGGAGTATTTTTCTTTGCCTTCTGCTTTTAGAGCTGCTAGGGTGCATTCACTTTGTGATTTGAAAATTTTTGCTGCAGCAAAGGGGGGGATCTTTTTTTAATATGAAAGCTGAGAGTCTCATGCAATCTCCTGATCTCTAGGTGGAGCTTTAACCAAAAACCACAACGGTTGTGAGACTTGTCATGAAGTCACCAGTTGTGCCCAGTGACCCACCCTGGGACCAGTAGTGAGTGGTCGGGGCAAAGGTTACTGTCACCCTGGTCTGGTTACTCTGGACCTGGTGCCCCACTGGCAGCAGGAGCAACATAACTCAGGATCTGCTAGCCTCAGACCCTTCTACTGCACCGGCCCCAGCTCCAGCTCCTCCCTGCTGGGCCCACTCCTCCCACATCCCGCCTCTTTCTCCCGGCTGGGCCCAGCCTCCCCCGCGCGGCCTGTGCCGGCCCGCCCCTCACACCTGCTGCCCCTCCCCCCTCATTACCATCTGGGTTCTTCCCCCATCGGAAGGATTGAAGAGGGGGGCGGGATCCTCATACACTTTAGACACTGGCACCCAGCAGCCAATCAAGACTTGGCAAGGTAGCTTTTGACCAATAGCAAAGAGGCAAGACCGGATCCCGCCTGGGAAGCCTATTGGCGAGAGCACTGTGACGTATTGGGGTGTCTCACCAATTGGGTGGCGATAGGGGCGGGTCCGCGCAGGCGCAGTACGGAGCCGGTTGCTGACAGGGCCGCTCGCCGCAGGTATCGGGCCTGGCGTGAGACTTGGATCCGAACTCGGCGTTTCCCTGCCCCGCACGCACCGGCCTTCAGCCTCGCGCCCGTCGCCGCCATGTTCCTCACCCGCTCCGAATACGACAGGTGAGCGAGGGCGGGCTCGCCCGGGCGCGGGGCTCGGTCCAGGCCCAGGATCTGCCTCGTCATGGAGCCCGGCTGGGGCTGGGGCCGGGTCACGCCGGGGGCGGCCCAGCCTCCGAGACCCCTGCGCAGCCTCTCCCGCTGAGCCCCCCCCAGCGGCCGCCTCGGGAAATCTGCCCCCATGAGCCTCCCAATTCCCTTTTCTCCTTCCTCCCCGAGCTTCCCAACTGTCTCTTGGTGGGGGAATCCCCCCTCCCAGACCCTGTCCTTGGGCCTCTTCCCTGGTGCTGTCAGTGGGGATGAGAACGAGGCCTCCAGTGACTCCCCTCGGGTGTTCCCAGTACTTTCATCTTGGCCCTGAACTGGGCCCCCTTAGTGGGGGAGTACAGTCCCCACTGCATCATCACTCTGGAAGGGTCTGTAGACTATCCTCTGGTGGTGGCCCACATTTGGAGGCCCAGGGGAATGGGAAAGAATGCTTTAGCCACCCAGCCTTAATGTGTCTGAAGTAGGAAACTTGGGGTTTGTTTATACTGGCACTTTACACCCCCCTGCCCCGAGCGCTGCAAGTTTCAGTGTTGTAAAGTGCCAGTGTAGCCAGTGCACCAGTGCTGGGAGCTACTCCCCTCTTCGGGGTGGTGTTTTTATTGTGCTGGGAGAGCTCTCTCCCGGTGCTGTGTCATGACTACACAAGCCACGTTAAAGCACTAAAGTCAAAGGAACACCATCAGATTATCCCACTACAATATCTTCCTTTTCCACTCATGGCACCCAACTCTCCCTGAAGTCTCTTGAGATTAAATACCAAAAGTGCTGCAGTATGACTAAAACTCTGATGTAAAGCAGCAGTAACCAAGTGGAGTTCAAGTTAGCAAGGTCATTTTGGCTCTGTCCACGCTACAGTTACAGGTGGCCGTAGACTTCATTACAAGAAAGAGACACATTGGATGGGTTTCAGAGCAGCAGCCGTGTTAGTCTGTATCTGCAAAAAGAACGAGAGTACTTGTGGCACCTTAGAGACTAACAAATTTGTTTGTTAGACATACTGGAGAAAGGTAGTTGTAGAGTAGTTGGAGCCTTGTCCCTAATTCAACATATTGTGCCTTTGTATTATAGTTTAACTGCTGTTCTGAATACTTGGGCCCTGTCTATGCCATGGCTCAAGTTGCTTTAAATATGGTGGTGGTTAGCAAAGTGTTAATATAGTTTCCCTGACTTGAGTAGATGAGGCCTACTCATGTTAGGCCTCCTACTATCTGGCTTGCAGCTCAAACTATAGTGTAGGCAGGGCCTAAGAAGCAGGCTGGGTTAGTCACAGAGTGACTCCGAGTTTTCAGGCTTTTGGTTTCATTTTTAGTTGGATTGAATGCTATGTTTTGCATGATTATTAAACTGCCATCAAAGCAGATAAATAAAAACTACTCTCAGAAAGTTTAGGTGACCATGTAATCATGAGCTAAGCATTTTGTGGGGATCTGACAAATGTGAATTTAACTATGCACCCTTGCACTTTGAATGTATTTGGAATTGTTCAAATAATAACTTTTCAATTAAAAACATAGCTAATTGTTCCTCATACAGTTACAAATCCTAATACAAACTTACAATTGTATTCTAAAATGATTGCAATATATACTGATATGACAGCAAAGTCACTGGGTACAAAAACAACACAGGAATATAGAAATCATGGTAAGATAGTTTTTCATTGATTTGAGGTTTGTTGCTGAGAAAAATGCCAAGTTAATTAACTTTGGTAAATGGCTGAGTTGCAGCTAATGCTTCTGCCTTTTTATGGTTTTGTTGTGTATATAATTGATGTATAAGGTCCTGAGCCTGCAAGGAGACTTGTGTGGGCTGAGCCCTACTGAAGTCACTGAGGCTTTGTGTGTGTGCAGTGATCCACACACGGAGCCCTGTGCAGGTGCAAGAGTCTTTCCATTTGGAACTCATTGCAGATTTGAGGCCTCAGGGTAGATCCTTTTGCATGGTAGGGTATAATCTGGAATTCTGTTGCAGCAATTAAAAATAAAAATGAGTGACCCTGAAAGAGAGTTAGCAGGAAGATATTTACAACTTCTTTGATGTATTGTAACAATACTATATACATCTCACATTTCTATGTCATTAAAATACTGTGGGGAAAATAGCTTTGTGCTGCAAGGCTACTTCAAACTGGCAGCGTGGTGGGGGTAATTAGGAAGAGAGTAACCTCAAAATGTAGCTTGTTGCTGCTGTTGCGAGTTCTCTTGGTGTCCCATCTAGCTGTTTCTTCCCATCTGAAGTCTGTTCAGTTGTCAGAAGCTTGATTGTTCTACCCTCTTCAATATCTCTTTTGGGGGTGGGAACCAGCATCTATTTTGCCCATCCCTTGCATGATGATCATCTTCATGGGAGCAGCTGAGGGGCTCATTCAATGGCAATTCCTAATGTAAGTTTGCCTGCAAATTGTGGATCCAGAACAAGATAGTACAGGCACACAGCCCTTCTAGCTCTAGGTTTTGGGTAGTTGGTGGGACAAGGCTGCTTGGATTCCTTCTCGGACATTTCCAGGAGTGTCTCTTCTCTTCCCTCCACCCCCCTTTCCACATATCAATATGGCACTTCCTTCTCCTTCCCACTCCCCTACAAAGGCTTACATAGATATTCCCTTCATCCCTTTCCACCAATAGGTTCATTTCTTTAGTGTGGTGTTGCTCCTATTTCTAACTGCCCAACCCAAAATACCAATTAAGTCTCTCTTATGAAGAAGGGCTATATGCAGTATTGCTAGAGTAGTCCAAGATTTTTTGTGGGTAGCGGGTGGTGACATGGAATGAGTTCCTGGCATATGTCAGTGGCTGTTTGTGTCCTGGCTAGCAGCTTCTGAACCAGTCAGGTGGGGCACTGTGCTGTACCAAGTATGAAGTTTCGTACGGTTATATTTAAAATGATACTGTCTTCCAAGGTGAGGCAGAAGTCGCACGTTAAGAAATCTCCCAGAGTCCCCACAGATTTCTGGATGTTAGTGGGGCATTTGGTGGTGACATTGCATTCACGTAGGCTGCATCTGCACTACAGCACTTACAGTGGTGCAGCTGCACCGATGCATTGCTTGTGGTGGAGACACTCTAAGCCAGAGTTTTTCAAAGTACAGATCAGGCCCTGGGTCACCTTACTGATTCAAATTATAACGATTGTTACTGTGCAGCAGCTCTAAAGGAACCTGGGGAGGAGAAAGGAAGGAGGTGGGTGGGAATTGGGGAGGGGGGCAAGTTGGGGCTTGCAGGACTGCTGCAGGCATCTCCCCTGGCCCTCCGGAACTTGCGGCTGTGGCGGGAGAGAGGGCCCTTCCCCCGGAGCTCCATGCAGAGGGAGAGAGGGGCCCTTCCCCCAGAGCTTGGGGCTAGGAGGAGTCCTCTGGCCCCAGCTCTGAAGCAGCCTGCCTGCTGCACCCCAAGCTTCTCATCCCTGGCCCCACCCCAGACCCGCATCCCCAGCCAGTGCCCTTACCCCCTACATCCCAACCCTCTGCCCCAGCCCTGAGCCCCCTCCAGCACCCTGAACCCCTCATCCCCAGCTCTATCCTAGAGCCTTCACCCCCAGACAGAGCCCTCACCCCAACATGCCACCCTCTGCCCTACCCTGGGCCAACTCCCACGCTCCTTACCATGGGCTTACTAAGGCTAGTGTCTAGTGTTCGTTATGTAAAGTGGGTTAACCTGGAATGTTTTGCATTATTATGATTTTATGAAAACTCCAGTCAAAAGATATAATTATGTTGGGTTACGAGCGTCAACAATTTTCTTTAACTGGGTCATGCGGAAAAATGTTTGAAAACCACTGCTCTAAGCCAACGGGAGAGAGCTCTCCTGTTGGGTTGTTAACTCCTGCCTCCGCAAGAGGCGGTAGCTATGTAGGTGGGAAAAACTCTTGCTAAATATAAGCAAGGCAATAGCTTTCCTGAGCCAATAGGAGCATATACTGTTTAGAGTCCAGTGGCCATTCTAGCATCTGCTTGTGGAAGATCCCTCAAAGCATTTCTCCCTACATTTATAATTGGACCCACTGGAATTCTAGGGCATCTTCTGCTTCTTTGCCCAGTCCCTGCTGCTTTTTCACTATTTCCTCTTTTTAAAACTTGTGGATCTACATCCCTCTAGTCCAGGGGTCGGCAGCCTTTCAGAAGTGCTGTGCCAAGTCTTCATGTATTCACTCTAATTTAAGATTTCGCATGCCAGTAATACATTTTAACATTTTAGGTCTCTTTCTATACGTCTGTAATATATAACTAAATTATTGTTGTATATAAAGTAAATAAGGTTTTAAAAATGTTTAAGAAGCTTCATTTAAAATTAAATTAAAATGCAGAGCCCCCTGGGCCAGTGGCCAGGACCCAGGCAGTGTGAGTGCCTCTGAAAATCAACTCGCGTGCCACAGGTTGCCTACACCTGCTCTTGTCAATATTTGCCATGTTGGTGTTCGCTTTCTGAATATACAGGTGGCATGCTGCTGGATGAGGAATGTACCTCTATAAACTTAATCTAGCCATTGACTTTAATGCACTCTTTCTGCATTACCAGCTGACTTGACTTAGTGCCATTAGGTCCCTCTATGGAATTGAAACAGGAACTATTTTCTCTGATGTTTGTCCTCAAGTTTTTGGCCTTTTCTCTAGCTCTGATTTTGTTTTTTTCACTGCAGGGGTGTGAATACTTTTTCTCCAGAGGGGCGGTTGTTCCAGGTGGAATATGCAATCGAGGCTATCAAGGTATTGCAAACCTCAGCCATTGTTGATACATTGCAATCTGTAACCCAAATGCTTCTAATTGTGGTTGAGTTTAGTCACTAAGGATGGGAGAGCTCTTAAGAAAAGTCCCGTTGTTCATTTCAGTAGTTGACACTCTTCATTTGAAGTGAGGACTGAACCAGTGCCCTATCATCATTTATTGTTCCCTTTTTGTGTACACGCACCTGGTGGAGCGCTTATGTTCATACGGTGATGCTGATGACATCTTGCAGTTGAGAGCCAATCCCGTTCCATTGATGTTCATGGGCTTCGGGTACTGGCAACAGGCGTGCCACTTATTAACAACTTTTTCTGGAGGAAAGACCTCAGCTGCAGGCGGTTTGCAGGCCTGTAGCAAGGAAAGGAAGTGCTTGAGGCTGCACAGTATGTCTCTATGCTATCTTGCTTTAGCACTAGTACCTCGGTTCGGCACGCCTCAGTGCTTCCTTCTCTGACTGCAGCCCCACAAAGCTGCCTGTGACCAGGAACTGCCATCCACATCCATAGTGCCCTGGGGTGCCCACATCCCTGGCTCTGTGGGCTGGGCGGGGAGGCTGTGGGCTGGGCAGTGATACAGAAGGAGACTTCAGCCCAGATGCTAGGGCTTTCCATGGAGAGTATAGGTGCTGAGGCCCAACAAGGCTGCACAATACCTCTCCCTGCACTTTACTGGCTGTGTCCTGTCCTGGCACCGGGGGCTCAGGCTGTCCTATTGCTTGTTCCCTGGCTGCAGCCCCGCAAATCTGCCTTCTGCTTATTGGCAACTTCTGGACAGCAGCAATTTTTACTGGAACCAAGGGGTTGCTAATAAGCAAAATCCATTGTATAATCAATTGAATTGAATGTTAGTTAACACTTAGGAACACCACAGCCTGGAGAAGGGGAATGGGAAAGACCTCTTCCCCAAAACTACACAGTCAGCAAAAGTTTGGGGAAACTACTGAATGCTAACATACTGCCAAATGTTGTGACTGGGACCCCCTAGTTCTAACTTGAGATTATTAAAGCTCCCATGGTATTTTTGAGAGTTTGTGTTAGTGCCAACATTCAAACCAAATTCTAATGTGAGTAATTACATTTTACCTCCTTAAATGCACCCCTATAGCTTTAATTAAAAATAGTCACTTGATGCCCTGAACCTTCTTGGGCTAATGGAGCATTGCATTCTGGGATGTGTAGTTTCCACGTACCGCCTCTCTCAAAGATTACCATTTTATAACTACACTATTCTGTGTTAACTAGATGACCTTTTATTTTTTTGGCTAATTGCCAAAGAAATTTGGGTTGTGAAGTTTGGCAGTGCTTGTTTATAATGGCTGGGAATGTTCTTTCTGTTGCAAGTGATGCAGTTGTCTCCTTGCACATGCACAAGATATGTTTTAAATGAATTGAGAGATGTATTTTTTCTAATATGTAAAGAAACCAACAGTTTCTCCCCAAATTTGATACAGAGGGTTTTAGTATAAGTGGCATTGAGGAAAGAAGCCTTTTTTTATAGGTTTCTTGATGGCCTCTATTTAGAGATTAGTGTTAAGGGTCCCCGCAGATGAATATCTTCTCTGTTACTATTGCCCAATCAAACACTTTAGCCACAAAGAGCGGGCAAGGTACAGCTATTCATTTTCATCGAGTTTTTGGAAGCAAGAACTCCTTAAATGCATCCTAGTAGTCAGCGTGTTGATGCATTCATATTGCTCAGAAAATACCTATAAGAAAGCTGAAAGCTAATCCACAGGATAAACTTGCTTGTCTTTATTGTCCGTTCCACCAATAAGCCTGGAAATAAATTAAATTTATGCTGCTCAAATATTGCCTTAAAGATGCTTGGTACATTATTCCATGTGTCGGGAGTACACGGGGGTCCTTCAGTTTACAAGGAAATAAATTGGGGCAGTTGGTAATGCAATCTTTGCAGTACCTCAAACAATAATATTTTGTTTCATAATTACAGTCAAAGCTTTGAATATGGTTCAGGCAAGATAAATACTTAATAAGGGATCCAGGTGGTTCAGTCATTGAGAAACATGTAGGTGAAGATGATGTAACTTCCAGAATTAGGAAATTCTTCTGTGCATTTGACAGTGGCATGATTTAGGGCTTATCTACATGGGGAAATTTACTGATATAGTTATACAAGTAAACTTCCTTGTGTAGGTAAACTCTTAAAGTTATGAATAAGCAACTGATAGCCAAGTATTTAATCCTAGTTTTGGTGCCCTGTGTGGCCTTTGTTGGTCACCTCACTTCATTATTCATCATTTCCCTGTCTCTGAGAGGAGTGTAATACTTAATTATCTCGGAGGGGAGTTGAGGATGCAGTCATTAAGGCATGAAAAGCAGTATGTGGTGTGAGTGCAAAGTACCTCTCACTTGTACACTAAGTAAATTCTGAGGTGGTAGGGGATTTCACAGCAAAGGAAGGAATAAAAGTGACTAAATTAATAAAATTAATCTGAAAATATTAGTTATATCCTATTTTAAGGCCTCCATGGAAATTAATGCACCTGACTTTAATTTTGTTCTGCAAAAGAAAATTCACAAGGCTCTTTTTAATCTGTAAAATTAAAACAAAAATCTGAGAGATTATGGTATAGTTTGGGGAAGAGATGAATTACTAATCTGCAAGAGGGTTTCTTGGTCTCAATGAACTTTCAAACTGCACATCCTGAGCTGTTTAACTTCCTCTGGTTCCCAGATCAAATTCTGACCTCTTAGTTTAGCTCTCACTATGTGTTATCTTGTATTTGTTGTGAAGGTACATAATTGTAGATACATTAGTGCAGCGGTTCTCAAACTTCATAGCACCACAACTCCCTTCTGACTACAAAAATTACTACACAACCCCAGGAGGGGGAACTGAAATCTGAGCCCTCCCGCCCCAGCTGGGGGAGGGGAGCAAAGCAAAGGCCAAGCCCCTCCCCGGGCAGGGGGCCTGTAATCTGAGCTCAGTTGCTCAGGGCTGAATCCCTCGGGCTTTGGCCCCAAGCGGTGGGGCTTTGGCTTTGGCCCCAGCAAGTATAATGCCAGCCTTGGCAATCCCATTAAAACGGGGTCGCAACCCACTTTTGGGTCCTGACCCACAGTTTAGAACCCCTGCATTAGTATATGCAGAATCTTTTTCTGCTACTGATGTTGTAGTACTGTAATGGCATCATTCTGGGGGGTAGAGATATTACAAATGATGTAGGTCAAGATGAGCATCCTCATTTTGTGAAGATTAGATACCAAAGTGGAGGCGCCCTAGTAATGTTGTAGATTATGTGTAATGGTGGTAACTGTGTGTGTGTGTTCTTAGCTTGGCTCCACAGCCATTGGGATTCAGACATCAGAAGGTGTTTGCTTGGCAGTGGAGAAGAGAATCACCTCCTCGCTTATGGAACCCAGCAGTATTGAGAAAATCGTAGAAATAGATTCTCATATAGGTAAGAGTAATGCAGGTTTGTTCCTTCTCATGGTAAGGCCTGTTGCATCCTTCCAGCCCTGGACGTGTAATGAAAGCCTCTCCTTCAGAAGAGTTTCATGAGAGACTTGTCTTGAAACATGACTTCTGAAGTCAGCTGTTAGGCCCTCACCTGGCTTTCTTGGGTGGGAACAAACAAGCAACTCCCAGCAAATACTGGGTGCTGGTTACTGGTTTTCCAGGCTCCAGGCCAGCAGGACATAGTTGCAGGAGCAGGAAGCAGCAGCTGAAATGCTCCTCCTGTTTGACCTCCCTAATGAAAGCTCATCCCCAAATTTAGATCTTGGGAGGGCACGGTATTATTGCAATGTAAAGGTTTGATCCCAGGCCAGTGTCTGTGCTGGAAGCTCACTGATTGGATCACTAATGTTAGCCTGTTCCTCTGTGCTAAAGGCAGCTTACTGTGGCTACAGGGGGCCCAAGGAAGATTGATTGCCAAATATGTCAGCTTAAAAAATTAGAGCTCTCCAAAGCACTAGTCTTGTAAATGATGAGAATTGGGGTGAGTTATGCTGCTCGTGAAGAGACAGGCTAGTTTCCCAGAAAAGAAACTTTCTCCTCTGCTTTCTTATGATACAGCCCTTTCCACAGCTACCAGCAGCCATGTGGTATTACAGGTTGAACAAATCTATTTATTTATAGCCACTTATTTCAGCCAGCTTATAGCAAGGCAAAGCTTCACTGATGTGGCGCCTCCTGCTGGTTGTCCTGGGAATTAGCTCTTCCAGCCCAGAGCGCCCTCTGCAGGCCAGTGTCTCGCCTGCCGCTGGCCCGTGCCCCTCTATGTCATGGTTCTGCCCCCAGCAGTAACCCACAATCTGGGTCTCCCCACCCAGGGAAACCCCCCAACCCTCTATCCCCACCTTGCCTCAGTGGCTACTGCCATTCACCATCTAGCCCCTGCTCACTGGGGCAGACTGCAGTCTGTAAATCACCCATCATTGGCAAGGAGGGGTTCAACCAGCTGCCTCTGCCTATTCCCAGGCTACACTTCTGTAGCCCCAGTACCTTTCCTGGCCTTTAGCAAGGCTTGCAGCCTGGAGGGTTTTCAGGCTGGAGCTCCCCAGCTTCTCTGGACTTCCCCAAGCCCTGCTTCACTCTAGGTACCCCGCTCAGCTCCCAGGTAGCCAGGTCCTTCTCTCTCTACAGCTAGAGAGAAACTCTCTCTGCGTTTCTGGCTCACAGCCCTTTTATAGGGCCAACGGTAGCCTGATTGGGGTGTGGCCCCAGTGGTGGCTCCTTCCCCAGTCAGCCCAGCCTTTCACAGCTGCAGCCCTCTCAGGGCTGCTTTTAACCCCTGTTCTTCAGGAATGGGGCAGCCACCTCACTACACAGCTGCAAATGTGCAACTTGGTGGTATTGTGTGTGTATATATCAGCGAGATGCATCAGACGAAGTGGGTATTCACCCACGAAAGCTCATGCTCCAATATTTCTGTTAGTCTATAACGACTCTGTCGCTTTTTACAGATCCAGACTAACACAGCTGCCCCTCTGATACTTGTGTGTATACCAAATACTGTCAAGCAGAAAGGTGACTTGTCCAGTACTTAGATTTTTGGTCAATAGCCCCACGGGTCCTCCCACTCCAACCCTTCACACTCACACGTGTAGTAGGTCCCCAGCCTGAATTCTGGCTGCTTTGTGCTACCCAGCCACTAATTAATTCACCCTTGCATTATGCCACCTGTGTTCAGGAAGCTGGTGAGTGGCTCCCTGTGGAGCCTGATTGCTGTCTCAGACCTCCTTCTGTGCCAGTGCCAGCTAATAGAGAAAGAGCGGGAATGTGCTAATAAAGTTTGCGGATGACACAAAGCTGGGGGTTATTGCTAACACGGAGAAGGACAGGGATACTATTCAGGAAGATCTGGACCACCTTGTAAACTGGAGTAATAGTGATAGGATGAAATACAATAGTGAAAAGTGCAAGGTCATGCACTTAGGGATTAATAATAAGAATTTTAGATATACGTTGGGGACGCATCAGTTGGAAGCGACAGAGGAGAAGGACCTTGGGGTATTGGTTGATAGCAGGATGACTATGAGCCGCCAATGTGATACGGCTGTAAAAAAAGCAAATGCGATTTTAGGATGCATCAGGCGAGGTATTTCCAGCAAGGATAAGGAGGTGTTAGTACCGTTATATAAGGCGCTGGTGAGACCCCATCTGGAATATTGTGTGCAGTTCTGGTGTCCCATGTTCAAGAAGGATGAATTCAAACTGGAACAGGTCCAGAGACGGGCTACTAAGATGATCCGAGGAATGGAAAACCTGCCTTATGAAAGGAGACTCAAAGAGCTTGGCTTGTTTAGCCTGGCCAAAAGAAGGCTGCGGGGGGATATGCTTGCTCTAGATAAATATATCAGGGGGGTTAACATTAGGGAGGGAGAGGAATTATTTAAGTTTAGTACTAATGTAGGCACGAGGACGAATGGGTACAAACTGGATATTAGGAAGTTTAGACTTGAAATTAGACGAAGGTTTCTAACCATTAGGGGAGTGAAGTTCTGGAACAGCCTTCCGAGGGAAGTAGTGGGGGCAAAAGACTTATCTGGCTTTAAGACTAAGCTTGATAAGTATATGGAGGGGATGTTATGATAGGATAGTTTAATTTGGGCATTTGATCTTGGATTATCACCAGATAAGTCTGCTCAATGGTCTGCGGGGAGATGTTGGATGGGTGGGAACTGAGTTACTGCAGAGAATTCCTCTTTGGGTGCTGGCTGCTGAGTCTTGCCCACATGCTCAGGGTTTAGCTGATCGCCATATTTGGGGTCGGGAAGGAATTTTCCTCCAGAGCAGATTGGCAGGGGCCCTGGCGGTTTTTCACCTTCCCCTTTAGCGTGGGGCATGGGTCACTTGCTGGTGGATTCTCTGCAGCTTGAGGTCTTCAAACCAATTTTGAGGATTTCAATAACTCAGTCCTGGGTTAGGGGTTGTTATAAAAGTGGATGGGTAGGGTTCTGTGGCCTGCCTTGTGCAGGAGGTCAGACTAGATGATCATATTGGTCCCTTCTGACCTATGAGTATGAGAAGCAGCCAGCCCTGTTTTCAGGGGAGGATAACTTTATTCTTTTCAGCAGGTTTGGCTAGTGTCTTGGATTCTCTTCCAAGGTTCCAGATTCGGTTCCTTTGTCAATTCACTTCAGTGGTGTTTGTTTTTTTTTTTTTTTTGTGCCCTGGTGAGCCATAGCTTTAGCCATCTAGCTGAGCAGTAGAACCTCACCTGTCTGGCAATTCTGTTTGCATCCAGTGTTCTTCACTTTCTGACCTAAACTATTGTACAGTGTTACTGAATGCTGTTACACAGCAGCCACGTTTGGCCCGGTGGGTGAAGGAGTTCTTATGTCACTAGTACAGTGCTTTGAGGATTTGGGGGATGAAAGTGGTAGATAACTTAATAAATGAAGTTATTTGTCACATTCTCTCCCCTTTGTTTCAGGCTGTGCCATGAGCGGATTAATAGCTGATGCAAAGACTTTAATTGATAAAGCAAGAGTGGAGACACAGGTAAGGCTTCCTCTGTTGTTCCCCCTCCCCAAAACAATGACCTGATTCTGAGAACAGATTATTTTTGTGGCCAGTTGGATGGTCCTGGCACTTGCAGATCTGGGTAGCAAAGGCAAACAATGCTGAGTAGGAGGAGAAACTTGGAGCTAAGCCCAGCAGCTGAAATTTCACAGGTGTGTGGCAGAAGTGACTCTCTCGCTCTCACTTGTTGTTTGTTTTGGTCTTTTTAGTAGTGAGAGCTTGGTATGAAGAAGGAACTGCATTAATTTCTCTTGTAGAGGGGCTTTTCCTGGGGGACTCACAGCTGGTATGGGTGGATAAAGGCACATCAGCACTGCTTCTCCCCATCTTTTGGATTAACATGAATCCTTCTCTCCTTTCAGCTGAGTGTAGTTCTAAGATGCCCTGACTTTGCAATCACCCTGTTAGTGGCCCAGGGTCTCAGACTTCCCTAAGGGAGCAGCAAACTAGTTAAGGACCAATCCACTACTTCTGAAAGAAGTCCTTGTGAATTGGTATTTTCAAATACCAGGCCATGAAGATGCCCTTCTGCTGAGAGGCCCATGTCAGAGACACATGTCTTTTAGTTTGGGATGTCACTTCTGCGCACTTCCTTGCATTATCTCCATATTGTAATTGAACGTTCTGCCCTTGGAATGCTCCAAGCCCCTGCCAGGTTAGGAAATGGAACTGGAGTCCAGAAGCTGGGAATGGGTGACAGGGAGTGGATCACTTGGTGATTACCTGTTCTGTTCATTCCCTCTGGGGCATCTGGCATTGGCCAGTGTCGGAAGACAGGATACTGGGCTAGATGGACCTTTGGTCTGACCCAGTATGGCTGTTCTTATGAGTCTTCTGCATGGCAGTGAAGAGCACCATCACAAGGCTGCATGGCAGGCCCATTATCTTTGAGACCCTTTTATTCCATCAGAGCATTGGCTTGTGCATGTGTCCTGATGAGGATCACATGCAAGAACTGGCTTTTGGAAAGGGATGGGTAGTTCAAGCCCTTGTATTATCTTCTCCTAGAATCACTGGTTTACATACAATGAAATCATGACAGTAGAGAGTGTGACACAGGCCGTATCCAACCTAGCCCTGCAGTTTGGAGAGGAGGATGCTGATCCTGGTGCTATGGTGAGTAGGTGTTGGCACGGGACATTTTCTGAGTGTAAAAACCATTGGATTTCCTCTGCCTTAACAGTCTTGGTCTCTCTCAACCCTCCTGTGGTTTTGTTACAGTCTCGTCCATTTGGTGTAGCACTGTTGTTTGGAGGAGTCGATGAAAAAGGACCCCAACTGTAAGTTCAAGTCTCTCGCTGGTTCATGCTCTGCTTGGGAAGAGGTGGGGCTTCTACCTGAAGCACCATAAGATGGTCTTATTAGACAGGAAATAGGGAATTGCATAGAAATCAACATCTTGGGCTTATCTCAGTATCTGTCTAGGGATGCAACAAGCTGCAGTGTTGCCTGTTCAGTGTTGAACAGAATATGATGCTTGCAGTAAATCCTGATTTTAAGTCTTATTTAAGTTGAGAATAAAGTGAGAAGGGGAGACCTTTCTTATCCTTCCCCAGAGAACTAGCAGAACCACTCGTAACATAATATCTGGAGCCTGCTATACCATTCCTTAGGGAGGGGGTTGGAGCACTTGTAACTAGAAACTCAATGTGCTTCCAAGATCCAGACCTTCCTGGAGTACTGGGGGATGGAAGCTCCATGAATGCCGTAGGAGGAATAGCTCAGTCAGAAGAATCTCTAGCTGAAGGTCTGTCTTTCTGGGTAACCGTGGCCTCAGTCCCTATCAGAATAATGAAAAATCCTGTTCATGTGAAATGCTTCTGCAAGGGTTGCAAATGATAGTGACAGAAAGGGGTGCAACTCTAATTCTAATTTGGATACCCTGGTTGTCTGTTAGGTTTGGCATTTGCATCAGGGCATTTCTTGACCCTTCAGCCCCTTTGGAATCTTGGTCTGAGTTTCATCTTGCCCTCCAAATGCCAGCAGGAATTACCTGCGGCTGGGGTGTCTTGTCTAAGCAGCCCCTCAAATCTGCCATACAAGATGATGCTGGCTTTAGCCACATCATGTACACTGAGCCTCTGCCTCAGGATGTCAGGCAAGCTGCCACTCTCTAAATTTCACCCAATGAGTCCTTAACTTCCAGCTGTAAATTGGGCTCTGCAGAGAACGTTTCATTATTGTGAATCTTCTGGGGAAACCCCTTGCAATGCAATGGCATAAGACACTTATCTGTATTCCTGGCAGGTTTCACATGGACCCTTCAGGGACGTTTGTGCAGTGCGATGCCAAAGCAATTGGGTCTGCCTCGGAAGGTGCACAGAGCTCCCTGCAAGAGGTTTATCACAAGGTAATGGAATGAGTTCAGAATTACACCTGCTGATTAGCTAGCTGATGTTTGCAGTGCCCTGGGAAGTAGGTATTACCCCCACTTCATGGGTGGGGAAACTAGGTACGGGGCTAAATCCAGAAGGGTAGTACCAGAACACCCCAGTACCAAATTATGGTATAAACACACTCCACAAAGATGATACAGGGACACGCTGATCCCTCCTAAGGATAAGGTCAGGATGACAGCGTGATGGATAGAGATGTTTTGATCGAACCAACAGGTACAAGTTAAAGGGTGGTAACTAACCAAGTCAGAGAGGCAATACGTAACTTGTTTATATCGGTGTATAAGAGAGGGATTGCTGAGGGTGTGTGTCTGTCTGGACTAGTGGGGAGCAGAAGGTCATGCCTGCTCACTGAGCTGCGCCCATTGTAATGGGTATACATGTATTAAGTGTCCCCATAGAACAGGGGTTCTCACAACAAATATTTTGGTGGCCTCAGAGTGTGACCACCAACTCTTGCTGGTGGCCGCTCTGACAAACCAGATTCTCTGTCCTTGTCTCCCACAACCCTTCAGCGAGAGCCTGCCTCAGGCAGGTGGGTCGGGAACTCATCAGCCATTTGCAGAGTCCCAGGCTCCCTTTGTCTTGCCAGGGCAGGAGCGGGGGAGCTACCCAGGGGAGCACCCCAGCAAACGAACACTGCAGCCACCTCCGATGCCACACACGCCAGCCCCATGTGCCTCCAGAGGCGCTGCCCAGAGCCCCTGAGGAGGGTGCAGGGCGCAGAACCCTTCTGGCAGCACCAGCACAAACACCAAGGCAGCACATCTCGCTGCTTTTGGTAACAGCTATTCAGGAGCAACAGCTGGATGCTGCAGGTAGAGGCCATTGCTTTGCCCTTCCACTCTCCATGTATGCTTTGGAGGCTGTTGTAGCTGAAGAAAAATCTGCTGGTGGCAGCATTTGAGAAACGCTGCCATAGAGTCTACCAGGTGCTAGGACCACGCTTCATCAACAATAAACCTGGCCGAATGCCTTTGCCACTAAACCGAGTGTGTGATCTTCTTGGGAAGTTAACCCATACAGCAGACCTTGATAGATCTGGTCAGAGCCAGTACAGTACAACACACATGCGGCCAACAACTGATAACACCCAAGAATGGATGACTAGCTATCACATAAATCATTGGTTCTGGACATTGGCTCATAGGGGGGCCTCACATGTTAGAGCATGAAGACGTCTGTGAATACGGAGGCCAATTTTTCATACATGTTAAAACATGTACGCAGTAATTTATTACCTTGTCTGAACTACATTCCTCACTACTTCAGTGTTGGTAATATATATATAATTTGGTGACATTTTAATTTGCTGCCAGTGGTAGCTTGATATATTTTGGAGCAGGACAGAGGGAGGACATGACGTCTAGAGAGGATGTGATTTTCTTTTTTGCAGAGGACTGATTAGAGGGATGTGCATGAGAAGCTAAGCAATGAAACTGAGTGGCTAACTTTTGTGGTTTGTTTTATTTAACAGTCAATGACACTGAAAGAAGCAATCAAGTCATCCCTCATCATCCTAAAGCAAGTTATGGAAGAAAAACTGAATGCAACTAACATTGAGGTACGTCCTGCTGTACTATTCTTCCTTGTATAAATGCTGTAGGAGTTTGCAGCATTTGGACTGCAAGAAAAGTCTATCCTGCTTATATTCTCTGCTTCCCTGGTCCAAGTCTCTGTGGTTGCACAGCAAATGTGTCCCCTTATGGTGTCTCACCTGATACTAAGTCAGGGCTGGTTTTAGATATTTGTCAAAACAGCAATGACTGGGATGAAGGGACTTGAAAACAAGGGCCAATCCGCAACTCTTAAGACTTCAGTCTCTTTTTCTAAGGTGGTGATTCTTGTTTCTTTCAACATCTATATATTTCTAATGTGCTCATTGGCATAATATCAGTGTGTTGCCACATAACTCTGTGTGGCATACCTGAGGTAAGAACGAAATCCTCAGTCTTTCTCTTCATGTGGGCTCTTCTGCCCTGCTAATTGGACAATGCTTGTCTGAGTGAATATCTGAATCCTGAAACACTCCCTGAATGTGACTAGACTTGACTTTGTATTGCTCTCCAAAACCTTGAAGGGGGGGCCCTGCTGAGAGCACTAACACAAGATCTCAAGAGTTGCCAGAGTGGACATGTCATGCCAGCTGGGCAATTTTTTTAGGCTTTCCCACTGCCATCCTTTCTTGGCACTTCAAGGAATGAAAATTATACAGCTTCAGGACTTGCTATTTTTAGGCTTGTATCAGTGCAAAAATCCTTGTTAGATAACAAGACCAAAGAGATGGGTTTCCCAGCAAATCTCTGGGAATGAATATGTAGATCGGGGTCGGCAACCTTTCGGAAGTGCTGTGCCGAGTCTTCATTTATTCACTCTGATTTAAGGTTTCACGTGCCAGTGATACATTTTAACGTTTTTAGAAGGCCTCTTTCTATAAGTCTATAATACATAACTAAACCATTGTTGTATGTAAAGTAAATACATTTTTTTAAATGTTTAAGAAGCTTCATTTACAATTGAATTAAAATGCAGAGCCCCCCAGACTCGTGGCCAGGATCTAGGCAGTGTGAGTGCCGCTGAAAATCAGCTTGTGTGGCGCTTTCAGCACCCATGCTATAGGTTGCCTACCCCTGATGTAGAGTCTGTTAACCTCCACTTCCTAGTGATGAGCAGCAGCCTTGCCAGATGTCATTTGGTTCAGACATGCTAATACTTTTTTGGGGGGCAAATAAAAATGTTTTCCCTCTGGGTAAAGAGTAGGTGAATCGATTTCTTTTTAACAAGGCTGGTGTATAACATTTGTCTCTATTTCTGGCAGTTTCCAAGATAACTGAACCTTAAAATCATGTCATTCTGACTATTAACTTGCTCTTCTCTCTCTTCAGTTATTGATGTGATTTCAACAGTTGCTGTCTCTAGCTGGTAACTTTCGAGCGGAAAGTAGTAGGCACACACTTTAATTTTGGGTGCCTCTGTTTTTGACTGCCCACCCTGAGATGCCTGGGGCCTGACTTCTCAGAGTTGTGAGCTGCAGGTGCCTTAACTCTGGCAGTCTGTGAAGGACCAGTTGCTGAAATTATAACGGACGTGAGGTGGGGAAGTGAAGCAAGATGACAGTCAGAATGATGTGATTTTACATTTTTGTATGCACACCCTACTAAAGCACAGAAATACTTTGGGTCTAGTATAAATGCTCTGAGGTCCAGTAAACTTCCCTAAGTGCTGTTCCTGAACAGTACCAGCAATAGGAGAGAAGTTTAATGAGTACATTAGATACTAGCAACCGTTTGAGCAACAGAAGCTACTAGCAATAGGCATCTGACGCTAGCTGTGCTGCTTGTCTAATATTCAATGCTGCTAGTGAGCCCTTCTGAGATGAGGCTCAGAGGAGAGATGGAAGAGGACGTGCCAGATTGAGTTTGCACACTCAGAGCACAATCTTGTGCCACACCCAGAAAAGTTCCAGTTAGCAAGGACTATGTCATGAGCATTTTAACAGGGTAGCAAGCCCCTTAAATGAAGTTGGACTCGGCTATCCTTTTTCAGTCCAGATGTGCTCTAGTTCAGTGTAATGAGGGTGAGGCTGCCCAGGAGTTATAAATGAAAGCTCTGTACCTCAGGATCCTGTTTAGAATGGAAGAGAGTCCAGAGGCTTGAGAGTAAGGAGCTCAGAGGAAGAGCAGAGCTGGGCTGAGAGCTCAGGGAGGAGATGCCCCTGAAGCCAGATCAGGCTGGGGAAAGCAGAAGGCAAGAAGGCAGTTGGAGGTGGGGCCCCTACAAACTTCCTCAGGCCAGAGTGCTGAGGGCTGAGAGTGGCAGAGGGTGATGCCTCTGAACTGGAGAGCTGAAGCTGGAAAGCCAGAGGGGGTTGAAGGACAGATGGGTGAGGCTGCTGATGTCTCAGGCAAGAGCTGGCACTATTCCTGAAAAGAAGCAAAGGTGGAGAGAATCTCCAGCTAGAGGCAGTGAGATGGGGCATGTTGAGAAAAGCCAGAGCTGTACTTGGTGTTGGACTGTTGTGACAAATGTGCTATTTGGACTGTGCTGGGGGCATCTTGGTTTATGGTAGGTAGCAGGACTTCTAGTAATAAACTAAAACTGCAACAAGGGCTACTTATGTATTCCAAAGGCCGTACTGAGTTTATTTGAGGAATAGAGGGAAACTGAGGCAAGGGACCACTTGCAGGGCTGCTATGAGGCTACAGTGGGGTGCCCAGTAAGGGGCCACACATTTACAAGCATGTTTGCTCATTATGACTATCTTACAAATCCAGTATCTGGGTCAGTAAAGCTTTCTTCTGGATGACCGACTTGTAGTACAGTGTGTGAAGAAATCAATGCAGAGTAATGTGTACAGTATACTTATGTCAGGTCCTCATTTAACAGGGCTTAACTGTCCTCAGCGTAGCTCTGTATGCATTGAGGAATCACTATCAGGTTTAAGTGTGAGAATAGTGTACTGAGGATTAAAGGGGCACTGTAGACTGAAATCACCCTTCTAGTTGAGAATGTTTGACTTAATTACTATGTCTGAAAGGCTAGAAGGCAAACTGAAGAGAGAGTTAAGGTTTGGGGTTGGGTTGTTTACATTTGACACCACGGTGTTTGGGTTTTTTCACATAGAAGTGGGGTGTAGAAAAACAGCATGAAAATGTGGTAAAGGAACAGGTAAAAATATACGTTGACAGCAGGGTTCAGGAGCCAGTGCAGCACCTGAAATGTCTCTCAATTCACTTTTTCAGTGTGACTGTTTCCCTTTATTTAACCTCTTTCCTTACAGACAAATTTTAAAATCTAGAGCAGTGGTTCTCAACATGTGTTCCATGGGCTGCTTGCGGCCCAGTCAGCACACAGCTGCAGCCCATGTGACATCCTCAGGGCCATACAGGTAGTATATATATTGTGTGGCTGTGGCCCACCTAACACACACAGAGCGGCATATGCGGCCCACAACGGTAAATAGGTTGCGAACCACTGGTCTAGAGTTTAGACAAATTTGAGTCGTTCACTAGTGTCTTTGAATGGTGGTTTGGGGGCATGGGTAGAGTTATGCTTAAAGGGTTACCCAGTCAAAGTGGGTCCAGTATCTTAGGCCAAAACTATCAAAAGCAGTTAGTGATTTTTAGGTGCCCAACATGAGACTTCTTAAACAGAGCTGTCTTTCAGAAAGTGCCAACCGCCCGCTGTCTGAAAGCCAGGCCTGGTTAAGGTGTCCCGTGTTGGGACTCATCATTTAGAAAATGCTGGCCTTAAAAGTTCTTGACCTGTTTTTATACTCTTCATCTTGGACATCTGGGACATTCTTTGCTCCCCTGCTGGTGTCTGTGAGTGACCACAAAGCAGCGCCAGTGGGGACCAATGGAAGCTCCAGGACATGCAGGGCCTAGGCCCTTTTTGTTCTGCACTTCCGTGCCCAGTCCTTCCTCTTCCATTGATGTGTGGCAGCAGCATACTCCCCGTTCCCTAGAGAGTGAAGACTTCTGCCCCACTTCCAGAACTCAGTACATCCCAGAGTGGTCCAAGGAGTGAAGATTCTGTGCCACACACACTAGCAGCCACGGGTGCTCCCCAGTCCCCCTTCTCAGCTGCCACTGCTTCTATTCTTTACTGTTGTCTTCCCATGTCAGCCCCATTAAATGGCTTTTCAAATGTTCTGTTGCTCATTTTCCAATTTCTTCTTAATATTTTGGTGCTTGATCCATGAAGGTTCCAGGCAGTCAGCCCTCGAAACTGAATTCCTCTGATCCAAACAGCATCAGGAGATCCATGCCCTGCCCTGCCCTGCCTTGCTCTGCCTTATCTTGATAATGTGCCTCTGTCCTGTTCTCCTGGGGTCACTTCCAAGAGAGTGAACTCCCTCTCAGCCCAGGTACCCTTGAATCCCTGGCCCTCTTGTTATCTCCACGTGAGCCACTAAACAACTGATTGATAAATGGCAGTGACTGATGTTCACTACTGACCAGGTCTGTATTTGAAGTAATGACTTAGGTGCAAATTGCCTCTTTGGTTACCAATTTCCCAAAGATACTCAAGCTCAGTATTAACAAATTGTCCCCTAATGATATGATTTGTTATAGGCTCAATTTAAGAATGCCTGTATAACAGGACAGGACTTGTAACCCTGGTTCTTATAGAAGAGGGCAGCTGGCTCCCTAATCTTGTCTCCTGAAGATGTTGGTCAAAAGATGTTTACCTGAATCTGATTAGAATGGGACTGGGCTGAACTGCAGCTTGTCTTTCCCCCGGCTCCTGTAGAGTCTGCTGAAGAATTAGTGCTAACCAGTCTGTCCCTGTAGAGGGAGAAGCAGCTGAATCTGAGCCGTTCCCAGTAGATGTCTCCCTGAGCTGCTGCTACGATGAGGAGATTGAGTCAATTAGAAGCTATTTCTGCAGCAGGCAGCTATTTTTGGGAATCAAAGAACATGTTACAGGCTGGAACGATCTTGCTGGGCTGGCGGATCAGGCAGCCGAGAAGGAACAGCTGCTCCCTCTCTGGCAGTTTCTCTGTTCCATGCCCTGTGCTGTCATTTCCTCACGTATGCAGGCAAACAGTTACACTGAACCCTTTCTTCTTCTCCTTCCAGCTTGCAACGGTGGAACCCGGAATGAAGTTTCACATGTACACGAAAGAAGAGCTTGAAGAAGTCATCAAGGATATCTGAAAAACACAGAGCTTGAGAGAGAGAGACTCTCAAAAGCCTCATTCCCTGGTCTAAGCGAACTGAAGTCAGTTTGCTTTGAGTGCCCATGATTTTATTTCCAGCAGCGTTATGTGCTTGCTCTTTGTAGAAGGCTCTAATGGTTTTTTTTACAGGTTCTGTACATAAACAATCTACAATAAGAAAATGAGAATAAATCCTTTTTGTTACTCTATCTTGATTCTCTTGTATTGAAGATCTGGGGTGGGGGGAGATGCGGAACAGATATAGAATGACCTCTGCTGTTAAACTGCTGCAAGGTAATACAGTAAGCCCTACATCTAATGTATGTTCTGCAATCTGGCATCCCTAATAAAACTGCTCTCCCTGCCCTGCTATGCAGACTGCTTCTCTGAACAGTATGGTCTGGTGTTCCCAGACATGGCATGACCTCCAGGACCCACTCTGGGGAAGATCCTTTCTGGCAACTCCAATGGCAAAGCTCCCTCTTGTGGAGAATGCTGTAATAACATACTATCTGTAAAAGCAGCAAAGAATCCTGTGGCACCTTATAGACTAACAGACGTTTTGGAGCATGAGCTTTCGTGGGTGAATACCCACTTCCTCAGATGCATGTAATGGAAATATCCAAGGGCAGGTATATGTATGTGTGCTAGCAAGCAAGCTAGAGATAACGAGGTCAATTCAATCAGGGAGGATGAGGCCCTGTTCTAGCAGTTGAGGTGTGAAAACCAAGAGAGGAGAAACTGGTTCTGTAATTGGCAAGCCATTCACAGTCTTTGTTCAATCCTGAGCTGATGGTGTCAAATTTGCAGATGAACTGAAGCTCAGCAGTTTCTCTTTGAAGTCTGGTCCTGAAGTTTTTTTGCTGCAGGATGGCCACCTTAAGGTCTGCTATAGGTGGCCAGGGAGGTTGAAGTGCTCTCCTACAGGTTTTTGTATATTGCCATTCCTAATGTCTGATTTGTGTCCATTTATCCTTTTCCGTAGAGACTGTCCAGTTTGGCCGATGTACATAGCAGAGGGGCATTGCTGGCATATGATGGCGTATATTATGATGGCGTATATTACATTGGAGGATCCTCCAATGTAATATACGCCATCATATGCCAGCAATGCCCCTCTGCTATGTACATCGGCCAAACTGGACAGTCTCTACGGAAAAGGATAAATGGACACAAATCAGACATTAGGAATGGCAATATACAAAAACCTGTAGGAGAGCACTTCAACCTCCCTGGCCACACTATAGCAGACCTTAAGGTGGCCATCCTGCAGCAAAAAAACTTCAGGACCAGACTTCAAAGAGAAACTGCTGAGCTTCAGTTCATCTGCAAATTTGACACCATCAGCTCAGGATTGAACAAAGACTGTGAATGGCTTGCCAATTACAGAACCAGTTTCTCCTCTCTTGGTTTTCACACCTCAACTGCTAGAACAGGGCCTCATCCTCCCTGATTGAATTGACCTCGTTATCTCTAGCTTGCTTGTTAGCACACATATATATACCTGCCCTTGGATATTTCCATTACATGCATCTGAGGAAGTGGGTATTCACCCACGAAAGCTCATGCTCCAAAACGTCTGTTAGTCTATAAGGTGCCACAGGATTCTTTGCTGCTTTTACAGATCCAGACTAACACGGCTACCCTCTGATACTTGATACTATCTGTAATGAAACATCTGATCCAATGTCACTTACCTGAGACGGATTGCCCTTTGTGTATCCAGTGCGTCAAAAAGACCCCCTGCTAATCCAGATTCATCTCGCCCATTCTCCTTCATGTGTCCAAGGCTTGCCTGTAGTTTTGACTTCTGTAGAAGGTTGTGAAATCAATAACTGGATTTGACATTCTTTCTTAACAGGAGCCTTAAAAGTAGGACCAAAGAGCATGGTAGGATACTTATACCCTTACCTGGAAATGAATTTTAATGTACCAAAGTACTGTGACTTTATTTTCATAGTTAATTGTCAGAGAGCAACGACTTTTCCCAGATGTGAAATTGCATTGAGATTTATGGGTGCAGTATTGTCCTGTTAACAATCAGACTAGTGTCATTTATCTCTGGTGGTTGTCATTTAGATCAGTGTCCTTTTTGCTTATCTAGAGTGAATCTTATCCCATTATTTGTCTCACTTTTGTTCCCAGTTGAGTAACACACAGCATTAGTTTCTCTAACCAGAGGAGCTGTACCTTCTGCTGCACAATCTGGGTACTGGGGATTGAGATCAATGTGTGTTGGATTGTTAAAAGTAAAAGGAAGCTCTTCTTAATCATCAAACCAAAAATGTTTGTTCCTGTGAAATCAAGGTCTTATTTTACTAATGCTATTTCAGAATTTAGAAAATTAGCTGTGTGGTGGTTCCTGCCAGTAAAGGCCTGTGACTACAGTTGTGTTGAGTGGGTGGCTCTTTAAACTGTTGCATATGATTGAGGGTGGACCTACCTGAAGTTTCACTTTGTCTGTCTTATTTTGAAAAATTAAACAGTTTCATAATGAAGAAATTAGAACTTTTGTTTTTTGTGAAATAAGCAACTGAGGTAGCATTTTTAATACAGGCATTGAGAGACTCTGAGTAGTGCAGAGAAGAAAACTTGCTCTTGCAAATGGGAATGCTTAAGACATCAATTTCTGTAGAATTTACTGAAACAGTAAACTAGTATTCGTACGCCTCTGAAAAAAATCTTTCCACTGTGACTCTGAAGTAGAAGCTGTTTCTGTCTCCAGCATTAATTTCATGGCTGCTTTTAGCTTTTTCAAGCGGCAGCATGAAATTGACAAGACTGATCAGTTTCACTGTTGCTATTCCTTGTCTTGTGGAAGTCCAAACACCAAGAATTGGGTCAGTTTTCTTTTGCTGTTGCTTGGGAATGGTCTGAGCAGCAGCAAAGGGAGGCAGGGGGTGTTGAAGGCAGGAGGAAGACCTCATAATGGAGGTTGGGTAAGGTTAGAATAGCAGAGCCCTCCAGAAGGCTAGGCAGAGGGAAAACTCATCCTTCCAGCTGCTGGGAGCATGAAAGTTTCAAATTGAACACGAATAGACACATAAGGTAAACCCCAAAGCAATGTTCAGACAGCATCCTTATAGGAATCCCAGCATCATCTCTTTCTAGTAGCAAGAGTGGGAGGCTGGATTTTCCAGCCAATTGTCTGTGGACCTTTTTTTTAAAAAAAAAAAAAAAAAAAAAAAAAAAAAAAGCCATAGTGGGTCAGACCAATGGGCCATCTTGCCAAGTATCCTATCTTCTGACCATGTCCAGTGCCAGATGCTTCAGAGGGAATTGGCAATTTCTCCACACCAGTCATGATTTTATAGATCCCTATCATATCCCTCCTTAGTCATGACTTTTTTCTAACCTGAACAGTCCCAGTCTAAGCTCTCTTTGTATGGAAGCTATTCCATAACCCTAATCATTTTTATTACTTTGTACCTGTACCTACTGTTCATGGAGGCTCCCTCATATCCGATACTAGAGTAATTGTATGTTGGATTCTCTTATTGCTTCGATGGACAAGTGTTCAGCTGGTTTTGACTTAAGCGCTGTGTTTATTTGGTTTTATGGCTTCACACATGGGAAGTGAATTTGATCCTGGATTTGCAAAATACGGTTGCATGTCTTGCAAGTGTAGTGGTTGTTGAGGGGAGAGTTTGAGGCATTGGACTTCTGACTTGCTCTCTTCTCCTGTAGAGATCTCTCACTCTACTCCTCAAAAGTAGAGCGAGCCTCATGGCGCTGACCTCTCCGTCTAGATCTGTCCAGTGCAACAAGTTCCCACGTTTCAGTGACTAGCATGCTTTGAGGTTGGCCTTCAGGGTGTCTTTATATCTAAGGATAGGTCGACTCTTAGAGTGGGTTCCTGTGCTCCGCTGGCTGTAGAGCACTGCTTTTGGTATCTAGGAAACCTCCACGCAGAGCAGGTGCCAAACCCAGCAAAGCTGAACCTGGATGAGGATGCTCTCAATGGCAGAGATTTGACACCTCTCAAGGACTTAAGTGTTGGGGCTCCTGTCCTGCCCTTTGATGTTGCAGATGGATTTTAGGAAGTGAAGGTGGACGCTCTCCACTTGTTTGATATGGCATCGATACAGTGTCCATGTGTCGCAGACATGGAAGAGTTGGGTGCGTACAACAGCATGGTAGATTATCTTGGTTCTGAGGTAGACTCCATGCTCCCTTTGGAGGAGCCTGTGGGTGAGCCTGCCAAATGCCAAGTTTCCTTCACCAGGTGCTGAGTGATCTCATAATCCAACACGGCATTGCTGGAAAGTGTGCTACCCAGGTAGCAGAATTTCCTGCCTGAGTTGAAGGATGTATTGTTAATGGTGACACCGGGATCTTTGTGCTCATGATGCTGATGATCTGGTGTTGGTGAGTGCAGGCTGATCGTAAAAACAAAGCATTTTGAGGCTGAGGCATAAGCAAAGCAGTTCGCGGTAAGCTGATTGAACACATGCCCAAGGACAATGAGGGCACAGTTGTCAGCAAACAGGAGCTGTCCTAATAGCTGTTTGATTACCTTGATACGGGCCCTGAGTCACTAAGATTGAATAGACCCATCCTCCATCCCCATCCAATCTGAACTGGATGTGTACTTCTCCCTCCATCATAGTCCTGGAATGCGAGCAACAGCATGGCTGAAAAGACAATGGCAGAGAATGAGAGCCATTCTTCACCCTTGTTTGGTGCCATTGGTGACAGGGAAGGCTTCTGATGAGTCACCACACTCCATCACCCTGGCCATCATGCCACTGTGAAATGAGAAGATGGTAGTAATCACCTCTATGCAGCCAAATTTAAGAAGGCGTTCCCATAGGCTCTCGCGATTCACCGTGTTGAAGGCCATGGCCAGGCCAGCAACCACTATGTACAGGTCCTTGTTCTGTTCACTAGCCTTCTGCTGTGTTTATCAGGCTGAAAAAATGTCCAGGGTGTCACAGCCAGCACCAAAGCCAGACTGTGACTGAGTCAACTAGGTGAGAGACAAGCCTGTTGGGGACAACCTGAGCAAGGATCAGACATCAGTGAGATTCTGCGATAGTTGTCACAGCTAGATGTGCATCCCTTCCTCTTGTAGAGATGGACTATGAAAGCTTCCTTATATGCCTGTTGCACCATACCCTGTTCCTATAGAACCTTGAGAAGGCTAGTGGGTTTCCTGATTAGGTGGGCACCTCCCACATTTGTACATTTCAGGTTGATGCGACGCTATCAGGGCATGGTGACTTGCCTGTGGACAGCTGCCTTTAACTTCGACTAAAGAAAGATACACGGCAGCTCCTCCAGGCCAGAACACTGCAGGAGTGAGTCAATGGCATTGTCAGACATAGTTCAGGAAACGATCAATGTACTTTGCTCAGCGAGAGAATATTGCCTTTGTCTTTGAGCAACTGGTTACCGTCGGCTGTGAGGGCAGTGACTGTACCACTGGATTTTGGGCCATACACAGCATGGAGACCTTCATAGAAGGTCTTCATTTCATGCTTGTCAGCAGCTTCCTGCAATTCTAGAGCCTTCTGCTCCCACCACTGGTTCTTCATCAGGTTTGCAGTGTTTGGCTTGATGCTACCAGGCCTTCCTTGCTGATATTTTTATCCAAAATGTAGGATGTGTGTGGTGTGCATAGTCTCCACTAGCCGGTCTATTTCATGGTCACTCTCATTGAACCAGTCTTGGTATTTCTGCCTTAGAAAGCCAAGAACCTTGGATGTGACATCTGAGCTTCTGCCTGGTTGCGTCAATGTCTCCAGAGTTCTCTGGGACCTCAGCTAATGCAGTCTCTGGTGTTTGTTCGAACTTTGCTTGTTTGCTGGGGTATTTCATGGCAGCTCATTGATCTTCTTTGGTGGTTTGTGGCATTTTCTAGAGCACTCTGAGTAAGAGTAGCAACATGTTCTCACCAGCATTCGGCTCTTCTCACAGCGTAGGTGATGTGCACATCTTTAATGTCTTTAAACCATACAATTATGTAATCCATCATGTGCCTGTTTTGATCTGGGATGCATCCATATTGTCTTGGCCTGTTGGAAGACTGTGTTGGTAATGGTGAGATTGAGCTCGGCACACTTGGAGAGAAGTAGTTGGCTGCTGGAGTTTGACCTTCCAATGCTGTGATGGCCTAGCATTCTATTCCCCATGTCAGAACTGGCTCGCACACAAGCATTAAAGTCTCCAAAAAGGCCTACTCTGTCACCTCAGGAGGATATGAGCTGCATATCTGCTCTAGTTTATGGAGAAAGGTGGCCTTACGGCAATGGTCAATGTGCAGAGGTTGTGACTAAGGACTGCCAGCAGCATCCTCTGCCTGTCCTCGTCACCACAGCATTTGGGTAAGTTGTTTACATTGAATGAGCTAAATGAGTTTGGCTGAACAACCAGCACTATGAATGGGTTTAAGTGAGAGAGGCTTGCGCAGAGCCTTTCCCATGCTCTTACCCAAGCAGCTGTTGCTCCGCTGGTGCAATAAATGCCACTGGCATGGCAGCTGTTGTGCATGCAAGATTTCTATTCGCAGTTGTCCTTCTCCTAGGTGAGGCTTTTCAGCTCAGCTCGGCAGCTCATCTACCATAAACATAGTAATTGGCCAGTGACTACTTATATCACACAGGTTGCCCTTATATGCCATCACAAGGTATGTGCTTCATTGACCTGAGTATTATAATCCCTGACTCTTACTTTTCATCTGTAGATTTTAGTAAGCCTCAGCTCCATTTTACAGATGGGGAAACTGAGGTACAGAAGTGAAGTGACTTGCCCCAGGTCACAGCCAGTGGCAGAGCCAGGAATAGAATCTAGGCCTTTTGACTCCCAATCCCACTTTGCCTCCGTGCATACTCCTCACGGGCCTTATTTGCAGACCTATAATGTCAAAGGTCTGTGCCACTGAAACTTGCCCATTAAAAAGAAATGTAGGATTCAGGTATCTGGAGGTCAGTGCTAGTGTTTCCATGGCTTGGATTAATAATGCACAACAGCATGTTGCCTTTATAGCACCATTCTCTGGTTCTCAATTGTTGTGCAATTAGTCATGGTACCTGACCAGAAGAATCCTGCTGTTCCAGGAGATGGTGCTGTTCCTTTGACTTTCCTTTTCTAGGCAACAAAATACAACAAACACATCTTCCCTGGGTGGGGACTCAAAACAAAGAAATGTCCTTTATATCCTATCCTAATCACGTTTGCTGGTACCAACTATCATGTGATCCTGACATGGTATTCTAACTAAATCAAGGCTTTGCGTTCTGATCTCTGTTCCCTCGGCTCCAGGGAGAAACACTAAACACTTGAAGTTGTTGCAAGTCAGCCAACAAGTCAAATACAGTACAAGTAGGGCATCTTGGAATAATAGATTTTGCTCTCTTGCCACATCCCACTCAAATGAGTTTCATCTGGGCTCTTTTTGACGCCTTCCCACAGTACTACTCAGACGATATGCAATGCTGTTAGGCAGTTGTAGAAATGTCAGATATTTGTCCTTATGTTTTTCAAATTTGAAATCCAAATGAACGCAAGGAAAAATAGCATCTGTGGAGGAGATGACACTGATATAAAATTAAGCTCTTTTCTTGCCTGCAGTCCCCCTCTCATTTGCTAGGGAGCATGGAATGAGAACAAAATGAAGAGTGAGAAACTTCTGATTTTTTTAATCTGTTTGCCCGCTGACTTAATCTGTGGCTTTGGGCAAAGCAAAGTCACTTAACCTGTCTTCTACACAGCTTATCTCACTTCCGCATAGTTATGAGGCTTAGTCGCTGTAAAGCTTTCAAGATGGCGAGTGTTGCACAGATGGGTTAGGAATTTTCTCCTTTGCACCTTCCCTCAACCTGAATATCTGTGAACTCCATACCTGCCTTGGGCCAAAGGGGGAGCTTTTATCTCTTTGATTCCAGTGGTGGTTTCTGAATGGTCTTATTTTCCCCATGACCCCTGCCATGGAGTTGGAGCTCAATTTGTTACAAAGCTGCTCTTTACTATCAAAAATCTCTTAAAGTTTCATTGTGCGGGCGTGGAGCTGCACTCTTCAAACAGCAGCATCGCACTGTGGGAGCTGAGGTTTGGTCTCCTTGCTAGGATTCTGAGACTGCATAAGTGTGTGGCCATGGTCCAACTATCTTGCATAACATTTTAAATGTGGATTTGTAAGGGCATAATTATAGCCCAGAATGAAAAACCTTTCACAATGTTTATGCTAGTAGAGGCTTATAAGGCATTGAAGAGAAACCAGTTAAACATGCATGTCCATTCACTGATGGAGGAGGCAGAGAAGCTGAACATCTTTTCCAGCCTACCTACTAAAAGTATCTTTTTTTACATTCTTTCTATGTAGTGCTATATTGCATCCCTTCACTGAGTCCCCATCTCTTACTCCATGTAATTCAAACTCATTGTTTTACTAATCTTGCACCTCATATCATTTGTGCTCTCATGTCCCCTTTCTCACTAGGTTTGTTTTTCCCCATCTTCTCATTTTACTGATCCTTTTGCCTCCAGTTTTTGGCTTCATGTCTCTGTCATGCTACTTGCCTAGGCCTGGATCAGTTACCAAGCTCCCTCTCTATCTCTCCCTTTCAGTCTAAGTCTCCAGCAATTTCTTCTCAGTTCCCTGCACTGTCTTGAGGGTGAAGTCCACTGGTGAAGGGCATGTGCCTTAAAGCGTGTAAAACATCATGTGAATTTGGGATTCTAGATTTGTTTTCCAACCTTTGCAAGCAGCCATCTGTTTAATCATGCTAAATCCTCACCTGTAACTAGAAGCTGCTTTCCACTCATGCCATGGCATCACTGAGGGTTGGAATTGGGATTACTCTTGTTCTTGCCCAATTTACCATGGCTTGCACTGCTCACTGGGCCAGCTACCCCTAGCACTGCTACCATGAAGCACTCAAAGCTTGAGATGTGATTTTTAAACCAAAGACTTTAAAAACATTTTTTTAAAAATGACCTTCTGGTTTTTAAGCCTTTAGAGCATGCTCTGGGTCCCACTTTCAACTTTGTTCACAGCCAGGATGGTTAGAAACTTTTAAAACTACTTGATTGAGTCTCACATATTCACCCGACTTCAGCTGGAGCTGTAAGAAAAACACTTCAGGTGAATGTCAGATTGTTGGTTTGTTTGAAAAGTGTGATTTGGGAGTGCTTTATTCCAGGTGGGCCTTGAGTGGGCCTGACTGTTATAAAAAGGCAGTCAGCAGCGAACCAGCTGAGCAGTTAACAGTGGAGGCTAACAAGCGGAGTTTGCCTGGGAATTCGCCTGGGGAGAGCCCACCTAGGCTGTCATCTCACGGGCTTCTGTGAGTTGCTGCAACAGTAGAGGAAGCTCTTAGAAGGAAGAAATTATGGATGATGAGCGATCAGCTGTTGTAACCTGCACAGGATGTGCCATTTTTGTCTTTCTTCCACAGGACAGAAGCGACTCTGTCTGTACAAAGTGCAAGCTAGTCTCCATATTGGAAGAGAAGGTTCAAGGTCTGGAGCAACAAGTATTGACCCTGCATTGCATAGGAAAAAATAAAAGATTTCCTGGACAGACATCAGAATATGCTTCTACGGGCACAACATTCTGAAGAATTGGAGCAGGCTGTGCAGAGGGGAGAGAGGGATAGTGAAGAAATTTGGCAGCATGTGACCTCCAGAAGAAGAAAGAGGAGCATCCATGTACCAGCAGTGGAGATACAGATAAGTAACCGTTCTCATATTCTCTCCACAGGCACTAATGTGGAGAGCGGACTAGATGATATATCTGAGGGAAGGGAGCAGAAGGAGACTTCACCGATTGGAAGGCGTGAGATGCACTGTCCTAGGAATGGGGGTTCCACGACCACCGGTCCCAAGAAGGAGGGTGGTGGTGGTTGGAGACTCCCTCCTCAGGGGGACTGAGTCATCTATCTGCTGCCCCGACCAATAAAACCGAGATGTCTGCTGCTTGCCAGGAGCTAGGATTCACAATGTGATGGAGAGACTGCCGAGACTCATTAAGCCCTTGGATTGCTACCCCTTCCTGGTTCTCCATGTGGGCACCAATGATACTGCCAGGAATGACCTTGAGTGGATCATTGCAGACTACGTAGCTCTGGGAAGAAGGATAAAGGAGTTTGAGGCGCAAGCGGTGTTCTCGTCCATCCTTCCTGTGGAAGGAAAAGGCCTGGGTAGAGATCGTCAAATTGTGGAAGTCAACGAACGGCTACGCAGGTGATGTGGAAGAGAAGGCTTTGGGTTCTTTGACCATGGGATGGTGTTCCAAGAAGGAGGAGATCTAGGCAGAGATGGGCTCCACCTAACGAAGAGAGAGAAGAGCATCTTTGCAAGCAGGCTGGCTAACCTAGTGAGGAGGTCTTTAAACTAGGTTCACCAGGGGAAGGAGACCAAAGTCCTGAGGTAAATGGGGAAATGGGATACCGGGAGGAAGCAAAAGCAGGAGAGTGCAAGAGGGGAAGACTCCTGTCTCATACTGAGAAAGCGGGACAATCAGCGAGTTATCTTAAGTGCCTACACACAAATGCAAGAAGCATGGGAAACAAGCAGGGAGAACTGGAAGTCCTGGCAGAGTCAAGGAACTATGATGTTATTTGGAATAACAGAGACTTGGTGGGATAACTCCCATGACTGGAGTACTGTCATGGATGGATATACACTGTTCAGGAAGGACACGCAGGGCAGAAAAGGTGGAAGAGTTGCACTGTATGTAAGAGAGCAGTATGACTGCTCAGAGCTCCGGTATGAAACTGCAGAAAAACCAGAGTCTCTCTCTGGATTAAGTTTAGAAGTGTGAGCAACAAGGGTGATGTTGTGGTGGGAGTCTGTTATAGACCAACAGACCAGGGGGATGAGGTGAATGAGGCTTTCTTCTGGCAAGTAGCAGAAGTTATTAGATCGCAGGCCCTGGTTCTGATAGGAGACTTGAATCACCCTGATATCTGCTGGGAGAGCAATACAGCGGTGCACAGACAATCCAGGAAGTTTTTGGAACATGTAGGAGACAATTTTCCTGATGCAAGTACTGGAGGATACAACTAGGGGCAGAGCTCTTCTAGATCTGTTGCTCACAAACCAGGAAGAATTAGTAGGGGAAGCAAAAGTGGATGGGAAGCTGGGAGGCAGTGACCATGAGATGGTCGAGTTCAGGATCCTGATGCAAGGAAGAAAGGAGATTAGCAGAATATGGACCCTGGACTTCAGAAAAGCAGACTTTGACTCCCTCAGGGAACTGATGGGCAGGATCCCATGGGAAAATAACATGAGGGGGAAAGGAGTCCATGAGAGCTGGCAATATTTTAAAGAATCCTTATTGAGGTTGCAGGAAAAAAACATCCCAATGTGTAGAAAGAATAGTAAATATGGCAGGCAACCAGCTTGGGCTGATCCTTGCTGATCTTAAACGCAAAAAAGAAACTTACAAGATGTGGAAGATTGGACAAATGACCAGGGAGGAGTATAAAAATATTGCTCAGGCATGCAGGAGTGAAATCAGGAAGGCCAAATCATACTTGGAGCTACAGCTAGCAAGAGAGTTTAAGAGTAACAAGAAGGGTTTCTTCAGGTATGTTAGCAACAAGAAAGTCAAGCAAAGTGTGGGCCCCTTACTGAATAAGGGAGGCAACCTAGTGACAGAGGATGTGGAAAAAGCTAATGTACTTTATGATTTTTTTGCCTCTGTCTTCACGAACAAAGCCAGCTCCCAGACTGCTGCACTGGGCAGCACAGTATGAGGAGAAGGTGACCAGCCCTCTGTGGCGAAAGAAGTAGTTCGGGACTATTTAGAAAAACTGGATGAGCACAAGTCCATGGGGCTGGATGCGCTGCATTCGAGGGTGCTAAAGGAGTTGGCAGATGTGATTGCAGAGCCATTGGCCATTTATCTTTGAAAACTTATGGCGATCGGGGGAGGTCCTGGATGACTGGAAAAGGCTAATGTAGTGCCCATCTTTGAAAAAGGGAAGGAGGAGAATGCGGGGAACTACAGGCCAGTCAGCCTCTCCTCCGTCCCTGGAAAAATCATGGAGCAGGTCCTCAAGGAAACAATTCTGAAACACTTAGAGGAAAGTGATCAGGAACAGTCAGCATGGATTCACCAAGGATGAGTCATGCCTGACTAACCTAATTGCCTTCTGTGAGGAGATAACTGGGTCTGTGGATGAGGGGAAAGCAGTGGATGTGTTATTCCTTGACTTTAGCAAAGCTTTTGATATGGTCTCCCATAGTATTCTTGCCAGCAAGTTAAAGAAGTATGGGCTGGATGAATGGACTATAAAGTGGATAGAAAGCTGGCTAGATCATCAGGCTCAACAGGTAGTGATCAAGGGCTCCATGTCTAGGGGCACTCTGCTTGAAACCGGCTGCCAACAAGGGTCGGTCCTGGGGCTGGTTTTGTTCAATATAGATTCATAGACTCATAGGTCAGAAGGGACCAATCTGATCTTCATTAATGATCTGGAGGATGGCGTGGACTACACTCTGAGCAAGTTTGCAGATGACACTAAACTGGGAGAGGTGGTAGATATGCTGGAGGGTCGGGATAGGATACAGAGGGATCTAGACAAATTAGAGGATTGGGCCAAAAGAAACCTGATGAGGTTCAACAAGGACAAGTGCAGAGTCCTGCACTTAGGATGGAAGAATCCCATTCATTGTTACAGACAAGGGACCGAATGGCTAGGAAGCAGTTCTGTAGAAAAGGACCTAGGGGTTACAGTGGATGAGAAGCTGTATGAGTCAACAGTGTGCCCTTGTCTCCAAGAAGGCTAATGGCATTTTGGGCTGTATAAGTAAGGGTATTGCCAGCAGATTGAGGGACATGATTATTCCTCTCTATTTGGCACTGGTGAGGCCTCATCTGGAGTACTGTGTCCAGTTGTGGGCCCCACACTACAGGAAGGATGTGGAAAAATTGGAAAGAGTCCAGTGGAGGGCAACAAAAATGATTAGGGGGCTGGACCACATGACTTATGAGGAGAGGCTGAGGGAACTGGGATTGTTTAGTCTGCAGAAGAGAAGAATGAGGAGGGAATTGATAGCTGCTTTCAACTACCTGAAAGGGGGTTCTAAAGAGGATGGATCCAGACTGTTCTTAGTGGTACCTGATGACAGAACAAGGAGTAATGGTCTCAAGTTGAAGTGGGGGAGGTTTAGGTTGATTATTAGGAAAAACTTTTTCACTAAGAGGGTGGTGAAGCACTGGAATGGGTTACCGCTGGAGGTGGTGGCATCTCCTTCCTTAGAGGTTTTAAGGTCAGGCTTGACAAAGCCCTGGCTGGGATGATTTAGTTGGGGATTGGTCCTGCTTTGACCAGGGGCTGGGACTAGATGACCTCCTGAGGTCCCTTCCAAACCTGAGATTCTATAATTCTAATGGTGATAGATGGAGGCTGCCAGCAGGGTTAGTTTTAAGTCCATTATTAATGTAGACCCGTAGACTATCAGGATTGGAAGGGACCTCAGGAGGTCATCTAGTCCCAGCCCCTGGTCAAAGCAGGACCAATCCCCAGAACAGGTTTTTACCCCAGTTCCCTAAATGGCCCCCTCCAGGACTGAGCTCACAATCCAGGGTTTAGCAGGCCCCTGAGCTATCCCTCTCCCCCTCCCCCCGCATAGAACCGGCATGCAGCAAAAAAGCCCATAGGGCCACAGCTAGAGGCCTAGGACAAGGCCTGGACTCAGATGCCTGGGTTCTGGTCTCAGCTCTGGGGCCCGGATCCAGTAGGGGAATAGCGTATTGTACCCCCGGGGCAGCTGGTGGGAGCGTGGAGGAACCAGGCTTCCACAGGGCGCTGCGCCTTTGAGTGCTCTGGGGAGCGGGATTTGTAGACACATTTCCAGGTTCCAAAGTCGAGGCTCTTAAATTCAACCAATTAAAGAAACAACAACCTGCTCTGCGCATCCACTAAGATTAACGGTGGGTCTAGGCAATCACTTTATGCGAGGTCAGCCAATGAGCGAGGCGTTTCTGGAAGAAGGTGGTGCTTGGAATGCATAATTGATAATCAGAAGGTAAAGGGTCTGATCAGGTTCGGCCCATGTTACGTTGCTAGGGGGACGGTGTGAGTGCTTGCGAGATAGAGATGGACAGTTCATGAAGCCAATCAGAATGATGAGGCGCTCTCGGCCACACGAACGGGGAAAGAGCCCTCATGGAGGCGGGGCTTGTTTCTTTAACGGAGATTGCCGTTTCCTTTAACCAATGAGAAGTGGCATCTGGGTGCGTGCCGTCCAATGGGGGACTGTAGGCGGGGCAGGGCGAAGCCGGGGTCCGGACGCTGACAGGGGCTGGGCCGGTTAGTGGCGATGGGGCTGAGGGAGGCTGCGCTGTTGGGGACCCTCCTCCTCCTGCTGCTGCTGGGACCCGACCGGCTGGAGGGGGCCCGTGGCGGGCCGCTGCAGAGACGGCGGGCGGTGGAGCCGGGCTGCGGGGAGCTGCGCGGGGTCGAGCCCATCCTGGGCAACAACACCTACCAGGTGCGGGGCGGTGCGGGGGGGGGGCGGACAGACCGACACACCTCTTCCCCCCCCGCCGCTGGGGGCGGACAGACCGACACACCTCTTCCCCCCCGCCGCTGGGGGCGGACAGACCGACACGCCGCCGCCGCCGCCGCTGGTCTTGCCATGCCCAGAATAGGGGCTACTGCCCTGTGCCAGCCATGCCCCCCTGGTCTTGGGGGGGCTCCCACGCTGCCTTGGTCTTTGCCTCCTATCAGAGCCCCAAGGACAGCAATTCACCTTCCTCCTTTTGCAGGCAGGGGCCCGGGAGAGCTAAAGCTGGCCCTCCCACCTTGTTTTCTAGCGCTAGTTGCCAGTGCTTTCAAGAAATCGCTGCATACAATAGGTATTGGGACGGGGGGGCAGCTGGTCTTTGCCTGCGCAGCCAGGAGCCGAGGGGGTTAAGTTTGTACAGAGCAGGTTCCTGCCACGTGAGTGTCTATTATGGCAAATGTCAGTGTGACCTTTGGTAAGTCACTTCCTAGGTTGGTGCCTCTGTTTCCCCATCTACTGAATGGGGATAATGGAACCCATTTTGCCTGCAGTTAGAGAGGTATCTTTAATATCTGAGCGCTTGGTTTACCTGCATGTGTCAGCGAAGGGCAGGCTAGTCTGTGCGCTTTGCAGGCCCATAGAGGACCTGCAGAGAACCCTTTAACGTTGTGTTGAACACCTCGGTGTGCCTTCACCTGAACAGCATTGTATCTTCTCCCTGACTTTCAAAGTGAGATTGAAAACGGGTCACTTTGCTGATGCTGAGTGAGCGGCAGAGGGGCCATACTGCTGCTCCTGTGAGATTGTCAGGCGTCTGAGGTGCTGAGTCTTGTTGCATCTGTGGAACTCTGTAGCAGTCTCTGAAAAAAACAAAATAAAAAACCACCATTCCCTCGCCCCCCAGTCATCTGTTAGCCACAGTTCACTGACCTAGTAGAGTGCAATGGCTCCAAAGATTGCACCTGCATGTATACTGCAGGAACCTGTGCTCCACTGACAATGAGCATAGGGGCATATAATCCAGACTGTAACAGGCCCTTAACTATAGCAGGGCAATTCACTGCTGCTGTTGCATTAATAATCTGCTGTAGAAAATCCTATTATTTGGTTCCTTCTGTATCCCTCCTGTCTCTCCCTATTCCCTTTATGGCTTTAGCAAATGTTTGTTTCACTCTTGGTGTTTTTCTTTGTGGTTTAATTCTGTACCTGAGATGTATTACCATTTTGGGGATCCCCTGAGAGGCAGAACTATGTCTGGCAGGCTTATCCCCCTTTCCTCTGGGGAGGGGTCTCTTAGCTGGGTAGAGCCTGAGTTAACAGTTAATTCAGTTGCTTCTCTTTCTGCATTTTTATATTTTAAACTTTAAGTAATAGCTGAGATGCTATTCTCACATAAGATGTGATGTGTCAGCACTTCACCTGAATGCAGTAGCTTCTTAGTACAGCGATTGAAAGAATGAGGTGGAAGATTAAGGAGATGCTGCCAGGTTTGGTAGACCTAAAATCTAATATCCTTGTTATTTCCCATTTGTACAGACAGCTTAAATTTCAGTCACCTAACCCCACAAAAGCTAAATGGGTTAGTCATCTTTCCTAGTACGAGTCTCCCCCCAACAGCCACCTTACCAATTGCTTACTAGCCAGGAGCTAGTAGAAAAAAGGAGATGTTAACCCCAGAAAGATCTAGGGGTACTGTGCTGGAAGCCCCAGCTGCCTTCTGCTTTTGTGTAAATACTGTTTTATTGTTACGTCATGCTCCCAACTCACTCCCATCCTGCTTGCCTGTGACATCCTGCCTGACACCTTGATTGTAACTCTATGAGGGAAGGAGTGTTGTCCTAGTTACTTGTCTGTCCAGCACTTAGCACAGTGGAATCCTGGTTTTTGATGGGGGTTCCTGGTTGCTACTATAATATAGCAACTGGGAAGGGTCCTGGGATTCTTACTATTGTACTATCATCCCCCCCACCTGTCTCAAATAGGTGAGCTTCCTGGCTGCTTGGAAGGGCAGAGGTTTCCTCTACTCATATCACAGAGCCTCTGGGCTGCAGCAAGCCGGGAGGGGGGAGTGTGACTATTATTCCCCTTCTTTACCCAGCCTCTTCTTTGGGCCCTTCTCCCCCAGGAGCAGCTCCAGTGTCTGCCTTTGCTTTTAGCTTTCCAAATTAACAAGTGCTGGGAGAAAGAGAGACAGATTTTAAGGCCAGAAGTGATGATCCTGGTCAGTTTTGCCTACTGGCCACAGCATTCTCAGTGCTATTGTTAATCTTAACTGCTCTTGTTAATTTCATGCTGTTGCTTGGCAAAGCTATGAGCAGAAGCAGAGGCACCGTCTGCAGACTCCAGAAGATAGGCACTGCATGGATTTACATGAAATTCGCATTTGGGAAGGTTTTCTTCGCAATCATAAGGACTAAAACCTTAGATTCTGTAGCAACAAGTGGTGAAGCCTACCACTCACTAGGCAGTAGTAAACCGGCCTGGCTTGGGTGATTGGGTTTTAAGCCCATTTCTATCAGCCTCTTCTGTACCTGATGTAGGATCAAAAGTTGGGATTCATTTGCTTACTCTTTCTGACACATTGGAGGTATTTAGTCCCAGTGTAATGTGACATTGTTTGTGGGTGCTTTATCCTGCCTTTGTGGTGGATGGGCCCTGTGGTATAATGGTATTCTGCAGTGTATCTGCTGTCATCCTGTTGTGTCTGGAGCTGAGACTTAAAAACCTTCTCTGGCTTCCTTCCAGGGATCACAAAGCCCTTTTCTAACACTGAGTTTAGCATCCCAACCTCCCTGTAACACAGGCAGTTTTGTCCCAGTTTACAGTTGAGAAACAGGCTTAGAGAGGGCAAGTGTCTTGCCCAAAGTGAGTATATGACAGATCTGAGAACAGAGCCCATATATCCTGCTTCCTGTTTCTTTGCCTTAACCTACAATTCCATCCTCTCTCCCCTTCAGCGCATAGCTTCTGTAGGCATGTAAAAAGCACTTAATGTCTAAAAGAAACAGGCTGTGTCAGAAATCAGCATTGGGGAATAACATGATGTCTCAGCACAGAGAAGAATATGAGCATTTATTTGCTAGGACTGGCAGTGTTTTGTCCTAGCCATTTGTGATAGAATAGATCGTGTCTCTGGAGACGAGAGAGCAAGCCATAGCTCTTATGCTTTTATTATGGGCCTCTGGAGTCCTGAAGAGGGAGTGAAATCTGGTATCTTCTTACGCAGCTTTCAGCCTCTGTTTTTGTTTAGCTTGCTCTCCCCCAGACCTTGAGGGTGCTTTCCTCCCGGAGTCTCTGCTTTATGCTTGAGAGGTCCAACATCTCAGCTATGCCTGTGTGTGTGTCTGTGGGGAATATAGTCTGTTCCCCATTCCCCATGGAGGGGAAAGGGTCTGTCAGTCTTCAGTCCAGGGAGGCCTGACCAGAGCTTTCTGTACAACTGAAGTACTACTCCCTAGTTGGCCAAGCAGATGACACAAGACCTCCTTCCATCCCCTCCTTGCGCAGGCCAGCTAAGGTAACTTCCCAAACCCTCTGCAGATTGCTGCCTGGGTAAACAGCTCTGTCTCACAGCAATACCTCTTCCTGGGATTCTCAGTGTACTGGGATGTCAGTTCCAAAGCTTCCAAGCAGCAGTAGGGTTGAGGAGAGAGCCAGTGGGTTTAATTCTATTGTTTGCTGGGCCTTCCTTCTCTGATCAGATGCTGAAACATGTGCCCACTTGTGGCTGCCTCCTGATGGGTTTGAAAACATCCTACCTCAAGAATACGCCTGCAAATCCAGGGTGGGGGTGAGGCTAGCATCAGCCAGTGTGCTCTCCTGCCTTAGTTGCCAAGTTAATGCATAGCACCTGCCAGCTGGCTTGTGGAATAATAGCAGCTCCTCCTCCCTTTGCAGGCATTTCCTCTGGGTTAAACATGCCATATGGGCAGACCTGTTTGGGTCTGAAGTGTTTTGTTACCTTACATGTAAGAGGCAGTGTGTCCTAGGGGGCTGCGCATGAGACTGCGAGACAGCAGCTCTGGGGTTTCCATCCTAGCTTGGAAGCTACACTGGTTTATGCCTTGTGTAAGTCAACGGAAAGTGTTGCAAAACCCCCTCACTGCTTGCAATTCTTCTACCTTACAACACTTCCATATCTAAACACAACAGTGTTTGGGGGCAATAAGGGAGTGATGCTTGAGCTTCTCTGAAAGCTGTGGCCCAAACATCTTAGAAGGGAGCTGTGCCGCATGCTGATGCATCGCAATGGTTTTGTCAGAAACCATGTGGCTGTGGGGACAAGTGAGATAGCCGGTTGCTTCATGCCATTGCTGTCCCTGGAGCAACACTGGGTAAAGCTGCTTAGCCTCTGCACCTCAGTTTCTCTACTGTAAAATGGGAGGCTACCTCTACCATTAGGGAGGGATATAGAAAAATCATTGATGCAGTTTGAAAATAGAAAGTGTTGAACAGCTGGGGAATGTTAAACTAGAGGGGAAGGCCTCAGAGCGATTTTCCCTGGATTTGGGAAGCTTTCTGCATGCGATCTCTTACCTACTCAGTGGCATTTTGGGTTGCTCGTTGGCAGCCTGGCAGACAGCTTTTCTCTGAAATAAAATGATTCTTGCCCTCTAAACAGGGTGAGGTCCCAGTTCAATGTTAAGAAAAGGGACTTTCTGGCAGCAGAAGTGGGCCCTACTCCAGCTCTGCTCATGTTTGAGGACATTTCATTTATTCTATGTTCAGAGCAGCAGTCACCCAAGCGTTTCCCAGCAGAGCCAGAATTTCTGGTTTAGAGACTGTGCTGACCAGCGGCGTGAATGCTGTTCCGACAGTGGGAAAGTAGGAGAACTCTCTGCTGTCCTGCTTGGTCCCTGCTGCACTGTCAGCCCTTCACACTCTTGTCTGAGCATGAGCCATGCAGGGCTGGGTGCTGTTTTCTGCTCCACGGCCTCTAGATTTGGGAAGATACAATGCTCTGTTGCAAGGCTGGGAAGGTCAAGTTCTGAACTCCTCCTCTGGTTTCCAGTGTGGGATCTTGTTTTCTGTGATCAAGGGCTGCAGATGCAGCCAGCCACCCTTGCTGTGTAATTAAGCTGAAGATGTGGCTTTGCTGAGCGCCAGACCTCTCCAACAGCAAGGGACAAGGCACCCGAATAAGGAAAGGCTTAAAATAAAATTCCTAACTTTCCACCTTCTCTTTATCACCCTCCCAAATAGAATTTAAACAGGTGGTAATAAATACCCATCAGGGATGTAGTGCTCCCATTCTGATGTTTCCAGAGTTCTTTGTAGGAATTGCGGTGGCTGCTTCTGGGGTGGAGCCCAGCAGCTGCCAAACAGCCACGCTGCTCCATGGTTTGGGAAAGCAATGGAGAGCCTTGTTTCTAGGAATGTAGTGGGTGTTGGGATTGTATGAGAACACTGAGGTTAAAGCTTCTACTCTTGAGGAAAAGTACTTGAGGTCTCTAATGATTCTAGGTAGTCAGGCCTTTGCATTTAGATCTTTCCAGAGATGGAGGATGGTCCAGTGATTAGGGCTCTGGCCTAGGACTTAAGACACCTGGATCCAATTCCCAGTCCTGCCACAAACTCCCTGTGTGAGCTGGGGCAAGTCACAGCCTCACTTTGTGCTCAGTTCATCATCTGCGCAATGGGATGATAATCACAGAGGAAGATTGGAAGGTGCCCAGATAATGGCAGTGGGGCCATCTAGGTACCTTGGATATCGGACAGTATCAGAAAAATGGCTCCTACAACATCTGGATTTTCGTCAAGGATGTTTCTTATCCAGCTACAGCACAATCTGAGCCTGTGGTGTAAATGTGGGTTGTGGTTAGACGGGTGTGGTCCTCTAGATTCAGACTGATCCAGTAGGTCAGCCTGGTGAGTTTCACTGGCTGTTGGCAGGACTGGGCATTACTATCCCCTGTGTTACTGTGCTGGATATAGTCTACTGTCCCCTGTCCTGTGTTTTGCATTTCAGGAGCTGGGTGTCTTGTTTGTGTAAGGGAACATCCCGTCTTCCAAGTGACTGGGTGGAAAGCTCCCTCTCTCTCTAGATGTATTGCCCAGTCTCCTGTTAGCACACATGGCATGGGTGTGCTAGGGTATATGTCAGAACGTGGCTGTGCAGCTTTCAAAAAACCCTTAAACCTTGGCAGAACGCTGAGTGATGGTGATGCCACACTGCAGGAGCTGGGAACAGATGCTAATCTCAGTGTCTCAGAATCCTGGTGTGCCGACAGCTGCATTTCAAAGCATGATCCCTGTCAGGATAAGATACAGGGTCAGGAAGGACAGAAGGGGGGCTCTTCCCTTCCAAAAAGCAAATCTTAGCTCAGTCATTGGAGACTTGAGACCCCTGGGCTCTCTGCCACATCTATCTTCGTGCTGCGCTGATGGAGGGGGCCTGATGTGCCAAAGGCCACGATGACATAAGTGACCCATACTTTGCAGGGTGTGATTCACCGCAGAGGTGACTTTTTTTCCTCTGCCCTTCCCAGGGAAGGGGTCAAGGTCCTGTCCGTTCAGCTACTGCTCTAGGATTTGATGGTGTCGGTACATGCTGAACCTGAACCCAGCCTAGCTCTCCACATGGTGTGATTTGTTGCCTTCTGTTCTGTCTGGTGCCTCCTGCGCTAATATACACTGTCTGCTCATGCTCAGGCATATTGCAAAGGCCTCAGATGCCTAGCTGGGATTTTCTCACCTACCACAAATGAGGATTTAAAGTCTTTGCACCGCTGATAGTTTACTGGAGGAAGTGAGCACTGTCAAGGCACAGACCGGATAGAACTTGACAGGTCTCGTTCCTGCCTAGCGTTTAGTGCTAGATGGATGCTCTCTAGGTGGTCAGCCTATTTGATCCCCATGGTCCTGTCCGCCTTGGAATCTGTGATCGAATGAGCCAAGTGAGGGCTTGTCTACACTGGCACTTTACAGCGCTGCAACTTTCTCGCTCTGGTGTGTGGAAAAAATACCCCCCTGACCGCAGCAAGTTTCAGCGCTGTAAAGCACTTGTGCAAACAGTACCCCAGCACTGGGAGCTGCATCCCTTGTGGAGGTGGTTTTCTTAGAGCGCTGGGAGAGCTCTCTCCCAGCACTGCGCTGTTAAGGCGTTGCCAGTGTAGACTAGCCCTGAGTTCCCCTCTTCCCTCAGCTGGGATCTGACAGAAGGGATGCTTGGGCTGCATGCATGCCGGCATACAATCCCCCTCCTTGGACAGGATGAGTGCACATCTTGTCTCCCGGGAAAGAAACAACGGAAAGGTTGGCTAGGGGGATGAGCGGGAAGGAGTGAAAACTGGGTTAATGTTTTCTTAATATGGATACTTGGCATTTTTGTAGTGCTGGTCACTGAAGGATCTCAAAGCTGCTTGAACGTCAGTGACTAACTCTCCTTTTGAGACTCGTTCTAGAGACTGGGAAGAGCTGGAAATAGGGCCCAGAGTCGCCCAGAAGATTCAGGAGGCCTGGGGCAAAGCATTTTGGGGGCCCCTTCCATAAAAAAGCTGCAATACTGTATAATACTATGTTCTCGTGGGGGCCCCTGCAGGGCCCGGTGCAAATTGCCCCACTTGCTTCCCCCCCACGGGCAGCCCTGGGAAAAATAAACCTTCTGCATCTTGGCATAAACCCAGTTTTGAGAACTTCTTTACAAGGTATCACTGGTTCTCAGCATCAGCTGGTGCTAAAAGGCACTAAAGCTCATTAAAAGGGTTGGACAAATATTTTCCATCAAAACTTTTTCTGGATCGAAAACTAGGGGTTTTTAAAAAGGAGAAAAAAATCACGGACAATGTCTGCTTTCCTTCAAAATTTGTTGTTTTTTTTAACTGAAAAGCTGAAATTAGTCTGCCAAAACCTCAATATGGTTTGGGGTTTCAGAAGTGTGTGGCCAAATATTTGCTGCTTGCTGTGTTTGATTGTTTTAAAGAAACAATAAAAAAAATTCTGCTTAAAAAAATCCAAAACTTTTGAACCATCTCAGCTTGTGACCAAATGCCGGTGCCCATCCAGTCAGAGATTTTCCCAGGTTTCTGATACTCTGCTGTCTTCCTTGACTCATTTCTGTCTCCATAACTTTGGGTTCATTTAGCTTAGAACATAAGAATGGCCATATTGGGTCAAACCAAAGGTCCATCCAGCCCAGTATCCTGTCTGCCGACAATGGCCAATGCCAAGTGCCCCAGAGGGAGTGAACCTAACTGGCAATGGTCAAGTGATCTCTCTCCTGCCATCCATCTCCACCCTCTGACAAACAGAGGCTAGGGACACCATTTCTTACCTATCCTGGCTATTAGCCATTAATGGACTTAACCTCCATGCATTTATTTGTTTCCTAGAGACTGGCTCCATGGGGTCCCTCACAAACTGGAGACGGTTACTGTGGGTTTGTCTTTAGTATAGTTATGTACATACTCCACGAACTGAGCATTTGAGCTTGTCCCAGAATCTGGGCTGAGCCTATGTTGTGAAAACTGAAATGCTCAAAATAGCACATGCATGTGAATGGATACAGGGTGCTAAAATTAAACTAACCCAGGGGTTCTCAAACTGGGGGGCAGGACCCCTCGGGGGTCACAAGGTTATTACTGGGTATTGCGAGCTGTCAGCCTCCACCTCAAACCCTTTGCCTCCAGCATTTATAATAGTATTAAATATATAAAAAAAATTTTTAATTTATAAGGGGGTGGTCACACTCAGAGGTTTGCTATGTGAATGGGGTCACCAATATAAAAGTTTGAGAGCCACTGAATTAACCCCTCCGAAGCCTCAGGGAATGCAGGGGAGGGGGGTCTCCCTTGGTAGGGTTGGGAAGGATATTGCTCTTCTCATGTGATCCCTCACCCTGTGGCTAATTTTAAATGAAGCTACCCTCTCCTGACATGAATCTCCCTATGGCACTAAAATGAAATATAGACCAGGGGTAGGCAACCTATGACATGCGTGCCGAAGGCGGCACGCGAGCTGATTTTCAGTGGCACTCACAGTGCCCCAGTTCTGGCCACCAGTCTGGGGGAACTCTGCATTTTAATTTAATTTTAAATGAAGCTTCTTAAACATTTTGAAAGCCTTACTGACTTTACATACAACAATAGTTTAGCTATATATTATAGACTTATAGAAAGAGACCTTCTAAAAAAGTTTAAATGTATTACTGGCACGCAGAACCTTAAATTAGAGTGAATAAATGAAGACTCGCCACACCACTTCTGAAATTACCCCACTTGCCCCCTCCCCGGGCAGCCCTGCTTATTCCCAGTCCCATTCTCCAGCCCGCACAGGGATGGGGTAGGGCACAGGAAGTGGTGCTGTGGTCCAAAGGGGCACTGTAATACTGGAGTTTTCCTGGACTGCTCCCTTGGCTGTTCCTGAGGATAGCTCCATTTTCACCGGGGGCTTTTCCCCTTTGGCCCAGCCTCCTCCTCCAGTAGGGGAGCTGTCGGACACAAGTCGTTAACCTTTCCCATGACAAGTGGAAGCGATGGGCCTTCTCTCGGCTTTGGAAAATGTCCCTATTTCACTAGATGTCGTATTTGACATTGTAGGTTGTGAAGATGCACAGCACATCTGGGCCTTTATTTTTAGCTATGCTCTTATGAACATAACAGGGTCAAGTCATCTCTAATAAGACGTGAAATATTAAACACGAGGGCATTTTTCATACTAGTTTTGCCAGAGATTCTCTTCAAGCTTCTACACACAAAATTGTTCCCCACCTTAGAAGTCATTCCCCTTCGGTTAGATCACACCAGCACCGTGGCTGCTTAGCCAGAGCGTGCTGCTGATGCCTTCTAAGCAGCAATTCTCAGGCTCCTGTCACTGTAATCTTCTCTAAGCACTGTTGATAATAGAAGAGCTGATCAAATGGACACTTCTGCTTTTTTAAAATAGCACAACAAAGCCTGTCTGTCTGTCTGTCTGACCTGTGTGTCCTGGTCAGTTTCCAACTGATGTGGCTAGCTCCTAGCTCAGCGGTTTGCAAACTTTTTAGCAACCCAAGGACCTTCATTTTCATTTTAAAATTTTCATGGACCCCCAAGTCAGCTTCTGTTTTTCCCCAGGGTTGCTCAACCCCCGATCAGCCCCAAGCCCCACCCCACCCCTTCCCCCAAGGCCCCAGCTCTTCCCACTTCTGCTCCATCTCTGCCATGCCTCTTCCTTGCCTCTGTGCCCCCCCCCCAGCATGCCCTGTCCCTACTCCTGTTCCCTCCCAGTATGTTCTGCACACTGTGGAACAGCTGTCCAGCAGTGTGCAGGAGGTGCTGGGAGGGAGGAGAAGGAGTTGATCAGTGGGGCTGGCGGCCCCGGACATGACTCGCAGACCCCCAGAGGTCCGCAGACGCCAGTTTGAGAACTGCTGTCCTAGCTCCCTAGAGCCTTCCTCTAATTGCAGTTGGATTGCACTATCTTTTATGCCTTGACCTCTGCCATTTCTTTGGTGCTGTGATGTGAGCTCTGCATGGCAGGGGCTGTTTGTGTGGTGCTTAGCAAAATGAGATGCTGATGTTGGTTGGGTTCTCCAGATGCTACCGTAATGCAAATAATAAAAGAACAGCTGCCATGTTCCATCCCAGAGGTAGCCGCACTTCAGTGCCCTGGGAAGAGATCTCTTCATGCTCCTTACCTGTACGCTGTGGTGTTGAGGCTTAGCTGATAAACACTCTGTGATCATTTATAAAGTGCAAAGTAGCTTTCCTTCTGCCTCCCTGAGGGATAGTCAGTGCTGAGGTGAAATGCATTTGAGTTGCCAGCATCTGTGCTAAGGAGCTATGTGAGTAAGCAAGTTTTAACTGCTTAAGAAGAGTGTCTCTATCCTGCTTCTAGTCAAGCAAGCCCTGAATCCGCCCACTAGCCTTCTAGCATGGTGATGTTCCTGGGTATGGCAGCCTCTCTCATGCAGACAGCTGCATTTAGACAGCAAACTCTGTTTCCTTCTTTGTGCTGGTGCAGATGCCATTCCTTGTTTAGCACCTGCACCTCTGCCGTGGGCCCAAACGTCATCTCATAGGAGGTGGGAGGGCTGCTATCCATAGAGCCCCGTCTAGCTGTAAGAACTTATTGCAATGTACCTGTAATTAAATGCTAAGCCCATTTTTTCCATTTCTGCATGAAGAGCAGCCATTAAAATCATCCTTTTTTAAGAGAGACTGAGTAGCAGGGGCTACGCTACCATGAAGCTTGGCTACTGATGGACCAGTAGGCCAAAAACACAAGATCTTTTACCCTGCTGTATAGCAAAGTGGCCTCCTGTCACATGGCTTCCAGTGGATGATTTGATGGCCTCATAGCATGAGGCCTGGCAAGATTAAAGCACAACCTAGTTCCTAGAGAAGCAGAATCTTCCCGATCTCGCTTGGCTGAAGTGGAGATGGGTTTAGAAAACCTGTTGGGATTGTTGGGTGAGCGTGCCATGAGAGTGACTCAGTGCTCTCAGCAGAACTGTTCCCCATCTTGCGTCAAAGCAGAATCTTTATGTAACTGTTCCTTCCTGGGAGGAGGGGAGCGAGGAGGTGGATTTGCCTGAGGTTGGGGATGGCTAGGACAGTAATGCAAAGTCAGCCGCCGTGTTTGGAGGTGGCTGCTAGCGGGCAGTTTTTTGCCAACCATTTGTAAATTTCCCCCGTGGGTTTCCTCACACTGGAAGCCCTGGCTGTGTTGTCTGGATTACATTCACTTTGGCATGTCTGTAACCGCCGTTGGTATCCCCCGTCCCATCTGTCACACAGGCAGCTAATTTACATTTCTTCCATTTTTTTAATGAGATGCTAATAGGTGTGTCTCAGATGAATCAGCTAATGCTGCACTGGCTCCTGGGGGGAAGGGCACAGCTGCCCTGACTTTTCTCCCCCTTTCTGCAGCTCATAGGTTCTGCTCTTTGTCTGCACTGTACCATACCCACCACTCTGACACTGTTGCACTGCTGTATGCCATGTATGTCATTTCCTCTTTCCTTCCTTTGCTTGGAAGGTCCCTCTACCTCCCCCTCTCGTCCAGAACTTTCCTCCTTCACCTGTCTCGTGTGGCTGGTGTAGGCTGCTGCCAGTCCCTGGCTGTGGCAAGTCCCACCTGTGTCTCCCTGCCTCTCTCCTTGTCTGCTGAAAATGCCTCCCCTGTCTCCCAAAGTCCCAGTTCCCTGCACTCAAGCACATCATCAACCACTTCCTGCACACTCCAAAACAGTGAGACTGTGTCAAACTCCACACTTGTTCTTGGGTCCATTTCAGAGTCACCCAGGCTAGTGATTCTCTAAGGGCTTGCTCCAGCCCACTTCTTGGATTTTCTGTCTATTCCTCCCCTTGTTTGTATAGCATCAGCTCTCTTCTGTCCTTCATGCCGTCCTTGTTGGTGCAAGAACCTTCTCCACGGCCTCCTTGTCTTCTTTCGTCTTCCTTCTGATCGCCCCAGGAGCCTGCCTTTTGCACAGATCTGGCATAGCTCAATAACCGTGTTGGCACAGCCCTGCCCCTGCACTGCTGAGGCCGTAAGGTGCCCATGGCTGTGAAGACACAGCATTCTGCACTCTCCCCCAGGTGTCCCCTGGGTCTCTGCTCCCCTCCAGCGAAGGTAACTGGACACTTGAGGTTGAAGCTGGTAATGCTTCTCCTGTCACAGTGAAGGTATTGAGGGCCTCTCAGAACAGAGCATTCCAAGGTCCCAGGTGTATTTCCATGGTGACTGTCTGGCCATCTCCCAGGTTTTGCCTGTAGAATGCTGAGATTCCTGTTCCCAGAGGCACAGGTGTATCGGAGTCACTGCTCTGGGAGGGGGAGAGGTTTCTCTGCCTGAAACCCAGATCTCGGTTTATGTCCTGTCCAGCTCAGCCACTGATCTAGGATTTTATGGCGTAAGTGCTGGCTGAGCTGTAACATGGCGAGCCTCAAAATGTAGCGAGATTGTGAACAGATTATGAGGCAACCTTTGAGACTGCAGGGCAGGGCACTGATGGCGTTCATTGTTCTGCTCAGGGGAATATTTGCATTGCCAGGTTCCTCCTTGGCACTAACATGGTGCTAGCTAGCCAAATCCCAGCATCACTGCTCTGCTGGCTTCATCTCTCTGGTGTCCCTCTGGGCTCTTGAGGCTGGGTCCAGTTTGTCCCCTTGCTGAACAGGAGCTTTTGCTGTGGTCCTGCCTGGCAGCCAGCAGGAGCTGTGGAAAATATTATCTGGAGGCAGATGCCTTTGCAGGGTGGCAGGGCTGCGCTGTTTACTCTAGTGCTCGTGATAAAGTGCACAGCCCAGTTTTACTACTCTACAAGGCCAAACAAATACACCAGAGTATTTCTTGTCAGCATGGTGCTGCTCTTAGGGGTGACTAGTTATGTCCAACAGGAAAAGAGTCCAGCTCTGCTTAACTTTCAGCCATTACTGCCCATCTGGGTGGGGATGCTTCTCAATGCCAACTGGCTGCTGGGGAGCTCTCTGACAGGAGAGGCGTTGTTAACTCATGAGGGTGTGAGATCTGGGAGCAGTCTGTGCTGCTCACTCTCGTGTTCTTGCAGGGCTGGATTAGAAACAATCGCAGGCCTCATGACGCTTGTAGGGCCCTGGCTTCTGGTTTAGCAATGAAGCCCTATTAGGGGAGGGTGACCATGCCGGGCAAGCATCTGCACTTCAGCAGAACCAAAAGTGAGATCAGCTTCCATTAGCAGAGCTGCTATCCTGCACATGTGTTCCAGGGCAGACACAAGGGGAACCTGACTATGCTTTTTCCATATTGGAATAACTCGCTGATGAGTATCAAGTGCTAAGGGGAAAGGCCCCAGGCCCCTGCAAAGCTTTGGGGTAGAGACAGGATGGCTCTGTAGTTCAGATGTGAGCAAGTCAGCCCCTTGGAGAGGTGGTCAATGGGGGCTGAACTTAGCACCTTCGACCCACAAAGCTTGAGTTCTGCTTCATTCTGCCTGCCCAGCACAAGCCGCCCAGCGTTACCTGAACTACCGAAGGGATAAGGTGGTATTGAGAGAGAGGACTCGGGACACCTGCCCGTGAGATCTGCCAAGGAGACAAACTCTGAGTTGTCACATGTAGGGTGTGTGGCAAGAATCCACTGGGCATTTCAGCAACATCCCACGTAAGGGGATGTGTGTGGGTCAGTGAAGGAAGCCACCTGAGGGAGCATGAAGCTGGAGAAAAAGCCCCTGCTGGGGTGTGTCTCCTGGCTTTACTGATTCAGCAATAGACTGCCCAGGTAATCCCTAGCGACCTGTGATGAATGGGGGGGGGGGGAATGACAGTGGGCTGGACAAATCTTGGGCTGGCAGCTAGGTGGTTAATACTGCCTTGGGATGGTGTGTAACTGGGAGGTACTCCACCATGCAGATCAAATACATCCTGATCCTCTCCCCTCTGGTGACAGGAGGTAGAGGGGCTTGTTGCCTGATCCGGGGTGTGGAACACAGAAGTTTGGTTGTGACTCCAATCTTTTTCCTTGCAGTACGTCTTTGATGACTTCAGCGGCACTGTGTCACTGTCCTGGGTTGGAGACAGCACTGGAGTAAGTAGTGCATTTGATCTGAATGGGCTTTAAAAGGTAACTCTTCTAAATGATGGGGCAGCAGTGGGGGTGGGCAAGCCGGAGAGGCAGCTGGGAAGTACAACTTGGCTTCCGGGAAGCAGTGTCCAATTTGAGCACAAGCATTCCTGATATTGGACATTCCCAGTGTTCTGCGCGCCCAGACATCTAATCCTGCCTAGGAAGGTCCCCAGTGGGGGCTGGTCTAACATTCCAGCTAGATCATTGGCATGAATCTACATAACCTACAGCAGGGGTGTAGTTATAGTGGTAGAATGGTGCTTAAACTGGTATTGCTTATTTAGGTCCAGTTCCCGGAATGAGCTGCACTGATAGAACACCTTTATCCTGATGTCTGTGCCACCCTGGAACCCCACCCCAGAGCCTGCACCCCCAGCCGGAGCCCTCACCCCTTCTCACATCCCAACCCTCTGCCTGAGCCCCGGAGCCCACACCCCAACCAGAGCCCTCACGTCCTGCTCCCCAACCCTCTGCCCCAGAGCCCGCACCCCCAGCAGGAGCCCTCACTCCCCTACATTCCAGCTCTTTGCCCCAGCCTTGAGCCCCCTCCCATAACCCAAACCCCTCGATCCCACCCCCGCCACTCATCACCTCCATATCGGTGCACAGAACAAAATTCATTCTGCACCTGGATGTAAAAAATTAGTAGGAACGTTGCAGTGGTCCCTTTGGGCTTTAGGATCTATGGAAGCTCCTGGCATTTGAGGAGTGGGATGGTGCTGGGCCGTGCTCTTATGTGACTGATGCCCATTAGAAGTCTCTGAACATGGAGCAAGTGAGCTGCTGCTAGGAAACCTTCACAGCCAGCACTGCTCGCTGAGCAGCTGCCGTCGGAGGGTTTATCTGTAGATCTATCGCAAGGCGGCTGCTCCTCCAGCCCCTGGAATTGACCCTCTAAATTACAGCTCCAGGCAGGGCAGGGCTGTGCTGTCTTTATCAGGCAAGGCAACCTACACTCCCGTGGGCTCCTGCAGGAAAGAACTGCTGAGGCAGCCAACCTCCCTCACCCTCATCAGACGGCCGCTGCGCCCCAGACAATGCTGGTTCTTGCAGAGCAGCTTGGAGGCTCAAGCCCGTGTCTGAAGATCTTGGCTCAAGCCCTGGCAGAGTTGGCTCAGCTCCTCAGCCTCCCCTACGTGTGGGCCTGCTGGGCAAGACCAAGGTCTTGTCTGGGCTGTGGACATCAAAGATCCCTTGGCCTTTCTCCTGGGGAGGAATGGTTTGTCCTAAAGCCTGACCAAACCCCTCCCCCTACATCAGTGTTGTGCATTGTGTTGTCCGTCGTCCATCGCTTGGTGCCTTCCACCCTAGAAGTGGCTGCATGTTGGGAGCTGAAGGTGCTGTATACCCCTATAAGACCATCCTTTGATACTAGCTTGTGGCATTTGCTGCCTTAAAGACATTGGGATTGGCTGTCGAAAGAGGTGGGTTGAGCCAATAACCTGCCCCTGGGTTTGGCTGGAGGCCAGATGACTGTCTGATCGCCTGTGATTTGAGGGTATCTTCCCAGCAGACTCATTTCCTGCCCTGGCAAATACAAACCTTTTTGGCCAGCGAGTCCCTGTCTTGTTAAAGCCATTCTCCCTGGGAGAAGCCACATGAGAGGGGTAAGAGTGGGGTGGGGGGGTTGGTCAAAGCACTAATTGACTATCCTAAGGTGTCAAGTATCAGAGGGGTAGCCGTGTTAGTCTGGATCTGTAAAAGCAGCAAAGAATCCTGTGGCACCTTATAGACTAACAGACGTTTTGGAGCATGAGCTTTCGTGGGTGAATACCCACTTCTCAGATACACCTGAGGAAGTGGGTATTCACCCACGAAAGATCATGCTCCAAAACTTCTGTTAGTCTATAAGGTGCCACAGGATTCTTTGCTGCTTATCCTAAGGTGGATATTTAAGGGGCTGTCAAACCCCTTCTCAGGGTCAGTAAATCCAGTGGGAGGGGGTGAACTGAGGGCTGCACTCACAGGCTGCCTGGGGGGAGGGGCTGCTAGTGAGCTCTCCCCAAGATTGACACTCTGGTCCTCTCTTTGGCCAGGTTATTCTCGTCCTGACCACATTCAAGTTACCACTGCTGTTCGTGAGTTTCAAGCAGTCCAAACTCTACAGGAGGTGAGGCCCCCAGTGCCTGATGCATGCAGCTGATTTGATTAACTCAGTGAATTAGCGAGCTGCATCGTCTGGCCATCCAACCTGATGCTGCAGCTCTCTGTCTCGCTCGTCCGTGGGAGGCCAGCCGTAAGCGTGGTGTACCCACTGGGGGAGGAGTGGAGGCAGGCTGAGCTGCCAGCAGGCTCAAGCAGCCTTTTGGGGTGTGGTAGGGGAGGCAGGGCTTCTAAATTGGTGCTGACTCACTCCACTGTGTCACCCCAGCTGACAGGTGCTGGGCTGCCATACAGGAATGGGAGATACCTCGAGTGGGGATAATTGCCAAGGGCTTGGTTGTGTCTTGTCTCTTCCTCTGATGTGCCTGGGAGAGGGTGAGGAATGCAAAGAAACTCTGCCCAGCCCAGTGGGATGGGCGTGCTGCAGGGTAACAAGAACAGCTCTGGGCTGCTCTGGGAATCTGGGTGTTTAGTCGCTGAGAGTCTTTTCATGCCAGTGAGGAGCTAGCACTCGGTGAACCTGGTGCGTGGTGCCTGGTCACTCATTTCCCTCTACAAAATCATGCCCTGGTTCCGCATGTGCACGAGTGACCAGTACCCACAGCTTCCCAGACTCCTCTGCACTGATGCAAAGGATTGTGTGGCTCATTGGAGACTGGAATATCCTCAGTCCTGGGTAAACACCTTTTTAGGGGGGAGGAGCCTTGTAGGCCAGAGCTGAACAATGCAGGACTGGGCTGGTGGTCTTGTGACTCCCTTTTGGGCTGGTCCTGGGTAATTGGAACTCTTGCAGGTTGGCTCCTCCCTAGCTCAAGTGTTGGAAAAGTAGCTGTTTGCCATGGAATGCTTCCGTTCTTTGTCTGAGCAGCTGCTTTGAGGTGCCCAGCACGTTCCTTCTTTGAGGCTCTCTAATCTCAGCAGTTGTCCCAGAAGCATCAGTGACACCTTGTCTCCTGTGCTGCATCCCAAGGTGTCTCCTAGACCAGGGACTCTCAACCTTTCTCTGTCTGAGGCTTACCTGACGTGCTATAAAAACTCCACAGTTCACCCGTGCCTCAACAACTGGTTTTCTGCATATAAAAGCCAGGGCCAGCATTAGAGGGTAACAAGCAGGGCAATTGCCCAGGGCCCCATGCCACAGGAGCCCCCGCGAAGCTGCGTTGCTCAGACTTCTGCTTCAACCCTGAGTGGTGGGACTTCGGCTTTCTGCCCTGGGCCCCAGTGAGTCTAACACCGGTGCTGCTTGGCAGACCCCCTGAAACCTGCTCACAGCCCCCCAGGAGGCCCCAGACCCCTGCTTGAGAACCACTGCTCTAGAAGAGTCATTATGTACTTTCTTCCCTCTCAGCGAGGACTATGGAAAAACTTTCATAGACATCACAAAGCTCATTAACCACACCTTCATCCGGACGGAGCTTGGGATGGCCATCGGCCCAGAGAACTCGGGGAAGGTAGGAGACAGCTGCTGATGTGCTCTTGGACAGCATATACTCCCTGGAACTGCCCCTGAGTCGGGGATGGAGCTGGCCTTCATGAGGGCTGCATTCATGCTACATAGCAATGCACTTCTGTTCACTGAAATGCACCTCTCCGCATGGCAGTGCTGACTGGTGTTCAGAGGAGGGGTGGTGGTGTGCTCCTGGGTACTGCTCCCAACACTCCACTTACCTGCTGGGAGACTGAGGGGAAATCACATCACAACTCTGTGCCTCGGTTTCCCTATCTGTAGAACGAGGATAGTGCCTTTCTCTCTGGGCTTAGCTAGAGCCCTTGGAGCCCCCTTGCCAGGAAGTGCACATTCTGATCCCATTGCCAGGAAATGGGGGCTGAGTGAGCCACACAAAGCCCATTTGTATTGGAGCAGGTCAGTACAGCTGGTGCGGGGGATGTGGCCGAGGCTGACTGTCACAGTGAAGACGTGTTCGCCCTCGCTGACCTGGTCTCCCTCTTGCTCCTTGTCTAGGTTATTCTGACGGGGGACATGCCTATGCCTGGAGGGAGCCATGGAGGAAAGATCTTCAGATCGTCTGATTATGCTAAGAACTTTGCTCAGACAGATCTCCCCTTTCAGCCCCAGAATCAGGTCATGTACCACCCGCAGAACTCCGACAACCTGCTGGTCCTCAGCACTGAAGTAAGAGACAGCACACATCCCACTCCTCATCTCTGCTTTTTCACATAGCTGCCAGTGTGCTCTGTGAGATATCCTGAGATTGAGTTCTGTAGCGACACCTGGCGGGGTCGGGTGGTAGCATCCCACAAGGGGAAGAATGACAAATCACAGCTGCTGTGTCCTTTAGCCCTTTAGGATTCTGGGTGATGAACTTCTATTCCTGAGTCTGAAACATACAGTCAGTACTTTCCAGGGAGTGTGATGTGGCCTTGTATTTAGAAGCCCTGATGTGTGTTCCATTTCAGAGGGTTGGCTCTGCATTTTTTTAGGCCAGATGCTATTTGAAGCGTTAGAGGTAACACAGCCAGTAACCAGCAATCCTGTCTGACTACTGAACTTTTCAGAACAGCCTCTGGGTGTCCAGGAACTTTGGGGAGAAGTGGGAAGAAATCCACAAAGCTGTTTGTCTGGCAAAATGGTGAGTAGCCGAATGGTAACTCGGTATCTACTGCTCTAAGCTCTCCTGCCAAAGGAAAGGAGGAGCTGCTCAACACAGCTTGTGGCACTTCCATCAGCTCTCCTGCACTCTTTTTTCTGTCCCCTCTGTCTTCCCATAGAGGAAGCCCAACAGCATGCGGGGCCCATGCCACTCATGTTTAATACATTTTGATTTAGAAATAAGTGTCCCAACCCACTGGGGGCTGGGGAGCCTTCCCTGCCATAAAGCAATGTCCTGGACTCAGATTCTTCCATCAGGAGCAGCAGCATGGACTGAGTGTTCCCTCAATGGAAGGCTCCACTCTTTTCACATGGAGTGTCTAGAATTCTGCACACAGCCATGGGCTTCTGGCTGGGCTCATCTGGTAACCTGCCTGACTGGCTTCACCTAACTGTCTGCTCTGGAGCCTCCCCATACCCTGGCCAGCCACTCTTCCTTACTGGGGTTATCTGAGTGTCTTTGTTCGTCACGCACTTCGTTTAGACCTTTGGCCATCTGATAAAATACTCCAGTTCCTGCTTGGCTGCTTCACTTCTCTAATGTGTGTGTATAAACTACTGTGCCTGTGCTGCACCCTCTCATGTCAGATTCTGCCTATGGATGCCCACAATCTTCATTCCTGGCTGCTACAGAGGGAGGGAGGGCGGGCACTTAGAAGGTGAGAGGACCTTGGATTGTTTGGAGTTGATTCCCAGTTTGCTTAGTCTCTCTGGATTTTGAACCCCTTGGAGTCAGCAATGCCACTCAGCATTCTGGTCCTAGATACCAAGGTGACACGTGCATCCGATAGCTTTCAGTTCAGACTGGAACAGTTTAGGAACCATGGGCTTGGGTGCCATGAGTTCGATAGGTCTCAGCCCTGCTTCTGGTAGGTAGAAGCTTCATCACAAACTTACTTGTATCTAGTCAAACTAGTCCTTCAGTGACTACCTGGATGAGGCCAGTGTGTGCGGTATGGATGGTGCAGTTCACAGACCCCTTGGATGTTCCCCAGACTTTTGAGCAAAAGCACCCATGCTTCTCTGAAAGGCCCTGTAGCAGTCTTCATTGGTGCATGTGTTGTAGAATCCCAGTATACCACTGGGATAGAAGCTGTCACTGCTCAGGGAGTCTGGCTTCACCTGTGTCCCCATGTTGTGTAAAATTATGGGCATGTCTACACTGCAATCAGGGGTATGACTGCTGCCCATGTGGGCATGCCTGAGCTAGTTGTAATATAACTAGTTCAGCTAAAAGGAGCAGAGAAGCCATGCTGGCCGGGACTCTGGCAATGTGTTCTGGGTGTGCTTGTATAGCCTGCGCTGGTGTATGTGCTGCTGCGTCTTCATGGCTATTTCAGCAATGCTAGTTAGAAGAAAGTTAGCACAGATCTGCCTACCCAAGCTGCAGTTACATCTCCAGCTGCAGTGTAGACAGCCTGACACAGCTGTTGATCTGCTTTTCTTATATCAGGTTTCTAAGCACTCTTTTTTCCTCCTCCTGTCTTTTTCTAGGGGCCCCAACACCACGATCTTCTTCACCACCTACCTGAATGACTCCTGCAGTAAGTACTCCCTGGTTCCAACTAATGGTTGTGCAGTATCAGAGAATCAAACCCACTTTGTGTGTGTGTGTGTGAGGCCAGAGACTTCGCAAGCCTTTTCCCTTCAGCTCCATGTTCTGAAAACACCTTAATAAATCATCAGCTGTTAGTAACTGACTCATTTGCCCAAGGAGCTAGGGATAGACCAGTGAATGGTCCTGAGCCCAAATGCTCTGGAGGTTGTATAAAGCTAATCGGTGGCTATTTTAACATGCGATTCTGAAACCTGTCAACTGTGTGCCAGGCACCATACAAGGTGACTTAGATGCCTGGATTTACAGGTTAAACAATTTATGTAAATTACATCTTCAATCTGTTTAAATGTAGCAGTCCCACAGGTCAGAATTCTCCAGGTGCTGTCCAGCGATCACGAAAGCATGATGCCATAATAGCCTCATAAAACTCTAAGCAAACCGATGGGTTTGATGCTGGGGAGTGGGTGAGGGAGAACGGAGGCTGGCAGTGCTCATGCTACAGCTCCTTAGTGTGTTGTGGGAGAGTTTGGGTGTCGAGAAGTGAGGCAAGATGGATGTCTGGGGGCAGATCTTGCTCTCCTTAGGGCTTCCCAGAGACTTAATCACTGCCAGCTTGAGATGTGATGGTGGGATCCCGAAAGATGGGTGATGTCAGTGCGCAGATGAATCCGCCATATTCCAGGGCTGCGAGCACAGAAGGTGGAAAGGAAGCTGAACAGGCCTGTGTTGTGAAGTAGATCCAGGGTTGTCTGAGGTTTCGGGGGCAGCCTGGTGTGGAATCCTGCCACTGAGCAGGCTGAGGCTAAGCTGCTGATGGCAGGATGTGGGCACGTCAGGGTGGCAGTCTGTAACAGACAATCTAGTAGCCTTTAGAGCAGACTGATGCTTGAGGATGAGGTTCTGCCCGGAGTTTGGGCGGGGCTGGGTGAGAAACTGCTGTGGTGAGGCAGGAACGAACTTTAAGGGGGATTAGCACTTCCCAGCCTCGGGGTTTGTCTACACTTAAAACACTGCAACGGTTCAGTGAAGATGCTACTGATGCCGATGGGAGAGCTTCTCCTGCCAGCATGGGTACTTCAGCTCCTTGAGAGGAGATAGCTAGGTCGCCAGAGAATTCTGCGATTGACCTAGCCCTGTCTACACTGGGGACTTTGACTTAACTACTTTGTTCACACCCTTGAGTGACGTAGTTATATCAACCTCACCTCAGCGTCCCCTCCTCTACTGCAGCAACGTTAATTCTCGTTTCCTTCTCTTAAGAAACTGATCTTGGGTTTTTGGAGCTAAAGAAAACCAGTGACTTTGGCAAAAGCTTCAAGACCATAGGAAACAAAATCTACTCGTTTGGCCTAGGAGGTCGCTTCCTGTTTACTTCCGTGATGTCAGAGAAGGTAGGAGATTTGCTTTACTCCTTTCTGTCTGGCTTCCAGGTGGCTCTGCGAGTCCATAGAGTCACAGCCTTTCTTTGTTTCCATGTGGGAGGCCATGGCCCAGGTTTGGATAAATGCCCTAGTTTGGATTTGTGGGTGCAGGATCTGTGTGAATGTGATTATGCCTTAAGGGGCTGGGAACAGGCAGGGGCATAAATGAGCATGTGGCTGTCCAGAGTTGTTTGTCCCATTCCTGTGTCCTGATCTAGTACCAGGACTGTTCTCGCTCCTGCTTCTCTTCCCTGTCACCCTATCTGATCCGTCTAGGCCCCCACTGGTGAACACTTGAGTACCATAGACATTGGTGGTGCAGCATAAAGATTGTGCATGTCTTCCAGGGCAATACAAGGAGGATCCATGTCTCAACTGACCAAGGGGAGACCTGGAATATGGCCCAGCTTCCATCTGTGGGTCAGGAGCAGTTCTTCTCCATCCTGGCAGCTAACGAGGACATGGTGTTCATGCATGTGGATGACCCCGGAGGTGAGTGATAGAGGACAGGTGGGCGATGCGTGCCTGAATAGATCCAAATGTCAGTTCCAATGCTTCATCCAACTGGAGCTGATTGTAAATCGTACTCAAGGGAACACTGTAGTCTTCTGATAACAGACCCTAGGAAATGCAGAGCCAACTTGACAATTCACTTAACTCCCCTGCCCGTATGTTCTAAGTATAGAAACAACCGTAACTTTGTCCCGTTGTGCATTGACCTGCCTTGTGTACCCGCTGCACCTTCCATGTGGGAGGCAACATTCTGAAGGAGAGTCCAGCAAGGGCTCTAATTCCTGGTAGCCCAGGCTGTGGGAATCCCATAGCCACATACATACATTATGGTTTTGTACGTTGCGGGTCTGAGATGCATGTGGTTTCCAAACTACCCTGCACCCCATTATTTAAGTTGCCTAAGTTTTGGTCCACACCTTAACTTTGTTCCATTAGAAGTATTAGCTCGTTATCTGTGCCAAATCTTTCACTGTGGTACTTACAGTATTTGAAAAATCTGTCCTTTGAATCTTATGGTCCTGAATCCAGACTGCTTTGATGAAGAGAAGTGCATCAGTCTCCTTTATTTCCTCCGCAGTTGTTCATGGCCTTGGAGAGTAAGAGCAGCTTGTAGTGATGGAAAAAATAGTGCCCTTCAGTTTAAATTCCCGAGTGCAAACTAGGAGCAAGACCAAAGCAGGCCAGTTAGATCACAAGTCAGTTTTCAGAGTCGCTGATGCAGTCAACATGTTTGTTGCTGGAAAATAGGACTGTCTTGTGAGTAGTGATATAAGGGCAGAGTTAAGGTTACCTGGCTAGCCTTAACTCTGACTTTCCAGGCTTTCTAATGCTTGTGGAGTGTTCCGAACAGTGTGGCATTCTCTCAGAGGCTTTTCCTGTTAGTAACTGATCTTTACAGTCTTAACCCTGACTGAAATATTTTGCTAGGGAATATTCTTTAAGACTTCAGCAGATGGCCCTGCTCCTTCTCAGACCTGTCCCTTTGTGGAGTCTTCCTTTCTAGTGTCAAGACTGGACACCTCATGTAGCTCCCTGCCGTTCCGTTCTCCAGTCATGGAGAGAGCCACAGCAGGCTGGTGGCTGCATGGGATGAGGATTGAGGGGGTCCCCTCTGTGCTCCTTGCTGCTCTCCCCATGCCATAACTGTATGTGTCACATGAAGTTGCCTGTCAGATACGTGTAAACACTTAAATTATCCCCCCAAATCCCTCCCCAGCAAACTCCTCCATGGCACCAGGCTTCCAGAGTAGCAGATTAAACCAAACTTCTGCTTTCTAGGCTGCATGCTTTGAGAGTTAATGACTGCCCAGAGTTTCGCTGAGTGTAATCCTCACTTCTGCACCACTCTCTGGCTTCAGACTTGCCAGAAAAGCTGTCCCCAGTACGTGATCATGCCTGTGACATTTCAGTTGCGCTGGTTTTGGTTTGGCAAAGCTAAGGGGCTCAGGATCAGGGATTCCCTGGGCGTTGGACAAAGAGAGACCTTTGCTCAGATGGCCCTGTTATCAGAGTACTGTCATTGGTTTATCCTCTCACACCCCTGGGGGGCAGGGCTGTTCTCACTGTTGTACAAATGAGGAACTGAAGCCAGAGAGACTGAGTGACTTGCCCATGGTCTGTGATCAAGCCCGGAGTCCCTGGCTGGCCCCCTAACTGCTGAGCCATCATTCCTGGCAAAGCAGAGGGTGAAAGTGCTGTCTCCAAGGCCAGCTGTAAGGAGAAGCAAAGAATTTGGCATCTAGTAGCGTCACACCATGTGAGCGCTGGAGTTCATGGGCCATCTTTGCTTCTCCTCTGGGACTTGCTGCTTCTGTCTGCCCCCACCACCCCTGCCATGTGAACTAGGGATAAATTGCTGATGTGATGCTGTGTCAACACTGGCAGCATAAGGTGTGACTCTGGCATGTGGAGGCTTGAGTCTGGGTGTGACTAGGAAACTTTCCTGGTCTGGTAACCTCTTTCACTATTACACTGTGGGCACTATCTGATTGCCCAGCTGTATCATCTGTCTGTCTTGCAGATACTGGGTGTGGCACAATCTACACCTCAGACGATCGAGGCCTCATATACTCCAAGTCCCTCGAACGGCATCTCTACACTGGCATTGGGAGTGAAACTGACTTCACCAATGTGACCTCACTGCGGGGCGTCTATATCGCCAGCGTGCTCTCTGAAGGCAAGCACTCGCTCTTGGGGGATGGGCTGCACCCAGCAGGACGGTTGTGGTAGAGCAAAACCCTCAGCCTCAGCATCGGGGAAGGGCCTGGGCTAAAGCTTCAGTCAAGGCAGAACCTTTCTCTTGAATGCTCCTCCCTGTTCCTGGGGGGCGCGATTCCCCCGGGGTCTGCACCAGGTCTCGGGAATGCCTTGGGGCACACCGAGGCCCAGGAAGGATGAGGTGGATCTCTGCTGTCCTTTGCCTGCTCCTGTTTGAGTCCAACCCTTATTCTCTCTGCAGGGCTCACTTGGGCCTGGCTTACAGGACTGGATAGCGTGCAGTCCTTGCTCATGTGAGTAGCCCCATTGGAGTCAGTGGGCTGGTCCTGCTTCCATTGGTGCTGGTGGGCCTGCTCACAGGAGTAAAGTAGTGGCTGGCTCCTGGATGCAAAACTTTCACATGAGTCTCCCGCAGGGCTTGAAATGGCCACGTTTGGGTTCAGCCTGGAGGTCTTCAGGAAAGAGCCTGAGTTGGCTTCCAAAAGCCTGGACAAATTTATTCTGGCTGGGGGAGGGAGCGAGAACTAGACCACAGGACTCTACTCATTGAGCTTGAAAGCATCAGGTTGTTGGCAGAGCCCGGCTGGGGTTCTGTGCTGCTCGGCAGGCTATGGCACTATGCAGGCACACCTGGGGGCGTCGCTGGCAGGAAACACAGTGCTCTCACTGCCGTGTCTGAATTTGCAACTGAAGTGGTGCAGTGAAGGGAGGCAAGTAGTCCATGGCAGTAGGAGCTAATATGGTGAATGGTGCTAACTGCCATGCAGGTCCATTCTGCCTTCTAAGGCAGAGCAGGGAGGGAGCCTGGCTGGCTTAATAATGATTTTAAAAAATCCTTGAAACTTGCTTGCTCCTCCTTTTCCTGCAAGGATGGTTCTTGGCCTCCACTGTCTCCTGGACAGCCTGCTGGTGTAACTTGGGAGCTTGCTAATTGCCCATTATTGAACTATTAGCCTGAACCAGTCCTTGGGGTCCTACTAGTCCTTGAAGTCCTGAACTGGAACAGTCTCAGTGCAGTGATTGCAGCTGGAGAGACACTGCCTCAGTGCAGTCTAGCAGGAGCTCTCTACACTGGGAAAACGGTGCAGTAGAAATATACATGGGTCAGCTGCCAGGGAGTAATCGACTCATCACCTTCTGCTGCAGCCAGGCTGCCTGTTTCACGGGGGTGGGATGTAGGCTAGATGGACCGGGACAAGGGTCCCGTCAGACTGTATTGCTGTCTCCAACGGGAGGGCTGAGTTGGAGTGAGCTGAGTGGAATAAAAAACACCGAGGGTTTCACACCACGTGTTTCCCTCCCCCCCCAGACCGTTCCATCCAGTCGGTGATCACGTTCGACCAAGGTGGTGAGTGGCTGCCACTGAGGATGCCTGTCAACGCTAAGTGTAACTCCACAGCAAAGAACAAGGAGGAGGTGTGTCTGTCTGGGGTCCCAGGGCAGCCAGGCTCAGGTGTGGGGCACTGCCATGTGTCGGGACGCAGGCAGGGCAGACATGGCCCCATAGTTCATTTTTTGTAAGCAATCTTTTAGTTAAGACCACTGCATCTTCCCATGTGCAAGTCCAAGGGGACCTATTCTCGTGGCAGGGCTAGTGGCCCAGACACTGCAGCATCAGGCCTGCGTGCGGCGACTGCTCAGTTTATTCCCATCCTGCAGCGTGAGTGAGATGCGTAATAAAGTGAAGTTCAATAGTGACACCAGCCAAGACTTCACAATGTGTTAATCCAGGCTTTTGTGGAGTATCTTTGGGGGCAGACAGCAGCCTGTCCTGTGTGATTGGTCTGTGCCTCGCACAACATGGAAATGGCAGAAGTGGGTAAAGGTCCCTGGCCCTACATTAGTTGAGTGGCCCAAGGTGGGCACAAACCTGAGCTGGGCTTTGCTGAGATGCTGGTGGGAACATTCCAGAAGGACCCCCCCACCCCAATGTGTCATCTTGTTTCCTAACCTGGATTCTCTGGTGTTGTTCACAGTGTAGTCTTTACATCTATGCATTGTACGGCATCTCCCTGAATCACAACGTGCCCATGCTGCCTCTGTCCGAGCCCAATGTGGTGGGAATAGTCATCGCTCACGGTAACGAACCCAACTGCTACCAACACAGGGAGAGGGCAAGTGGAGGGGTATGTGGGCAGGACAGAGGGGACTCTCAGAATCCATCCTCTGGGCCTTGGGCTGGCAAGTGACAGGTTTAATCCATTTGGGGTGAGTTGCTCGTTCCTACAGAGCAAGGCTGGGGGGGCAAGGGAAGGTCAGAGGAAATAAGTCTGTCTGCCCCCGAGGAAGGGACACTTCCTGCACTTGCTCTAATCCCCGTGGTGTTGGGCCCTGGGTTGCAGGCAGCGTGGGGGATGCCGGCCCTGTGGTGAGCCCAGACGTTTACATATCTGATGATGGGGGCTACACTTGGACATGGGTGCTGGAAGGACCCCATCACTACGCCATCCTGGACTCCGGGGGCATCATCGTAGCCATTGAGCACAGCCTCGAGCCGATCAATGTGATTAAGTAAGCCTGAGCTCCACTTACTGAAGGGGATGCGGTGGGGGGTGGGTCTGTTCTCCGGTTCCTGGAGGCTCTGGTGAGCTGTAAGCAGAGCTCTGTCCACATAGATTGGTGCTGAGGGAGAAACCAGGCTGCTGTCACTGTTGGGATTTCTCCTCCCCCCTTGTTCTGCAGCTGCTCAAAGGCTCTTCTATGGGAGTGGGACTGTTCAGAGTGGAAGGAGCCCTCTCCTTTGGCAGATACTGCTTTGTGCTTAGCGTTCTGTCGGTAAGCTCCCCCTTCTGGGCATTCACTCCTGTGCACAAGCCAAGCTGCTTGGCCTGTGCTGTCTTTCCACACCTCTTCGCCTTTGAACGTAACGGGGTCACAGAAGGTTCCACCTGGTCTCTCCTTGGTTGTGACCCAGGCTCCTCACTGTAACCCTTTTCTGTCTAGGTTCTCGATGGATGAAGGTCAGTGCTGGCACAAGTACACTTTCTCCAAGGAGCCCATTTACTTCACCGGGCTGGCGTCGGAGCCAGGAGCCAGATCTATGAACGTCAGCCTCTGGGGCTACAGAGACTCTGTCTTGCCCCGCAAGTGGGTCTCCTACACCATTGACTTCAGTCATCTTCTCAGCAGGAACTGTGAGCTTCTCTTGCTTCCTTCCTTTCCATGCAGAGATGGGGGTGCAGAAGGGCTGAGGGGCAAAGTGGGGGAGCAATCTGAATAGATGAGTAAGGATGCATTAGGACTGAGAGATACAGATTGGTTTCAGCTCCCATAACAGTGGAACATCTGCTCCAGAGAGGCTGCTGTAAAGTGCCTTTCTAGACTGCACACATCACACTGCTGCTCCCTTTCACACCTGGGCATGCTTGTGGCATTTCACGCAGGAATCCAAATTGAGCTGCAGCAATTGGAATCCCCCTACCCCAGATTTCCTACGGTTTGGTCCCATCTAGAATCATAGGGTTAGAAGAGACTGCAAAGTTCAGCTAATCCAGCCCCTGCCAAGATGCAGGACTTGTTGTTGTGTCTAACCCAGGGGTGGACAAACTACGGCCTGGGGGCCGCATCCAGCCCTTCAGATGCTTTAATCTGGCCCTTGAGCTCCTGCTAGGGAGCAGGGTCTGGGGCTGCCCTGCTCCGTGCATGCTGTGGCTCTGCGCAGCTCCCGGAAGCAGCGGCATGGCCCTGCCCCACTCCGGCTCCTACACGTAGGGGCAGCCAGGGGGCTCTGCATGCTGCCCCTACCCCAAGCGCTGCCCCCACATCTCCCATTGGCCAGCAACCACAGCCAATGGGAGCTGCAGGGGCGGTAACTGTGGACGAGGCAGCATGCAGAGCTGCCTGGTCATGCTGCCGCATAAGAGCTGGAGAGAGGACATGCTGCTGCTTCTGGGAGGAGCTTGAAGTAAATGCCACCCAGAGCCTGCACCCCAATCCCCTCCAGTGCCCCAATCCCCAGCCCTGATCCCCCTCCCTCACACTGAACTCCTCATTTCTGGCCCAACCCCAGAGCCCGCACCTCCAGCTGGAGCCCTCACCCCCTCCCGCACCCCCACCCCCAATTTCGTGAGCATTCATGGCCCGCCATACAATTTCCATACCCAGATGTGGCCCTTGGTCCAAAAAGTTTGCCCACCCCTGGTCTAACCTACCCCAGACAGATGGCTTCAGCCTCCTTTTGAAAACCTCCAGTGAAGGAGCTTCCAAAAGCTCCCTAGGCATCTGTCCCATTGCCCTGTTGTTTTTACAGTCAGGGAGCTTTTCCTGAGGTTTAATCTAAATCTGCTGTGCTGTCGTTTGACCCCAGCGCCTCTTGTCCTGCCCTCTGTGGCAAGAGAGAACAACTTTTCTTCCAAGTATCTGAAAACCATTATCAAGTCCCCCCCTTAATCTCCTGTTTTCCATACTACACATAGCCAGTTCCTTCAGCCTTTGTTTGTATGGCTGTGTTCCATCCCTCTGATCATCTCTGTTACTCGCCTCTGGATCCTTTCCAGTTTCTCTACATCCTTTCTAAACATTGGTGACCAAAACTGGACACCGTACTCCAGCTGAGGCCAAACCAGCGCTGAGTAGAGCAGTACTATCATAGAATCTCAGGGTTGGAAGGGACCTCAGGAGGTCTTCTAGTCCAACCACCTGCTCAAAGCAGGACCAGTCCCCAACTAAATAATCCCAGCCAGGGCTTTGTCAAGCCTGACCTTAAAAACCTCTAAGGAGGGAGATTCTACCACCTCCCTAGGGATCCCATTCCGGTGCTTCACCACCCTCCTAGTGAAGAAGTTTTTCCTAATATAGAACCTAAACCTCCCCCACTTCAACTTGAGACCATTACTCCTTGTTCTGTCATCAGGTACCACTGAGAACAGTCTAGATCCATCCATTTTGGAACCCCTTTTCAGGTAGTTGAAAGCAGCTATCAAATCCCCCCTCATTCTTCCCTTCTGCAGACTAAACAATCCCAGTTCCCTCTGCCTCTCCTCATAAGTCACGTGCTCTAGCCTCCTAATAATTTTTGTTACCCTCTGCTGGACTCTTTCCAATTTTTCCACATCCTTTTTGTAGTGTGGGGCCCAAAACTGGACACAGTACTCCAGGTGAGGCCTCACCAATGCCGAATAGAGGGGAATGATCACGTCCTTCGATCTGCTGGCAATGCCCCTACTTATACAGCCCAAAATGCCATTAGCCTTCTTGGCAACAAGGGCACACTGCTGACTCATATCCAGCTTCTCAACCACTGTAACCCCTAGGTCCTTTCCTGCAGAACTGCTTCCTAGCCATACGGTCCCTAGTCTGTAGCAGTGCATGGGATTCTTCCATCCTAAGTGCAGGACTCTGCACTTGTCCTTGTTGAACCTCATCAGGTTTCTTTTGTCCCAATCCTCTAATTTGTCTAGGTCCCTCTGTATCCTATCCCTACCCTCCAGTGTATCTACCACTCCTCCCAGTTTAGTGTCATCTGCAAACTTGCTGAGGGTGCAGTCCATGCCATCCTCCGGATCATTAATGAAGATATTGAACAAAACTGGCCCTAGGACCGACCTTTGGGGCATTTCACTTGATACCAGCTGCCAACTAGACATGGAGCTCAACTACCCGTTGAGTTCAACGGTCTAGCCAGCTTTCTATCCACCTTATAGTCCAATCATCCAGCCCATACTTCCTTAACTTGCTGGCAAGAATACTGTGGAAGACCGTGTACCCGAGACTCGCCGGGGCTCGACCCTCCCGGATGAGGAGGGGAGCCACACTGGCTTTGACTTGTCGTCTGAGAGTCTCGGTTCTCGGAACTGTCGCCCACTGCCCGGGTAGCTCGGTCCCTGTGGATAGGACCGAGCAGTGGCAGTCAAAGGGGGCCCAGCCCTAGGTTCGGGCGGGCACCAAATACACTGTTCTCTCAGCTCCAGTCCTTTGGTTCAGGGGCGGGCTGGCAGGAGTGCGGGTTGCTCGGGCCCTTTGGGACAGGACCGAGCAGTGGCACAGTCAAAGGGGGCCCAGCCCTTGGTTCGGGCGGGGCACCAAACACACAGTTATCCTAGCTCCGGCCCTTTGGTTCAGGGGCAGGCTGGCAGGAGTGCGGGTTGCTCGGGCTCTTTGGGACAGGACCAAGCAGTGGCACAGTCAAAGGGGGCCCAGTCCTTGGTTCGGGCGGGGCACCAAACACACAATTCAGTTTAGCTGGCCTCTTCAGGCCGGGGGAGGGGGATTCACCCCGACCACTTCCGTGATGCAGTTAGTGGCTGCGAATGCAGGGGCAGCATACAACAGAACTTGCTTTTCACCCACTTCTGCGCTGCCCTCCTTCAGTAAAAGTCTTCGCTCCCAAAGCGTGACCAAAGCTGTGCTGGCCCCAGGAGCCTGGGCACAGCCTTGGGTTTCAGCTTGGTGTGGAGAACATGGAGGTGTAGGGGGCTTTGTTCTAATGGGCTCGCCTCTGGCTAGTGGTTAGAGCAGGCGGCTGGGCAAGTTGTGGTGTGACCTCGGGCAAGGCCCAGACCCCTCAGTAAAACAGGCCTGGTTCAGAAAGCTGCAGGGATGCTGCACAGCCCCTCTGAGAGCCTCTACTGGACACTGCCATGGTAACATCTTGGGCACTTAGTTGTCCTGAGGGTTGTGTAAATGAGAGGAGCCTTCTGCACTTGGTGCCGAGCTCTGAATCTTCCCAACGTGCTAGATCTCACGGCTCCTCTGAGGCGGGTGCGATAGGGAGTGACACACCCACTGCCACCAGAGCCTGGATAGAAATCAGGGGTTTCTGGAGTTAATCTCATGCACGATCCTGTAACTTCCCAGTGAGATGAGGGGGTAGCTCCCATAGGCTACTTGGGAACCGGGGTTCCCTACCAGTGTCCCAAGGCCCACTGGCAGCAAATAACTTCACCAGGCGGATGTTGCTAGGGTTTTTCAGGGCAGATTTTAGTGTTGATGGAAAGGAATGTGGTTGTTGCTGGCTAGAGCAGGTGGTGTAAAATCCTTCCCCCTTCTCCCAGTGCCCCCAGGTATTACCCATTACTGCCTCTCCTGCGGGCGGGCAGACTGTCCTGCTTCATTGTGCCACACTCCTTTTCTTGCTTTCAGCCCCGTGAGCTGTAGCTCTAGGGTTGGCAGCTGTTGCCTAGGGTCAGTTCCTGTCTTCTCGATTATATTGTCTCGTGCCTGGAGTCTGATCACCTTTCTCCTCTCGTAGGTGAGGACGACGACTATACTATCTGGCTGGCTCACTCCAGCGAGCCCGGCAGCCGCACTGATGGCTGCGTTCTGGGCTATAAGGAGCAGTACCTGCGTCTCCGCAAGTCATCTGTCTGTCAGAATGGCCGGGATTACGTGATGATGAAGCAGCCATCGGTCTGCCCATGCACACTGGAGGACTACCTCTGGTATGGCGAGCAAAGGCTCGCCCCCCTTGTGTGGCAAGGGGGCTGGCATAGTTGGGCAAGGGGTGATGGCTACTCTGCTAAGGTTATTAGAGTGGCACTCTCGTCTGGCGCTCAGGTGGTGGCATAGGAGCTGCCTTTGTGCTGGACCCGCTCGCGTGGATCATCTAGCCTGGTCGGCATGTAGGGTTTGTCAGAGCATCGCCCAGCGAGTCAGGGATCCCACACCTAGTGCCTGGCAAAGGCAAACCTGCTCAGAGTGCACCACACATGGTGCCATGCGTAACTTGGAGATGGGGGGACCTCTAACCAGACCCTGACTTCCCTACGGTGTATGTGGGAGTGCCAAGAGCTCACCCGCAGGCCTAGCACAGCCTGTATCCGCTTGGCTAGAAAAGTCCACTTCAGGTGCTCCAGGACTGTCTGTGTGACAGTGCTCTAGCCAGCTAGGTGAAGTTCACCCCTGAGCCATCACTCAGTGTGTCGCTCATGCCCGTCTCTGCTTTTTGTCCTTGCGCTGCAGTGATTTTGGCTATTTCCGCCCTGAAAACCAGTCTGTCTGCGTGGAGCAGCCGGAGCTGAAGGGCCACGACCTGGAGTTCTGTCTCTATGGCAGGCAGGAGCTACTGACGACTAGTGGGTAAAGTGGCTTTTTAACAGGGATTCGCTCAGCAAACCCTGGCCCTGGGAGCAGGGGGATAGATTTTGCTGCTGCCAGTGGGTAGGGCTACAGGGTGGGAATTAGGAGGACCTGGGTTCTGTGCCAGGCTGTCTCACCAATTCCTCCTCTGAGCAACGATGGTACTTCCCAGCCTGGCCCCAGGGTTTTGGGAAAAGTGCAGCTGTAGCATACTCAAGTGGGAAACTGCCCTTCTGGTCCTGGGAGACCAGTGCTGGGCACACAGAATGGATGTGGATACCCGTGCTGCTGGCCCTGTGCTGTTTGTGGGGGCATTCGGTCATGGAGCCAGACCTCAGGGGAGCCTGCCCAGCTTCAGGAGGCCGTTCCTCTGGCCTCCTGGCAGGATGGGGCTGGAGATCTCCCAGCAGGTCTGGGCGTAGCTTTTGGATCCTAGCTAGGAAACCACATTGCTCTCCACACTTTTTGCCTTCCCAGGGTGGGGGTGTGGGGTTTGATGTCTCCAGGAATGGCCAGACAATCTCTGAGCTGTCCTGGGAAGCTCCCTCCTGATCATCAGGCCCTGCAGGTGCTTTCTTCCCTGACATTCCAGGTATCGTAAGATCCCGGGAGACAAATGTAGCGGTGGGAAGAGTCCGAGCCGTGAGGTGATGGACCTGAAGAGGAAATGTACAAGCAACTTGTTGACCCCCAGCCAGCCGGTAGGTGATAGCAAACATGTGGGGAGCCAGCCAATACCAGGGCGTGAAGTGCTTGGGACCCTTGGGGGTGTAAGGTTCTTGTACAAACGCCAGGAACTGGCGCAGTTTTGGTTTAAATTTCATGTTTTGTGAATTTAGCAAAACTTCCTTCTCTCTCTCTCTCTCTCTCTCTGCAGTCCGCTGCCTCCAGCTCCGCTCCCATAATCCTGGCAGTCGCGGGCGTAATGCTCCTCACCATCATAGCTGGAGTCCTGATCATTAAGAAATACGTCTGCGGGGGCAGGTGAGGTTTGGGAGGGGTTTCACATGCAGTCGCTGTGGCTGAAGTATTACACATCTCATAGATTTTAAAGCCAGAAGGGGCCATCGTGATCATCTAGTCTGACCTCGTGCACGTCACAGGCCACAGAACCTCACTCACTCACTCCTGTAGCAGACCCCTAACCTCTGGCTGAGTTACTGAAGTCCTGAAATCATAGTTTAAAGCCGTCAGGTTACAGAGAATCCACCATTGACTCTAGTTTAAACCTGCAAGTGACTCATGCCCCATGCTGTAGAAGAAGGTGAAAAAAACCCAGGGTTTCTGGCAGTCTGAGCTGGGGGAAAATTCCCTCCCAACCTGAAATCTGGTGATTAGCTAGACCCTGAGCATGCGGGCAAGACCCAGCAGCCAGACACCTGGGCAGGAATTCTCTGTAGTAACTTGGAGCCCTTCCCATCCAGTGTCCCGTGACCAGTCATTGGGGTTTTTGCTACTGGCCGTCGCTGCTGGGCCACATGCTGTTGTAAGCAGTCTCATCGTACCGTCTCCTCTGTAAACTTATCAGGCTCAGGCTTGAAGCCAGGTAGGTTTTCTGCCCCCTCAGCAGATACGGCCATGCTGGAATCCAAGGTGTACATGCAGCACCCTGGCTAAAAGTAGCAGTGTAGCCCAGTGGCACAGCTCTGGCACAGGCTGTCCGAGATCCCAGGCACCTGCTCGTGTTACTAGTGGTTGTACCTCAGACTGCGGCGTAGGTATATCCTGAGGTGGCTCTGAAATCTACCAGCTTCAGTTAAGTGAAGGTCATTGATGGTTAGCAGCTCCTGAATCCTTCCCACAGTCGCTAACCATTCCACTGCAGAGTACGGGGCATCTTAAAGGCCTGGAAGTCTTCCCCCAGTTCTGGCTGCATTAGAAGGTCTTGTTGTTTGACATGCCAGAGGTGCAATAGACAGCATGGCATGGCCCTGACTCCCGTGTCTGCTCCATCCCCAGGTTCCTGGTCCATCGCTATTCTGTCCTGCAGCAGCACGCAGAGGCGAATGGAGTGGAAGGGGCTGAAGCTCTGGATGCAGCCAGCCCTGCTAATAAAAGGGGCTACCATGACGATTCTGATGAGGTAGGTGATTGGAGGGTGATGCAGATGCAGCAGAGACCAGTGCCTGAGCATGGCATGTCCTCCTCGGTGTCCTGGGGAGCCAGGGCTTGAGTTGGACACTGGAAGGATGGGGTTAAGAATGGCTGCTGCTCCCATGCAAGGAGGGGACTGAATGTCAGGGCCATCTGAAACTGCCCCTTTATTTGAGCAGCTCTGGTGGAGTGCAGACCACAGGCACCGGCAACAGGAGCGTAGGGCTGCCGCTGGAGAACCTGCCTCCCACTCAGTGTCATCCCCAGGCTGCAGAAGGCCAGGCCGGTCATGAATGTAGGCCCTGAGCCGCTCCAGCCGAAGGAGCCTTTGGGGGGCTGAGTGGGCAGGCCAGTGGGTTCTGAATGGGGCAGCTGATGGGCTGCAAACATATTTGAGCCTGGAATGTCTTCAGTGGCTTGGAGAACACTTGATCTAGGGTTTCCCATTCAGCCTTGGCAGGGCGGGCTAGTTCCCAAGTGTCTCTGAAAGCCACCCCCGTGTGGCTGAACGGCCTGCGTGAAATAAGTCAGTCCCAATCCCGTTCCTAGGTGGTGTGTCCGAAAGAATAGCGCAGCGGGCCCCTGTGCCGGCTGGCTGAGCCCCGGACACTGCCCCCGCCCCCATGTCCTTAGCCCTCTGGGCCAGGAACTGCATGGTACATGTGAGAAGCTTGCACTGCAGTGATGCCTGTCCTGTCAATAACAGGACTTCAGTCTTGGGGCTGTTAGGCAGAAGAGTGGGCTTGTGCTGTCCTGGTGGCTTTGGCCACCATCCTAGCTATCACGCAGGGTGAGATTTTCACGTAGTGCTGAGTTCCCAGGGGCCCCGTGGCTTCCTGAGCATGAGGGGACGGCAGCAGGCGTGGTGTCCTGTTCTCTCCCATTCCCAGGGCAGGAGGGGAGTGATCCTGGGCTGGGATCTGACCGAGATGGGGGAGGCTCTGGCGCTGTCTGCCCTGAGGGGTGAGCACTCGTGTTCTCTCCTCAGGACCTCCTGGAGTAGGGGCACGTTGCTGCTCTCTGGCACTGGACAAGTGGGTTTGGACGCTGCCACGGATCTGCAGAACAGCAAACACCTCCTCCAGCCCACGCTTTTCCGCAGTGGCTGCCCGTCCCCTTTCCGAGGGACTCCACTTTCCTGTCGCTTCCCTTGAGACTGTCCAGAGCCAGCTGCGCTGCAGACCCAGGGAGGAGACAGGGAGCTGCTGCAGCAACCTGGCGGCCCAGAGGCCAAGGGGGAGGGCAGGGGCATAATTTAACTTTATTTTAATGAGATTTCTTTCCAGCTGTTTGTTTTTTAAGGAAGACTAAATAGGAAGGTGAAACCAGCATTTCACTAAGCGCTAACCATGACGAAGGTGCAATTCATCCTGCTGCAGAGAGAATGCTCTTAACTCCAGAGTCACCCCTTGGGGGCTCATCTCTGCCTCAGCATGGCCTCAGCTGGGCAAAGCTGCTGGTGGCACTGGCCTATCCCCACCACTTCACCTAGCATGGGCAGGCCTTGGGCCCCCTGCCAGGACGGCATGTCGCTTAGCCAGGACCCTGCAGGGCCACAGGCCAAAAATGAGAAGTGATTGGATGAAAAGCGTGGCACGTCAAGTGGAGTTCATCTACGTGCCAGGAGTAACTGCTGTGACTGGCCCTTGTGGAATCAAAGCACTGAACTGGGAAAGCACCATGTCTGCAAACACTGGCAACAGCAGCAGGGGAGGGAAAGGGGTTATTTTTAGTTCTAGGAATAAGTGCAGCAGAAAGCTCGGAGGAATAAATCTCCTGGTTGTTGATGTGTTCTTCAGGGTGGTGGGAAGCATGTTCCAGGTGGAGCTGTGCCCTGAAATGCCAGTGCTCTGGCGAAGAGCCTCATGGCTTCATTTAAGGGGGCAGAAGCAGGGCCAGCACTTCCATTTAGGCGACCTAGGTGGTCGCCTAGGGTGCCAGGATTTGGGAGGGCAGCAATTCGGGGGCAGGGGGTCCTTCCACGCTCCATGTCTTCGGCGGCGGGGGGTCCTTCCGTGCTCCAGGACCCACCGCTGAAGTGCCCTGAGGACTGGGAGTGTGGAAGGACACCCCCCCCCCCACTGCTGAAATGCCGCCGACCAGGAGTGCTGAAGGACCCCCGCCTAGGGCGCCAAAAACCCTGGCGCCACTCTTGGGCAAAAGAGAGAGGCTCCTAGTTTTCTAACATCTGCCTGTTTCCCCACCTAAAGCGGTAGGAGACAAGCTGCTTGGTAGCTCCTAGAGCTGCTGTTGATGTGGCCAGGCCTGACGGTGGCTTGCAGGCATTCTGGCTATTATAAACAGGATCCTCAGTGCCCCGCCCTTCCCAGCGGTACCACCTTTGGGGGTGATGTCACCTGGCAAACTGTAAGCTGCTGCTCTAGGCGCATTTCCACTCGGCTGAGTACACTGCAGTGTGTCCATGTCCCTGTTTAAACATCCAGTTGTCTTCTGCAGTAGATGCTGCCTTGCTGATTGTGGAGGGGGTGGCTAGGCCAATGCCTGGCTGGCCTTTGCACTCGGAGGGTTGGGTGATAAAAAGTGAACGTATGGAACAGTCTGACGGATATAACGGGGGTTCGTTCTCCACAGCTGGGTCCCAGTGGGCTGCCATTCCTCTGGTGCATTATTAGGCACCAGCGTAGGCCAAGAGCAAGGAACACAGTTCAGCCCCAGGCACGTGAGACACAGGAGTCTCAAGAACTGGTATTTTTCAAACTTGGCTTATTTGAACTGAGCTGGCTTGACTGGAATTGTCCATCTCACAGTCCCATTAGCAGCTCAACTTAACTCTTCTTTGACACTAAACCTATTTATTGCGACTCTTCACATTGCTAAGTCCCAGCCTTGGCAGGACCTTAGGCATTGCTCTGCTCAGCATTGCAGCACCGACGACTTAGGAGCATAATGTCATTTTCAGGAGTGCTTGGGCTCTGTCTACACTGCCTGGGTTAGTGGAACTCGAGCTGGCAGACGTAGGGCTTGAGCGTCTACATTCGTCTGTAACCCCAGGTTCGGAGTCTTGAACCCTGGGTCCCAGCCTGAGCTCCAACATCTATACTGCAGCATGCAGGCCTGAGTCCAGCCACCCCCGTCCCAGGCTTCCTAGTTCCCTCCTTAAACATGGCCACTGTAGCCCTGTGTTCGTGGTGCAGCATGGGAAAACATGACTGTCCAGGGCACAAAAGAAATTTTGGCTCACAGGATTGTGGGTGCTTTCTGCAGACTCCCAGAGTGCAAACCCAGTGGGGCTGCATCTACACTGCAAAGCAATAGGGCTTGAACCCTGGGTCCCAGCTTGACTCAGGCTCATATCCTCCACCCCTATGGGGTCCTGGGTCACTGGGTCCAAATCCTGCGTTAGGATGATTTATGTGTAGACAAAAGGGGGTTAGGCTTGAGCCTGAGTTCAAACCCTGGACTTACACTGCAGTGTAGACATACCTTTAGGCTCCTGAGTCTCACTGAAAGTAGGATTTAGGCTCCTAAATCAGTTAAGTGTTGCAACAAGGAGCCCTTAAATACCTTCACAAAAATCTGGCTGTAGCTACCAAACTCTTGTTACACTGGGGCTTTCCTTTAAAAATTTACAGGAAGAGCCATGCGGTCCCTGTGGCCACTAGAAGGCGCAGTTTCCCCAGCTATGGCTGGAAGGCTGCTCTCCGAAGCTGTGCTATGTTTTGGAGTAGCCTATTGCAAGGGAGCGAATGTGATCTGGCCAAGATAGAGGCTGCTCGGTGGTGAAGGCAGATCTGGGTGCATTTTCCTGGGCAACACATTGCCAAACTCTACCCTCGTCCCACCAGTATCCCCCAGTATTTACGCAGCTGGTCATGTAGAATAGGAATGAAGTAGCTTAGCCTGTTTGCCTGGAGAGTGTCTGGCTTCTAGACTCGGTTTAACAAAATTTCTTTTTAAAGAATGAGTTTTTGAGAAGCTTTCGTTTAGAATTTGACTAGCAGCCAAATAGCCACAGCTGGCCAAAGCGCCAGGAGAAGCTCTGGGTCCACGTTCCTCACCGGCTGGGACAAGAGGCTGAAGAATAAATGAAAGGCAGCTGCTCTGTCTCTGGGAGTCTCCTGCAGACTGTCTCAAGCACCGCACAGCATGGACATCTGGGGCAGAATCAGACGTCCACGGCTCTTATTCCTAGAGCGGTCGCTGGAGCTCCAGGCACCAGCCTGCGATGGGAAACAGCAGTAGAGCATTTGGGAGATGGGACGATTAGATGCATGAATGTAAAACTGGCTGTGAATTCTCATGCTCTTGAGACCAGCCTGTTCTGAAGGCACATTCTCGTTTACAGGCTGTCGAGGAAGCTAGTAAACACTGTGGTTCTCTTTTGCACACCCCCTGCCCTATTTCCTGCCCCCAAACCCATCAGCCTTGATGTTTGCTATGCATGCGGTACATGGGCCATTGGGGTGGAGAGCACCTGCCCCCCAGAAAGCTTGCGTGCCAATGGGGTAAACGCAGCCTTGGCGAGAGACAAATGTCATTTTTCTGGTGGGCAATGGTGCATTTCCCCATGGGCCAGTGCAACGGCAGCCTTCCTCTCCCTGAGCAAAGCACGCTGATAATGCTGCCTCCCTGTCCCTGCTGAATGGTTGTTGCCCGAGCACTACCCTGGGAATGCTGCTGTCGCGTGGCATTGAGCACCAATGCTGCCCCAATACCCTTGGCTTACCAGTATGGCTGCAGGGCAGATCAACACAGGGATGCTGTGCCAGGTGCCCTGCCGGGGATATGTCACCACGTAACTAAAGCCAGAGCCCCTGCCCTGCCATGTAGAGTGTCTCCGGGCTCCAGGCCAAGGGCAGGTCCAGGGGATGGGCTGAGGGGTGTGGAGTGTTCTATAAACAAACCTGGCTGGGCTATAACTGTACTGGAGAGACAAGAGTGGGGAGGAGGTCTTTTACTGGACCAGCGTCTGTTGGTGAGAGAAGTCAGGGCTGGGGAATGACTTTGTACTGGGATTTTTCTGTATATTTGCAATATTTGGGTTAGAAATAAAAACCAAACGGACTTTGTGTTACCTGCTCTGTGGGTGCCTCACTGTGCGAATGGGAGGGGTTGGCTCCTGCTAGACTGCTCTGAAGCGCCTCTCCCCCCTGGCCCAGCAACAGGCCTCAGCAGGCCCCTGCGCACTATAACAAACACTAGGTGCTTTCTCCCAGGCCCGGCTCTCCCTGGTGACTAGCCACCATAACACACTGTAGGGGCGGGGTCAGGGGATAGCAGTGCGATCTATCTGTTTAGCCATGTGCCCCTCTTAAGGGCTCCAGTAAGTCTGTTACTCGGGTGGCCATTTCCCTGCTTAATGCACTTCTCTGGGAATGCACTGATGTCAATAAAATGTACAGTTGATTAGTCCTATTGAATCTTCACCTTACCAGTGGCAGGAAAACACCCCTCCCTTTGCTCACATGATCCTTCTGCCCTGCAGAGAGAGGCGGGCTTCCATGCCTGGCATCCTTAAGGGGAACTGCGTGAAAGCAGTGTGGGCTTGCCCTTGGGGCAGGCAGCCAAGGAGCAGCAGGACACTGGGGGGCCGTGCCGTGGGCCAAGGCCACTAGTGCTAGAGGCTTTGGGTGATGGAGTCTGAGGGCTCAGACCAAAGCAGGTGGCTATTGGGTGAGTGTAGAGAGCAGAACTGATCCATCCCACTCCTCCCCTTCCAGGATCTAACTCAGGAGCCCAGTGCACAACTCCCCAGAGCGGTTTGTCCCTGGGCACCTCCCAGGGCTTTTGAAAGGAAAAGCTACTTTAGTGCTTTGAAAACCTATTGGCAGAACGGCTCAGGGCTGTGTGTAGCCACTGTAGAAAGCCAGTTCCATAGCAGGCGTGGTCAGCATGCAAACCAACGTGCTCTGCCGATGAACTAGGGTGACCAGATGTCCTGATTTTATAGAGACAGTCCTGATTTGGGGGTCTTTGTCTTATATGGGCTCCTATTACCCTCCCCCCATCTCAATTTTTCACACTTGCTGTCTGGTCACCCTACGCTGAACCTCCGTTTGTTACTGTCACATCCAGGAGACCTGCTCATGCCTGGGATCCCCTGTGCTAGGTGAATATACAGACTGTCCCTGCCCTAAGGCACTGATGATCCTGTACTGTGTGCACTAGATGCCTACGGGCTCTCTTAGAACCTCTTTGTATTGTGGTAGCTGCCTGGGATATGTCCACACTGTGGCTGGGCATGAACCTCCCAGCCTGAGTAGACAGACTAGTGCTAGCAGGCAGTGATGGAGGCTGGCTCCGTGGAGCAGGACCCCAGTGTGCTAGGTGCTGTACAAATGTTACCAATCTGGTGCTTGTTTTCTCAGCGTTCATTGAGCTGCTCTGGCACCCAGCGAGGCTGGGGATGGGGGCTCCCAGCACACACTTTAGGAAGAACAGCCTTGTGAGGCTTGGGAGCTCAGTCTAATTTTGAGTCGGTTAAGAGGTAACTCTTCTGGCCAGTGCTACCTAGGGAGACAGTCCCTGTAATTCAGGGTCTCTAACTGGGCACCCCAGAGCCTAGCAGGATCCAGGGGTTCCCAGCTGAAGTTAACATCAAATGGGAAAGAAGATGTAACTTCTTGAGGGTGATTAACTGCAGGAGCAGCATAGGCAACGATGGGGTCGCTGGGAGCATTGTCTGGAGTCTGTAAACAGACCCTGGGGGGAGCAACTAGTTTAACAAGTCACTGGGCTGTTCAACAATCCCATCTGCAGGGAAGAACAATTCCCTACAGTGCGGGAACAGCTGGGTGACTGGCTCTGGCCTGGGCCATGCAGGAGCTCAGACACAGCATCAGCATAGTCCCTGCTGGCCTTAATTCAGTGAGAATTAGGCCTTGCATTGGACAAAGGGACTTCAAAGCCAGGTGCTTATCTCCTGCTGCTGTAACCACAGCGCTTGCTTATCAGACTTTGCCATCTGCATTACTTCCACACAGTGAAATTGGGCATGTTCTGCTCTGTGCATCCCCATCCCAGGCAGTCTCTCTGCTGCCTCGTGCCCTCTTGGGCGGTACTGCGATTGGGAACAGCCAGGGCAGCACTCTAGGCTGGTGTTTGTTCTATTCTCGGCAGCAAGTTGTGCCTGTGTCCCACTGGCAATTGGGGTGGGGTGGGCAGCAAGATCTTTGCAATCAATTCCCCTCCCTCCTCACAGCTGCTCCCAGGCTCTGCACACCCAGAAATCAATCCAAGCAGCCTGGACTTGTGAAAATGCTTCCCCTGAGCCAGGCAGCAGAGTAACACCTTTCCCAACATAAGGCTGCTCTCCTTTCCCTGGCTGTGGAGGTGAGAGCTCTTAATAAGCACTGTGGTGCCTCTTGACAATCCATGATAACGCTGGATGGTGTTTGGAGGCTTTAATGATGTCTTTAGGGCCTTGGTGAACGCAAACACCAGCTTAATGAAACAGACGGTCTGCCAGTAAATCTTGCTGGCTGGAATTTAGCAGATTTAACCAGTGACACCTGCTCTCAGGGGGAAGGGGGAGGAGTGTAGGGTGGAAAACAGCCCGGAAGGAAGGTGGTGGTTGAGGATTCAGGGATGTGATTGTTTGGTGTTGGGGGACCCTGCCATGTTTCTGAGTGTCTTTCTCCGCCACACGCCGTTTGAACCAACAGAGCCTCAGACTGGGGCTTTGGCAGGTAAAGGCAAAAATTAGCTCCTGCGGGCAAAACCTGTGTGCATTTCCAGCCCTGCTGGTGGTGCAGTTCAATGAGCGAGTGCCAGGAGCTCTGTTACTGGCACAGCGACGTGACCACACGCCCTGGTCCATTGGAGCCTGCACTGCGTGGCTGCAATTTGTGATGGATCTCCCTGCTTAGGCTGTGGTTGTTTTAAACTTTAAAAATATCAAATCTTGTTCCTGCTCTTACTGGAGATCTGCTTGGAGTAGCAGAGAGCTGGAGCTCAGCTTCCTCGGCTCTTCACTGTGGGGGGATGCTGAATCCTTTATAAAGGGGCTTTCTTCCCAGGTGGCCGGAGTTTGAATTGAACACTGTTAATACTGGAGTGTTAAACAGCCTGATTAAAAATCCCATCTCTCCACTGCTCTGGCTCTAGCCCCATGCAATGTCCTAATCTTGCTCGTTCTCCCGTTCTCTGAGGGGTCCTTCAGCAAAACAACAGGGGAGAAAGTGATCAGATTGTTTGATTTGTTCTGGTTTTAGTGTGTTAAAAAAGCAAGAATAACCTTTCCCTTCATGGAATAAAGTTGTTCTTTATACATAAGATAGAAGTGCCAAAAAAAAAACAATGCTGCCATTTAACACAAAAGTCCTTCCCACTGTTGTGGTAGCAGCAGGGGTGAATCCAGAGCCAGCAGTCCTGGCTCCCATTCCTGGCACTGGGAGAGGAGTATGGTCTAGTGGTTGGATCAGGGAAAATGGGAGTTTAGACTGCTGGGTTCTGCCCTGACTCACTGTGTGAACTTGGGGAAATTAACTTCCCCTTTGTCTCCATTTCCCCATCTTTAAGAGGGGCAGAATATCTCCTATCTGGGGATGCTGAGGTGGTCTGTGTTTATAAAATGCTTTGAGACCTGCAGGTGGAGAGCTCTACAAAAGGGCAAAGTATGTGGAACAACTTCCAAAAGTACACGTGATTGACCTGTAAAAGGCAGTGCTGTGATGACAGGATAAATACTCACCAGCCATGGACTTACCAGGACTCCGGTATGCCAGCATGGACCATTATTAGTCACCTGACTGAGCCCAGCTCTTGCATCAGATTTTTCAGGTGCATGTCCCTGCATGAAGGGAAGCTATTAGAAATCCCTGCTCTTCCTTTAAATAGGCTTAAGTTCTGTCCCAATCCCGTATGGCAATAGTTGGGCCCAGTTCCCATCTGGCCCAAGCTGGTGTGAAGTCAGTGGAGTTGTAGTTGCTTAGGCCAGGTCTCTTTCAAATTCCCTCGTGTTAGAGTTTGGATTTAGCGCCTGCTGGGTCCTGTTGAAGGGCAGTGATCTGCTAGAGCAAACATTTATGAATCTGCACCTGAAGTAAAGGCTTTGGTTTCTGGCACGTTATGGCTTCACATTTGGAAAGGAGGGGGTGTGTTCAGTGTGAACGAGCTTCCTTCTACAGCAGGGAAAAGAACAGAGCAGGAAAGAACCACTGGAAAGTCATAGAATATCAGGGTTGGAAGGGACCTCAGTGTAGATTGCCACGTCCTTTTAGGGGCGAAAGAAAAATGCAGAGCTGTTATTTACCAGGCTGCACGTGGCAATAGATTGTATAGGTAAGGGATGCAAGGAGGGTCTGGGTCACGATGCAAACTGCAGGCATGCACACAACTAAAATTAATTAATTTAAAGTTTTATTGGGGATAGTTACAAGGGGTAGGGGAGCAGCGTATGATTAGCTAATAGGGTTAATGGAACTTAAAATATACAATGGCTAAAGTATTTACTATTAAACAATATTTATAAACACAGATGCAGCATTTAGTAATAACCAATACTTACGAATACAAACCAACTCATAATGACCGGCAAACGTAGAAACTCTGCTTAAAACACGTGAGCTGAGAGAGGCTTCGAGGTGATCAGGCTCGGTTACGGGTGTGCACAAGGTACACAGGATTCGTTTTTCTTTCTCCTCTTCTGCCTGCACATGGCAGACCAGCCTAAAATACCCACTATGACATCATAAAAGTGTCATAGGGGACGGGGCCCAAAAACTGTGTGTGTTCGTTTCTGATTGGTACAAGCAAAGTTTACACCAAGTAGGGGAGCAGGTGCCTGAAAGTCTGGCTTCGCCCCCAAAAGGTGAGGAAATGCATATAGTTCAAAATGCGTTTAACACTGAATGACAAAGGAAGAGGCCAGGGCAATACCGGTATGGGCAAGTTTTAGGATGCAGACAGGAACTTATCTTAACACTCAGGAGGTCATCTAGTCCAACCTGCTGCTCAAAGCAGGACCAATCCCCAGACAGATTTTTGCCCAAGATCCCCAAATGGCCCCCTCAAGGATTGAGCTCATAACTCTGGGTTTCGTAGGCCAATGCTCAAACCACTGAGCTATTCCTCCTCCTGTAAGTCTTTGGGGTGAGTGCAGTGTGTGTGACGTGTTCTGTAAACACAGCTCCGGGAAAGCTCGCTGTATCAAAGCCCAGGATGCAGACCACAGTTGTGGTAGTCAGAGCACTGAGTGAATAACTGACTTTTTGGTTCAGTGGCCAAAATTAAAATAATAATAATAATAATAATTAATAATAAATACATTAAATAAAGGGGGGGTGAAACTATTCCCCAGATTTGCCCTGGATTTATGAAAAATACATTTTTTAGCAATATTTCTGTTCACTGAAAATTTGTTACCCAGCTTCACTGTGTGCCTCATGTAGTTCCTTCCCCATCAGCCCCCAGTGTCCTCTGGAACAGCGAGTGCTGTGAGTCAGGCTGGACTGGGGGTTCCAGTCTCGATCCACACTCCCCAAAAGCTCAGTGGTGGCAGGATCCACGGGGTCGATTTCAGCCTGCTTGGTTATTTGGAACACGTGGCAGAAGTAGGCAGAGTCCCCTTGCTCACCCCAGTTCGCAGGCGGTTTCTCCACCAGGCTGACTGACGGCCGTCTGTGCCTTTTGGCTGATCTCTGCACTGGAGCAGGTTGACTGTTTGCTCAGCCAGAGGGACTGTGATGGGCAGCCCTGGGCAGAGCAGGGGTGTTGCCGCCTCCTGAGGTTTTTCTGGCTGGAGTTTATAAATTTGTCTCTCATTAGTCAGCAGGGGTTTGCTCGGGAAAGTGACAAGGTCAAGACAAGAGCAGCTGCCTGGGACTGCAGCTTCATCCAGCTGTTCCCTGCAAGGGGCACCCACGCGCACTGGAGAGGTGAGTCCTTTTGGCTTGGACACGCCACGGGCTCCCAGCTTACAGGCCAGGGAGCCAGGAACCTCTCTGCACTGCAGAAGGAGATGCACACAGAGGAGCGGGTTCGTAGAGCTGCATTTCAAATACAGGAAGGACGGGGTGTGTCGGGAACTTGGACATCAGGCCTGCTCCTGCACCATGGAAGTTCAGTTCCTGACTTCGGTGGGAGCAGGATCGGGCCCATCGGGTGAGTCCAATGTGTAGTGGAGGAGAATGGGTGTCCAGACTCGTGCAAAGCGTGATTCCAATGAAACTTGGGGGAATCTTCCCGGTGACCAAACGAGAAGCTACCTTCTAACTAGACCGTTTCCTGTGCTGCAGCGTCAGTTCCTAGCTCACTGGCCAAACCAAACCCCCATCCTGAGGGAAGTTTCCTGCTCCCTCTCTGTCGCTCTCTCTGGGTGAGCAAAAAGCCTGCCCGTGAGAGGGTGCTGGAGTTCGGGGAGCCTGTCTGCCCTTCAGAAACAGCCACATGTGGAGGTTAGCAGGGAGAAATAACCAACAACAGGGTTGGTGTTGGACAAGGCCCAGGCAAACCAGCCCTGCTCCAAAGAGCTTGCTAGGTGCTTTACCGAGCGCAGCAGAACCTGAGGCGCTCTGGCCCTCTAGACACCCAGCTAGAGCCTCTGTCCCTCAGCCGTGGACACTGGGCTCCTGCACGTTCTCCCACTTTCCTGCCATGCTTTGAGTATTTTATTCTCCAGCAGTGCCTGGCTCTCCCAAGGCCGCTCCCTGACCCCCCAGTACGTTTCTCTAGTGGTGCGATCAGACTCACTCTAATTAAATCCACCTCTTCGAAATTATCTGGCTGCTCCTGCCTTTACTGAGCTCTTAGTGCTACGAATCCACCACTGGCCTCGAACTACAGCTCCCGGGGTGTCAGCCGAGGCTGTCTTGCTCGCTAGCTAAGCAGGAGGTGCCTGGGTTCTGTTCCCTAAGCAGTCACGGATCCCTGCTAGAGAAACCTCTGGGGGATTAGTATTTGCTCTGGCATCCTACAGGGCTTTCCTATCAGGGAGCTGTGTTCCCCCTGTGTCTGGATTTCTAGTGGTTTTGTCCCCAGGAAGCTGGAAGTTTTGTTTCTGAGGGTCAGAATTTCTCAGGCTGCCTGGTGAATTTGTTACTCATCCCACTTCCGCGCACCAAACCTCCATATTTTCCTCTTGGGGAGCTGTGCTTCTGACCATTCTCCGAGGGCTGGACCCTTAGCACTGCTGCTTTCTCTGAGGCCTGGTCTACACTACAGACGTGTAGTGGTATAACCACATCGCTCAGGGGAGTGAAAAATCCCCCTCCCTGAGTGATACTTATACTGACCTCACCCCGGTGTAGACAGCTCCCTGTCAACAGGAGAGTAGCAGTGTCTTCACAAACGTGCTACAGCAGCGCAGTTGCACCAGTGCCGCCGCCGTGCTGTCCATGAAGACAAGCCCGTAGGTGCTGAATGCCATGCTAACTTTGCCCTTTGATTTCCAGAACAGAGCGACAGGGCCAGCTGCAGCCGAGCTCTGCTTGACAAGGCACATCAGCGTTGCTATGACCTCCAACTCCAGTGCAGGGAACAGCTCCAGCTCTGTGCTGAGTGATCTCTTCCTCCTCCAATCCAGGAGGTTCTTTGCTTCCATCTATTTTCTCATTTTCCTGCTGGGCATGCCTGGGAATGTCCTGCTGCTCCTGGTCCTGATCCCAGACCTCATGAGGACTGGTGCCAGCCATGTCTCCCGCCTGACTGGGCCCCTGCTGGTCAATATTGCTCTCTTGGACCTCCTCTTCTTCCTCTATGTTGTCCCAGTGATGTTTGGTAATGTGCTATTCGAGGGCTGGCCCTTGGGGTACGTGGTGTGCGTCACCTACAACAGCATGTCCCTCTCCATCATCTTTGCCGATTTCTACAGCCTGCTGGCAGTCTCCCTGCTGCGCTACGTGGCTGTGATCCACCCCACACGCACCATGGCTGTGTCCCAGAGGCTCATCGCCTGGGTCTGCATGTTTATATGGACGCTTGGCTTCCTCTTCTCCATCCCCTTATGGATTCACTACACAACAGTGGAGGTGGAGGGGGAGACGTACTGCGTGAACCAAATGCCCAAGCAGCAACTGGCTCTTTACTTCAGGCTCGTGGGAGGCTTGGCGTTTCTCCCCCCTATGCTACTGATGATCCTCTGCTACTCCAGCATCATCTTCACTCTGTGGGTTAGGAGGGGGCTGACCGTCCACACAGCCTCCAGCCTCCAAGTTAACAGGCGTGCCACGGTCATGGCTCTGGTCACCGTGATGACCTTTGTGGTTATGTGGGTGCCCTACTGGCTGGTGGTTTTCCTCACGAAGGATGATGAGTTGCTCACCACAGGCCCCATGTATTTGGCATCCAACCTGACCACCTTGCTGGCCTACGCCAACCGCTGCGTCAACCCCATCATCTGCTTCAGCCTCTCCAGCCAGTATCAGGCTGGGCTGAGGAAGCTTGTGAGGCAGACGGGGTGCTGCCTCGAGCCAGGGTGCTCCAAGGACACGGTCAGGATGGAAGCTGCGGGTGGCGAGGGAGGAGCGCTGTAGGGGCTGATGGGGCTGGGTGGAGCTGGGATGAGGAAGGCATGGAGAAGGTCTGACGCTCTCCGTCCTGGTTACGTGTGACCATGCCTGTTCCGGGCTGGTCCCGGATCTTTTCTCATGTGCCTGGGCCACATATAGAGGGGATGAGCTGGGCCTCATCACTCAAGTATGAGCCTCTATTGCCTGTAGAGCAAGAGGTCCCAAGTTCAGTCCCCATGGCTGCTGTGTGTGCAATATTGCATACGCCGGATTAGCTCTTCAGCCTCTGTCCCGGGGCAGGGGCACCCTAGACTGGGCCATTCCCAAAGGGCTCTGTAGACACCCAGCCTCCCAGAGGCAGTGAAGAAGCCAGCAGGGTGGGCAGCCTGACTGGCTGAGAACCAAGCACATCCCATTGCATGGGGTAAGCTGCTGCTTCAATCTTGCTTGGCTGTCTTGGTTCTAGACAGGAAGCTCCATGGGGCCGCAGCGGTGGTACTGTCACGGGTTTGTACATCACCAGGCATGCGGGCCCAGCCTGGCTTGGCCAGAGGAGAGGGGCTGGATGCAGGAATAGGTGATGGGCTCTCTGGGCTGCGCACTGCAGGAGCTCAGCCACCGATTGGCACAGTCCTGGCAGGCCTTAAAATCTGATTCTTTATGCGTTATTGCAACATAGCGTTAGCAATAAATCAGGGGCCTAGACTGCCCTCACAGGGAGAGGCTGTATCATCTGGTCCTTAGCACGTGTTACGGTAGCGCCCAGGAGCCCCGTGTGCCAGGCCCGGTACGAGTGCAGAACACACCATCAGCTCTTTGGGGCAGGCGCTAGCGAGGTAAACTAGTAGCTCCCCCAGCCTGCCCCTCCCCTCACTTGGCTCCGCCTTGACAAGAATTTTGGTATCTGTTTGTCAAGGTTCCTTCCCCACACTGAACTTTAGGGTACAGATGTAGGGACCTGCATGAGAACCTCTAAGTTTAATTACCAGCTTAGATCTGGTTTTACTGCCACCACCCAAATCCTTTAACAGTTATTTGGGAAACTCTGTCTGGGGGGAGGATAGACAATCTCCCTCCCAGTAGCCTTGAGAGACTTCTCCACCAAGCTTCTGGTGAACACAGATCCAAACCTCTGGATCTTAAAACAAGGAGAAATTAACCATTCCCCTTCCTTTCCCCCCACCAATTCCTGGTGAGTGCAGATCCAACCCCCTTGAAACTTAAAGCAGGGAAAAATCAATCAGGTTCTTAAAAAGAAGGCTTTTAATTAAAGAAAGGTAAAAATCATCTCCGTAAAATCAGGATGGAAAATAACTTTACAGGGTAATCAGATTCATAGAGCCCAGAGGGACCCCATCTAGCCTTAGGTTTAAAGTTACAGCAAACAGAGGTAAATCCTCGTAGCAAAAAGGAACATTTACAAGTTGAGAAAACAAAGATAAAACTAACACGCCTTGCCTGGCTGTTACTTACAAGTTTGAAATATGAGAGACTGGTTCAGAAAGATTTGGAGAACATGGATTGATGTCTGGTCCCTCTTAGTCCCAAGAGCGAACAACCCCAAAGCAAAGAGCACAAACAAAACCCTTCCCCTCCCCAAGATTTGAAAGTATCTTATCCCTTCTTTGGTCCTTTGGGTCAGGTGTCAGCCAGGTTACCTGAGCTTCTTAACCCTTTACAGGTAAAAGGATTTTGGTGTCTCTGGCCAGGAGGGATTTGATAGTATTGTACACAGGAGGGCTGTTCCCTTCCCTTTGTAGATATGACACTGTTATGTGCTCCTAATACTCTAGCAGCTTCATTACAAAATGTGAATAAAAATGAGTGAGTGACAAGAACGTTCCCTTGTCCAGTTCGTTGGCCGAGTGGGGTGACGCTGGGTTCCTGGAGGCCAATGGGCAGAGCTCTGTGAGAAGTATCAGCCACAGGGGACCTGGCCTCTGTCTGTCTGCTAGCTCTTGGGTATGATTGCTTTCAGTATCATTTATGGGGTAGATTAGTGTTAATTTATTATAGTGGCACCCACCAGCCTCACTTGAGATCAAGACCCCAGTGTGCAAGGTGCTGTACATATGTGTACACGTAGCTTTGTCGACGCCAATGTTTGTGATTTAGCTCTACCAGTGTAGTTAGATCTACACCCCTCGCCGTGGATATAGTCAGAGCAGGAGAAAGGTGGCTATGCCAGTATAACTATTCCTGTAAGGCAGCAGTTCTCTAATGGTGGGTTGCGACCCAGTTTTAATGGGGTCAGCAGGGCTGGTTTAGATTTCCTGGGGCCCAGACCCAAAGCTGAAGCTCAAGCCCCATTGCCCGAGGGCTTCAGGCAATGGGGCTTGACCATAGGCACCGAGTCCTTGGGTGCTCCAGGGCTGGTAAGAAAAATTAGCAGGTGCTTAGTACCCACTGCCAGCCAAGCTCTCCCCTCCCCTGTTCCCCAGCGTCTCTCACCTGCCGGTGGCCCTGCTGACCAACTCCTCCCTCTCCCGACCTGTGCCTCTCACCCACCGCGAAAAACTGTTTGGCGGCACGTACAACACTCTGGGAGGGAGGGGAAGGAGTGGGGACAGGGTGTGCTCAGGGGAGGAAGTGAGTAGCATTTTGTCAGTGTAGCTGTGGGTCAGGACTGTGAAAACATCATGCCCCCTAAGTGACATACCTGCACTGGCAAAATCCCCTTGTAGACACAGCGTATACCAGCTTATACCTTTGGACAGACTAGCTTATGTCATTTGGAGAGGTAGTGTAATTATACTGGTGAAAGAACTCCTGCGCTAGCCTACACTGCATCTTTGTTAGGGTGTCATTATGTACCAGCAAAGTCTTTGTAGACTAGGTCAGAGCATGAGAGGGGAAACTGAGGTACAGGTGGGGGTGTGATTTGCCCAAAGTCATCCAGCAGGCCCACGACAGATCCAGGAAGAGACCCCAGGTTTCCTGACCTAGGTGCCATGCCTCAGCCACTGAGCCATGCTGCCTGTCTGGGGAGTTCTTGAAATGCTATAATGTACGCTAAAATTGCTGATTTTTATGGCATGCAGGTGGAATAGCTGGCTATTAGTCTGTTTCTATATTTTACCCTGAGATTCTCCTCTGGCGCTCAGGTGGTATCTCAGACAGTGTATTGCTTCACCTCCATGGTGAATCAGCTGTTTGTTCCCCAGGAGGGAATTCAGCAACACTAGTCTTCGGAGGGAAGGAGGGAACGTTAAAGGTGCTGCTGTTCCCAAGTGGGGTGGAAGGCGGGAGATGCCGGCTCCTGGAACATTAGGTGTGAATGAGCACAGTGATAATGGGGTCCCAGTGGGAAGCAAAGGGGGGTTGCTGGGCTGGAAGATGTGCCTGTCTTTTCCAAAGTAAGACTCCGTTTTTATTGCCAGCAGCAGCATGGTGGGCTGAGCGCACTTGCCGTGAGGTCAACAGCAACATGGTTCCCCAGGCCTGTGACGTGACTAAACCTGCGCTGCAGTTAGGTCCTATTCCTGCCAGGTGCTGAGCACTCCAACGCTGCTCATGCTGACCTGCAGGACAGAGCCCAGGCTGCAGGCAGAGAGCTGAGCATGTCATTGGTCTCTGGCACTAATCAGTGTAAATCGTGGCCACAGCTGTGCTCCCCTCGACTTTGTTTGATGGCAAGTCCCAGAGCAAGAGAACATTAAGCTGCTGCATCCCGGCTTTTGTCATTCTTGGTCCTCTTGGGTGCTTGTTCCAGATTGTCCCTGACCCTGCAATACTGAGGTGTGTGTTACGGCAGTGCCCCCAGCTGAAATCAGGGCCTCAGTGCTAGGTGCTGTACGTGTGCATAGTGAGAGAGGGACTCTTGGCTCCTTTATTTTTAAAATACTCACGCACATGCACACTTGCTTTTTAACATGACGCTGCCCCACCAGCCCTGGTGCAGCATTCAGCTCTGTGCAAGCCATTCCTGGCCCACCCTGTCCATGGCTCACTCCTTCTAAAGGACTAGTAGTGTTCTCCATGTGTGGCAGATCGGGAGCGTCCTGGCTCAAGCCTGGCTTTAGCTGTCGTGTGGGGTGCACAGACATGGCTCTCCCAAGTCACAGATGTTTGCCCTTGACGTTTGTCTGGTGGCCTGGAAGAGTGGGACTGATAGTGCTGAATCCCCTGAAACTCGCTGCTTCTACCCCAGCTCTTCTGTAGCACAGGAACGCAGAGCAACTGAGTGCAGAGTGCTGCTGTAGCTGCCTGTCCTGCTGATGCTGCCTCCTGGAAACCATCCCCCAGCACCTAGATCCCTTCTCTTCTGGTTGGGCCCCAGTACGGTCATGGCAAAACTCCTGCTGACTTGACTAGGAGCAGGCCTGGGCCCCTGGTTTCTGATCCAATGTCTAAGGATGTATGAAAATAGGAGCAGTGGACGTCCTGAGTTCCAGCTGTTTGCACTGGTGATGGCATGGTCCTAATCTTCCATGGAAAGTCAGAGGAACAGTCCCAAGAGTGAAATGCCTGTAAGCTGCATGGAAATTAAAAAAAACACATCGTACTAGAGGCTCAAATTAAACGTATATCCCCAATTAAAAAGAATAGTAAGAGGACCAAAAAACTGCCACCTTGACTAAACCACAGAATAAAAGAAGCGGTGTGAGGCAAAAAGGCATCCTTTAAAATTGGAAGTGAGGAAAATAGAAAGGAGCATAAGCTCTAGCCAGTCAAGTGTAGAAGTATAATTAGGCAGGCCAAAAAAGAATCCACAGAGCAACTAATAAAAGACTTAAAATCTAACAACAATTTTTTTAAGTACATCAGAAGCAGGAAGCCTGCCACTCAGTGGGGCCACTGAATAATCAAAATGCTAAAGGAGCACTCAAGGAAGACAAGGCCATCTTTGTATTGGTCTTCATGGCTGAGGATGGGAGGGAGATTCCACACCTGAGCCATTCTTTTTAGGTGACAGATCTGAGGAACTGTCCCAGATTGAGGTGTCATTAGAGTAGGTTTTAGAACAAATTGATAAATTAAACAGCAATAAGTCACCAGGCTCAGATGGTTTTCACCCAAGAGTTCTGAAGGAACTCAAATGTGAAATTCAGAAGTACTAGTTGTAGTATGCTTAAATAAGGCTCTATATCAGTTGACTAGAGGATAGTTAATGTAATGCCAATGTTTAAAAAAGGCTCCAGAGGTGATCCTGGCATTTACAGGCTAATAAGTCTAACTTCAATACGAGGCAAATTGGTTGAAACTATAGGAAAGAACAGAATTATCAGACATATAGATGAACGTAATTGTTGGGGAAGAGTCAGCATGGTTTTTATAAAGGGAAATCATGCCGCACCAATCTACTAGAATTCTTTGAGGGGTCAACAAGCATATGGACAAGGGGGATCCACTGGATATAGTGTACCTGGACTTTCAGAAAGTCTTTGACAAGGTCCTTCACCAAAGGCTCTTAAGCAAAGTAAGCTTTCATGAGATAAGAGGAAATGTCCTCTCATGAATGGGTAACTGGTTAAAAGAAAGGAAACAAAGGGTAGGAATAAATGGTCAGTTTTCAGAATGCAGAGATGTAAGTAGTGAGGTCTGTACTGGGCCAAGTTCTATTCAACATGTTCATAAATGATCTGGAAAAGGGGGTAAACCATTAGGTGGCAAAATTTGCAGATGATACAAAACTACTCAAGATGGCTAAGTCCCAGGCAGACTGCAAAGAGCTACAAAGGGATCTCACAAAACTGGGTGACTGGGCAACAAAATGGCAGATGAAATTCAGTGTTGATAAATGCAAAGTAATGCACATTGGAAAACATAATCCCAACTATACATATAAAATGATGGAGTCTAAATTAGCTGTTAGCACTCAAGAAAGAGATCTAAGAGTCATTGTGAACAGTTCTCTGAAAACATCCACTCAATGTGCAGCGGCAGTCAAAAAAGCAAACAGAATGTTAGGAACCATTAAGAAAGGGATAGATAATAAGACAGTAAATATCATAATGCCACTATGGAAATCCATGATACGCCTTGAACACTGCATGCAATCCTGGTCACCCCGTCTCAAAAAAGCTATATTAGAATTGGAAAAGGTACAGAAAAGGGCAACAAAAATGCTTAGGGGTATAGAGTAGCTGCCGTATGAGGCAAGATTAAAAAGACTGTGACCTTTCAGCTTGGAAAAGAGACAACTAAGGGGGGATATGATTGAAGTCTATAAAATCACGACTGGTGTGCAGAAAGTGAATAAAGAAGTGTTATTTACTCCTTCATATAACACACAAATTGGGTGTGTCAATGAAATTAATAGGCATCAGGTTTAAAACAAACAAAAGGAAGTATTTCTTCACACAATGCACAGTCAACCTGTGGAACTCCTTGCCATAGGATGTTGTGAAGGCCAAAACTATAACTCAGTTCAAAAAAGAGTTAGATCAGTTCATGGAAGATAAGTCCAGCAATGGCTATTAGCCAAGATCAGGGATGCAGCCCTAGGCTCTGGGTGTCCCTAAACCCCTAAATTATTGTCTTTAGCATCATCTTCTTGTCACCATCAGCCGTGATCGTCATCCTTGCACCTTCCAAGAGCTGCATGCAGGCCAGGCTACAACTTTTATACGGTGTTATGCTGATGCCATTCTGCCTAAGGCATGGTCACTAGGGGTTTCTGCCCTTTTTCTAATCTGTAGCACCTCACCCTACTAATGTTGGGGTGCCCTTCTCCCATGGTTGTTAATCTTTTTGCCTCTAGTTCATTAGCACATAGGTCACTTAGTTACCATGGCATTCTCGGGGGTGGACATCTGCTGATGTCCCTAAGGCCTTTTCTACACTGCAGAGTTTTGTCGACAAAAGTTATATCACTTTAATTAAACTTCTGTTGCATGTCCACAGTATGCGCCTTGTGTTGGCAGAGTGCATCCACACTAGCAGCTCTTGCATCAACAGTGAGAGCAGTGCACTGTGGGAAATTATTGCAGGGTGCTTTGGGAACGGTTTGCAATGCCTCATGGGGCAGGGACAGCATCACATGATGCAACTTTCTCAATCCCTTCGTCCCACGGGCATCCTGCTAGATTGCCAGTTGCTTTTCAACTGAAGTGACGGAGGGTGGGGGGTGAGAGGAAGGGGGGAAGCATGTGTGGGTGTTGAGGGAGAGAGACAGAAACAGTGTCTGTGTTGGGGAGAGTGTCGGCATGCAGTCTTTAAGTTCAGACAGCAGCCTGAACAACTAATTCTGTCCCCAGCGGAGAGGGACATCCCCCCGATAAGCCCCCAGCTCTGCACAGCACAGCAGTCTCTACCCATCCCCCAGTAGCAGCAGCCCGCTCTGCCTGCCTGCCTGTGGTTCTGTGATTCCCTCCGAGTTCTCCCACAGCCTCCTCAGCTACTGGGAGCAGCATCCTCAGCAGCTCTGTGCATAGGTGCCAACTCCATGGGTGCTCTGGGGCTGGAGCACCCACGGGAAAAAAATAGAGGGTGCTCAGCACCCACTGGTGGGCCCCGCCAATCAGCTCCTCCCCCTCCCTCCCAGCACCTCCCACCCACCATGATCAGCTGTTCAGCAGCATGCAGGAGGCACTGGGGGGAGGAGCAGGGGCAGGAAGAGGCAGAGCAAAAGTGGGGTGCACTTGAGGGTGGGGGTGGGGCGAGAAGAGGTGGGGCAGGGGTGGGACCTTGGGGAAAGGGGTCAGGGGTGAAAGTAACTGAGGTCACTTACTGGTACAGGGGGGTGGCTCTGGCCCCTGGATGGGGTGGGACCTCAGGTGGAAGGGAGGGGGCTAAGGGGTCAGCGTCTCCCAGCCAGCCCTTGGCCTGCACCACCCAGGGCTCCCGGGTTGATTTAAAGGGCCTGGACCTCCGGACACCCTTTTAAATCACCAGCCCCAAGGCAGCTGCTCCCTTTGCACTCACACTACCTGTCAGCTGCCGGGGGTGGGGCAAAAGGGGCAGGGATGTTAAAGCGCTGCAGGGTCCTTTGCTGCGGCAGTGCTTTAATGTGGGCTGGGTGTGGGCCGGTGCAGGTTCTTACCGGTATGGAGAACCTGCCCGTGCCAGCTCACTGTCACCCCTGGAAGGGATGGAGTGGGGGCAGGGCCTGGGGCAGAGCAGGGCTTGAGCAGCCCCTGGAAACTCAGAAAGTTGGTGCCTCTGGCTCCGTGAGCTCTTCAGGCTGAGGAAAGTCAAAGTTTCCTGGAGCATAGAAGGGGTGGGGCGTGCTCATGCTTTCTGGGCAGCCTTCAAAACCGTGAGCAGAGAGGTCATGGTGGGCATTGTGGGATACTGGGGGAGGCCAGTTGTGTTGACATAACGAACAGCAGCGTCTACACTGGCACTTTGTCTACAAAACTTTTGCGCAAAAAGCCTTGTCTCTCTTCAAGGTAGGGTTGCGAGGTATCCAGTTTTTGACTGGAACGTCCGGTCAAAAAGGGAACCTGGCAGGATCCAGTCGGCACAGCTGACCGGACGCTAAAAGTCCGGTTGGCCGCAGTAACCAGGCTCTGCCACTGGGGGTGGGAGGAGCGGCAGCGGCGGCTGGAGCCCCATGGAGGAGCTGCTCTGTGCTCAGCTGCTGACACCTGACAGAGCAGTGACTGGCTTCTGGATGGGCTCCAAGAGGTCGGTGCCGCCACCTGGGGAGAATCCTGTCCCCGATTGCCCCAACCCTGCCCCCTCGCTACAGGGACCCACCCCTGCCTGCCCCTTGCTCCGGGGACGACTCTCCCCTCCGCCCTGCTGTGCCCTGATTGGGCAGGCTCCGCGTCGGCTCCTCCCAGCCTGGCTCTGCCGGCAGAGGTGAGACCCAGGAGGGGGGGGAAAGTGGGGGGGAGGTATGGAGAGTGAGCTGGGGGGAGAGGAGTGAGCGGGGGTGGGGCCTCATGGGAAGAGGCGGGGTAGGGGCAGGGCCTCAGGGGAAGAGGCAGGACAGGGAAGTGTGTTTGTTTTTCAGCAATTAGAAAGTTGGCAACCCTAGCATGGTGGGCACCTCAGTCTTGCATTACCTGGCCATGGTCTGTCTCCACTCGCTGCCAAAGGCTCCTGCTGCCCAGCTTCATGTGCCTCACGGGCTTTGCGCTCTCTATTCCCAGCTTGATGCACCAGCAGGTCATGAGCACCGAGAGCCGGTGCTGCCACCAAGTGTTCCTGCACGATGGAGCTGCAGAGTGGTCTCCTTCACTCTCTCGCCTGGGGTGGCTTTCTTCCCCACTATGCTCCTGGAAGATCAGCCAGTTCAGGGGAGGGCTCATCCACACCGAGAGTTGGTGCCACAACTGTAGGCAGGTCACCATAGTGGTGAGCCTCATGATCATGTGGATGCCACATTGGGTGGTGACCTTCCTGCTGGTGAACCACAGTTTGCCACAGCACCCTCCAGTCTTCATGGTCCATGCTGCTTGCTTGGCTGGTCCAATTGCCATGTCAGCCCTGCTGGCTTCTTCGGTTTCTCAGCCCAAGCTTGGCTCCAGCTGAAAAAAACTGGTCAGGGGGCACTAAAAGGCTGAGAGTGGAGGAGGCAGGTGTGCAGACCGGAGATCGCTGTCTGGGCTACAGCTACTAGCTGCCACTGACCCTCCTTGGAGACAAAGCCCTGGCAACGGGCTCGCTCATGACAATTCAGGCTGGAAATGCCAGGAGAACTAGAGCGATATGGAATTTTTCTTCCAAAAATTTTTTTGGCCAAAAAATGCAGGTTTAGGTCAACGGAAACATTTTGTGATGTCATATCAATTAGGCTGGATTGTTTCAATTAAAACCAAACCTAAAAAAAATTCTAAAAAAAATTCAAAATGTTTCCTTTTTAACATTTTCAAAATCATTTTCAACTTTTTGATTCCAAATGACTTTGTTATTAGAAAGTTACTTCGATTTTATTAAAATAAAAAAGTATAAAATGTTCCAACAATGTCCAAGGTCTCCTCCTACCCAAAAGGAATTTTTTTTTATTTTTTCAGTTTGTGAAAGAAATTGAAGCAAAATTTTTTAAGTTGACCTGAAACTATTTTTTTTCCAATTGTTTGGTACTGCAAGTGACCCGAGAGCTCAGTTATGCACACAGCCCTGCCTGTGTTATTGCAGAGCTTCCACATCTGGCTCTCAAAGCTCAACAGTGAGTGAAAATAGGGCATTCCCAGAAGGCCTCTTGGAATAAACACTGATGGCCACTTGGCCCTTGTTTATTCTGCCATTGCCACCAACAGCACTAGTGCAATGGTGGGTGACTGTCCACAGATGTCTAGGAGTGAAATACCGACCCCACTGAAGTTCAGGACAAAGCTCCCACTGATTTCCAAAGGGCGCAGTGTGAGCAAAAAAACTGGTTTCAAGACTGAGCTTGAAAGGGTCTGAAGGGGATGGTGTGATGAGACTGGCTACAGTGGCATGGAGCCGATCTGCAACTGCTAGTAGCAAATATCTCCAGTGGCTCGTGATGGGATTGGGACACTAGATGGGGATGGCTCTGAGTTACTAGAGAGAATTCTTTCCCAGGTGTCTGGCTGGTAGCTCTTGCCCATATGTTCAGGGGCTAACTGATCATCATATCTGGAGTCGAGAAGGAATTTTCCCTAGCTCAGATTGGCAGAGACACTGCGGGAGTGGAGGGGGGGGGGTTTCCTCTGCAGCATGGAGCACGGTCACTTGCAGGTTTAAACTATGTCAATGGTGGATTCTCTATAACAGGGGTAGGCAACCTATGGCACGCATGCCAAAGGCAGCACACGAGCTGCTTTTCAGTGTCGCTCACACTGCCTGGGTCCTGGCCACCAGTCCGGGGGGCTCTGCATTTTAATGTAATTTTAAATGAAGCTTCTTAAACAGTTTAAAAACCTTATTTACTTTACATACAACAATAATTTAGTTATATATTATAGACTTATAGAAAGAGACCTTCTAAAAATGTTAAAATGTATGACCGGCATGTGAAACCTTAAAGACTCGGCACAGCACTTCTGGAAGGTTGCCGACTCCTGCTCTATAACTTGACGGCTTTAAACCATGATTTGAGGACATCAGTAACTCAGCCAGAGGTTAGGGGTCTGTTAAAGGAGCGAGTGGGTGAGGTTCTGAGGCCTGTGATGTGCGGGAAGTCAGACTAGATTATTATGATGGGCTCCTCTGACTTTGAAGTCTGTGAGATTTTTCAGAGGTGCTCAGCGCTGCCCCAACTCTGCTCTGGTTGAACTCGATGGGTATTTTACCATTAACTCCGATGGGAGCGGAGCAGGGCCAACACCGAGTCTTTTTGTAACCCCCATTCTTGAGCGGACAATACAATGGTTATTGCAAGAATGGTTTTAACAGCGCCATGGCTACGTCAGCCATTACTGTGCAAGAAAATCGGATCCTATTTATACCCTGTTAACATATATAATTGAAATGAGACATTAATTGCTTAAAATCATAGTGTACTTGTTAGAGCTAATTATCACTGAGTCAAATTAAGTGCTGACAATGATTATAGGTAGTGGTGACCCAGTTTCAGTGTGTATGTTGCATTGTTTTCTACTATATATTGGAATATTTGCTGTTACTTGGTTCTCTGCCCTGGCACTAATTTGGAGGAGCCACAGGCCGTGTGAAGGACACTGCGCACAGGTGAATCATTCTGTGATGAATGTAGACTCCATCGCTCATCTGACATCAAGCCAACGGGGTGACAGATGGGAGATTTCACCACAGAGACCCATCTGGCCATGGGGAAAGCAGTGAGGAGAAAGCAGAACAGAAGGCCCTACTGTGCATGGGGTGGTCCTTTGCTATGCACCAATGGAACTCCAGTGAGCTGCTGCCCAAACCCCTTGTCACTTAAAATTCTAGCTGGCTTCCAGCTAAGGTCTCCAGGGAGGAGAAATGGCACTGGGTTAACCCACTGCGCCTCTCACTACCCCATGCTGCTACAAGGCGAGGCATATGCAGGAACAGGTCCAGCATTGCTTTATTGGCACAGCTAGCTTAGAGCAATATTGGGCATCATGTGGCAGCAGCCCCATGCTACTGACTGCCATTATAGTTGGTCACCTTAAAGGGACACTTTAAACCAGCCAGATCCTTCTCCTGTGCCGCTGCATCTCCTCTCCGTCTACCAGAGCGAGGATAAATGTTGCAGGCAGGAGGAGCTGGCATCTGTTGTAGAACTGATAGATGAAATTGTTTAATTGTTCACTTTATTAATGTAACTTCTGTTCACAATTCACTGCACTTGCCTACATTGTAACTTCTGTTCACTGTTTGCCATCCACTACACTTGTCTATATTGTAACTTCTGTTCACTGTTTGCCATATTATAATTCAAACCCCATTTAAAAACGTTTACTCTATTTTGTAAATGCTTCCTCCAAACTTCATTTTTGCAAACTCTTCTGTAATCTTATTAGTTTAGTTTAGCTGTGTGACTCAGGTATGTATGGATGATGGAATCAACCTCCAGCCCCAGCCTGTCCTGATGAAATAGAGTTCAAACCCCACCAGCTGAAGATGCAGACAAGAGCCCTAACAAAGTAAGAAGAGTCCACCCTAAAAAGAAAAGATGCAATAGAAGCCAGGTCCCAGGCTGAAAGTTACGCCTGCAATTGACGGGTGATCAATCACCAAACCCAGAGGCAGCGTGACGCAGCAAGACCTATAGACTCTGGATTCAAACTAAAGCCTACAAAAAGGATGGGTGAGATGGAAGACTTTGAGAGGTAACATTCTGGTGCCAACATGGAAGGGCATCGGTGCATGCCCAACAGAGACCCAGCTAGTCCTTGTGCCTGGCTTTCCTGGCCAGTTAGCCACCACAAGCCACGAACTCAAGCTATGTCCAGGACTGGTAACTATGCAGCAGCTGCAGAACATCTGATGGATGTGTGTGTGTGTGTGTGTGTGTGTGAATGTGTGTGTGTATAAGTATTAGGTATAATGTGTGTGTACAAGGATTAAGATATTAGTTATTGTTCATAAATCAAATTATCATAATAAATGTGGCATCTTTGTCTTGCCACCTGAAAAGATCCTATGTAGTTTTGTGTGTACAACACTATTCCGGGCCCTGCAGATTCACTGTGTGATCTTAGACAGGTCAATTCAATGTTCGAGGCTTCAGTTTTCAGATCCGGTAAGTGCGGGTGGTCCTGCTTTGAGCAGGGGGTTGGACTAGATGACCCCCTGAGGTCCCTTCCAACCCTAATCTTCTATGTTTCTATGATTCTATTTCTCACTGGGAGGTCTAATCCATTGGCACTTATAAAGCACCTGGAGATCCTCTGGTGGGAAGAGGCTAAATTAGAGATGCCGCATGGTACAGACAGAGAAAACATGGCCTGGAGCAGTGAGGGGACATGCCCAAGGTACCAGACAAAGCCAGTGGCCCTCACTGCCTCTTGGGGCTGTGGAATGAGGCCGTGCTTCCATTCACCACTTGCTGTCACTGGCCCTTCCAGGATGTGGAACTCCTCCCACGCCCTCCTATGCTAGTGAATCCCAAAGCTGATGGTGCTCTGTAATAGAGGGAGTGTGGCCCAGCAGGTAGCACTTAGCACCACGCTCCTGGCCTCAGTTCCCAGCTCTGCCAGTGCTGTCCTTTGCCACTGTGGCCATGTCACAACTTCTCTGTGCCTCGGTTTCCCCATTTGGAAGCTAGGGAAATGATACTTGGGGTCCTGCTGGCAGCGGGAAGCTGTGAGGCTCTTAACGGCTGGATTGCCAAAGGGATTTAAGCACCTCAAGATGTATAGAGGTGCTTAGTGGCATTTTCAAAAGCACCTACCCGCCCTGATTCCAGTAGGAGTTAGGCACTTCAGTGGGGCTGTGTGAAAAACCTCACTCGGCACCTCTGTGCATCATTCAGTGCCTAAATAGCTTTGGAAATCCAGCCCTAAGGCACTAGTGTTCGTACAGCATTTGGGGACCGTTGAATGGAGGGCTCTGGAGAAAGGCCAAGTGCTCTGGGACAGGATGTAGAGGGGCGACTGGTTGCTATTACGGCAGCTGACAGCCCTTCCCAGGCCACATGATCCCAGCCTTTGTATGGAAGCTTCGATCCAGCATTGCCCACGGGCTGGATCCCACCCACTGCTCAATCGCAGCCCCCCGACCCTGCCGACGCTGCAGCAGAGGAAGCGGAGAATGCAGCACGCCCACTGGGAACTGCTGGCGAGGGTTACGGAGGTATAAATTAACAACCCCCTTGGCTTGAAAAATCCTGTCAGCGGCTCGTTAGTGACCACGAGTGGTCGCAGGGGACTTGGTTCTATGTGTCTTTGGAAAGCTGAGGATTAAAATAGCTTCCCCCTTTCACACACTCCCTCACAGGCAGCTTTGGGACAAGTCTGCACAGAGAACTGAGTCTTTCTAGCCTGATTTGCACAGCCCCAGGGAGCCTGGGGGAAACCGCTCTCTTCCCTCCCCATTTCCCATGTGGCCAGGGAGCATAATATGCCCTGCAGCTGCTGACACAGCCTAGAAGGCTTCAAGCGCTGCCCTCGCCCAGCCAGCAGGCCTGCGTCTGGGCTCCTGAGCCAGGTGAGTTTCTTCCTCCAGATGCAGGTGGTACAAATGGCTCAGTCCCTGGGGAGAGAGAGAAGGTGTTTCACTGGCTTCAGAAGAGCCATTTCTCTGCAGCAGTTGCTGGGTTTGGCACAGGGATTGCAGCAAGTGTCCATTAGCTTGGGTGTTCAAGCCGCTGCAGTTGAAAGATTGAGAATGGGACCCACCAAGCCAGACACTGGGTGCGGAGCTGCCTGAGCTAGCAGAGGGGAGACGCTGAGTGATGGGCTGTGCTAAGCCAGTGTTTTCTCAGAGAGAGGCACCTCGCTCTGCTAGTGATCCAGGAAAGGGAACCTGGAGGCAGGTAGCTCCAGGCACTTAAGGCGTTTCTTCTGGGAATGAGTTAGGCTTGCTCCACTCAGAATGGCCAGAGGAGGTGCCCACCTGCTAACTCTTAGCCCAGTGGTTAGCACTCTCTCTCCCCTGCGAGGTGGGAGAGCCCTGTTCAAATTCTTCCTCCCTCTGTGGCAGAGGGGGGAATGGACCCTGGTTCTCCCACATCCCAGGTGTGTGCTCAAACCGCTGGGCAGTGGCACCAGCACCGCTTTCTCCTTCTCTGGCCAGATTGCAAATGGGACCTGATCTGGTGAGTGGCCTCTAAGTGCACCTACCACATCTAACTACCCTGCCCACGTCTTTTGGGGCCAAATGCCTCTTTTGCTGGGCTCTGAATCACTCTGGAGTAAGTCAAGAGGGAAAGAGGCAGAAACAAAGAGGCTGAGGGACTTTTAATCTGGAAAACATAGCCAGGCAGTTTAGGTGCCTGCAGGGGCCAGGGGAGTTTTGCGGCTTGCAGTGGAGCCAAAACTGGGACTTGGGTGGCTATGGATCATTGTGGGTCTGGCCAAGGAGCTCAATCTGTTCAGCTTAGCCAAGAGAAGCTTGAGGGGTGACTTAATCACTGAGAGCCTACATGGGGAACGGATACTGAACTGGCTCAGAGCCAATGGTGCAATGACTGGAAGCTGAAACTAGACCAGGTCATACTGGAAACACAGCATCTGCTTTTACCAATGAGAGCAATTAATCAGTTTACTGAGGGTCATGGAGGATTCTCCATCGCTGATGAGCTAAAAATCAAGATGGGATATTTTTCTTTAGCAAAGATCTGCTCTCATTCACACAGGAATGAATCCAGGCAGGTCCTGTGGAGGGTGCTGTGCAGGAGGTCAGGCTAGATGATCACAATCAGGAGCGGCTCTAGGCACCAGCAAAGTAAGCACCTGCTTGGGGCAGCCCATTTGCAGGGGCGGCACAGGAGCTGAGAACCAACAGGGGGCTCTGGGAGCTGTAGTTCATTGTTTAGCTCCCTGCCTATAGGGCCAGCCCTGAAGCAGAGTAAGAACTACATTTCCCAGCATTCCCTTGGCCACCACCAACTGGAAAGGAAGGAGGGGTACCTCATGCGGCAGCGTGGTGTGAGTGGTAGGGAGACCATATGTTAACATTCAAAAAACAGGACACTCCATGGGGAGTTTAGCCCCACCCTGCCACCATCCACTCCCTCGGACTGCCCCCCACAGAAACTCCAATCCATCCAACTCCCCTCCCGCTCCCTGTCCCCTGATCACCTCCTTCCGGGACCCTGCCAGTAACTGCCCCCCCGGACTCCACCCCCCCATCTAAGTGCTGCTGGTCCTTGTCCCCTGATTGCCCCCTCCCGGGACCCCTGCCCCTAACTGCCCCCCAGGACCCCACCCCATATCTGAGCCTCCCTTCTCCTTGTCCCCAACTTCCCCCTCCTCAGACCCCCCCCAACCTCCCCCCAGGACCCCACTCCCTACCTGTCCCCTGACAAACCCCTGGGACTCCCATGCCTATCCAACCGCTGCCTGTCCCCTGACTGCCCCCCCAGAACTCCCTACCCCTTCTCCAACCCCCCAGCCCCCTTACTGTGCCACTCAGACCAGCATGTCTGGCTCCGTGCAGCTCCAGACACGCTGCTGCATACATGCTGCTGTGCTCCCCCGCAGAGCCCACAGCCCCCTCGCCCCCCCCAGCACCTGCCTTCCAGATGTGAACACCTCAAAATTCAGGCGTGCTCAAGCTCAGTTTGGGCAGCTGTTACTTCATTTCTCTTAAATCAAATATACTGATCCACTGTAACTTGCTGTAGAAAAAGTAGGATAAGATCGAGCAAGAAATGCTTCCCAGTGGTTATTAAGACTGGAATTACTATTTTCAACAGCCATTGCCTTGTTTTTTTTTGTTTGTTTAAAAGGAAGACACTCATATTGCATTGGAAAATTCCCCATAGAAAGAAAGAGTAGAACAAAAGAATAATAAAGGCACCTCAACTTTTCCTCATTTATGGAGGACAGTCTTATAATATGCATCCAGATATCCTCCAATCACACAAGCTGAAAATTGTTCCACTTTACTGCAGTTCTGCAACCATATGGGAACCAATCCTGTCTGTGTTTTGTGCACATCCAAAATTCCTGCTGAATGACCTGCCCTGGGAGCGAATTACCAGTGACCCAAGGCTGCGGTGGAAGGAGGGTGCAGGTGGGGGGGGGTAGAGCCCAGGGCTGGGGTGGCAGAAAGTGTGGGGGGGCACTGGTGAGGGAGAGCCCAGGGCTGGGGTGGCAGTGGGGTGGGGGGAGGGCACTGGTGGGAGGGAAAGGGGGAAGCCCAGTGCTGGGGTGGCAGGGGGTGTTGGTGGATGGGGGGAGAGCCCAGGGCTGGGGCAGCAGCAGGGTGTGTGGGGGGGAGCCCAGGGCTGGGATGGGGGTGTCATAACCTTAGTCCCAGATTTGGACCTTAGCGTCCAAATTATGGGGGTTAGCATGAAAACCTCCAAGCTTAGCTACCAGCTTGGACCTGGTACTTGCTGCCACCACCCAAAAAATTAGAGTGTTTTGGGGCACTCTGGTCCCCCTGAAAAACCTTCCCTGGGGACCCCAAGACCCAAATCCCTTGAGTCTCACAACAAAGGGAAATAATCCTTTTTCCCTTCCCCCCTCCAGGTGCTCCTGGAGAGATACAGAGACACAAGCTCTGTGAATCCAAACTGAGTGACTCCCCCTCTCCGTTTCCAGTCCTGGAAACAAAAGTACTTTCCTCTTCACCCAGAGGGAATGCAAAATCAGGCTAGCAAATCCAACACACAGAGATCTCCCCCCCTGATTTCTTCCTCCCACCAATTCCCTGGTGAGTACAGACTCAATTTTCCTGAAATTTCCCAGTAAAGAAAACTTCAACAGGTCTTAACAGAAAGCTTTATATAAAAAGAAAGAAAAATACATACAAATGGTCTCTCTGTATTAAGGTGACACAATACAGGGTTAATTGCTTAAAAGAATATTGAATAAACAGCCTTATTCAAAAAGAATACAAATCAAAGCACTCCAGCACTTATATTCATGCAAATACCAAAGAAAAGAAACCATATAACTTACTATCTGATCTCTTTGTCCTTACACTTAGAAACAGAAGATTAGAAAACAGAACTACTTCTCCAAAGCTCAGAGAAAGCAGGCAGACAGAAAACAAAGACTCAGACACAAACTTCCCTCCACCCAGAGTTGAAAAAATCCGGTTTCCTGATTGGTCCTCTGGTCAGGTGCTTCAGGTGGAAGAGACATTAACCCTTAGCTATCTGTTTATGACAGGGGGGCAGCCAAAATTTTTTTTGCTTGGGGTGGCAAAAAACATAATGCTAACCCTGATCACAATGGTCCTTTCTGGACCTGGAGTCTCTGGCGAGAGCTGAGCTGTGTTCCTGTTTTACAATGAGAATGAACAAAGCGGCAGAGGGAATGAAGCTGTGAGCTAAAAGCCAAGCCAATGGGGCAGGTGTCCTAATTACTAGTCGCACAATAACACCGTAATTCATTGAGTGGATGCAGAGGATTCACCTCTAACTGGCCTAGGTGATTGAGCACCCAACATGGAGCCTTGCACGTCCAGGCGACCAGCTGCTCTCTGGGCCAGGCTGGCAGAAACTAATCCTCATTAGAACCTGGCACCTCTTAGGTGGCTCATGTGCAATGTGCCTAGAGGGGCACGGTCCCTCTCCCAGTGCCCTTTGTTACTCAGCAGTGTCAGGTTGGCAGCCAGCAGAGAAGCCAGTTGAAGGGCGTGAGTGAGGGTGGTTGGGGCCTGGGAGGTGGTGTGAGTATAGAGTGAGGTAGGGGCAGAGACCAGAACAAAGGACCAGCCCTAGACTAGGAGAACTCCAGGAGGCTGAGAACATGGGAGTTTCTGAGCTAGGGCGAATGTGGAGACCATGTGGGTCTGAAGGCTAAGAGTTGGCTCTGGGTCCTGTATACCAGCGTCCTCCCTGCTTTAACTCCACCGACTCAGTTATTGGATCTCGTCACGCTAGGGTCTGAGCACTCCACAAGCATTAAATCACTTAGCCTTGCTCCCGGCCCCCGGGAGGGAGGTCGGTGTCATGATTTCCCCTTCGCACAGGAGGAACCAAGGCACAGAGAAGGGAATTGACATTCCCACGGTCACACAGTGAACCCAGGACAGAACTAGGAAGAGAATCCAGGAGTCTTGATGCCTAGAACCTGAATGCAAGGCCGGCCTTTCCTCCCAGTGAGCTGACAGGACACATACGCTGCTTCTGCAGTGCAGATGTTGTAGAAAAGAAAGAGAGACGATGGAATCTTCATCTGTTCAGTCGACTCCCCAGGGCAGGGCACTGGAGAATAAATGGCTTGGCTAGAGAGATGTGGGGAGAGTCGGACGGTATGGGAGGGGGCACAAATGGATGAGTTTATTTCCAAAGGTTATTTTCTCAAAACATTTTTCTGCCTAAGCAGAAGGAGGCTCAAAGAGCTAGTTGAGGGGTGGGGGCAGGAGGCAGAGGTGGGCCTGGCGGTTACCTAGCTTCATCCTAGGTTTTATTTTCTGGCTACTGTACCTTTACATTTCCACTGTTTGCAGATGGCTGATTTCTGGTGGGTTCAGATGGCTGCGTAGTGGGGTGTTGTACTCACTCTCATGGGGATCTTACTCCTGTTCCTTCCTGCTTTGTTCTTTTCCCATAAGTTAAAGTCAAGAGTCACTTGGCCTCACAGTACCTGGCTGATGTCACTGCGTGTGAAACAGCATCTGCTTGTTCAGGGCTCAGGATTCCCGCCCCTCCAGTGGCTGATTGCAAGTTCAAAGAACAAGGCTTTTTGTTTAACTAAGGGGGGATATGATAGAGGTCTATAAAATTGTGACTGGTGTGGAGAAAGTAAATAAGGAAGTGTTATTTATCTCTTCGCATAATACAAGAACTAGGGGTCACCAAATGACATTAATAGGCAGCAGGTTTAAAACAAACAGAAGGAAGTATTTCTTCACCCAATGCACAGTCAACCTGTGGAACTCTTTGCCAGAGGATGTTGTGAAGGCCAAGACTATAACAGGGTTCAGATAAGAACTAGATAAATTCATGAGGGTAGATCCATGAATAACTATTAGCCAGGATGGGCAGAGATGGTGTCTGTAGTCTCTGTTTGAAGAAGCTGGGAATGGGCGACAGAGGATGGATCACTTGATAATTACCTGTTCTGTTTGTTCCCTGTGGGGAATCTGGCATTGGCCACTGTCAGAAGACAGGGTACAGGGCTAGATGGACCTTTGGTCTGACCCAGTATGGCCATTCTCATGTTCTAACCATGTTCTCCAGCCCATAGCAGCTTGACCAGCAGCAAATCGGCTCTTTCTAGTGCAGCAGCTGGCTAAGCAGGCAGGAACGCTACAGCAGCAGGGACCAAACCTGGCTCTTCTGGATCCAACAGCACACGTCTCTATTCCTTGAGCTTATTGATCCAGCTTTGTGAGCCAAGGCTGGGGTGGCTCATGAGCCGAGTAGAGGGGGTGGGTTAAACTGGGAGTCCTGAAGCAGCTACACTGTAGTGTGTGCTCTCAAAGAATCAGAAGGGAAACAGGAATAACTCATCCCTTAGAAAGGATGCTCCCTGCAGCAGGCAAAGGTGCCCAATACGCAGAACTGAGCAAGACCTGGAAGCTGCTGTTTTGCACAATGGGGGCAGGGGATGGGCAGTAACTCAGTGGCCGGAGAAGAGCCATTCGGGAGTAGCCTCATGGTGAATGATGATGGCAGACTGAGCATCGTTCTGGCGACATCCCTCTAGCGAGGTCACACCTGGCTAGTGGATATGCACTGGGTGATCCCTGCCCATATTGGGCTAAGCACAGGGCAAGGAGTCAGGACTAGGGTGACCAGATGTCCCGATATTCGGGGCTTTTTCTTACATAGGTGCCTATTACCCCCCCTCCACACACACACACACAGCCTGTCCCAATTTTCACACTTGCTGTCTGGTCAAGCTAGTGGGACTCCTGGAGTCTGTGCCCTGCCCTTACTGACTCCTTGCATGACTTTCGGTAAATTAGTGTTCCTGTGTGCCTCAGTTTCCCCATTTGTAAAATTAGGCTAATCCCCTTCCTGCCAGGACTGCTGCTATGTTTGTAAAGTACATGGGATGGCCAGACAGCAGTTATGACAGCAGGACCCAATGGGTATTATTGGTTATTATTATTCTAGACTCTGTTGTTCCGCTTTCATTAAAGCTGGAATGATGGATTTCCCAGCCACCACAGCCGTTGTCTTCCTTGCCCCCGACAGCTCCCTGAATGACACCACCGCACACGGCATGGAACACAGCTTCCTTGGCTTGGCCATGAGGCAGCTCAGATACATCTTTGCTGCTGTCTGCAGCCTGATCTTGTTAGTTGGTCTTGTAGAAAACCTGTTGATGCTGCTGGTCCTGATCGAGGGTCTCCAGAGCAGCAGCAGCAGCAGCCACATCTCCACCTTGACCAGCACCCTCATGATCAGCATCACCGTCTCTGACCTGCTCTTCCTTCTCTGCAATGTCAAGGTGTTGCTGCTGACTTTTCTCCAGGAGGACTGGCAGATGGGGGTGGCCGTCTCTGTCAGCAGCCAGAGCCTCTCCATGTGGACTATGTTCTGCAGCTTTTACAGCATGGTGGCCACATCCATCCTGCGCTACGTGGCTGTGGTCCATCCCACCTGCTCCTTCTCCACCAGTAAGGTCCAGGGGCTCCTGCTGTGTATGAGCATGTGGCTTTTGGGCTTCTTCATCTCCATCCCCAACTGGCTGCACCAAAGGGTCATGGTGGTTGGAGACACCCATTACTGTGTGCTCCTCCTGACCCCGGAGCAAACCTTCCTGTACTTCCTCCTCTTCAGGGGCATTGCCTTTCTCCCCTTTGTGCTGCTGATGCTCCTGTGTTACTCCAGGATTGTCCAGTTCCTCTGGTGCCGGAACACCCACGTGGTCCATTCATCAGAGAGCACCCAACTCAACCAGAAGGCCACTGTCATGATACTGACCGTGGTGATTGTCTCTGTGCTGATGTGGATACCTTGTTCTGTGGTGATCTACCTCTCTGCCACTCACCACCTCTCTCAGACGCCTGCGGCTTTCGTGTCCTCCAGTTTGGCCATGGTGCTAGCCTACTCCAACTGCTCCGTGAGCCCCCTCATCTGCTTCTCCCTTTCGGACCAGTTTCGGGGCAGCCTGAAAAAGCTGCTCTTTCGGAGAGGCGCCAGGTGAGCTGGAACACGGAGCAGGCAGTTCATCTGCGGAGGAGTGGTATGTAGTTAAGAGAGGAGGCGGGTAAGAGGGGACGTGGTGGAAAGATACAAAGTAATGAAGAGGAGGGAGAAGATAGACTGGGTGCTCCTCTCTACTCTTTGTGGTAAAACAGGAACTAGGGGGCAGCCAATGGAACTGAAAGGCAGCAAATCTAAAATTGATGAAAAGGAAATTCTTTCTTTCTTTTCGTTTCTTTTTGTTTCTCCACAAAGCATAATTAACCTGTGGAACTCATTGCTACAAGATATGACTGAGCACAAAAGCTTAGCAGGATGGAAAAAGGATTGGACAGGTCTATGGATAATAAGAATCACTGTTGTGTTAGGAAAAAATAGAAGGGATTAAACGTTCAGGGCATGATTCAACATCTTAACTGACATTGACTCCCTGGAGTCAGGAAGAAACTTCCTCCATGGACAGGAATTGCCCACCAGGAGGTTTCCTCTGAAGCAGCTGGGGCAGGGCACTCTCCCAGTGATGATTCTGGACTGGATAATGCAGTTTGGCCGTTCCTAGTGCTGCAGGCCTGTCTAAACAGCAGCGAGCGCTCGCTCTGGGTTTTGTGCATTTTGGGGCCCCTGCACAGACTTGGTAAGTTCGTGTTATTGCTCGAGCATATTTACTAGACACCGGGGCTGTCACTGATATCACGTGATCCTCAGCGCCTCCATCTCGCATGACAGAACTCCGGCAGATGCTATAGAAAAGAAAAGCAGGTTTGTACTGAATGCTTGTCTCGCCACGTTGGCACTGGACAATTCACAGGTCAGGGATGACCCAGACCCTCCAATTTACTATAGAGTCCACTCAGTGTACAAGAAATGTTACACCTCTGTGCAAGCCAGAGCTCAGGCCTGCACTCCTTGTTCCCCAGCCCTTTGGAAGCCAATAACTGGGAGGATTGGACCCAAGTTGCTTCTTTGCTATCACAGGGTTGTTGCTAGAACCACCTGGGTGGTTGCCGTGCAGTAGCAAACATGGTGCCCAGCAGTAAGTGTTTGGGAGGCTGGATCTCTCAAGTTGTCCCTTAGGAGTAATCAGGCACTAAAAGGCTCTGTTGCACCTGACAAACCCCCTCTCCCAGCCCCCGACAGAAGCGTATCAGAAGGGCCTTCCTGCTTATCTGATTTTCAGTTCTTTGGATTTGCTCTTGCTGCACTGAAATTAATACAGCCTGTTGCCACAGGCAGGAAGAGCAACATGTGCCTTGTGCTTCCAAGTGCCACACTTCACCTCTGCTCTGGATATGATCAAACCCTGGAGGGGAGTATTACTGTTGATATGAGCCCCCCAATCCCAGGTCCAGGGTCTGCAAGTAGTTCCTATTTTTTTCAGTGCCCCCAGAAATTAAAAAAAGCTAAACCCTGAGCCAAGAATTTAGGTGGGAAGGGGATTTTAGATCTGGAGTTATGGTTCAGCCCATCATGAAAATAGGAGCCACTATCAAAATCTGGACTTGGGATAGTGGTTTGGGCTTGTCCCAGCAGTAACTCTGACCCATGGAGGATGTGATCACACCCATGCAACATTTTCTAGTGTAGACAAGGCCTAAGTCTGGCCAGTGTCTAGAGGCCGGGGGATGGGGGGGGTGTCCCCGTGGAGGAGGAATTCCAGCAAAGAGCGGCTACTGCTGGAAGTTGGTTTGAGAAACAGAACCAGGATCTTCCACCATCTCAGCCTTGGCCTGATTCTGCTGTCGACTTGGATGGGAGCAGAGGTAGGACAGAGCTGAGTGCTACTGAGATTCCCACTTGAGAGCTAGTAGAGTTTTGTGCTTTATTGATTAAAAGTTAGTCACGTATGTTAGGGCTGGGCTATGATTTTCAACACACATGCACACACACACAAATACATGCACACACATGCACACGCAACCTTCACACACACACCCCTGAAGCCTCATCCCCCATTTTCTTTTTTCTCTGTGTGGGTTATTACAGCATCACTGCACCTGCCTCACTGTTCCTCAGGGCCTGGCAAATCTCATGAAACGCAGACCAATTTCTGCAGCAAAACAAATGATCCCCAGTGCTCAGCATCAATCATAAATATGAATGCCACTGAGTGTATGCAAGCCCCTAACATGGCCATTTTTAAAAATTCAGACACCGGCTTGACCTAATGGCATGGCAGCATGAGTGACTGGCCTTCTGTCTCTCTCGCTCAGTTCAGGAGACAGCCAGAGAGAGACTGGAGCAAAAGGCTTTTATAACAGACAGATTATTTTTGCTGACAGACTCTAAGAGAAAGAATGGCCACAGACCCTGGATTTCTGCATTCAGATGAGAGACGTGACTATCAAGACAACTCCCACATGTCCAGGCTCCCACTGTCTCGGCTCTTCCCAGCTCCCGGCACCGACACAGGCTGGCTCACACACGTAGCCTACAATCCACCCACTAGCACTCTAGAGCCAGGACTTGTGCCACCCCAACTAGCAAGGATTCTTTCTTGGGTTCCTAATAATAAAACAACAGTACTTGGTACCTTCCATCCGTGGGCTCTCAAAGTGCTCTGCAGAGAAGTCTCACAACCTGGTTTTTCTCCTTTGCAGATGAGGAACATGAGGTAAAACGAACTGCTCAAGGTCACAGTGGAAGGCCCTAAGCAGAACCCGAGTCCTGTCTGCTGAGCACTGGAACACACTCTTAAGCCACTAACAATCTCCCAGTGAAGTTAATAAGCCAGGGGGTGGCCAAACTTACTGACCATCTGCGCCACATACAACAATCTTCAGAAGTTCAAGAGCTGGGGCCCGCCTGCCGGGCTTCAGCCCCACTCCTGCTGAAGCCCTGAACCACAAAAATCCCTCCCTGTTGGGCAGAAGCCAGAGGCAACATGTGACCTTCCCCCCACACCCCTATTTTTGCCAGGGTTTGCTGGCCCCACTCTGTTACCTGGTGCTGCTGGTCCTAGGGTGACCAGATAGCAAGTGTGAAAAATCAGGACGGGGGTGGGGGAGGGCGGGAGTAATAGGAGCCTATATAAGAAAAAGACCCAAATAAAATTGAGACATCTGGTCACCCTAGCTGGGCCCCTTCCTGCAAGGCAGCTGCTGGAGCCAGCAAGCTGGGAGCTGCAGCCATGGGGAGAGGCAGCTGCAAACAGCTTGGAGCTGCTGCTTTTGCTGCTGCTGCCTGTCCTTGCAAAGCTAAAGCAGAGGCCACTCCCTGCAGCTCCCCTGCCTCTCCATGTGCAGCTGACACCTGGGAGCTGCTGGGAGGGGCACTGAGGGTGAGAGGGGAATGCCTGGGGGTGTGACTCAAGCTGTTGAGGGGAGTGAACTTTTTAAGTGTGCCCCCCCCACTCTCAGCAGGCACCAATCGTCTCTTGCAGAAGCCCTTTGCCCCACCCCTGCACCCTGAGCTCTCCACAACCCCAGTCTGGTAGGTGGAGAATGGGGGACAGGGGGGCTGCATGCAGCTCGTGGGCCACAGTTTGGCCACCCTTGTAATAAGCTGTAAAGTGCTTTTGTTTCTTTAGAGGAGGAAACAAATGTTCATCCCTCTCAGCGATCCAGGAGAGGGGCTGGCCATTGCAAAGCACATGGGGGCGGGGGAGAGGGGGTGCTAGAGTCCCTTTGCCAGGTGTAAGCAGAGTGGGGCTGCTTGTGTTGTCGGCAGGCTGCGGGGTCGGGGCGCCGAAGCAGGGCTTAATGCACAGACTCTCAGTGCATGTTTATGTGATGGCTGGATGTGTCCAGACAGGAGACGTGCAGCAGCAGAGCCTTTTGAGGCACTCGGGGTCACAGGGCGGGTGTGACACAGCCCCTCACTGGGCTGGATTACACCTCAGGACGTGACACCTTGGCTTGCTGGTTTTTAAAGTCACACTAATACCTATTCCTGATCCTGGGGCCTGACACTTTGCCCCTGGTGTCTGACTTTGTTCTTATTCCTGCCCTTCCCTAGTGACCCCCCCCCCAAAACCCAAGAACCCAGAAACCCCCTGCAGCAGAATTTACGCCCACATTGAGTCCCCAAGCAGCTAGGGCACAGCGCACTGCTGAAATGCTACACAAGGCTTTAACAGCCATCATGCCCTAATTGTCAGTGTGTGTCACCCTTGGCCAGCGGGGCCCTGATCCTCGCTAGGAACCCTTGGGTGCAGGGCCGGCACTTCCATTTAGGCGCCCTAGGCGGTCGCCTAGGGCGCCAGGATTTGGGAGAGCGGCAGACTGCTCCGGTGGACCTCCCACAGGCGTGTTGGTGTCACTAAGCATAACCCTGCGTAACTCGGGAGGGTGGAAGGCCACAAGGGTATGGAGCCTTCTTGGTTTAGGCCTCAGCAGACAAAAGTCCCTCCATGTTTGAACTTTAATCGACCTAAAAGGCCAGGTGTAACAGCCGTTATCAGTTGCAACAGTTCTAACTGGTCTAAAGCAGAAATAATGAGGCCTGTGCACCTTTAGCAGAAGGACAAGATAACTAGCAGAAGGAAAACTTACTAACGAGCTGCCACGGCCAAGATTACTTAATGCACCTGCGCTTATGTAATTGCTACAGGGAGAGGAGGAAGGAGGGGGGGGGAAGAAAGAGAAAAAAAAACTTATAAAAAGGGAAAAGCCGCTTGTGTAGGGGTGTTGGATCTGAGGCATGTCAAGTCTCCCAGCACTGCTTTGAGATCTCAAATAAACTTTGCTTGCTTCTCCACCCTGGTGTGTTTATGGCGCTACGCACTCTGGGCAACGAACCACTGTTGCTTGCCTCGGGCACCCTCTGTGCCTGCAACAGTTTTGGCGTCCCTGGGTGGGCGGAGGCGAAAATTAGCCTTGCCCGGACCCCTCTTGGAGGTCAACGGATCGCGGTGACGACCGACACCCAGTGCACACCGGTGACTTCACCGGGGGCCTCCGCGGAGACGCAGTTCGACCGACCCCAGAGGGCACAATGGTGCAACGCGCTCGAGAAGTGGAGAAGCAGTTGAGGGCGATGGTGAGGAACTGGTCCCTTGGATAAGGTAGGAACAGTCCAGTGGTCTGGATTTTTGCCTGTTAGGACCTGGGGACGCCCAGTGTCACCCTAGGATATGGGGCAGAGACAGAGTATAGGCAGGGCACGGTGTACACCCTTAGAATGCATTCTAGCGAATTGGGAAGTGTTTGGATCAGATCCACTAACTAAAAGCAAACTGAAAAAGTTCTGTATAGTAGACTGGCCTCAGTATCAACTAGAGGACAAGAAAAGGTGGCCACTGGAAGGATCACTTAATTATAACACGATCCTCCAGTTACTCCTGTTTTGTCAGTGAACCGGTAGCTTCTGAAGCTGTTTGTATGGAGAGCTCTTGTAAAAAAAAAATCCCCCACCGTAGCTCCTGTTCTTCCCCCTGTCTGGCGGAGTGCAAGGATTCAAAAGCAGGTTAGGGATAGTGCAGGGACAAAGGAGGAACCTGTCTAGAAAGGGGAGACCCTATGTCCTACCTGCACTCTCTCTCTCTGTTGTAGCTAAAAAGCAAGATCAGATGCAGAATGGTACTGGGGGCCAGTGTGAGTGACTGTTACCGGAAGACACCCAGAGTACCCTGTGAAGCAAAAGCTCGTGACCAGGACAATTCTAACGCAAGCCCGGTAACTAGTGGATCTTTAGGAGGTCCGACCCATGGTGGGCTGACTCAGCCTGGCATCATGCGGTGAGGAAGCTACCTGGGTCTAGGAGTGTGTGTACCCATCTTCCCTTCCCCTTTCCTTTCCATGTGGGCTACTGACAGTCTGATCATCTCACTGGATGCAATCAGAGTAAGCAGCGCCATCTCCCAGAAACTAGCCGACGCTCTTTGCTGAAGGGAGGTGTAGGAGGGTCGTGACCATCCTCGTCAGCAGAGTGAGTGCCCTGTAGGGAAAAATCCTTAGTTTATGAGCCGCTAGTGCGGACAGGGCACCCTCCCTGTGTGTGTAAGTGGAAAATGGGTGGGGGGGCAGTCTAAACATTCCACTTCACCCCCTAAGGGTACCCGCCCATATTACATGTATGTACATTATGGTTCAACAACCTGCAGGTATTTAGAAAATCGGCATATTTACACGCGTGAAAATCCATCTAAACAATGCCCACTAGAAGGTCCTTTAATCTAGATAAGATCATACATCTAAGAGGAGCGTTTAATCACCAAAAAGCCTTGACACAGTGTGAACAAATTTGTCTATTGAGGAAAGGAATGGGTTAATTTGAAATTCAGCTTGGCTCAGGGATAAAAAGAAAGTTGCTCTGCGTTCAAGGTCAAGAATCAACGCAGACTATGCTAAGTACAAAGAAAAACTGCTTTCGGCCCCAGCTGGCTTTGGAAAAGGAAAATTTACAAAGGTGAACCAAAGGCAATATAAGTTACAGAACTGAGATTACGTTTGCAAAGCTTAACTGTCCAGTAAGATCCAACAGTGTGCCTTTGTGACCCCGGAGCCGGTGTGGCTTGGTGACACCAAAGAAGCCACAGGCAGCCGACCTGGACTGGAATCTCTGAAAGAGACGCCGCAGGATATTCCAGGGTGTAAGAGAACAGCCCTCCCAAGAGCAGAAGCATGTTGGAAATTCTGGACAAGCTGTATATAGGATAATCTCCCGTCCACCGCTCCCCCTTCTCTGAACATTATCCAGAGAAGTGGCCAGTCTGGACGTACGTGTGTGAGTATGAAAGGGGCTTAGGGCTTGGGGCATTAATATTTTCCTGAGTGATGTGGGAGCGTTCCCAACACTCTCCGTTGTTGTTTTATTATTTTATTAATGAAGCTTTAAAATTCAGTTATATGGTGTGTTTTCTTTATCTTCCCCCAACGATCCTGTAGTGTCAGCCTGATCACCTGACATGAGAGATAGATTGGTAACAGAAATTTGTCACAGTTTGGTGAGCAATTAAGAAGGGGGGAGCCCTGCAGAATTTACACCATCTATTTGTTTTACCCTTGTTATTTTATGTTTGCTTTGCTTGGTACTATTGGTGTTATATGTTGAGAACTGCATGAGTAAAAGCGAGCCCTAATAGGATAAGGAAACGCTATCTGGTTCTGGTTCTGTTCTGTTTAACCGGTTACTATTGTTTTTCTGCTCTGTTCATTTGGGCGTTAGGATTGTGGGCAGAACTGAACCTCTCGTTCGTAATTCCTCAGAGTGGAAGCCATGCGTGCGAGGAAGCTCTGAGGTCGAATTGAGATCCTTCTGTCCTGTCCCCTGTAGTGGTCAGTGTATAGAAGTGGGAAAGCTTAGCTTAGACTATAAGTTCCTCTGCTTTGTGTAATTCTCTTTTCTGTTTAAGTGTCAGCAGACAGATGGATGGGTCTCTGGGTAAACCCTCTAAAGGGGTTTGGATTATATGGGCCATGTGTTTTTGTCCAGGTGACAAGCCTCACGAGGGAGGACTCGGGTAGTCTTGTGAGTAAGAATGTTTATGGGAAGAGACCAGGAGGGGTGGGGGCTAGCTGAGAAGCCCACCCTCCTAGCTAAACTGGTAGTGGAACAAGTTGGTGCCCATGGAAGGGACGGTTCAGCAAGAAAAGCAGGATCGGGCCCAGACGGGCAGGCAACAGACAGAGAGAGATTGGAAAACAGGTTGGAAAACTTTAAGGGTGTAGTGGAAGGAAGGAGTCAGTAAGTGTAAGCATGGAGATTTCAAATACCTAGGACTTACTTGGAATGGTGAGTGAAGTTGATAAAAGTGGCTGTTGGGAGACAAGCAAGTGATTTAAGGGAGAGTGAGAAGTTAACTCTGTAGTTGCTGGAGGAAACAGCAGTTGAACTTTGTAAAAATGCTAAAGAAGAAAGTTCTTGGTGTCTGTGAAATGTTTGTAAATAAATTCAGGCAAAGAAATTATTAGACTGCAATCATTTGATTTGGCTATGAACAATTTAGTTAAATTAGCTGAAGAATTTATACAGTGTTATGTAATTGAAAACCTGGACTGCCTATGAAACAAATACAAGAAAATATGGGGTAATTCCTCTGTTTTGCCTGAAGTCAACAAGGGTATTTGTATATTTCAAGGGATGATTGTCTGCCCGGAAGGGGTGGGTAGACCTCTGTTTTTTTGTCTTTCAGATAACCAGAGAAAACTGAGGCTAGCTGAACAGCATTCAACGTACCATGCATTTACTGGCCCAATAGGAACTATGTTTTGTGTTCTATGTTCTGTCCTGTGGTGTTTGTCTTGTGGCCGGAATTGTTGTGTTTAATATTTTCATAGAATAGTCTATTTTAAAATTAAACAAAAAGGTTACATTAAGATGCAGATACTTGTTTTGTTCAACTTGGAATACAAAGTGTTTGGATAAATCAGGAGAATATGAAATACTAAGGTCTAATGCATTTCCTTAAGAAAAAGAAACTTCATTGGCCAAGTTGTTAATTGCAAAAATTGTTGTTAAAATTTGCATACCAACAGTCTTTGGAAGCAAAGACATGAAAAGTTAACCCACTCTCCATATTGTACATGGGATCTTTCTGGCTACCTCAGATTTCTAGCCAGCGGGCTGGGGATGGTGGGAGGCTATTGGACTAGAGGTTGTATTGAGTGAACTCCTCAAAGTGGGTGTGCTTGTCCTGGCTTGTTGCTCCAAAGCTCTGTGATAAGGTTATTTTAGTAAAAGGGTGTGTGTGGCATATATTAAATAATAAGATTAATGTACTGTATAATTACAATGTTTATGTCTTCATTGTTGGGAAAAAGGTATATAAGTGAAAAGTGGAAGTTCTCTTTGCAGGTTAAAAGAATCCAAGAAGGGGAAAAGGACAAAGAACAAAATGAGTTAACTGGAAAAAAAAATTAACTAGCAAGCTAAGGCTATAGATAAGACACTGACTCCACTCAAGGACACTGCTCACAGTCAAGACTTGGCTGACAACCAGGAAAAGGAGGGCTTGGATTTGCCCATGCAGCTATGAGATTTGCAAAACACTGCCAGGCACTAATGAAATGTGTTAGGTTTCTTTTCTCACAGGTAAAGAAGCGCTACCCAAAGACCCTAGCAGCCCTGCCACTCCTTGGAACCAGGAAACTGGATTGATGTAAAGGTCCACCAACGAAAGACTGCTCTGGCTCCACCCTGGAAAGGCCCTTATTAAGTCCTGCTGCCTACCAACACCACTGTGAAGTGCCAAAGACTGACTGCTTGGACCCAAGATTCTCACTGCAAAAAGACCACTCCACATCGGGAGAATTCTCCTACTGATGATTAGCCTATTTTGCCTTCTAACTCCACTGTGCCTTCTGGACAGTAGGGAAAAAGTACAAGGTGAAGTGCTAGTAACCTCTCCCTTGTCCACTGACAGATTTACCGTGCCTTTGAATTTTTCTAGAAGAATCAAAACCATTACAGGGTGATGTGCTAGTAACCTCTCCTCTGTACGATGCTGCACCATGACTGTTTTGGGAAAGAAGAAGGAACACTCACTCCACTAAAATTGCCAAAATCCAGGGATTCCTGACTAGAAAGGACGTTAAGAACTAACCCTGGTGAAGAAACAAAGAATTATACACTGGTGGGAGGACATTTGTGGGACCCATGTTTGGGAATGTGGTATTAATTGGAGTTTGGGGTTTATTTTACAGGCTGCACCCTGTGTTTTGGATAAATCCTTCAGCATGTATAGCTCTCTCTAATTGGATTTTAAATAACAAGTACCCAAAGAGTTTGTTCTGCTACTAGAAATTTTACCCGTATTGAAACCATTCCAGTGACTAATAATGTATGCTATTAATGGAATGCCTTTTGAAAGTACCTAAGAATAGTTAAATAACAGATGTAATATAGTACTACACCAAGGAAAAATGGTATTGAATATAACTGAGGCTGGGAAGGCATTGTAGTGGGATCTAGTATGTTTAGGAATTCGGGATTTCCTGAATGACCAGCTGATGGCCATTCGGAGTGATCTTGAGTACCAGATCTGGCCCACTGCCCTTACAGATGCATCAGGAATACCATCTGATCTGTGATCACGAAGACATACTTGGACACTTTCTGGGTGGAAGTGTGGCTTCCCAGGGCGGGGTGTGCGCCCTTATAGGGGATGAATGCTGTACTTATGTCCCAGAAAGCGCACAGGATATTAACAAGCACATCCTGTCAGCCAAACAGGCTTTTGAACAGTGGAAAGCCCAGGAAAGGGAACCCACTATTTCTGATTCCCTCTGGGGCTGGTTACCCAACCTGGGGGGACTAGGGGAAGGCATTGTTCGCCTCTTGCTCACTGGTGTGGTGTTGTGTATCGTTACTCTCCTCTTGCTTGCTTGTTGTAAAGCACTCCAGCTCCCTAGAGCTTAATCGCTTTTTGTCCTCAAAGTATGAGAAAACTCAGCCAAAAGTTTGTTGAGTCTTCTCAAAGGAGGGATTTGTTGGTGTCACTAAGCATAACCCTAAGTAACTCAGGAAGGTGGAAGGCCACAAGGGTATGGAGCCTTCCTGGTTTTAGGCCTCAGCAGACAAAACTCCCTCCATGTTTGAACTTTAATTGACCTAAAAGGCCAAGTGTAACAGCCGTTATCAGTTACAACAGTTCTAACTGGTCTAAAGCAGAAATAATGAGGCCTGTGCACCTTTAGCAGAAGGACAAGATAACTTGCAGAAGGAAAACTTATAACGAGCTGCCGCGGCCAAGATTACTTAATGCACCTGCGCTTACGTAATTGCTACAGGGGGAGGAGGAAGGAGGAGGAGGAGGGGGGAGAAGAAAGAAGAAAGAGAAAAAAAACTTATAAAAAGGGAAAAGCCGCTTGTGTAGGGGTGCTGGATCTGAGGCATGTCAAGTCTCCCAGCACCGCTTTGAGATCTCAAATAAACTTTGCTTGCTTCTCCACCCTGGTGTGTTTATTGGCGTTACGCACTCTGGGCAACGAACCACTGTTGCTTGCCTCGGGCACCCTCTGTGCCTGCAACAGGTGTGCCTGCGGAGGGTCCGCTGGTCCCGGGGCTCCGGTGGAGCATCCGCAGGGACGCCTGTGGCAGGTCCACTGGAGCTGCGGGACCAGCAGACCCTCCGCAGGGATGCCTGCGGGAGGTCCACCAGAGCCGCGGGACCGAGCCGGCCCTGCGCCTAGGGCGCCAAAAACCCTGGTGCCGCTCCTGCTTGGGTGCCATTGCAGTGCATGTAAATAACCATCATCGGCCAGCTTCCTAACCCAGCTTCTTCACACCCAGCCTAACTGACTGAAATCGTCTTCTCTGTCAAGCCGGCTAACCCTAAGCTACTGCCAGGCTTTGATTCTCCTTTCTGGCCTTGCTGCCCGGCTCCCTGCTGCCCAGCTCCGCGCTGCGCTGAATCCCCTGGCCAGACCCCGCACCTGGGCAGCAGGCCCGGGAAGGTGAGTCTGACACACACCTCTGCCTTCCCATCCTGCGCTGCTGCCCCACAGCTGGTCAGCTTGGCAGGCGGCCTGGAGTTCTTAGCCAGTCAGCCCAATCCTCCCATGTCCAATCTTCCCTTAGGCCTCTCAGCCCCAAGCACAGCACCCCTCACAATGGGTCTAAGCCGGTTGTCTGGCAGCTGCCTCCTCCCAAGAACACCCCAAAGGGGTGTCCTGCTGTAGAGGGGTGCTGGGTTTGGGGGAATGCGGAGCCAGGAAGCCACGTCTGTCAGATGGTAGAGGGTCTGGGGACATCATGGTGGATGCAGGGTGTGGGGGAGAGCAGAGATGGAAGGCTGTACTCACGCTCCCCAGGATGCTTTGGGGAGGTTGTGGTGGTGGCTGGCCCCACCTGAGCAGGGCCTGGGGCTGAGGAAGCAGTGCTGGGCATGGGGGGGAGGCAGGGGGCACCACAGGACTATTTGCAGGACTGAGGGCTCAGGTATGTGACAACTCTGGTAGCCTGGCCAGGAGAAATCCTGGGTCCTTGTTGAGAGGCACTTGCCATTGAGCATGTGGGGCCACCTAAGAGCAGACACTGTGAGCCGATGCGGGGAGGACTGGGCCTGTTAAGGCAGAGGAGCTCTGGGACATGTGCTCCCTGACAGGAGGTGGGGCTCCAAATGGAAGTTGTGACCATGCTATGACCCTGGCTAAGTGGGCTGGCTGGTGGCTTGGTCCAGGAGAAGGTGGGTGGAGCGGGGGGGGGGGGGGTCAGATGTAGAAATGGACTGGAGTAGCTAGTGTGAAATAAGTACCAGCTAAGTACAGGCACTAGCTATTCCGGAAAAGTTCATGTGGCCCCATTCTGGAATAAAAGTCACTCCATTCAGGAAGAATCGCTCCCTTTGGAAGCACACTGATTATCCTGGAATTAAGTGACTTTAATGACAGAGGAGAGTGTTCACATGAGCCACTCCAAAATAGCGAGTGCTCTCATCTAGCTGGTACTTATTCCACACCAGCTACTCCAGTCCATTTCCTCATGTAGACGAGCCCTAGAGTTGGCTTTTCCCTCCAGCATCAACTATCCCTCTACTTATTCCAGACTAGTTTGCTCTGCAATCACGGTTCTGGTCAAGTTCCCCATGTTGACTGCCCTTACAACTGCCCCATTTTCCTTTGGAATGTCGCAACCCTAAAGTCCAATTCTATTGTGTCCCGTTGTTCCTCCCCCATTAAAACATTACTCGAACCTTACGTGTCGCAGACACGGAATAGCTGAGGGAACTTAACATGGCATCTCCTTGTTGTAAAGCAGTGGGTGTGTCAGTCAGCAGCAATCTTGCCTATACCTCTACATAGTGGTTTGTAATGGTACTAGAGATGTTGAGGAATGTCTGGAAGTAGTTGGGGTTTGCTCAGAGACAAGGTGAAAGTAAAGTACCCTGTGTGTGTATAGGACACTCCAGCTGGGTGCCCTGGAAGGCCAGGCTGCAGTACTGCCAACCCCAAGCAGTCTAAACTCATGTCAGGTCTAAAAAAAAATGTTTGGTCTAAAATCATGCACTTTTGATACAATGATGAATTTTGGGTTCCTTTTTCTTTGTCTTCTCCTTTATGAGCCTTCAGGAGCTGCTCAGGAAAGAGTTTCTCCACAAGGGTGAGCATTAGAAAGTTACTCAGACTTGTCTTTCAATTAAAGCTGAGATGCTCTCTTGATCAACTGGCTCTAGGAGGGGCTGGGGCTTTAAGAAAAACACCAAAGTATCATGAGAATTGTGACAAAATCATCAGCATTGGAAACACTGAGTTTGGCCCCATATACTTTATGGCCCTGTGAGTTCCCCATCCTCTGTCGCTTTTGTACCACAAACTATTCCTCTTAGCTGGCCACCAACAATTATGCTCCCCTGTGCAGGCAATGGGCAGCAAGTCCCTTAGCCACAGTCGGGCAATGGACCTTTTAGGGGGCCTGATTATTTTAGGCAAGGGAAATGCAGTAGATCTAATGCACTTCAGAGCAGCATTTGCTGTGATACTACATGTGAAATTATTAGTTAAATTAGAGAAGGTGGGTATCAGGAGAAGCAGTGGAAGATGGGTAAGGAGCTGGCTAAAGTGGAGAAAGCAACAGGTTGTGCTGACGGGTTGTGCTGACTATCTGACTGGAGGGAGGTTAGTAGCGGATTTCCTCAGGCTCAGTCTTGGGACTAGTCTTATTCAGTGGCTTTATTAATGGCCCTGGCACAAGAAGTAGGAGTGTGCTACTGAAATCGGGGATGATACAAAGCCGGGAGGTATCAGCAATACAGAGAAGGATCAGACGCTCTACAGGAAACTCTGGATGACCTTGAAGACTGGCCTAATAGAAATGGGATGAAAGTCAATAGAACAAAGAGCAAGGTCATGCACCTAGAGCCTGATAATAATCGTGTCTGCTGTAAACAGGGGGCTCATCAGCTGGAAGTGACAGTCACTGGGGCATGTGCGTTGATCACAGGATGACTGTGAGCCAACAACATGAAGCACCTGCAAAAAAAAGCCAATGTGATTCTAGGCTGTATCAGGCGAGGCCTTTCCGAGAGAGAGAGAGAGAGAGAGAGAGAGAGAGAGAGAGAGAGAGAGATGTTAACACGATAGCACAAGGCACTGGTGAGACCTCATCTGGAATACTGGGTACAGCTCTGATCATCCATGTTCAAGAAAGATGAATCAGCCTAGAACAGGTACAGAGAAGAGCTACTGGGATTATCAGGGGACTGGAGGGCCAGTCTTGTGAGTGGAGACTAAAAAGGTTTGGCTTGTTTGGTCCAGCAAACGGAAGGCTGTGTGGGGATCTGACTGCGCTCTACATATACATCAGGGTTAAACCACAGAGAGGGAGAAGCTCAAGGACAAAGTTGGCACAAGAACAAATGGGAATGAACTGGCCATGAACAAATTCAATCTGGAGATGAGAAAAAAGGGTCTAACCATCAGACGGGGAGGCTCTGGTGCAGCCTCCCCAAAGGCATTGTGGGGCAAACAACTTAATTCATTTTAAGTGAGAGCTGAACAAATTCGGATTGTAGGGTTGCTTGTGATGGTGGTGGCCAATGCTCAGCAGCCCTAAGGTCCTTTCTAGTTATTGTCTTATATTCCTAAAATCTCATGCTTCAGAGCTTCAGCCTACAGGGGTCAGGAGGGATATTTTTAACTTCCTGATGTATTGGTAATTGTTTGGGGGATTTTGTTTTGTTTTGTTTCTTTTTAGTCTCTCTGAAGCATCAGAGATGTCGATGGCTAGAGATGGGACATTGGATGGGGGTGGGATGGTGCTCTAAGGTGGTAAAGAGAATCCATTGTTTTACATGCTTGGCTGGTGTGGCTTGTTCTGATGGCCAGATCTGGGATTGGAAATGAAATTTCCCCATGTCAGATTAGCAGGGACCTTGGGACCATCCTCTGCAGCATGGAGTGTGGATCGCCTGCTGGGTCTATCTCACTCAATCAGTTCCCTGCCATCACAGGGCCCTCTGGCACCGGGTGCACCTCAATCCCTCCTATTCTCTGCCAGTGGCACACGATCGTCTAGTCTCCTGTGGGCTGTAAGACTTTGGTCTCATTTCAGTTGTTTGGTTTAGGGTGTGGGTGCTGGGTGAATTGGTGGCCTGTGATCTAAGGGAGGTTCTGTCTGGATGATCTGGTCCCTTCTGGTCCTAAACTCCATGATGCTGTGAGTCACTGCTGAGCTTTGAGCAGCATCTCTCTGGTGTGGTGCTCAGGGGTTGGAACTCGCCATCGCAGGATAGAGCCGGATTAGAGGGTATCAGGCTAAGGAGAGGGCTGGAGAGTTACATGGCTAATCAGAATATCCAGAATGACCATGGTAAAACCTAGAACAGGGGTCGGCAACCTTTCAGAAGTGCTGTGCCAAGACTTCATTTATTCACTCTGATTGAAGGTTTCATGTGCCAGTAACACATTTTAACATTTTTAGATCTTTCTATGTCTATAATATATAATCAAACTATTGTTGTATGTAAAGTAAATAAGGTTTTAAAAATGTTTAAGAAGCTTCATTTAAAATTAAATTAAAATGCAGAGCCCCACGGACTGGTGGCCAGGACCTGGGTCGTGTGAGTGCCACTGAAAATCGTTTATTGGACCAACTTCTGGTGATGAGAGAGACAAGCTTCTGAGCTGCACAGGGAAAGGTCCTCGGAGCATGACAGCTAAATGCAGGGTGGAATAGATTGTTTAGCATAAGGAGTTAACACATATGGTAAGGCAGTGACTCTCCACCACTCCAGACTGTCCCCCTTCCAGGAGTCTGATCTGTCTTGTGTAACTCCACGTCACACCTCACTTCAAAACAACTTGCTAGAAAATGAGATCTCAAAATATAAAAGGGTCACAACTACTAGTATTGAAAAACTGACTTGCTCATTTTTACCATATAATTATCAAATAAACAACTGGAATCTAAACCTTGTAACTACGTGTCAGTGTGTCGTTTATCGAGCAGTACAAACAAGTCATTGTCTATGAATTTTAAGTCTGTACTGACTTTGCTAGTGCTTTTTGTTGCCTGTTGTAAAACAAGGTAAATAGCTAGATGAGCTGCTGTACCCCGGAAGACCCTACATACCCCTAGGGGTACATGTACCTCTAGTTGAGAACCAATGTGGTAAGGGGCCATTCAAGGCAGAGTGGCCTATTAACACCTCTGCAGTCATAGGTTAGTGAGGGGGCTAGTGGGTTACAGACGGGTGAAAGTAGAAATAGGGACTTACCAGTACGCAGCTGGGTTGGGGCTGGCTCTGGCCCCCGGAAGGGTGGGGCCTCAGGCAGAAGGGGCAGGGATGGGGGGGATCACAGCCAGCCCCAGCCTGCCCTGTAAGTGCCCTCCTCCTCTGCCGGGGTAGCAGCGGCAGCCAGGGGCTCCAGCAGCAGTTTAAAGGACCCAGGGCTCGGCCGCTGCTATTGCCCCTTTAAACTGCTGCTGGAACCCCCAGCTGCCGCTGCTACCCCAGGGCTCTGGCAGCAGGGCTCCAGTGGCTGTTTAAAGGGCTGGGGCCGGAGAGGCAGCGGAAGCCCCAGGCCCTTTAAATAGCCCCTGGCACCCTGCCACTACCCCAGGGCTCTGGGGGCTATTTAAAGGGCCCAGGACTCCCCTGCTTCTACCACCCAGCTGTTTAAATAGCCCCGGGAGCCCTGGGGTAGCAGCGGCAGGGCTCTGGGGGCTATTTAAAGGGCCTGGGGCTCTGGCGGTAATTTAAAGGGACATACTGGCTTACTTTCACGTCTGGTTACAGATTGTTGTAACAAGCCCTACATCCAGTGACAGTGCTATGCAGGTTTCGGAGAGGTCAGATACCGAGTGATCGCTTTGTGAAAAGTGTTTGCCCCCAGGTGATTCAGTGTTTTTGTCTTTTATCATTTTCCTGTGCGAGTTCATTCAAGAGCGGAGTGATTGTCTGGTTTCACCCACACAGTTGTTGTTGAGGCATTTAGTGCACTGGATGAGGTACACCACATAGACTCATAGGGCTGGAAGGGACCACATGAGGTTATCTCGTCCAGTCCCCTGCATTCATGGCAGGACTGGACTCATGTTGTGATAGACACATGTAGGACCCATGGAGCTTGCAAGGTGTATTGTGTGTGGGGGGGGGGTGGAGCAGGTTTGCAGGTTTTGTAAGCTGCTGTCCTGGAAGAGTCTGGGGCTGCTTTGAGTTGGTGGGTGCTTGTCTGTGGGAAGCCTGCTTCTGATGAAGAGTTTGGAGAGGTTGAGAGGTGTTTGAAGGCCAGAGATGGGGGTTCAGGAAAGATTTCTTTCCGGATGGGGTCTCCATCGAGTATGGGTTGTAACTGTTTGATGCTACTCTGTGTGGGATACAGTCTAATGCTGTGAGAAGGGTCCTCTACTGTAATCACTCCCAGGCTGACTGAATCCAGCCCAATCAGCAAGAGAAGGCTGCCACCCTGAGCCTGCCAGTCCCATCCCAGCAGGAGACACAGAATAGGGAGAGTTAGCAGCAGATTTGTTCAGGGATGGCTGCTGAAGCCAAAGGGCTCCTGCCTCAAGCCAGTTTCCCATCTGGTGCTGGGGTTTCCAGCTGGGTGCAAACAGCAGCACCAAGGGAGAGTCCAGGGGTTCTAGACTTTCGGCCCAAAGGGCAGTAGTAGGTCGGAGAGGAAAGGACCCCGAGGATCATCATGTTGTCATGGTCCTGGCACCTTGGAGATAATGCGGCTCTAGCCAAAGGGGCAAAGGGGAACCTGAGAGAGTTGCCAAACTGGAGCTGGGAAGGTGATGCTTCCCATCTCTTCACGGTGCTGAAATGATACCAGAATGGGGACAAAGGAGTCAGCCTAAAAGAGTGAGTGAGCAGGAGTCAGAGCAAAAGCAAATGGTCCTTCAAACCCATCCCTGCAGGTAACTCCCCAAGCGAATCATTTTCTGTAAGGCCCTGCTCTGTACCACCCTCATGCAGAGGTGACCTGATGAGCAGAAAGACAGAACTCAGATCTCCTGTGATGGAGGCACCATTTTATGGTGCTGTGACCTTTCTGGGGCCCTCGGAGGGCAGGAAGTCAGAGCGCACTCATTGCTGTAGTAAAAAGCATAGTTTATTTTAGTTTAAGGCAATCCAATACAAATCAGCTCACGTCAGACATTCGACACACAATACAATAGTGTAAAGTCTAGAAAGATCACCACCCATGCAAATAAAAACTCGAATGAGTGGGAGGGAGGAGAAAGGGAAAGAAGCCAAACTTCTCCAGTAACATGCTGGGCGGTTGCAAATTCTCAGACCTTGGAGACACCTCCTGTAGCTTGTAAAGAAAAGTTGGATTGGAGCATAAACTGTACAGTGACCCTCTTCCCATGGAAACGTACACACCCCGGCTTGGAAGACTCATGTTCCTTCAGCTGCACTGGCTTGCCGCCCTCATGGGCAAAGGGCTTGTGCCTGATCTGACAGCTGTGATTTCACAGCCCCATATCCACACTTCCTGTGCACCATCTGCTATCCACACCGACACAGAACAGGGTGGGAGGACAGCTCGGCCATGCAGCATGTTACAGAACTGGGCACAGGACTGCACTGGCATGCATCACCCAACAGCTACACTTGTACAGAATGGGGCATGGCACTGCAGGGTCTATGGCACCCGCTAACAACACGTGGACAGAAACGAGTACAGAGCCGCCGGCCAAGCACTGCCTGCTCTCCCTACTCATGCAGTGCTGAGCAGCAGTGGCACGCTCGCCCCCTCTGACTGCTTTTTGGGGCTTCTTCATCTGAGTGGCACTTGGAGCGTTGCATGCTGCAGATGCAAAGGGGGTTGTGAGTAGGTGACATGGTCATGCCCCACCCCCCCACCCCCAGTTTGGGACAACGGAGCTCAGTAAGTTCATGGTCAAAGATCCCTGCCATCAGGCGAGCAACTCCGAGGAGGCCTGGCATTCCCAAAGCAACAGAGCCACTCGCTGGCCTCAGCCTTTTCTCATTCACCCCAAAACCTCACACTGAATTCTGAAGGTGACTGAGCAGTGCCAGGGCATCACTCTTCTCCTCATCAGGCCTGGGGGGGGACATGAGTGGGGGCTCTCCCATCCTGGGTCAGAACCCCACCCAATAGGCTAAAAGTTCCGAGAATCCCCCCTTCCTCCCCCTCTCAGGTCTTGTGTGCAGTTAGGTAGCTGCTGAGCTCCCCTAGTAGATCAGCCCCACACGCGACTTAGGCAGCTGAACACCTGCCTTGCCCTGGTTGGTGACTCACAAGCAGACACAGGCGGCTCCCCGCAGCCTGGACTTACATGCCAAACTCCAGGGGCTTAGCACACACCTCTATCCTCAGCTTCTCCCCTGGCTAGCTCAGGTGGCTCCCTCTCCATAGTGCTGGCTTTGTGGGTCCCAGTCTAAGGCCCAGATCTCTCCTCATTCATGGTACAGGAGCCAGGGCACCTGAGCCAGGCATTGTGGATGGCAGGGGTGTTCCTGTGACTGTCTGGGGGCTGTGACACTCGGCTCCCTTTTGGGGAGCTGGGCCTAACTGCTCCTGGTGACATGCACCCATTGGGATAGGGGACTGGCTCTTTATGTCTCCTCCCACTCCAGTGCTATGCAGCTATAAGCCTGGATTGGATCCTGTCCTTGTTCTACATCTCATGCAGAGGAGAGTGGTGTGATGGGGCTGCTGGACCCTGAGCGCTAACACTGAGTTGCTGGGTTGCATCTACCTTTAATTAGGGCTCCATTTCCCCCCTAGTCCTCTTGGGAATTTGTATTGTGGAATCTGTGTCTCAGGGCAGGAATCTCCTAAAATACACAGAGCACTTAGGGTTCCATTCTCTAAATCATCCACTGGGCCATTGCTAATGGGGACGGGAGGTGAATCCACAGTTCAGTCACACATGGTAATTACCTAGCCAGTTACCCAGCTACTGTTACACAAGGAATGGTGCTGGTGAATGAGGAGATCCTTGGAGTTTGATTATATAGAGGTCTCCTAACCACCCCATTTCTATTAGACACGGGGTGTGTGTATCAGCCCTGGTCTCACCAGGAGCCAGAAACATGGAACCAAACTTGTTTTTTAAAAAGGCAGCCCCACTGAGGGACACCAAGGGCAGCAGAATGGCTAGGCACCGTCTGAGCCGAGCACGCTGATGTTTTAGGGCTACATTCACTTACTTTGCTCCCTTGCCTTGTTAGAGCTTTTCATAGCGGCCAGTGGTCCTGCAGCCCTCTTTATAAAAAGTAGCAAAAGAAGGAGGGATGTTCAAACCCTACCAAAGTGTCACCCTGGGAGTTACAGCAAAGGAACACACTTCCACTTAGCCCCAGGAGCAGAATTGTCCAGGTGTTAATGCACGTATAGCTTGTGAGTCAGCCATGGGTGATGAGGTTCAGCTTTAATTTTGATGCCAGGAGCAGCCACAAAATGCATATGTACTAAAGGTCAAACTAATGCTTCCTCCCCTTGCAATCAGAGCAGCTTCATGACACGCGACAACGTGCCTTCAATGTTAAAAGGTCCAGAACGGTACGGGAAGGGCTCTGCACAGATCAAACACAGGGCTTAAAAAGCATGACGCGGTTATAGGCAAAAGCCCCAACAAAGCCCTGTGTGGATCTTTGCCAAGTTGGATTGATAGGAGATGGAGCATTAGTAACTCAGAACAACGGTGCAGCCAGAACAACAGCAGAGAAAACAATGCAGATACCTGATGTCTGAAGCCAACCGAAGGTCTGCCAAGCTGATATATAAGCCAAGCCAGCAAACAGCAAGGAGATGAGGAGAAATTTCAGCAGACTGGAGACAGCAGGTGGACTGTACATTGGCTATAAAATACTCAGACTCGTTTGGGAAGGGGAGGAGTAGAAAGAGGCTGGGGGACTTGGCGGAACAGCTGATCTGCCGAGAACCCAAAGAAAAACAGGTGACGTGGGAGTCCACTCCACTGTCTGGTGGGGGTGACAGCTCACATCCCTCTCCTTTCCCCTCTATCCCCCTCCCAGAGAAGAAGCTTGTCAGTTGCTGGGCTTGTCTTTTTAAAAACTCCCCCCACCCCACCTCGCGCGTCCTTTATGTCTGAGTCCCACAAATCCTTCCACTGACACGAGGACGAGCAGTGTCGGAACTCAACAGCTTCACTGTCCATCCGCCTACAGCCAAGTGTGGAGAAACAGTCCATGGAGGAATCTCACTGGAAGCTCTGACTGTCTTGGTATCCAGCTAGAGAGAGAGTAAACAGTGGACACAAGAGGCCTTGGGTTTTTCCCTCGCTCCTCTTCCCTCCTGCTCATCAGATCTGCGTCTGAAGGGTGGGGCCGGTTGGGGTGTACGCAGGGGGTGCTGGGTTTGGCTTGATGCCACGTCCCTTCATGTAGGAAATGAACTGGTCCGGGATCTCGGCCAGGACATCTTTGGCCAAGCGGGCCATGCTTAGGACGTGGTTCCCTGTGCGGTCGATGTAATCCCGGAATGGAACAAACTGGGAGAGAAGGAAAGCTTGTCAGACATACGAAGAGCGGAAAGATTTTCAAATGGAGATGGGAGACACTGCTCCTATGCAGACCGCCAGCAGCACATCCAATGTGGGGGGCCAGATGTCCTACTTGGCCTTCTTAGGCTGTCCTATGTTTCCACCAGCCAGCCTGCTTTGCACCTGTCCTACGGAATTGAAGTGGGTTGATGGCTACAGTGTGGTGTGACGTTAGAGCCACACTGGATGAGTGGATTTGATGGTTTTGGAAAGGAAAGATTATGAGAAGGGGGAGCCAGGAAGCGTTAGTTCTAGCATGTACAGATTAGAGGAGCACAAAGACACTGAGGCCTGGTATGGAAATGAGGGTCTAAGAGTTTTTCCCTATCCAAGCCAATAGGTAGCTAAAACATGGGATTTTTTTTGGTGCTTGATAATTGTTCTACCCTTCTCCAGAGTCTCCACTGAAATCCTTCCCCGTTCATCTCATATTATCGAAGGCCAAGGCAGGCTGTGTTAATGTGCCAGATCCTCAGATGTGCTGCAGCCACTGGTCTGATCTCAAACACTCGTGGTTCAGCAAACTCCCACTGCCCTAGGACAGGTCTGCTCCTGGAGTGAAAAACCTGAGCCTGCCTGAACCCTGGGCATGCTGGGGAGGCATGGAAGGCTCCAGGATGGTTTCCGACATGAACTAAATGAAATGAAGGAGAAGGAAAATGCTGTGCTAGGAACGTGTTGCTTTTACCTGGACAATGTCTCGCTCAGCGATCTTCCCTCGGGATGAGATTCTGATGTCGTCGCCATCCAGCTCCACCATGGCTGCGATGGGGTAGGGGAGAGCACAGAGGGTTATTTGTTCAGTCAGTGACACGCTGGGAAGGGACCCCAAGATATTTCAGTACACAAGAGGCCTAGACTGGGGCTATGATGAACAGTGCTGACTGCACGAGGGGAACAGGCAGCACAGTGGCAGAGGAAATTTTTTAAAAAGTTAGGATGTTTAACAAATGAAAGAAAATAATATTATAATGCCCTTAAACAAACCAATGGGACACATGCACCAGGAATATTATATTCAGTTCTGGTCACCCCATCTCAAACAATGATCCTACAGAAATAGAAGGAGTTCTGAAATGGATGGTGAAACTGGTTAGGGCCTGGGAAAGACTATTGTATGAGGAGAGTCTGAAAAGATGTGGACTGTGTCCTTTAAAGAGGAGATGTATAAAAAGGACCTGATTAGAAAAGAAATAATAAATAATAATGATACCAAATAATAAATCATACAAAGAAGGTAAATCAAGAGCTCCTGTTTACCCTATCTCAAAATACAGAGCAAGGAGATATTCAAATAACTGGACAGGCAGCATATTAGAAACTGATAAACAGAAATGCTTTTCCAACACAACATTCAATCAACCTATGGAACTCACTGCCACAAGATACCTTTGTGGCCATGAGTTTAGAACACTTCAAAAAAGGATCATTGCTTCTGGGAATAATTATGACATCAACAGTTACATTAAATTCTGTGGCAAGCCCCCTGGATTCTAGCGTAGAAATTCTATATATTCTGCAGCAGCTTCAGCTACATTTTTAAGAAGTTATTTAATAAAAGGTTTTATTGAATGAAATATTACAATGAACAATGCAACCAGCATAGCATCCTCTGTGGTATTTATTGTGGGGTTGTGAGATAAAGAAATTAGGTGTATGTTTCTGCTAAAATGGTCAACAAAGAAACAGATAATGATGACACTGTCATTGTCATCTTTAAGTTTCAGAGTTAACATGTAACTGAGCTGAAAAGTGGGCAGTTCACACCTCTCAGAGCTATTTTCTCAAAAGTGAAAGAGGAGCGAAGCTACTAAATTTCTGCTTAACCAATAACCTGCTATAACGAACATGCCTTTTAAAAAAAGAAAGCCTTCGAGGAATTGGACATAGATATCAGCTGATGGGCATACGGAGAACATGACAGACTTTGTATTTGGGAGTCGCAGACAGAAATCAAGTGTGTTGCCATGCAGGTTGTTTGCAGCTGATATCAGATCAGATCAGAAGTTAGTGCCAGCATCAATGAGATTGAGGCTGAAAGCAAAAGTGCCAAGAGCTGAGCTCTATGACATGGACAAATTGAAAGAATGAGGTATCAGGAAAGAATACAACAAAGCTCGGCAGAAAAGTACCACGTCTCTGGGGAAAGAAAAAAATGGACATGGAAGAGACGTGGAACAGTGGGAAAAATGGGGTTACAGAACGGCTGAACAAGTGTTGGGTACAAGGCCAAACCAAAGCAAGCAAGGTGGATAACAGATGAAGTGTTGCAGCTGCGTGACAAGCACAGGAAACTGAAATAAAAAGGGGGACAAAAGTCTAAGAGCCGAGTGCAATAAAGTGGCAGAGAGCGAACACAAAAAGCAAAGAGAGACAGGAATGACCGGATAAGTACACACTGTAAAGGTGTAGAAGAATATGTCAAAAGAAATGTGACATGGGTTGTAGCATAAGATAAAAGAACTGAGTGGGATCTAGGAGTTGAAGATGTCAGTGGTGAAAGACAAAATAAATAACTGAGGATGAACGAGCAATGAATGAGTGAGGGACAGAATATTTTGCAGCGTTCAACAATGCAATGCTGGAGAAGCTTCCCAGCATGAATGAGGGAGAGCAGATGCTGGAATTCTTAGAAGAAGTAGTAAAGATCTCAGGAAAAAGTTTGAATAAGAAAAAGGCACTGGAAAGTGACAGTGTAACTCCAGAGCTGCTGCAAGCAGGAATACAAGGTCAAGGCAATGCACTAGCTGTTCAACGGGATTTCCAGAGAAGTGCAAGTGCCCTGTGACTGGGGAAAAGTAATAATAGTACCAACCTATAAACAAAGATCCATGAGTAAGTGCAAGAACTACCGAGGAATCGGCTTATTGAGTGTGCCAGAAAAGCATTCATCAAGCTGTTGTAGAGGAGAAGGAAAAGGTACGTGGAAGCAGCAGTGGCAGAGGTATTAGACTAGAACGAAGTACCATAGATCAGCTATTTGTGATATGACAGATCCTGGAGAAGTCCATAGAACACAATTGCACCTGTTACTTTACAGACTTCAAACAGGCTTTTGATAGCATTTGGCAGAAAGGTTTCTGGCAAGTTACGAGAATGTATGGCATCTCCGAAAAACTGATCAAGCTGATAGAAAACATCTACCACAAGTCGATGAGTGCAGTGAAAGTAGACAAGAAGTTGATGGAATGGTTCAGGATGACCATCGGAGTGAGACAAGGATGCGCGCTGTCATCTGATTTGTTCAGCTTGGTACTGGAAGCAGTAATGACGTAGTACAAAGAGATGAAACGGGAGCAGTCATATTATGTGGTAGGACAGTGCGTAACCTTAGATTCACAGATAATATTGACCTCACAGCATTGACCAAGGCAGATTTACAGAGAATAACTCACCAGGTAGCCTGGGAAAGCATTCGAGTTGAATACCAGCATGGGAAGACAAAAATGACAGCAATTGGGAGACAAGAGGAAAAGGTAAAGATCAAATTCAGAGACAAAGAACTAGAATAGGTGGGAAAATGAGCATACCTTGGAGGACTAGTATTGTGAAGAGGACATCAAAAGAAGAATGGGACTAGCCACTACTGTCTTCAGAAACCTCTGCCAGATCTGGAGGGCTAAAGCCATTTAGATAGAACTGAAAATCAGCCTATATGATACAGCTGTCATGCCAACACGGCTGCACAAGTCGCAGTGTTGGAGTACGAGGAAAGCTGATGAACGAAAGACTTTGCCTGATGAAGCGGCTGAGGGGGATACTGTGAATTCTTGACTTCAGAAAATAAAAAATGAAGAGGTAAGAAAAGGGCGAGAGCAAGAAATACTGCTGTTTCCGAAGCTTCAAGAAAGACGACTGTGATGGTTTGGACACATGTCAAGAATGGACCTGGAAGGATATCATACATGGAGGTCGTACCAGAGTGCAAGGAACTAGACATAGAGAAAAGCCAAGGATGCATAGGGTAGACATGGTGAAGACTGACGTAGCGCGAAAAAAGTTTAATGAAGAATGAAGCTGGTACAAGTCAGAAGGTGGGGGACTCTTTGTTCAGCCAGCCCCATCATCACTGTTGAGCTAACAGCCAGGAATCCAGCCAGAAGAGCTATTATTTCAGGCTGCAGACTCAGAAGCACAGCACTGCACTGGTTTGCACTCACAGTTTTTCTTTTCTTAAAAAAATCTTATTAATTTTTCAAAATAACGCAGCAACAAATAAAAATACCAGGAACACAACTCTTAAATGAATGCAGAAATGGATCATACTGTCAGTAGAAGAAAGGAATGCAAACCTACTAGCGTACTGCTGTATGCATTTAGCTACTGCCCTCTTTTCAAATTTCAGCACAGGGAAGGGTCAGTGCATGATCACGAGATCAGTGGAGAGTAGTTACAAATGTGACTGCAAATATAATGACAGCATGTATGAGACATGCTATAGCACAGCTGCATTATTGCCACTATGTGACACCAAATCTGGGTGCATTTGTCTTCGTTTTGTTGCTGATGTAAAGATGTTTGTTCCTCATGGCTGCACTTTCAACCTTTCGGAGTAAACTGGAGGTTTGGTGGAATTCTTTTTCTGAGTATGTTTCACTGCTAACTAGACACATCCATACACTCTTTGTTGTTCACTGAATGACTGAGTTCATCTGTTAATTTCAGTGTATGAACTTTTGGAGAGGGGAAGATTTCTGTATTTAAAGACCTCGGCATATATTACGCCTGCATTTCTGTGATTTGGGGTAGTTTAGCTGATGGCTGGTAGCATTTCCAGTGTTATGGCTAGCTCAGCCGGCTGTATATAAAGGCTGTGCTTTCCAGGCAAATCTGTTTAATAGATTGTTCGGGAACAATCATAGAGATAATTACCTGAATATCAGTTTGATGTTCTGCCATATTTCCTACCAGCCCCTTTAGCTACCTACATAGCCAAGGCTGGCTCCAGGCCTCAGCGCGCCAAGTGCTGCTTGGGGCGGCATGCTGCGGGGGGAGCTCTGCCCATTGCCGGGAGGGCGGCAGGCGGCTCCAGTGGACCTCCCGCAGGTGTCCCTGCGGAGGGTCCGCTGGTCCCACGGCTCCGGTGGAGCACCCGCAGGCACGCCTGCGGGAGGTCCACCGGAGCCACGGGACTGACAAGAAGCAGAGCGCCCCCCGTGGTATGCCGCCGTGCTTGGGGCAGCGAAATGGCTAGAGCCGGCCCCGTATGTAGCTCTATCCTCTCCTATCAGTCAGCATGGCATACAGTGAAGCCACTGGTATATATTGTTTGCAAGGCATTCTTTATTACTGACCTTCTTAACAAAATCTTCTAATGGCAACATGAGCTTATTTGTTTATTATTTCTAATGGCCACATTAGTTTAGTTTTCCATGTATTGCCTAATTGTTGTATAACTGATGGCAGGAATCTATAGAAAGTGGCATGTGATATATTTTGCATAAGAAATTGAAGAATCCAATTTGTTAGTTGAAAATTAAATCTCAAACTTGATTCGGTTTTCTAGACGCACATTTTTACTGTGAATTTAAACTTCGAACCCACATAGGGTTTAACATTGAATATAACTCTGAATTGATGAGCATCTTAATTTGTTGTTATATATCCCAGGCTGTAAACACATCACTCCAAGATTGAAATGGTACCTTTCTGTGAATTAAAATAGAAGTACCCCAGTGTTTGGAGCTCAATCAGCCTAGCTGGGTTTACACAGTAGTTATACAAAGTATATATTGCAAATGTTCTTAATTTTGACCCATTAAATACTAGATTTATGAAAGTTCTGTGTAGCTGGGAAACCATTCTAACCGTGATTCTGGGATAGCTCTCTGAGACCACCGAATCTAGATGGTCCTTATATAAATCCTCATGAGTCACAGCATAAGTCAACCTTGAACCAAGAAGGGCTTGGAAGTAATCTCCCCTAAGGACAGGTTATTCCATTCCTCTGATGCAGTTGGTACTGGCCACTGTCAGAGACAGGACCCTGGACTAGACAGACTCTATTCTGATCCATTACTGAGGTGCTACGGTCCTACACTGGGTGATGCACCCTGACATGAGACTACTCAACATTTTGGGGTATCCTCACTAACGGGAGCAGCTGCTGGCTCCTAGCACTGCCCGTGAGAGCTGTTCCTGTGCAGAGCCTGACAGCTGGGAGAGAAGGGGAGCAACAGACTAGTTGCAGCCTGACCCCAGATGGGGACCATGCACACTAACAGGCAAGCTGGGTGGAGATGTCCCCCCTCCCCTACCTGCTGCCATCTGCTGAGCATGCAGTCGCCAGGCCCAGTACAACTTCACAGTTGCTGCCACTCCCTTTTTGCCTCTCCCTGGGCAACTGCAATGATCAGTGCAGACAGCACCGCCCCCGCTACCGGTGCCGTAGCTTTATCTTAGTGTTAAGCTGTTGTCTAGTCCGTCATGATGTTGCTGATCTGAGCTGGTGTGGGGAGCGTTAGCAGGAAGTTCAGATCTGCCTGTGTGTGCTGGAGTTGGTACTTGTGGTGACCCAATAAATCACTATGATTCGACAAGCAAGTGCTACCATAGGTGGCAGGGGCAGCAAGATAGCAAAAGCACTTTTGCCCAAGAAGAAATTTCCTGGTTGTGCAGATGAGGCCGGGATCTGCGAGCACGTGACAGACTGAGCAGCTGCTCTCTGTCACTGAGTGGGCTGATGAGAAAGCAGCACAGTGCCTAGCAGTGTTTGTGGATGGGGATGGCAAAGCACTTTACCAGCCACTTCCCCGTGCTGAGCGTGGTTCTTATACCCAGTTACACAAGCAGTTATACAGCTGCCATGAGCGGGGCTGGCCCTTCTGAAATACCAAAAGGGATGGCAAGCCAGAAGCTGGCCAGGAAGGGAACCCTGGCATAGACTTTCAATGGGACCTTCCCTGGCCAGGAGACAGCTCAAGGGAATCAGAACCTGCTGCACTGAACTGGAATGGGCACTTCAGAGAGTGGCCTGTGGCAAGCAATGAGAGAACCCTGCCTGAAAAGTCCATTTAGAAATGGTTTAACGGGGAACTTCCTAACCTGCTGGTACCAGACCAGATACCAGACTGGATTGTGGACCAGATTACACCCAGAGCTACAAACTTAGAAGCAGATATTGGAGTTTTCTTGAAGGTAGCAGCTGTTAATTCCCACCCCGAAGGTGACTCCTTTGCAGCTCTTCAAGGACAGGTTGCTAGGGAAGTGGCAGAAATCGGAGGAAACCCAGGTGCGAGCTATTCGCAGGTGTCCCATGGGTCCCTGGCCAGATGACATTTGCAGGAGATGTGGCAGCAAAGGTCATTGGAATTGCAAAAGCAGAGGGAAGCCACACCCAGGGAAACTAGTAGCTGGTGTAAAAAGTCACCTGTTACTAAGTATCTGGGGGCATTAATGGCTGGAAAATCACAATGCTGCTGGACCCAGGATCTGCAATAAGTCTGATCCATGGTGAACCCCCGGTGCTGAAGGGGAAGAAGATTTGTACTGTGCGAGTTAAACTGGGAACTATTAACCATTAGCCACTGTAGACAACAGGAGAAATCCAACGCCATCTGAACCAGGGGTCTCTACATACAACATGGACTTTTCTTGTGGTGACCAGTATTTCTAGTGCTGTAGGGTTGGCAGTGGATTCTTTCAAGGGCAGCACAAGAACTCCTGACGTGTTAACGACGCACACTTGGCCCTGGACATTATTCTGATCAACCTCCTGAATGTGGGCAGCAGGAAGTGTGGACACTGGAGAGCAACTCCTGGTGCCTTTGAGGTTCCTCGACCACGGCTACAGGGGGAGGGAGAGGAACTGCTCCTGGGTGGCTCAGAATAAAGTGGTGGTGAAGCCAGGTCATCCTGCAGGAAGGCCCCTAAGGATAAAGGACAGTTGCAGTGACCCTGTGGGAGTATTTGAAGCTACCGGGATCCAATCAGGATGCCTGTGCAGCAGAACTCTGGTGTGAGCTGGACCGAAGGGGACTTTGGGTAAGAGCAATTCATGTGACTGACCTGGAAATGCAGCTGTGAATAATCAGACGCTGGGGTCAGTGTCCAGTGAAGCTGATGTCTCAAAGCCTCTCACGGGGGCAGAGTTCAAGAGCTGGGAAGCAGCCTGATTAGTAAAAGAGCTCGGGGTTGACTTGACAGACAGCCGTAGAAGGTGATGGACAGAAGTGCTAGTGTGTTCTCCAGGAATAAAGGACTGCTTGGGAGATATGATGAGGTACAACAGCCAATTGTGCATAAGCCAGGGAGCATTCCCATGGGCCAGCCCCCGCCTCGGATTCCCTGGCGTGTCAGGTCGCAGTGAAAGAGAAGCGAAACCGCATGCTGGAGGATGGCCTGGCAGCAATCTTCACCATCTGGGCAGCCCCAATTGTCACTGTGATAAAGCCCAATGGAAACTTGAGGCTCTGCATTCACTACAAGGAGACTTAATTCACAGACAGTGCAAGAGAGCGACCCCTTCCAGCACAGCAGGCACACTGGACAACATGCCAGGAACAAAATATGTTAGTTGTTTGGACTTGGTATTTGGATGCCATTGGATGAAAGGGGCACCTAAGAATCAAGAAAAAGCTGCCCAGTGACACCCTATAGACTGGCTCTGCTCTGCAAACAGCCTTTTGGACTCATGCATGCCCCAGAGACATTGCAGGGGGTAGTCAGGGAGCTGAAAACATCCTCATGTACTTAGATGATTTCACTTGCTCTCACACGACATGGGAGGAACACCTGGTAGGACTCTAGAGCTTGTTATGGAGTCAGGGTTTAAACTTGCAGGAAATGAGGGTCAGTTTTGAGGGGCAGCATCACCTTGCTAGGACGTTTAGTCCGTGAGGTTGGGCTGGGGCCCCACCCCCAGAAACAGAACGTGATAAATGTCTAGAAGGTTCCCATGGACCTGGAGGAGGCCCAGGGGTGCGTAGGCCTCTGTGGTTCTAAAGGAGCTGTGTAAGGAATGTAGCAGAGCACGCAGTGCACTGCTGCCAGGTAACCAAGAGTGACTTTGTCCAGACAGAGCGACACCCAAAAGCGCTTGAGTCTCCGAAGGAAGGACTCCGAACTCTGCTGGGCTTTAATTCCTGGGTCCATCCCATCCGGTCGCGATACCCCGAGGTGTCAAAGGCTGCTGCTGGGTTTGCACTTAAACAAATTGATGAGCTCGGTAGGCACAGCCCCAGTGGCTTTTTGAGGTCATAAGTTAAATGAGAGAGAAACCAAGTGTTTGGCTGCCCAACAGGAGCGTCTGGCTATTTTGGTGGCCCCCAAGACCCATTGTCCCTGTCTGCTAGGTCCAGGATTTACAATGTACACACACCCTGGTGCCCTGCAGTGGCTCCTTATGATGCCCTGCCCAGGGGGACACCCGTGGAGGTGGATTTACAAACTGTCCAGAGATATGTTCACCATGAACCTGGAAAGCAAAATGTGGCTGCAGAAACCTCTTACCAGGCGAGGGCAGTGAGAACAGGCTCAGCCTGGCCTTGCGAGGACATCTGGCAAGAGCAGCCTAAAGATCCTTAGGTACATTTGCTGTGCCAACAGACCCATCGCAGGAGACCCAGACTGAGAAGAGTCAATGCAGCTCAGGAGTGACTGGCTGGGAAATGAAGGCAACAGGACCATCTTGCCAGCAAGCTGACAGAGAACAGTACTGGAGTGTTTTCATGCTAAGGAAGCAGCAGGCTACAGGGATCCAATAGATTTTGTTGGATGAGTCTGGCAGCCAATGTTAAGGACCGGATACTTTCCTTTCTTACCTGTCAAGCAAGAAGAGGCAGAACTCCCTTACGGGAATTGTTCCAAGCTAGTATGCTCTTGGGAGCACAGACAAATTGACTTGAAAGGCCCTGTGCAAGAAACCCCAGCTGGAAATTCGGATTTGCTGGCAGCGTACGACACTTTTCACAGTATGGGATGGCACAATCAGTGGAGGATGAAAGGGCTCTGACAGTTATGGCTGCACTGATGACACACCTAATGTTGCATTTCAGCCCACCAAGCTGCGTCTGCAGTGAGCAAGGGAAGGACTCTGAAGCACGGGGTTTACTGACAACTCCAGCTAACCAAGGTGAGGCCCAGTGCCACGCACCCAGCGAGTAATGGGGGAGTGGAGGAAAGTGAACTGCACCATTGGCTGTATGCTTAGAGTCTTAGCCAGTGAAGACCAGTGAGAATAGGATACAAAGTCACCGTTTGTTGTCTTTGCATAGAACAGCAGCCAGCACTCAACTACCCATGGCTCTCCTTATGAGATTATTGCTGGACTCCTCAAAACCCAGGCTTCCCTGTGATGTGATGATGTTCAGGCAGCAAGAACCAGCAAGACCCGACCTGCACAGGTGGGAGACAAGACAGGTTCTTGTATCAGTGGCCTGAGGACAGCAACTCAAAAGATGGAGGAACAGATGAGCCAGAAGGGAGCCTGCCAGGCAGAAGGCGCCAGGGAAAAGGAGCATTACGAGTCATCCAGGCAGGAGAGACAGTGTGACTGCGCAGCTGGAAAAAATAGCCTGGAAAAAAATCCCAAACTTACTTCTTTTTGGAGGGGACCTTTCACAGTAGGTAAAAACTAAACAGTTTATCCTTGGTGATATGAAAAGCAAGAGCTCACCCCTTTTAGTGCATGGAGAACTAGTGCACGGATTCACTGAAAGAAAGGGGAAAGCAAACACTGAGGATGTTCCACCATCATCTCAAATTTGGAGATACCCCAGCAGGTACCTGTGGCTCATAACAGGAGATCAGTTGTGGAGGAGGTATTGCCAAGTGCCTTTGGGACCTCAACACACCACAGTCTCCAACAGACAATCTGTTCACAATGGATAGGCCTGACCTAGAGGACGTGAACCCTGCACTGGCTGATATTCTAGATCCAGCTGTGGATGACGTCTTCCATGACTGAATATAGGACTGGAGCAGGCAGACCAATGCAGAAACCTGTGTGGACAGCAGACTACCTTTATTCCTAGAAGATACCGTTTTAAGTTCTTTAACTAGAGGGAAATGTTGGAATGATCACTGAAGAAAGCATCTCCAACAAGAGATGGTGTTGTATCTTTATCTTTGTGTTAAGTGGTTGTTATGCGTATTATTGTTTTGATCTGACCTGGGGGTTTAGCAGGAAGTTAAGACCTGCCTGCATGTGCTGGAGTTGATACTTGCAGTATCCCAATAAATCTCCACCACTTTAGAAGCGAATGTTTTATAATCCTGCTAGCAGCTGGTGATCCAGCAGAGGAGGAAAAGTAACTGCATCCCCAGCCGCTTCTGACCTGGAGGAGGATCAGTTGGGAGACTCCATCCTGCCCAGCCCTTTCGGCTCTTTCAGTTACTTAAGGTGAACCAACCCCCGCTTGCTACCAGCTGTGTAAGCACGCAAGTGAGCAATTGGGAATGTGTGTGCATAGGGGACAAACAGGCAGGCTATTTGGTTTCTTGGGTAGGCAAAGGGCCGGGGGAGGACTGAAGGGAAATAATTTAACATTTTTAAATGAACAAATGCTGAATTCTAACTGCCTACGTGAATTGTTCCCTGACCACACTCTGGGCTTTCAGCTCCTGTGGGGAAACATTCCAGCTAACGTGTTTTGGGGAAAAAAATGTCACTGCATGGCAGGGTGACCAGATGTCCCAATTTTATAGGGACAGTCCCACTTGTTGAGTCTTTTTCTTGTATAGGCTCCTATTACCTCCCACCCCCGTCCTGATTTTTCACATTTGTTGACTGGTCACCCTAGTGCCCAGTGTGATCACTACCCCGATTGAGTCCCTGCTGTGCACTGGGATTAGTCTTGGTCTTAAAACTCTCCCTGGTAGCATGCCAGGGGCACCACAGTGCAAACCAGTGCTACAGGCACTAAGGTTCTATAGGCCCTAGCACAAGGTGGGTTCAGTGTGCTCCCTGTCATCCGCCTTCAATGCTGGACTCCTCCCAGAGTCCCAGACACCCTGCCCTTGCCCCCTAGCCCTTCCCAGCTGCCCCCCTGCCAAACGCCTATGCTGGGAAACAGACCAGCCCCAGCATCACCACACTGCCCCCTGCTGGCCTATCCCTCCTCAGCTGATCCCTCACAATTGCCCCGTATTAAAATGCAGAGAGGAGAGGGCCAATGGCTGCAAGACCTCCTCATTCCCTTTCTCTCCTCACCATAAACATGCCCGAGCCTCCCAAATCTCCTCCAGCACAACCAGGGCCGACAAGAATTATTATAACCCCACCTAGGAATCCTCGTGTTTGAACAGTAAAGAAACAATCAGTAACAAAATGCACAACTTGGTTATTCAGCCTAAAGGAGCAAAGGGAGGCGCAATGTCAATAACCCCCCTCTGCAGGTTGCTTGTCAGTGTGCTGAGCAAGGGGCAGACTGCTCCCCAGCCAGCTAGCTCGCACTGCGGGGAGCTTTTCCTGACATCTTGCCTTAGCAGACCTTTGCTCAGTCCTTTCACACCCCCTGCACATGCAGCACCAATGGCGCCAGGACCAGGGAGGCAGGTAGTCATGGCCCCTCACCTTTCTAACTTGGGCCCAGTTTGGGGAGGGCAGGGGGCAGCGTTGGCAGGCAGGGGCGGCGCTTCGCAGCAAGGAAACTGATCGTTATCATGTCTACAAAGGGTTCGGCACCCTTGTGCAGCCCCACAGGCCAGCCTGGCATGACCTAGCACTCGGGCACCCCACGCTCAGCTCCTGGGGTGGCGTCCTGGCTGAAGCAGGGGGATTCCCTGAGGGCATGCAAGGGAACTTTGTCAAGTGCAGAACTTGTCCAGCCAGGGCTGCCCATTCCCTGCAGCATTCAGACCTGATGATGCAGCTGAGCCTAGGCAGTTGGTTTGGGTCACCCAATTCCTGGGCTAGGCCAGGCTTGGCTTTACTTTGCTTTTCACTCTCCTCCTGCTCTACTCTCCTGGGCAGCCAGTGCACACAGACAGATGCTGTTCTCTAGACCTAGCGACTCCCTCTACTGAGACTCATTTAGCTCTTATCTAATTGTTGCAAGGGGTTGCTGTGTCAACACAGAGTGCCTGAGCTCCAGCTGCAGCCTGGTGGGGCACTCCCTGCAGGGTTAGCCTCTAGCCAGCTGTTCCCTTCTCCAGTTTATTGCTAGCCCCTTTGCAAGGTCCTGGTGCATCTGCTCCAAAATAGCGAATTCTTCCTTCACCCCAGGAGGTGTGGGGGGCCTGCAGGCTGCGCACACAGGGCGGCGGGACAGATCGCTAAAAGAGGACTTTGTATCAAGAAAGAGAGAGAGAGGGAGGAGGCTCCTGGCCTGACAAACTCTCCGATATTTTATTCTGGGAATCTTGAAGCTACAAGCCGATGGGTTTGAAAGAAAACGCCTCTGACAAATTGGGGCAGGGCACCTGGAGTCAGCCCAGCGACCCTGCAATCGACAAGCTGCACCAAACCACACCAGTGGAGGCTCTGGCCTAGATCTGCTTGCATGCCCAGCATTGCCGTGGCATCAGTCAGCCACTACTGAGTTCAGCATCCCCACATCTTTGTGAGGTAGGAAAGCTCTGTCCCGGGGGACTGAGGCACCAGCAGAGGAGGGACTAGGCCTGCAAAGGGACTTTGGTGCCTAACTGCCCCTTTAGGTACTTTCCAACATGTAGATGTCAAGGCCCCCCGCCTGCTCCACCTCTTTCCCTTGAGGCCCCGCCCCTTTTCCGTCTCTTCCCCCCAAGGCCCTGCCCCTGCTCCACCTCTTTCCCTCAAGGCCCCACCCCTGATCCACCCCACCCCCTCAGATTAAAAAAAACAATGGATGTCCAGGCTTGTCAGATGGCACCCAGACACACAAGCTGAAACCCGGCCTGTCTGGGTGAACACCGGCTGGGTGGCAACCCTAGACGTCACTGAGCTCCTCAAATCCCGGCTCCCTTGGCCACACCATTTCTGCCAGTACGTCCCGTAGGTGCCTATGTTCCTGCCAGGCAGCAGACACAAAGTCCTGACCACACTGAACTGCTTGGCGCTCTCGCTGACACCTAAGCCCCACAGGATTCTCAAACTAGGCGTCATCCCGCCCATCTTGCCCGCAGGCCTGGTCCAACAGGTGTGCTCAGAGCATGCCTACTGGATCGATTCCCTCCCCCCCCAAAACACAACGGTGAGCAGGCAGGTTTGGAAGAGAGAAAGAGTGTGCATGGCCCATGGTTAGAGTGCTGCCCTGGAGCATGGGAGACCTGCTTTCACGCACCCCTGCCTGATTTGGAACAGGGCCTTGAGCCCAGGTCTGCCAGGGGAGTGCCCTACCCACTGGGCTATACAGTCCGTCTCTTGCTCCATGAATACTGCATTACTGACCCAGTGGAATGGCTCCACAGGAGAGACAGAGCGAGACCTACCCAGAATACCCCCTAATTGGGTGTCAGGGGTATCCCCTGGGAGGGGGAGATCTGAGATCAAGGCAGTGCTGCACAGCAGGGCTTTGAAGGCAGGTCTCCCATGTGCCAGGTGAGTGCTCCGGGCCTTTGGCAGGAGAAGGAGCTGACCTGGTCTCCAAGTCCAGGAGTGGATTCCAGGCTGGGAATCCTGAGCAGAGAGGCCCTCACTACCTCAGGGGGCGGGACTCGGGCTGCACCTCTCTCCTGAGCATTTCCTACTGGCTGGTGTCAGGGCCGCCCAGAAGATTCAGGGGGCCTGGGGTCTTCGGCGGTGGGGGGCTCCCACTGCCAAATTGCTGCCGAAGACCCGGCACTTCGGCGGCGGGTCCCAGAGTGGAAGGTCCCCCCGCTGCTGAATTGCCACTGAAGACCCAGGTCGGAAGAAGCTGTGGGGGGCCGGGCCTCATGATAGTTTTCCGGGGCCCCTGGAGCGAGTGAAGGACCCCGCTCCAGGGGCCTCGAAAACTCTCGTGGGGGCCCCTGTGGGGCCTGGGGCAAATTGACCCACTTGTTGCCCCCCTAGGCGGCCCTGGCTGGTGTAGGTGGCTCCTTGCTCAGCGCCTGTCCTCTGTGAATGCCCTTCTGAGCTGCTGAATTCCCCGTACAATGCACGGGAGCCTGGGTGCCTGGCTTGGGGCTGGGGATGCTGCGGGGTAGCTGGGTGCCTAGTAGCCAGGGTGACCAGAGAGCAAATATGAAAAATTGGGACAGAGTGTGGGGGGTAATAGGTGCCCATATAAGAAAAAGCCCCAAATATCAGGACTGTCCCTATAAAATTGGGACATCTAGCCATCCTACTAGGAGCTAGGCTCTCCTTTGTGGATCTGGCCGGAAGTGACTTGCCCCCGGGTGTCTGTGGCCAGGCTGACACCCGATGCACACAGCCATCTTGCCACACCTACATGAGTACTTGCTGGTTTAAACAAAGGCAGAGAGAGGAGGGTGGAGGCCTTACCGTCAAATTCAGCCTGCCCAACTCCCACGATGATGATGGACATTGGCAGCTTGGCGGCCTGTGGCAGAGGAACAAAAGCGGGGGACGGGGAGAGGGAAGTTGCGGGACAAGGGAATCGGAGGAGGGGGAGAAGGAAAGAAAGACCAAGAGTTTATGGCACAAAGCGAAAACCCCTGTCACCCCCAATGGCCTGGGCGACTCTGAGCTCAGAGCCCTTCTGGCGTTGTGCTCCCTCACAGCCCAAGTGGCTCTCCACCCCGCCCCCACGGAGGCCTGGGGATACCCCAATCCGTGTTCCTTTCCATGCATACATGAGCTTCCTTGGGGTCTGTCCACATCTCCACACACGCAGCTCCAGTGTGTTAGGGAGGCCTCTGGACATCACAGCCATAGCAAGAGCCAGCAGTGCTAACGCTATTGTTTCAGTCAGAGGAAGCCAGGCTGCCGGGGTGCTGGCATGCTGCACATGTCACTGGATAGTGCAGGGCCTTGAAGAGGCTTTTCAGATTAAAAAGTTACCACCCCCCAGCTGTCATGGTCCCGCATCCTTGTGTTTGCCCTAGGAAATGAACAGCCATGGACTGCTGGCTGCAGTGTCACACATCTGCCCCAACGAAGGCTGGAGACAGGGTGACTAATTCCAGACAGTTTTATGGCTAGAGGCCGGATGCTGATCTGTGAAGAGGCAAAACTCCACTGGAGTTAACAGTGATGCTGATTTACCCCAGCGTGAATGAGAGGGGAATTGGAATCAGTGGGGTTACTCCTGATTTACACTTGCATGAATGAGGGGAAATCATGATCAGTGGGGTTACTCCTGATTTATGCTGGCAGGCCTGATGTGAATGAGAGGGGAGTCGGGATCAATGGAGTAACTCCTGATTTGCAATGATGTGACTGAGGAGACTCAGAGCCAGTGGAGTTGCTGCTCCTGATTTACACTGGTTTGAAGGAAAGCAGACCAGACGCGCTCTCCCTCTCCTTTTCATCCTCACTCAACAGTCTCACTAGGTGTCACTGTGGCTCCATTAGCTCCACTCCTTGCTTCTGAGCCAGGAATGCACTGATTCCATTTGCACATCAGGACTGGATGCTGAGTCCTGGTCTACACAACAGAGCTCACATTGACCTAACCCTGTCAGTGTCTACACTAAAGTGTCGCTTGCCTGCTATGCCGACTGACGAACTCCAGCTCCGCGAGAGCATGTGGGACGATGCAGTCAGTGTAGACGCTGCATTGCTCACATTGCCCGCCGCGGCTGGCTGACAGGTCAATCGGTGTGAGCTCTCCTGGTGAGGACATGCATCGCCAACACAAGGAGCATAGGGCAGACGTGCAAAAGTGATTTAATGACTGCAGTGGCTGTACTTCAACGTAACTTAGGGTGACTCTGTAGTGTAGACTTGTCCTGAGGTGCTCATGAGCTGGGACTGCGCTCAAGTGGTGCTGTGCTGATACAATGCTCTACTATGGCTTGCCCATGGTTGAGATTTGCACTGTCCTGGCCATTATCTTTTTTAACTCAAGGCCAGTTGCCATGAAAAGCAATTTCCTAACACTTCTATCTTGCAGGGCAGTTAAAGAGCCTTGAATTTATTTCAGGCAACCTCAATGCAGCATTGTAACAAAACTGTCTCATCCCACCAGGTCCTGTCCTGGCTGCATGATACAGTCCTTGTCTTTGGCCAAAATTTTGCTTCCTCCCTAATATGGTGTAGCGTGTCAGTTGGTGCTCATCCTCCACCCCAGAGAAAGCTGCATTTCAGGGGTGCTGCATGTATATAGCTTATTAGGTGCTCTGATATCATGTTGGATGAAAGATGTTACATGCATGTAACAGTCAAGGCTAAATCCACATGCATTTACCAAGAGTGGAATTGAATTTGGTCACATTATTGTTATACAGGGCTTCTAAGTTCAGAACTGGGAAATCCAGGCTCAGATTCTGAGCTCCAGTGGAGCTATGCTGATTTACACCCACTGAGAACCTAGTCCTCCCCCTCTCTCCATGCTGGGGTTAACTCCTTTCCTTCCACAATAATGAGCAAGTTTAGTAACGGGCAATTCATGTTACTTACAAGAATTTGCCCATCACGATTAGCTCCCAAAGTGACTGCAGCTACCACAGGGCAGGGCAGATAGCTTCTCCTCTTCTGTTTTCCCTTTATTAGGTCAAGCGTCTCTCATTTGCATATTAACAAGCTTTCTCCTGCTCACTCCCTGAATCCAGGAGAGCTGCGCTGTCTCCTTGCTAATGAGTTGGTGTCATGTAATTGGTTATGACAGCAGAAAATCGTATTGACACCGCGTGATTTCCATGCTGTCTTTCCAATTCCTTCAGGACCCCCATTTTTTACCTACCTCACTAGCTGCTTTATCAGACAATTATCCTCTCCTTTTTCTTCCCTTCCAGCAGTCACAGATTGTGTTTGCTATTAAACACAGGAGCTTTAATAATCAGAGATCTTTGTCTGAGCTGATTTCTGGTCACACATCGGGATGTGAGATTTTATAAGAGCTAACAGCAATTCGTAACACTGAGCAACTCCCAGGATCTCAAAGCGCATTACAAAGCTGGATCAACGAGATCGTGGGTAAGGGAGAACTGGTTGACACAACTTATTCAAACTTTCTAAAAACCTTTGACAGGGCATCGAGAGGCTGGTCAGGAAGTGAAGTTGGCATGGGATGAGAGGCAAAGTACTGTCACAGATCAGAATCTGGCTAAGAGATAGAAAACTGATCTTCTTCCCAGAACTAAGAATGGAACCCAGGAGTCCAAGCGCCCCAGCTTCTGGTCTAAACATTGGTCCATACTCCCTTCTGAATCAGGGAACAGACATGAATAGCCCTGACCCTCATTCTCTGTGATCTAGCCATTAGCACGCAGGCCCAGAGACCCCTTGATTTCAGTGGGAATTAGGAACCTAAATTCCTTTGAGGAGCTGGGTCTCCATCCCTTCCAGAGCTGGGACTAGACCCCAGGAACCCTGATCTGAGCGCTAAATACAAGCCACTCAGGCTGATTACAGCAGCTTCACAAATCTAGTAACTTCTCCACTAGCCAATCAGCGTGGCAGATTGCCTTGCATTCTGCTAGCTCACGCTGCCATTCCAAGCATGTGTAAGAATGCTAGAGATGGAGATGTGGGAGGTCAAATGCTAACCCTCATTTGCACACAGCATGTATCACCAGGCAGCGAGGCATTTAACCTGAGTGATGGGCTCTCCTCAGTAACGGGCCTAGTTCTGGGAGAGGGGCGTTAATATCGGCAGAGAGGGGTGGGGCTCAGGGCTGGAATAGCAGAGGGGGCTGCATGGCAGGATTGAGGTCCACTGGCAGCGCTGCAGACCGGGAGCCCAGGATATGATAGCAAGGGTGGGGGCTGTGCATAGGCAGAACTCATTGTGGCAGCATCTGCCTGCAATATCCATGTCTCTGGGACTCTCCGGTTCTCCTTTTCACAAGCACTCAAATGCAAATCAACAGCAGACAGAAATGAAGCTCAGCTGCCTGGCTTCTAGTGAATCTAATGATGGAGTGAGGCCGGCCTGACATTGTCTCTGACTCTGACAGCTCAACTAGAGGTTCAAAGAGGCATTCTGACATGATCCATTAGCCAGCGGTGAGGTGGGATCGCATTAGTGGGTATGGGAGATCCACTGACTGCTATCCCAGAGTTAATCAAATGATCATTACATATTGCAGTGATCTATGTGTGAGCAAAAGCCTCTTAGATTGAATTATTTTAGGGAAAGGTATTGTGAGGCCAGATCTTATCTTCTTCCTATTATCTGGCTCCAATAATTCCGATGAATTCTAGACATGAAAAAACATTTGTTCAATGTCATCATCAAACTCCACTGCTAATCAGAAAAGTCTGGCTCAAAACAGCTACTTTACTTCATGGTCAACTAATCCTGAACTGTATGTGAGTTTTGAATCTACTGCTACTAATCCCTAGCACTTGTTATTAGTGGATCTCAAAGCGTTTGACACAGGAGAGCAATATCATTATCCCCATTTTACAGCTGGGGCAACTGAGACCCAGGGTGGCAATGTGATTTACCAGCAAGCTAGAGGCAGAGCTGAGAATGGAACCAGGTCGCCTGAGTCCCAGTCCAGCTCTAGCCACTCAACACTGTCTCCCTTTCCTGAGAGTGGGGCCCTTCCCAAACCTATGGTGCACTGCTTTAAGCTGCTTGTCCGAAACGCAGTCAGGCCAGGAGATAAGACTTTGCAAACGGGAACACCTCTGAATCGTAATACGAACAGGAGCCTGACACTTGGCTCACTTACCCCAGTTTCATGCCACTGTAACTCCATCAGAGCCACTCCAGATTTACCCGTATGTGAGGGAGAACACTGGACCTGCTATAGCACATCAACCCATTGGCCCAAGCAGACCAGCACTGTCCTGTTTTTGACAGGGCCAGCACAAGCTGCTTCAGAGAAAGGTGCAAGGAACCCCCTAGTGGACACCTGTGGAATAACCTTCCCATGGAGGAAATTACAGCCTCACCCCAGGAGATAATGCCAGAAGCATAAGCGTTTATATCCCTTAATTTTGTGCCCAGGGTACTGTGACAGTTCCCATTCTCCATGTGAATGTCCAACCACTTGCTGAATCCTGCTAAGCTCACATCCAGCAAGGCCAGGCCCCAGGATCTGAAACGTGCAGTAATAATTGTGAATTCACGTCAGTCCCACCACGCAGCGAGGGCATCTCAGCTTCGTGTCTCTGTGTCACCTGCTCTCGGGCTGTCAGCTGGGACAGGCCAAAGACAGTGGGAGAGCCTTGGAGATGATGTGTACCTGAAGGTGGTGGGGTGCTGTACATGGGAATGAGCCAAAGGGGTTCACTGCCTAGTGGGAGTTGATCATATTTCTCACGCCAGCCTCTCAAAGACCTGTCCCCGTTACTGGCAGTGAGGCACTAGGCCAGCAAATGTGAGCTGAAAGCTTGCTGGAGCTGGGAGGAGTGGGGGAGGTAGAGAGAGAACCCAAACCGGTATCAAACTTCAAGAGCCAGGGATTCTGCTAGCAAACAAAGCCCTGAGGCTCCGTTTTCCCCTTCCCATCATAGGAATAACCCGAGCCCTAGGGGCTGAGCTGACCCCCACCAGCCCCAGGATCAGAAGGCACTAAGGTGGCATACAGCCCTTCCACTGAGCATTCTGTGCAGCCTGCAGCTCCGTCAGACCCAAGGCCTGGGCCCAGCATCTGCAGGTAGCGCAGGACCGGCTCACCCTCTGCTCAGTGGAGTGTGCCGAGGTGAACACGCAATCCTGCGGTCCCCTACTCTGCACCGCCTCCAAATCCATGTGCCCATGTAACTCCAGCTGGCAGCCACTGGCACCTCCTTGGCCCCAAGGGACTGGGCTGTGGCTGTCTTCACAGCTGCCCCCTCACTTTGCTGGGGCAGTTCTGTTCTGCTGAGAAGCTCTGGGGCTGGATTCCGGGCCAAGACATTGGCACAGTGGGGCCTATCAGTTCTGGAATTCATTGCCTGGCATGGCCTGCCAGGGCCCGAGACTGGCAACTACTAAAACACAGACCAAGCTGCATTGTTCACTGCGACTCCTTCTGAAATAGGGATTGGAGCCTGCAGCAGGGAGACCAACTTAGTTTTGTCAGTGAGAAAGGGGGTGGAAGAAGGAGTGGGCTTGATTCATGCCAGTTGTTGGCAGTGATTGGCTTAAAAGTTATTGGAGACAATCTCAGTAGCCCTGTGGCTGCGTCGGAGCAGGGTTCATTAATGGCTTAGCCTGCTAAGACATTAGCGGAACGTTTCTGTAATAAGAGAGCCTGGATGGGAGCCGTAGCTCATTGTCAGAGCTGCGAGCTAGGTTACGGCTGTGCGGCAGCTTGTTTCATGTTTGATTATTCGCCTTGCCAGCTTGCCTGGTGCAGTAATATCCCTGCTGGAGTGAGTGCACTGGCTACTGTAACGGCATGAAGGCATTAGGGATTGTTTCCCACCGGCTCCAACTCTGCTGCTAGCTTGATATATACCATGTCAGACCAAACTCAGTAACGGGGGTATCCATCTACTCCCACTGCTCCCTGCCTGTACATTGCCCTGGCTTTTATTATTAGTCTTGTAGAAGTTGTTTTGTTGGCCAAAAGGCTTCGTTTGAATTTCAACTGCCTGTGTCATTCCTCTTGGTCTCATGGGAACTATGAGAACATATCTCCACTGGACCCAGCCCACGGACCTGACCTTTTGACCACATGGAATGAGTCCAGAGTTCCCCCTGATTTGATGCTGTGTAAGTCCCCAGTTTTGCACCATCAAAGTCAACAGGAGCTTTGCCAATGACCTCAGTGACTATAGGATCAGGTCCTAAAGATCTTAGTCTCTTCCCTGGCATTAAAGGACCTTCGGCGGCACCTCACTCATCTCTTGACCTGGCCTTTGGGCTGACAGATTTCAAATACAGAAACACCCAATGGCCAGATCCTTAAAATACTCCCCTGGCAATGAATGTGCGGAGCGAGCTAAAATGGAAAAGCTACAAGAACGGATAAGCACAGATTTACCTGCAGCTAGCACTTTTTAAATGCGTTTTTTTATAATAGCCTCCTTCCTCACCCCTCTCTCCCCATCTCTCTTCCCTCTCCACCCTTCCATCTGACCTCTAGCACCTCCTCTCCTGTCCCAGCCATTGCCCTCATCCAAGGAGTGTATGTCAGCTGGGGTCAGGTGTACAATGGTAAACCCACCAATAGTTCTCTTGTGCAGAGATTCAGAATCTCCAGGCTGGTACAACTATGGACAACAGCTCTGCTCACCTCCAGCCATTGGTCAGGTCAAGTTTTGTGTTTTTGTCCCTCCCTTTCATTCTCTAAGCTGTATGTACTAGACTGGCTTACTCTGTCCGTCCATATCTGCAGTTGTATGTCTAGTGAAGCATGGCCCAGATCCTGGAGTGTTTTAGATCCGCCTCTGGGCTGGGGAAGGTGCCTTCAGGTCTCTGCGAACTTGGGGCAGGGTAGGGACCAGGCCAGTTCCCAGTATGAATTAGATCAGCTTCAGAGCTGCTTTAATCCACCTCAGCTGCTAACGGCCCCATGGAGGCTGTTCAGCCAGCTGGGCATCTCTGAGTATGAGAATCATTTTCCCTAGCTGTGCTGCCCATGGCAGAGCTGGGAAGGGGTGGCAGAGCAGCCAGGAGGGTGGTTTTGTGTCAGTTAAAGACTCTCCACGGATGTGCTCAGGGGCCAGGAGCTGGCGGTGTGAACATAAGAAATATAAGAACATAAAAAACGGCCACACTGGGTCAGACCAAAGGTTCATCTAGCCCAGTATCCTGTCTTCTGACAGTGGCCAGTGCCGGGTGCCCCAGAGGGAACGAACAGAACAGCTAATCATCAAGTGATCCATCTCCTGTCATCCATTTCCAGCTTCTGGCAAACAGAGGCTAGGAATACCATTCCTGCCCATCCTGGCTAATAGCCATTGATGGACCTACCCTCCATGAACTTATCTAGCTCTTTTTTTAACCGTTATAGTCTTAGTCTTCACAACATCCATCAAAGAGTTTCTTTGAGGCCTGGCAGCCCCCCGCAACAAAGCTAAAAAAGTCATGTCACCAGCACCTGCTCGAAAGCGAAGGGAAGTGGGGCAGTGACTCCAAGCCATCCTCTCCTGTTACTGAGCTCCCAGCCGGTGCCTTATTCAGCTGTCCTCAATCCCGCTCCCAGCCCATGTCCAGAGCAACCGTACCCTGTTTTCATTTTCCTTTCAGGCAGGCTTTCATCACAAGCGGATGTCTGGACATACCCAGTACGTGAAGGGTGCAGTGCAGGGACAGGGGTTAGTGAGTTCCATACGAGATGCCTATGAAGGATGTCAGCTGGAGAAGGCTGCCATGAAATGAGCAATGAGGCTGTCTCCCCATCTGCTAACAAAATGCATTGGCTCAATCTAATACAGGCTGATGGGATTCTGTGCTGAGCATTGGATGAGGTGCTGCCATCAACTATACCACATAATCAATGGCTCGTAATAGCAGAGGAGTAGTTCATGCAACAGCAGCCACTCTGGTATTCATGCAGGAAACAGTTTAATTGTGAGTAAGAATTAGACTGATGACGGTTGAGCTTACAAGCAGTCACTGTGTGGAGTTCATAGCTACAGCAGAGAGCGGAGTCAAAGCAGGGCTGGATTTTAAAAAGCAGTGAAATAATTTTGACCATTAATCATAAGAATGGGGTAATTGAGTTTCATACTTCAGGGCTCACCTGAAGTTCTGTAGGGATCTGGAAGGAAGTCCACACCTATGTGTACAAGTATTGCACAATAGGCAGGTGACTAACATCAGAGAGTTTGCCTTTCTCAGTACTGGAAGCAGGATACCAGGCTTAAGGGTTCAGTGGTCTGATCTGATCTGGCAAGTTCTATGGTCCTCTGATGGAGGCAAGCCTCCCTGAGCCAATCCTGTCTGGCAAGTTCTTGCTGGCCTGCTGAAGTGCAAAATGACTAGCATCCCAGTCAGCTGCAGGCTTGCTAAGAGGCTGCCCTCAAGGTTCCCGAGTGCCCACAAGGCACAGCAGAGCAAATCACTCGCAGCTCTGTGTGCTCACTTTGGCTTCTTCCTCCCGTGGAATTCTCACCACCGTTAGCTCTCCTCTGGTTCCCAGCCAGGGCCAGCCCCAGAGCTTGGCCACCAGGTGGGCAGAAGGCCCCTAGTTCTTGCTCCCCTCCCATGTCACTATCCAGACCTACACCACATCAAAGTGAGGGGTCAGAGAAAAGAAAGGGGTTCTGCCCAGCCCTGAGCCTGCTAGCACTTACCCTATGCTGCCCTACTTTGCTTTCTTGTTGGTAAGTGAATTTCCTGCTGGGGATGGTGCTGGACTGACAACAGCTCGCGGCACAGATGCTAGCTAGGGGATGAAGGATGCTCATGGGGTTAAGACCCATTGAGTCAGGAGATATGGGGCTCTATTCCTGACGCTCTGTGAGATTTTGGGTGAGCCACTTCCTCTGTGCCTCAGTTTCCCCAGCTGCATAATGGGGGCTGGTAATAATGACCTCCCACAGGGGAGCAGCAAGAGGAGTAAGGCCCTGATCCTCATTGACACTAAGCCCCGGGAAGTGGGGTTCTTTAAAAAATCTTTTGGATGGAAGGCACATGGGAAGGGCAAACGATTATTATACAAATAACCCTTGAATCTCTTCATTATCTTCTCACCACCAAGGGATGCTTAGCCATCCTACACACATTTCCCTCCAGTCTCTAGTGAGCTGGGAAGAGAGGGAATTTAAGCAAACAAACATCACAAACTACTAGCTGTTTTCAGATCCTTAATTCTAGATTGCAGCAGCACCTGCCCTCATCATCCGCGGGGGCAGGAGAAACCCGCTCTGGCCAGAGGCCTGCATGAACAGGACAGGGACAAGCATTTTGGAAAAGGTCTTTGGGTGGAATAAGCTCTCCTGTCTTCCTGGGCGGAGGCCATCTGTAAATGAAATGAACGCCTTTAATCAGGAATTGCTGATTCCCCTCTGGCTCACACTGGTGTAAACCAGGCGTAACTGCCCTGGGCCTGATTCTCTCCTCACTCACCTGTTCCAGAGGAGTCAGTGAGCTCCGATACTAATTTCAGTGACAGAGCTCAGTGCTGGGCCAGCCTGTCTTCTGAGAATCAGCTGGTTAGATGGGCACAGGAGCTGGTGTCTGCCTGAGTGCTGCTCAGTTCAGTCTTGGGCTCATTTTCATTTCTGAATTCCTGCTCCTTCCCTTTCCGTCCCTGGAGTAACTGCACTTCTTGATGCCTCTCACCCTCCCTTGCCTTGCAGCACTAGCTTCGTTATTCTGCAGGTCTCTGTCCCGTGTTGGTGGCCTTAGATGCCTCTGGCTCTCTCTGCACCCTGCTTGTCATTTGTTTTTCTATTTTGTCTTTCCCTCTCTTTGTCCTGTTGCCTTACCGTCCCACTACAATGGGCCAAAATCTACCCCTGCACCAAGCCCAAGTGGAATTGGAAAAGGTTCAGGAAAGGACAACAAAAATGATTAGGGTTATGGAACACCTTCCGTATGAGGAGAGACTAATAAGACTGGGACTTTTCATCTTGGGAAAGAGACGATTAAGGGGGGATATGATTGAGGTCTATAAAATCATGACTGGTGTGGAAAAAGTAAGTAAGGAAGTGTTATTTACTCCTCATAACACAAGAGCTAGGGGGTCAACAAATGAAATTAATAGGCAGCAGGTTTAAAACAAACAAAAGGAAGTATTTCTTCACCCAATGCACAGTCAACCTGTAGAACTGCTTGCCAGAGGGTATTATGAAGGTCAAGACTATGACAGGGTTCAAAAAAGAACTAGATAAATTCATGGAGGATAAGTTCATCAGTGGCTATTAGCCAGGATGGGCAGGAATGGTGTCCCTAGCCTCTGTTTGCCAGAAGCTGGGAATGGGTGACAGGGGATGGATCACTTGATGATTACCTGTTCTGGCCGTTCTCTCTGGGGCACCTGGCAGTGGCCACTGTCAGAAGACAGGATACTGGGCTAGATGGACCCTTGGTTAGATCCAATGTGGCCGTTCTTATGTTCTTAAGTGGGGGGCCATGTAGACTAAAAGGAGGTTCCATGGAGGTTGAGGAAGGAAGCTGAGGATCTGACCCATAATTGCTTTGTTAAACATAAGAGACCCCATTCCCCATATGACTCACCCCAGCGTAAATCAAGAGTCACTCCATCAGCCCTGATTCATCTCTCTTTCACCCCGGTGCAAATCAGGAGCACCTGTATTGGGCCTGAAGTACTTGTGGCACCTTAGAAACTAACAATTTATTTCAACATAAGCTTTCGTGGTCTACAGCTCACTTCTTCGGATGCATAGAATGGAACACACAGACAGGAGATATTTATACATACAGAGAACATGAAAAGGTGGAAGTACGCATACCAACTGGAAGAGGCCAATCAATTGAGATGAGCTATCATCAGCAGGAGAAAAAAAAAAACTTTGGGTCATCTCAATTATCACTTCAAAAGTTTTTTTTTCTCCTGCTGATGATAGCTCATCTCAATTGATTGGCCTCTTCCAGTTGGTATGCGTACTTCCACCTTTTCATGTTCTCTGTATGTATAAATATCTCCTGTCTGTGTGTTCCATTCTATGCATCCGAAGAAGTGGGCCTGTAGCCCACGAAAGCTCATGCTGAAATAAATGTGTTAATCTCTAAGATGCCACAAGTACTCCTGTTCTTTTTGCAGATGCAGACTAACACGGCTGCTACTCTGAAACCTGTATTGGGCCTGATTCCCCTCTCGTTGACCTGGGTGTAAATCAGGAGTCACTCCAGTGGCCCTGATTCTTCTTTCACTCAACTGTGTGTAAATCAGAAATAGTCCATTGGGCCTGATTCCCCTCTCACTCACCCCAGTGGAGTTAATCCCAATTTACACTGGGCCTGATTCTCTTCTCATTCACACTGGTGTAAATGAGGGGAAGCTCCACTGGGCCCAATTCCCCTCTCACTCACCTTGGTGTAATCAAGGAGTAACTCCACGAGGCCTGATTCCCCTCTCTCTCACGCCAGGGTAAATCAGGAGTCACTTAACTGGGCCTGATTCTCCTCACTCCAGTGTCAATCCAGGGTAACTCCACTGAAGTCTGTGGAGATACAGTGGTGACACTGGTGTACATGAGAGGGGAACCGGGTGGCCAGGCAGCAAGTGGATTCTAAGCAGTTACTGCTGGATCAGAGCATGCTCAGTCTCACTGAGCCAGAGATCAATGGATGCCCAGGACTTCGTGGGGTGAACTTATCACCTGGTGGGATGGCGAAGAGGAAAAGGAAACTAATCAAACAAAAAGGTTCTGCACATTGAAACCTGCACTCTGCAAATCTTGCAGCCAGTGAAATAATCTCTCAATAGTGAAGACACTTGCAGGGCTGAGCAAATGTTGGAAGACAGAAAAGCCGCCCACGCAGAGGGAGAGGGAGGTTTTATTTTCCCTTTGCAATTCAAATAGTAAAATGAGCAACGTAATCAAGATGAACTATCTCCTGGTTGGATTGAGTTCGCTGTGCCTCAGCTGCATCCCCAGGGACTTTAACAGATAGATTAAAAAATGAGCAAACAAACTGAAAGTCCTATTGTTCCAGACAGAAGCCGAATTACTTGAGCAAGTACCTGAAAAATGTGTCCATTCGCCTACCATCCTAGCTACCTATCTGTCCATCTATACCTAGCAATCATCCTATCATTTTATCTTTCCATCCTAGATACCTTTCTATCTATCGATGAGCCTACTGATCTAGCTAGCAATCTGCCAAGGCATTTGTACCACATTTGTTACCACAGTAACTGCAAAACAAACTCAGGGTCCCTAGTTATTAGAAGCAATAAGACAATTCATTATGTTTCCACATAAACAGAGTTTACTGTCAGCACTGGGCGTAACTTCTGAGTAAACAGGAAAATGTCACATTCCCACTTGTTAGTTGCTCCTGAAAGGGCCATGAGATCATATGTCACCATGAAGGGGCCATACCCTTGCACAGCGTGCACACACTGTGGGTTAATGCCTAATCGTACCCCTCTTCCTGACATGCTGCTTTTCTTGGCAGATAAAACAACACCACCACCACATAACTCACAGACTCAGAGCCTTTAAGGTCAGAAGGAACCATTGTGATCATCTAGTCTGACCTCTTGCACGTCACAGGCCACAGAACCTCACCCAGCCACTCCTGTAATAGACCCAAAACCTCTGGCTGAGTTACTGATGTCCTCAAATCAGGGTTTAAAGACTTCAGGTTACAGAGAATCCACCATTGACACTAGTTTAAACCTGCAAGTGACCTGTGCTCCATGCCGCATAGGAAGGCGAAAAACCCCCAGTGTCTCTGCCAATCTGAGCTGGGGGGAAATTCCTTTCGGACCCCAAATATGGCGACAAGTTAAACCCTGAACATGTGGACAAGACCAACCAGCCATACACCTGGGAAAGAATTCTCTGTAGTAATCTCAGCCCTCCCCATCGAGTGTCCTATCACTGGCTATTGGAGATATTTGTTGCTAGCAGTCACAGATCAGCTCCATGCCACTGTAGGCAGTCTCATCACACCATCCCATTCAACCTAGGCTTCCTCCTCCAAGCTGAGCTATTTGTAGGGTTTCCCCTGAGGACCTTTGTCCCAAGTTCCCTCTTTCAGAGTGCCAGTCCTGCCTCCCTTATGCCCAAGGTGGGGGAGCACCCCATACCTGCCATAATAAATCCGCAGGACTCAGCTGTCGTTGCCAGACCAGGTTCCAGCATCTGCTGAAAGGATGGACCAACAGCTGAGCCCTGACAACCTGCCCACATCACATGGGATTGCACTCCATCAGGTCCCTTCTGTTTATTGCCACAGTATATCTGAGCCAAACCCTGCAGTCCTTAATCACCCCTTACTCCAAGTAATGTTCTTAGAAGACAGAGTAAAAATGGAGTGAAGACTTCATCACAGGGCCAAAACAACAAGTGGTGTCTGATGACAGCTCACCAGGAGACACAAACAGAACATATGCTCCGTGTCAAGAAGAATTCACAGCATGCTTTGCACCAAAATGTATCAGTCTCATCAACACAGCCCAGGAATGCCAGTTCCCATCACAGTCACAAAGGGAGGGGTGTCTTTGGATCTGCAAAGCCTCGCAGTGGGCTTGATCAGCAGACGAATGACTCAGCTGCCCAGGATCTAAGCAGTGCACAGTTCTGTGATCTAGCTGGCAAGCTGAGGTGCGAAATAACAGTCTTCTGCCATGTTCACCAAATTACCAAAGACAAACGTAAGGGACCCCAGGGAACACTTGCAACATGACAGAGGACACATGACCAAGAAAGAGGCAATGGCCATCCAAGCTGGTCATGTGACACATGCCAAAGTCATTCACAATGGAACAAATAGCTGCGCTTCACTGCTGGAGGTGACCTTAGAATAAATGAATATGTGCACATGCACACACAGGTATGCACATGTGTGCCTGCACAAACACACACACAGCCTATCACACGTGCTCTTTTATGTAAAGTGAGTCAGTTACATTTCAGGTGCGCTACAAAAAAGCATCTTGCTTTCCAACCCCCTGAGGCCAGCCCTGCGTGCAGTGATGTGATCACAGCGCACCGCAGTCAGCTACACATCTGCAGGGAGTAGGCGGAAAAACTGTTTGACAGAGATTTGTGGAAAGGTCACTTTGCATCTCGGCGTTGAAGCAAGATGCCAAGTGATGCCTGGTGCAATAAAAGAGAGTTGCAAATGTATCGAACTTAAACATTCCAAACCTAGTAAGAAGGGACATCAAAGGAAGTAGGTGAAAATGTTTACAGCTCCACACAACAGCCAACCCCTGAGGAGATCTGCTTTTGACATCCCTGGGCTTCAGCTTCCAACATCTCCAGCACACTGACATCATCAATGTCATTCTGTCTGAGCCATGGAGGTCTGTTGCTCATCAAGACTGGAGATGATGGATTCAAATTTTTCAAAATGTGCTTCTATCCACCTTGCCTGCTCAGATCTCTAAGTGCCGTCAGTAGCTCAGAAAAGCACAGGTGGGAGTGAGAGCAGTAACTAGCCACGGCTATAAAAAGAGGTCATAACTGTAGAATCCTGGAGCTGAGCCGTCTTGCTGATTGCTTTGCCCTCTGAGGGTTCAAGCTGAGCTCTTTGACTGAATGGGTATCTAGCTGAAGAACTGCCTTTTGCTATCGAAAAGCCAGCCTATTTTCAACATGATTCAATTCTGGTTCTTACACCACCCCATCGGCATACAGGGCCAGAACCTCAGATGGTGTACATAAGCATAGCTTCATTGAAATCAGTGCAGATATGCTGATTTACACCAGCTGAGGATGCATCTCATCTTTTGGATACGGTATACAAAGCTGGAAAGATCATCCTCGCTGATCTGCATGATTTCCACCCAGCCCATAAAAAACACTAAAATAACAACAACTCGCTGCTGAGTACGTACATCAATCATACATCATCACTGCAATCCTGCGATCCATGCCTGTACAGCACATTGTAGGCATGTTATTAACAGCTGATTGCGGTGAGACAATACCTGACAGAAAGCCAATAGTGACCTGTAGAATATCCTGAGATAACTCTTCAGAGAAGAGATCTGATTCCTACAAATCCGCCAATCCATGAACAATCTCATCAAAACAGGCAGAGCAGGCAGACCTGTAATACAAGCAAACAAACCTGAATCAGCTGTAGGTGGCCAAACTACCTAGGAGCTCCGTGAAAACTTTGCTGTAGATTTTTATAGGGCATTGTCCAATGGCCAATACGCACTAGTCATTACTGACGAACAATTAACCCTCTATTGGTAAATGTAACAACAGCCAGCGTTGCACTGCCTGGACTAAACAAAATATCAGTGGATATTGGTGTTCCCAACAAAGTCAAATACGCAGCTGTGTCCCCCCAACACAGGCCAGGACTGGAAAGCTGTGGTGTTTAATGCAACACATAGCTCCATTGTGGTCTGTGGTTGATGCTGTGAGGGACCAGGGCTTGGGCAGTCATGTCCAGTGATTAGAGTCATAGACGATCAGACTGGAGGTGCTTGAGCCAGAGTTGATAGCTGGGGTCAAGCCAGAGTCAATAGCCAGGAACTGAGGGCAGGTCAAGGAAGGCAGGAACCAGGAGTGAAGCAGGGTCTGTCTCTGCAACAGGTCATGGATGAGGCTTCCTGCTTCTCCCTGCAGGCTTACTTAGTGGGTTTGGGCCAATCAGATGTCATGGGAGGAGCTGCCAGTCACTTCTACCACGGGTGCCACTTTCTGCAGTGACTGGCCTCCCAGGATGTCTGGTGTGTTGACTGTCACTCTGCCAAGTCTGCCTGGAGGTGGGGGTGTGGAAGTGCCACCTATTCACAGACCTGGGTTCAAGACTTATGAATCCTCACATCACCCCTGGGGCACATAGGACCAGGCTTGTTTGGGTGGCATTTGTGAATGTCTTTTACTATTTCAGGGGTGTGAACATTACCAGTAGGCTCCCAGACTGTTCTTGGGAGCCACAGCATTCCCAGCATATGAGCTACCACAACTGACCCCACTTTAATCTAGAGTCCAGCATGGCACAGATGTCATACTCCATATGGCCCTGACCTGGAACCGAGGGGCAGTGGCTGTGTGGTATGCTGAGGAAGCACAGGAGTGGATGTTTAGTAGCTGGAGGGTTTTGGGCCAGACATGCAAGATGAACTGGGTCTCTTGATTGAGGCGATGAGGTGGATCAGCCCATGGAGGTGGACAACAGTGTTACTAGGAGCTGAGCCATCATCTCAGTTGACAGTACGTGGGCATAGAGGATGAAGTGTGCCATCTTGGTCAGTTGATCTATGACACTAGATGGGGAGGGCTCTGAGTTACTACAGAGAACTGCTTTTCAGGTGTCTGGCTGCTGGGTCTTGTCCACATGATCAGGGTCTAACTAATCGCCATATTTGGGGTCAGGAAGGAATTTCCCCCCAGGTCAGATTGGCAGAGATAATGGGGGGGGGTTACCTTCTTCTGCAGCATGAGGTCACTTGCAGGTTTAAACTAGTGTCAATGGTGGATTCTCTGTAGCTTGACATCTTTAAACCATGATTTGAGGACTTCAATAACTCTGCCAGAGCTAGAGAGTTTATTACTGGAGTGAGGTTCTGTGGCCTGTGATGTGCAGATGGTCAGACTAGATGTTCATGATGGTCCCCTCTGACCTTAAAGTCTCAGAGTCTATGAGACAGTACTAGCGTGTGGCTATTTGATTTGCTGAGTTCTACAATGACATTCATGGCAATGGCTGTCCATGGCTGGGGCAGGTTCTCCATACTCATCAGGGTACCAAAAGGTTTGATGCGCAGCACCTTGGTGCAAGCATATAAATCACATGAATCAACATAATCCTGGATTTCAGTCTGCATGCAGGGTATCCAGAAGAAGCAGGAGGCTGGGATAGGTCTTGAGGTCACTGTAGTGCCCCACTAGGGGATTAAAATGGCTCATATGTAGTACCTCCAACCAGGGTGTCCTGGTGGAACATATACATGGCCATTAATATACGTTATTTCACTCTGCATGGAATGTTGTTTCTCATTCTGAGCTCTCGAATGCTCTGGGAGTTCACCACCCTCTGGGCCAGCAGGTTCTCCTGAGAGGCTGATCAGAGCAGTGTAATTAGATCTTGGGATAGGGTGCCATTAAGGAAGTTGTGGGTCTTGAGGAAGTAGGGTTGTTCCTGGCTAGCTTTCTCTCCTTTCTCCTTCACAGACCAGGGCATTGGCCTTGCCATGCTTGCTCCCTGGCGGGTAGGTAATCTTGAAGTTGAAGCAAGCGAAGAATAAGACCCCCCTCAGCTGTCTCTGGTTCAGTGCATTGGATCTACACAGACACTCAAGATTTCTGTGATCAGTAACAATTGTCCAGGGCATCGAGCCCCTCCAGTAGTGAGGCCACTCTGCAAATGCAGATTTAATCTCAAGCAATTCTTTATCAAGGAGCTCGTAGTTTCGTTCTGTTGGAGTGAGCTTCTGTGAGTGGTGTGCACAGGGTGCAGCAGGTGCCGGGGTCTGTGCTTCAGGGACAGCATGGCCACAATGGCCACATTTGATGCATTCGTGTCCATGACAAATGCTTGTGTTGGACTGGGGTGTGCCAGAGTAGGAATGGTAGTGAAGGCAACTTGAGCTGTTCTAAGGCTTGCTGATCCTCAGGCAACCTAACAGATTTAGAGGCATCCAGAGGACTATTCACTCCAAAAACCCCAGGATGAAGCAGCGATAGAAATTGGCAAAGTCTAAGAGGTGCTGCACTTCCCAAGTACTCCAAGGTGCCTCCCAGCTGTGAATGGCTTCCACCTCCTGTGGGTCCCTCCCCCTCTTCGGGGGGAGGGATAGCTCAGTGGTTAGCACATGGGCCTGCTAAACCCAGGGTTATGAGTTCAAATCTTGAGAAGGCCGTTTAGGGATCTGGGACAAAAATCTGTCTGGGAATTAGTCCTGCTTTGAGCAGGGGGTTGGACTAGATGACCTCCTGAGGTCCCTTCCAACCCTGATATTCTATAATTAATGCCCTCTGGGGAGAGGGTATTCCCCAAGAACTCCATGGAGGGTTAGTCAAAGCTTTGTGTATAGACCATGCTGCCATAACCTCTCCAGGATGGTCCTGATGTGGAGTTGGTGTTGCTCCAGATTCTTCAAAAAGACAAGTATGTCATTTAAACAGACAACAATATATTGATCCAGATTGTCCCTAAATACATGGGTGAACAAGTGCCAGGTTGCAGAGACATTAGTCAGTCCAAATGACATTACCAGATATTCAATGTCTTTAATTAGTTTAGAAAGTGGTTTTCCATTCATCCCCTACCCAGATGGGCATGAGATCGTTAACCCGTAGGAGGTCTGGGTCACTGAATATCCATGTGGATCTCATGCAATCCAACAATGCTGGGATTAAGAGCCAAGGGGGTGCCAGTTCTGAATCGTCACTTGGTTCAGTGCCCAGTAGTCTACAAAGAGGTGCAAAGTCCTGTATTTCTTCTTTACGAAGAGGAATGTAGCCCCCGTGGGAGACTCTGAGCAGTGAATAAAGCCTTTGGCCAGGTTTTCTTGAGTACACTCATGGAGAACCACCAGTTCTGGTTCGGGCATTGCGTAATTATGGCCACAGAGAACTTTCACCCTGACTGCAGGTAAATAGTGACATCACAGCGTTAGTGTGGAGGCAATGTGTCCACATTTCTTTTTTTGAAGACGTCCGCATAATCCTGGTATTTATCAGGAAGGTGGGAGCAGGAAGGGGCTGTCAGATCCAGGAGTGTCTCACTCCACCCAGTCGCTGTGAGCCCCTGGCACATGTGGGGGTAGACTCACTGCTGCCTGGGATGGGGCCCCTGGGTCCAGGGTGTTGCTGCTGTTGCTACAGAGGCAGGCCTGCTGACAGGGCTCAGATGGGAAGCTTATCCTCTGTGTTCGCCAGAGAATACGGAGGTCACACCGCACCAACTACATAACGCTGAGCATCAGGGGAAAAGTGGAGAACAGATCGCCCTGAACTGCAGTGATTCTCTGCGCTCCTGAATTTCTGCTTCCAGGGGCACTGTCTCCTGGGTTACCAGTCCGAGGACAGGAGGGTCCCATCTACAGTTTCCACAACATCCAGTGTGGACTTCTGCCAGATGGGGATTTGCAGAGCTTGGGCAGTCTATGAATCTATGAAATTGTCAATGGCTCTGGAGCCAATGAGTGCCCACTACAAGGGCAGTCGTTGAGTTTCACCATGGAGGCACAGCTGAATTACAACCCAGTGGACCCTGACGGGTCCCCATCAAAACTTGGGGGGGGGTCAACCCTGGGTGTAGTGTGTGGTTGTGCCTGACCAGGTCCTCCTACAAGGTCTGAGCATGATTGTTTCCTGATCTCTTCCTGGCCAGGATCCATGATGGGCATGAAGCAAACATGTCCTGGCTCAGCGCAGCAGAAGTGCAGGCTATTGCACCAATGTCACTCCTTCTCCTTAGTGGACATCTGTCAGTGGGCCGAGTCACCTGCATGGGTTTGTGGGTCGAGCTCAAGGGGGCTACCACAGAGTGTGGGCGCAGTGTTAAACCCCTCTTTTCCTCCCTCAGCTCACGAATCTGGCTGTCAATGCGGATGGCCAGATTGATAGAGGCATCCAGATCCACAGGAGCTTCTGCCCATGCTAACTCACTCCAAGCTTTATCCCCACTGGAACTGGTACAGAATACCTTGTGCCACTTGCTGTTGGCCACAAGCCACCGGAAGTGCACCATGGATGAGGCAGCTGGCCCGTCGTTGCCACAGCTTCCTTGGGGGCTTTGATCGATCGCATGCCGTGAGGGTCAACAATCATGGAAAAGGCTCAGAGGAGGGTGCTCCAGTCCATCAGTGGCCAACTAGTCTGCTTGAGCTGGGGAGAGGCCGAATCCAGTGCCTCACCAGTCAGTAAACTAGTTACCAGGCCCACCTTGGCCTGCTCGGTGGAGTCAGTCCGGGGGCAGAGCAGAAACAACAGACAGCACTGGTTAAGCAACCCCCTGAATTTTTGGCAGTCTCCATTGATTGCTGTAGTAGAGACACTACAGGGCCTGGCTCAAGTGGTGGGTCCATCGCCTGTGCCTGGTGTGATGCGTCTCCACTTGCCTGTGAAGGGCCTGCTTTTCTGCACAACATTGTGTTGTCTGGGGCCATGGAGCTGAAACCTCAGCTTATATGTGGACTGCCCGCTCCCTCTATGTCCCCACCGGGGCACAGGTTGTGCAGGGTCAGAGTCATCTGTGCAAACTGCCAGGGACTGGGGTGTGCGCGGTCAGATCCGGAGGTTAGAGTTGGCGGAGGTTGAGGTTGAGTCGATATCTCGGGTCCAGAGCCAGGAACTGGAGGCAGGGTGAGGAAGTAGGAATGAGGCAAGCAGACAGGAACCCAGAGTGAGGCAGGATCTATCTCAGCAGCAGGTCAGGATCTGCCTTGATGCACAGTCACTTCCTGGTACTTACTCCAGGCATACCTGGTGGGTCTGGGCAAATCAGCAGTCATGGGAGGAGCTGACAGTCATTTACCATGGGCGGCACTTCACATAGTGACTGATGTCTGGTGCATTGTTGGTGGCTATTCCAAGGCTGCTCAGTGGTGGGGTAGAGTCCCTGCCCACCTGAAGTACTGCAGACGTGTGTTCAAATCCTGTGAAACCTCACAGGTGCACAAATTATCAAGTTATTCAAAATTCCCATCAGTAATAGTGTTCTCCTATCGTTAGCAGATCTTGGAAATTAATATCTGATGATTCACTGGGGCTGGAATGGCTCCACCCAGGATATAGGAGAGATGGGAACAGCACTCTGGCATTGGGAGCTCAGGTCTGGGGCAAACAGCCATTGAAAGAAGTGGGACAGAATGTCCTCCTGTGTTCACACACTACTATAATAATCTTTGTACAAAGTATGCCGTGAAAACCCCTAGCTTGCAGATCAGTATTGTCCTGATAAAATATGTGTGGCAACACTGTATGGGAAGTTATAAGATTCCCCTGTATGGTGTTATTTACACATGCTTCAAACTGAGATTAGCAAACAGGTCTGTCCTAAACAAAGGAATATTTGCTCTGCTTCAGTTGTACGTAAGCAGTACACAGAGCTGTCAAGCAGGAATGGAAACAAAGAAAGCTCAAACAGGTAAGAAAAAAGCAGCAGAGAACATCCTTCCACACAGACTTTGTCTCCTAGTTCCCAGCTGGAAGTGTTTTTCAAGAGAGAGAGACTGAAACTATAAAATGGAGGGACAAACACCCCAAGGCATCCCTCTCTCTCCCCCAGCCTATCACATTCACCGCACCCGAAGTGACAAAGGAAGCAGTCATTGGACTCTGGGAGTGGGATCCTGACTTAAGAAGTTTGGCCAGTCAGACAGCTGAAACATGGGGTGAGAAAACTTCGCTTTTGAATTGTAGTTTGTTAAGTTAGGCACCAGTAGCTTTTATCTTTATTTTTCTTGTAACCATTTCTGACTTTTATGCCTCATTACCTGTACTCACTTAGAATCTCTCTCTTTGTGGTTAATAAACTTGTTTTATTGTTTTATCTAATCCAATGTGTTTAAATTGGAGTATCTGGGAAACTCCATCTGGGGTGGCAAGTTGTGTGCATATTATTCCTTTAGGATAAATGACAGCCCTAATATAACTTGTACTGTCCAGGAGACAGCTGGGCAGGACAGGACATACCTTTCTGGGGAGAAATTTAAGATTGGGCATGTGTTGGGGTCACCCTGCAGTGTAACCAAGGCTGGTGAGGGCCAGAGTGTAACTCAAGTGTGGCTGACAGGCTGCAGTTACACACAGATACTCGGTGTGGCTTTCATGCTGGCAGGCTGTTTGTGAGCGAGGGGAGCCACTTCAGCAAAGCATTGTAAGGCGCTGCAGGGCAGGGGTGACACAGCTCCTCACAGATCTGGATTGTGCCCTGGTATGTCACAGGAAGGGACAGTAGGATTTACAAGCCTGGGGAGGAGTTAGTGTGACCCTGTAGGGGTGACTTTCTGACTGCGCTGAGTGTGTAGCATTTGTTCCAAAGGTATGGGCTTGGCTGGCTTATCCCACGGAGCTAGCACTAACCACTTCCTATGACAATGACAAATTTCACAGCCGAGTCACTGCATTCGCAGAGGGTTGTTGTGCAGTCACTGCTGCCCTAAGTCTATGCCAGCGCAGGACAAAGACATGCAGATGTGAGACGAACAGAAGGAAGATCCAGGCAAAAATCCAGACAGCGCTCATGAAGCAGCCAGGGGCCTATACATGATCTGCCGAGGTTGTTCCAAGAGCATTTATCATCTTCCAGAAGAAGAAAGGAGGCCTTCTCGCTGCTGGAGATGACGACCACATAGTCCCCAGAAAGGTATCGTTCTTCAAATAACCAAGCCTCTCAGTCCCAAGGTGATCGTGCTTGTACTTGCAAGTGAAATGACACCTGATTCACCCACGGCCACAGATACTGTGTATCTGCCGATACTGTTTGGAGAAATGCCAGACTCACCAGCAACAACATGAATAGGCCTAAGGGGACTGAATAATGACTCCTGACTGTTGGAACAGAGAATAAAGGTGTTTTCCACTCTCCCCAATATTTTCTTTGTAATGTATCTTTGGGCACTGGTAGATCAACCCATTCTTGACTAGCTGATAATGCAACATAACCTGTTCAGTAGGCACTTTCTTAATGTACTAAAAAGGATTACAAGTTCATTGTTTTAAAGGAGTTATGAAAGGGCTAACAGTTCCCTTTGGGCCTGATTCAGATCACCCATACAATGGTTTAAATCCCTTACCTTAAATGAGTGAGGGGAATTATGTCCAGTGGAGTCATTCCCGATTTACACTAGTGTAGATGAAAAAAGACTATAGTCCAGTTCTCTCCAAGGACTGTCCATTTTAGGATTCATGGTTCATCTCAAGACACCAAACTGACAAGATGTGATTGAACCTCTGGCAACCATAGAACCTGCTAGTGTATCTGGTGACAGACCCTCATGATAAACAGAGATGTATCAATGCATGCCTGCTACACCAGAGCTCAATGTCTGCACAGCCTTTGATGCTTTCAACACCCAGAAATGGGCCACATCTCCAAACAGCGTAAATCAGCAGAGCACTAACAGATTTGAGGCTCTGGGTCTGTCTCTCAAAGAGAGAAGGAAAGAGCAGAAAAAGTCAGATAGGTGTCAGCACCGTTCCCTGGTGAGCTGAGTTTCCGTCACCTACATGCCTTAAGACAATGATGAAAACATCCTGGGCAGCCCCATGCCTGGCCCACTGACTTCAGTGGGGTCACAGCATGGGTGGGTTTGGTCCCAAGTCTTCTGAAATAACCCCCAATTAGCTAATTATTTCCTGCCCTTATAATCTGCTGCTGATCTGTGTTTGTGAGTGGGAAATTGAATGAGCAGGAATTAGGAATCTGCTCAGGTCTCTGCACAGGAAACACGGCTTCACAGTGCAATGCTCAGAGCCTGGGCAGGAGTCCTGGAAAACAGAGGCTCCACCTGAACTCCTCCTCCAAGACACCGTGTTCCTGTTGGTGACCACTGGCTGTCTCCTTACCTAGCCAAGCATGAAGGAGGAGACAGAGGGGCAGCCAGATCCATCCACTGGAGGCCCAGGGCATAGGGGTGAGCCAGATTGCTTGCCAGGGGACCAGGAGAATGGAAGTGGCATCAGATGACCCCTGCCAGAGAGTGAGGGCACAGGAACCCACTTTCTTTTTTCTGGGTGGGTACTCCACTGCCACTCTACCCCCACTCTCCCCCTTCCCCCAAGACCCCACCCCTGTTGTGCCTCTCCCTGCCCCTAACCCAAGCGTGCCCCACCCCACTCCGCCTCTCCCCACCCCCGCTCCGCCTCTGCCCGCCCCTAACCCAAGCGTGCCCTGCCCCCACTCTGCCTCTCCCTGCCCCTGCTCTGCTCTTAACCCAAGCATGCCCCGCCCCTGCTGCATCTCTCCCCGCCCCTAACCCAAGCATGCCCCGCCCCTGCTGCATCTCTCCCCGCCCCTAACCCAAGCATGCCCCGCCCCTGCTGCATCTCTCCCCGCCCCTAACCCAAGCATGCCCCGCCCCTGCTGCATCTCTCCCCGCCCCTAACCCAAGCATGCCCCGCCCCTGCTGCATCTCTCCCCGCCCCTAACCCAAGCATGCCCCGCCTTTGCTGCATCTCTCCCCGCCCCTAACCCAAGCATGCCCCGCCTTTGCTCCGCCTCTCTTTGCCCCTGCTCTGCCCCAACCCATGCGTGCCCCACGCTCACTCTGCCTCTTCTCAGCCCGGCTCCACTCCTCCTCCCCAGTGCCTCTCACCCGATCAGCTGTTTGGCAGGTGGGTGTTGAGCACCCACTATTTTTTTACTGTGGGTGCCCTGGGGTGGAAGCACCCATGAAGTCAGCACCTATGGCTAAGGAAAAAGGCCAGAGCTTCCAACTGTGCTCATCAGTGGGCACAGAGGGAGGCTGGGTCACCCAAGTGATGAGGACACAGACAGAGGCCCCAGGTTGTTATAGCCACCAGTCCGTTGACAGCCACGGCACTCTGAGCTCTCTGGTATCTGAGACACAGGGCTGACAGAACTTAGGGACCCTCTGGAGTCAGGGGCTAATCTTGAACTCCATTCCCTTCATCTGAGGCTAGACAGAGCGTGACAAATCTCAATGGGATTCTTCAAAAGCCATTAGTCTTAGCGGGTCTGGTAACATCTGGCTGCTTGACGCTCGCTACTTTCTGTCTGTCACAGCGAGTGGCACTCAGGAAGACATTGGCTTGGTGTGCCGCTACAGCGCTGCAGGATACGGGTGGCAAAGCAGGTGAACAGAACCCCTGTTACTCACATTGACGATGGCTTCCTTCGTCTGGGCCATGTCCGATATCACCCCATCTGTGATGATCAGGAGTACAAAATATTGGGAGCCGTCCTGTTCAGTGGTGGCGTATCTGGACGGGGAGATGTTCATGTGAGTGTAGGCTTCTGGGGGGTGGGTTTTGGGGACTGGGGACTCAGAACTGGTGGCTATGTGCCTTGCTGCACTGGGCCATGTTCACCCCTGGGGTAACTGCAGTAACCCCATGGGGAATTTGTCCCCGGGTCTGCAGTTCAGAGCAGCGTCTCCAATTTCCCAGTTTGGGAGATTTTTGTGGCAAGATTAGAGCTGCCCAAGAGGAGTCTCCCTCCTTCTCTCCCTGCCCCCAAACGTAACCTCCGTTCCTGCTGTCACCCAGGGGCCATGTGACTCCCAAGAGAGCTGGGCTGTGACACTCCTTACCCAAACCAGGATCCTCCTGGGAGTAAAGGAGAGGCCTGTGCCACATCCCTGCTAGTCCAGCTACAGGGTGTTAGACATGGGCCTTGGCCCAGGCCAGGGAGTGACATAAATACACACCGTGCTCCCGGAACCCATGGCTTGAGACATCATCTGGATTAGACACAGTTCTAGAGGATCCATTGCCCTGGCTAGCTCGTTCCCGCCTTTGGCTGCTATCAAACAGCTCTTGACTCTTTTGCTGCTCCCAGTTGGCCATTCTATGTAGACACTGCCATAGCTCTCTAGTGGGTACCACCAGCCCACTGCCAGCCCAGGGAGGGGTGACAGAGCAAGCAGGGCTGTGGGATGCTGCCACTAGTCAATGCACCAGCTGGATGTACCTAGCCACATGGTTGACCACTGGGGCGAAGTTAGTTGGGCCGTACAGCTGGACAGTCTTGAGGCTCTTGTGATAGGCTTCTAGGATGCCCTCAATCCCGCTGCAGTAGGGGTTGTCGGCGTTGCCGTTCTGAGAGAGAGGGAGGAAGGGCAATGAAGGGGGGTTCCCAAAACGGGGAGTCATTCCCCATCCCCCACTTTTTTCCCAGATCCCTACTTGGAGCGCTGGCCAGAGGGATCTAAGGAGTTCCCCGCAGCACTGGGAGGAATCACCCAAAGGGGTTACCCAAAGGTAACAGGGGCCACACCCCTGGGGCCTCAGAGGAACAGTGATGATAACACTTAGTAGTTGTGCAGTGGTTCCATCCTAGGATCTCAAATTGCTTCAAAAGCATCATCATCCCCATGTTCCTGGTGGGGAAACTGAGGCAGGGAGAGGACATGGCTTAACCAAGGACACACAGAGTACGTCCATGAGGTGGGACTAGAACGCAGGAGTTCCAGCTCTGACACTGAAATGGCTTCCATTGCTGAGCCTCAGTCCCTAGCCGGCATCTCCAGAAAATGGGGCTCAGGGAGACACCGGAGTTAGCTCCCCCATGCTGTAAGGAGGGAAGCTCTCTCCTGGAGGTGGGGGTGGGGAGACGGAAGCTATTTCCCGTCTCCATCAGGGACTGGGAAGAGGCTCACTAAGAAAAACCAGGTTTCCTGGCTCAGATTTTTATGCCCTCCCCATGGGAAATCCATTTTCCTGTCCTCAGAGCAGCCACGCATCTATCCTTGGTGCTCACGGCTGTTTGGACGGCCAAGGCCAAGCCACAGAGGCCTCATGGCAGCCCGGAGCAGCACGTCTCAGAGCCCAGGGTGGACACTCGGCTTGTGTGATGGCATTGAAAGCAGTTGTGCAGACGATCCGACTGGGGCTGGCATTTGGGCTCTGAAGCCAAAGGAGTGGGGTGGGCATCGGAGCCCCACTATCCACACAGATGTTTTGAGAGCCGCAACACAAGCCTAAGTCTGGCTCTGGGCCTTGCTACTGCAGCTGTACAGATGGACCCAGTGAAGCTCCACTAGGGCTGACCAAGCACTCAGAGATCCGTCAGGCTTTGCCACAGCCATGGGCCCTGATTAGCATTGGCTGCTCTGTGGAGGCACAGCGGGCAAGTCTGGTCAGGATCACACGGACTGGCTGGTCTACCCAGGGCATCAGATTACAGGGGAGGTGGTGCCATACACACCCTAACCCCCACTAATGGCTTGATCCTGTCAGGCTCTGAGTACCATCCACGCCCACTAAAGCTGACAGGAGCTAAGGGTGCTCAGGGCCTCACAGGGGCTGCTCTTTCAGCATCAGGACCTAGCCCAGGACTTCACCACAGCCAGACAGCCTGATGGACAGGAGCGAGGCCCTTCACTTCCAAGTGGGCACAGAATGGCTGCGGACGCTGGAAAAGGAGTTGTCTATGCACTGGTCTACACTACAGAATTACTTCAGCATAACTATGTTGCTCAGGCGTGTAAATAATCCACACCCACTGAGCGACGCAGTTATACGAACCTACACACTGGTGCAGGCAACTTCTCCAACCAGTATAGCTGTAGCAGGGTGGGGCACTCACTGCCACAGTGCCTCCTGCTGGTCAGTCTGGGAATTAGCTCACGCAGCTCAGGAGCACCCTCCTCCGGGAGGTTTCTTGCCCTCGGTGACCTGCCTTGTTGTCTCCACCAACTCTGGCTCCGTGTCCCTCCCAGACCCCAGTGCCTCTTATTTTGAGGTGCTGCCCCACAGCAATGTCCCCCCACTCAATCTCCCCTCCTAGGGGAACCCCAGCCCCCTATACCCACCTTGCCTCAGTGGCTATTGCCAGTTGTCATCTAGCCCCTTCTCTCAGGGGCAAACTGCAGTCTGAATTGGCCACTCATCACTGGCAAGGGGCTTTGACCTACTGCCTTTTCTTGGTCTGGCTGCCTCCCTGCAGCCCTAGTACCTCCTCAGGCCTTTGCTGCAAGGCCCTAGCCTGGGAGGTTGCCAGGCCAGAGCTCCCCAGCTCAGCCTGCCCTTTCCCAGTACTGCTCTGTCCAAGGTATCTACCAGGCAGCTAGGTCCTTCTTGCTCCACCACTAGAGCAAGATTAACTCCCATCTCCTCAGGAGCCTTTCTTATACTGGCCTAGCCAGGCCCTGATTGGCTGCCTCAAGCCCACTTGTGATTGGCTCCAGAGAGCAGCCCTTTCCCAGGGCTGTTTTTAAGCCCTTCCAAACTGGAGCGGGGTAACCACCCCACTACAATAGCCACCGCCTCTCGCAGAGGTGGAGTTTTTAACCCAACAGGAGAGCTCTCTCCTGTCAGCTTAGAGTGCCTTCACCAGAAGTAAGACAGCGACTCAGCTGCCGATGCCAGTTTTAGTGTAGACCTGCCCTAAGTGGTGGAATAATTCAAAGGGGATGGTAGTACCAGGGGGAACTCATGGGACACATGCCCATCAGGAGGGATTTTGGCTCCAAACCCAAGTGCGGGGAACATCTTGTCGCTGTCGTAGTCCTGGATGATCTCGCCCACTGCCTTCAGCGCCATGGCGTAGGCATTCAGCTGGTACGGGTTCATGTAGTGCAGGGAGGTGGATTGCGAGGGGTTGCCTGATGGAGAGAGAGAAGGCTCACACAGACCCAGCAGGTAGCAGCGAGTGGGCAAAGCAGTGGAGGGGCATGTGTATTTGTCAGGTCAGCTGAGGGTCAAACACTGAGGTATTTACTCAGGGCCTGATTCTCACGCACACACCACGGGAAGTCAAGAGTAACTCCTCTGTCACTGACTGGGGGAAACTCACATAAGAGAGCGATTGTCAGCTGTGTGGGGCAGGAACTGTGCTTTTGTTCTGTTTGAAAAGAACCCTTGCACCATGGGTCCTGGGCCAAGATCGTGGCTCCTAGTTACTACAGCAATATAAATAATCAATAATATCAGTGAGGTGAGTCCACCCCTCACTGACGTCCATGGGCGTTTGCCTGGGTGGCCTGAGAAAACACTGTGACCCAAGGGCCAGGATCCAGCTCTCACGTCCACTAAATCAGATTAGAACCAGGCCCCAGATGTTTGGGCAGGACACTTGCTCGTTAAAACCCTATCCCTGTAAGGATACCTAATACCTATCAACAGATTTAACAAGCACTCAGCAGTCATAAAATAACTATGGATTTCACAGGCCTTTATGGGAAATGAATAACTGTGCAATAAATACATAATATGTCAGAGGGGTAGTGTAATGTATTGTCTGATCAGCCACCAGCTGTCTGAACAGAGACTGGCAGTGGTTCAGGGAACATTAGTACAGTTAATCTGGTAGGAGAACTCACCATTGGAAGCTGTGAAGTCAATGGCCACTGTGAAATTGATCTGCGTCCTGAAAAGGGGACAATGACACCATTAGTCAGAAGCTCTGGCAGGCTGGTGCAGACTCTACAGGCATTCTGCTCAGACTCCACCCTCAATGAGCTTAATGTTCCCAAACCAGTAACCAGGCCACAACACCCTGGCTTGTTTGGACGATCCCAGACGGAGAGTCAAACCGTGCTGTTCTCGCCTGCAGTCTCTTGATGCACAGATGTCATGGGTGGCAATGCACAGCTGAGCAAATCCATGGGAAACTGGCAGTTGAACCAGCTCCCAATGGCCTTTGTTAACATCTCCCCAGTGCAGCAGGTGGGTAGAGCTTGGAGAGGATCTAAGCAGGAAAAGTCGAGTCACAGAGCCAGCGCCCAGGCTCTCTCACCTGGCACATGCACCCGCACGTCACATGTCACCCCAGCTGAGCCTCAAAGCGACTGGAGACAGCAGCTTCACTCAGGAAGATAAAGGGGGGCCTGAGTCAATAAGAGACATTAATGGCCAAGATGGCTCAGCACCCATGGCTGGCGCTGGGTTGAGAACAAAGGAAGCTGAGCTGAGCTCTGCTGCCTCTCTGACCAGGAGTGCAGAGCTCCCTCTTAGATTGTTTGACAGCCCTGCCCTTGACTCTCAAGCTGTGTCCATTTCCTGGTGCCCACATGTGCTCCCATCCCCAGGCTTGATCCAGAAGAGTGCTGAGCACCCACAACCCCTGATATTTCCTAGCATTTTGCAGGATCAGGCCCTGTAGAGAGGAGATTGGGAAAGGAGCCTGACAGTGTCTTGGTTGGGAGACACACTTGCTCTGTCAGATCAGCGAGCTACTCCCACGCACCCAGAAATCTTTCCATGACCACAGCAGCAGCCAAGTGAGAACCCAGCTCCAGGTCTCTGAATCTCCCCTTGTCCTGCTGTAGATTGAGTACATAGGATTGTCTGCAGTGACTGGCACACCAGCCACATCCTCATGGGTGGGGGGTGAAACTTCCCCTGGGGGAGGTGAGCTCCTTGTCCTGTCTCTTCCGATAACAGCCCTGCCCACACTCCACCCCTGCTCTGCACCAGGCCCCGCCCCCACCTACTGCTGATTCGCCACTTGCCTCTTCACCACCACCCTGAGATCTCCTCTCTGTTCACCTCCTCTCCCGCCCGCCTGCTGCTCGCCTCTCACCCCATCCCCCACCAGGCCCTTCCCCCGCCCCCATGGGACCCCCACCCCCACCTGCTGCTGCATGCCCCCATGACACCCTCTCCCCTTTTCACCTTAAAGCACTAATAACATTCTCCAAGGCAACAGGTGTAGCTCAGTGGCCAGATAGATTCTCCTCTGTGTGGCTGGGCATTCGGTGGAAAGCCGAGCTACCTGCGCCAACCTGAAGCCTAATCTCTCCTTTTGAAAAAGTGCTGGTCAGTGATAGCCTGCATTAGGGCAGTAGTTTAATCACCTTCCTTCCACTGAATTCCCTGCCAGGTTTGTTTCCATAGATCACGAAATAAACTCCCTGGCTATGTCAGCTCCTCCCTGAGCCAGGCCAGTAGTTACTTCTGGGTACTGACACTAACCGACAGGTCGTCATTTGGAAACTGTTTTTAACCCCAATAACACATTTTCCTACAATAGAAAAACCAGCTGGATGTGGCCAAAGGCTCTCTGGCCGAATGCCCATCAGATGGGTTCCTTACCTCTATAATGACTCTTTTACAGTGTCAGTGATCTGCTACTCCGTCTCTGGAAGGCTTTTTCACTGTGTAAAGTTACTCCAGGATCCCCTCCGCTCGCCTCCTCATCCCCCCGTCCACTGACTCCTCGCTCCATTCTCACACACACACCTCCTGCACCCCGCTGGGAGGGGAGTGAGGAAAAACACTGCCTGCAGCTGCGGGGACCTCTGAGTGGGAAGGGGCTGGGGTGGAAGAGAGGAGAGGAGGAAGATTCACCCCGGGCAGCAGCAGCAAGCCATGGGAGCCTCGGGGAAGGGTCAGAGCAGGGAGGGGAAGAAGGGGATTTGAGGGGCAGAGACGGCTGTGCTAGGGAAGGCAACGCCTCCCCTTGCCTATTTACCCACTGCCTGTCCCCTTCCGCCTCACCTTGTACTCATCAGCAACACTGACTCTGCTGCTGCAGGACCAGGCACAATAGTCATGGCAAGGTTTTAATTAGCTACATTAATTAGGCAACTGAGGAGACTGTACCTCATGAGTCAACAGCAGTTTATGAACACAGGCACCTTCCTCTCGCCCCAGCCCTGCTCCTGAGAAGTGCTTTGGTTGAATGGATGACATGAGAATGAAAGCGATGGGTTTGATTCTCCTCTCTGAGTGTAAATTAGGAGTAAGCCCAGTGGGCTCGATTCCTCTCTCACTCACACACAGAACAAATGTATCCCTTGTTACCTCTGGACTGTCATCCTGGGATGAGAGTAAATGGCTTGACCTCCCTGTGCCCCATGGACTGAGGGGCTAGAAAGCATTGGCGCTGAGTAGGAGTGATGGCTGAAAAAGCAGCCTGTGGGCACCCTTCCGCCAGGAGCTCTGGCTTCTCCAATCATCTCAGCTGCGCCGTGCTGGCTGTCAGCCCCTGCCGCAAACCAGCATCAGCTGCTTTGTGACAAGCCGTGCCTTCAGCTGCCCGGGGAGACTCCTAACAAGTGACCAATGCTGTCAACAGGCATTAACACCTCACCCACCAGACGGGAAGAGACAAGGCCACGGCTCTTGTGACAGCAGCCCTTCAAAAGGCCAAGGGGCAAAAACTAGCAGTGTGCAGATGAGCACTGATAGGGCTGGGTGCTGATCCAAGGCCCATCTTTAAAAAAGGGAAGAAGATGAACCCGGGGAACTACAGACCGGTCAGCCTCACCTCAGTCCCTGGAAAAATCATGGAGCAGGTGCTCAAGGAATCCATTTTGAAGCACTTGGAGGAGAGAAAGGTGATCAGGAACAGTCAACATGGATTCACCAAGGTCAAGTCATGCCAAACCAACCTGACTGCCTTCTATGATGAGATAACTGGCTCTGTGGATATGGGGAAAGCAGTGGACGTGATATATCTTGACTTTAGCAAAGCTTTTGATACAGTCTCCCACAGTATTCTTGCCAGCAAGTTAAAGAAGTATGGATTGGATCAATGGACTATAAAGTGGATAGAAAACTGGCTAGATTGTCGGGCTCAACAGGTAGTGATCAACGGCTCAATGTCTAGTTGGCAGCCGGTATCAAACGGAGTGCCTCAGGGGTTGGTCCTGGGGCTGGTTTTGTTCAACATCTTTATTATGATCTGTATGATGGGATGGTTTACATCCACAGCAAGTTCTCAGATGAAACTAAGCTGGGGAGAATAGTAGATATGCTGGAGGGTAGGGATAGGGTCCAGAGTGACCTAGACAAATTGGAGGATCGGGCCAAAAGAAATCTGATGAAGTTCAACAAGGACAAGTACAGAATCCTGCACTTAGGACCGAAGAATCCCATGCACCGTTACAGGCTGGGGACCGACTGGCTAAGCAGCAGTTCTACAGAAAAGGACCTGGGGATTACAGTGGACAAGAGGCTGGATACGAGTCAGCAGTGTGCCCTTGTTGCCAAGAAGGCTAACAGCATATTGGGCTGCATTAGTAGGAGCATTGCCAGCAGATCGAGGGAAGTGATTATTCCCCTCTATATGGCACTGATGAGGCCACACCTGGAGTACTGCATCCAGTTTTGGGCCCCCAACTACAGAAAGGTGGTGGACAAATTGGAGAGAATCCAGCGGAGGGCAATGAAAATGATTAGGGGGGCTGGGGCACATGATTTATGAGGAGAGGCTGAGGGAACTGGGCTTGTTTAGCCTGCAGAAGAGAAGAGTGTGGGGGGGGGGGGAGATTTCAAAGCAGCATTCAACTACCTGAAGGGGATGGAGCTCGTCTGTTCTCAGTGGTGGCAGATGACAGAACAAGGAGCAATGGTCTCAAATTGCAGTGGGGAGGGAGCGTGTCTAGGTTTCACTATTTCACTAGGAGGGTGGTGAAGCACTGAAATGGGTTACCTAGGGAGGTGGTGGAATCTCCGTCCTTAAGGGTTTTTAAGGCCCAGCTTGACAAAGCCCTGGCTGGGATGATTTAGTTGGGGCTGGTCCTGCTTTGAGCAGGGGGTTGGACTAGATGACATCCTGAGGTCTCTTCCAACTCTAATCCTCTGATTCTATGATCCGTGTGTTTCATGGCTCTGTAAAATGGGACCAGGAGAGGCATCCATGTGCCACTGCCAGGTGGCTTTTGTGTGTCACTAATTGATGGGTGCATTTTGCAGAGGAGGGAATAAAGGTGAAGATGGGTTCATGACAGTTCATGCAGTGGGGAGAAGGTAGGGAAAACCCACTGCCCCATCTGGAATCTACGGGCCAGTTCCGCAGCTGCTGTAAATTGGCACAGCATAGTCTAAATCAGCGGAGCTGCACCACTTGACACCAGCTGAAGATCTCGTTCCCTGTGTGAGTTACTCCTGACTTACACCAGAGTGAGTGAGAGGGAAATAGAGGTATAAGGAATGGATGGTGCAGCAGGCCAGTGATTGACGGGGGCAATCTAGCTTTGAGGGGAGAGACAGGTGTTACGGGATTTTGAGGAGAGGCTTGAGCAGAACAGGTGGGGTCCCATAGGTGGTGCCATGGAGGGGTCTGCCGCCATAGGGGAACGTGGCCGAAGGCAGGACGAGGGATGTGGGATATGAATCGGAAGGGGAGAGTAAGTCACGTTTGAATGTGATAAATGGGGAAACTGCACTATCTACTCCAAGGAGGACTTTGTATCCAACACAAGGCCCAGATAAGGAGACACTTTCAACAGAGGGCCAGACCCTCAACTAGTGTAAGCCAGCAATGCTCCCTGGAAGTTAAGGGACCTATGGCAAATTGCACCTGTTTCCTGTGTTGTGCTGGGTAATGAAAGGACTCAATGCTTGTAACTAAACGGACTCTTTATTACAAGAACTATTTACCGAGACGCTACAGCTGTAGCTGGCATTCTAGCCACGTGCACACAGGCTGCCTTCTTGGTAGCTCCACCAAACTCCTCCCTCCTACAAGTTCCATGCAGGTTGTCACATCTTTCCTTTAACCACTGTTGTTTTGTCTTTAGTGCAAGCGCTTGCTGATTTGCTGGGCTCAGAAGTGACTAGTACAAAGCTTGCCCTAGGGATGTGGCCTTTACTGCCTGCTCATTCCAGCCTGTTAGACCTCAGAGTCCTTCAAGCATGCTGGTCTTTGAACCAGGATCTCCCTTCTTGTTTGTGTAATCGCTGTGGGGGGGGGGGGACTTGCTACTTGCTACCCTGTTGCTGCCTTTTGGTGGCTGTCACCTATTAGTCCTCTGTGTTGCTCTCAGACCTTCCTTCTTCTGACTCTCCTATGTCAGGCCAGCTCATGGCTGAGGCTCATTCTAAGTCCTCCTGGTCCTTGCTGATCTGTCTGGCTGTGCTGGATGTCTGCCACTGCTCCTCAGTTGTATTTGGTTTCATCTCCACCACTATCCTGAGTCTTTAACTGCCTCACTTGATCCGAGTTCCAGGGCAGCTTGGACCGTTGTCTTCTCATTTTTGTGTGTAGTTATTTGATGGTTGGACCCAGACCTGCTCACGTGTGTGTAGTGGCCTCAGGGCCTTGGCTCCTTTGTTGTAGCAGTTGCCTGCACTTGGCGTTCTCTTAATTGCTTCTCTGTATTGTCTCTCATTCCTCCGCTGGGCTGCAGCAGATTACCCTTCACAGAAATCGGAGTCCTGGTTGCCCAGCCATCCATTCTTATGCTGGGCTTCTATCCAGTCTCTGGGAGGACATATTATACAATCCAACGTTGCCAGGTAGAAATTCCTTCTGTCTGTTTTGCTTTTGCCATCTGTCTCTTGGCTCTCCTTGCAGCTGACTCTGCCTGCCTGTTGCTTTGTGGCTACCCAGGGGAAGATGTCTTGTGCTTAGCTTTGTCACTGAATTGTTTGAATTCTGCTGCAGTGAGTGGTGGCCCTTTGTCTGGGCAGAGCACCTCAGGAATGATAGACCCTGCAAAATGCACCTTCAGTTTCCTGATCTCAGTTCTTACTGGAGTGTCCTCCAGACAGCCCCCCACCCCACCCCAAATGAAGTCGTGAGATGCTATGACCACACAGCTCTGGTCCTTAGCAGGGTGGGTTGGGATTTCATGAGTCTCTTTCTCTTGTTGATCACTATACTCTGCATCTTTTCTTAACCTTCGAATGGCCAGCGTGATCCAAAGCCAATGTACTGGGGTCACACTACAGCGCACGCTCACATATAAATACCATCTCACTCACATAGCTCAAAAGATCAAGAGGGAAACTGTCTCCTGAACAAACTGGTAGGGGGCCAGCCAAAGTGCAATTTTCGGGGCTTGCTCTCCGTTACTCAACTGGAGAACATTATGCCCCAGTTTGGTTCAGCTCTGCCCACACTAGACTAGTAGACACACAACGTAATCATTCCACGAGTCACAGGCTCACTGAAGCCAACAAAACTTCTGTGGTCACCAGTCCCAGCCAATATTCCCCCACCTAACATCCCACATCACAATGCAGCCAACAAACTGATCACCAAATGCCACATGTGCCACTGTTCAGGGATACATGGGATGTCCCGTCCCCCCCACCAACTGTGTAGGGAAATCCTGTCTGGACTGTGCTGTGCATTCTCCATCCAGCTGCTAACATCATCAACTCACTGGGGTGGACAGAATGGGAGAGAGCCCCTCTGAAACATTATCACAAATGGTTCCTTGGCTTTGGAGCCAGCTTCACAGGTTCCGGAGTGGTTTGGTGCACTGTGCTGAGACTGACTATGCCTGGAGCACCCAGGGTAGCCCACTGTGTGTCTGTGACACTGTGCAGGGTGCTGCGCACATGCCGGATGGATGCTGTTTTCATGTTGATACATACACACACACATATATGCCCTGCACAGTTCACTCTGTTCCATGTATGCGCTCAGCTGGGCACTCATGCCTGGCCACTAGATACACCCCCCGGCTTGTGTCAAGCAGGCCTCTGTCCCCAGGGGGGAAGTGTGTATCCATCTCAAGATGTCAGCTCTTAAATCTGCTGGGGTTATTGCTCAGTTCCCTTTAAGTCAAATCCCATCTTGCATACGCAGTTCATCCCTGCCATGTTTGGAGGGAGTGACCTCCTGCAGCACTTGCCCCTTGTGATGTAGTCAGCCCTCTTTTCCTGCCTGTGGCATCCATCCTGTTTGGTGCTTTGCTGAATTGCCCGGAGCAGGGCTGCCCAGAGGATTCAGCGGGCCTGGGGTCTTCCCGCCGCCAAATTGCCACCAAAGACCCAGCACTTCGGCGGCGGGCCCTGGGGCGGAAGGACCCCCCCCCCCGCCATGGGGTCTTTGGGGCACTTCGGCAGAGGGTCCCGGAGTGGAAGGACCCCCCACCGCCAAATTGCCGCTGAAGATCTGGAGTGGAGGAAGCTCCGGGGGCCCTGACAAACTTTTGTGGGGGCCCCTGTGGGGCCCAGGGCAAATTGCCACACTTGCCCCCCACGCCTGGGCAGCCCTGGCCTGGAGCCTCCCTTCAGAGATGGGGAGGTACTGCAGCATGCTGCTCAACTCTCTGCTGTCACAGACCCCTCTGTGGCATCTGTGGGAGGTCTGCCCTGCTCAACCTATCTGCCACCAGTAGTGACCTTCCTATGCAGTGTCAGTCATATGCATGGTAGTCACGTGGGTGCACTCAGCTGTGGCTTCTTCGTGCACCCACCTGGTGTGCAGAGGAGAATGGACGGGCTCGGTCCATCCACAGAGCCTAGCTAGTAGTGTCTCTTCCGTCTAAGCACATCCCCTTCCTGCATCTGTCAGGGCTTTGTCAGTCAGTGCTGTGGGCTGCTGACTTTGTATCAATGCTGCTCCTAGGCCTCCCCTGTGACTCTAGCTCAGGGGCAGACAAACTGTTTGGCCTAAGCGCCACATTGGGTTTCGTAAATTGTATGGAGGGCTGGTTAGGGGAGGGGGTCATGGCCCAGCCCCCACCTCCTATCTGCCACCCCCCAGGACTCCTGCCACTTCCAAACCCCCCTGTTCCCTGATGGACCCTCTGGGACCCCTGCCCCATTCACAACCCCGCTCCCTGTCCCCTGACTGCCCCCGGACCCTCGCCACCCCATCCAACCCCATCTCTTATTCTCGATGACCCCTCCCAGGACCCCTTCCTCATCCAACCACATCTTCTCCCTGTCACCTGACTGCCCCCCCGAGGATCCCTGCCCCTGACTGCCCCCTGCCACTCCATCCAACCCCCCTCCTTCCTGACTGCCCCCCTGGGATCCTTGCCCCATCCAACCATGCCTTCTCCCTGTCTTCTGACTGACCACCCATTCATGCCCCCATTCAATCCCCTGTCCCCCCCCGACCACCATCCACACCCCCACCCCCTGACCACCACCCCGAACTTCCCTGCCCTCTATCCAACCCCCTGCTCCCTTACCGCGCTGCCTGGAGAACTGGTGGCTGGCAGCGCTATAGTCATGCCACCAGGCTGGAGCTGGGCCACACCACCGCTGCCACTGCTGTCACCACACGCAGCACAGAGCACCAGGTCAGGCTGGGCTCTGCAGCTGCGCTGCCCCAGGAGCTCACAGCCCTACTGCCCAGAGCATTGCCCCGATGGCAGAGCAAGCGAATTGAGGCTGTGGGTGAGGGGGTACAGCAGGGGAGGGGCCGGGGGCTAGCCTCCCAGGCCAGGAGCTCAGGGGTTGGTCAGGATGGTCCCACAGGTCAGATGTGGCCCGCGGGCCATAGTTTGCCCACTCCTGCTCTACCTGCACTGCAAGGCTTCAGCATGTTAGGACTGGCGCCTAGCTTACCATTTTCTTTCCTCGTTCATATGCCTGTCTGTGGATCTCTGACCACTCTGGTGCTTTGTTAGCTGCCTTCCAGGCTCACGGGCTTCTGACTGGTGTGTGCAGAGTCTGGAAAGATAGTTGGCCATCCCTGTAAATCGCTGCACTACCCTTAAATCCTTTGGTCCAGGCATTTCCTTAGTTTGTCAAGTTCCATCTGGAATCCCTCAGAATCTGACAGATGTCTGATGCAGGGGGCTTCAGCTCTCAGCTTCAGCTTGTCTATGCTTGGCCTGACATTCCTCTCCCGACACCTGGTTAGGGGTTGTCACAGCTTGGTACCATAGTCCTTGACATCTCCTCCTACAATAAGAATGTGACTCCTGGGAATTCCTCTGGTGACTAGTTCAGTTGACACTGGAACATGCCCAGGGCCGGGCTGATGCCCACAGGCATTGGTACCCACTGGTACCTGCCAGAAGGTGCAGCCAAGGCAATCAGGTGGCTGCATGGCTCATCCCATTCAATATACCACAACCCATTCTTGACATCACAGACCAGGGACCTTTTTGCCCTGCATAGATCAGGCTGTATGTCCTCAGTTGCTGGTAATGGGCAGGGACTTCTTTTCAATGCTCTGGTCAATGCAGCCATCAGTTCACCTGAAGATTTTCTCACCACTATCAGGCTGATGATCCACTCTGCCGGTTTTAATGGGTGTAATCATGCTGCTTCTTTTCAGGTTTGTTTGTTCCTTCTTCACTGGCCCCACCAGAGCTAATGGAATTCAGCATTTCAATAGCCTCATGGGTTGCACATGGGTAATCTACTTCTAACTTCAGCTTGCCCTCTGGGTGTCCATCTCCTTGACAGACATGCTTACAGTCTGTTGGAATGCTGGATGAGACCCCCAGTGCATGGACTCTCCTTTTCCACAGGTGGATATCCTGATGCTGTACTACGATCAAATCCATGACTTGCATGGTTTGCTGTCTAGAGGCAGGTGGACCTTCTGTGTGCCAATTACTATGAATTCCAAGTGATAACATCTCTTGTTTTGTGGGTTTCTTATCGACAGCCTGCATTTGCCCACTGGCCTCTGAATGGTTTCACTGTACATCATCTGCACTTGGTCCCACTCCCCCAGGCTAACATTGCTGCTTATCAGTGTTGCTGAGATTATACAACAGCTGGCTCCACAATCCAGCTGGTATCGAACTGGTTGTTGATCTAGTAGCACAGTTGCAGATATGGCAGTTGAATGGTCGTCAGCCTCCTTCTGCAGCATGTGTAACAGGGTATGTCTACACTACCCACCGGATTGGTGGGTAGTGATCGATCTATAGGGGATCGATGTATTGTGTCTCATCTAGACGCGATACATCGATCCCCGAATGTGCTCCCCGTCAACTCTGGAACTCCACCAGGGCAAGAGGCGGAAGTGGAGTCGACAGGGGAGTGGTGGCTGTCGATTGCGCGCCGCAAGGATGCAAAATAAGTCAATCTAAGTCGATCTAGGATATGTTGACTTCAGCTATGCTATTCTCGTAGTTGAAGTTGTGTATCTTAGATTGATTCCCACCCCCACCCCCAGTGTAGACCAGGCCTGAGAGTCTGGATCTGCTAGAGTCGCACTGCAGACATCCTCCTCACTGGAGTTCCCTGTATCCTCAATCATTGCCTGCAATCCTGCATTTTTCTTCTGGTGGTAGCTGCAGAAAGTGGACATAAAGGTTTTGTTTCCCACACCCCTTGCACCATTGTCCATAGGCTGGGTGTCGTTCTTTCTGCCCTTTGTACTGCTTTCCACAGCTAGTCGGTCTGTCTCTGTCCAGCATCCTGGGTTCCTTTAGCTTGCGGCTGTGCACTGGTTCTGCACTAGTGGCTGCCACTGTTTGATCCTTTTTCTGCACCAGTCAGCTGCCTTTGCTATTTGGAGGCATTTCTCTAGGGTTAGCTCTATTTCTCTCAACAGTCTTTCCTGTAAGCTGGAGTTATGTGTTCCACAAATGATCCTGCCTCTGATTAGGGGATCTTTAATGTTTCCAAAGTCACATGCGGGCACCAGAGTTCTTAGCTCTCAGATGCACGTATCCATTCCCTTTTATGCTTTTTGGTTTCAGGCATGCAAACGGTTTCTCTCTGCAGTCTCATTCTGTCAGGGGTCACAATACTCATCAAACTCCTTTATCAGCACTTCCAGTGTTTGGGGCATTATTTCTGGCAACAGTGTCTCACTTCTCATCCTTTTCCCTCAGTGAAATAGTAAAAAAGCTTTACCTTAATTTCTTCATCTTTACCCCCAGGATCAATTTTTGCTTCCACTGCTTCCATGCTTGGGCATGGTTTTGGTCTGGAAATCCAGCATTCCTGCTGCTCTAAATCCCTGTGTGCTGCCTGTTTGTTCTGTTTCTAAGTGCTGCTTTGTTTGCCTGTTAACCACACTCTCTTCCTAGCTACAGGTCTCACTAGACCAGGGGTAGGCAACGTATGGCACGTGTGCCGAAGGTGGCATGCGAGCTAATTTTCAGTGGCACTCACACTGCCTGGGTCCTGGCCACCGGTTCGGGGGGCTCTGCATTTTAATTTATTTTTAAATGAAGCTTTTAAAACATTTAAAAAACCTTATTTACTTTACATACAACAATAGTTTAGCTATATGTTATAGACTTATAGAAAGAGACCTTCTAAAAACGTTAAAAAGTATTACTGGCACGTGAAACCTTAAATTAGAGTGAATAAATGAAGACTCGGCACATCACTTCTGAAAGGTTGCCGACCCCTGCACTAGACTGATGCTGTCACCATATTTCATGTACCACACGCTGCATAATAACATGAGAGGACACCAGGCTTATAAAACTAAACTGGCTCTTTATTAAGAGAACTATTTTCAGAGGTGCTGCAACTGCAGCTAGCATTCCAGCCATGGGCACACAGACTGACTTCCTGGTTCCTCATCCAAACTCTTACCTCCTGAAGCCTGTGCTCCTCCCTCCAAGTTCTGTACAGATTCCTACAACACCAGCTGAAGAACTAGCCCATTAATCCAAGGTTCCCTTGCACCATGGAGAACTAAGCTGGAATGGGAGAGTGAGTAGGCAAATTTAGCACTGTTTTATGTGCTCCGACACAACCTCTGTTCCCATGTTTTGCTGAAGCTATTCTGATGCTTAGGGTAGTGCAAGGGTGGGTTGTAACTGGCTGTAAGGGGATGAGTACATTTCTTAATGATATCTTGCTACAGGATTACCTCCCAAGGAAGAATCTCCATTGCTTCAGATGTTTCAAACTAGGATCATTTTACGTCTCTGCAATATTTTTGACAGGTGACAGGCTAGATGAATGTTAATGACCAAATTCTGGGCCAGATCCTCAGCTGGTCTAAATCCATGCAGTGAGGTCAGTGGAGCTATGCTGATCTACACCAGCTGAGAATCCAGCCCTCTGGTCTTAGATACACTGAAGGGTATCTGGAGGGAGTTACTCCAGATTTACAACAGTGTAACAGAGCAGAATCTGTTCCTAGGTATTATTACACTGAGAGAAGGAGCATCCCACGCTAAATGGAAATGGAGGAGATATTCTGTGTGATTGAAGCAGGAGATGGGTCCATGCTGGTGTACCTGGCATCTCTTTGGAGTAGATTGGGGGAAGGAGGGCAGTGAAGAGAAGTCTGGCGAAGCAGGGCAGAGGCAGTGTGGTGTGGTCACAGATTTCCACAGCTCAAGGACAGAAAACGTTGGTTCCTTCATGGGAGCTGCCTCTGCGAGCGCTAACACACCAGGCTGTCCTGGAGCCCCAGGAATTCTGGCTCTCCATTCTTTATAGTCCATCTTGATGGCAACTCGGAGCCACAGGAGCACATCTGGCTCTGAAAACAGTACGGGGATTTAGCATTGTGTTGGCTTGGGGAGCGGGTTGTCCGCTCTTCACTGCGCTTTGCTAGCTTCATCTGCTTGGGGTCTACAGCGCAGCCTGATGAGGAGCTGGGACCCCCAGCGCTGGCCTAGGCTGTGCCCTTGGAAACATCTTGCCAGTTCCTGGAGAGCATGGTGATTCCTGAGAGCCCCCCTGCACATCCCTTCCCGAAGAGCCTCTCAGGTGAGACTGCTGGGAGTGATGCAAAAATGAACTCTTCTGTACAGACCTGGATTTCATTTACTGCTTAGACTTCCCCACAGTGCCACAACCCACCCCAAACCCGCACCTCCCAGTATACATACGTGAACTCCTCACTCTCTCCCTAGCCTGTTCCACACCCCCATTCCCTCCCTACAGCCTCATTCCCTCACACAGACCAGCCTACACCCCCATTCCCTCACACAGACCAGCCTACCCCCCCATTCCCTCACACAGACCAGCTTACACCCATCCCTACAGCCTCATTCCCTCACACAGACCAGCCTACACCCATCCCTACAGCCTCATTCCCTCACACAGACCAGCCTACACCCCCATTCCCTCACACAGACCAGCCTACACCCCCATTCCCTCACACAGACCAGCTTACATCCCCATTCCCTTACACAGCCCAGCCTACACCCCTATTCCCTCACATAGCTCAGCCTACACGCCTCCCTATAGCCTCATTCCCTCCCACAGACCAGCCTACATCCCTATTCCCTTACATAGACCAGCTTACACCCGTTCCTACAGCCTCATTCCCTCACAAAGACCAGTCTACACCCCTGTTCCCTCACACAGCCCAGCCTACACCCCTATTCCCTCACATAGCTCAGCCTACACGCCTCCCTACAGCTCATTCCCTCACATAGCCCAGCCTACACCCCCTTTCCCTCACATAGACCAGCTTACATCCCCATTCCCTCACACAGACCAGCCTACACCTCCATTCCCTCACATAGCTCAGCCTACACCCCTCCCTACAGCCTCATTAACATAAGAACATAAGAATGGCTCTGTTGGGTCAGACCAAAGTATCCTGTCCAGAATCCTGTCTTCTGACAGTGGTCAGTGCCAGGTGCCCCAGAGGGAATGACCAGAACAGGTAATTATCAGGTGATCCATCCCCTGTCACTCATTCCCAGCTTCTGGAAAACAGGCTACGGACACCATTCCTGCCCATCCTGGCTAATAGCCATTGATGGACCTACCCTCCACGGATTTATTCCCTCCCACAGCCCAGTCTACATCCACACTCCCTCACACAGCCTGGCCTATACCCCCACCCTACACTCTATTCCTTTGCACAGCTTGTCCTATACCCCCTCACTACGCCCACCACTTCTTCTCTCCCTCCTCAAATCTATTCCAGGGAAATGGTTTCCCCTCAACGGAGTGCAGCAGATTGCGCAAGGGAGCCCCACCCCTCCAGTCCTGGACAACAGCCACAGCAGTCCCTCTCTTGGGGATCCCTGTGAGTGTAATGCTATCAGCCATTGCATCTGAACCATTCTGAGCGCCTCTAGTTAGAGCAGAGCCCAGACAGCCAGCTGTCAAGAACAGGAAACCAATCTTGTGAGCTCCTCAGTTGCCACAAGGTAAAAAAGATCATGGTTAATGTGACAAAACAGCCCGGTTGTTGGGGGCAGAAGGGAGATGCTCACGGCTGTGACAGATGTCACCGATGTTTGTACAAATGTAATGCTGCCTGTTTCCAATATCACACTAGTGGAGCCACGCGAGGGGATCTTTGTTCTGCCCTGAGAATCACAGGGAGGGGGGAAGGGGGCAGAGGAGAAAGGAAACCCACTTCATAACAAGATCCTTTTCAGCATAGGAGGGTCAGTATCATAATCCTCATCTGTAAAATGGAGAAGCTGAGGAACAGAGGGGGCATGGCTTGCCCAAGCTCATACAGACCTGAAGAAGAGCTCTGTGTAAGCTCCAAAGCTGGGCTCTCTCACCAACAGACATGGGGCCAATAAAAGATATTACCGCACCACCTTGTCTCTCAAATACCGAGGCAGCTACAGCTACACTGCATACAAGGTCACAGAGTGAGTCAGCAGCAGAGCAGTCCTACCTCCCACTCCTCTACCCACTGGATGTCCCACCCTCCCACAGCGGGGGCTAGAACCCAGGAGTCCAGGCTCCCACACAGCGTTCTCCATTAGCCACACGGCTGTACAGAACCAACCTTGATGCGTACAGGGAGCTGCTGCTTATGGGTTAGTGGTGTGTGGGGTGTATGAAGTCATTTTTCCAGGTTCTGGGCCAAGGTAATTACACCCTATGATGACAGTTCCTGGCTCTCCCCTGGCTAACTGTGGTCTAGAGCCAGAGGTGAAAGCAGCAGAAGCTCAGGTGTAAAGAACACAGCCAAAGCTTCCCATGAAGGGGATGCGCTGGTTGTGCTGCTGCCGACACCTGAAAGGTAGGCCTCTGACTCGCTCATCTGCATCCTGAGGCACATGCCCTCCGGATCCACAGGTAGAAGGTGCTGCAGGCCTGAACTGAGGTGCCCCAAATATAAACGCACACTCTCTAGCCTGCAGACACTAGTTCGGCCAGTCCTCTGTACACAACACCCACCCAGGAGGCCTCCCAGGTTTGCAGGAATCTGCTGCCTTGCCGCAGAGTCTGTCTCACTGGTGGCCAGGAGCCTCTGCAAACTCTGGGCCCCTTTCTGTCCATCTGTCCGGGTATCCCTTCTGGGTACCTACGTGTGAACAGGTCTGCCCAAGTGCAAGGAGCCATATGGTGCCACTGCAGCACAAGTGAGTCTAGCCAGGAGGGGGCCACTCTACGGATGGCACTGGCAGCATTGCCTGCTTCAACCCATTGCCGTCTGGCTTCTGCATCTTTGGCCATCAGTCCAACCAAATTGTAAGCAGGCACCAGGCCATCCCAAAAGGCAGGCCAGAGTACAGAAGGCGAAGAAATTAGGTGCCCGGGGCATTTGCACAGAGCAGCATTCTCAGCCCATGGAACTTCTCTTGGTCTCAGATGCCCTAGCCAAGACAACCTCTGTTGCAAGGCCAGCACTAGTCATAGAAAGTAGGGATGGAAAAGTCCTGTTAGCCACCCAGCCCATCTCCTGGGGCCAGTGCAGGGCTGTATCCTTCCCTGCAGGGCGTTCTCCAGTGGGAGAGTCACTCATGTGAGACAGTGCCAGGTCACCCACTATATTTGGGTTCCATATATGAGTAGTTTATAAAGGGATAATAAATGATTAATAGATATTTTAATAAACACTTAACAAATCGTTATAAAGTTCAACAGAGCTACAGGTCGTTTATACCCATCATTGTCCTGATGTGCTTCTACCCATCATCTAGAACACATTCTCCTCCTCGCTGCAACACGCTGCTGACTTCCAGTAACCCACTGCTGCACAGACCCTTAGTAGAAAGTGACCCTGTTACTTTACAGGCTCATAAAGGGGCAGATCCCCAGCTGGTGTTAAAGGGTTCAATGAGGTTATGCTGAGTTACACCATGGGGGGATCGGCCCAAAGATCTCACTGTTAATTAGCTGTCCTGATATTTAGCTTAAACATTCCCTCTTGTAATTTCATCCCATTGCTCCTAGCCACAGCTCTGTGCATCCCTCTCTTCCTCCTGGGGGCCTGATTCTCTCTTATTGTGCTGGTCTCAGAGAAGTAACATGACCCTCACCCAACACCAAGTTGCTGGTGAGATGAGAACCGGGCAGTTGGTGTTTTACATCCATCCAACCTGTGAAGCCTGCACTATTCCCCCATTCGCTGTTGGAAGTCGGCTCTTTTAATCTTCCCACAACAATTAATCCTTCCTGCTCCCTGACCAAACACCCCCAACGTATCAACGTTTCTATTCATGTGGTGACAGTGCGAGTCCAGGTGGGGCTGCACTACCACTGCAGGGAAGGACTAACACCTTTGGGTGGCTAATCTGAGAGCTTTCAACATACCCTAGCCCTCCTGCTGGCTCTCTGCAGGGGGATGAATTTCACCCTTAATGACATGGACCCAAATCAATACCCCTATCTGAACTTGGGGCATTTGCAATCTAGAGCTGAATCCTGAGGCCAGAGCCTGTCTGCCAGAATCCCCTCCTAGAATTCTCTAGGCCATTGTGTGGCAATCCCACTGGGCTGATGGCACTGCAACCTCCATCGCCTCCCTGATTGTTAAGGACAGTAGCAAAGACGTCACTGGAGCCCAGTTGATAAGGAAAACAATCTGTTGCTGACAATGGTTATTATCAGCAATTGGCCCCTCCAACAACTGGTCTGCTAGTGCAGATGGGATCAGCCTAGTTTCAGCACTGTTAGAGGAAGCTTGATTGAGACTTTAATAGCACATCAGACAGATCCCTTGATAAGCAGTATGTAATGCTGGTAGGCCAGATGCCAGCGCTCGCCCAGGCTGCAGGCATTAGCTTAGAACTGGCAAATGAATCACCTGTATGTTAGTTTTGCTCAAATTAGGTATTAGTCTTCTATGAATGCAGTTAGAGTTTAGATTCTGAAATGCTTGCACGTGGTTAGATGCATTAATCTCACAAGCACTGTCTGCAGTCCATGCGATAAGGAAATATGTAAGTTTTGCTTCATAACTTTGAAAATGTTTGCTCTACACTTGTGAACCCAGGTTATAATTAGATGGGCTCTTAAGGAGCATCGCAATAAAAAAGATTGGCTAACGGCCCTCTTGCACTTTGGAAATACTACCAAGGAAGTTCATCCTGTGGACTTGGAACCTGAATTAAGGAAATAAAACAAAGCCACAGGAAAATTTTCCATCTCTCTCTTCACTGTTTGAACTCTGACAGGGCCAGAGACTCTAAACTGAGACAGAGATCCCCACGGGTTACCTCTGGGTCTGCCCTGAAAGACACTTTGAACTGACAGATCACTACAACTCTATCACCTTTAGGATTTAGATGTGAACTCATTTGCTTGCTTTAACTTGCAAATAACTCTCATTTCTTTTTCCTAGTTAATAAACCTTTAGATAGTTCAATACAGGATTGGTTACAGGCATCATCTTTGGTGTACGATCTAGGGTACCAATTGATCTGGGGTTAGTGACTGGTCTCCTGGAACTGGAAGCAACTTGAACATTGTGTGATTTTTCTTGTAAGTCCAGTTTGTCTGGGTGGCAAGACGACTGTGACTCCATGGTAAGACTCCAGGAGTACACATTTGTTATTGGTTTGGTGAAATCTAATTATAGAACATACCAAAAGTTTGGGGTGCCTGCCCTGTTTTCTGACAGTGCCCTGAGGTAGACACTCATGGTCGTGAACTACTCTCGACAGCATGACAGTGGCTCAGTTTTCTAGTGTAGCTGGGGCCTAAGAGGATCAGAAAGCAGCAGAGTCTGGACCTGTTTATTGCCAGGCACCGTACTGCCCACTCAGGGCTTGCCACCCCTCTGCAGAGTCCTTGTTAGCTGGAAGCTGAATTTACATTGGACATTGCAATGGGATTTCTTGGTAACTACATCATCATCATCACAAGCCAACACCACATTACAGACAGTGGTCCTATCCTCATCTGGAGACAGGCTGGCCAGGCTGTTTAGGAAAGGAAACCATAACCCACTTACCCTCCTTTGATGTAATCCAGGAAGGTATACTCCGACTCCACAGTGAATGAGAGCAGCGTCACCTCAGAACCAAGAGATAGGGTGGCACATTACACAGAGCCCGAGACAGCAGGGATCACTGGTGCAGTGTGGAGTGCCGAGGAAAGGCGCTAGTGTGATGCCCCTGGAGACTATCGATTGCCCGTCAGCCCAAGGAAGGAGCTAACTTCCCCACTCTGCTCTCTGGCAATGTGGATCATCTTGGGCTGGTCAGACATTTTCTGTCAAAACTATTTTTCAGTGGAAAATTGGGTTTTCACCTACAGTTTCTTTTGGTGAAAATATCTGAATTCCATGGAAAATTTCTGCATTCCTTGGAAAATCCCCCTAGGAACTAAAATACACTGATTTTGAAATGATACTGTAGCACTTCACGGGAGTTGTAGTTCAGTAACTTCATGCTCCACTCTTCTCTATGCACTGGACTTTCCAGCAGGATTACATCTCTCATGATGCCCCAGGGCAAGGGACACCCAAGTAACACTTCCCTTCTCCAAGAGGGGAGACTGCGGTGCATCACGGGAGATGTATACCAACGAAGAAGCCTGGCCCATAGAAGAGGATGGAGGTATGAGGTGCCCAAACTCCAGTTCCAACAAGGCACTGTGGCAGCATTTCCAAATTTAAATGTTTTGGTTTTCAGCTGAAATCTTCTTAAATTTGAATTTCTGGTTGTCACCATGGATCCTCCCCGCCACCTCATTTTGAACCAGCTCTTGTTTCATGTTTGCCTGGAGGGCCCATTAGTTTCAGTGGGCTGGCGATTTAACAGGAGTCACAAGTTTCACTCTTTGAAGATCCCAGTACCTGGGCTTTCCTAGGATGTCTCTCATCCAAGATCTCATACCGATCAGGCCTCCTCAGCTTATAAGATCAGAAGAGAAATCTGCCCACAAGAAGCTGATTGGTGACTGAGTGGTTCCACATTTGTAGTGATGTGGCAGAAAATTCTGACCCTTCATATCAAAGCATAACATGGGGAGGGGGGGTATTGTTGGGGAAAGAATGCTTCTGGTTGGTTGCTTCTGTGTGGCAGCTTGCCATTGGGCAACTCGCCATCCAGGGATAATCATATCCTGCCTTCCTGGATAGCTTAAATTCCAAAGAAAAAAAATGTCACTTACTGTTCCCGAGTTAACGTATTTCTTTTTCTTCATTTTCTTTTTGGGATTCACCACCTGAAAGATGAAGGAAATGGAAGAAACTGAATATCCTGGGACACAATGTGAAGCCTGTTTATGCTAGCACAAATGACACCAATGGCACAGGTCCCTCAGCAATAGTGATGGTGGAGGTTGTCCATTTTTATCAGTGTGTCTTCTTCCTGCTCTATCTTATTGGAGAGTGAATAACCACAACTGAATACAGTACTCCAAGTGAGGGGCATATGATTGATTGATAACATGTTCTCAGTGTTTTCTATCTGTCTTTATCCACTGCGTCAGATATTCGGACATCAGAACAAGTCTCCAAATTATCTGGATTCTCATCTTTATTTTTAGTCTGAGATATTCCCCCCTCCCCTTCTAAAAAACGTATCATCAGCAAAGTAAAAACAACCCATCTTGCTTCTGATCTTTATATAGCCATCCCTCAGCAGGGATAAGGATGGAGGCAGAAAAGCCTAAAGCAACAAATTCAGCTCTCAGCAAAGGCAATTCTTTACGTCCAGCTTGAGCAGCCCTCGGGATGCCAGAGAACATAACAATGTTTCTGTTACTAAAGGGAATGTTTCCCTTCTCTGTCCCAAAGCATGGTCCTAATGCTAGGAAAAGATTTATCACGAGATTTCAGCACTGACAGTCCAGTTGCAATGTGGCGTGAATTGGGGTAGCCCCCGCTGAACTCAGCTGAGCTTTGCTGATCTACAGCAGCTGAGGGTCAAGCCCCATGGGAGCAGTCAGCCTGTGCCGAGGTTCACCTGGAGGCATAGGCACCACTTACCATCCTCCCAGCAGGGCTTATGGAGGATGGAAATGGTGCACGGGCCCCATGCTGGCTCTCTGCAGAGGGGGATTTCACTCTCGAAGTGCATGCATGGCTCCATTATCACAGAATCTGAGCACCTCACAATCTTTATATTTACCCTTCCAACCCCCCGTGAGGCAGGGCAGGGCTGTCAAACCCATTTTACAGATGCGGAACTAAGACCCAGAGAGAAGTGTCTTGCCCAGCATCCTACAAGGATTCCATAGAGGAGGAAGGGACTTGAACCCTGTCTCCAGCTAGCATCCTGACCACTGGGCCAGCCTTCTTCAGGGCTAGACTAGCACTATCCGCATTGTTAGACCTGGAGGCCAAGTGACTAGTGCTTTGGGGTACCTCCATTTTTGAGCACCTAACTTGGAGACACCTTGAAGGGGCATGACTTTCAGAGGACTGGTCTTGGGCCCTTTCTGACATCAGGTCCCTTTAAGACATCTCAAGCTGGGTGCCCAAAATCACTAGCCGCTTTGAGAAAGCTTGGCCAGAAAGTCCACTCTTCAAATGTCCAAATTCTGTGGGACAAAACTGCCCATGCCACTTTCCACAGCCCAGCTGCTCCAGAAGGACCCAGGTCCTTCCAACACCTGGGATGGGGAAAGCGCCCAGATCTCCTGACCCTACTGCTCATATGGCCCCCTCCAGCAAGTCCTGATCTTCTCCCAGCCCAGCAGCTCTGCTGGCTTCCCCAAGGCTCTCAATGATAACCAGGAACATGTCCTTTTCAGCCAGCAAATTTACATTTTTGCTCTGTCTCCAAAAAGAGCTAATCTGAAATCTCTTTTCCCCCTGCCCTTCATGATGATCCATTTTGATAAGGTCTTGGGAATTCATCTGGAACAAAAGACATTAATGATTTGAACAAATTATATGCCCGTCTCTCCACTCCTTCCCTTCACTCCCTCCCCTCCTCCCACTGGAGGGAGCTGTGAAAGTCTGTGAAGGGACACGCTGGGACACGAATAATGTGTCAGAGCCCAGGCAGCCATTCTGAAAGCTGGCCTAGAAGCATCACATCAGATGATATTAAAAGGGAGCTGCCACAGTTAAGGCATGGGGAGTGCACAAAGCACTTTGTGAGAGGGAAGAAAACCCAGCCCAAGAACGCAGGGGATTCAAAGCCACGGGGTCATTGCTCAGATTTGCTTATCACTGACACACTTGCCCTGCCATCTGCACAGGGAGTTTTAAGAACAGGGGCCCTCAGTCAATGGAGCGATGCTGAGTCACAGCAGCCAAAGAGTTCACCTGGAGACTGCACACTGTTACTCTCTGCCCTGCTCTGTGTCTCCACTTACACCTGTGCACAGCGTTGCCCTGGTTCAGCTGATGTGAAATACGCCTCAGGTTTTACTTGCTGTGGCATGCCAGCAAACAGCCAGACCCAGCCTAACCTGCCAGCATGGCTCAGAGCATTGGGAGGCAAGTTTGTAGAAATTTTGGTGGTGCCCAGAACCTGCCCCCCCAACTCTGCCCCTTAAACTCCTCCTCCACCTGCCTAAGGCTCTGGGTTGGGTTTCAGGGGGGAGGTCTGGGATGCAGGTCCTGGGCTGGGGATTAGGGTGCAGGAGGGGTGCAGGCTTTGGGAAGGAGTTTGGGTGCTGGGTGCAGGCTCCGGGCTGGGGCAGGGGGTGGGTGTGCAGGAGGGGGTGAGGGCTGCAGGCTTTGGGACGGAGTTTGGGTGCAGGCTCTGGGCTGGTGGTGGACGTGTAGGAAGGGGTGAGGGGTGCAGGCTCTGGGAGGGAGTTTGGGTGCTGGGTGCAGAGTCTAGGCTGGGGCAGGGGGTGGGTGTGCAGGAGGGGGTGAGGGGTGCAGGCTTTGGGATGGAGTTTGGGTGCAGGCTCGGCTGGGGGTGGGGGTGTAGGAAGGGGGAGGTGGTGCAGGCTGGGGCAGAGGATCAGGCTGCAGGGGAATGAGGGTTGGGGCTGAGGATGAGGGGTTCATGATGTGGGGGGGCTCAGAGCTGGGGCAGAGACTCAGGATGCAGGGGAATGAGGGTTGGGGCTGAGGATGAGGGGTTCGTCCTGCGGGGGGGCTCAGGGCTGGGGCAGAGGATATGGGTGCAGGGGGAAGAGAGCACTGGCTGGGGCTAAGGATTTGGGTGCAGGGGGATGAGGGCTCTGTCTGGGGATGAGGATTAGGGTGCAGAGGGATGAGGGCTCTGTCTGGGGATGAGGATTAGGGTGCAGGGCGATGAGGGCTCTGGCTGGTGCAGAGGATTAGGGTGCAGGGGGATGAGGGCTCTGGCTGGGGATGAGGATTCGGGTGCAGGGGGATGAGGGCTCTGGCTGGGGCAGAGGATTAGGGTGCAGGGGGATGAGGGCTCTGGCTGGGAATGAGGATTAGGGTGCAGGGGGATGAGAGCTCTGTCTGGGGATGAGGATTAGGCTGCAGGGGGATGAGGGCTCTGTCTGGGGATGAGGATTAGGGTGCAGAGGGATGAGGGCTCTGGTTGGGGATGAGGATTAGGGTGCAGGGCGATGAGGGCTCTGGCTGGGGAAGAGGATCAGGGTGCAGAGGGATGAGGGCTCTGGCTGGGAATGAGGGGTTTGGGGAATTGGAGAGGCTCAGGGCTAGGGCAGAAGAGCAGGGTAAGGGCAGCCTGCTTTGCCATTAGCAGATGGCAGGTGCTAGGACCCTGGGGCAGCAGACAGCAGTTCTCTGGCAGCACAAGCAGGCAGGGATGCCACGGAGGGGGAACGCAGAGGGAGGGGTGGAAGGCGGAGGCAGGGACCCGCTCCAGGCAGGGATGCGGCGGGGTAGGTGGTGGGGGGAGACCCACGGGGGCCAGGACCCGCTCCAGGCAGGGACACGGCGGGGCGGTGGGGAGAGACCCACAGGGACCAGGGCCGGGACCCGATCCAGGCAGGGCCGGGGGAGAGACCCAGCTCCAAATATTGCTGGAGCAGGGCCCCCAGCCCTGAATATTCCTGCAGCCCGGGCACCTCGAGCCCATATAACCTGCCGCCTATGTCAGTGAGCCATGTAGAGAAACACCGGCCAGGCCCCACCAGGCAGAATGCATCAGTACTAACCCCAGTGAGTTCACTGGTGAGGCAGCTACATGCACTCTGTTCTGGCCAGATGACATCGCTTGGGGTAAACTGTGGCCAAGGTGCTGACATACCGGGATTGTCCAGACTTCAGTTAGTGCGAGGTCGAATTTCTGGGATAGAGTCTCTGGAGGGTGTAAATCAGCGTAGCCCCATTGACTTCACTTTATGTCAGCTGAGCATCTGGCCCACAAGTCACCCTCACCAAGATGTCTAGTCTCCTTTCCCATTGCTAGTTCATTGCACTCCTGGATCCTGAGACTGCCCCAGCCTCCTGGAAGGATTAATTAGGCGTCGCAGCCAAGGAGATATGACAAGCAGAGCCCAGTAGCAAACAGAAACATGGGAGTATCCTGGAGTAACTCACAGATGGGTTTGTATCCATGGTAAAATCCCTTTATGGTTGTACAGTAGCAATTTGTTTGTATTATTTATTACTGTCAGGAAATGTCTAATAATTGGCTTTTTAAAAGTTATTTTTCCATGCTCGGGGAGGCTTGAATCATCTTGATTTCTGAGCAATTTCCTGCCAGTGCCCTGAGTCCTAAGCAGCTGCCCTCCCTCTGTTCCAGCCCTGAGCCCCCCACCCCTTACTCTGCCAATGCCCTTCCACCCTCACCTCTGCTGTTTCAATCTTGGGCTCCCCACACACCCAGTTCTGCCGATGCACCTCGATCCACCACTGTTCCAGTCTCGAGTTCCCCACACAGCTTTCTGATGCCCGTCACTGCTCACCGGCAGTCCTGGCCATCCTCTGAGCAGGGACTCAGTTATGTGCTGATTTTGTTATTGCAATTATTGTTATTTGTTATTACTGGAGTGCCAAGACGCCCTAATCATGGACCAGGACCCCACTGTGCTAGGTGCTGTAAAACACAGAGCACTAACACGGTCCTTGCCCTGTAGTCAGATGCTCTCCAAGCTAGGAGAGACCATCAGACTCATCTCCCGTGTGATGTCAGCATGCAGTGAATCCAGGCTGTTCGAGGCGGGCAGCCAGTGTGTGACAGCAAACCGATTGGGTGGTATTTGATACCATTGTTGCTCCCTTTCCACAGGTGCAAACAACTGCACAAGGGACTAGGCAATCATCAGCCCTGATCTCACAATGGTGTCACACTGGTGATGACCTCTGGCCAGACCTTCAGCTGGTGTAAATCAGCGTAGCTCCAGGTTATGCCAGCTGAGGATCTAGCCCAGGAATCACTCCTGATTTACACTGCCTCTCAACACTGGAGCGTGCAAGGCTGGTGGAAGGGACATGGCCCAGAACAGTGGTGGCCTGGCTGCCCAGAGCTTGGCTAGCCCTCTCAATGGGTTCTGGGGGTGCCCCGTCTGCACTCACCTCATAGACATTGAACTGGCTTTGCCCACGGGCCAGCTCCCGGTAGCTGGTTGTGAACTCCCCAATGAAGTCATGGCTGCACATGGAAAGAGAAGCTCTGTGAGAAATGCTCTAGTGATGGACTGTCAGCCTGGGGGTCGTGCCCAGGTGTCAAGGGGCCATGACCACCTTGAACTTCCCATACTGCTAATGGGGGTAGGGTCCTGGGGGGAACCACCACTGTAGAGTTCACTCAAGCTCCTTCTTCCCTCCTTGCTGTCTCTTTCTCAGTCCCCTCTCTTTTCCTGTTGTCTTTCCCTCTCTGCTGCACTGGGATCACTGACAAAGCATCTCTCTGCAAAGAGAATGAGTAATGGCTGCAGCACAATGGCCCAGATCCTGCCCTGGATAGAGTCATTGCAAAGCCCTCACTGGCTTCAATGCCTAGCCTGCTCTGGCAGATTTGAGGTTTGTATTCGAGGCTGCATAGATCTAGCGAGTCCCCCTTACCTGCCGTCCCGGTCCCAGTCGTACACCTCCACCTTGATGGTCCTGCAAGACACAGTGCCATAGTTATTGCCAGAGTCAGGGTGGGACAATTTCACTAAAGGGTAGATCAAATCATCCCTCTGCCCCACATGCACTGCCCAGACTGGCATCAGCATCTTCTCTGGCCCTTCACTCAGTGCTGCTGCAAGAGTCTTTTTCTGTGCAGCCCAGAATAGCCTTGTCTATTCTCCATCGCCTCCCAGGTCTCACCTAAACACATTCCTACTTTCCAGGTCTATGGCCTGTAAGTTCTTCATTCCTCTGCTGGTCTGTGCTATGTATTGCTCCCCATCTGCTTTCTCTGTACACCTTTATCCTGCCCTCTGTTCATTGCCTCCTCACTAAGGCAACCAGGCCTTTCTTTTCAACCCCTCTGTATAATTGTGCCTCACCAGGGGGCTAGACTAGCTGGTCTCTTGAGGCCCTGTCTGCCCTATGTTTCTGTGCTTCTGTAGGTCTCTAACCATTCCCATCACCTGTCTCTGCACCAGGCCTAATTCTGCAGCACCTTCTGGAGAGCAGCGTTAGAATAGCTCAGCACAGAGCTTCCAGTGGCATTCAGCACAAGTGTGATCTCATGGATTGAACCAGGGCCCCCCAGACCTAAAGGCAGGAGGTGCGACAGCTGGAGCCGACCTGCCCGGGGATGGGGAAAGCCGTACCAGACTCCCACTCCTATGGATCAGCACAGCTCTAGCACACCCTCGCTCATGATGGGTACGCAAAGGAGCAGAGACGTCTGCACGAACCCTCCAGCCGATGTGAACGGACATTGGTCAGAAGCCAGTGGCTGCACCCAGTGGGCAGGGAAGGAGTTAATACTCAGAACGCTGTCTCAATCAGGGAAACAAAGTGAGGGGGTGGATTGCGTGTGTTGTCTCCATCTGTGACTGGCTTGGCCCTGGTGTCTACGTTTCCGTGGCAACTGAGGCTAAAAATAAACTTCCAAAAAATGGTGGGGGGGGGAAAGACCCACGCAACAGACAAAACAAACTAATTAAATCCCCAGCGCAGGAGTCAGGAGGATAATTAAAAATCATTTTAATAATTTGTTTGGACTTGCTTGGAAGCAGGTGAATGAATTAAGTGTGTGGGGTGAACCCACCATGCTGCAAAGACCAGCAGGGCTGCAGAGGAGGGGGCCAGGATCATTCCAGGAGCCATGGGTCACCAGGTGCAGAGTGCTGGCTGGCGACTGCTACCGAGATCTCCACAGAGCTGCCCTGGACCAGGAGTCGCCAGAGCAGATCAAAGAGTGGGGGACATCTGGCCTCAGTTTCCCGCAGTGCCCAGTACCAGCTACTTCAGAGGAGGGGGCAGAACCCCAGTGGATAATTATGGAATAACCTGCCCATGCAGGAAGCTTCTTCTTGACCTGTGTGGCTAGTAATTGCTTTATGCCCTGAAGCAGGCAGGTTTATAGAATCATAGAACTGGAAGGGACCTTGAGATGTCATCTAGTCCAGTCCCCTAGGCTCATGGCAGGACTAAGTATTATCTAGACCATCCCTGACAGGTGTTTGTCCAACCTGCTCTTAAAAATCCCCAGTGATGGAGATTCCCAATGTCCCTGGGCAATTTATTCCAGTGCTAAACCACTCTGACAGTTAGGAAGTTTTTCCTAATGTCCAACCTAAACTGTCTTTGCTGCAGTTTAAGCCCATTGCTTCTTGTCCTGTCCTCAGAGGTTAAGAAGAACAATTTTTCTCCCTCCTCCTTTTAACAACCTTTTATGCACCATACCTGAAATCTGTATCATGTCCTCTCAGTCTTCTCTTCTCCAGACTAAACAAACCCAGTTTTTTCAATCTTCCCTCATAGGTCATGTTTTCTAGACCTTCAGTCATTTTTGTTGCTCTTCTCTGGACTTTCTCCAATTTGTCCACATCTTTCCTGAAATGTGGCGCCCAGAACTAGACACGGTACTCTAGTTGAGGTCTAATCAGCGCAGAGTAGAGCAGAAGAATTACTTCTCATGTCTTGATTACAATACTCCTGCTAATACATCCCAGAATGATGTTCGCTTTTTTGCATCAGTGTGACACTGTTGACTCATATTTAGCTTTTGATCCACTATGACCCCCAGATCCCTTTCCACAGTACTCCTTCCTAGGCAGTCATTGCCCATTTTGTATGTGTGCAATTGATTGTTCCTTCCTAAGTGGAGTGCTTTGCATTTGTCCTTATTGAATTTCATCCTATTTCCCTTAAGGAAAAACCTGCCTCATCTAATGTAACAATTTCTTGCTTAGTGGGAATCGGGTCCAGCCGGTGCTGACGATAGACACACAGAACACAGACAGAGTGGCAAGAACAGGGATACCCTGTCTGGAGGGAGGGGGAAGTGAGCTTAGCAAGCATTCAGCCTCAGCTAGGTAAATATTAGCACCCTCTCTTTACAGGGGAAACTGAGGCACAGAGTGGCAATGTGATTGGCTGAAAGCCACCCAGCAAATCAGTGACAAAGCCTGGAATGGAAGCAGGGTCCCTGATTTCCCATCCTTCCTGCTCTGCCCATTAAATCACAGCAGATAAGTTGATTAATGAGTCATCATTTCCATTAAAGATGGGCCGAGTGTCAAATGCCCCATGAGCTCGGTGTCCCGCCATTAATTATCATACTCCTACCAGCAAAAGATTGTAAATCATTCATCTAAGGTCCTTATCTGGCCCTGCTACCTCGTAATTGTTACTGTATTTACCCTCACTGCCACGGGAGGCAGGGCACAGCTGTTGTCCTATTGTACTGACAGGGAACTGAGGCCCAGACAGGCCATGGGCTAGATTCACAGAGGGATTTAAGCACCTAACTGCCACCTTGGGCCCCTAAGTTGAACATTTACGTGCCAGTGGCTTTAACAACCCCCTTCTCAGCTGCTGCCTGGCCCCAGAAGTGCCTAAAGTTCCAAGGCAACTACGTTCCCACAGTTAAAAGTCATTCGAGTGCCTGAATTTCAGCAGCTGAGCACATGCGTGGCTGTCTAAGTCCGGACGCCAGCCAGCACCACATCCCAGCAGAATCCCCTGCCTGTTTTGCCTTTAGTGCATCTTATGCTGCATTTTCAAACCTTTGGCAGCGAGGCTCAGAGCCTGGTCGACAGGGTGGGTAGCAGAGCTCGAGTCATAATGCCAGTGCGGCCGTACCTAGTACCCTGGCATAAGCCCACATCTTAGAGCCGGACTCTGAGGCTTGCTGCTCCGGGTTTGACAGTGTGTGTGGCATAGATATACCCTTCAGGGCCTGAGCCTGTAGCGGTGCTTGGAGCAGGGGATTTAACTGGAATCTTCCAGGTAAGTGCTTAAAGCCCTGGACTCATGCTGTGTGGCCCAATGTAGAGTTAATTAGTTATACCTTGTGGAACACTTTATTAGGGAGACTGTGAAAGGCCCACTTCAGGATACCCCAGACCTGGTGATTAGGGACTCTCCGGAGCAGTGGGAGACCCAATTTTGACTCCCCTGGGTTGATCCCAGAGACACAGAAAGTCAGACACAGATCCCACTGCCCTTCCACTCTGCTAAACTCCCCAGCTGGCCTCCCCTCTGCACTGAAGTGATGACCATGAAGCCACCTGAGAGACTAGTGATGCCAAAGTGTCCCTGACATTACATTTAAAGTCACACGCATACAGTCAGCTCCAAACATCCAGCCCTAACAGCGACACCATGCCCCAAGCAGCTGTCAGCACCGAGCATCCGTTAGGGGCCTCTCACCTCTGCAGTCGCATCCAGGGCTGGACCCTGTACGGGTCAGTCTGTCAACCTTTGTGAAAACCTCTTGCCAGACTGGCTGGAAGATGAAGATGGGAGAGGATGATGGATAAGGAGGCTTCAGGGGGTGGAACTGTATCAGAGTTTGGCTGGGACACGGGTAAGGGCCAGATTTACAAAGGATGCAAGTGTACACCTAGTGGAGTTTACAAAAAGTGCTGAAGCAGCTCAGGGGTCTCTCTGCATTGTTAGGTGTTTAAATACCTTTGTAAATCTGGCCCTAAGTGAGTTCTTCGAACTCTCTGAGGTGGCTGGCTCTTTACCCAGGCAGCTATAAGGGAGACGGGCATGTACAACTAGAGAGGGAGGTCCTAGTGTATGGGCTGACTAGTCCTGAGGAGGAGCAGCTAAGCTAGGGGACAAGGCTTGAACTGGGCTTTGCATTGTTTCCTTTTGAGTTCCCTTTGTGAACAAAACCCAAAGCCCAAGAAGGGGGTAGTACTGATTCAGAGGGATGTGCCCCTGGGAGACCTCCAGAGAAAAACACACAGGATTGCAAAGTAATTGAAACGAATGCTCCCCCACCCAGCTCAGCAAGTGAGCAGGATGGCTAACAACCTAGGAAGAGACAGATGGAAGACTGTACTGGGTCCAAAACAAGGAGACACATATCCTGGCTATGTTAACACTCAAATTCACACCCCCACATGCACACCCATCATGGTATTATTTGTTTATGTATTTATTATGCATTAATTATAGAGCTTTGAATTGTGTGGAGGAAATATGCAAAAAATCCTCCACCACAATGCACTATGCCTCCCTAAATAATCTCCAGCATCATTTTGGAGTATCTATATGTTGCATTTATCATTCTGGAGTATGTATACATCACATCTTTCATGCATATGTCATATCTATCATTCTGGAATATGTATGTTTCACACTCAGCATATGACACACCATATCATGTGTATGTCACATCTGTCATGTATATGACGTCATATCATGCATGTCACACTTATCATGTATGTCACGCCGCTCATGTATACGTTGCATCTTTCATTTCAGAGTATTATATGACACATTATGCCATGTATATGCTGTATGTGTCATATCACCATAGTATGTGACAAATCATATTATATAATATCATGTGTAAGACACATTTATCATGTATATGTTGCATTGATCATATCACCATATCGTATGACACATCGTATCAGATATATGTTGCATCTAGAGTGGCATATCTACCTATATCATCTACCTACAGCACCATATCTATGCTACATCTGTCTGCAGTACTTTCCTTGCTCTATAACAGCTTTGGATTTGTTCTCTTGCTGCATATCCGTAACACCTGTTTAACTAGACAGCTGCCTAGCTAGCTACAGTGCTGTGGGCTATAACTGGCTAGAGCCTTGATTGGGCAGACCAGCTTCAAGAGGCTCTTAAACCAGCTGAAGCCCATTCCAAAGGTTAATCCCCAGAGGCTGTTGAGAATGTGACCTGGCCCCAGAGCATCAGCTCCAGGGAGCTGGGGGGGTCCCTGTGTCTTCGCTTTCCCCAGTGCAATTAGGCTCCCAAAGCCATCAACCCCCAGACACACAATTGTAAGCAAATTAATCAGCCTTGCCCCCTAACTGGAACTCAGGCAGAGTGTGTGACAGGCGTTTCTGGCTGGTGACACAGAGCCAGGGATCTGTGACTGTTTCAGGAGACTGTTACAAGGGGGTTGGGAGGAGGACATGACAGCCAGCGGCTCCTTAGCGACCAGCATGGAGGTGGGTGTCTCTTGTCCAGCAGGCTCTCTGGGAGCAATGCGTATGTCCCAGTATTGGTATGCTGGCTCTCTCCATGTGTGCATCTGTCTGGAATGACAGATCTAGACACATCAGAACCATGATATTCATTCACTGGAATACAGCAGCTTCTTTCATACAGACAGCATCTGAAAATGTTTTTCGCATGAGGGGACAGATTCCAAGGAGACGTAGATAGAATAGCACGAAGAAGAAGAATAGAAAGAGCTTCCGCTGTAATGAAACTGCAAGGTGCCAAACTGAAAATTGATGCAATATTTTCCACACAAATAGCCTGGTGGGATGCACTGGCATAAGAGATCATGGGATCGAGAACAGAGCAGGATTTGAAGAAGGTGACAGGACAGTCACCTGGCTCTTGACGCAAAAAGGAACAGCTAACCAAGCATTCGGAAAGGGCTACACGCCCTCCTCTAACTCATCCTCTAACTCAGTGGTTCTCAACCAGAGGTCCGGGGCAGGTTTCAGGGGGTCCACCAAGCAGGGTCAGCATTAGACTCACTGGAGCCTAGGACAGAAAGCCGAAGCCCCACTGCATGGGGCTGAAGCCCGGGGCCCTCAGCCCCACCAACTGGGGCTGAAGCTGAAGCCTGAGCAATGTAGCTTTGCAGGGGCCTCTGTGTATGGGGCCCCAGGCAATTGCCCTGCTTGCTACCCCCTGACGTTGACTCTGGCTTTTATATGCAGAAAATCGGTTATTGTGGCACAGGTAGGCGGTGGAGTTTTTATAGCATGTTGGGTGGGCCTCAGACAGTAAAAAGTTGAGAACCCCTGCTCTACGTAACAGGTCAGCGTGAGACTGCCCCATGAGCACATGGCTCTATAATCGTCTGTAAGGGGGATCCTTGCACCTTCGTCTGAGCAGAGATGGTCCTGGACTGCGTGATCCATGGATCTCATCCATCATGGCAAACCATAGAATAGAATCATAAACTATCAGGGTTGGAAGAGACCTCAGGAGATCATCTAGTCCAATCCCCTAATCAAAGCGTTCCTCAACCTGCGTTCCTATGTGATGAACAGGATTCATACTCACAGGGCTGAATGGTCTAGCCCTTAAACACAAGCTGGGCTCACACTGGGAAACTTTTGCTCAGCACAGATCTGCACAACACAGTGTTTAAAATAGTGATGGAGTCCTAGAGATTGGTCTGCCCCAGAGCTCCCACCACTGCTAGCACTGAAATACTGAGAGCAACACTGGGGCAGTGCAGCAGAAATGGCTTGAACACAGCTCCCCAGCTGGTGTAAATCAGCATCACTCCACTGGAGTCAATGGGCCAGAGCCTCACTTTTAGCAGAGAGGATCTTTTTTTCAGAGACCTGTATTGTAATCAGGCCAGCAAGGCTGCCATAGGGGAGAAGTACAATACACAGTATGGCTGGCATGGTCTCTGGCTGCACCGATAAGGGACAATGCACGAGATATAACAATATCTCGTTCTCTGACAGGGACTGTCAGTGGTGATCTTGAAGCGCTTTACATACGAGGTCAGAATCATCATCCCCATGAAGTGACTTGTCCAAAACCACTTGGTCAGCCAACGGCAGGGCCAGGAATAGACCCAGCTCACCTGAGCTCTAGTCTAGGGTGTTATCCAGTAGACCACACTGCCTCTCAACCATGCCTATATTGGAGAGAGCTCAGAAGCTCTGCTCGCCCTTACATTGGTGTAAAGCCATGGTGATGCCAGTGACTTTGCTGAGTTACTCCAGTTTTACACCACTGTAAAGAGGTGCAGAACTTTGATGCAGAGACATGTCCCAAGAGGTGCGGGGTCTTGTATGAAACCTGGCATGGACTGGCCCTGTTAAGGTCAGTGAAGTGAGATCTTTGCTAGCAGTGATGCTATATGTTGTGGGTAGATGGTGCAGTGTGTCATTGAGTGGTTGGCTGTGGAGAGCCAGGACTCTGGGTTCTAGTCTCAGCTCTGTGACTGCTGTATTGTTCACCCTTTACACAACATCATAATATGAAAGAACCACATGGTGAAGTGAGGTACAAATAACTGCATTTACTAACTATAGGCAACACACCTAACTCCATATACACACTGCTGCTCCAGCAGGGCTATGGGAGCTTCTGAAACACAGACAGTGAGCACCAGGAGAGGGCTCACAAACTACTGAAAGGGATTCTACCCAATCCTTATACACTACACAACTTTAGGCAAGTCATCGTGCTGCCCCGTGCCTCAATTTCCCTGCCTTGTAGCCAGTGGCACTCACAGCTTGTGATGCAGTAGGGACTGTCTGTGTGGGGAGTGGGAGAGCAGGGGAGGACTTTAGGGGATGGACGATGCCAGGCCTGTAACCTGAGCTAGGTAAGGGAGGGGAAAGGTCAACACCTTTGCCCGGGAAGGGGACAAAAGGAAGGGAGTGGCAAGAGGGAAGCAGTTTGAGTTTGGGCTTGGGGCTGGATGGGCGGAATTCAGGGTATCCTAGCTAGGATCCAAACACCCTGAAAGCCCAGAAGGACTCGGTGGAGGGGTCCTGACTGTGCCTGCAAGCTCTGCTGTAACCTGTGTTCCTGTTGTCCAATAAACCTGTTTTACTGGCTGGCCGAGAGTCACTGTGGGTCCCAGGAAGAGGGGTGCAGGGCCGGACTCCCCCACACTCCATGACACAGCTGTTCACATTACACCCAATATGTACCATTGGCAGAAGAGGAGGCTGCTCCACTGCATACTCAAGTTTGGCTCCGTGGTCCCCTCCATCATGACAGAGAGCTGTGGGGCAGCCAGCACCACACTTGTCATTGCCTTGGGGCTGGCTACTGCACCAGGGCTCACCCTAGGGCCCTGCCTCACTCTGCTCCTCTTCCAGCAGCCCATGTCCCAGCTGCTCTGCCCGGAGGACTTGCTCAGCGATAGCCACATGACTTTCTACTAGGGGACAGCAATTCTGGGCCCCGGGACAGCAATTCTGGGCCCCAGGGCAGAACAGTCAATGGGCCCATGGTCCACCAGACATTCTGGTGGTGCTGTTCCTTCTGGCGAGCTGCTGCCGACTGTGCTGCTGGGCACGCTCTTCCGGAACAGCCAGGGTTTACACATGCCCACCTGGCTGCCTTCGCCGCCCACGGTACCACTCAGCGCTCCTAAGAGCCTGGCCTGCCCGGGCAAGCTAAAAGGGCTTGCAGCTCTCAGGTGATACTACAGCAGCAGCAGCCAGGAGCCCCTGGACCCTTTTATATTGTCTGGGCCCCTGGGCAATTGCCCCCTTTGCCCCAGCCTGTCGGCAGGCCTGCTACTAGACCTGGAAGAGATGCTGCAGTGAGCACCTGCCTGGAGAAGCTTGCAGATGAGGGGCAGTAAGCACAAGGGGGGGGGTGTACCAGGTGGAAGAATTCTGGGGGTGCCCCTGTGCGTAGCATAGGGATAATAATACTGACTCACCTCACAGGGGGTTGTATACAAGGCAAGTCAGAAAATGGAGAAAGGGGTTTCCATTGAAAATCTAAAGTTTCTGGTGAATAATCAAAACCCAAAATATTTTAATTCTGAAATGCTGCTACAGTGCCTCATGGGAGTTCTAGTTTGGGTGCTTCATGCTCCCATTCACCTCTACATTCATGCTCCTAGTCACCAGTTTCCTGGTTGGACTACATCTCCCATGATGCATCATGGTCTCCCTTCTTGGCAGAGAAGGCAGCTCATGAAGGCAGTTGCATGGCAGCAGTAAATCATGGGAGATGAAATTCAGTAAGAGCCTGTACCACAGAAGAGAATGGGGATACAATGCACCCACACTACAACTCCCATGAGGCACTGTGATGGTGTGGAGAAGTAGGGCATTATCTGTACTATATTTTATTAATATTATGTGCACCTCAGTTTGCCTGTTTGATATTATCCTGCCTGACTGCATGTAATTAAATCTCAGGAGGCTGTCGGGGGGGGGAGGGGGGCAAACAAACAGGAAACTAAAGGATGCCAAAGATAAAGTACCGCCAGAGGGCATACTAAGAGTCCTTAAGGGAATAATGGGGAAGCTGTTAACTGAGAAATGCCCACTTGTCAGGTTTCAACACAGGTCTGATCCTAGGATGAAAGGGGCACTAAATCATTAAAGACCCCAGCCTATACAGGAACAGGGGCGGCCAGGCACCAGCACACCAAGCGCATGCCTGGGGCAGCAAGCCGCGGGGGGCGGCCTTCCAGTCGCTGTGAGGGTGGCAGTCAGGCTGCCTTTGGTGGCATTTCTGTGGGAGGTCTGCTGGTCCCACGGCTTCGGTGGCAATTCAGTGGCAGGTACGTCGAAGGCGTGGGACCGGCGGATCTCCCACAGGCATGCCGCTGAATCCACGTTACCAGCAGACCTCCCGCAGGTGCGCCACCAAAAGCCGCCTGACTGCCGGGCTTGGGGCGGCAAAATACATAGAGCCACCCTTGGAGAGGAAGCGGGGGTGAGTGGGCAGCAGTTGCTGGAGATGAGTCGCTGACAGAGACATGCTGGGAGAACACTCCAGGGACCGTCTGTCTCTCCCAGCCCAGGGCTGAGTAGACTTACCCAGATCCTGCAAGTGATGAATATAGTTTGGGTAAGTCCCAGGCGGATAGATGTGTTGTTGTTTTATCCCTTTGTCCTGCTGGCTATCGACCTCTAGATGAATAAATAATTCTTTGTTTTGAAGAAGCTGTATTTGAGTCACTTTAACTAGCTGCTGGACACAGGTTTTCAGAGGAGTTGTGCCTCCATGTTATCACGGTTGGTGACCAGAGAGGCTGCAGCCCAGAGAGGCAGTCTAGGAGTGGTTGGACCGTGTGGTTCCACTCAGAAAGGAGTGAAGGTAGAGAAACATGTCAGAGAAACCAGAGGGATGCACTCGAAAGGGACTGAAAAGAGATCTAAACGCAGCTCACCCTGTCACCATGACAGCTGGCATTTCACAACTGAAGTCTTTTGGTTTTCGGGCATTCCCTTTCTCAATGCAAAATTGAATGTTTCTCTGGAAAGCAGGCAATTTTTGTGAAAAATTTCATTTTCTCTTGAAACATAGTTTTGATGGAAAATTTTCAACTGGCCCCAGTTGTGAGGGTGAAATCATTAATATTTGTACAGTGCTTGGAGATCCGTGGAGGTTTTCCAAACCTTTTCATCCCTTGGGATGTTGCTACCATGTCAGTTTCACATATTCCATTTTCCTGTCTTCTCTTTTCACCAACAAAAATCAACAAAAGATCCAACACTGTAGCCAGCAGCACCATGAGTTTAGTTCTGCTCTGCCCAGCAGGTAACAGGGGGATGATTGCACATGGTGATCAGTGGAAGAAAGGCACGTCCTAAAAAAAAAGTACCTTCCTAATCTCTGGGAGAGCAGTTCTGCTCTAGACAAGGGGCTATTCTTAGAACAAGGGTTTGTGTCTCTGCCAGCTTGGCTTCCGCTTGGCAGAGTTGCCATGTGCCATGGGGAGGGTTGGATATTTGGCAGGGCAACTGGTTGTAATATCACACTGATATCGAGGAACAGGCAGTCTATGGGCCTGATGTGCACTTGGTGTGACTTCTTGGAGACACACAAGTGTACATGAGCACAGAATCAGGTTGCCTAATGTGGCCACCAACAAGCAGCCCTCATTCCTTGGCTCTGGGCCTCCAGAGTTTCTGCCTCTAACTTCATTATTGGCTCTGCCTCCCCACGTCTGGGTTCTGCTCTGTTTGTGCCCTGGAACGGCTGTCCACATGGAGGAGTCAGTCGTCACTCCAGAGCAGTATATGAGCCAATGGCAGGGTGCAGCTTTCCAGGACTGCATGCACCACACCAGGACTGCTGGATTGTTCGCCCTTTACACAACATCATAATATGAAAGAACCACATGGTGAAGTGTGGTACAAATAACTGCATTTACTAGCTATAGGCAACACGCCTAACTCCATATACACACCGCTGCTCCAGCAGGGCTTTGGGGGCTTCTGAAACACATACAGTGAGCACCAGGAGAGGGCTCACAAACTACTGAAAGGGATTCTACCCAATCCTTATACACTACACAACTTTAGGCAAGTTGCCTCCCCAAGTCTGGGTTCTGTTCTGGGGGTAGAGAGGACATGACTGGCTGGGTTAGTCAGTCTGGGAGTTCAGCAGCCAGTGAGAACTACGAGGTCTGTTTGCGTCCGGCGGCCTGAGAAGCGAATCCCTTTCCCCTGTAGCGTGTCTTGCAGCAGAGGAGCTGGCAATGCTGCTTTGGGGGCTGAGAGTAGGCAGTGAAGCTGGACAGATTCTCAGTAACAAAGGCCTATAATGCTAAATACCTAGTAATTTGGCATGGCTCGGCCGTTGGGAGCCCATCTTGGGCTTGTGTGTCCCAAGGTGCTGAGTTAGGGTTATCACCTTTTTAATGGCCGGTAACTGGACACCAAAGATCCCACCCCCTGTCCCACCTCTTCCCTCGAGGCCCCGTCCCTGCTCTGCCTCTTCCCCCCTAGACCAAAAAACAAGACCTCAGGGCCTGCCAAATGACATCCAGACACACAAGCCAAAACCTGGCCTGTCTGGGTGAATACCGTCCAGGTGGCAACCCTATGCTGAGTGTAGGTGTGGCCCACGGGAGTGTCACTAAAAGACTGATCTTTAGTTCCTGGTCCCAGTCACGTGACATTGGTCAGACTTACCAAAGTCACATGACTCCAGGGGCTACTGTTACATCCTCTCTTCTTTTTCCCCGTGAAAATCCAGTATCCAGTAACATGCAATGTCAGCCTGACACGACAACCATGAACTAGCAGAGCCAGGTAGTAACAAACCAATAGAGATCTGTGGGGCAGAGGCCAAAGGACAGCCTGACCCCTGTAAGAGGCGAGATGGTTATTCTCCCTCCTAGTGGAGATCAGTCAATAACCACTGTCCGGGACCCTCCACACCTTTCTGATCACACAGCCACTCCTGTTGGCAGTTCTGCTACCAACCCGTATCCACCCCCGCAGTTTGTCTGGTGCTCCTGGCGTGTTTCCTTGTCAGTGACCGGACAGGCTTATGGTAACTGTCAGCGGCATGCCCAGTGTCCTTCAGGCAAACAGCCAAGGGTCTCCTTGCTTTAGTCAGGTTCCTCTGTCCTGCTGCAGGACTGGCCCTTGTGGGCAGCTCAGACCTACAGCCTCGGTGAGGACAGGATCTCAGCTGCCTGCCAGCTGGCTTCTGTTTGGCATCTAGCATTCCCTCCCTCTTGCCATAGGGGGGTCTGTGTGGCATGCCTGCCACTTCTGTTCTAGTTCCCTGGTGCAGGGTTCCCCTGTAACTGCTTCCAGGTTAACCATCTTTAGCTTGACAAGTTAGCCGGCAAGTTAAAGTAGTATAGGCTGGATGAATGGACTGTAAGGTGGAAAGAAAGCTGGCTAGATCATCGGGCTCAACAGGTTGTGATCAATGGCTCCATTGTCTAGTTGGCAGCCGGTATCAAGTGGAGTGCCCCAGGGGTCGGTCCTGGGGCTGGTTTTGTTCAATATCTTCATTAATGATCTGGAGGATGGCGTGGACTGCACCCTCAGCAAGTTTGCAGATGACACTAAACTGGGAGGAGTGGTAGATATGCTGGAGAGTAGGGATAGGATACAGAGGGACCTAGACATATTAGAGGATTGGACCAAAAGAAACCTGATGAGGTTCAACAAGGACAAGTGCAAAGTCCTGCACTTAGGATGGAAGAATCCCATGTATCGCTACAGACTAGGGACTGAATGGCTAGGCAGCAGTTCTGCAGAAAAGGACCTAGGGGTTACAGTGGATGAAAAGCTAGATATGAGTCATAGAATATCAGGGTTGAAAGGGACCTCAGGAGGTCATCTAGTCCAACCTGCTGCTCAAAGCAGGACCAATCCCCAGACAGATTTTTACCTCAGTTCCCTAAGTGGCCCACTCAAGGATTGAACGCACAATCCCTAGGTTTAGCAGGCCAATGCTCAAACCAATGAGCTATCCCTCCCTCATTATTGCCAAGAAGGCTAACAGCATTTTGGGTTATATAAGTAGGGGCATTGCCAGCAGACCAAGGGACGTGATCATTCCCCTCTATTCGACATTGGTGAGGCCTCATCTGGAGTACTATGTCCAGTTTTGGGCCCCACACTACACACACTACAAGAATGATGTGGAAAAATTGGAAAGAGTCCAGCGGAGGGCAACAAAAATGATTAGGGGGCTGGAGCACATGATTTATGAGGAGAGGCTGAGGGAACTGGGATTGTTTAGTCTGCAGCAGAGAAGGATGAGGGGGGATTTGATAGCTGCTTTCAACTACCTGAAATGGGGTTCCAAAGAGGATGGATCTAGACTGTTCTCAATGGTATCAGATGACAGAACAAGGAGTAATGGTCTTAAGTTGCTGTGGGGGAGGTCTAGGTTGGATATTAGGAAAAACTTTTTCACTGGAGGGTGGTGAAGCACTGGAATGGGTTACCTAGGGAGGTAGTGGAATCTGCTTCCTTAGAGGTATTTAAGGTTAAGCTTGACAAAGCCCTGGCTGGGATGATTTAGTTGGGAATTGGTCCTGCTTTGGGCAGGGTGTTGGACTAGATGACCTCCTGAGGTCCCCTCCAACCCTGATATTCTATGATTCCAAGCTTGCTAGGTGATGGCACTACGAGCAGGGCTGGATTACCCAATAGGCAGACTAAGCATGTGCTTAGGGCACCAGCAAAGCAGCAGGCACCAAAAAAAAAAGTTTTGTTTTTTTTTTAAATTTGATATTTCAAAAAAAGCTTCAAAGTAGTCAATATGGGAAAAATCAGAACTTTGTTAGACTTCCTTACACTCCACTACACAATCTTCCCCCATTTTTTTATTCTCTTTTTATTACTTATCCCCCTAAACCAGGGGGACGTCCTACTAATGCAGAGTGAAATAATGTGAAGAAATCAGAGACTGTAACTGATCATCCTACTCCTGGTGGTAAAACAGATGTTGTTCTAGAAGGTGTGGCTGTGTCAGAGACTGAATCTGCTCATGCTGTAAATAATAGAAGAAAAGATCCTGGCATGTGGGCTGATTTCAGCACCGATGATGTAGTTGCTCGATAGGTCGTGGACCAAATGACTGTCAACACCACACTGGGCCATTTGAGAAATCACGTCAGACTTCTACCAATGGCAAACAAACAAGATATTGTCCACAAAAAATAATTTTCTGCATGAAAGCAAATGGTGAGAAATACACTCAAGAATGGCTACTGTATTCACCATCAACAGGATCTGTGTACTGTTTTGTTTGCAAACTTTTTGCATATAAACCTTCAACATCCTGGTTTGCTGCAAATGGATTTAGTGGCTGGCGGAATACTGTTTTAACTGAACAACATGAAAATAGCACTACTCACAGAGATTCAATGTTGACATTTAAATCGAAGACAGGGCTTTGGATTGACACAAAAATTGGAACAACAAATTAAAGGGGAGTGTGAATACTGGCAACGTCTTGCAGTGTGTTATAGCTTTATTCAAACATTGGCTGAACGTGGTCTGCCTTTCTGGGGATCAAATGACATATTTAGATCATTGCAGAATGGAAATTTCTTGGGATTGTTCGAGCTTGTGGCTCATTTTGACCCATTTTTAGCAGGCCATATCTCAAAATATAGGAATGCTGGCAAAGGTAACCCATCATACTTATCCAAGACAATATGTGATGAACTCATTGGTCTAATGAGTGACAAAGTTCATTCAGCTATTGTGGATGAAATAAGTACTGCTGGGTACTTCAGTTTATCTGTCGACTCTACACCTGATCTTTCACATATTCATCAGCTGAGTATTGTACTAAGATATGTGTTTCCCGCAGATGGAAAACCAGCTGAACGATTTATAACATTCCTCAATCTGAAAAGCCACACTGGTGAAGAAATGGAAAAATCAGGAACTGCATTATCTGTGCCAAGTTTGTAAAATAGATTTCTCAAAATGCAGAGGTCAATCTTCTCACAATGCTGCCAACATGTCAGGGCGTCTGTCACGGAGTGTGGGGGAGTCCGGCCCTGCACCCCTCTTCCTGGGACCCACAGTGACTCTCAGCCAGCCAGTAAAACAGAAGGTTTATTGGACAACAGGAACACAGGTTACAGCAGAGCTTGCAGGCACAGTCAGGACCCCTCCACCGAGTCCTTCTGGGCTTTCAGGGTGCTTGGATCCTAGCTAGGATACCCTGAATTCCGCCCACACAGCCCCAAGCCCAAACTCAAACTGCTTCCCTCCTGCCACTCCCTTCCTTTGTCCCTTTCCCGGGCAAAGGTGTTGACCTTTCCCCTCCCTTACCTAGCTCAGGTTACAGGCCCTGGCATCGTCCATCCCCTAAAGTCCTCCCCTGCTCTCCCACTCCCCACACAGACAGTCCCTACTGCATCACAGTGTCATCAAGGAATGCAGAAGAAGCTTTTAGAACAGAACAAATATGCCATATTCATACCATGTGCTGCACAGTCTCAATCTTGCTGGCTGCAGTGCTGTTGATTGTTGTCCGGTGGCAGTAAGGTTTTTCTCAACAGTCCAGTTTTGCCCTTCTGCCAGTTTGAGTCTCTGAGCTGTTGTGAGCTGTGCTGTGATATGCCAACAATGGAGCCCTGGAATCCACCACAGTTGTTTATAGCCAGTTCTTTGTCACTGAACCAGCTCCTTTGCTAGCCCCATTGACCGTGCCTGGTAAGGGCTGGATGCGGTGTGCTAGAACTGGGGTATCAAAAAGAACTGCCCAAAGGAGCCGCTCCCCAAAGGGCAAAGAGTTCTGTGGCACCTTACAGACTAACAAACATATTGGAGCATGAGCTTTCGTGGGTGAATACCCACTTCGTCAGATGCATGTAATGGAAATTTCCAGAGGCAGGTATAAATATGCAAGCAAGAATCAGGCTAAGATCTAGGGTGATCTATTTGTGGTTACTAGCTCGCCTGGAATCCCACTGATGAGAAAAGTGAGATTTTAAATGTATTTATTGCTATTTGCTGTATCCTCCAACAGCCGAGTGAAAAACGTGGAGGAGCCCACCTGTAAGAGGTGCTCTTTCCTGTTTGATTCAGAAACACCTGTGCCAAACTGGGAACATGGGTCAGTTGAAACTCTTGTGATTTCAGTGGTTCTTCTGCATTCTGCTTCAGATTTTGCTCTTGGAGAATGTATCCACTGTGCTCAGCAGTCAAGTCCGCCCATCACAATGACCTTGGTTGGGCCTCTCTGTCCATCAGACCCCCAGAATTTGGTCTCTAATTGGTATATTTGGTACTCATTCATTCTGGATAATGCAGCTTCATGCAGGGCTGTGATTTACCGGCCAAGGGCTCGTCTAGCAGTTGGTTGGCACCAGAAAACGTGCCTTTCCCAAGTGACATTCTTCCCTGGATCACAGTGACTTTTCTGAAGGACTTTGTCTCATAGTTTGCAGCCCGCTGTGGCTCTCTGGGCTCTGCTAAGTGGAGCAGCAGCAGGATTTCAACAGCTCTGACTTCTCGGCAGTACCTCTCCACGCTGCAGCCACCTCCTCTGTCCTCCACCAGCCTCCCATCCAGACTGAGGGATTTGGGCGGCATCGTTTGGTCCCATTTGCCAGAGGCTTACCCCCCTCTGACAACATGTCAGGATGGTGTGTGTAACTCTGCGGGACTCACATGGCAGCACCTCCTGCTGGTTGTCTCAGGGAATTAGCTTCCAGCCTCCAGAGCTCCCTCTGTCAGCCGGTATTCCGCTGCCGCATGGCCCCCATATCCCTCCCTGGACTCCGGTGCCCCATTATCTGGGGTGCTTCCCCCTGGCAGTACACCGCTCAGTCTCAGGGTCTCCCCTCCCCAGGGAACCTCCACCCACTATCCACTTCTCACCTCAGTCGTAGGCTACTGCCAGTCACCAATTAGCCCCCGGGCCCTAGGGCAGACTGCAGTGTCAGCCACTCATCATAGGCAAGGTTGGATCTGGACCTGCTGCCTCTCTCTGCAACCCAGTGCCACTATGGGGCCTTGGACAAGGCCCTGCAGTCTGGGGAGTTGCCAGCCTAGAGCTCCCCAGCCCCTCTGGCCTTCCCCCAGCCGACTCACTCTAGGCACCCTGAGTTTCCCAGCAGCCAGGCCCCTCTCTCTCTGAAGGCAGAGAGAGACTGTGTGGGCTTCTGGCTCACAGCCTCTTATAGGGACCAGCTGGGTCTGACTGGGGCGTGGCCCCAGCTGTTACTGCCTTCTGCAATCAGCCCAGGCTTTCCTTTCCAGCCTCAGCCCTCTCCCAGGGCTGGCTTTAACCCTTCCAGGGCTGGAGCGGGCCATCACCCCGCTACAGTGTGACACATAGGAGAGCTGGTACTGATTTCCTAGCCCCGGCTGCCTGGCCTGGGTCAGGGTTATTAAAGAACCTACATGGCAGGGGTCCAGCTCCATTGGCTCCCATGGCTGCTGTTCCAATGAGTAGCTCCAGCTCCCACTGAACATAGTTTCAGGCCTCAGAAAATCAGGTTCTAGGTGTCTCACCCAGACACCCCAGAGCAGTGGATGCTTTCTCCCTGTCAGTACCCAGCCCAAGCCGGGGAAGCTAATGATCCAACCAGCAGACCAAATTCGGTGATGAATCCTCGTCCGTGCCACCTGACGCTGTCATAAACAGATAGCTAAGGGTTAATGTCTCTTTCACCTGAAGCACCTGACCAGAGGACCAATCAGGAAACCGGATTTTTTCAACTTTGGGTGGAGGGAAGTTTGTGTCTGAGTTTTTGTTTTCTGTCTGCCTGCTTTCTCTGAGCTTTGGAGAAGTAGTTTCTACTTTCTAGTCTTCTGTTTCTAAGTGTAAGGACAAAGAGATCAGATAGTAAGTTATATGGTTTCTTTTCTTTGGTATTTGCATGAATATAAGTGCTGGAGTGCTTTGATTTGTATTCTTTTTGAATAAGGCTGTTTATTCAATATTCTTTTAAGCAATTGACCCTGTATTGTGTCACCTTAATACAGAGAGACCATTTGTATGTATTTTTCTTTCTTTTTATATAAAGCTTTCTTTTAAGACCTGTTGAAGTTTTCTTTACTGGGAAATTTCAGGGAAATTGAGTCTGTACTCACCAGGGAATTGGTGGGAGGAAGAAATCAGGGGGGGAGATCTCTGTGTGTTGGATTTGCTAGCCTGATTTTGCATTCCCTCTGGGTGAAGAGGAAAGTACTTTTGTTTCCAGGACCGGGAACAGAGAGGGGGAGTCACTCTGTGTAGTTTCACAGAGCTTGTGTCTGTGTATCTCTCCAGGAGCACCTGGAGGGGAGAAGGGAAAAAGGATTATTTCCCTTTGTTGTGAGACTCAAGGGATTTGGGTCTTGGGGTCCCCAGGGAAGGTTTTTCAGGGGGACCAGAGTGCCCCAAAACACTCTAATTTTTTGGGTGGTGGCAGCAAGTACCAAGTCCAAGCTGGTAGCTAAGCTTGGAGGTTTTCATGCTAACCCCCATATTTTGGACGCTAAGGTCCAAAAACTGGGACTAAGGTTATGACATGGTGTAGCAGCGGTTGGGAGATAGACAGAATCCAGAAGCCAGTAGGAATATTATATTTTTCTTTACTCTGCTAAGGGCTTTTTAGCAGAGAGAAACAGTTTGGTTTTAAAAGGGAACCAGAGAGAATTTTTTTTTCTGCTCTCTCTGGAAGTTTGTGGCTTGCATGTTAAGCAAGAAGCCATTAAGGTGCTATTAAGAGTCTTTTGTCACACAATAGCACTCCCATTGAGAGTCATTACCAGCACTATATAAATGCAAATAAAGTGGTTTTTCAGGTTTACTTAACATTGAAGATTAGCTAAAGGCACTGTTGCTAGGCAGACTCCAGGAGGCAACAGAGCCTGCAGTTCAGAAGATAAACACCGGAGGGCACCCCAACCCAAGAAAACAGGAACCATGACTTCTAAGGCAAAAATTGAGGCCGAAGAACAATTCAGAGAAGCTGAACACAGGCGACAACTGGAAATAAAACACAAAGAGATGGAGATGAAAGAAAGAGAAGAACAGATCAGAGAGGCAGCCTATCAAAGAGAACAGGCAGCCGACCAAAGAGAACAGGCAGCCTACCAAAGAGAACAGGCAGCCAAAGAGGCAGCACACAAAAGAAAACTAGAAGAAGAAGAGGTGGCCTACCGAAGGAAACAAGCAGAAGAAGAGTTGGCCCACAGAAGGAAGCAAGAAGAAGAAGAGGCGGCCCACCGCCGAGACATGGAAAAACAACAAAAAGAAATGGAAAAACAACAAAAAGAGAATGAAGAGAAGGAAAAACAGAGAAAACATGAACTGGAGTTGGCAAAAGCTGGGCTGAATGTGCCAGCCAACCCTACCAACCCGGCGCCAATTATTGCTCCACAGCACAGGAAATTTTCCACCTACAAGGCAGGGGATGACACCGAGACCTTCTTGGAAAATTTTGAAAGAGCCTGTCTTGGGTACAACATCCCCGAAGACCAGTACATGGTAGAATTGAGGTCACAGCTCAGTGGACCTTTAGCAGAGGTGGCAGCTGAAATGCCTAAGCAGCAAATGAATGACTATAAACTTTTTCAAACCAAGGCCAGATACAGAATGGGGATAACCCCAGATCATGCCCGTCGGCGCTTCAGAACCCAAAAGTGGAAACCAGAGGTGTCATTTCCCAAACACGCCTACTACATTGCAAAAAACTATGAGGCCTGGATAACAGGAAACAACGTTCAAACCTTGGAAGAACTGCACCTCCTCATACAAATGGAGCAGTTCTTGGATGGTGTTCCTGAAGACATCACACGGTACATACAAGATGGAAAACCCAAAGATCTCGCTGAGGCGGGGGAGATTGGAGCCAAATGGATGGAACTGGCAGAAAGCAAAAAAGCTATGGTCAAGGGGAACGAATACCCTAGGGGGCACACAGACCATAAACCCTACAACCGAGGACAGCCAAAGACCCCACATACCACCCAAGTAAAGCCACAGACACCCTACTCTTCCACCTCACCAGTCTCCAGTAACTCACCTCGGCCCAGTGACCCATCAGATGGAAGATGCTTTAAGTGTAATGAACTGGCACATATCAAGGCCAACTGTCCCAAGAACACCATGCGAGTGCAATTCATTACACCACCATCACACCAAAGATCCCCAGGCCCAGATGCCTCTCAAATACCCTTGGAGCGAAGGGAAAATTTGAGAGTGGGCGGAAAGAAGGTTACTGCGTGGAGAGACACGGGGGCACAAGTGTCAGCTATCCACCAATCCTTCGTAGACCCCAAATTCATCAACCCAAAGGCCAAAGTTACAATTTACCCCTTCATGTCACAAGCTGTAGACTTGCCTACAGCTGAACTGCCTGTCCAGTACAAAGGCTGGTCAGGAATGTGGACTTTTGCAGTCTATGACAATTATCCTATCCCCATGCTACTGGGGGAAGACTTGGCCAACCAGGTGAGGCGGGCCAAGAGAGTGGGAATGGTTACCCGTAGCCAAACCAGGCAAGCTTCCAGACCCATTCCTGTTCCTGAGCCGTCCACAGACGCCCCGTCTGTGTTACCAGAGACCCAGACAGAGGTAGTGGACCCGGATTCCATGCCTACCACTGAAACAGCCACAGCATCTCCAGTCCCAGGCCCGGAACTGGAACAGCAACCAGCACCAGCAAGTGCAACCACATCTTCAAACTCAACGCCAGAGGGCACCAGCGAGCCAGAACTGGCAGAAGCACAAGACAGCCATACCCAAAAGGCTCAGCCAGAGCCTGAAATACCCTCAGGTGCACTAGCGGAGAGCGGTTCACCAGCAACGAAAACAACCCCATCACCTACATCGCTTCCAGAGGGACCAAGCCCAAGTCCACAGTCTGAGGAAGAACTGGTGACCCCAGCCTCAAGGGAACAGTTCCAGACTGAGCAGGAAGCAGATGACAGCCTTCAGAAAGCTTGGGCGGCGGCACGGAGCACCCCACCGCCTCTCAGCTCTTCTAATCGATCCCGGTTTGTTATAGACCAAGGACTTTTATACAAGGAAATTCTTTCTGGTGGACACCGGGAAGAATGACAGCCGCAAAAACAGTTGGTGGTTCCAACTAAGTACCGGGGGAAGCTCTTAAGCTTAGCCCATGATCATCCCAGTGGCCATGCTGGGGTGAACAGAACTAAAGACCGGTTGGGGAAGTCCTTCCACTGGGAGGGGATGGGCAAGGATGTTGCCAAGTATGTCCGGTCTTGTGAGGTATGCCAAAGAGTGGGAAAGCCTCAAGACCAGATCAAGGCCCCTCTCCAGCCACTCCCCATAATTGAGGTCCCATTTCAGCGAGTAGCTGTGGATATTCTGGGCCCTTTCCCAAAGAAGACGCCCAGAGGAAAGCAGTACGTACTGACTTTAGTGGACTTTGCTACCCGATGGCCGGAAGCAGTAGCTCTAGGCAACACCAAGGCTAACACTGTGTGCCTGGCCCTAACAGACATCTTTGCCAGGGTAGGTTGGCCCTCCGACATCCTTACAGATTCAGGGTCTAATTTCCTGGCAGGGACCATGGAAAAACTGTGGGAAACTCATGGGGTGAAACACTTGGTTGCCACCCCGTACCACCATCAAACCAATGGCCTGGTGGAAAGGTTCAATGGAACTTTGGGGGCCATGATACGAAAATTCATCAACGAATTCTCCAATAATTGGGACCTAGTGTTGCAGCAGTTGCTGTTTGCCTACAGGGCTGTACCACATCCCAGTTTAGGGTTTTCACCATTTGAACCTGTGTATGGTCACGAGGTTAAGGGGCCATTACAGTTGGTGAAGCAGCAATGGGAGGGGTTTACGCCTTCTCCAGGAACTAACATTCTGGACTTTGTAAGCAACCTACAAAGCACCCTCCGACACTCTTTAGCCCTTGCTAGAGAGAACCTAAAGGATGCTCAGAAAGAGCAAAAGGCCTGGTATGACAGACATGCCAGAGAACGTTCCTTCAAGGTAGGAGACCAGGTTATGGTCTTGAAGGCGCAACAGGCCCATAAGATGGAAGCATCATGGGAAGGGCCATTCACGGTCCAAGAGCGCCTGGGAACTGTAAACTACCTCATAGCATTTCCCAATTCCTCACTAAAGCCTAAAGTGTACCATGTTAATTCTCTCAAGCCTTTCTATTCCAGAGACTTCCAGGTTTGTCAGTTTACAGTCCAGGGAGATGATGCTGAGTGGCCTGACGGTGTCTACTACGACGGGAAAAAAGACGGGGGCGTGGAAGAGGTGAACCTCTCAACCACCCTGGAACGTCTGCAGCGGCAACAAATCAAGGAGCTGTGCACTAGCTTCGCCCCATTGTTCTCAGCCACCCCAGGACGGACTGAACGGGCATACCACTCCATTGATACAGGTAATGCTCACCCAATCAGAACCCCACCCTACCGGGTGTCTCCTCATGCCCAAGCTGCTATAGAACGGGAGATCCAGAACATGCTACAGATGGGTATAATCCGCTCATCTACCAGTGCATGGGCATCTCCAGTGGTTCTGGTACCCAAACCAGATGGGGAAATACGCTTTTGCGTGGACTACCGTAAGCTAAATGCGGTAACTTGTCCGGACAACTATCCAATGCCACGCACCGATGAGCTATTGGAAAAGTTGGGACGTGCCCAGTTCATCTCTACAATAGACTTAACCAAGGGATACTGGCAAGTACCGCTAGATGAACCTGCCAAGGAGAGGTCAGCATTCGTCACCCATACGGGGGTGTATGAATTCAATGTCCTTCCTTTCGGCCTTCGAAATGCACCCGCCACCTTCCAGAGGCTGGTAGATGGTCTACTAGCTGGACTGGGAGAATTTGCAGTTGCCTACCTCGATGATGTGGCCATTTTTTCAGACTCCTGGCCCGAACACCTACTACACCTGGAAAAGGTCTTTGAGCGCATCAGGCAGGCAGGACTAACTGTTAAGGCCAAAAAGTGTCAAATAGGCCAAAAAAGAGTAACTTACCTGGGGCACCAGGTGGGTCGAGGAACCATAAACCCCCTACAGGCCAAGGTGGATGCTATCCAACAGTGGCCTGTCCCACGGTCCAAGAAGCAAGTCCAATCCATCTTAGGCTTGGCCGGATACTACAGGCGATTTGTACCACACTACAGCCAAATCGCTGCCCCACTGACCGACCTGACCAAAAAGACCCAGCCAAATGCAGTTAAGTGGACTGATGAGTGTCAAAAGGCCTTTACCCAGCTTAAGGCGATGCTCATGTCTGACCCTGTGCTCAGGGCCCCGGACTTTGACAAGCCATTCCTAGTAACCACAGATGCATCTGAGCGTGGTATAGGAGCAGTGCTCATGCAGGAAGCAACAGATCACAACTTCCATCCTGTCGTGTTTCTCAGCAAGAAACTGTCTGAGAGGGAAAGTCACTGGTCAGTCAGTGAAAAGGAATGCTATGCCATTGTGTACGCCCTGGAAAAGCTACGCCCATATGTTTGGGGACGGCGGTTCCAACTACAAACTGACCATGCTGCACTAAAGTGGCTTCATACTGCCAAGGGGAACAACAGGAAACTTCTTCGTTGGAGTTTAGCTCTCCAAGATTTTGATTTTGAAATTCAACACATCACAGGAGCTTCTAACAAAGTTGCTGATGCACTCTCCCGTGAGAGTTTCCCAGAATTCAGTAGTTAAAAATTCTGTTAGTTATATACTTAGTAGTATATGTAAAGATGCATGTGTTGTAGTAATCTGTTTATTTTAAAGTTCTAGAAGGAAATCGCCGCCAGTGAGCTTCCCCACTGTCTGCAATTTGGGGGGCATGTCATAAACAGATAGCTAAGGATTAATGTCTCTTTCACCTGAAGCACCTGACCAGAGGACCAATCAGGAAACCGGATTTTTTCAACTTTGGGTGGAGGGAAGTTTGTGTCTGAGTTTTTGTTTTCTGTCTGCCTGCTTTCTCTGAGCTTTGGAGAAGTAGTTTCTACTTTCTAGTCTTCTGTTTCTAAGTGTAAGGACAAAGAGATCAGATAGTAAGTTATATGGTTTCTTTTCTTTGGTATTTGCATGAATATAAGTGCTGGAGTGCTTTGATTTGTATTCTTTTTGAATAAGGCTGTTTATTCAATATTCTTTTAAGCAATTGACCCTGTATTGTGTCACCTTAATACAGAGAGACCATTTGTATGTATTTTTCTTTCTTTTTATATAAAGCTTTCTTTTAAGACCTGTTGAAGTTTTCTTTACTGGGAAATTTCAGGGAAATTGAGTCTGTACTCACCAGGGAATTGGTGGGAGGAAGAAATCAGGGGGGGAGATCTCTGTGTGTTGGATTTGCTAGCCTGATTTTGCATTCCCTCTGGGTGAAGAGGAAAGTACTTTTGTTTCCAGGACCGGGAACAGAGAGGGGGAGTCACTCTGTGTAGTTTCACAGAGCTTGTGTCTGTGTATCTCTCCAGGAGCACCTGGAGGGGGGAAGGGAAAAAGGATTATTTCCCTTTGTTGTGAGACTCAAGGGATTTGGGTCTTGGGGTCCCCAGGGAAGGTTTTTCAGGGGGACCAGAGTGCCCCAAAACACTCTAATTTTTTGGGTGGTGGCAGCAAGTACCAGGTCCAAGCTGGTAGCTAAGCTTGGAGGTTTTCATGCTAACCCCCATATTTTGGACGCTAAGGTCCAAATCTGGGACTAAGGTTATGACAGAGGCATGTTGCGCATATGCTAAGAAGTGGATGCTTTTGAAAAAATAGGTCTGAAGCTCACTGTGTCTCAGTTTATCTATCTTTTAAAATGAGCATAACAAAATGTAGGGGTGGCATCAGACTGCTCAGAAGATGCTTTGAGCTGCGCAAATAAACAGAAACACAGAGCGACATTGTGCCACAGCAGAACATGTCCCAGGACTGAGTGTTTGCTGCTGCTCTCGCTAACATTTTGTTGATAAACATGATCCTGCAGTAAAGCCTCTGAAATCCCACAGAGAGAAATACTCACAGGCCATCAGCTCAGACCAGGGAAGCAAGGTGCCGTCAGATGCTGCTGCTGAAGAATGACATGGAGAGGGAGGAGAGCCACAGACAGAGAAGATTCTCCCCCAAAGGTTAGCTAATCCTCCAGTGAATTACACTGCAGCTGGGGCTGATTAAGAAGGATTCTGATTCCACTAGATCAGTGAATAAAACCAGCCCTGTTCATACTCGGGAGCAGGGGAATATTTGTCATTTGCTATCTGCTCGATTTATTATATTTGTGTTTATTGAGGGCAAGGCCCCATTGTGCTAGGTGCTGCACACACAGATGGCGAGGGACAGACCATGCCCTGTGGTATTTACAATCTACCTGGACCAGTGCTTCTCAAAGCCGGTCCACCGCTTGTTCAGGGAAAGCCCCCGGCGGGCCGGGCTGGTTTGTTTACCTGCTGCGTCTGCAGGTTCGGCCAACTGCGGTTCCCACTGGCCACGGTTCGCCGCTCCAGGCCATTGAGGGCTGCAGGAAGGGCGGCCAGCACATGCCGCTTCCCGCAGCCCCTACTGGCCTGGGACGGTGAACCGCGGCCAGTGGGAGCCGTGATTGGCCGAACCTGCGGATGCGGCAGGTAAACAAAACAGCCCGGACCTCCAGGGGCTTTCCCCGAACAAGTGGCGGACTGGCTTTAAGAAGCACTGACCTAGACAAAGCAAACAATATTACGCACAACTGGGGAACTAAGGTGCAAAGAGAATTGGCCAAGGTTGCACAGTGAGCCGGTGGCAGAGAAAACAATTGACCCCCACCCCACCCTCAGGATGAGAGACCAGCTTCCCATTGCACAGCTAGAGGATCAGGCAGCTCACTCTTCGCAGAAATGGCTGCTCTTAGGCTAGCCCTGGAAATGTACAGAGGTGGAGGGGGCAGAGCTTATAAGCAGAGGTAACTATTGGTGTGTTTGCACTGGAGAAGGCTGTAATTAACACTGGCTTTATCCCCCACACATAGAGAGCCATGCAGTGCATGCAGCATTATGTTTTATGAATATCCCAGGCTGAGTGCAGAGTGTGTCGTGTTGATTAATGGTACCTATTAGATTTCATTCTCTCCCTAATTGGCATTTTTGTGTACAGTGTGTCAGTGTGAAGGTGCCCTCATTAGCCTGATTAGCACTCTTGTCAGTCACCTGTCACCCAGCCAGGCTCTCCTGCTCCCTGGAATGGCGACTGACTTTTCCCCAGGATTTAAATATAGAGGCGCTACCGGCTTTTCTGAATAAAGCAAAGAAGCCACCTCCAGGGCCTGTCCATTTGCATCCCTGCCACCCACTGCCTCATCAATCATTCTCTGAGCACACTGCCTGTGCAGGAAGGCAGCTGTCTCCGGGGATGGCGGCCTCATCCCTCACTCTGCTACTACTGAGATCAGCTAAGGGCTGTCCAATCTAGAGCTGAACTGAACCTGCAGAGTTGGAGGATTTCAAACAGGGAGAGCCCCTTTGAAGTGCCTTGCTATGGTGACACAGTGAAGTGTCCCTTTAGATCTCAGAAGTCTTTTGTACTGGAGTCGGTGTGGGTAGGAAAGTCTTCCCTTCCCATAGTGTAGCACTCCGCTTTGGTAAAGTATGGAAGCGAGGAGAGATTAAAAAGACTGGGACTGTTCAGCTTGGAAAAGAGACGACAAAGGGGGGATATGATAGAGGTCTATAAAATCATGACCGGTGTGGAGAAAGTAAATGAGGAAGTGTTATTTACCACTTCGCATAACACAAGAACCAGGGGTCACCAAATGAAGTTAATAGGCAGCAGATTTAAAGCAAACAAAAGTATTTCTTCACACAAAGCACAGTCAACCTGCAGAACTCCTCGCCAGAGGATGTTGTGAAGGCCAAGACTATAACTAGGTTAAAAAAGAACAAGATAAGTTCATGGAGGATAGGTCCAACAATGGCTATTAGCCAGGATGGGCAGGAATGGTGTCTGTAGCCTCTGTTTGCCAGAAGCTGGGAATGAGTGACAGGGGATGGATCACCTGATGACCTGTTCTGTTCGTTCCTTCTTGGGCACCTGACATTGGCCACTGTCGGCAGACAGGATACTGGGCTAGATGGACCCTTGGTCTGACCCAGTGTGGCCGTTCTTATGTTCTTATGGATCAGAGCCCCAGCACTGGAGTGACTTCAGACAAGACTGGACCGGACAGTACACCTCATCGGAACAATCCTGCACTGGCTGGATGGGGGCCTGTAGATGGCCTCAAAGCCCTCTGTGCCTTTTTTTCATCTCCAACAGCTATGATTCCTGGCAGCCTCCAGGCCAGGGAGATCATGGCACCTGGCAGCAAACAGCCTGCTTATCTGTGAACACCCTTAAGGGGATCTGGGCTTGTTTGAAACCGTGGAGCTACTGCAGCTGTCAACAAGACTAAAGGAAGAGGGTACAGAGCGGTCACTGACGTACAGCCAAAGGCGGGGAGGACCTCGGACCTGGCAGTCTCTGCGTGTTTGTGTTACCTTACATCAAAGGCCGACCCATAGCAGGGACCCCACATGGCACCTCCAGGGGGAGCAGCAACTGTGAAGGGGGTTAGCTACAGAATCACCTTGGGGCAAGGAGACACTGTCCAGAGGCCCCTTTGAAACGATGTTTAGGAGGATCCAGGACACGCAGTCTTACTCCATCCCAACCCCATCGCCCCCCAGCCCAAAGCCAGCAGGGTGGGGGCAGGGGGGACAAGAGGCCCCTACCTGTCATAGTCTCCATTGCAGAGGGCTCGCACAGGGATGGAGAACGCCTGCCACACAGGGTTGAGCGTGTTCTTAACCACTTCTGTTTTGTGGCAGATGGTGAAGCTGCGGGATAGGGAGGGGCATGTGGTTATCCAACCAAGCCATGAGCTAACTCTGAGAGCCCTGACGCCTTCCTGGGAATTGTGTTAGGGGCCTCTCTGGCTGTGTGGGGCCTTCAAACCCGGCCCCTTAGCCTTCATCCTGCTGCGGACACTCGCCTGGCCTTGTGAACGCTGCCACCGAAGCTTTAGTGGCTGGAAAATCCCCTCAGAGCCTGTGGCCTTGTCTGGGGCCTGACCCAAAGACTGAGAGCCTTCACATCACTCTAGTGGGCTTTGGAGCAAGTTCCCAGCCCTGCAGATGGATGTCCCGACATCGTCTCCGTACGGGCAGTGGCAGGGTGAAACTTAATTCGCTCCTGCATCCATGGGCCTCGGCCCAGATACACAGAGAGGGTCTAGGGCTGAGAGGGGAGACCAGCCTGCAGGGGCCGGTCAGCCTTTGGCCTCTCAGGGCCTGATCCTGAGAGGAGTTGAGTGCTCATGATTCCCACGGAAGTCAGTGGGAGCTGAGGGTGCTGGGTGCCCCTTGCTGTCACATCTAGGCACTGCTCAGACTCTGTAACCTCTCCCGCTCAGGCCCTGCCCCTCTGGGGAGCACTCAGGGAGCACAGGGTCTCACCGTGCTATGGACCAGGCCAGCTTACAGCACCCACCCTGGGTATGAGCCTCCCAGATGTCTGCGTCCAGCAGGCCCAGGGTAAATGGGACGTGTCTCCAAGGCCCCGTGCAATATGCCGATCAGCACAGTGAAGGGAGGCAGTTTACGGGGGAGACGGGGGGCTGCCTTTGATGCAAGCCTGCAGCATGTGCTCTGAATGGGAGCGCCAGCTCACCCCTGCCCTGTTTGTCTTTGATTTAGAGAGATCAATGGGATGAACGTCTCCGTTCTGCTTGGCACACGGCTCATTAAGCTTCTCATCCCCTGGAGGAATTACAGCCTCGTTTCTTCTCTCATCTGCCGGATTCGGGAGAACTCAGGAGGAATTTCATACAGCATCTTGCAATGTGCTGCGAGGGGAGGTTGGCTCCCCCCGCCCTGCTGCCTAGGGATGCACCAGCCCCCATGCCCAGCAGATCAGAGCTGTCACATGCACTTTGCATAGGTGTGAATGGTGGCAGAGGGCATGAGGGGCTTAATGCATGTTGCATCCCGCAGGTTTGTCTGGGCTAGGAACCAAGTGGTGTTTTACAAGGCAGGCTCTCCCACTGCTGAGCACCCTGGAGCCAGCCACGGTAGCAGGTTGTGGCGGACCCCAAGGATCCCTTCCCAGGTGTCTTGAGGTGCAGCAAGAATTCTGCCATTAACCCTTGGAACGCCGGCCTTTGCCAGACTGCCAGCCAAAGCCAGGCTGTCTGCGGGTGCTGTCTGTCCCTAACTCCTCACAGCTTTACGGTGTCACGCACATCACTGAGTGATGGCTCCTGGGTGCTGGCTCAGGCCTGAATCATGCACCCATTCCTTCACACTGATCAGTGCACCAGGGGCCAACCATAGCAGCGAAACTCTCCCCAGCCCTGTTTCCACCTGTGCTGCCCCTCAGGAGTGTGGCAGGCCCAGCTAGCCAGTGAGAGCCTCTCCCCCTCCCAGCCACCCACCCCCAGCTGAAGGATGCTGCTGTCTCTGCTCTTTGCCTGAACCAGGCAGAAGGCTGGAACCAAGAGGGAGGAACTTTGAGGGGGCCAGCATGGCACCATGGCAGGTAGGTATGGGACCCCACCCTAGGCCTGCTAGCCTGGGGAAGCGAGCGCTGGGCTGGCACTTACGTTCCATCCTCGTTGCTTCGGTAGAACACCATGAAGGGGTCGGACTTCCCGAAGAAATCCTTCTTGTCCAGCTTGTTGGCACAGAACTGCATTGTGGCCACGTCCTGGAGGGAGAAGCACACGTACTGTGAGTGGCACTGGGGTCGGGGGACGCCACCAACCTAGCGGGCTCTGGAACAGCCCTGCACTCAGGGGGGTGGTTGAGGAGAGAGCTACAGCCCAATGGGTACGCTCTGCCCTGGGGCAGCCAGAGTGGCAAAGTGCGGGAGGGGTCAGGTCAGAACTGAGATGCGCTGGAGGAATTGGGAGGGGACTTAGGACTGGGCTAATAGGGGCTGCAGGCTGGGACTGAGGGACAGCAGCAGAGCTGGGGGAAGCCCAGGGCTGGGCGAGCAGGGGCTGGGGGTTGGGACTGAGAGGCAGCAGCAGAGCTGGGGGGCTGCAGGGCTAGAATAGCGGGAGCAGGGCGGCTCGGGCCTGAGAGGCAGCAGCAGAGTTGGGGAGGAGCCCAGGGCTGGGCTAGCAGGGACTGAGGGTTGGGACTGAGGGGCACCAGCAGAGTTGGGGAGGAGCCCAGGGCTGGGCTAGCAGGGACTGAGGGTTGGGACTGAGGGGCACCGGCAGAGCTGGGGAGGAGCCCAGGGCTGGGCTAGCAGGGACTGAGGGTTGGGACTGAGGGGCACCAGCAGAGCTGAGGGAAGCCCAGGGCTGGGCGAGCAGGGGCTGGGGGTTGGGACTGAGGGGCAAAGGCAGAGCTGGGGGAAGCCCAGGGCTGGGCGAGCAGGGGCTGGGGGTTGGGACTGAGGGGCACCGGCAGAGCTGGGGGAAGCCCAGGGCTGGGCGAGCAGGGGCTGGGGGTTGGGACTGAGGGGCACCAGCAGAGAGTTGGGGAGGAGCCCAGGGCTGGGCTAGCAGGGGCTGGGGGTTGGGACTGAGGGGCACCGGCAGAGCTGGGGGGCTGCAGAGGGCTGGCATGGTGGGGTAGAGATTGTGTGTTGATAAAGCAGCAGGACCGTGCATGAGCAAGCCTCACAGCATTTAAGACCAGAAGGGTCCTAGACCATCTCCTGGCCACCTGTGTAGCCCAGGCCTTGAATGGCACCCAGCTCCCCCTGCACTGAGCCCAAAGCGTGTCGTTAGATCAAAGCATTGCCATCCTCAGGAACCAAGGGGCCCTACGCCCCGTCAGTGGCAGCGAATTGATTTGCTGGAACATGCCCAGAGGGTCCCCGTTCTGCAGAGGAGGGCAAACTTCCTGAGGTCCCTGCCCATCTGAGCTGGGGGGAAGTTCCGTGCCGAGCCCACCCTCGCCTGCAGCCAGCGAGCTGGGGCTCCCCACTGCTCCACCAGGAGCAACAGAAAGGGGCTGCCGGGCAGGGGCGAGGCTGGTGACTTACATCCCAGTGCAGGAAGCCCAGGAACTGCCATGTAAAGCACCACAGCTGAGCCCTGCAGGAGGCCTGGCCTGAGCACACGCTATGTGTTCATGAGGAGACACCAGCGCAGATGTCAGCCTTGGGGGAGGCCCCCTTTCTGGTGCCTGGGGCAGCTCTCGTTAATACAGGGTCAGCTCTCTCTGTGCATCCCATCCTGCTTGGGACACACCATGCTGCACGGCAGCCCACAAGGACCAAGCCCCATGCAGCCAGAACGCCCCGAGGCAGCAGCCTAGGCAGCGCCAGCGAGCCGGCAGCCTGGGCTGCAAGGGACATGGAGCCCAGAATCCAGCAGCATCTCTAGGCCTCAGCTGGTGGCAGTCTGGGAAGTTCCTGAGGGCTGCAGAGATGAAGGTGCAGAGGGGCTGGGCTCATACACCTGTTCCCTATCAGGAAGAGGGGGCAGGAGAAACCCTTAATTGTACATTTCCTGATTCTCCCACGGCTGAGCTTTGCTCAACTCCATGTTCTCTGGGGGGATGACGTACCACCGAGCTGCCTGCAGGTTTTGGCACTGACTATGAGATGGGGGGGTTCGGTGCTGTTGCTGGCTGTAGCGAGGTTAAACGGTCCCTGGAACTGCCACTAGCAGCCTCTGGTTTCCACCAGCTTAGATTGGCCCACGTGGGTCTTTTATTAATAAGCACATGGCCTATTGTGATCACATGACGCAGCCCCTAGATGAGAGGTCTCCAAGTAGCACCCAGGAAAAGACAGTTACTCACCTTTGTAACTGTTGTTCTTCAAGATGTGTTGCTCATATCCATTCCAGTTAGGTGTGCGTGCGCTGTGTGCACGTTCGTTGGAAACTTTTTACCCTAGTAACACTCGGCGGGTCGGCTGGGCGTTCCCTGGAGTGGTGCCACTATGGCACCGGATATATACCCCAGCCGACCCAGCCACCCTTCAGTTCCTTCTTGCCGGCTACTCCGACAGTGGGGAAGGAGGGTGGGTTTGGAATGGATATGAGCAACACATCTCGAAGAACAACAGTTACAAAGGTGAGTAACCGTCTTTTCTTCTTTGAGTGATTGCTCATATCCATTCCAGTTAGGCGATTCCCAAGCCTTACCTAGGCGGAGGGGTCGGAGTGAGATGTGGCAGCATGCAGAACCGCTGCACCAAAGGCTGCATCATCTTTAGACTGTTGGACCAGCACATAGTGCGAGGCAAAGGTGTGGACTGATGACCAGGTCGCTGCGCGGCATATCTCCTGGATAGACACATGGGCCAGGAAAGCGGCTGATGAAGCCTGAGCTCTGGTTGAATGCGCAGTGAGATGGCCCGAAGGGACATGAGCCAGGTCATAGCATGTGCGTATGCACGCCGTTACCCAAGAGGAGATCCTCTGGGAGGAGACCAGTAGACCTTTCATCCTCTCGGCGACTGCCATGAACAGCTGGGGGGATTTCCGGAAGGGTTTTGTCCGCTCGATATAAAAGGCTTGCGCCCTACGGACATCTAAGGATTGTAACTGCTGCTCCCGTCGTGAAGAGTGAGGCTTCGGAAAGAAGACCGGGAGGAAGATGTCCTGGTTGGTATGGAAGGCCGACACTACCTTAGGGAGGAACGCAGGATGACGTCGCAGCTATACCTTGTCCTTGTGAAAGACAGTATACGGCGGGTCTACCGTAAGCGCCCGAAGTTCTGAAACCCTTCTGGCCGATGTAATGGCCACTAAGAAGACTGTCTTCCACGACAGGTACAGGAGAGAGCAAGTCACCAATGGCTCAAACTGCAGAAGCATAAGTCTTCTTAGGACTAAGTTGAGGGCCCAAGTGTGGGCAAGGCAGCGTACTGGGGGGTACAGGTGCTCCAGGCCCTTAAGGAACCTGATGACTAAGGGGTGGGAAAACATGGAGTGGCCACTTTCTCCAGGATGGAATGTGGGGATAGCCGCCAAGTGCACCCTCAGAGAAGATATTGCCAGGCCCTGTTGCTTAAGTGACCAGAGATAGTCCAGAACTATGGGAATCGAGGCCTGAGAAGGAGTAACGTTCTGCGTTGTACAGCAGGAGGAGAAACATTTCCACTTGGCCAGGTACATGGACCAAGTGGAAGGCTTTCTGCTACTAAGGAGAATATGCTGTACCAGAGCAGAACAGCGCAACTCCAATGTGTTCAGCCATGTAGGAGCCACGCCGTGAGGTGAAGGGCCTGCAGGTCCGTGTGGCGAAGACTGCCGTGGTTCTGCGTTATGAGGTCTGGAAGGAGAGGCAGGGTAACTGGGCTGGCCATGGACAGGTCAAGCAGAGTGGTGTACCAGTGCTGTCTGGGCCACGCTGGCGCAATCAGAATTAGGTGTGCTCTGTCCCTGTGGAGTTTTATTAGGACCTTGTGAACCAGAGGGAATGGTGGGAAGGCATAGAGCAGGTGGTGCCTCCATGACATGAGGAATGCGTCCGTGATCAACCCCGGTGAAAGACCCTGGAAGGAGCAGAACACTTGGCACTTCCTGTTCGTGCACGAGGCGAACAGGTCTATGCGGGGAAACCCACACCTCTGGAAGATCGAATGAATAACATCTGGTCTTATCGACCATTCGTGGCAGAGGAAGGATCTGCTCAGCTGATCAGCCAGAGTGTTCCGAACCCCTGGAAGAAAGGATGCCACCAGGTCTATCGAGTGGGCTATGCAAAAGTCCCAGAGTCGAATGGTCTCGTGACACAGGGGAGAGGAGCGAGTCCCTCCCTGTTCATTGATATAATACATGGCCATTGTGTTGTTTGTAAACACTGAGACACAACGGCCGTGAAGATGTTGCTGGAACGCCTGACACGTGAGGCGGACTGCTCTCAGCTCCCGGACGTTTATGTGGAGCATCAGCTCGTGTGGTGTCCAAAGGCCCTGTGTACGAAGGTGACAGCGAGGGCTGTGGTGGATGGAATGGTAGCCCTGCACACACCAGGGAGGGAGTTAGCCACCAGTCGAGGGAGCGTAAGGTGCTCGGGGGAACCGTCACCAGAATGTCCCTGCCCGGACGGTAGACCAAATTGAGCCACGTCTGGAGGGGTCGCAGGCGGAGCCTGGCATATTTGGTCACAAAAGTACATGCGGCCATGTGGCCTAGTAGACCGAGACACGTGCGAGCTGAGGTGGTTGGGGAGGTCTGCAGGCCTTGAATGATAGTCACGATCGCCTGGAAACGTGGCTGGAGGAGGTAGGCCCTGGCTCGAGTGGAGTCCAGGGTTGCCCCTATGAAGTCCAGCCTTTGTGTGGGGACCAGGGTGGACTTTTCCGCATTGAGGAGGAGCCCCAACTGGGAAAATAGGTCTGTGATTACGCCCACGTGTTGTTGGACCTGAGTCTGGGAGGTTCCCTCGATGAGCCAGTTGTCCAGATACGGAAATACATGTATCTTCTGCCGGTGGAGGTAGGCGGTGACGACGGCTATGCACTTCGTAAACACCCTTGGGGCCGTGGAGAGGCCAAAGGGGAGGACAGTAAATTGGAAGTGCTGGTGATTGGCCACAAAGCGGAGATACCTCCTGTGCGGAGGGAAGATGGTGATGTGGAAGTATGCGTCCTTCATGTCGAGGGCAGCATACCAGTCTCCAGGATCCAAAGACGGGATAATAGTCCCCAGGGAAACCATGCGGAACTTCAACTTGACTAGAAACTTGTTGAGGCCTCGCAGATCTAGGATAGGCCTGAGGCCTCCCTTGGACTTGGGAATCAGAAAGTAGCGGAAGTAAAACCCCTTCCCCTTCTCATCTGATGATACCTTCTCTATCACTCCTGCGGCGAGGAGAGACTGCACCTCTTGTAAGAGGACTTGCTCATGAGAGGGGTCCCTGAAGAGGGACTGGGATGGGGGGTGGGAAGGCAGGGATGAAACAAATTGGAGGTGGTATCCTTGTTTCACCGTCCGTAGGACCCAGATATCTGAGGTCAGTTGGGACCATGCCGGGAGGAAGTAGGAGAGGCAGTTGTAGAAGGGAGGAGAAGGATCCTGTCCTGAGACTGGTACGCCGTCCCCGTGCGTACCTTCAAAAGGTAGACTTAGGCCCTGGAGGTGCCTTTGTGGGGCTGTTGTTTTGACTCCTTTGGGGCTCAGACTGGTGTCTACGGCCACCCCGCCCGCGTCTTCTACTGAAGTCTTGCCTGTGCTGGGGCACAAAGTATGGGCGGTGGGGTTGAGGCCAGAAGGGTCTACGTTGGGTCATGGGGATATGCATGCCCAACGAGCGCACGATGACCCTGTTGTCTTTTAAACCCTGCAACCTGGGGTCAGTCTTCTCAGAGAACAAACCCTTGCCATCAAAGGATAAGTCCTGGATGGTGTATTGGAGCTCGGGTGGCAGGTTGGAGACCTGGAGCCAGGAGATACGCCTCATTGTGATACCTGAGGCTAGAGTTCTGGCTGCCGAGTCGGCCGCATCGAGAGAAGCTTGGAGGGAGGTTCTGGCCACCTTCTTTCCTTCTTCCAGGAATGCGGCAAATTCTTGGCGCGAGTCTGGGGGTAGGAGTTCTGTGAACCTACCCACCTCTGCCCAGGTGTTGTAGCTGTAACGGCTCAGGAGAGCCTGCTGTTTGGCCACCCGGAGCTGCAGGGCACCTGCCGAATACACCTTGTGACCCAGAGGTCCATCCGCCTAGCCTCCTTAGATTTGGGGGCTGGTGCCTGTTGGCCATGGTGTTACCTTTCGTTGACCGATCGGACAACTAATGAGGAGGAAGGAGGGTGGACATACAGGTATTCGTACCCTCGAGAGGGTACCATGTATTTCCTCTCGACTCCCTTTGCCGTAGGGGGAATGGAGGCTGGGGACTCCCATAAGGTGTCGGCAGTGGCCTGGATGGTCTTAATAAAGGGCAGAGCCACCCTAGTGGAGGTATCCGCTGACAGGATGCTCACGACGGGATCCTCAACCTCCGGGACTTCCTCTACAGGGAGGTTAATGTTAAGCACCACCCTTCTAAGGAGGTCCTGATGAGCTCTGAGGTCTATAGGCGGGGGCCCTGATGACGAGGTCCCTGCCACCGCCTCATCCGGAGAAGAAGAGGATGACACTCCGGGGATGAGAGGGTCCTGAATGGCCTCTTGCTCATGGGTTGGTTCCAGCTTTAGCGGTACCGGGGAGCCTGGCAGATGGATCAGCTGCTCCTCTTTCCCAGCAGGAGGGGGACAGCTGATGGTGGCTTCAGGCGCCGGATGCTCTGAGGAAGCGGGTCGGATCTGTGCCAAAGGACCACCCTGGGCCTGGTGGTAGGCCCAAGGTGTCCAAAAGGTCCACTGTTGAGGTCCCGCGTCCTGAGACCGGACGTCCTGGAAGACCCCGGTAGGCACCTCCGTATCACGGTCCTGGTCGTAGAAACTGTCCGCGTGGGAGGACACCGACATCTGCCTGGATGGCCATGGAGGAGCAGAGAAATCTTGGGCTGAGGTTCCGACGGACCTCGCTCCCCTCCTTAGCGGGGACCGGTGCCAGTATTCGTTGCGGTACCATGATCGAGATCGGGACCTGCGACCAGACCGGTGCTGAGAGGTCGACCGGGATCTCGAGTCCCTGCAACATGAGCGGCTCCGGGAGGTACGGTACCTGGGTTGATGCCGGAAGCTAGAGCGGTGCCTCGAATAGCGAGGTGGGGAATATGAGTCCGACTGGTGCCGCGAGTCTGACCGGTGCCGTGCAGAGGAACGGTGCCGGGACTGCGAGCGGCGTCAAGAGCGGGAGCGGCGTCTCGACCGGGAATGCCTGCGGGACCGCAATCTTGAGCGGTGCCAGTCCGCTGAGCCGACAGATGGTGGTCTGGTCAGGGTCGGCTTGCCCAGAGATTGGATTACCCGCACCGGCGGAGCCGGCAATAAGGGCAGCGCTGCATTCGTGAGGGCGATAGGTTTCTCGCCACTGAAAACGCCTCTGGCGTGGATGGCATGGTGAGCTCTACCGTGGTACGCGCCGGGGAGCTATCAGGTGCCGGACTCGATGGCCCTCGCGGGACTGGAATTGACGGTGCCGATGTCGTCGGTGCCACGGCGGGTATCGGTGCCGGGTGGTCTGATCTAGGCGCACTCTCTGGCTGCGGCATGGGCGTCGCCAAGGCAGCAGAGGTCTTAGCCTTTTTCGGCCTCAGGGAAAGAAAGCGACGTGGAGTCGACTTCGGTGCCGGTGGCGGCCGGTGCCAGCAGTCTTTAGGCGTACCGGTGTGATCAGGTGCCGTGGGAGTGCCTCTGCTCACCGACTGCCCGGTGTTTGGTGCCGAAGGTGGTGGTGTCAAGGCCGCTTCCACGAGGAGCTGTTTTAGTCTGATGTCCCGCTCCTTTTTAGTTCGCGGCTGGAAAGCCTTGCAAATCGAGCACTTAAGTGCGATTCCCCGAGGCACTTTAAACAGGAGTTGTGCGGGTCTCTTATTGGCACAGTTTGAAACCCAGTGAGCCGGGCATGAGCTCCGGTACCGGTTGCGGGGAAAGGGCTACTCCCCGAACCCCGCTAACTAGTAACAACTAATTATACTATTAACCTAATAACTTACCACTAAAACTATCTATATACAAGAACGACAACTATGTATACGACAACAACAAGAAAGACTACGAGTAGCTAGGAAAGGTGGAGGTCAGCTAAGCCGCACTCCACTGTTCCAACGACCGACATGGACGGTAAGAAGGAACTGAAGGGTGGCCGGGTCGGCTGGGGTATATATCTGGTGCCATAGCGGCGCCACTCAGGGGGCGCCCAGCCGACTCGCCGAGTGTTGCTAGGGTAAAAATTTTCTGATGAATGTGCACGTGGCGCGCGCACCTAACTGGAATGGATATGAGCAATCACTTGAAGAAGAACTGCAGGAAGTGGTATTAGTCAGTCAGTAGGAGGCGCTCTCCCCTGGCAGTCGGTGCTGATGCCAATGCCCCAGCGTGGCACTAGGGGGCGCTGTGCTGCTGGAGGGGCTGCCGTTTAGACAAGCAGTAAAACTGGTCCTTTGGGGATTTTAAAGATCCCCCGGTTGTTTCCCCAAGGTTGAGGCAGAGAACCCCAGTGTCCTGGCCAAATTCCAGCCTGGGTCCTACTGTGCTGCATCAAATTCCCCCTGCAGCTTCAGCTAGCTCCAGGATCCTTTTCTTCTCTTCCCCTAAGTGTTGCAAAGTATGGTCACGTGCGGGTGAGCAGCTGCCGTGCTCTGCCCCAGAGATGGCTGCATTTCTGCAGTGAGTGAGTGATCCAGCCACTCCATCCCTTTCAGAATACATTTGTGACTGAGCCCGGAGGAGCCCTGTCTAGTGGTTAGAGCAGGGGACTGGGAGGACTCCTGGGTTTCATTGCTAGCTCTGGTAAGGAGTGTTGTCTGTGCTTAGAGGAGGGGCTTAGCAGCCAGGAATCCTGGATCCCTGGCTCTGCCCTTACTGATGGGGAGACCTTGGGCTAGTCACTTCCCCTGTGTGCTTGTCTCCCACTCTGTGATGGGATTATAATGCTTACCCAAAGCCCTTTGGGCCCCCCACAGGAAACGTGCTATAGACCTGCAGACCGGGGCTGCTGAACCAAGCGCCAAGGCAGTGGAACCTGACAGCGGGGAGAGACTGCAAATGCAGGGCTGGCTAGCTGCTCCCTGCGCACTGTTTCCCCGTTACAGACGCCCTGGAGCCAGAGTAGGTAAACTACAGCCCAGGGACTGCATCTGGCCCTTCAGACGTTTTAATCCAGCCTCGAGTTCCCACGGGGAGCGGGGTCCAGGGCTTGTCCAGCTCCAGCCGGGGAACAGGGTTAGGGGCTTGCCCCACTCTGCGTATGCCATGGATCTGTGCGGCTCCCGGAAGCAGTGGCATGTCCCCTCTCTGGCTCCTACACATAGCCATGGGGCTTTGCACACTGCCCCCACCCCAAGTGCCACCCCCGCAGCTCCCACTGCTCAGGAATCACAGCCAATGGGAGATGCCGGGATGGCACCTGCGGACAGGGTCCTGCGCTGAGCCACCTGGCTGCGCCTCCACCTAGGAGCCGAAGAGGGGACATGCTGCTGTTTCCAGGAGCTGCTTGAGGTAAGCGCCTCCCGGAGCCTGCACCCCTGGCCCCCTCCAGTAACCCAACCCCCTCTCCATCCCTCATCTCCTTCCTGCCCTCCAAACCCCTCAGTCCCAGCCCGAAGCACCCTCCTGCACCCCCAACTCCTCATCCCCAGTCCCATCCCAGAACCCTCACCCCCCCGCACCCCACTCCCCTGCCCCAGCTTGGAACCTCCTTCCACATCCTGAATTCCTCATTTGTGGCCCAGGAGCCCACTCTCACAGCCAGAGCCCTCACCCCCTCCCACACTCCAACCTCCAATTTCGTGAGCATTCATGGCCCACCATACAATAGCCATACCCAGATATGGCCCTTGGGCCAAAAAGTTTGTCCATCCCTGCCCTGGAGCCTGGCTGAGACCCCCAGACAATGGACGGCAAAGCCTTGGAGAAGGAGCTGTGCGGAGCATCTGTTACCCCCATGGTGCCAGTTTCCCTAGTGACTGCAGCGAAAGTTGCCATAGGGGATGCAGTCTGGCCCAGTGTTGGGCAGGAAGCAGTGGTGCCCTCTGCCCCTCATCTGAACACCTGCTCAGTGCGGAAGCCCCCAGCTCCCATCGGGATAGGACGGATCCTTTAAAGGCCCCTAGAGCGACCCCACTGTCCCAGCTGCTAGGCCAGCTGCCGCAGACTGCGTAGGCTCTGGCACCAGCCCCAGCATGACGGGGAAAGGAGTAGAGGCAGCACTTTCCACGCTCCCATGCTGGCTGGACACCCTGTCCAATGCCCCGAAGGCACCAGCACCATCGGCTGCCTGTGACAGCTGCCCGCCTGTCTCAACTCTGTTCCTCTGCTGGCTCTGCATGGGCTAGAGAAGGTACCTCTCCCCAAGGGATCCAAACCCCAAGGAGGTGTCACTGTCAGGGCTGGCTCCAGGCACCAGCCCAGCAAGCAGGTGCTTGGGGTGGCCATGGAGCGAAGGACCTGCCGCCGAATTGCCGCTGAAGACTGAAGCGGCGGCGAAAGAGCTCCCACAGATTGTGATCACAGCTTTTTTTTGTTTGTTTTTTTTTTTGCTGCTTGGGGTGGCAAAAACCCTAGAGTAGCCCTGGTCAGGGCTGGGTGGGGTGCAGCCTTGATGGGAGTTGCTTCACTCTCTGCCAGTATTTGCGATCTTCACACCAGCTGGCAGGCTAGCCTCAGCCATCGGGTCTGATTCCCCCCTCATCACCCCAGTTTAAATCAGGAGTGAGTCCATCGGGCATGATTCCCCCTCATTACCCTGGCGTAAATCAGAAGTGATTCCACCAGGCCCGATTCCCCTCTCATCACCCCAGTGTAAATCAGGAGTGATATTACTGAAGTCAGTGGTGCCACAGAGGTGTCAGACGTGCGGGAGTGAGAGGAGAATCTGGCCTCAGTCAAGTGGCTCTGCCTGCAGTGTCGGCCCCATCGGCGCACAGGGGAGTGAATTCCTCTGTGCAGCAAAACAGTTGGCAGGGTTGCTTTGTATTCGCTCCAGCAGGGTCCTGTAAGGGAGGAGATGCAGGTGTCTGGGCTAGTATGTGGGAGGGGGCACTGGTATGTGGGTGTGGAGGATGTGTCCTGTGTGGTGGGGGAGGTATGTGAGCATATGTTCTACACGTGTGTTTGTACGTGTACACAGGAGAGCATGCCAGTGTAGATCCTTTGTGGGCGTGTTCATGAGCGTGTGTGACTGTGAAATGGGTGTGGGTGTGTGCTTAGAGTGGGTGTGTCTGTGGGGCCAGTAATTAGCTGTTTGGGGGCCATGTGCCCATGTGGGAGTTGCCCTGGGCTGAGTTTGGAGCTGTCCGGATTTCCCTGTGGAGCAGAGGGTGCACACAGCCTGGCTGCAGCCCTCACCGCGCAGCAATGTAGCAACTAATGATGACAGATGGGCTGGCTCCCAAGGAGCGGTCACTGAGGGTCACACTCTGCCAGCTCGTGCCAGTTGCCTCCTGCTGCATTCGTGGGTAGCCCTGTCTGTGTCTGCTGGGCTCAGGCATGAGCTGCCGGGAGCAGTGTGCTCCCAGAAAGGCAGGGTCTGCCTGAGCAGGAGAGCCCTTCGGGGCGTTCCTCCATGGCTCGGGCAGCCAGGTAGGGCTCTGAGCTGGGGACAGGCTCCTAAACAAAAGAGCTGCCAGCTCCCCATGGAAGACAATGGGGCACTTGATGGCACAGGGGCTGCGCTGATGGAGGAGAAAAGCCCTGGGAGCCTGCCTTAGCCAGGCTAGACACTAAATTGGCACCTAATGCGCTGTCTGCACACTCGTACCTGCAGATCGTCACACACACACAAACGTACCCACACACCACTACACACAGACTCATACCAGAGTAAACTGGCCTGGCTCTGCTGGTGTTACCCTTGCTGCCTCACTGACCCCAGTGCAATTACAACCGTTAGCTGAGGATCTAGCCCAGCAATGAGCCTGGTCTAGCACATCCCCTCTCCAAGCGCACAGGGCAGGCCACCCAGGGTGCTCTGTGCAGGACACTGCGCTTGCTGCTGGGGACGATGGCCAAGGAAGGAGGTGACATCCAGGCCCCAGGCTGGGCTGGGACCATCACTCCACTTGCCCAGTGCTGCTGTGATCCAGCATCGCCTGGTTACAGAGATTGGCTCAGCACTTGGACCCTTCTCAGGGAGCAGGGCCTGGGGGAGTCCAACAATGATTCTGTTAACGCCTCGCTCACAGCGCTGGGGACAGCCGTCCTGCGTCACCTCATACCCACTGCAGAAGGGTGGATGCACCGATGGCGAGGCCCTTCGGCCAAGTCTCTCCCAGTCCCCCCCTACCAGGGTAACAGTCTAACAAATAATTCCAAGCCCTTGTGTGCGCTCTCGGCCTCGACACTGGGTCCAGAGGTCCTTCCACCCCTTGTCTCAGGGCTTCACAGGGCTTCCATCTGCCAAGCTCCACAGTTCTCAAGGTTCACCCTCCTTTCAGGGCAGGGTCCCCCTGGAGTCCACCGACGAGTCCCCCAACACAAATTAAAACCACTTCTGCCTCTCCAGGTGGAAATGCCTGTTCCTCTTAAGTTTCCCCTGCTGCGCCCCTCAGCTGAATGTCTCCCCGGGCCAGAGCCAGCACCACCGCAGCTTGCTCCACTCTGGTGGCTTCTCCAACTCTCCTGGCTTCTCGCCAGGTTCTTCACTTGGGAGACAATCCCACGGCCAGCCAGGCTTCCTCTCCAACTCTGCCACCCTCTCCCCTGCAGCCCCACCCACCCCCTGCAGCCCTCTTCTGCTCTAGGTAACCAGCTCCTCCCCCAGCAGGGCTTATCTGGAACTGGGCATGGCCCACGCTCCAATTAACTCTTTCAGAGCCACCCACACACCCAGACTGTGACTTGCTGAAACCAATGGGCCGGGGCCCCTTGGCTGGTGCCCATGGGACTCATACTATCAACTGTCACACAGCTATGCCGATCACACCAGCCGAGGATCCTGCCCCGGAACCATACCTGATGCTGTTGGCCACCTGGTTCTGGTGCAGACTAACCAGCGTGCTGCAGAAAAGCTGTATCCCGACACATCAGGGATTTGCTTTGGAGAGGCTGCTTGTGTGGATGACGATGCACCACCAAGAAAGCTGGAGGTTGCATTCGATTTAGGGCTTGGCTAGATGAACAGTTACTGTGTGCCAAGCTGGGGTGTCAATCCACAGTGCACCAGCCCACCATGCACTAACCGGTCCTCTGATCCCCTCCTGTTTCGAAGTGGGTGGATCAAAGCTCACTAGGGAACTGTGACATTGCACTCCATATGTTTTATGGAAATATGCTACTGAGTGTGAATATAATGTAACTGGAAAATGCTTCATGCAAAAGGTCTCTTGTAAGGTATCATTACAAAGGTTATAATCTACCAAGTGTGTTCATCCTATTTATATGCATGTATCGTTCTTGTATCTGAAGCTAGAAATATAAAGTATAACTCTGAGGTACTACTGTAATTATGCAAAGTGTGGGCCATTAATGGTGGCTTAGAATCTTGATGGCTCCCATTAACCAGGACAATTGGTTGTAAATGATTCTGTTTACTTGCAAGCCTTCCTGTGTTCAGTGAGCCAGCCCAGGAAGAATGGTGGAATCCATCTTAAACCTGAGGCTTTTCCATGTAGAAGGAAGGGTGAGGATCCAGAGAGACAAAAGATTCCTGCCTTGTGCCAAAGCTATAAAAGGGGGTGGAAGAGAACACAGGATGGTCCAAGTCATGAGAAAACCCCTGCTTTTCACCTAAGATGCCTGCTGGAACTAACCAGGACTGTACCAGGGGAAAGGATTGGGCCCAGACCAGGAAGGAGTCTAGTCTGTGAAAGAAGTTTATTGGAACACCTCGGAGGGTGAGATTTACCTGTAAATAGTTTTTTAATGTATTAGGCTTAGACTTGCACATTTTGTTTTATTGTACTTGGTAACTTATGTGGTAAACCCAGGACAAACAGCTACGGGGGGGGGGTAGTAATTCGTCCCAGGGGGTTAAAAGGCCTCTCCCCATCCACTGAGGAGAGATAACCATGGGGAAATAAGGTTCAGCTGGAAAAGGGGTCACTAGGGAACTAATTAAGTTCAGTTGGCTCCAAATGCTTGAGACTTTTTAAACCCCTCCCCCCCACACACATACAAGGGGGAGGGGGGTGAGATGAGATGAGATGAGCAGGGAAGCTGCCAGTAGGCTAGGTGCAGCAAGACACCAAACTCTTCCAGGAAGGAAGGCTGCACTCCCTCCCCAGAAGGGAAGGAAAACAAGCACAAGCGACTGACTGAGGAAAGGAATGGCTGGACCCTGTGCTACCTATAAGGATTTGCCTTGCCCAAGCCAGTGTCTCCAAGGCTAAAAAGGATTGAGCCTGCTGAGGAGAAGAAGGTACTTTGCCACGCTTACTTTGTTCTATCTGTTATTACTTGAAACCACTTAAATTCTACTTTTTGTATTTAATAAAATCACTTTTTTGTTTATTAGTAAACCCAGAGTAAGTGATTAATACCTGGGGGAGCAAACAACTGTGCAACTCTCTATCAGTGTTATAGAGGACTAAGTTTACTCTGCATAAGCTTCATGCAGAGTAAAACTGATTTATTTGGGGTTTGGATCCCATTGGGAATTGGGTGTCTGGATGCTGGAGACAGGTGATCTGCTAAGCCGTTTTTGGTTAAAGTCTGCAGCTTTGGGGGCATGGACCAGACCTGGGTCTGTGTTGCAGCAGGCTAGCATATCAGGCTCAACAAGGCAGGGTTCTGGAGTCCCTCCATCCCTCCCTCCCCATACACTCCATCCATTTATCTCCAGACACCACATTTAGCTATGCCCATACACCCCTCTCATCCATCCATTGCCATATACTCTCATCCATCTATCTCCATACACCCGTCAATCTAATCTATCGATAGATCTATCCCCATACACCACATCTATCTATCATCTACCTACCTACCTACATGCACTGCCGTGCATGGAAAGCTGCAGAGAGTCATGGGGCAATGGCTGTTCTGCACAGAATAGTGGACAGTCCAGCCTGGGAAGAAGAACCAAGGAGGAGACAACGCTGCATGGAGAGAAGAGGCCATGCATGCCCCAGTGGTGGGGGAAGCAGCAAGCCAGAGGGCAGGACCCTGGTGCACCGGGTCATCAGCAAGCCCTGCTGGAGAAGCACTGATGTGCTGAGCTGACCATGCTTTGGAGCCTGGGTGGGACCTGGGTATGCTCCATGTCCTGCCATGGGCAGCCCTGAGCTGTGCAGTAGGGGAATATAAATCAGTGTTACTCAACGGACTGCAGCAGCATGAGGCAGATTTACACCAGCTGAGGATCTGATCCCAATTTTGAGCCCTAACTCAGGCCATGAGCGTTGATGAGTCTCGTAGTCTCATCCCAGCCAACATTTCTGTGCACTACAAGCCCATCCTCCAGGACTGCCAGCATCTCTGCCAGGGAGAGAGGGGCACTGGCAGAGCTGGATGTGGGGAGTCCAGGGATGAGACAGACAACAGGGGGCTGTGGGTCAGGACTGAGGGGCACCAGCAGGTCTGTGTGTGGGGAAGCTTGCCTGGCCCTTGCTTGCGTTCTGCCCACCTCTCAGAGAATTATGTTCAGCCACAAACGTTTAATAAGAGAACAAAGCAAAACAAGTAAAAGCCCTGGCAGCGCAATATTCCTCAGGCTGTCCCCTCCCCCTCCTGAGCATTTCTGCTTGGCGAGATTAAGTCATCAAATATTAATCAGGAGTAATTATCCCTCCTCAGGCACTGCTCTCCTCCCGTAAAGTGTATTCGCAGCCCGGCTCTGCTCCCTGCAGCCCGTGCTCCTCAGCTTCTCAGCCAGTGCAGAGCCCCACCATAGGTCACCGGCAGGGGTCAGTCTGGCGATTGTCTGTGTGCGTGGAAAGCAGCTGCTGAGGATCGAGGAGACGGGAACAGGTGATGGGCCAGGACCTCTCAATCAATGCAGGGGGAGAGAGGGGATCAGGGCTGTATCAGGAGGGCTGCGCAGCACAGGACAGCACAGGGGGAAGATACCATGAGGGAGTCTCCCTACCACCTAGAACCACGTGGTGGCACTGGGGTCAGCCCACGAGGTGGGTAAACCAACCTCACCTGAATGCCACATTCCTCAAACGAGTCATGGGTAAACGCAGTTCCCCCTCGACAACACTACTGGGGTCAGCACTGACTGGGGATGGATGGAGGGACTCCAGAACCCTGGCCCCCACTCCATATAGCACAGCCCTGGGGTCAGCACTGCCTGCGAGGCGAGAGCGCCCCCTGCGCCCTATAGCACAGCGCCCCAAGCACTGTCCTAGGGCCAGCATGGACTGCGAGGGGAGAGCGCCCCCTACTGAACCACCCACCTCACTCCCTGCAGACACTGGGTTTCCTTGGGAAAGGTTTCCCATCCCAGCAGTGACCCGACCAGACCCCCTGCCAACACGTGGGATCCGCTGTGCTCCTGGGGTGGGGGATGTGTGATGTGCACATGCCCATGAGTGGGAACTCGCACAGATCCTTCTCCCCCTCCAGGACCCAGCCTGTTCCGAGGACAGACTCCTCCATCTGCCTCCCTACCTCCCTTGGGATCCTGCCCAGCAGAATCCCACCCCAGGTAGGTTCTGAGAGTCTCCCACAGCTGCCCTCCTGCCAGTCTCAGACCCACTAGGCAGCACAGCAGCCACGACTCACCCGGCAGTTGCCCAGCTCCTCGGCCGACAGTATGATGGTGCCACACTTTTTCCCTGGAATCCCACTGCAGAAGAAGAGAGAAAGGGTCTGAGCCACTGAGCTGGCCCTGCCTAAAGAGCTGCAGCACCGCCAGATTTTATGCAAGGTTCTGGCCATCAGCCCCACACGCTGCTCCCCGGCTGCTGGCCCTGTGCCTGAGGCCCTGCGCCCACGACTCCGCTCCCTGGCCCTGCAACCAAGGCTCTGCACCCTGGCCCCAAGCCCACCCCCACCGGTAGCCCCACTCTTGGGCCCCCTTACACCTGTCCGGGTCTCCCCCTCCCAGAGACATGGCCCTGCTCCCGGCCCCAGCTCTAGCGGCTGGGTGGGTGTGGACAGGGTGTGGGGGGGCATGAGGTAAAAAGTAAAAACTGCTTTCAGCACCCCCACTATTAAAAGTGTTCCAGCAACACTGCCCGGCCCTGGGCTGTCCTGGCCCGATAGCCCCCTCACTTCCATGCACCCATCCTACCACCCCTTTGCTCTATTACCCCAGCCACACGCCTCCTGTCTGCATCACCTCCATGTGGCACCTGCTCCCCTCAGTTATCACCCCCTCTGCTGCCCTCTCTTCACCCTGCCTCCCCTCTCCTGATGCATCCTCCCTCCACCTCTGCCCCTCTTCCAGTGGCTGCTGGCAGATTGCTGGCTGAGCGCAGGGCTTCACCACAGGAGCACTGCCTGGCCTGAGATGGGCGCTGCCATCAGGAGGTGGGGAGGGGGATTCACAGATGAATTTGGGGGACTGTAATCCAGTGCACTGTGTCTGCACCACACTTGCCTGCCCAGTTACCGGGGAGTGCACTGGGCCCAGCAGGGTCCCTGGGGAATAGACCTCCTTCCCCAGCCCACCTGGTCTTGTCTGCACCAGGATGCCCCCGAGGTGTCGCTCCCTGGGGCGCAGACCTGGCACAGGCAGGGCTCAGGCTGTTCTCGCCCTGCATGCTGGGTGTCCTGCACTGGCATTAGCTCCAGCTGGGCCCTGGGCAGTGTCGCCCTGTACAGGGGTTTAGCCAGGGCTCGTCCCTCTCTGGGGCGGTGGGGAACCACAGCGCCTCGCTACTTCCTTCCAGTTGTGACGGGGAATTAGCCTGGCCGCGGGGGTTTCGCGCCACGGCAGCAGTAGAGGCAAAACATAAGAGTTATTCACACCCGGTGTCACGGAGTGTGGGGGAGTCCGGCCCTGCACCCCTCTTCCTGGGACCCATAGTGACTTTTAGCCAGCCAGTAAAACAGAAGGTTTATTGGACAACCAGAACACAGGTTACAGCAGAGTTTGCAGGCACAGTCAGGAACCCTCCATCGAGTCCTTTTGGGCTTTCAGGGTGCTTGGATCCTAGTTAGGATACCCTGAATTCTGCTCACACAGCCCCAAGCCCAAACTCAAAACTGCTTCCCTCCTGCCACTCCCTTCCTTTGTTCCCCTTCCCGGGCAAAGGTGTTGACCTTTCCCCTCCCTTACCTAGCTCAGGTTACAGGCTCCGGTATCGTTCATCCCCTAAAGTCCTCCCCTGCTCTCCCATTCCCCACACAGACAGCCCCTACTCCATCACACCTCTCCCCCTTCAAGACTGAACTGAGCGGGGTCACTCTGCCCAGTGACCTGGGGAAGTTCAGGGCCCCCTCTCCGGGACAACGCATCCACTATCAGCTTGGCACTTCCCTTCACATGGACCACGTCCATGTCATAGTCCTGCAGGAGCAGGCTCCACCTCAGGAGCTTGGCGTTGGCTCTTTTCATCTGGTGCAGCCAGGTCAGGGGAGAGTGGTCGGTGTACACGGTGAAGTGTTGCCCAAAGAGATATGGCTCTAGCTTCTTAAGGGACACACCATGGCCAGGCATTCCTTCTCGATGCCCGCGTAGTTTTGCTCCCGGGGTAGCAGCTTCTTACTCAGGTACACGATGGGGTGTCTCTCCCCCTTTTCATCCTCCTGCATTAACACCGCCCCCAGTCCCATGTCTGAGGCGTCGGTGAACACCATAAAGGATTTGTCAAAATCTGGGTTTGCCAGAACTGGGCCACTAACCAGTGCCTCCTTCAGCACCCGGAAAGCCTCCTGGCACTACTCAGTCCAGATCACCTTGTCTGGCTTCCCCTTTTTGCACAGTTCAGTGATGGGGCCGGCTATGGCACTAAAGTGGGGCACGAACCTTCAATAGTACCCCACCATCCCAATAAAGGCCTGGACCTGCTTTTTGGTTTGGGGAGCAGGCCAGTCTCTGATCACCTCCATCTTGGCTGGTTCCGGCTTCAGGCAGCCGCTCCCCACCCGATGGCCCAGGTAAGATACTTCAGCCATCCCCACCTTGCACTTCTCAGCCTTTACGGTTAACCCAGCCCTTTGGAGTCAGTCCAGGACTTGTTTAACCTGGGACATATGGTCCTCCCAGGTCTGGCTGAAGACGCAGATGTCATCAATATACGCCACGGCAAAACTCTCCATCCCCCTCAGTAGCTGATCCACCAGGCGCTGGAAGGTGGCCGGTGCTCCCTTGAGGCCGAAGGGCAGGGTCAGAAACTCGTAGAGCCCCAGAGGGGTGATAAAGGCCGATTTCAGCCTGGCATCTGCATCCAGCAGTACTTGCCAGTAGCCCTTGGTAAGATCCATGGTGGTGAGGTACCGAGCACCTCCCAGCTTGTCTAGGAGCTCGTCAGGCCTGGGCATGGGGTAGGCCTCAGATACGGTGATGGCATTGAGCTTTCGATAGTCCACACAGAACCGGATTGACCCATCCTTCTTGGGGACTAGCACCACTGGTGAGGCCCAAGGGCTGGAAGACTGCTGGATCACCCCCAAAGCCAGCATGTCCCTGACCTCTCTTTCAAGATCCTGGGCAGTTTTACCAGTGACCCGAAAAGGGGAGCATCTTATAGGGGATGTGACCTGGTCTCCACCCTGTGGACAGTCAAATTAGTGCGTCCAGGTTGGTTGGAAAACAGCTGTTGGTATAGATGCAGCACCCCTCTGATCTCAGCGGGCTGGGCCAGGGTCAGCTGATCAGAGAGAGGAATCGCCTCTAGGGGGGAATCAGCCTTTGTCCCAGGGAATAGATCCACTAAGGGGTCATCTCCCTGCCCCTCCCAATGTCCACACACGGCCAACACCACATTCCCCCTGTCATAGTATGGTGTCATCATGTTCACATGGTACACCCGACGGTGATGTGCCCGGTTTGACAGCTCCACCACATAGTTTACCTCATTCAGTTGCTTGATCACGTTGAAGGGCCCTTCCTAGGTGGCTTGGAGTTTGTTTCTCCTCACGGGGATGAGAACCATCACCTGATCCCCGGTGATGAAGGCACGGGCCCGTACCGTGCCGTCATATCAGACCTTCTGCATCCTCTGGGCTCAGGCCAGATTCTCCCTGGCCAGGCCCATGAGCTCAGCCAGTCTTTCCCGGAAGGTCAGGACATACTCCACCACTGACTCTCCCTCGGGAGTGGCCTTCCCCTCCCATTCGTCCCTCATCAGGTCTAGGGGCCCCCTTACCTGCCTTCCATACAACAGTTCGAAAAGTGAAAACCCGGTGGATTCCTGGGGTACCTCCCTGTACGCGAACAGCAAGTGAGGTAAGTACTTGTCCCAATCTTGTGGGTGCTGGTTCATAAATGTTTTTAGCATCATCTTCAGCGTCCCGTTGAACCTTTCCACCAGCCCGTTGGACTGGGGGTGATACGCTGGACCCCACATTTCTGCCATAAGGACCGGAGCAGGGCCGACATGAAGTTGGACCCCTGATCCGTTAAGACCTCATTGGGGAACCCCACCCGGCTGAAAATTGTCAGCAGCGCATCTGCCACTGTGTCTGCTTCGATAGAGGACAAGGCCACCGCCTCGGGGTAGCGAGTGGCAAAATCCACCACCACCAGGATGTATTTCTTCCCTGACTGGGTCGTCTTGCTGAGGGGTCCCACTATGTCCATGGCCACTTTCTGGAAAGGATATTCCATGATGGGTAAAGGCCTCATAGCTGCTTTCCCCTTGTCCTGGGCCTTCCCCACCCTCTGGCAGGGGTCACAGGATTGGCAGTACTGTCGGACATGGGTAAAGACCCCAGGCCAGTGCCAGATCTTCGGCAGCAATTCGGTGGCAGAGGCCCCCTGCAGCCGAAGATCCCAGGCCCCCTGAATCCTCTGAGCGGCCCTGCATAGGAGCAGGGCCCTAGAGTGTGGCAGGAGTTGGGAGCACCCAGGGGTCTGGGATATGGAGGCCAGGAGGAGGCAGGTAAGCAGGAGGGGTCTCTAGTAGCAGCCAAGCAGGATTCCTCCAGTAGCCTAAACAACTTCATGCACCTCTTCCTGGTTTAAATAAAGCTCCTCAGTCAATCGAAGATGCTGGATTTTCCCCCAATCAGAAGCTTTGGGGGCAGGGCCCTTTGCAATCTAGCACTTCACTGGTTCCCTTCTGCAGTGGGAAGAGTGGGGGGGAAGGAGCGGAGTGAAGGCGGGGCCTCAGAGGAAGCGGGGGAGTGGGGGCGAGAACAAGTAGAGTGAAGGCGGGGCCTCGGGGAACGGGCGAAGTGGGGGTGGAGCACTTACAGGGAAAAATAAAAGTGAGCACCTCTGCTTTGGATGATTTTGTTAGTTGTTTATAAAAAGCCTTGTCCACCTCTTCTTCCTGGTTAGGTGTCTACCATGGCATCATCCTTTTATCCTTACCCAGATAAACGACTGGAGGTACGGCCTGTTTTAAAGACTTGGGCTATTTGGCTGGGTTTATCCAACCCCTTCAGCGCTGGCCTAGCTCTGCTCCCACTGAATGCAATGGGCTTTCTGAGCATTGACTCTAGTGTTGTTATGTCATGGACCAGGCCATGACTGTGCTCGGTGCTGTACAGACAGAACACAATGAGGGTCCCTGCCCCCAAGAGCCGACAATCTAATGGGAGCAGAGTTAGGTCAGTGCTGAGTGCTCTAAAACCCCCACTCTCCAGGCATGTCTACACTAGAAACCTAAGTCCACCTATATTAGGTCAACTTACAGCCACCACAGTAAATATTACAGTGGTGCATGTTCACACTACCCTCCCTGTGGCAGGGAAATGCTTCCACCTACTGAAGAGGGGCAGTGTGGGGGGCTGAGAGCCCAGCTGCCCCTGGGATCCCAGTTGTGAGCTCTGTGCTCAGAGTCCAGGCAAGCCTCTGGAAAGACGCTGGGCTCCTGGTGGGAAGTGGTGGGGAAGCCTCCAGGCAGCAGCTGGACTGGGAGCTGGGAGCCCCACACCTGCCCCCGGTGACAGCCTGGCTTTCTTGTCAATTTCACGGCTCCAACATGGAGACATGAAATCAACAAGAATGACAGCCAACATGGACACTGCATTGCCCTAACCACACCAACATAAGCTCTGTGCCTCTCGCAGAGGTGGTGCCATTATGTCGGTGTAGTGTGGCACTTACATGGATGGGCACAAGGCTGTAGTGCGTACACTGCCATAATTAGGTTGATGTAAGTTGCCTGATGTCAACCTAACTCCACAGTGTAGACCAAGCCTCAGAGTTTGCTGGACAATACGCTGAAAACCTTCCCCCTCCCATCATGCAGAGCGGCTCCACTCTCAGCTGCTGAGTCTCACGCACTTGGCCCTTGAACTGCCCCACCCACCCAAGGATCTCACAGCACTGTACAAGCCTCCTCAGTCCAGCCGCAGAGCTCCTCTGGGAGTGGGTCGCAGGTGGAGAAACAGAGGCAGTGAGGTGACTCGCCCAAGGTCACCATACACAGGGCTGGGAACAGAACCCAGGCGTCCTGACTCTCCCTCTCAGCCCAGCATCACAGTGCAGGTTCAAATAGATGGAGGGACTCATCTGTAACCTCTGAGGGTCCCAGGAATTTGGGATTTGCTGGCCCTGTAACCACCAGCAGAATCCACCTCAGTAGGGTTCAAGCCAAAGGACCAGGCAGACCCTGGGCAAGGTGTGGTCAGGACTAGTAAGCGTAGTTCACATCTCTGGGTCAGGCTGACCCCCAGGTGCGGAATCAAAGAGGACATTCCTCCAGACCCCCTGTGGGGAGGCTGTCCTTGGAGCATGGAGTGGGGCAGCCGCTGCAGGGAGGGTAAGGAGGACACACGGCACAGACCTATCCTGTCTTCCTGTGGAAGCTTTCGGGGAGTAAAGGCACTGGGGCGTCAGGATGATGGGGCTATCCAAATATTAGGGGACATGGCCAGAAACTCTGAAGGGCTTTAGGAGCACAAGTCCCACAGACTTTCACATCCCCTCTGAAAATGACCCCGTGACAGTTAGGCTGTTAGAGGGCGTTGGCAGGACTAGCCCGGTCGGGAAGAGAGCAGAACTCAGGGCCAGGCATTGCAGTGCTCAGCCCCCACAGTAGCCATAACGTCAGGCCTTGCGTGACGCCATGATGGTGCTGTTAATAACAGGCCCTGCTGGGTCGACAGGGAGGTTTGAACTCGGGGCTGTCAGCGGTGCTGATGGTGCAGGAGCGGGGCTTGCTTCAGTGAAATGACCAGGCCTGGAACTTAGGAGCAGCAATGGACCCATAAATCTCTTCTGTGCCCAGCCACTGGGGGAAAGAGGGGGACGGGACAGTCTCATGCTGTCCTAGTGCTGGTGTCGAATGTGTAGTGTCTCTAGCCATGGGACCAGGGCATTGTCAGGGCAAAGCCCCCCCTACAGACTGCCTCCCTGCGAGGCTGCCTGTGCAGGAGGAGATGCTCGTGAAGCTGTGTCACTCACCCATTGGAGACGGACGGCATGGGCTTCCCTGTTCTGGAATGTAACGTGAACGCTCCCATCCTGCCAGGAGACAGAGAGTGAGAGAGTTAGCTTGGACCTTTCCCTGGGCTCCCTGAGAACATATGCTGCCTGGGGCTGATAACCACCAAGGAGAGCCAGGCCAACGCTCCTGAACCAATCCCAGGGGGTCTCCCCAAACTGTCTCCTGGGGACAAGGAAGAGAGGGCCCAGAATGACACAGACACACCCAGGCACGTGTCTGACCATCCCCCAATATTTCACCAAAGGGTGGGGGGAGTGTCTCTGCTGAAAGCTAAGCACCGGTTGATTGCTGGTCTGTGGCCGGATGTTCGGACTATGTCATATGGAGGATCCTGGGTTCCAAACCCACAGAAGTGAACCGGGTCACTTACAGCAGGGGGTCTCAGAGCTGGATCAACGCTGAGAACTGCGGGCATGGGGGGAGCCGGCCCAGCCCTGTGCCTAGTCTGGAGACTGTGCAGGGCAAAGCATCCCCTCCAGAAATGCTGAATAGGGGCCCATCAAGACTGAGCTGCAGCTAATGAAACACCCTGATTATGAACAGAGACAAGAGCCTCGGGCTATACGAGGAGGGAAAATGGCCCCAAACATTGTTCATCACAGAAGAGAGATTCTGCCAGCGGAAGCGTCTCACGAGGGGAGGATCCCAGCTCCCACCACTGAATCAGCGCCATGCAGAACGAGCCTGTCAATACATGTGGGCTCTGGACTGTACGTCACATTTTCCTTGTACCTGGAACCTCGTGTGTCCAAACCCTTTAATGTGCTTTTATGGACAGTGGCTGGTTTCAATAGCCAGGGTTGTGGCGCTGGCCGGGCGCCAGCAAGGGGAGCATGGGCAGCTGCAGTGGGACGATAACTCCAGTGCAGGCAGCTCGGCAATGCAGGCCACAGCCTGACTGACAGTAGAAGAGGGTCCAGTAGCTGCTCTCCCGAGGGCAGCTGGGATCCATGGCCATGTGCCCAACCATGCCACAGCAGGGACCTGGAAGGCTCAGTCAGCCCCCTGGCATAGAATGGGAACCCCAGACAGGTGCAGACACAGGCTGCCAGATGGTCCCAGGGACACACTACCCTGCTGGCAGACCACTGGCACTGGGTCTTTCCTTAGGCTAGCATGGGAATCTCCCTCGAGCTGGCATGAAGAGCCCTATGGCCTGGCACTGGGGCTGCCTTAGGCCTGCGCTGTGGGGGCAGCCCCCTGCCATACAGCTTCACTCCTAAGGTGGCATCTCCAGTGAGGCAGTCCCAAGCCCGGCACCCTCCTTCAGCTGCCCTGTGTGACGCAGTAGGGAATAGGGTGGATTGACCTGGGAATGTCGTCTAGTTTTACTGGGACTGTCTGCATTAGGGATGAGATAGCAGGGGATGATTTTACTTGAGAGATACCTGAGCTTGTAACCTGAGCCAGGAGGAGGGTGGTGCCAGGTGACACCTTTGCCCCAGAAACTGGACAAAGGGAGGGGAGGAGCTGAGGGAAGGGGGAGAGAGACGGCTAGAGGAGGTTTTGCTTTCAGTTTTGGGCTGGGTGGTGAAACGCAGGGAACCCCAAAGCTGGGGTCTAAGCTCCCTAACCTCCCCCCCCCCAGAAGGACTTGACTGAGGGGTCCTGGTTGTACCTACAAGCCCTGCTTGGGACTGCGTTCCTGTCATCTAATAAACCTGTTTTACTGTCTGGCTGAGAGTCACAGTGAATCGCAGGAAGAGGGGTGCACGGCCCTGACTTCCCACACTCCGTGACACCTTGTCTGCCCATCTCGCTCCCACCCCCGAAAGGGACCCCCCCCCGTTCAGTTCCACCAACTGCAGAGGCCACCAAGGAGTCTCCGAAAGTGGCAGATTCCAGAGCCCTGCCTGCTGCTGGCTGACCCAGCACCCCCTCAGAGATGCTGCTGCAAAGGATTCTGGGGCCCATGTGGGGACGACTGTAGGGTGAGGTCCAGAGGGGGGTGGGAAGTGCACTGCAGGGCCAGGGAAGTGCACTGCAGAGCTGCCGAGAAGCCTGGCACTGAGCTGCACCCCCAACTCAGCCGGGCAGCAAGGATGGAGAATGGTGCATTGCAGATCTGCCCCCCCTCCCACCGCCGTCCCTCTGTCTCTGTGGAGCTCTGCTCTCTATCCATGGACACTCACTGACCGAGCCCAATGGGAATGCTTCAGACGGGGGAGATAAGATCACGAAAGGAGGTGGCAGAACCTGTGCGTTTGCCAGGAGTTAAACTCCTGGGACCTTGGCAAGCTCACCAGCCTGTCTCCAGCACCCATCCAAATGCTTTGGCAGGCACCAGGGTTCCTACACTGGGCAGGGAGCACGGGGCTGGAGGCATGGCTGGGGGGCTAATATGAGGGGGAAAGGAGTCCAGGAGTGCTGGCCGTATTTTAAAGAAGCCTTATTGAGGGACCATGAACAAACCATCCCAATGTGCAGAAAGAATAGCAAATATGGCAAGCGACCAGACTGGCTTAACAGTGAAATCTTCGGTGAGCTTAAACTCAAAAAGGAAGCTTACAAGAAGTGGAAATTTGGTCAGATGACTAGAGGGGAGTATAAAAATATTGCTAGAGCATACAGGGGTGTAATCAGGAAGGCCAAGGCACAATTGGAGTTGCAACTAGCAAGGGATGTAAAAGGTAACAAGAAGGTATGTTAGCAACAAGACGGTCAGGGAAAGTGTGGGACCCTTACTGAATGGGGGAGGCAACCTAGTAACAGATGATGTGGAAAAAGCTTAAGTACTCAATTTTTTTTTGCCTCGGTCTTCACAGCTAAGGTCAGCTCCCAGACTGCTGCACTGGACATCACAATATGGGGAGGAGGTGAGCAGTCCTCAGTGGTGAAAGAACAGGTTAAGGACTATTGAGAAAAGCTGGACATGCACAAGTCCATGGTTCCAGATCCAATGCATCCAAGGGTGCTGAGGGAGTTGGCTGATGTGACTGCAGAGCCATTGGCTGTTATCTCTGAAAACTCATGGCGATCAGGGGAGATCCCGGATGATTGGAAAAAGGCAAATATAGTGCCCATCTTTAAAAAAGGCAAGAAGGAGAACCCAGGGAACTACAGACTCCCTGCCTGACCAACCCGATTGCCTTCTATGATGAGGTAACTGGCTCTGTGGATGAGGGGAAAGCAGTGGATGTGTTATTCCTTGACTTCAGCAAAGCTTTTGATATGGTCTCCCACAATATTCTTGTCAGCAAGTTCAAGAAGCATGGATTGGATGAATGGACTACAAGATGGATAGAAAGCCGGCAAGACCGTTGGGCTCAATGGGTAGCTATCAACGGCTTGATATCTAGTTGGCAGCTGCTATCAAGCGGAGTGCCCCAGGGGTCTGTCTTGGGTCAGTTTTGTTCAACATCTTCATTAATGATCTGGATGATGGGATGGATTGCACCCTCAGCAAGTTCGTGGACGACGCTAAGCTGGAGGAAGAGGTAGATAAGCTGGAGGGTAGGGATAGGATACAGAGTGACCTAGACAAGTTGGAGGATTGGGCCAAAAGAAATCTGTTGAAGTTCAACAAGGACAAGTACAGAGTCCTGCACTTAGGACGGAAGAATCCCATGCATCGCTACAGGCTGGGGACAGACTGGCTTAGCAGCGGTTGTACCGAAAAGGACCTGGGGATTACAGTGGATGAGAAGCTGGATATGAGTCTGCAGTGTGCCCTTGTTGCCAAGAAGGCTAACGGCATATTGGGCTGCATTAGTAGGAGCACTGCCAGCAGATCGAAGGAAGTGATTATTCCCCTCTATTTGGCACTGGTGAGGCCACATCTGGAGTACTGCATCCAGTTTTGGGCCCCCCACTACAGAAAGGATGTGGACAAATTGGACAGAGTCCAGTGGAGGGCAACAAAAATGATTAGGGGGGCTGGGGCACATGACTTATGAGGAGAGGCTGAGGGACCTGGGGTTATTTAGTCTGCAGAAGAGAAGAGTGAGGGGGGATTTGATAGCAGCCTTCAACTACCTGAAGGGGGGTTCCAAAGAGGATGGAGCATAGCTGTTCTCAGTGGTGGCAGATGACAGAACAAAGAGTAATGGTCTCAAGTTGCAGTGGGGGAGGTCTAGGTTGGATATTAGGAAATACTATTTCACAAGAAGGGTGGTGAAGCACTGGAATCGATTACTTAGGGTGGTGATGGAATCTCCATCATTAGAGGTTTTTAAGGCCTGGCTTGACAAAGCACTGGCTGGTATGATTTAGTTGAGGACTGGTCCTGCTTTGAGCAGAGGGTTGGACTAGATGACCTCCTGAGGTCTCTTCCAATCCTAATGATTCTATGATTCTGAAGTGCAAAACAGAGCCCTCATTTGCCCCTCCTTCAGAAAATCACAGGGCCAGATCTGCACCTGGGGTAATCTATAGAAGTCAATGGAGCTTTGCTGATTTACACCAAGAGGTCAAAGCCCTTTACAAACATTAATGAATGAATCCCATGGGAACCAGGCCAGCAGCAGCATCCCCATTTCACAGACTGTAGAAACTGAAGCACGGAACAGGGCAGTGACTTGCCCACAGTCACATGGGGAGTCAGTTGCAGAACAAAAGACTTGAGCCCAGATGCCCTCCGCATTAGCCATGACGTGAGACTCTGCCTTCCCCCACCCCCTTCCCCACTTGGATCACCCAGGCTGAGCCAGCTCCACCCTGTCGGTACCACCCTTCGCAGCTCTCCCCACCCCATCCAACAAATAAAAACACACCCCAACCAATAAAGTTTTACCAATGAAAAGCGCTGATGTAGAGACGTTTTCCCGCTGACAAAGCTGCCACCCCTTGTTGGGGGTAGTTGTATCTGGTTGGCAGGAGAGCTGGCTCCTGCCGACAAAGAGCGACTAACCTGCATGTCGTACAGCGGCAAGACTTTAGAGGCACGGCTGTGCCGCTGTAAGGTGCACAGTGGAGACACAGCCTTTGCTGTCAGGCAATGGTGGTTCCCTTCTAACGAGACGGGGGAGGGCATGGCAGAGGGTGTTCCAAGGCAGGGCTGACTTTCCACTGCAAAGGCTTTCCCTGCTTTCCCTTCTGTTCTGTCTCTTCACTAAAGGGCTGGAGGGGTTTTGAGGGGCCTCTTTGCCATGGACTGAGCTGGTGAGTTGCGTGTGCACCACCCTGACCCTCGTGTAACACCGTTGGACACTGACAGGGTCACAGTAACACCTTTGATTCTTCAGGCCCATTTATATCATCCCTGCCCCCAGCATCTCCTCACTCCTCTCGTCCGTGGCAGCAGGCCATTCCTCTAGAGACAGTGAGTAATTCCCTTCCTGCGCTCACATTGTTACCCAGCAGGTATTTTTAGCTGTTGCTCGGACCCTTTCCTCCCTCCTCCTTTTTCTGGATGGTACAAATTTAGCTCCCAGAGCCCCCACTATACACAGCTCACCCGCAGCTCAGGGCAGGGACAGGAACATCCAGCGTCTTATTCTCACGCCCGACCGACTTCCCCTCGCCTTCCCGGGGACCTGGACGCACGTGCAATGAGCGAACCCCCTAGCCCCATCCTCCCACCACATACAAACACCTTTGTGCCCCATGGCCTGGACGCCCCAAGTTATTGGTTAACACTGAGCCCTGGCAATGGACTTGTAAGGGACATGGCCAGGAGCTCTCCAGTCAGCATGCCGCATCGCAAAGCAGCATGTGGCACGTGCCCGTCAGCAGCACCATGCATGCGCAGTCCTCTCACAGCTATCAGACGCATGCCCCTTTTATTGGAACGGGACTTACACAGGCAGCACCAGTGAGTGGTCAGAGCAGGAGGGCCATGAGCTAAGGGGCAGGGGAGCCAGTTCCAAGTCAGAGAGGGGAGTGTGCTCAGCTGGAGAAGAGCAGAAGCAGCTGTTGATATAATGAGCTGCCAGCGTTCCTGCATGTGCCTCTCTGCTATGACATCGAATCCTCTGCCCTGGACAGCCTGGGCCCAGCTGGAGGCTTTGGCAGGTTCCAAGGTCCTGGCAGGATCGTCCCAGCTCCCGACACCCTCGTTCAATGCATCAGCTCTAGGCTGCTCAAGATGCTCTCAACCTCCCCTGCTTACGAGAAGCTGAGCTCATTAAGGAGCCCAATGTACCCGCACCCCATACAACCCTGCTGCCTCAGGGGCCCGATCCTGCCTCCAGGAGCTCAGGATGCTCAGCTCCTCTGCAAGTTGGGCTGTTGGTGCTGTTGGCTGCTGATGCCTGTGTGACAGTGCGGTTCTGGCAAGACCCAAATGAGAGTGCCAATTCAGGTCAATCGCTTAAACAGGGCAGTTACAGCCCTAGGCTGGGGTTTTCCACCTCTAAGGCAAACCAAACCAGCCAGACAAAGAGGACTGTGGTCTCACCCCACTGGCTAACCACAAGTCACACAAGCAATTCCCTTAGACACTCCAGTCTCCCAGTATCACCACCAGTCCCACTCGTCCTGGGGATGAATACTTATGAAAACCAACACCCCAATAAAAGAAAAAGGTTCTCTCGATCCCAAAGAATCAAGCCCCAGACCCAGGTCAATATACACATCAGATCTTACCCACAAATCACGCTGTTGCCGATCCTTTAGAATCTAAAATCTAAAGGTTTATTCATAAAGGGAAAAAGGTAGAGATGAGAGCTAGAATTGGTTAACTGGAATCAATTACATACAGTAATGGCAAAGTTCTTAATTCAGGCTTGTAGCAGTGATGGAGTAAACTGCAGGTTCAAATCAAATCTCTGGAACATCCCCCACTGGGATGAGTCATTCAGTCCTTTGTTCAGAGTTTCAGTTTGTAGCAAAGTCCCTCCAGAGGTAGGAAGCAGGATTGAAGACAAGATGGAGATGAGGCATCAGCCTTATATGGGCTCTTCCAGGTGTAAGAACACTTCTTTGTTCTTACTGTGGAAAATTACAGCAAAATGGAGTTTGCAGCCACATGGGCAAGTTCCTGCACAACCTGCTAAGTTACAAGGTGTATCTGCCTCCTCTCAATGGGTCAATTGTGTAGCTGATGGTCCTTAATGGGACATCCAGCAGGCTAGGCAGAACTAATACCAACTCGTCTGGGATTTTTCATAGAACTACAGCACCAATTTGAAATACAGACAGTATACCGCCAATACTTATAACTTCAACTACAAAATGATACAGACATACAGACAGCATAATCATAATCAGTAACCCATAACCTGGTCTTAGACACCTTATATGACCCCCTTTACATAAGATTTGGTGCTACTACAGGACCTTGGTTGCAAACCATGTTCTATATGGTTCCAGTTTATATCAATAACATCACACCCCCAACGCAAAATTGATGCAGGAAGGGATGACACAAACATCACTGACTGCATCCCAAGAGCTCCCCATCCTTGGGTCTGTCTCACTACAGCTAGTGTTGGGTTAAATGCCGTACCAGTGTATAACAGAAATGATTTATCAAAGTCATGTTCAATAACATGATTGAATCTCTTTACAAACTCAAGGTAAAACTTAGTTTGAACAACAGTGGATTGGATCTGCTTTTTCCTAACAGAAGTCACTGGCTGATGGAGTGGGCTCTCTGTGCTAACAGCTATTAGCAAGTCTTTCTTCTCCCTGCCAGCCAGGTAATTTGCATTAACACAAACACTAGCTTTAAACTTCTTAGCTGCTACCAAATCCAAGGCTGGACTTTGTCTTACAGAGATACCACACAAATCCAAAGAGTCTGAGGATGAGCGTTCGGTTGCTCTCCCCTGCATCCTCAAGTGTTCATCCATAAAACTGTTCTGCTCTGGAACACCAGTAACCCAGTCTGTCCTCAGATCCTGAAGCACAGACTGCTCACTCACAGAATCAGCATGGAGACATTCCTGTTTTAACACCATTGTCTTCCCAACAAGCTGGCCACACACAGCCATTTGATTATAGGGCTGCTCAACTTTCTTAACAGCTTCTACTCTATCTTAGACCTTTTCAAAGCTACCCCCACTGGATCTTTCAAAAGGAAAGTCAGTGGATCCATTCACAACAGTAAATTTCTGGCTGTTGGGAAATGAAACTTCCTTGATTAAATCACTTTCACACCCTTCAGTTGCAGTAAACTGCTTGCACAGGTTACCATGAGGATTCCTTTCCCTATGAGCTTCTCTAAGCAGCAATTCACCCCTCTCAGAACTTCTGCCCTTACCCCCTTCACCTAGTGCTTGCTCTAAAGGAACACTTTCCTGAGCCCCCACAGACTCTTTCTGGGTCTCACTTACATTCAGAATTGCCTCTGGCCCATGAGGCAGATTCCTATACAATTCCCTTCCAGGCAAACCTGTAGACTTTCTAGAGAACCGGTTAGAAGCATTCTTCTTCCCTTGGCCATGAACAAGTTCAGGAATCTTTTTCTTCTTACTATAAGTCGTTAAACTGTCAGTAGGTAACACAATTAAATCACCTTCATGCTCTCCTTGTGCCCTGGCTAGGGTATCACCCTGCTCAGACAGAGTTGCTACACCCTTTTCCAACCACACATTAGCAACTGGCAAACTACAAGCCCCAGAATTGTCTGGTCTCTGGGATTTTGCTACGACACTAACTGGATGCAACCTAGTTAAAGGGCCATCTCCCCAGCAGACACAAACTTAGGACCATTCCCTTCCTGGGCTTTAGTTGAATCCAGAACCAACTTTGGGACAACTGCACTATTCTCAACCATTACAGGCTGAGAGGCACCTTCTTTTGTCTGCTCCACAAAGAAAAGCCGGAGACACATTCTCCTTGATTAGACACACAGCTTGGGATTTCATTTCCCTTGTTCCAGCACACAGGGCTGTTCACAGACAACTGCTTGGAGACTGAGGTAGCTTTTTCTATAGGCAAGTCAATATCCTTGACGGACACAGGAACATTTCCTTCACTGTTACATTTCTCCACAGAGGAAACAGGTAAGGGATAGGGACACTCATCTTTCACTATCCTTGTCTTCCCAAACTGCTGACTAGATATAGCCATCAGCTCACAAAGCTGCCTAGGCTTATGTCATAAACAGATAGCTAAGGGTTAATGTCTCTTTCACCTGAAGCACCTGACCAGAGGACCAATCAGGAAACCGGATTTTTTCAACTTTGGGTGGAGGGAATTTTGTGTCTGAGGTCTTTGTCTGTCTGCCTGCTTTCTCTGAGCTTTGGAGAAGTAGTTTCTGCTTTCTAATCTTCTGTTTCTAAGTGTAAGGCCAAAAAGATCAGATAGTAAGTTATATGGTTTCTTTTCTTTGGTATTTGCATGAATATAAGTGCTGGAGTGCTTTGATTTGTATTCTTTTTGAATAAGGTTGTTTATTCATATTTCTTTTAAGCAATTAACCCTGTATTTGTCACCTTAATACAGAGAGACCATTTGTATGTATTTTTCTTTCTTTTTTATATAAAGTTTTCTTTTTAAAACCTGTTAAAGTTTTCTTTACTGGGAAATTTCAGGGAAATTGAGTCTGTACTCACCAGGGAATTGGTGGGAGGAAGAAATCAGGGGGAGATCTGTGTGTGTTGGATTTGCTAGCCTGATTTTGCATTCCCTCTGGGTGAAGAGGAAAGTGCTTTTGTTTCCAGGACTGGGAACGGAGAGGGGGAGTCACTCTGTTTGGATTCACAGAGCTTGTGTCTGTGTATCTCTCCAGGAGCACCTGGAGGGGGGAAGGGAAAAAGGATTATTTCCCTTTGTTGTGAGACTCAAGGGATTTGGGTCTTGGGGTCCCCAGGGAAGGGTTTTCAGGGGGACCAGAGTGCCCCAAAACACTCTAATTTTTTGGGTGGTGGCAGCAAGTACCAGGTCCAAGCTGGTAACTAAGCTTGGAGGTTTTCATGCTAACCCCCATATTTTGGACACTAAGGTCCAAATCTGGGACTAGAGTTATGATACTTATCCAAAATCTCTTTGTTTCTCTCTCCCTTCACTTGATCTAATTCCAGATCCACTTCTGAGACATTAGACAGACACTCAGCAACTTCATTCACAGCCAAACAGCTACTTTCCAAAGACAAACTTTTGGAAACACCCTCCATATACACAACTTTAGGATTAATCCTCTCCTGTGCCTGGTTTGTGTTAACTTGACTGATCATAGCTTTAATATCATTCCCAATCATAAGATCCTTAGGGATTGTGTCTTTTACTCCCACAACCATGGTACTCTCAAATCTCTTCCATTTCAGGTGGATTTTAGCCAAAGGCACCCTGACAAAATACTCAGATAAGGCTACAACAGTTACACTTTCATCTGGCCAATAATCTTCCTCCCTGACAAGACTTGCTTTAACCAGAGTAATGTCTGCTGCAGTGTCCCTCCATGCCACACACCTAACTCCATTTACTGCTGCACTGCTAATAAACTCTGCATTGTTGTTCCCATATTTACCTTTCATATGAGTTTTAAGGTCCAATTCTTCAGAGACCACGGAAACAGCATTTGCACACAGGGCACAAGTGCCAGGCTCTGTGTAGCTTGCCTGAGAGTTTATAACAACAGGATTAGCATTTGCTGTGGCATTTGGGGTTGCTGGTTTTGGGCTGCCCTTCAGGGTCGGGCAATCTGGTCTGATGTGGCCAAGCACACGACAGTGACAGCATGTAATCTGTTTATGCTTGGGGTGAGAGCTTCTACCCTCTGGGCCCCCATGAGCTCCTCTATAAGAGTCAGGGCCAGGTTACCTTTAAAACCTTCTCTCCTCTTGAACTGGGGAGAATGGTGATTAGCTTTCCCCAGAGGTTTACACCCTTCTCGAGCCCTGTTTTGGATATGGGCATCTGCAATCTCTGCAGCCCGTAGGACTGACTCAGGATCCCTATCACACACAGCTGCTCTCATATGGTCAGGCACAATGTCTAGGAACTGTTTTAAAGTTATTAAATCCAGCAGCTTTTCAAAACTCCCATATGCCTTTGCTCTCATAACCCATTTTTTTTAACAAAACCACTCAGTTTATGAGCACATTCTACAAAAGTACAGTCACGAGACATCCTAAACTTTCTAAACTTAACTCTGTGAGAATCAGGAGTCACCTTGAACCGCCTTAACACAGAATCTTTAAACCGCCCATAATCCAAGGCTTCCTGTTCCCCCAATTTATTAAATACCTCCCTGGCTTTTCCAGTCAGTCTGGTCAGCAGGACAGGCATTCGCTGATCATCGGGGATCTGGTACAGGTTGCAGAGAAGCTCAAAGGTGAACAAAAACTCCTCTATATCCTCAGTATCGTTATAAATGGGACACATCCTTTCCCAGTTTTTCTCATGGCAGTGGGTATGTGAAACCAGGTGGCGATGACTTTCTCCACTCTTCCATTACTTGGAGCTGCAGTTTGGCCGTCTCCTGTTCCATCTTGTGAGTCTCTTGCTGCATCTTGTGAGTTCCCTGTTCAGCAGCCAGCAGCTCTAGACGCCCCTTACGAGCTCTCTTTTCTCTCTCATTAGCCTCTTTTTCTAATTCAGCTATTTTTTGCTTTTCCAGCAAGCGAAAATCTGTTAGATTCTGTTCATGCTCAAGTTGCAGTTTATCTGTCGCCTTTTGCCCTCTAATTTTTTCTGCATCCTCAGGTAAGGGCTGCCCTCTTGCCCCCTGATCATTAGCCATTAACAGATTTCTGAATTCTTCCTTTGTAGCTTTTTTTCTAAAGCTTATCCCTTTTTTGTGAACACAAATTTTCCAGGGCTTTTTTTGCCAAGTCCCCCATACACTCTTTGCTGAGCCATTGCAGCAGCTCTTTAACCAATCAAACTCTCAAAACCAAAATTCGAATTTGGATAGCGTGGGGTTCTGACCCAAAGCTTAACTGACCTGGTTCTGTGGATCCAAGCATGACTACGCCACTGTGACAATGTGGTTCTGGCGGGACCCAACTGCAAGTGCCAATTCAGGATCAATCGCTTAAACAGGGCAGTTACAGCCCTAGGCTGGGGTTTTTCCACCTTTAAGGCAAACCAAACCAGCCAGACAAAGAGGACTTTGGTCTCACCCCACTGGCTAACCACAAGTCACACAAGCAATTCTCTTAGACATTCCAGACTCCTAGTATCACCACCAGTCCCACTCGTCCTGGGGATGAATAGTTATGAAAACCAACAGTCCAAAAAAGAAAAAGGTTCTCTTGATCCCAAAGAATTAATCCTCAGACTCAGATCTTACCCACAAATCTCGCTGTTGCCAATCCTTTAGAATCTAAAATCTAAAGGTTTATTCATAAAGAGAAAAAGATAGAGATGAGAGCTAGAATTGGTTAAATGGAATCAATTACATACAGCGATGGCAGAGTTCTTAGTTCAGGCTTGTAGCAGTGATGGAATAAACTGCAGGTTCAAATCAAGTCTCTGGAACATCCCTTCCTGGGATGGGTCATTCAGTCCTTTGTTCAGAGTTTCAGTTTGTAGCAAAGTCCCTCCAGAGGTAGGAAGCAGGATTGAAGACAAGATGGAGAGGAGGCATCAGCCTTATATGGGCTCTTCCAGGTGTAAGAACACTGCTTTGTTCTTACTGTGGAAAATTACAGCAAAATGGAGTCTGCAGTCACATGGGCAAGTTCCTGCACACCCTGCTGAGTTACAAGGTGTATCTGCCTCCTCTCAATGGGTCAGTTGTGTAGCTGATGGTCCTTAATGAGCCATCAAGCAGGCTAGGCAGAGCTAATACCAACTTGTCTGGGATTTTTCCCAGAACTACAGCACCAATTTTAAATACAGACAGTATAGAGCCAATACTCATAACTTCAACTACAAAATGACACAGACATACAGAGAGAATAATCATAACCAGCAATCCATAACCTGGTCTTAGACAGCTTATATGACCCCCTTTACGTAAGATTTGGTGCCACTACAGGACCTTGGTTGCTAGCCATGTTCTATATGGCTCCAGTTTATATCAATAACATCACAGCCTGAAATGCAGAGTTTGGCTCCAGGGGCGCGGGAAAGTTTTATTTCTGTTGGAGAAATGAATCCCTCAAAGAGACTCCAGTGACAAACGGCTGCCGAGTGAGGGAATCCGACCAATCCAAGGAGGCGTGTGGGACATTTACTGTGGAGTTAGATGGGGAGGGGCGTTAAGTAGAGGAGCCTGAAAGACAAATAAATCAAGGAGCTGTGAAAGCCTCTGGAATTAGCCAGGCTGGGCTGGTGCTGGGGCTGGGGCCAGGCCGGGGCTAGGGCCGGGGCTGAGGTCGGGTCTGGGCTTGGGGCCGAGGCTGGGGCTGGGGATTGGGCCAGGCCAGGCTGGGCCTGGGTCTGGGTCTGCCACCATGTCATAGTATAATTCCCAGTTCTGGACCTTAGCGTCCAAAATATGGGTACTAGCATGAATTCCCCTAAGCTTAATTACCAGCTTAGATCTGATAGGCTGCCACCAATCAGGACTTAGAGTAGAGTGCCTGATAGACTCTGGTCTCCCCCAAAAACCTTCCCTGGGGGTCCCAAGACCCAAATTCCTTGAGTCCCACAACAAAGGGAAATAAACCATTCCCTTTCCCCCTCCCTTTCCCCCTCCCAGCTCCTTCCCACCCTGGGAACACTAGGAGATCACCTGATTCAACTTCTTGAATCACCACACCGAGAGGAGTGTTACCTTCCCCCTCCCTTCTTCCCCCTCACCCAGAGGCCATACAGATTCAAGCTGCGTGAATCTAACACAAAGAGAAAAGTTATCCTTCCCTTCTCCCCACCAATTTCCTGGTGAGTACAGACACAATTCCCTTGAAGCTTAACTAGGAGAAAAAAAATCAAACAGGTCTTAAAAAGCAAAACTTTTAATAAAAAAGAAAGAAAAAAGTAAAAGGTTTATCTCTGCACTTTAGATGGTAAAAAGTTACAGGGTCTTTCAACTTATAAACAATAGAAAGAAACTTTCTCCAGCAGAAACACAATTTAAGCTACTTCCAGCAAGTACACATATGTAAATGAAAAAAAAAACAAATTAAAAGACTATGACCGCCTTTTCTTACTTACAATTCTGAATAGATAAGAGACTGTAGCAGGGAGATTGGCAGAAACCTGGTTGCACCTCTAGTCCCATCCAGGACCCAGAGAGAACAAAGCCAAAGCCAAAGCCAAACCCAAACCCAAAACCCACAAACAAAGGCTTCCCTCTGTTAGGCCTGAATAAAGATATAGCAGACAGAACCAGGTATGCCAACCTGACCAAAGTCAGGCTAATAGAGGTTTGTGGGTAATCCCTGAGTGGAAAATGCTGAAAAAGCAGCATGTCTCACAAGCGCTGGGAAAAAGTGAGATAAGAGAAAAGCTGCATTCCTGGCGTAGTACCAGATGTGCTGTGATAGAGCAGATCCTTCGAAGAACTGATAAGAGCCCTAGCTTCCCAGCCTCCTTGCTTTCACTCCCTGGTTCTGTTCTTTGCTTGTTTTTAACTCCCCTACATTTCTAACTTTAGGCATGCATGTATACTAAAGGTGTCTAGTTTCTAGTTGTTAGAAGAAGGGGGTGGGTTGCTCCAGTGAATAATTTATGACGCGACGGAACTGTCTATATAGGCTTATACTAAGATGTAAAGAGGGGGCTGGTTCTCTCTGGAGACGAGCTGCTCTCTATTGATGCGTGCACTTGTCAATAAAGAGCTTTTGATCGGACCTTGCTGGTGTTGCCTGTCTCTCTCGCGGTCAGACAACGAACTTTGCCGTCGGGGTTAGAGTCCCTGACACCTCCATGAGATTTGAAAGTATCTTGTCTCCTGACTGGTCCTCTGGTCAGGTGTTTGCAGGTCACTGTTTGTTAACCCTTTATAGGTGAAAGAGACATTAACCCTTAGCTATCTGTTTATGACAAGGGCCGGGGCTGAGGTCGGGGCTGGGCTGAGCCGGGCTGGGGCTGGGGCTGAGGCTGGGGATCGGGCCAGGCTGCGCTGGGCCTGGGGCTGGGACTGGGGATCGGGCCAGACTGGGCTTGGCCTGGGGCTGGGGTGGATATTAACAAGCCATCTGCTGCTCTTCCAGGGACCAGAAATTAACAGAAGGAGAATCCCAGAAACCGGCTGGGTTTGTGACACAGGCGAATTTAGTGCTGGTGCTGGGTTCCAGACTGACAGCCCTGGCATGGGCACAGGTTGGCACAGCTTCCTCTCGCCCTGCTCCTGCCTGCTGCCTGTATGTCTCCCACTGCCCTGGAAGGGACGAGCGGGGAGACGGTCTCCCAGCTTAGCGGGGAAGAAGGGTAATTAGTGTCTGGTCATTTTTCTGCTGGGAACATCTGCCATGAGTCAATGGTCTGAGACCCAGCACATTTATTACGTGCAGGGGCCACCAAACAGGCACGGGATGGCAATGACTTGCAGTCATTCCTGATCTGAGCTGGGTGTAAATGAGAACCTGCCAATCGGCTGAGCCAGCCATTCCTGCCCTAGGCCTTTGGCCCCGTGAGCTGCCATGTGGTGCCATCCTGACTGGGTGTCCTGCAGGAGCCATCCCCTGCAGCAGCCCACTGGGGGCTCCGCATCCAAGTGCTGTGAGCCAGAGGCAGGGACTCTTCCATGCAGAGGTGGGGGGTGTCAGAGGCATCAGCCTGTCTGGCTCCTAGGGAGGACACAGGTTAGGTGCCAAGGTGCTAGGCCTCTGATAGGTAGGTCAGAGTGAGGGAGTGAAGCCAGGTGGTGCAGAGAGGCAGTTCCAGACAGCAGCGGATGCAGAGGAGACGGCTCTCACAGTGAGGACACTGTCCTGAGGGATGCAGAGGAAGCTATGCCAGGCAAAGGGAGCAGCAGCCTGCTCCCCGGAGAGTCCTCCCCAGGCTTGACACCGTGCTTGGGACTTTGGCTGGGTGGATGGCCACGCGGCGTGGAACTGATTCATAACAAGTTCTCGGTCTGAGTCTCAGAGCTTTGCTGTGCAGCGCTATAACCGTGCTCGGGGACAGAACCGATGCTCAAAACAAGGAGGCCAGTTATGTTCTGCAGCCTCTCAGGAATCTGCTGTCCCCAGGCAGCCGCCTCCTGAAACTGGTACAAAATCACAGGCTAGGAGACAAAGGGAAAGCAATCTCTGCTGAGCTGCTGGGCCAGCTGCTCTGCAGCCAGAGCCTCTGAACTCTCCCAGCACCTGCAGCACGTTTCCCAAGTGAGCTGGGCATCAAAGACCTGCCGACACCTCCTGGAGATGCAGGCAGAGCTCGTGATCCAGCTTGTACAGGGCAAATCCACGGCCTTGTCTGCTCCCTTTGATTAGCCAAGTCTGGATGGAAACAGGCTTTGCATGTTCTAGCAGCTCATCAGAAGAGCAGCGCCGTTCATTGGGGGGCTGGCTCTGGGAGTGCTGGCCCCCACACAGTGAGGGGCAGGAGTGCAGAGAGATTCCACCCTTCTGGGATGTCAGACCTAGCCTGGGAAATAGGAGTGTTTCTGCAGCTACCATGGGACTGCTCAGGCTACTGCAGTGCATCAGGGTGGGTCCCCATGTCCCAGGTGAAATGTGGCAGGCAGGGCAAGGCTGGCCACATGGGGAGGTGGCCCTATCACCTAGATAGATAGATAGATAGATAGATAGATAGATTAGATGATGACCATAACAGGCCTTAGAGCTGGTGTCCCAGCAAGTGACTGGGGAAGGTTCCCCTTGCCTCAAGCTGGCTGTCTCCAGCCTCAACCAGGCCCCAGGGAACTGGTTATTTTACCAAGACTCTTCCCAGCCTGCAGAGCCAGGAAGCTAGTTTAATGTGAGTTCATGTCACCCACCTTTCTGAATACACTCCCAGCTGCAGGGCAGGCAGGTGGTTCACAGTGATGCTTCCATCTCTGTGCCCTGCAGGATCCCATCCCTTGGGTTCCTGTCGAAACAGTTTTGGTCGCTTCCTAAAATGTTTTTTGGGGAGCGAGAGCTGGGCGAGTGTTACTGAAAAACCTAACAGCGGCCAAAGTCCACAAACCTTCCACACACCATGGCTGGGCTGGCTCCCTGCCCACCTCCCTGCACACTCATCACCCCAGGCCAGGCTATGTGCTCTGCAGGACCCTGCCCATCGGGATGTCCTGGCTGTGCACCATCCAGTGGATGGGGTCAGGAGAAGCAGGGGCTGGTGTGGAGGTCAGGTGTGGGGGGCAGGGCTGGCAGACAGGGGAGGGGGATGCTGGGCTGAGGAAGGCTGCCCTGCTGCGATGGCCTGGCAGGTCTGAAAGCCGGCCAGGAGACCCAAGGCAGGTAGGTCTTTTATTCCAGTGAATGGTTACAGCCCTGCCTCAGCACTTGCAGCTCAGTCCCACACGCTCCCCCCGGCAGGCACACTTGTGTGTGCCCTCTCAATGAGGCAAGCATGCCAGGGCCAGGCTGATGGTGGAGCAGGCCCCAGCCTCAGAGATCTGTTGGGGGACAGGGGTGGAAAAAGGAGGAAGGATGGTTCAGTCATTAAGGCACTGTGCTGGGACTTGGGGCATCAGGCTTCCTGTGTGACCCTGACCACGTCTCTGAGCCTCAGTTTCCCCATCTGCAGCACTGGCATTGATAGTTATTTCACCAGTGTTTGTGAGCTGCTGGGGAGCCCAGCAATAGATTGCCAGGAACCTGCCCCTCTCCAAAAGAACTGCAAGCCCCAGCTCTTTTGGCCTTTCCAGTGGATTAATCCCTGCTGGGAGGGAACGCTGCACCCAGCAGGGGGTTTGCTCTGGGTCAGCAACATCTTAGCCAGCTCAAATTAAGCTTTGGGAGGTGTCCAAAGGGCTCCAAATAAATATGTATAATAATAACAGCCACTAATGGTATGTTGTGTGTCACACATCCATGCACGCACTCACCCATGCACATGAATACATATGCATGCACACGAACACATATGCATGTACACGCACGTGCACACACACACGCATGCACGCACTCGCACACACATACACACGCACACGCACAGAGATGCTCTCTTGCTCGATCTCGCACATATGCAATAAACAGAATTTGGCGTCCAGTCCATCAGTTAGGGCAGCAAAGCCCCCACCTGCCATAGGGAATTCTCAGCTGATCTAATGCAAGCTCCTGCTAGCTGGAGTGAAATGAACCCACCAGGAGCAATTCTGAAGGGCTGCAGGTAGCCTTAAAATGAGAGAAATTCCTTTCCCTCCCCCGTAACTCCAGCCCGGCACCAGCTGCGGGTGCTAAATGAGGTTACCTGCCATGCAGCCCCCTCTCTGCCTCACCCCGCTCCCCAGAACTGTTCTTATTAAGCACCGTGACAATCCTCTGGGTCTGATCTGTGGGTCCCTTGGGGCTGCTGGGAGCAGCGGGGACGCTGAGCCATCCAGGGCATTTCAAATGGAAAATGCTCCTCTCCAGGGAAACAGATCCCCCTTCCCTGAATGGCAGCAGGATTGTGGGGGCCAGCTATAAATGGGGGCAGGTCCATTGCAATCAGTGACCGATTCTGAGGGGCCAGACGGATTTAGTCCATCTCAGGACCTGGCCACCCGCTTGTGGTATTTCCACTGTCCCAGTCACTGCAGTATCTGAGCAGGTCACAATCTTTCCCCTCCCCCAGCCTGTGCCCCAGGACAGAGCTGTTATCCCCACTGGAGACGTGGGGGTCTAGCACAGACAGACTGAGGGGGAGGTGGCATTCTCAGCTGGCCTAGACAGACCCACACCAGCTCTGCTTGAGCTGCAATCCCAGCTGAGCCAGTACGTGGGCAGCTGGCCTGAGCCACCCTGCTATTTTCAGGGGGTGGCGTGAGCAGGTCAAACGGAGACAAACCCTGGGTGACTTGCCTAGGTCACACGCGAGTCCAGGGCTGAGCAGGGAATTGGAGCCAGGTCCTGCCCATTGGCCCCTCTTTCCCTGCACATCTAGGGCCAGGAGAGTGCTTCATGGTGCAACACAGCCCTATGCTTGGTCCATCAGGCCTGGGGAGGGGCAGGGAAACTCGGAGGGATATCCTGCAGCAGAGCGACAGCCAGTGCCAGACACATCCACCCTGCACAGGGAGCAGCGGGTGGCAGGCTTCTCAGGCCTCATGCGGGTGGCTGATATCCAGGGCTCTCCCTCCTCTGCTGTGATGGACAGGTGGGCACAGCTGGGGAGACCAGTCCCACCTCCCATTTCAAAGCAAGCCACACATGCTTCCTGCCTCCGACACAGGTCAGCAAGGTCCTGCTCCACCTGGGACTGACACCCCAGTACTGTCAGCTCCATATGCCAGCCTGGCACCAGGCATTTGCCAGCTCCACTGATGCTGTGCAGGGGCGGGAAAGGCCCCAGGAAGAATGACTTTGCTGTCTGAGTTGGTTTATTAGCCCTGGGGTGGTCCGCGACGGGGGAGTTGGGCACTTCCTATCAGACAAAGAAGGTCTGAAAAGTGTTTTCTAAAAGATTTGCCTGTTTGTTTGTTACATTAGAAACTCAGGTCTCATCCACCCTACTCAGCTTTGCCTGGCGCTCTCTCGGGATGGCTGGAAAGCTAGCAGGATTATGACTTTGCAGGTACCAAGGAAATGAAACTTCGGCCACTGAGGGGAGAAGGGATAGCTGGTCAGGCTGGTCGAAGTGTTTTTTGAGGGGTTAATGGGTATTTAACTCAAATGCCTGAGAAATACTTGGAAGAAAGTGATCTTTGTTAATGTCTTGGCACTGCTGCTCTGTCAGTTTCAGGTACCCAATCCACAGCTCTGGGTCCCCTGAGGAGATATCCTGCAAAAGCTGGGAAAGCCAGGCTTGACATTCCCAAGATTTCAAAGGGAAAAAACCAAACACCTCATATCACCCCCCTCAAGGTCTCCTTTCTCCATCAGCAAGGAGCAGTGAACAGCATACATTAGATTGGCTTTCAACACCACAGTCCTTTTCAGTGGCTGAAGATGCCCAGAAATCCAGCAGAGGTTGCTACGGTGACCCTTGGGGAATTGCATTATCCCCACATAGATGCCTAGCGACTGATCGCTGGCCCCTAGCGCCATGGTACCTCCCAACCTCTATTCTCTAGTGTAAGAATTCGCACAGCCCTCATGCAGGGCACTGTCTCCCGTGCACAGCTGGGAGCACAGCGCAGCCAGGCTAGTGACTTACCCAGGGAGTTTGGGGAGGAGCCAGCACTAGGACTCAGGGCTCGTGAACCCCTGGCCCATCCTTCCCCCCTCCCCCCCAGAGCAGCTGATACTGACTCATTCCCAAGGTGCCTTGCTGGCCCTGGTGGTGCTGGGCCAGCAGTCGTGGAGAGAAGGGGCAGGTGGACGAGCGCAGTAGAACCCGAGTTGCTCTGGATTTACAGCAGGGGACACAGGCCAGCCCTCAGTTTCTTGGTACTATTTACATTCTCAGCCTCGCGCTGCCCAAGCTAGCAAAGCCTCACCTGCCCGCCAGAGGCCAGGCATAGGAGGAAAACACCTGCTGGCTCTGGACTGATCATATCAGGACCTCAGGGAATGAGAGGCAAGGGGGGAACCAGGGGAGAGTCATCAGGATGATGTTGTACGATCCCATCTCCAGCACTCCACAGTGGCTGTGAATCTTGTTCCTGACTCTACACGGTACAGACAAACACAGCACCTGGTCCCCACCTCAGCCACGGGGTGTAACCCGAGTAGCCCACTGGCCTGATTCCCATCACACTCACCCCAGTGTAAACCAGGAGTAGCCCACTGGCCCGATTCCCCTCGCACTCACTGCCGTGTAAACCAGGAGTAGCCCACTGGGCTGATGCCCCTCACACTCACTCCACTGTAAAGAGGAGTAACTCCACTGGGCTGATTCCCCTCGCACTCACTCCCCTATAAACCAGGAGTAACCCCACTGGCCCGATTCCCCTCACACTCACCCCCATGTAAACCAGAAGTAACCCACTGGCCCAATTCCCCTCGCACTCACCTGTGTAAACCAGGAGTAACCCACTGGGCGTGGTCCCGACATTGCTCTCCCCCATGTAAATCAGGAGTGACTCCACTGAGCTGCCTTCCTTGTTAACCCCTGGAGCTCAAACCCCACACTGAGCAGCACAGGGCACCATGAAGGTCCAAGCCGCCTGCCCCTGCCCTGCTGGCCCCACACGCACGCATCCTTTGCCCTGCACGCTCCCAGCACTCACGTCAGTGGCTTCTCCAGGCGGCTTCCTGCTGAGCCGACTATCTCCCCCAGTGTGCAGAACGCCTGGCCCAGGAAATCCTGGCAGGGTAAAGGACCATGATGAGCATCAAGAATCCAGATTCTCCACCCAGACCCCTCAACACATCAGCCCTGCTCGAGCAGGAGCAAACCATTCAGTTTTAGTGAGAATGGGTCCTCACGGGGCAAAGGCACCTTTGCACCAAAGGGAGGTGTTCCGGGGAGAATTCCAGCCTGGGATAGATGGGAAAATGTTTGTGCATTTGGCATCTGGGAAATTGGCTCTTTGTATGGCGAAATTTTGCAATGCAAATAGTGATTTATCTGCAGCAGGAGGGGGAATCATCTTGGGTTTCCATGGAGACAGCAGGAAGTGCGAGGAGGGAACTCAGGAAGTCCCACCACCCCAGGATGGTCATAGCATCTCTTGCCCCACTACTAGGAAGCCTGTGTCACAAAGCTCTGCGACTGGGATTTCCCATTAATGCTTCTAGTAATGGGCCTTTTGAATCTTACTGGCAGCCTGGGGTCTCAGTGTAAACGTACAGATGAGATTGGGCCAAATGCAGATCCACGGACTCCCGGCTCCCCTGCTGACCCCTGGCTAGCATGACAGGCTGCAGCCACACCATGGGCACGTCTGAGGGCCCTGTGCCCGGGCAATGACACGGCCACATAGGACAATCCTTGCTGCAAGTGGGAAGTGCCCTGAGAAGCTGGCGATGCAGCCTGGCATGGCCTGGCTATTTACACAAGACAGCTCATCTGCCCCCCCATGGAGAGCCATCTCTACTCTCAGACTCCAGGCACCTGCTCAGCCAAATTCTGGTGCCCATGCCCCAGGGATCATGGGCTGGGGAGCCATTGGGTGTGTCCCTCTGGAACCAGCTTCTCACTCTCGGCAGCCCGGGTCCCCGGTGGGACATTAAGCTGGACAGAGGCAGGGCAGAAGGGATGAGAGCAGCTCTCGGCGGGGCAGGGGGACAGGGAACATGCTCTTACTCACATGCTTCGAGAGGTCAGGGCTTTTGGAATCCACGTCGTACCTGCAGGGGGGAGGAAAAAACACATGACGCATGGCCATAGCCCCCGCTCCGGTAGGGGCTGGCACTCCTCGTCACCACCAGGCAGCTCCTGGGGCAGCGCACGGCCTCCTGCTTGGGGGCAGGGCCTTGAACCGGGGTCTCCCATGTTCCACAGGAGCACCCAGGCTGTGGGCTAGGCTAGGGAGTCACTTTCCAGAGTCCAGGGCTGGGAGATCTGACCGTGATACACACAGGGATGTTTCCCCCCCATGCACCAGGCCCTGTCACACAGGCTGTCAGGACAGGCTCTCACTGAATGTGGATGGGATTTGAGCACCTGAGGAAAGCCCCAAGCAGAGTCTCTCACTGTGCCCATGTGGGGTTGTTATTGTAGGGTCTTCCCTGAGATGCAGCATTTGCCATTTTCCCCTCAGAGCCTCCCATCCCCCCCACTCTGCAGGGCCGGCCCTGGCACTCACAGGTCGAAGCGCAGGCTCTGTTTCTCTTCGAAGAAGTAGTCGAGGATGAACTTGCGCACGAAGTCGGGGTTCAGGGTGTTGTCGATGACCTCGGTCCTGCCAAACTGCAGGGTGAGAGACGCTAGTTAGCTGGGGTGGCGTCCTCGGGGCCCAGGAGCACCCCAGGAGCAGAGTCAGGGACCCCAGTTCTGGGCTTTAATGGGCACAGTTAGACTAAGCCTAAGATTGAGAGCTGGCAGCTGCCCACCCCTCTGACCTTTCCCAGCCAGGAGAGGGGAGAACCCAGCACGCTAGGAGACAGGAAGGGAGGAACAGAGACTGGGGGAAGAGAGACTCATCGAGGGGGCAGGCACCTCTTGGTGTCTCCAGCTGCTAATTTCTGGATCACGACACAATGGTGCTGGCGCAGGCAGCTGCCCTGGCACAGAGCCCACGTGAAGAGAGTTCAGGACCCTCTGTGATTAAGCCCCAAGGCACATCAATTAAGCAGCTGATAATTATATGTCATGTGTCCCCCTGAGCACAGACTAGCTGGGTGGACTCGCACACCTCTCCCACCAGCTGCAAATACATAGCTTCTCAGGGCAAGACAAAGCCCAGAATAGGCATGGGGGCCATGTGTGCATGCAGCTAGTACTAAAGGCTGCGGGATTGAGGTCTGCACCAAGAGCCATTTCAGAGAGAATCCAGAGCCAGAGCCAGCAGCAGCGTCAATGAAAGGGAAAAAGACACCAGGGGCATGATCCTGGAACTGGCAAGAGACGCTGATGCCCCTCACTCCTGACCCACAGCCCCCTGCTATACCTGCCCTAGGCTCCCCACACACACAGCTTTGCTGGTGCCCCTCACTCCCGACCTGCAGCCCCTGCCATCCCAGCCCCTGGGCTCCCCCACCCCCAGCTCCACTGGTGCCCCTCAGTGGGGGTAAGAATTCAAGAACTTCACATTCATGTCATGTGTGATCTAAACTGGAGTTCAGCTCCACTCTCCAGTGGGGAGATGCCAGCAGCACATTGGTCCTACTCAGAAAAGAGGGGGAGGAACTCGGGGTTTTCTCAGGCACCCTGGTCATCAGGGCCCACCTGTGCATGTAGCAGCATCCCGAGTGCACACTGGGGACACAGTGCTTATGTGTTCGGGGGGGCACACACAGACGTCAGGGATGCAGATTCACTGCCCTTAGCAGCAGCAGCAGCATTACTTTTGCACCTAGTGGCTGCGACTGGGACCAGAGTTCCATTTTGCTCGGGGCTGTACATACGCACACCAGAGAGTGTCCCCGCCCTGCAGAGCTGGCAGCACAAACAGACAAGACTGCAGGAAGGTGGGAATGGAAGCAGAGACCCAGAGAGGGGAAATGACTTGACCGAGGTGTGATGTTATTGATATAATCTAGGACCATACAGAACATGGTTGCAACCAACCAACCTGTTGTAGCACCAAAACTTATGAAAAGGGGGTCATATAAGGTGTCTAAGACCAGGTTATGGGTTGCTGGTTATGATTATGCTGTCTGTATGCATGTGTCATTTTTAGTTGAAGTTATGAATACTGGCTCTATACTGTCTGTACTTCAAACTTATGCTATGCTTCTGGGAGACATCCCAGACAAGTTGGTGTTAGCTCTGCCTAGCCGGCCTGATGGCCCATTAAGGACCATTGACCCACTGACAGAAGGCAGATACACCTTGTAACTCAGCAAAGAATGCAGAGACTTGCCCGTGTGACTCCAGACTCCATTTTGCTGTAATTTTCCACAGTAAGAACTGTGATACAGCATGGCCAGAGGGCAGCAGGAGAGGGTTAGAAGGGAGCCTTATTCCCTGTAAGGGGAAGAAAGTTTGCTATAGATTAACTAGAGCACCTGCAGTCAGTTACATGATAAAAACCCATGCTTCAATCAGATAGTGTGGGAGTAGGAGTAGGAAGGATTGGTGTTGGAGCAGAAGATAGTCTGGAGAAGTGCTGCAGTGGGCTAAGTTCTAGACACTAGGTAAGGGGCACCTGGCTTGTGCAGAGGGAGGGCAGGAAGCTTTCCACAAGCTGAAGGGCAGGAGAGGGAAGTAGCCCAGGGGAAGCGGTTCACCACTATTCTCAGGGCCCCTGGGCTGGGACCTGGAGTAAAGGATGGGCCCAGGTCCCTCCCTCTCCACTCCCCTCCTCTAGGACAAGAGTGGGGCAATTAATATTCCAATTTAGAGGCAAGAAATGGTGCCCTGAACCCCCCCTGCCCAAAGAAGAGAGAGTGTGAGACCTATCATAATAGTGCTGGCAATCTGTCACAGGACAAAGAGGTTCTTACACCTGGAAAAGCCGATAAAAGGCTGATGCCTCATCTCCATCTTGTCTTCAGTTCTGCTTCTTACCTCTGGAGAGACTTTGCTACAAACTGAAACTCTGAACAAAGGACTGAATGACCCATCCCAGTGGGGGATGTACTCCAGGGACTTGATTTGAACCTGCGGTTTACTCCATCACTGCTACAAGCCTGAACTAAGAACTTTGCCATTGCTGTATGTAATTGATTCCATTTAGCCAATTCTAGCTCTCATCTCTACCTTTTTCCCTTTATAAATAAACTTTTAGATTCTAAAGGATTGGCAACAGTGTGATTTGTTGGTAAGATCTGATATGTATATTGACCTGGGTCTGGGGCTTGATTCTTTTGGATCGAGAGAACCTTTTTCTTTATTGGAGTGTTGGTTTTCATAACCATTCATTCCCAGGACGAGTGGGACTGGTGGTGATACTGGGAGACTGGAGTGTCTAAGGGAATTGTTTGTGTGGCTTGTGGTTAGCCAGTGGGGTGAGACCAAAGTCCTCTTTGGCGAGTTTGGTTTGCCTTAGAGGTGGAAAAACCCCAGCCTTGGGCTGTGACTGCCCTGTTTTAAGTGACTTGTCCTGAATTGGCACTCTCAGTTGGGTCCCACCAGAACCACATTGTCACACAAGGTCCCGCAGCAGGTCATTATCAGAGCCAGGAATGGATCCCAGAGTGAATTCCTGGCCCTGATGAAGTCAATGGCAAACCTCTCCTTGACCCAGCAATCACCCCAAGGCTCTAGGCATCAAACAGCACTCTCTCACCCAGACCTTGCTGTCTTCTGTTGGGGCAGTGGGGCTTCCCCCCTGGCCCAGCAGCCACATGAGTTGAGTGGCTAGAGCTGGTCCCTGGGTTTCCTGTTTGATGCTGCCTCTGGCAGGGACATCCAAGCCTGCTCAAGTGTTTCCTGGCACCCTTGGGGCTGCGGCAGGCGCTGGCAAAGGTTAATGGGATTCCCACCCCGCCTAGTGCTCACACACAGGTTGTTTGTGGAGCCCACTCTTTAATATCCTGAAAGCTCTTGGCTAACAATGCAGTAACGTGCCCTGCTCTGCTCCCAGCCGGCACGTCGATCCCCAGCCGGCATGTTGATCCCCAGTCTCTGGCGGGGGCACTGAGACCTTTGAGGCATTTGAACATGGTGAAGGCTGCTCCAGTGAATCCCTGATGTTCAAACAAGGTGATTCCATCCGCAAATCCTTGGGCGGGGGCAGGGGGGTGTCAAGATGACAATGCAAATACCCCAATTCCTGAGTAAAATACACATGCTGGGCCAGATCCTGAGCTGGTGTAAACTGGCAAAGCATCATCACCTTCCATAGCACTGTGTCCATTTACACCCACCGGGGCCTGGACTACACATCAGAACCCCCACAGCCCCCTCCCCCTGGGGCACAGGCAGGTGCAGTATCACTAACCCAGACCTACTGATGGAGAAACTGAGGCACAGAAAGGGAAAGTGATTTGTCCAGGGTCACCCAGTGAGTTAGGGCAGAGTGGGGAAAGGACTTGGGGTGCTGAGATCTGGCAGTGATGGGCTGAATAGAAATACCATGGATGGACAGATATTAAAAACACCTGTGAGTATGCAAATGAATTGTGTAAATCTAGCTTCTCCTGTTTTCAAGGTTTCTCTGCTTCCTCCTTAGGGGACTGATCAGTTTCATGTTTTTTCTTTAGTCAGTTTCACTTCTGGGTTCTCCTCCCCTGGGGCAGGAACACTGGCCAGACCCTCGCCAAGTCTAAATCCCCCTGCCCCTATCCCAGAAAATGCAGCAATGTCGATTTACCCTGCTGAGGATCTGGTCAGCCTCACTGGCAGGGGTGAGCAGGGGTCAGTCCCTGTATTGACCAAGAACCACCATGGCTCCATGACAGCTGCCTGAGGATGGGTGAGGCCAAACGATAGGAAATAACTGGTACCACTGGGGATAACTGATAGTTTGCTGGTGACCCCGGACAATTATGCTCCCAGTGGGCCAGTGATGCTGGTAGCCTCCGATGCAGAAAAATGAGTGACCCACTCAAGAGTCATGTCTGCTCAGGCAACAAGGGGTCATTCTGCCCACTTAGTCTGACCGCATCCAGGGATTCCTGCAGCCAGCCCATAGCTGGCAGTTGAGCTAGTGCGTATCCAATCAGAGCTGGGGCCATGGTTAGCACTCCGCTCAGACCCATGGTCTCTGCCTGTGCACCTGCCGTTGCTCTCACTGGCTGGCCAGGGGCCTGAGCCAAACCCCAGGGAAGTCAGTGGAAAGTCTCCCCAGCCCAGATCCTCAAAGGCTCCTACATTCCACTGAAGTCAATGGGAGTTAGGGGCCCAAGTGCCTTTGAGGAGCCAAGGATTGTTCCAAGGAGAGGAACTAGCGGACTCGCTGTTAAATGAAGAGTTTCAACTCCCCATTGACTGTCCCAGCACCTCCTCCGCTCGGCTTGCACAATCTGCTGCTGATGGGGCCTTAACGAGCCAGCCAATTGTCTCGGACAAGGCTCTGAAATTACCTTTCCTCCCACCAAAGTGTGTCACCTGCACGCAGCTGTCACTTGGCTCAGCTATTGAGGCCAGGTCTGCAGGGCTTGCGCTAACCGGGCCTCTGAGCCGCCTGGGACTGCTGGAGCCGAATCCGGGCTCCGGGCATGTGGTGGGGACGGAGAGGCAGATGCTGGGTGCTGCGCCTGGGGGAGGGGGTCGGCATTTGCTTTTCTAAGCTAAAGAGGGTTGGACCTGGCTGGAATGCTGAGGGGAGACTTCCCAGGAAGACACAGGGCTTAGCTACAGGTGAGGGGCTCCAGAGAGAGCAGCTTGGGTGACAGAAGAACTGTTACACACCCCTGAGCAATGCAGCCAAGCTGACCGAATACTCTAGCCTAGAGCAGGCCTCAGTGGCTGAGTCTGTGCTGGCCTTTCCCACATTGCAGCTGAGGGCCTGGTGCCCAGTGTGCCCTGATCGAACCTCCAACGGCTTCAGAATCCCCACAGCTGTGAGCAGAAGGCAGGGCCACCTTGGCCTGGTAAAGGTAAGCACAAGCCTGAATCTAGGGCAGGGTGAGATTTAGCCTCTACCAAGGAGCCCCTGGGGGTGGCACTACTTGGGGGTGGGGGCACCAGCTGGCCAGCTTCTGATTTTCAGAGCTGCGAGAACCTGCAACTTCCAGTGGAATCTGGGGGGCTCAACATAGCAGGAATTCTGGCCTCAAGGTGGTGCTGGGTGCCTTGGAAGTCAGTCGGGGGGCTCTTCTGCCCATGCCCATGGCCTCAGCATGGCGGGGCCCAGTCCAGGGACAGCTCCACCTCTGCTATGAGCACTGCCTAGGTGTCTAGGTGAACCACCCGGGAGCCCTGGGAGGGGCTGTTTAGGCATACAGAGGCTTGGGGAGTGGGCAGTGTCATGGGCAGAGGAGAGCCTGGGCCAGCTCCACCCATCTGACTCCTAATGCCCCAGCTGGAAAATGGGGGGTATTTTCTGTGAAAAATTCTTGAAAGAAATCAGGACATTTTCATTAAAAGCCAGGTTCTGTCTGGCCCACCTGCGAGGCCACTTGCACACACAAGCACTGCAAGCACTGCTCAGGCACACGTGTGCATGCACACAGCCATTTGGCAATCCTCTCGCAGGAAAACCAAGTGTTCCAATCTTAAAAGCCCAGTCTCCAGTCCGCCCATCTTGCCAGACTCCCCTGGCTGGGAGCCACATGGCTACTGCCCTCTCGCCCTGCCCGCACCTCGCTAATGCGCTCACCCCAGGCCCAGCTGAAGTGCTTTTAAGGTTCTGGCGCTGATGTGGTGCGGCTTTGCCAGGCATCCCTTCAGTTGCTGCTGACCCTTGGGACCCTGCCAGACCCACCCTGGCGAGCCGAGGGGGAGTGGGACCAAATGAGGGCCCGATCCTGCCCCGGCCATACAGCTGCAGCTCCCATGGGCTTCCTCCGAGCTGTATGCACGTCTCTGAGCCCTGCACTGCACTGTGCCCACCCAGTCCGGTCACCCTGCAGAGGCAGTGTTGTCCAGTGATTATAGCCCAGGGCTGCAGGTCAAGAGATCTGGCTCCATTCCCAGCTTCCTCACTGACTGGCTGTGTGACCTTGAATGAACCCCAGACCTGCTCGGTGCCTCAGTTTCCCCATCCATGAGTTCAGCCCCCCACTCCTCCAAGAGAAACTGCTCTGAACAGGCAAAGCCTTGTGTAACTGCAATAGAAATATTAATGGCTCTTGCTCCAGAAGGACAGATCCAGGGCACGGGGAGGAGGGGTGTGTGTGAGGAAAATACTTTGGTGTCATTGCCAAGGGGCACAAGCAGCCAGGCCAGCACTGCCCAAGGCAGATGGAGCCTACCCCAGTGCTGGGCTGCCAGGGATTGATCCTGGGGCCATGTGAGGTGCAGAACCCCTCCACCCCCCGTGAGCTCAGCAGCATTATCTCTGGACCATGGCTGCCAGCACTGGCATGACCTGTTTCTAATCACAGCAGCAGCATTTCCATCACCGTCCGCACCTAGGGCCACAGCTTCCTTCCCAGGCAAAGGGGACATCTCTCTTGAGGGCAAGTGCACAGTTCAGGCTGAAGGGGGTGGGAGCGGGCTGTTCCCACTGCTCTGAGCATGTGTAGCAGACACCGAGCTGCGAGTCCCACTGACGTTGTGCTGAGGGCAGAGACAAGCCCAGGAGAGCAAAGCCCCGAGACAGTCCTAGATCCCAAGGCCAGAAGGCACCACTGTGATTGTCCAGTCTGAGCTCCTGCTCAGCACAGGCCAGAGCCCCGCCACCAGCGACTCCTGCATTGAGCCCAGAACTTCTGCTTAAACCAGGGCAAATCCATTAGAAAGAGCCTATAGGAACTATTCCAGAACAGGTTACTCCACACTAGCCATGCTGGGTGATTTCCCCATGTCAACATGGCCTTGGGAATCTTCTTCCCATGTAGGTGCTCAGAGGCCATGATCCAGTCTCTGCTCACACCGACCACCTGGCCAAGCAGGGGAGGGGGAATCCCTTTAAAGGCGTGTCCTATAGAACTGAACAGGAAGCGAAACCCTTTCTCCAGGGTTTATAGATGTGAGTAGCCAATTCCATCCCTGATGCTGAACTTTATAGGGTCTTTCCAAAACCCGAGAGCCAGATCACTTCTCTATAGGCCTATAAAATGACTAGAGAACCCAACTGCCACAGGATTTTCCCCTAAGGACGATGGGCTATTTTAATGCACTACTAGTGCTTCTAGTCTGTACTGAATGTTATTTGCTCTCTCGAGTGTAACTTACAACAGAGGCAAAAGCGGGAGGGTTTGATCACAGCTGAATGCCAGCAAGGCCTGTTTCTGTAAAGTGCTGAGCTCATGGAATGCTCAGCCCCTCAAGGGTCAGTAGCAGCTGTAATACCTATTTACTATTTGATGCCTCTTTTTCCCTGAGGGCCACAGGGTGGGCTCCATGGGTAGCGTAGCCTGGGCCTGATCCAAGTCCACTGGAGCAACAGGGGGATGTTTGGGCGAGGAGCTTGAACCCGCTGCAGAGGGAGCATCCAGCTGCTGTGATGGATTATTCCGTACCCTTGTACAATTGTAACGCAAGGGTGAGCTCCCCTGCCGGTGCTGCTCCCCCCTTATTTGCATAAGTAATTGCTAGCCTGTTAATGACTCATTCGGGATGCTGCCCACCATACAGCAGCACCAAAGAGCTGGATTGCACAGGAAACCTCAGCACGATCGCTTCAATACAGACAGATACAAATGGGCTGTGTCTGATACTGCAGGGGGCTGAGCCTCCTCTGCATTCACTGAGAGGCCTCAGAACCTGGCTATTCCTCTCGTGCCAACGTAACCGGTATCAAGAACCCAGGTCCTCAAAGGATCCCATTGGAAATTAGGCGCCTCGAAGGATCTGGGCTGAGGTATCGCTTATTTCCTTTCCTGTGCTGGAAGAACTGAACCATTTATACCGGTCTACCTGCATCCACACTAGGGGGCGCTGTGTTGCTGTGACTCTGGAAGTTCAGCTGACATGGTCCCCATTTGGGATGGAGGTCTGCGCCCAGTCTGCGGGGTGAGACCCTGTCTGACATCCTGTCCTTTGCATCAGTTAGTGGACCACTTCGCAGCAGGTACCACGCAGGAATCGGTTACACCTCATCATTCCCCTAGGACATGGGGGATTCACAGATCGTGTGACTGGCCTCTCTGACCTCCTGCATCACACCGGGGATTCCTGCATCCAGCTTAGAGCCTGCAGCTGAGCCAGAGCAGAGCTTTGAGAAAGACACACCTGACTTCAGTTTAAAAATCTCACATCGTGATTCCACCCCCGCCACCATTGATAAGTTGATCCAACCATTAATCACCCTCACCGTCAAAAATGTGCTCCTTATTTCTAGTCAAATGTGTCCAGCATCTGCTTCCAGCCGTCGCATCTCATTACTCCTTGGTGGGCGAGCTGGTAATGTAATAATGCCAGCGCAGTGCTGGTACGCTCGTCCTTCACAGGGGTAAACTGTGGCAAAGGGCCTTGACTCCAGTGCAAGGCAGAGACTGAGCTAAGAGACGCCCACCCGAGGTCCAGCCATGTGCTATGAGCACTGATCACTACTCTCCACGCCTGGCGAGGCGGAACGCAGCGAGAGCCGATGGATGGGGAGAGGCGTCCCACAGTCACGGCTGGTTTGGAAGAACATTAATGGCAGCGTTAGTTCTCAAACCAGCCTGAATGACACTGGAAAGAAAAATTAGATCTTTTCCCCCAGAAAAACAGCCTCTCTCCCAGACAGCTTCATTAACCCTTCCCAGGTGCTTTGTTTATTATTTCTCGCTCCTTCTACACAACCCCCCAGCCCTGGGCTCGAGGGGCAGATTTGAAAAGACATTTAGGTGCCTAACGAAGAGATAGGTGTGCAGTGAGATTGTCAAAATGCCAGGTCACCAATGGAGCATCTGAGCCCATCTGCTGGCACCTTGCTGAGGAGACCCAGGCAAAAGCAAGGAGCTGTTTGCTCGAGGTCTCTGCTCCCATCTCACGCAGGCAGTGGGCTGGGCATGGCACGTACAGACCCAGGCCAAAGAGAGAACTGGTGACCACCCAGTGGCCTTGGAGGACAAGAAGACAGGCTGGAAATCCAGAGGGGAATGGCCACCTATGACCAGTGGGGCTGCACAGGGCGGAAACCGGAAAATGAAGTGTTTACTCCCCTGTTCAGTGAGAGGAAAATGCAGACAAGGGGCTACCTTCCTCGGACATTGACAGCCAGGTGGGGCAATGGAAGATGCAGCACGGTTCTCCCAATGATCAGTGGCAACTTGCCACCCAAAGAGAGAGCACCAGGGATTTCCTGTCAGGAACCCATGGCCAAATGAGCACTGCCACAGCACCCAGATTCCCCCTCTCCAAAGAGCACAGGCCCCTCCTACTTAGGCTAAAGGAGAATCTCCATTCATTTTTTGCAGTGTAGGGCTTATGACACCCAACCGAGAAGAGCTGATTCCACCCCTAGAGGGAAGTGTGTTATACATACTCTCCAGTTCTTTACACTATTTAAGCTTTGCCAACACTTGTGTCCCTTTTCCCACTAATAAAGTGCATTGAATTGCATCAGAGAAATAAATATACATGTTGCTTGTACACGGTGTCTTCTTCTAGAACTCAGTACAGCCAGGTAATGACTCATTTCATGACAGCGGCTTTTATTCTTTCACTGCGTTCTCATTGCTATCAGCCAAGGAGCCTCGGTATTTATCAGAAATATTTATACTCTCTTGATTGAAGACACCAAACACACTATCCAATTAAGGCTCATTTTCAGGGAATTGGAAGCACTTGTCAGCCAATTTGAACTTTATCAGCTGACTCAATCTCCAAAGCCATCTGTTCCGCTTTTGGAATGACGCAGAGCACCCTCTAGTGGTTACCACTGATGTGAGCCAGCAGCTCACCTGAGACCAGGGGGGTGTTGACCAAGTGCCTGCTTTGCACAGCCAAGGTCATGAGTTCGAGCCCTGGTAAAGGGAGACAGTGAGGTGTAGTGGTTAGGGCACAGCCCAAGCAGACAGGAAATGCTGGGCATGTCCCTGACCTGCTGTGTAACCTGGGCACTGCTCCTTGCTATGCTTCAGACTGTACAAGGGGGATAATGCCATTACCCACCAGCATGGGGTGCTCTAGGCCTGACTGACCACAGCGAGCACCACTGAGAACGTTACAAGTGTCGCAACTCGAGCCATCAGTGCTGAGAAGCGCAGTGGGCAGGGCCTGGTCTAATGACCCAGGAGCTCTGGATTCTATTCCTGGCGCTCCCTGATCTGCTGCAGGACCTTAAGCAAGATGAAGAGGACGCATCACTGATACAGAGTAAGCTGGATTGCTTGGTAAGCTGGGTGCAAGCAAACCGTATGCACTTTACTATGGCCAAATGTAAATGCATCCATCTAGGAACAAAGAATGTCGGCCATAATTACAGGATGCGGGACTCTGTCCTGGGAAGCAGAGACTCAAACAGATTTGGGGGTGAGTGGGGATGGACAATCAGCTGAACAGGAGCCCCCAGTGTGATCCTGTAGTCAAAAAGGCTAATGCAACCCCGGGATGCATAAACAGGGGAATCTTGAGTAGGAGCAGAAAGGTGATTCTCCCTCTGTATTTGGCAATTGTGCAACTGCTGCTAGGATCCTGTGTTCAGGTCCAGTGCCCACAATTCCAGAAGGATGTTGATAAATTGGGGAGAGGTCAGAGAAGAGTCACGAGAATGATTAAAAAATGAGAAAACCTGCCTTACAGTGATCGATTCAAGTAGCTCCATCTATTTAGCTTGACAAGGAGAAGCTTATGGGGTGACTTGATCACAGCCTGTAAGAACCTACAAGGGGAACAAATATTTGATCATGGGCTCTTCAGTCTAGCAGGGAAAGGTCTAACATGCACCAGTGGCTGGATGTTGAAGTTAGACAATTCAGACAGGAAATAAGGGGTGATTTTTTAAAACGGGTAATTAACCCCTGGAACAATCTCCCAAGGGCCACGGTGGAATCTCTGTCATGGACAATTTGTAAATCCAGCCGAGCTGTATTTCTAAACACTCGGCTCTAGGGATTGTTTGGGGGCAGGTCTCTGGCCTGCACTACACAGGAGGTCCGACTGGATAATCACCATGGTCCCACTTGGCCTTGGCATCTATGAAAGTCACTTTCTCTCTCCTCCCGGCCTTTGTCTGCCTTAGCTAGGCAGGCTGTCCACTCCTTGGGGACGGGCCTCCCACTGGGAGGCTGTAGCGCAATGGGGCCTGATGGTGCTACTGGAATCTGAGTAGTCAGCATGTTGGGTTTTGCAATGACACTGGACAGCCACAGATCAGGGCTGGTCTGTGAGGACATTTACCGACCGGCTATAATTACATGGCTAGATCTCTCCCCCGGACACTCCTCTTCCAGAAGAAGCATGTCTACATGGAGTGTTCTGTGTTACCCTGGAAAGCTGTGTCGGTAAATTTCCCCATGTAGACGACCTCTAAGGCACAATGACCTGGACACAGGGCAGGTAGGCTCCCAGCTACACCAACCAGTGAGATGCAAGACCCACCTCTTTGATCCAGAATTCACTTGGTTCCAGTTAATTGCTGCGGGAGGTCCAATAGGGCGGGGCAGAGGTGGGGAGCGCTTCCCCCTATTGTGAGTGGAGCGGGAGGAAATTTTTTGCCTAAAACTTTTTCACCACAAACAGGGCAACTAAAACAGTTTGCAAATTTGTGTTGATTTCACCAAATTGTTTCACTTGAAAAAAATCAAAAGAGCCAAAATGGTTATACTTTGTGATTCAAAACAATTTTCATTTCAAAATTTTCTACCATTTTCCTTTAAAAATAATCTCAAAACACAACATTTTGTTCAACCCCAAATAATTCTTTTTCTGACTTTCTGGCTCACTGAAAATTTTCACCAATTTCATTTTCTCTCGACCCCCAGCAATTGTTTTTATACTTTTCAGACCTGCCAGCGAACCAAAAACTCCCTTTTTCGCCCAGCTCTAATTGTGATGAGTTTAATGTGACGTGGGGCTCTGGTTTGCATTAGCCTGGCACTCAGCGCACACAAAATGAACCCAACAAGAGTCCACTCTCATCATTTTTTTATAAACCACAAAGATTATTTTTGTTCGCTCATTAAAGCGCCACTTCTTACACACTATATTGCAGGGCAGAAATTAACCAGAAGGATCATTGCAGCAGTAATGGGAAGCCTGTGAAATCACAAACCAGACTAAGTGTGGCTGTATTTACTTTCTGAGTTACAAGTCCTAAAGCCAGATTCTCAGCTGCTGTAAATCCATGTAGCTCCGCTGGAGTCAATGGACCTAGGCCAGTTCATCCCAGCTAGGGTGACCAGATGTCCCAATTTTATAGGGACAGCCCCGATTTTTGGATCTTTTTCTTATATAGGCTCCTATTACCCCCACCCCCATCCATTTGCTGTCTGGTCACCCTAATCCCAGTTGAGGATCCGGACCAGTGTGCAAATCTGGGCTGATATCACTTTGTAAAGACAGCAAACACCACTGCGAGGAGCATGGCATATAAATGAATAGCTAGATGGCTAGAAGGGCGGAGGTGGGGATGGATAGAGAGACATGACAGGGTATGTATGGAGATGGATGCATGGGGAGATGGCTGGCTGATGGAGAGATGGATGGATGGGAGGGTGTGAAAGGGGATGGATGGGTGGTGAAGAGTGGGACAGGTGGGAGGGAGGTACAGGAAGAGATAGATGGGCGGGAGGATGGATGGTGAAGAGATGGATGGATTGAAGGGTGTGTACAGGAAGTGATGGATGGGCGGGAGGGTGCATACAGGAAGGGATGGATTGGAGGGATGGATGGTGAAGAGCTGGACAGGTGGGAGTGTGCATACAGGAATGGATGGATGGATGGACGGACAGGTGGGAAGGTGTGTACAAGAAGAGATGGACTGATGCATGGGAAGATGGATGGATGGATGGATTGTGAAGGGATGGACAGGTGGGAGGGTGCATACAGGAAGTGATGGATGCGTGGATGGGAGGATGGATGGATGGATGGTGAAGGGATGGACAGGTGGGAGGGTGTGTACAGGAAGTGATGAATGGATGGATGGAAGGAAGGGCGGACAAGTGGGAGGGTGCATACAGGAAGTGATGGATGGATGGATGGATGGATGGTGAAGAGATGGACAGGTGGGAGGGATGGATGGATGGATGGAGAAGAGATGGACAGGTGGGAGGGTGTGTACAGGAAGGGATGGATGGAGAAATAATTGGATGGATGGATGGATGGACAGGTGGAATAGTGCATACAGGAAGTGATGGATGGATGGATGGATGGATGGACAAGTGGGAGGGTGTGTACAGGAAGGGATCAATGGAGAAATGGATGGTTGGATGGGAGGAGGGATGGATGGTGAAGGGATAGACAGGTGGGAGGGTGCGTACAGGAAGGCTGGGGCAGGGTCCATCCGCTCTGGTCAGGAGGGGTTCTGCCGAGGAGGGCTGTATAACACAAGCAGGAGACAGGCAGTGCACAAGGGATGCTGGATCTCAGCTCACCCCCACGCTGAACTAGGCAGCACGAAATAACAATGAAAAGAAGCGACAGGGTTGAGCCAGAGAAGCAAAGTCCCTGAATGCGCCTGGCAGAATCGCCTGCCCCCTTCCAGTACTCCCCACGCCTGGCTGCCTCTTCCACGTGGACCAGCCAGTGCTCGCCCCTGCCCTGCTTTTCTCTCTGGTTTGTTGGAAACTCAGATCTCCCCAAGGCTCTGGAGAGCTGGGTGCACTGCTAATGTCATCCCACACAGAGTGTGTCCAATCCTCCCCTGCCGCAGGGCCACAGCTCTGATGGGTGGGGGGCAGTCAATGCTGGCAGGCGATGGGGGGAGAAGCTACTGTCAGCTGAGGGTGGGGGTGGGATGTGATTCTCCTGCTCATGAAAATAAAGGAGAAAAGGTGCTAGAGACAGGTGTGATGTGCACAGCTGCTCTGCCAGTGCCCCTCAGTCCCGACCCGCAGCCCCTGCTAGCCCAGACCTGGGCTCCCCCCTAAACTCTGCGGGTGCCCCTCACTCCCGAGGCACCTGCCCACCAGTGGGTCTGGCCCATTGTGGGCTGGCAGACATCTGAGAAGGGAGTCGGAGCGGGGAGAAGAGAAAGAAATCGTCACTTCTAACTGACTTCCCAGCTAACGAAGCAATCAAGAATGGACTGAGCCAGCCTGTGAACGGGACTGTGTGCTAGTGTAAATCACACTGCTCCCAGATTCCACCTCCGACACGCCCACGCAGGGCCACTGAAACCAAGTCAATTCCCCAGCTGTCCAGGAGGCCCTGCAATGCCCCTCTGGATCCCTTGAGCTGGGCTTCTGCTTCACTGGAGCAGAGGAGAGCAAAGTCCTCCCCAGCATGCCTCGGCTGGCGTCACAGCAGGGAGGGGTCTAGCCGAAGGCAAGGAGCATTGGTGTGCTGGGCTTGCACTGGTGGCCCACCCAGGGCCATGCAATGCTCTGCACTGTGAGCCTCCCGCAGACTGAGTTGCCATAGTCCACCCTCGGGAGATGAGAGTCTCCTTGCCAGGCAGAGCTGGCAGGAGGCGTTTCCTGCCCTGGGGCTCCAGGGTAGCAAGAGTCTCATCTGAGTTGGCTGAGACCTTCAAACTCATCCCGCTTGTGCAGCAAACACAGCTGAACCCAACTCTTCCTCACGGACCAAGCCGCACACATCGCTGGCTCTGCACAGACGGGAAGCCAGCCAGAGGCCTGCTGGCCTCCAAACAGCCGTGCACTGAGGCAGGTGAGCTAATCACCAGGAAAAACAGCTCCCAGGTTCATCTGCCAGCAAAGCCTGGACAGACAACGACCACTGGTGGCTGGAGGGTCTGTCAGCGGCAGCACTCTGGTCCCCGGTTCAGCCCGGCAGAGGTATCCTTGTGACAAGGGCAGAGGCGTGCACCAAGCCAGCAGAGTAGATCAGGGCTGGCTGATGCTCTGCTGTTACTAACTAGGTGGCAGGAATGCAGTGATCTAACCCTCTGTCCCTTCTGGCTTGTCTCACTGTCTAGCAGTGTCCTGGTCTCTTTCTCATGCACACAGATATCACCCTGAGGACCGACCTTGAAGCATATGAAAGTGTGAGGGAGCCAGGAGGCTGCCAGTGTCATGGCAAGCAGAGTTCAGCTCATTGTGTGGGGCTTCCTGAAACCTGCTGAGCAAGAGCTCCCGGAGTGGCGCCGAGGCCAAAGGGCTAACACCAGCCTGTGACGTGGCACCAAGCTGGAGCCGGAGCAGGGAGGCATTCTGGCATCTGTGCTGGGCACTGCTGCGAACGCTGCTGGACCCTGTGTCCAGGCCTGAGGCCCCCAGCTCAAGGAGGATGCTGGTCAGTTGGGGAGGGTTTGGAGCACGAGTGGTTGGAGAACATCCCTTAAAGAGAGAGACTCCAGGACCTCAATCTGCTTGGCTACAAGGAGGCCCAGGGGCGGCTTGATCACAGTCTGGTACCTTCGTGGGGAACAGCAATGGGATAACAGATGCTCTAGCAGCCGGACGTCTAACAAGAGCCAGTGGCTGACGCTGAAGCGAGATAACTGCAGACTGGAAGGAAGGTGCCGAGTCTATTCGGTGGGGGGGAGGGCATTAGCCAGTGGAACAACTGACTAAAGGGCACATGCAGTGGGTTCTGCATCACTGCAGTTTGTAACTCGGGGGGAGTGGGGGTTCACTGCTCTAGGGACTCTTCTAGGGCCTGTGCTAGCCAGCGAGTTGGACTAGATGATCACAGTCATCCCTCCTGGCTTTATACGTGATAAAACTCCTGATACATGAACCGCACACACACATGTGCACACACTCACACAGGGACACACATGCATGCACACGGACATGCACACGTGCACACCCTTACACAGGGACACACACACATGCACACACACATGCATTCAGCTCTTATGTCACAAGGGCCCTTCCTACTCTTTTCAATGCTGACAGCTCCCCATTTCCTCCCACAAGCACTTCCTTTGTCACAAACTGCGTGGCCTGTCCGGCTGGCAGGCATCGGTGAAACAGCCCCTCCCGCGGAGAGCCCCAGAGTGGGGCCCAGCTGTCCACACAAGCTCTTTGTGCACCCGAGTGGAGAGCTCGGAGTTGTCAGGCCCGAGCCGGGGACATGGGAGCCCAGCCCAGAGGGGTCTCTTCAATGCCAGGGGAGCATATTGTGGGAACATGGGTCTTGGGGGGGCTCTGGAGGAGAAGGGTTCAGGTGCGATGGTTCTACTGTGTGTGTGTACAAGTGTATTTGTGTGTACATGTGTACATGTGTAAACGTGTGTGTATGTGTGTTTGTGTGTCTGCTGATGGGTATGGGCTTGTGTCTGAGCGCTCACATGTATCTATGCGTTCATGTATGTTCGTGTCTAATCACACACGTGTGCCCACTAATCACCGGAGCTCTCTGTTATTAACCACTCATGTTCAAATACCCCGACTCCGGGGCTGCTGCCCCCAGCACTCTCCCCCCTCCTCCCCCGAGCCTGGGAGGCTGCAAGGCAGAGCCGCTCTGATCACCGCACCATTCACAACTGATGAGTGTGGGCCCGAGGAGCAGTCCACGTTGCTGTGCATGGCACTGGGCACATCAGCCTCGCATTCGTACTCCGGGTGGCTGGTTATGTCAGTCTGCAGGGCCTCTCCTCCCAGGGAGAGCAGGAGTCACGCTGTACGCTGTGTCTGGTTTTCTGAGCTCAACCAAGCTTGGGGCAGGATGTGGGGTGAATCCTCCCACTTCCCCACACCCCACCGGGCTGTTCCTCCAGACTTTCCTTACTCATTTTGCTGGATATTTTGCCCTTTTCTGGGGACCGTTCAATGAGGCTCTCAACACGCTTTGCAGACAAGCCCAGATTCCCTCCCACAGTTCCCATGCCAGCAGCATTAACCTCCTTTTGCAGATGGGAAACTGAGGCACGTCACAGTGCACAGACTCACCCGAGGTTACAGAGCAAATCAACGGCAGAGCTGGGAATGGAGCCCTAGGGGCCACAAGCTCTCACCACTGATCCCAACTGCCTCTCTCACCTCTGTGCCCCACCCAGGACCCAGCTGCTCCCACAGAAATAGGAAAAAATGGCACAGTTCTTACCTCTCTCCACTGCTTGGTCTCTATCCCCTGGGTGTACAGCACACACACTGCGGGGAAAGAGAACAGGAAGCAGGTTAATGTGGGCAGTTGGACTGGCACGCGCCTCTCCTTTGGGGCATCTGGTCCAGCAGACTGGAACCTTCCTCCCACTCCGAGGAAGAAGAGGGTGGGGCTCTAGTGTCGCCTTTTTGATTTGGAAGCCAAAGATTTTGGTCCCTCAAGGGGATCTCTCTGGCTCCCCTCCCCCCCACACACCTCCCCACTGGTCAGCATTAGCTGCATCACAACTAGCGCCCAGCAGCTCCCACCAGGGCCCCATTGCTCTACAGGCTCTACTAAGAGATATTCCCCACCCTAAACAGACCAGACAGACAGAGGGTGGGAGGGGAAATTGAGGGACAGAGAAAGGAAGCGACTTGACCAAGGTTATCCAGCCGCTAGTGGCAGAGGCAGGAATAGAAGCCTGAGTCCCAGCCAAATGCCCTGCCCAAGGGGCCACACTGGTTCTCCATCAGTGCATGCATTAGTGCAGACATCGTTCCTACCATGCCCTGCTCTGAGCAGGGTTACATCCCTCAGACGCCTGCTGCCCCCCTGCCCCACGGATCAGCACCAAGGAGGCTGAGTCTAGGCCAAGCTGCATAACCCAGATTCTTCTGAAATGGTTTCAGCACAGGCCAGGCCTTACCCAGCACTTACAGGGCATTGTTCAGAGGCCTGAGCAGAGTCCCCATGCCAGCCTGGCATGTGCCCAGAGCAGGGGCTGCTAGCGCTATCCAACTGCCTTTAAAGAAGCCTAGAATCACTGATCAGACCCAACACACACGGGACCAGAAACTGGGGACCTCTGTTCTGGGTGGGGGAAGAGCAGGGGCCTCCCCCAGCAGGGCTGACAGGAGCCATGCTGAGCTTGCCCAGCTGGCAGCGTCTCCACCTCAGGGGGTGTGGAACGAATCACTGCAGGGGATCTGACACGTGGCTTTGTGCCCAAACTCCCTTCCAGAGCCTGCGCCCTGCACCCCCTCCTGCACTCTGAATCCTTCATGGCCAGTCCTCTGCCTAGAAGCAGCCAGGAACATGTCGCCGCTTCTGGGGAGCCACACAGAGCCAGGCAGGGAACCTGCCAGGCCCGTGCTAACCAGACTATAAACTGGATTTTCTATGAAGATTAGAAATGCCGGTTTATAGGGCATTCTGGTTGGTACAGGGCCGGATAATACTGCTTTTCCTGTATTCGAACTGTAGGGACATGTTCCATGTTCGTACTTTACTGAGTGCTTGCCGGGAGAGAGACGTTAGCTAGTGCGAAGGGCTGGGCTCCAACCGAAGGTGTGAGGCTCGGCCCCATAGGAGAGGTCCATTGACACCAGGTGGACTATTGGGAGACGTTGAAGAGGATGAAAGATGTTGGCCGTTCTGCCCTTGTATGGGTCATGAGTGGATTCCTCCCACTGGCTGAGTTTACAGCTCAGAGCACACGGCAAGAAGGGGATAAAAACTCCTAACAAGGAGGAACTGGATCTCTGTGCTGCTTGGACTCGGGGGAAGGGGGGAGGGACCGTGAGGTATACTAGACATAAGTAAGAGATCTCCAGAAGCCTTAAAGGACGTATACAGCTTGTTTATTATAGAAGCTTCTACAGTAAAACCTCAGAAATGCGGGAATGGAGGTTGTTCGTAACTTTGAACAAGACATTAGGGACATCAGCCACGGGAGCAGGGTTGGGGCTGCAGACGTGGGGGGCGGGGTCAGGGCTCCAGGACGGTGGGAGAGTCGAGGTTTCTGACCCTCGGGGTGCCAGGGCTCCCAGCAGGGGGCTCAGGGCTTCTGCCCCACACCAGGGCTCAGGGCTTTAGACCTGGGGGAGTGCCTGGGCCCATGGTTTCAGCCCTGCAGCTCCATTCCCAGCTTCAGCTTTGCGGGGGACATCGGGGCTCAGGGCTCCACACAGCTCTGCTCCCGGTTTCAGCCAGGGCAGGCACAGGGCTCAGGGCTTTAGCTACGTGGGGGGAGGGACACTGGGGTTGAAACTAGTGCTCCCCTCATAGGTAAAGCCCCAAGACCCGGAGCCCCCCTCAGGCCTGAAGCCGGGTATGGAGTCGCGGAGCTGAAGCACTGAACCACGGAGCTCCCCCCTGAGTCTAAAGACCTGGGCCCCAGTGTTCCCGAGGGTCAGGACCCCACCCCCCCGAAACCCTGACTCCTCTGTCAATAATTCTCATTTCCTTTCCCTACTTAATACATCTGTAGACAGTTTGTTAGAGGATTGGCTCCAAGCCTTGTCCTTGGGGTGAGATCTAAGGTGCAGCTGAGCTGGGGGAAGTGACTGGTCCTTTGGGACTGGGAGTGACCTGAACTTTGCTGTGGTCTGTGGTGAGGGACCAGCTACCACAAAGGTGGATGGGCGGTGAGACAAATTGGCATGCCCAAGGGGACTGTCTGCGACTCCATGTTCAGGCTGTTGAAGTGCCAGAGACGTTCACACTGGATACTTGGCTGCTGAAATCTAAGCACAAAGCTCAGCCAATGTGGGGTGTAGGCCCTGCTCCCGCCAGTCTGCCCTGAGGTTGGGACGCAGGCTCTTGTCTCACTGCAGGCAGCTGTACTGGTGGTTTCAGTCAGTAGGAACCAGCCTGAGATCCAGCAAACTCATCTCACACAGGGGCACCAAACAGTCACTTCTGGCCTGGACGAGACCTGAATCAGTGACAGAGGCTCTGCGGCCCCCACCCCCATCCCTGGAGCCATCCAGTGCCCCCTGCCCCCCATAACTGCTCCAGTGCAGCCTCATGTGCACTCCCATGTGCTTAACGTGACTGTCCATGCAGTGCCATGTGCTGGATGACATGCTGCCCCACAGCATCCTTTCCCCAAGTCTCTGCTCTCTGGAGGCCGGGCCAGGCTCATGCTGCACCAACGAGCTAAAAGCTAACCCGGGGGGATTTCTGGCTCATTTCACACCCAGAACCAGGCTGGGGGCTTCACAGAGGAAACCGAGAGCTGAGAGGCACCCTCAGCAAATTTTCATTTGGAGACAAGTCAAGGAGCTGTGGGCTCGATTCTAACGCTGTTTACTGAATGGAGCAGCTGCTTACGAGGCCACGGCATTTGGCTGGGCCCCGGGAAGGTGAATTTCCTAACGACGCGGCACACTCTGCACTCAGTACTAGCCTGCTGGACCCTGCTCCAGACCAGGAGCGCCCCACTCCCCAGCACTGAGCCCCGCTGCCCCCGAAGTCCTGCGCTCAGTGTCCCCTGCGAAGGGTTCTCTGGGGTTGGGCTGGAGAGGATGTTCCCAGGGTGCTGCATCTCCCTTTCCTGGAGGGTTTCCTCCCAGCCCCAGGCTGACTGATCCCAGCTTGTCCATTGCTTGCCCTGCCCCCGCTGCTGTGCATGGGGCTCACAGACCAATATGCGCAGGCCTCTGGCCACAGCGCCCCGGCTGCTCCAGTGCTGACTTACCCCACCCCAGCTCTCTCTGGGACCCCTGAGCAACAGGGAGCAGGAGACCCTGAGACCCTTCCCTGAGAGCCCACCCCCTAAGCCCAAGTCTGCAGCCCCCGGAGGCGGAGGGGGGTTGAAGAAGGCCCCCACTTTTGGGACCCCTAGCTTCAACCCCTCTGAGTCCCCCCATGTGCATTCCAGTCTTCTCTCACCAGGGTTAGCAGCAGTTGTACAGGAGACCCCTAGCCGCCCTGGTCTCCCTTAGCACGTCACCACCAGGATGTGGGCAGTCAGACCTAGTGGTCAGAGCAGGAGCCGGGGCAGAGTCCCAGACAGGCCAGAGGGCAAAACTGAGAGTTGAGCGAGATCAGACATGGGAGACAAACTTAGAGCAGAACCACAGATCGATAACCAGCTTTGGGCCAGGGCAGCGGGAAGCTCTCCGACCACAGCCAGGTGGGTCTGTCCTATGGACGACTTGCTGTGCCTTGTGCCCCGGGCCCCAGCGTTCTGCCAATCAGCTCCCAGGACTGGGGCCTCTGGCTGAGGCCAGCTCCTTGTCTGACCCCAAGTGGCAGATTGGATCTTACAAGTGCTAAAGCAGCCCCAGCCAGCACAACCCCTCTCGGTACTTACTTGGGTCAGACTTGGAGAAGGTGTCCTTGTCCAAGAGGTGTCTGGAAGGAAGCAGAAGAGAACAAGTTATGGTGAGACTCTGGCTGCTCCCCAGCAAAAGGGGTCCCCATAGACTGTTTCTGGGCAGAGGTACTTCACAGCCCTGCCAAGCTCCAGCCTGAAGTGGGCATGACCCACATCTGGGTCGTAGCTCCCTCCAGCTGCCAGCCACCTCTAAGCTCTGGGCCTTTCAACCCCTGTCTCCTGTTCAAACTGCTCCTCTTCCTTAGCTGCCAACGCAGCTCAGTTCTGGTATGCAGCACTCCCTGGCCTGAGCCCCTCAATCCTAGCTCTGGGCTCCCACCCCACACACTGCTCAGCTGATGTATTTCACTCCTCACCCATTGCCCCTCTGCTATTCCAGTCCTGGGGACTCTCACACCCAGGTCTGCCAGTGACCCTCAGTCCTGACGTCCAGATCTGGGCTCCCCACTATGGCTGTGCCAATGCACCACAGCCCTTGACTAAGACAGGGCTTCTCCGTACTTCCACAAATGCCAAGAAAGTCCAGGAAAAGCTGCTGCTACCACAAATATGCCAAACCCAACATTTGCTGCCCCATCTCTCCACCAGCGAACTGCAGGGCTCAGCCAGACCAAACACATCACAGCAGGACCTACGATAACAGCAGCATGGCCACTGATTCAATGGCTTCAGGCATCCCTGCTCAGCCACCGCTGTCATCCCCAAGCCCTGGCCTGTGTGAAATGAATTCAGTGGGTCTCAGGCTCCTTTCAAACACACAAGCGTTGACAGAAAACCAACATGACAACTGACTTCCTCGTTTGCAGCCTCAGCAGAGAGCCCAAGGGTGAGTGGGCTGTGGAGACTGGAGGACAGACCTGACAGGGCAGGGCTGAGATGCCCTGGCAGAGGTCAGTGGTAGGAAGCCTGGCTCTCCCGGGCTGTGATGGGCAGTGTGATTACTGATGCTGCGGTGGAGCCTAGGTGTGCCAGCGAGGGTCAGAGCCCATCACACCAGGTGCCACACACATGTAATGAGAAGCCAGGCCCTGCCCTGGTGAGCGTACAATCTATGTAGCTGCCTGTTCACTGGAGACACCTGGCACCATCAGCCAGTGAGCCTCGGACCTCAAAGGAAATAAACGAGCACTCAGGAGCTGTGCTTGCCAGCACAGGTGTGCCAGACCCCAGATGGTGTAAACCAGCACAGATCCCGACAGATCAGAGCAGCTGATCTGCACCATCTGCGCGTCAGTCCATGTTTTTCAGCAGTTGCTGGTTCTAGAAGTGAGAGAAGGCAACCCCACCCTAAGTCAGTATTTTCTCTCTGTCTCCATCCCCTCTCCTCCTCCCTAGCCCAGAGCAGGCAAGTTATCAGAATATCACATGTGCTTCCCATTACTGTCTCCTGATACTTGGGATTTACCAGCCCTCTCGCTCTGGGGAAGGGCTTCCCCTGCTCGCTAGGCATCTGCAGTGGGCTCAGACACCGGGGAGGGGGGTCCAGCCACCGGCGTAGCAGAAAGGACGATGCGCTTTGCATGGCAGCCCCTCAGGCAGGAACACATAGAGCTGGCGAAGCTGCATCCAGCCTCTTTCTCCACACAGCAGGGGGAGCTGAGCTCCACTGAGTGCTGCGCGTGGTACAAGGAGCAGGATTGGCTGGGCCGTGGCTAGGATACAAGATTGAATTGTTGCCAGCGAGCTGAGGGAATATCCCAAGTAGGCTTTGCTAATGCACAAAAAGCAAAGTAGTCCAAGACCTTCCCGGAGCCTCAACCCCTGGGGTCTCCCGGGGAATACAGAGACAACAGGGCTCTACCAAAGGGAGTGGGTGGTGCTGCAGGGAAGGCTGAGGGTGCTCTGGTGCTACCTCAGTATCTGGTCTGAGGCTGCTGTTTAGTGCTTTGAGATCCCCAGTGATGATCGCCATTACAGCCTGCAGATTATTGATTCCTCCATTGATAAGATGTGCATTTCCCTTCGACCACAGGAAGACTGTCCATCAAAACAATGGTCCAGACCCTCCATGGGTGTCTGCAGCTGTAGCTCTCTGGTTCAGATGTTGCACTCAGTTACACCAGTGTAAATCAGGAGTGACTCCACTGGGCCCCGTTCTCCTCTCATTCCCCTGGTGTAAATCAGGAGTGACTCCAGTGAAGTCAATGAAGGGACACTGGGGTAAGGGAGAGAACCCAGGCCCTGCTCTCAGTCAGTGCTCATGCTCCTTCCCAGAGGATGCAGCCCTCTCTCAGCACCGTGCACCCTGCAGCACCCTACATGGCCTGATGGGCAATACCAGGCCTCAGATACTTGGCACAGGGGACACTCAGCCTCTGTCCCCATTGCCCAGCTGCCTAGCGCTCTCGGGGGCTGCTGGAAACCAACCCAAGAGCAAGCACCAACACAGGAACAGCCAGGATGGGGAGGCAATGGCAAGGGATGTGTCACATGCCATGGTGAAGACTCAGCGGGGCAGCTCTAGCAAAGCTCACTGGCATGGCAGGGGTTAAAGAAAGTGCACCCCTCCCCTTCCAGTAGCTGAGCATTTCCGCACCTCACAGCGAATGCACCAGACCCTGCCCCCTGTCATACACAGACAGCTAAGGGTTAATGTTCTTTTACCTGTAAAGGGGTAACACCAGTAACCTGAAACACCTGACCAGAGGACCAATCAGGAAACAAGACTTTTTCAAATCTGGGTGGAGGGAAGTTTTGGGTGTGAGTCCTTTGTTCTTTGTCTTGTGTCTGTGCCCTCTCGGCTCTGAGCGTGATTTTTCTATCTCCTGGCTTTCTAATCTTCTGTTTCCAAGTTGTAAGTACAAGGATAGTAAGACAATAGGTTTATATTGTTTTCTTTTGTATTTACATGTGTGTAGTTGCTGGAATGTTTTAAATTGTATTCTTTTTGGGATAAGGCTGTTTATTCATTTTTCTTTTAAGCAATTGACCCTGTATATTGTCAACTTGATACAGAGCCTATTTTTAATGTCCTTTTTTCTTTCTTTTTATATAAAGCTTTCTTTTTAAGACCTGTTGGAGTTTTTCTTTAGTGGGGACTCCAGGGAATTGAGTCTGCAGCTCACCAGGGAATTGGTGGGAGGAAGAAGTCAGGGGGGAAATCTCTTTGTGTTAGATTTACTAAGCCTGACTTTGCATACCCTCTGGGTGAGGGGGGGAGAGAGATTAGCTCTCTCGGTACTTGTGTTTCCAGGACTGGAAGCAGGGAATCTCCTAGGGTCGTCCAGGGAGGGGAGCCTGGGAGGAAGTAACAAGGAAACAAGGGGAGGGGGTTATTTCCCTTTGTTGTGAGACTCAAGGAATCTGAGTCTGGGGGTCCCCCAGGGAAGGTTTTGGGGAGACCACAGTGAGCTAGGCACTGTATAATTCCTGGCTGGTGGGAGCATTACCAGGTCCAAGCCGGTAACTAAGCTTGGAGGTTTTCATGCTAACACCCATATTTTGGACGCTAAGGTCCAGATCTGGGAAAAAATGTTATGACACCCCCCCACTGGCTGATGGGAGAGTCCCTAGCACCAAGCTGGTGGATCAGCTCTGCCATTGCCCAGCTGGGAGATCTTACCATGAGTTGCACCGCCCCTTCGGCATGCTGATCAGGAGTGAAGCACTCACTCAGGGCATCCCCACACCTGCAGGGCAGTGAGGAGATCACTCATGGCTTTCCCACACAGAAAAAGAGCAGGCAAATTGGTTGAAACAACAGTAAAAAACAGAATCATCAGACATATAGATGAATACAATTTGTTGGGGAAGAGTCAACACGGCTTTCGTAAAGGGAAATCATGCCTCAACAATCTGCTAGAATTCTATGAGAGGGTCAATGAATGTGTGGACAATGATGATCCAGTGGATATAGTGTACCTGGACTTTCAGAAAGCCTTTGACAGGGTCCCTCACCAAAGGCTCTTAAGCACACTAAATAGTCATAGGATAAGAGGGAAGATCCTCTCCTGGACCAGTAACTGATTAAAAGACAGGAAACAACAGTTGGAATAAATGGTCAGTTTTTAGAATGCAGAGAGGTAAATAGGGGGGGTCCCCCAAGGATCTGTAGTGGGACCAGTGCTGTGCAACATATTCATAAATGATCTAGAAAAGGAGGTGAACATGAGGTAACAAAATTTGCTGTTGATACAAAATTATTCAAGCTAGTTAAGTTCCAAGTTGAATGTGAAGAAATTGCGAAGAGATCTCACAAAACTGGGCACCAATATGGCAAATGAAATTCAACACTGATAAGCATAAAGTAAAGCACGTTGGAAAAAATAATCCCAACTATACATATAAAACGATGGGGTCTAAATGAGCTGTTACCACTCAAGAAAGAGATCTTGGAGTCATTGTGGATAGTTGTCTGCAAACATCCACTCAATGTGCAGCAGCAGTCAAAAAAGCAAACAGAAGCATTAGGAACCATTAGGAGAGGGAAAGATAATAAAACAGTAAATACAATGCCACTATATAAATCCATGGTACGCCCACACCTTGAACAGTGTGTGCAGATCTGGTTGCTCCATCTCAGAAAAGATATATTAGAATTGGAAAAGGTAAAGAGTGGAGCCATAAAATGATTAGGGGTATGGAACAGTTTCTATATAAGGAGAGATTAAACACACTGGGACTATTCTTCTTAAAACAGAGATGACTAAGGGGGGGGGAGATGTGATAGATTTCTATAAATCATGACGGGTGTGGAGAAAATCAATAGGGAAGTGTTATTTACCCCTGCACACAACACGAGAACTAGGGGTCACCTGATGATATTAGTAGGTAGCAGGTTTAAAACAAACAAAAGGAAGTATTTCTTCCCACAATGCACAGTCAACCTGTGGAACTCCTTGCCAGGGAATGTTGTGAAGGACAAAACTCTACAGGGTTCCAAAAAAGAACTAGAGAAGTTCCTGATGGAAGCAGACAGGATCGGCTAACAGGGTTTAGAGGGGTAGTGTGGGGGTGGGGGCTAGATGCATGTAATAGTCTTTAAACTTAAAGCCAAAAACACCCCCTGATAAAAACAAAACATCAACAAAGGACCCAGCTGCAGAAGTAAAAAAAAATGCAGGCAAAAGTCCAGTAGCAGAGTGGGGGCTATCCAGTTTATTGCACCCAATGCAGCATGTATGATTATTTGCCCTATGGGCAGGTGGCATACGTGTGCATTTGGTGCAAGGAGCTCCTGGCCCTCAAAGACCAAATACAGGCTTTGGAGATGAGAGTGGCTGAACTGGAGGAGCTGAGGACAGAGAGGTACATAGTTTCTTGACACCTTAAATGACTGCTTCTTGGAGCAGCTGGCCCTAGAACCCACCAAAGGAGAGGCAATTCTTGATTCAGTCCTAAGTGGAGCACAGGATCTGGTCCAAGAGGTGAATATCGCTGGACCGCTTGGTAATAGTGACCATAATATAATTAAATTTAACATCCCTGTAGTGGGGAAAACACTGTAGCATTTAATTTCAGAAACGGGGACTACACAAAAATAAGGAGGTCAGTTAAACAGAAATTAAAAGGTACAACACCAAAAGTGAAATCCCTGCAAGCTGTGTGGAAACTTTTTAAAGACAATATAATAGAAGCTCAACTTAAATGTATACCCCAAATTAAAAAACATAGTAAGAGAACCAAAAAAGTGCTACCGTGGCTAAACAACAAAATAAAAGAAGCAGTGAGAGGCAAAAAGCATCCTTTAAAAAGTAGAATATAAATCCAAGTGAGGAAGATAGAAAGGAGCATAAACACGGGCAAATGAAGTGTAAAAATACAATTAGGAAGGCCAAAAGAGAATTTGAAGAACAGCCAGCCAAAGACTCATAGACTCTAGGACTGGAAGGGACCTCGAGAGGTCATCGAGTCCAGTCCCCTGCCCTCATGGCAGGACCAAATACTGTCTAGACCATCCCTGATAGACATTTATCTAACCTACTCTTAAATATCTCCAGCGATGGAGATTCCACAACTTCCCTAGGCAATCTATTCCAGTGTTTAACTACCCTGACAGTTAGGAACTTTTTCCTAATGTCCAACCTAAATCTCCCTTGTTGCAGTTTAAGCCCATTGCTTCTTGTTCTATCATTGGAGGCTAAGGTGAACAAGTTTTCTCCCTCCTCCTGATGACACCCTTTTAGATACCTGAAAACTGCTATCATGTCCCCGCTCAGTCTTCTCTTTTCCAAATTAAACAAACCCAATTCCTTCAGCCTTCCTTCATAGGTCATGTTTTCAAGACCTTTAAATATTCTTGTTGCTCTTCTCTGGACCCTCTCCAATTTCTCCACATCTTTCTTGAAATGCGGTGCCCAGAACTGGACACAATACTCCAGTTGAGGCCTAACCAGCGCAGAATAAAGCGGAAGAATGACTTCTCGTGTCTTGTTTACAACACACCTGTTAATGCATCCCAGAATCACGTTTGCTTTTTTTGCAGCAGTATCACACTGTTGACTCATATTAAGCTTGTGGTCCACTATGACCCCTAGATCTCTTTCTGCCATACTCCTTCCTAGATAGTCTCTTCCCATTCTGTATGTGTGAAACTGATTGTTCCTTCCTAAGTGGAGCACTTTGCATTTATCTTTATTGAACTTCATCCTGTTTACCTCAGACCATTTCTCCAATTTGTTCAGATCATTTTGAATTTTGACCCTGTCCTCCAAAGCAGTTGCAATCCCTCCCAGTTTGGTATCGTCCGCAAACTTAATAAGCGTACTTTCTATGCCAACATCTAAATCGTTGACTCAAAAAGTAATAGCAAAAAAAAAAAAAAAAGTTAAGTACATCAGAAGCAGGGAGCCTGCTAAACTGCCAGTGGGGCCACTTGATGATTGAGGTGCTAAAGGAGCACTCAAAGACAATAAGGCCATTGCAGAGAACCTAAATGAATTCTTTGTATGGGTCTTCATGGTTGAGGATGTGAGGGAGATTTCCAAACCTGAGCCATTCTTTTTTGGTGAAAAATCTGTCCCAAATGGAGGTGTCAATAGAGGAGGTTTTGGACAAATTGATAAACTAAACAGTAATAAGTCACGAGGATCAGCTAGTATTCACCCAAGAGTTCTGAAGGAACTCAAATGTGAAATTGCACAACTGCTAACTGTGGTTTGTAACCTGTCATTTAAATCAGCTTCTGTATCAAATGACAGGAGGATAGCTAATGTGACACCAATTTTTAAAAAGGGCTCTAGAGATGACCCTGGCAATTCCAGGCCGCTAAGCCTGACATCAGACTGGTTGAAACTATAGTACAGAACAAAATCGTCAGACACATAGATGAACATGATTTGTTGGGGAAGAATCAACATATTTTTTGTAACGGGAAATCATGCCTCACCAATCTATTAGAATTCTTTGAGGGGGTCAACAAGCATGTGGACAAGAGGAATCCAGTGGATATAGAGTATTTAGATTTTCAGAAAGCCTTTGACAAGGTCCCTCAACAAAGGCTCTTAAGCAAAGTAAGCTGTCGTGGAATAATAGAGAAGGTTCTCTCATGGATGGGTAGCTAGTTAAAAGATAGGAAACAAAGGGTAGGAATAAATGGTCAGTTCTCAGAATGGAGAGGGGTAAATAGTGGTGTCCCCCAGGAGTCTGTACTGGGATCAGTCCTATTCAACATATTCATAAATGATCTGGAAAAAGGGATAAACAGTGAGGTAACAAAATTAGCAGATGATACAAAACTAAGTTAAGTCCCAGGCAGACTGCGAATAGCTACAAAAGGATCACTCAAAACTGGGTGACTGGGCAAATAAATGGCAAATGAAATTCAATATTAATAAATGCAATGAAATGCACATTGGAAAACATAATCCCAACTATACGTATAAAATGAAGGGGTCTAAATTAGCTGTTACCACTCAAGAGAGAGATCTTGGAGTCATTGTTGGTACTTCTCTGAAAACATCCACTCAATGTGCAGCGACAGTCAAAAAAGCAAACAGAATTTTGGGAATCATTAGGAAAGGGATAGATAATAACAGAGAAAATCCATGATACGTCCACCTCTTGAATACTGTGGGCAGATCTGGTCACCCCGTCTTAAAAAAGATATATTGGAATTGGAAAAAGTTCAGAAAAGGGCAACAAAAAAGATTAGGGGTATGGAACAGCTTCTGTATGAGGACAGATTAACAAAACTGGGACTTTTCAGCTTGGAAAAGAGATGACTAAAGGGGGATATGATAGATGTCTATAAAATCATGACTGGTGTGGAGAAAGTAAATAAGGAAATGTTTTTTTCACACAATGCACAGTCAACCTGTGGAACTCTTTGCCAGAGGAAGTTGTGAAGGCCAATGCTATAATGGGGTTCAAAAATGAACTAGATAAACTCATGGAAGATAGGTCCATCAATTGCTATTATCCAGGATGGGCAGCGATGGTGTCACTAGCCTCTGTTTGCCAGAGGCTGCGAATGGATCACTTGGTGATTCTCTGTTCTGTTCATTCCCTCTGCGGCACCTGGATTGGCCACTGTCAGAAGACAGGATAATGGGCTAGATGGACCTTTCATCTGACCCAGTATGGCTGTTTTTATGTTCTCATCATCAGGGGCAGCTCTAGGTATTTTGCTGCTCCAAGCACAGCAGGTAGGCTTGCCTGCCGGAGGTCTGCTGAAGCCATGGGACCAGCAGACCCTCTGCAGGCAGGCTGCCAAAGGCAGCCTGCCTGCTGCCCTTGCGGCAACCGGCAGAGTGCCCCCAGTGGCTTGTTGCCCCAGGCATGCGTTTGGTGTGCTGGTGCCGCCCCCTGCTTATCACAGAATCGTAGAATATCAGGGTTGGATGGGACCTCAGGAAATCATCTAGTCCAACCCCCTGCTCAAGGCAGGACTAATCCCCAGACAGATTTTTACCCCAGTTCCCTAAATGGACCCCTCAAGGATTGAACTCACAATGCTGGGTTTAGCAGGCCAATGCTCAAACCACTGAACTATCCCTACCCCCCTTATACCACAGATATATTCATTTGCAGATTATTTATTACAAGGGCAGAGCCTGAATCCATAAAGGTGAGAAGTGGCTGGGAGTCAGGACTCCTGGGTTCTCTTCCTGGCTCTGGGAGGGGAGTGGGGTCTAGTGGGTTAGAGCAGAGGGGAAGGGAGTCAGGACTCCTGGGTTCTCTTCCTATCTCTGCTCTGCCACTGACTTGCTCTATGTTCTTGGGCAACTCACTTCACTTCTCTGTGCCTTAGTTTCTCCATCTATAAAAGGGGGACAGCATGGCCCTGCCTCCCAGACATTTGTATAGCACACGGGGATGCTGTAATATTAGTCAGATCGAAGGCCAGCAGGGACCATTGTGATAATCTACTCTGGCTTCCTGAATAACCCGACGGTAGCCCAGCCAGGTGTGAGCCCAGGATGTGGAGTTTCCTCAAGAGTTGTCAGCTGCCCAAGCACCCAATGCAGTGAAAGGGAAATGATCTCAGGGCTGCTGTTGGCTTTGGCTGGGAAGATTCAGGATGCTGGGCCCGGGCCAGTCAGGCAGTAGTGCTGGACTCATATAGCACCTTTCTGCCAGGAATTGCTGAGCACCGCCCATGGGCAGGGAGGTATCAATCATCTGCTTTTACAGACAGTGAAACTGACTTACAGGGAACAAGTCCAGGGTCACAAAATGAGTTGGTGGCAGAACTAACAAGAGACACCAGGAGTCACAATCCCCCCACCCTGCCCTAATCCCCAGGCCACACTCCGCCTCAGAGCCAGGACTGGGACCCAGGAGTCCTGGCTGCTAGGCCCTGCTCCCAGGTGGTGCCTTCAGTTGTTGGTTTCTGGTTTAAGCCACTCCGCAGGTTGTCCCAGGCCAGGAGATTTCTCTCTTCCTGGAGCTATCTTTCTCTGTACCTGGTGCTGAAGGGAGATGATGCCAGCACAGCGACCGCTCAGCACTATCAGGCCCTGAGGCCTAGTTAAAGAGATGCTTAGAGGTTCTTTGGTCTGGCTTCCCTGGGCTGGAGTTTCCCACCATGTCTCTTAATTAGCCCAGACAGGTTTCAGGAGGTTTTCTCATTAGAGCAAGAGCTCATTCTGTCAGCATCTGATATGCCCATCGACCAGGGCTGGGACTCATTCCAGCTCAGCGCATCGATTCACAGCTAGCTGCACTCCCGTAGCCCTAGGAGTTTTCTTTCTGCCCCAGGAGAACTGCAAAGGCCTCCAGCTACGATCAGCTGAGCCGGAAGGACTGGGGTGGGGGCGGGAGATTTTGATTGTATGTTTTGTGGCTTTTGCCCTGATCCACACACCTGAAACGCTGACTAGTCGCTAGAGCAGGGCAGTTGGCACTAGGGCTCCTAGTTCTATTCCCTGAGAAGGGATGTTAACCACAGAACCTGGCCAGTCTCCTACTCAGCGAATTGCTCTCCTCCCCTGTGATTTCTCTTGTGCCGATATGCAACAGTCTCATTCACTTCCTGCTTGGACTGTTGTTACTGTCCAACGACTGCTGGGCTCCGCCCTAGAGGTGGCTGCATTTCATGAGAGCCTGGTGGAAACAGCAATCATTCACAAGGAGAAAGAAGAGATGAGTAGGCTTCCAGCAAGTGGTCCATGAGTCTGCTAGTGCCTTCCAGCTCTTTGGTTCCAGCAGTAGCATTCGATACTCTTATATCCACAGGTTCCAGGTGCAATCCCTGCAGATGGCCCATCCAGGAGCACTGTTACCTGTAGCTCTTGCAAGGCAGATCAGAACTAGCCTGTCGGCCCAGCATGCGCTGAGTGGGGACGCCCTGGGCAATGTGTAAGGAAGGGAGGTGCTACTCCACGGGGCTGCAGGGTAGCTAAACTCCTGACTGGGAGGGGTGCTCAGAGCAGCAGTGACAATGGGGGTCTAAACCCGAACAATGTGATGTGACCCCGTAACATGCAGCCATGCAGCTGCCTCCCAGCCCATGGCAGCAAGAGGCAGGGAGGGAGGGGTGCAGGAAGACAGAGTGTGGATGCTAGGCTAGGGGAGGCTAGAAGGCTGCTCATAGGCAGTGTGGATGGGGTGGGTTTGGTACTGTTTAGGGGGAGCATGAGGGGTGGGCAAGGAAACCCTTCCAGAGACCTGAGTCAGCAGCAATAGTGCAGACCTTGAGAGAGGCTAGGAGGAGCAGGCAGCTGAGAGGTGGCAGTGGTGGGAGGTTAGAGGAGATCTTGGATGTAGATGGGGTCATGAAGGCCCTGGGAGACCAGAGCAGTGATTTGGGTGGACAGGCCAGAAGGCAGCTGTGCCCACGTCAGAGAGCCTGAAGGGGTCTCAGGGAGAGTCGGGGGCCTCTGTGAGCAGATAGGTGATTCCTCCCAGGGCAAGTGGGGAGAGCAGGAGACACAGGGCTGCATCAGGGGCAAAGCACCACTAGGGCTCGGGTCCCTGGGGAAGCTCATCCAGGGACCCCCCCAGCTGGGGGGAGCGGTTTGCTGATGGTTCAGTCCTGCCCCTCCTCCCCCACTCCATGTGGTGCATTAGATCAGCCCATTGAAGCACATCCCAGGACTTGGCGAGCAGCCCCCAGACCTCTAATGGGCATCAACTGATTTGTTAGCTGAGACAGATTGGCCCATTAATCACACGTGGGCAGGCCAGGGAACCAGGGCCTGGAGCTTGGCTGGTGATGCCAGGAGGGGAGGGTTGGCTGCATCTCCCCTGCTTCCCCTTGGGAGGCCTGATCTGACGAGAGTGCCCACCTCAGCACAGGTCACCAGGCCGATCTGACGCCACAGCCCCCTGCGCTAGAGAGGTGCCCTCAGATGAGCACCAGGCTCTTTGTACCCAGGGCAGCTCAGTTGTGAGCGGAGTGCTCCCATGACTCTCGCCTTCCTTAGCTGTTCCTAAGCTCACCAATGGGGACAGCTGAAGGACCCTAAAATCCCACGCCACAGCTGCCTGCTGAGCTCCAGAGCAGGTGTTGCGGAGATCCCCTAACTGGGCTGTGCACGAACTGTGCTGCGGTCCCAGAACTGCTGCCCCTTCTTCCCTGGAGCCCTCCCCAGGACACAGCTGGGAAAGGCCCAGGGAGCTGGGGGAGCTTTGGCTCTATTTGCACCATTACAGCCATGGCGTTTGGTGCTGCACATCCCGGCGTAGGGAAGAGCCCCTGCCTCAGGGAGCTTACAGTGGAAATAGACAAGCTCAGCACAAGGGAGCTGAAGGCAGCGCAAGCAAGCCCCTGAGGTCAGCCAGTGACTCCTGGGCGGAGTCAGGAGTTGAGCCCCCAGTGCCTGAAGCCCTGGGCTCTGCCTCAGCCGCAAGCCCAACACTCCACTCAACCTGGAAGTGCCGGGTCAGTTTGCTGCCCTCATACTGCTGAGCACAGCAGAGCGCCAGGCACCTGCCATGCACATCTATAGAATGACTGTTGTGTCAGCTGAGCGTGCCCGCACCTCCCTCATCCTGCCTCGTAGCCAAGCAGGGGACTCCAGTCTCCAGGACTTTCCAGGCACCCAGCTCACCCCTCGAGCTACTGAGCCAATATCCTGTGGCCAAATGGGGAAGAACCTTTGAAAGCTGGGCGCCATGGTCTCCTTAACCAACTGGCTGATCAACCCTGGGCCAAGAGAGGATGACGAGATTCCTCAGCACGGCCTCCTCTTATCTCCGGGGCTCTCCAAAAATACTTTTAGCACCTAGATGCCTACCAAGTGCAAAGTGGCAGCCAGAGATGCTGTGCCCAGATCCAGTCAGTCTGCAAATACAGCTGAGCAAAGATAAGGCCCCGCTCCCAGGTCCCTCTTAGCACCTGCTGTATGTCAATAGGCTCACTGGCCTCTTCCTCAGGCGCTTCTTAGGAGCCTGATCCAGAGATGTGCTGAGTACATCCAAAGGGGCACTCAGCTCCCGCAGGACCATGTCCTTAATGCACGTAGGAATTTATCCTTTAGGAACCATGTGCTACTGGCCAGCTCGGCTGGCTGCTCACAGCTGATGGCATTCCAGCCACCCAGAGGGCAATCAGAGTAAAGGAAACACAGGGACACTGTGTATGTACCTCAGCATGCTTGGGGATGGGCTCTGCAGGGCCCCGGGTAGGAATGCTGAGCTGCTCCAGGAGCAGGTCTGTCAGCCAGAAGGATGAAGAGAAGAACACAGCAGCAGAGACCATGGGGAGGCTCTGGCCCAGTTCAGCACCAGCTGGCAGAGGCAGTAGGCAATGAAGGGGCTAGCACAAGAGTGTCAGCTCCGGAAGACCTCTCAGCCACTCCAGAGCTCTGGCCTGGGTCAGCCTCTGCCTGCTTGCATTGCTCTGGAGAGCGGTGAGAGAGCTTGGTTCTGGGGGGCTCTCAGTACTCCCGTCCCAGCCTCGCTGCAGGGAAAAGGGAATGAGCTCTGGCTGGGAAGTATCCCCTGCTCAGAAGATCCACCCACCCCAGGACCAACTTGAGCCAAAAGGAGTTGCTATAGAACACAGTGGCTATGGGAGCACAGGATCTGTGGGAGACAGCCCAACCAGAGTGTAGAACTAGACCTGATGAGCCACCAAGGAGATGGTCCACATGGGACCTAATCCTGGTAGGTCTTTTCTGTCTCTATATTATGATTCCAGGAGTCAGGCCATAGAGAGCTATTAGCAGTGATCTTCAGTCCCAAAATCCACCAGCAAGGGCGCTGCGGGCACAATCCGGGGACACTGGCTGTAAGGGACTCCCAGGGACTCAAATACCAGCTTCTGCCAGGAGGGGGTGCAAGAAGGGAATGGTGCAGGAGCGCTGGCTTTATGGGAAGTTCCCAGCAACTCCAGTGCCAGCCTCTGCCAGCAGAGGGTGCTCTGTTATTGAAGCCCATGTAGAAGGGCCTGGACGAAGTGGGATTTTAAGGAAACAAACACACCTATGATTTGGGGCTAGGGGGCTGATTTTTTGTTTTTCTCCTAAGAGTCAGGCTGATTAGGGGTAGTGCAAACAGCTGAGGAGGGGAACACCAAGGAAAGGGGGGAGGGGAATCCATCAGCCCAGGTCCTTAACAGAAAAAAATCAAATCAAATCTCAAATAAACAGGAAAAAACCCACTTGACATCATGGTTTCTTGGCTCCCCCACCCGTTTTTCTTTTTGAAAACCAAGGTCAAGTTGTACAGCTCCGACAAAGCCCCTTCATTTTCTGATCCAGTGATTTCCATAGGAGAGGGATTCAGAATTAATTCCTTCGCTGGTTACAGTGGCAGATCAGACATCAATCACCATGCAAGGAACTCGGACACACACAAGAGACAGAAGGAAAAATTATCAGCCAGATCCTCAGCTGGTGTAAATCAGTGGACACCTGTCACAAATTTACACAGACTGCCAGATTCTGCTCTCACACCAGTTACACCAATAACTACTCCAGAGATTTCTACAGTGACTCTTGATTTACACCAGAATCACTGATATCAGAACCAGGCCCGTGGCCAGACTCTGATCTCCTGGAGCAGGTTTAACACCAGAGTAATTCCATGGCTATAGGTAGTGACGCGGAGGGGGGAGCTTTCAGGTCATAAATGTGTTTGGAATCTGAAATTCTGCTCAAGTTCTCACTCCTTCCCCCCACCCCCAAGTGAAATGGAATCACTTATCCCGAACACTTCTTAAGAAGCAGTCTCTAGGTGAATTACAGCAGTGCGATATAATCACAGGGAATACAGGCAGGGTTAGAAAAACAGTCTAACTTCTGCAGAGCGGAAAGAATTTATTTTAATTTGATTTTCGTATCTTTTCTCCTTCCTGGGGCAAAACACCCCCAAACAAAAACAGCTTCCTGCCCAACCACTGTTACAAGAGGAACGCACCCCGTGGATTATATATAAGGAGCTAATTATCTGACTTGCTACACAATGAATGGTTGGATGAGTTCTGCGACCGAAGGCATTGCTAAAAGCAGGTGTGTGCTGCGTGCATGGCTGCCCTGGAAAGAGAATACGGGCCTGTTTGGTGGGTGCTGAGGCGAGCCATCGGAGAAATGCTCTAATCCTGTCTAGAGGCCCATGGGGAGCTGCTCAGCTCTGGGGCCCTGCCAGCTCCAGAGTTAGGCAGTGCCCCTGTAGTTTTTCCTTACAGTAGAATAGAATCAGTGGGCATCCTGGGTCTGATTTACAGCCTCCATAGACAGCGTTGTTACTCCCAGCCTTCATGTGTCCCTTAGCTGCCTTAGACCTCACCCTCCTCCCCTGCAGCTCCCCCCACGCCAAGGACCCCTGAGCCCAGAACAGCATCCCTGGAGAAATCCCTCAACCCCATCTCCATTTGCTCCAAGTCGATATTACGGCCAAGGGATTGAAATCTGAGCTGAAGGCCGTGCGTGAGGCCAGCCCAGGCTGCTGAGAGATTGCAGAAACGGGACTAGGACTGACTGATACCCAGACTGTTTTCACGGCTGTTCCCAGACTAGCCTGAAATTCTCACACACACATATTCTAAAGCTGTGGCAGGGCCAAACACCTGATCTCGAACCTCCAGAACTTTGGGACGGTTCCAGGCCAGATCCCAGCTCTGCCAGTCTCCACATTGCACCGTTCTGCTCCTCGGTGGAGATGGCTCTCTGAGAGCAGGGTAGAGCCAAGGAGCATGGGGTTAGGAGGAATTTCATAGTTCTGCTGGGGATGGACCTTCCCTCAGTATTCAGGCTGGACCCGACATGGGTAGGAGATCCCAAAAAGCTCAGCTAGGACCCACTATCATTCCTCCCAGACCTCGGCACCTCTTGGGCCCCGGCTGCACTTATCAGCAGAAGCCCACCTGAGTCCCAGCCCAGGCTGCAGCCTCCTATCAGAATGATAAGGTTCAGGCAAGCGTTCAGTCTTGCATGGGCTTCCTCAACACTCCAGGCACTGGACCAGACGCTCAGCTGGTGTAAATCAGCATAGTGATATTGATGTCAATGGAGCCGCAGTGCTTTACACCAGCTTTGTGGGTCTGGTCCATTGTGAAGCTCACTCTTCGCTGGATTCGAGCAGCCTGATTCCTCTCTCACTGACACTGGTCCTACATGCGTGTGATTCCATTGACTGCACTGGAGCTACCAGTGTAAGTTAGAGGAGAATCAGGCCCCTAAACGTTGTCACCCTGTCGGCTCCCCTCGGCAGGGCTGCTACCTGTTTGTCCACACCCCCTGCTATCTCACCATCGCCAGACCCCATCAGGCTACACCTGGAAAGGGAGGCTACAGCCCCCTTTCTCTGCTGCTTTAACCCAGGCTGTCATGGCAGGTTCCGTTTGGCAGCCCTGGGGACTGACACCCTCTCTGTTTACAGCACGGGTGCAGCACCAGCAGGGCTAGCTACCCTGCCCTGTGCTTAGCCCTCTCCTGTGGTGCCCTTTTCTCGGTGTGAGAGGGGGTCCAGGCTCCATGGCCATTCTGCTGGGACTCCTGCCCAGGGACAATTAGCACCAACAGTGCTGGTTGCTGTGGTGACGTGGACACGTGTCCATTAGCGACTGGACTGAGATCTGCCAACCAGGTGCCAGATGGCATCAGCTTCCATCCACATCAGCGTGCACTGGATTGGAGCCTGTAACCAGGGGGCAGATCTCATTTCCAGTCCCCCAAGCCATCCAAAAACTCACAGAAAATATTGGGCCAGATCCTCAGTTGGTGTAAATCCCTGGAGTGACATCAAATCATGATGCCTGAGGCTTGCCTCAGTTAAATGACTCAGCCTGTCATAATCCTCTCTCTGGGCAGGGTGCTAGTTCACCTCTGCCCAGGAGCTAGGTGGCCCCCAGAACAGCTGGCTTGCTTTCTACTGCTCCTCAGCTGTGATTTGTCATTAAAATCTATTAGCTTGGGGCATCATATATTATGGATTGGAATTTATATTCACCACAAGACTCTGGCAGCTCGCTTTTTCATTGCATCAGTGAAATAGCCTTTCCCTTCTCCCTGCAAGCAGGATCTATCAGAGGCTCCCAGCAATCTAGGAGCGCAAGTTCTAGCAACTGTCAGCGGGTCTCGTGCTTTTAAGTCAAGGCATTTGGGAAACAAAACCCACCTCTGCAGCTCGGAGCAGCAATGACAAACAGCCCCAGCTGCTCTCACCTGCCCCGATGTTCCCCAGACAGCCCCTTCCCCTCCTCGCCACCCTGACCTTTCGTCTCTCCACAGCTCCTGCTGCATTCCTGGCCTCAGGCTGCTTTGCCCACCAAAGTCACTGTCACTGCCTGCCTCCCTGACCTCTTCCACTTTCCCTGCTGTGACACACCAGCCCATCCCTTGGGAATGCGCCTGGGCGGGGTCCCTACTGCCTGAGAGATGGACCAGCCCCATGAGCGCAGGGGCAGCAACACTCTCACAAACCGTTCCACATGTTCCAGCTGCCAGCAGGAGACAAAGCCACACTTGGCCACATGGACCGGCTCAGGACTGACGGGCTCCTGCCTCCTGCCAAAGGCTTTCAGGTCATTGCTCTGTCTAGTTCCCAGCCCTGCACCAGACCATGTGATCTGACAGCCCGCTTCCTACAAGAGAGCAGGAGCCCTACATGCCATGTGCTCCCTTGTCCAACCTCCCAGTGAGGCCATCTTGTCTTGCATCCTGCTAAAGGATCAGTGCTCAGAGGAGGGAAAACAGACACCGCCCACCCAAAACACAGCTGTCCTGTGCAACAGTAGAGCGACAGATGAGGAAATTCCTTTCTGGCCCATCAGGCCCCCATCCTTGGAATCTTGGCCATAGTCTGTTCTACTTAGATGCCAAAGCTGGAAGGGTGTGTGCCAAGGCAGCCATTGGTAACCTAGCGCACTAATGAAATATCTCTCCTAATTCAGGGCACAATGGGAGAAGCCCTACAGGCACAGATGGTACCTGCACGTCACTAGGTGTCATGCAGTAGTGGTACTGAGTGGTTAGCGCAAGGGACTAGCATTCAGGCCTGGACTTTCTGCCACTGAAAGGACCAGACCAGGGGTCAGCAACCTTTCAGCAGTGGTGTGCCAAGTCTTCATTTATATACTCTAATTTAAGGCTTCACATGCCAGTAATACATTTTAACGTTTTTTAGAAGGTCTCTCTATAAGTCTATAATATATAACCAAACTACTGTTATATGTAAAGTAAACAAGGTTTTCAAAATGTTTCAGAAGCTTTATTTAAAATTAAATTAAAATGCAGATCTTATCAGCTTAGTGTGATCCTTGCCCTTGCTTTTCCTTGCTGAGTTTTCCAATGTCTGGCACGTATTTGGATACTTTAAGCAGCGCACAGGCTTCTGCGTGATCAGTTGTTAACCATCTCCGAGAGGGACAGAGGACAGATTTCATGTGTGAAAATACCTGTTCACACAGGTATGTGGATCCAAATGCTGAAAGCATTGCAAACACAATTTTCTTCAAACAGTTAAATTTCACCGGCAGGGACGTCCAGCAGGTCAGAATAGAGGCCCCATGATCTCTCTCGGTAGCTTCAAGTGTGCTCCACAGATCCACAAAAACTTTGATGTCCACAATTCTGATCTTTTTAACTGAATGAGTTGCATTTTGAAATCTTCAACACCCATCCACTGAAATACAGACAAATCCAAGTCACTTTCGTTGAACTTTTCAGGTTTAATTAGAAAAGAAAACATTGGCCAAATTGCTGGTAATCTTGAAATCTGTGAGAAAATTCTGATTCTGTGTACTTTCCAATATCATCGACATTGACAGTGCAACGTATCGATAGCTCTTTTATGAGTTGGAAGTAGCGGAAAGTAGAAGTTTGAATATCCCTGGAAAAAACTGCTGGTTTCACAACAAATGCTTTCCAGGCTTCATAAAGATCCAGACTGTTTGCCCTGCACCCTGGGACAGAGGTTGAGTTCGTTTAGGTGAGCAATGATGTCAGTTAGAAACATGAGCTTACACAGCCATTTGTCATTATCCAGTTCGAAGTAGTTTTGTTCTTTTTCCGACAAAAAGGCCTTGATTGCATCAAAACAGTTTGCAAAGTGCACCAAAACCTTGCCACGACTTAGCCACCGAACGTTGCTGTGAAGTGGGATGTCGTTATAAGCAGGGATGGCTCCAGGCCCCAGCATGCCAAGCGCATGCTTGGGACGGCATGCTGCGGTGGGCGCTCTGCCACGGCTTCGGGGACCTCCCGCAGGCACGCCTGGACCTCCACCGGAGCCGCGGGACCGGCGACCGGCAGAGCGCCCCCCGCGGCATGAGGCCGTGCTTGGGGTGGCGAAATGTCTTGAGCCGCCCCTGGTTATAAGCACTGTCCATCTCTTCTAGCAGTGCTTGAAATTGTCTGTGAGTCAAAGCAGATCGAGCAACAAGGAAATTCACAATTCACACCACTGTATTCATCACATTATTAAGCTCTGAATTAGAAATTTTAGCACACAGGTTTTCTTGATGGATGATACAGTGAAATTTGACTGTTGGATGGCCAGTTTGATCTTAAAGTAACTTTACAAATCCCTTCTGTTTTCCGACCATGGCAGGAGCACAATCTGTTGTCACACACAATATTATTCTGATGTCAACTCCTCGTTCTTCAAAATGGTTTACAAAACTTTCCAGTATATCTTCCCCTTTGTTGTGCCATGCAGGGGTTTTAGGCAACAAAGTTCCTCTTGGATTTCATTGGAAGCACAATATCTTGCAACAACTGCCAAATGTGGAACATCGTTTATATCCACGCTCCCATCAACTGCAACACTAAACACTGCTATGTCTTTCAATGCAGTCGTCTGCTTTTCCTTAATGTTTTCTGCCATTTCACTTATGTCTCTCTCAACTGTTCTGGCAGAGATGGGCAGTTCTTTCATTCTAGATATGATTATATCTTTATCTGGCAAATCATTTACAAAATCTCCGAACTGCTGAGAAAAACTTTTTATATATTCCCCATCTGTAAACGGCTTTCCATTTACAAGATTGCACTGTGCAATCTTGTAACTTCCTTCTGTAGCCTGATTTTTACTTAAACTTAAGCTTTTAAAAACACTGCTTTGCTTCTCATAGGCTGCTACTGCCTTTTTGATTGATTCAGTCTTGTCTGCTTCGTCAAGAAAGGTTTTCTTGTGCTTCGTTTCAAAATGTCATCGAACACTTGACGTGCGACAAACAACACTTCAATAACAGAAAGCAGAAATAGCGCAGTCCTTCTTTTCAATAAATCCAACTGTGTCTGTCCAAGCAGGCTGAAATGATCGGACATCTAGCCTCGCTTTCTTAGGAGCAGCCACTTTGTCAAAAGTTCCCTTCAGCTCTTAGTGGGGAAAAAATGACAATAGAAGGCAAGCACAAGGTCAAACATAGCATGGTCTGACATAAGCAATTTTAAAATGGGGATGCTGAGCTGCACTCAGGGCCGGCTCTAGGCACCAGCGTTCCAAGCATGTGCTTGGGGCGGCACTTTTCAAGGGGCGGCGCTCTGGCTTTTTTGTTTGTTTGTTTGTTTGCTTTGGCAGCGGCACTCCGGCCCTCCTTTTTAAATTTATTTTTTATTTTATTTTATTTTTTTGCTTGGGGCGGCAAAAAACCTGGAGCCAGCCCTGGCTGCTCCCCGTCTTGCCTCGTGTGCAACCCTCACTGTCCCAGGCTGGGGACAGTGGGCCACAGCGGGGAAGCTGTGAGCAGTGATCCAAGGCCAGAAGCAGAGCCCAGGATGGCCTGCAGGGACTCCAGGCCGGAAAGCAGGCTGAGCAAGGCTGGAGATCCAGACCCCGGCTGGCAGGAGGTCAGTGGGTGGAACCCCAGATAAACAGCTGAGGTGGAGCTGGCAGCTGGTAGGCTGAGCAGGGCCGGAGGCCTGGACCCTATCTGGCAGGGGGCCTCCGCAAGGTGAGTGGGGCTGCGGCAGCAGGGGACCCCGGCTGGCAAGGGGCCAGCAGCTGGAAACCCAGACCAGCGACTGAGCCACTCAGTCCACTGCCCCTCTGGGATTTTGGCCGCCGGCTCCTGCCAGCCAGGGTCTCAGCCCATTGTCAGCCTGGGGTTCCTTCACCCAGGCCAGCAGGGCCGGCTTTAGGCCGATTCAGCCGATTCCCGGGAATCGGGCCCCACGCCTAAGAGGGCCCCGCGCCTTAGCCTTTTTAAATTTTTTTTACTTACGCCCGCTGAGGTCTGCTCCGGGGTCTTCCATGGCCCCGCTCCCCTGACCAAAGCGCCGTCGGGAGAGCGGCTGCCCCACAGCCCCCAGCCCCGCTGTCCTAGCTGAAGCCCCGGCCGGACGCAGCAAGCCGCCCCGCAGCCCCGCTCTTCTGGCTGGAGCCCCGGCCGGAGCGTGGCAAGCTGCCCCGCAGCCCCGGCCGGAGCGCAGCAAGCTGCCCCGTGGCCCCACTCTCCCAGCTGGAGCCCCAGCCGGAGCGCGGCAAGCTGCCCCGTGGCTCCATTCTCCCGGCTGGAGCTCCGGGCCCTTTAAATAGCCCCCAAAGCCCTGGGATAGTGGGGAGCTCCGGGGGCTATTTAAAGGGCTGGGGCTCCAGCTGCCTCTGCCACCTTGTCCTTTAAATAGCTGCCGGAGCCCTTCCGCCCTCATGCATTCTCCAGGGCTCCCGCAGCTATTTAAAAGGTCCGGGGCAGGGTAGAAGCAGGGGAGTCCCGGGCCCTTTAAATAACCCCCAGAGCCCTGGGATAGCGGGAGGCTTTGGGGCTATTTAAAGGGCCGGGGCTCCAGCTGCCTCTGCTGCACCCCCTGCCCGCAGCCAGCTCTGCACCCCGTGCCCACAGCCAGCCCCTGCCAAACCCCCTGCCCTGTCTCCAGCCACCCCCTGCCACACACCCCTGTGGCCCTGCCCAAAGCCAGCCAGCCCCACACACAGCCCTGCCCGCACCAGCCCTGCACACCCTGCCCACGCCCAGCCTCAAACCCCCTGCCCTGTCTCCAGCCAGCCCTGCACCCCTTGCCCTGCCTGCAGCTAGACCCTATCTCCAGTCAGCCCCTGCCCTGCCTCCAACCAGCCCCATATCCACTGCTGCCCTGCAGTTCCCAGGGCAGTAACCCTGCACACCTGTTTCAATGAGGGGGGCAGGGAGCAGTTGGGACCCACACATGTGAAATGGCGGTCATTAATAAGCAATCAACAGCATATATGATGCTATGTAGATAATATATAATTGTATTATTTATATAGTTATGGAAAGTAAATAATACATGGAAGAAATGAAAGGCTTTTTTTTACACTTTTTTTTTTTTAGTCATCCCTGCCAGGGCCCCACTGAAAATGTTCGAATTGGGCCCTGCACTTCCTAAAGCCGGCCCTGCAGGCCAGCAGCAAGTGCTGAGTGGGACCAGCGGTGAGACCACGGTTGGCAGGAGCCAGCGGCAGAAACCCCAAAGAGGCAGCAGGCTGAGCGGCTCAGCCCGCGCCACGTGCCATCGAAAATCAGCTTGCGTGCCACCCTGGACCAGACCCTCAATTGCTGTCAGTTGAAGTCAGTGGTTTTACACCATTTACTCCAGTGAAGATCTGGCCCTCACTATGTGACCTCAGACGAGTAATTTCCCCGCTCTGTGCCTCAGTTTCTCCATTTGTCCATTTGGGGTAGGAATCCCAGCCTGCGATCACAGCACTGGGAGAAGTAACACCAGTAAAGGTGAACAGGGAAGGCTGTTACATCCCAGGGTGTTACGTAAGCAAAGGTGACAGCTGAGCAGAATTCAGCAATCCGAGTTGGAAGACAGCACATCCTCAGTTAGGAGCCAGTATTTCCCATGGAGATGCGCTAGGCTTTAAAAGGGAAACACGCTCCCAACACAATGTGCTTTAAAAGAAAAACTAGTTATGTGGGCGAGCTGCTCTCTGATTGGGCAAGGCAGACAACACGTCTGTTCCTTACGCTGCTCCGATTGCTGCATGGTAGCTCCAGCAGCCCAGGAACAGCTAATCCATCATGTGTGACCGAGAGTGGGGCAAGAAAGCGTCCCTCTGAATGTATTCAGGCCCCCAGTTAATCCCTCTTTAAAGCCATTTGACTCTGGCACAGAATGTCTATTGCTGATTGTTGCTAAGAAATGGGAAGGTCAGCAGCAAATGAGCCACTGTCATAGACAAACTGCAAAGCAACATTGAAAAGTGAGGGACAACTGACATGCCGGGGGGAGGAGGGATTGATGGCTGCGCCTTCCTTGGCTTCTTGAGGACAAATAAAGGAAGCCTGAAAGGTCTGTATCTTTCTGCCTCTGTGTGGGTCAAGATGTGGGTGTCTGTCTAGCTGTGTGTTCTTTTTTTAAAAAAAATTATCTTTCCCCTGCTTGTTTTTGTATTTGAAATTCAAGTCTTGTCTACTCTGGTTTTCCTGGATGTCTCTATGGACAACCAGAGAACTGGAAGGATTAAGTTACCACAGGTACCACTGAGCACTGTGAGGGGGAAGAGAATTTAACTCAGGCTACTCCAGACTCTTTGGGTGTTTTTTGTTCATACCTTGTTAACTCAAAGGCCTAGCACACAGTTGGGAGGAAAGCTCTCTATGTTAATTACAGCAGTGCGATGTAACCTGGGTTCCAGAGGCCAAGCTAATGGGGTGGGGCTGAAGAGCCTCATGACAGGGGGACCAGACCAACTCTGAATGGCACAGTGACCCTGTGCACCAGACCGCAACACCCAGCATGGGGAGCTGGGCCCAGCCCCACGGGACAGGAACAAGCACGGCCCGGTGAGTGCAGACCTCATTTGCTCTCCAGCCCCCCACCAATGACCCTTCGCCCCCCTAGCTGCAAAACCCAGCTCCTCCACCGCGGGGTTCAATCACCTCAGCAGTGAGAAGCAGCAAAACCTCCAGTTACAACATCCCAGCGCCTTGACACACTTAACACATGGGAGACAGCATTATCTAGTGGCTAGAACACTGGGCTGAGACTCAGGAAACCTGGTTCTCATCACAACTGGGAGACTTTGGGCAAGTCACTTCATCTCCCTGTGCCTCGGTTTCCCCATCTGTAAAATGGGGAGGATGAAACTGACCTCCTCTGTAGACTGCTTGGAGATCTCAGGATGGAATGTGCTAGGAAGAGCTAAGGACTATTACTATTACTACTGAGCCTTAGATGGGACCATAACATGTTCCAGCCACCTTTCTCAACTGAGTCTGGGAACAGAGTCATTTTACTAGTGCAGACAGGACCCAAGGTAGCAGTTTGATCCAGGCCTCACCTGAAGGGCAGATTGACGAATGGTGGACACCAGGGCCAGTGAACACCACTGGTGCAAGAGGGGCAGACAGTGGGAAAGCTGGTCAGGAAAAGGTTTCTTTTGCCCGTGAACAGTTTTGATGAAAAGCTTTTTTTTCATTTTTACCAAATTTCTTCTTTGAACATTTGTGGGGTATTTTGTCAAAAAATTGAAAACTGATTTTTCTGTTCTTGGCAACTGAAAATTTAAACTTCCTTTGCCCAACCCCTCCCCCCCCAACAATTTTGGAGTTTTGCTGAAAACCCCCAACATTTAAACAAACCCAGACTCTCTTTGCAGAAATGTCCCTTTCCTTGTAACAGACACATTCCACCAAAAATAATTTTGATAGAAAATTTCTGACTAGTTCTGGACAGTATAAAACAGGAACCTGGGTCTCTTATCCCTTCCGTAGCTCTCTCAATTGCTAGGCCACGTAAACTGAGCTCCCAGCAAGTCCCCGCTGCAGCACAGAGCAAAACCTCAGTGCTGGGATGCAAAGAATGAGCATAATCTTTAGCACCTCCACAGGGCTTTTCGTCTTCAAAACACTTTACGGACATTGACTAATTAATCCTCGCAGCACCCATGCAAGGCAGGAACTCATATGTACCAACCCCCAGGCATGGTGGGGAAACTGAGGCACAGAGAAGGTCTGGGACTGTCCAAGACCACACAAGAAATCAGTGTCAGAGCTGGTAACAGAATCCAGGAGTTCTGAGATGATGATAGATAGACAGATAGATAGATAGATCACAAGAGCATCCTTCTACCTATACTGTGTCCTTCCAGATACATGTCTCCTAAGCCTCGCTCCACGCTCCATCCAGGAATTGGATACATCCTGATGCTGCTCAGAAGGGCTGGCTCAGGGCAGGTGCTGGCAGTAAAGCCAACCCCGCTAGGTTAGTGGGTGCCCCTCTCGCTGCAGTCTGGCTTATCTCCGTCGGGCAATGCCTGACACAAACACACGCCCAGGCAATCTCCAGCTATAAGTGCAGGGAGAAAAACAAGCAGGGGGAAGCACCTGCTGGGGCTTCTTGCAATGAAATATCAGAACCCCAGCCGCATGAGGAAAAGAACTTCCTGTGCCACTGTGGAATGAGGCGAGCTGGGTGTGGCTGGCCCAGGTTCCGGGCCCGATCCTTGGCTGGGGTAAGCCATAGTGGCTCCATCAAAGCCAATGGAGCTGCTCCTGTTTACATCAGCAGAGGATCTGGCTCGCTCACTCTCTTTTACACACATTTTTCCTTCTTTAATCCAAACCAAGCGAAGGAAGAAAAGGCCTTTCTCTTTTTTAAGTAGCATTAGGAATAACACTGCTTATTGAGCGTGGCACCTATATAACAAGGCTCAGAACAGAGCACGACAGTTTAAGGCTCCCCATTTACTCCCTGCATGTTAGGTCTGAGGATAAACGCACTAGGGCCAGACTGCTTTCCGGGAGTTATTGGTGTAAATCTGGAATGACTGGGCCCAATTCTCTCATTTGCCCCAATGTCAACCAGGAATTACAATGGAGTTACTCCAGATTTACACTGGGATAACTGAGATCATGGTTGGGATACACTGGCATAAATCTGAAGTAACTCCATTGCTCTGGATTTACACTGGCATGTGACAGACTGGAATCCAGCCTGTACATCAGCTGATTGCTGAGCCTATCAGCCAAACCCAGCACCTCATAGGGACACAGCTCCCATTGGTGCCTGGCGCACTTTGCCCTAATAGTTATTTGGTGCCCCCCCCCACTCGCTCGCTCCTGGGGGAGAGGTCTGGGGTGGAAATCTCCAGGAGGGTTCCCTTGCGATGTCCCCTTTGGGCTGAATGAGCCGGGGGCTGGCAGTCCCACACCCACAGGATCCTCAGGAGGACTCCCAGGCTGCGCTGTCTTTGCTGGGAGATCTCCACAGAGTCAGTGGGGAGAGACCTTGGGCCAGATGGGAGCCCCTGGGTCTCTGGTGCCCAAATCCCCTTAAAAACCTGTCCCATGTGCCTCTCTCCTCCCCTGCCCTCCTCTGCAGGCTCCCAACCCCTCCTTTGGGGGGCTGTGCCCGTCCCCATGTGCAGGGCCCTCTGCACAGAGAGCTCGGTGACACATAGGGAGGAATCAGCTCGACCGCGTAAGTACTGCAGGATGCACTAAAACCTCCACCCTCACCGGATCCAGGCCAGGGATCCGGGCTGCAATCCAGGTGACTGCTCCTGCCTCAAAGAAACTTCCTCTCCGATCCTATGCCATGGAGGGCATGAATCAGAACACCCTGGGTGCCTGGCCCCGCTGCAGCCAGCCCCCTGGATTTGCTTGCCAAGGCTGGGGTGGGGGGGAGAAGTAAACACTGCGGGGGAGCACGGTGCACAGCCCGGGAGGGAGGGGGGGAGCAGCAGTGCTAAAGCAGCGGGGGCTGCTGCTGATTTCAACTCTGAGAACCACCATGTCCCCTCAGCCATGGCATCTCAGGGGAACCAACCCAGGACTGCCTGTGTCCTGGAGACAGCCCAGAGCTCCGTACTGCTAAGGAATAACACACACTGAGATGCACACCCAGTGAGTCATACTCACACACCCCACTACACACACATCCAGAGACACACAAACAGCGCTACACACACACCCAGAGACACACGAACAGCGCTACACACTCACACACCCCACTATACACACACACCCAGAGACACACGAACATGCTATACGCTCACACACCCCGCTACACACTCTCAGCGCTACATACACCCAGAGACACACTCGCACACAGAGCCAGCAGGGAGCAGTTTTGCCTGCAGAGCAGCTCCCTGCGTGGGGCATGGCCCTGGGAGCCCCCCGGCTGGCCCTGCCACCAGCCAGTTCCGCTCCAGCCAGGACCCCCACGCCCAGGGGGCTGGATCAGTGTGTACAGCGGAGCGCTGAGAGCCATTGACCCAAACTGCAAAGCCTGGCAGGGATGGAAACCACTTCCCGACGGGGATGCCGAAGCCCCCCCCCTCGGCACCCCTAGTGCCAGCGCCTATGGGGATGTCTCATTGCCCCACCCCCGCTCACCCCCAGCCCAGCGGCCCCCCTCCCTCGGCTCCCTGCACAGGCACAAACTTTCTGCCCCGGGGCCCGCGACATCGCCCATCCCCGTGGCGGCGGGGCTGCCCCTACCTGCAGGAGACCGTGAGCTCCACCTTGGTGGCCGGGATGCTGCCCGCGATGGGGTCGAAGTCGCTCACCGAGGCCATGTCGCCCCCCTTGTCCATCGCCTCCTCCATGGGCGTCCAGCCGCGTCCCCGGGGCCTCCCGCTCACAGCCCGGGCGCTGCGGGGTGCTCAGAGCCGGGCACCGAGCGGGGCATGGCCAGCGCCGGGCGCGCAGCCGGGTCCTCGCTCTGCCTGCACCACTGGCTGGCCGGCTCCGGAGCGCTCCCCGGCGTCCTGCCAGGCTCCGCCCCTCAGCCCCCGCCCCGAGGCGCTGCCCCCCGGCCGGGCCGGGGAACTCGGAGCCCTGGGCAGGGGCGGGGAGGAGCCTTTCCTGGGGTGCATGGGGTGGGGGTGTTGTGTGAGTCCCTGGGAGTGGTGCGCATGTGTGAGTGTACTTGGGGGGCTGCCTTTGCTGGGGGATTCCCTGCGCCCCTGGTTTGGCGTTGTGCTGGGTGCCTGCCTGGTGCGGGTTGCTTCCTGGTGGCCCAGTGTCCCTGTGCCTGAAGGTGGGAGCCTTCTGGCAGTGGGGGGTTGCTGTGTGTTTGGGTGTGTTGGACCGGTGGTGTGCTGTGTGTGGCTAGTGGGGGGGGGCATGTCATCACATCCATCAGCCCCCACGGAACTGGATCCTGGAGTGCCTTGCTCCTGTGAATAGTCCCAGTGGGCCCAATGCTCTCAACCCCGGTGTAAATCAGGAGTAACAGCACTGAAATCAATGGGGTTATGCCAGGGTAAGTAAGAGGAGAATTGGGCCCAATGGGACTAATGGCATAAGGCTATGCAGGATGGGGCCCACAAAACATCAGCACTTTTAGACAACACACCTGCAAATTCCTCCCTTATGTGAGCAGCTTCACTGACTCTGGCAGCTCCTCCAGGGAGAGAGCGCTTCCCAGGTTTGATCCAGACACCCCAGGGTGGGGAAGCCTCTGAGAAAGCAGGCGCCAGCCCCACAGCTGGCATACATTGGAGTGGTCCCATGAAAGTCAGTGGACCAGATCCTCAGCTGGTGCAAGTCAGTGTCGCTCCACTGAATCTCTGGGGCTACAGCTACTTACACCAGCTGAGAGTCTGGGCCCGCCTACGCTGCCCCGTTCCCTCTTGCCCTGCACTCCTTACTTGGTTAGAGTTACTGGGATTTCTTGCTGCTCTGGCCTTACTCACAGCAGAGTGAGCGATAGAAGGAAAGCAGGTGATTAGGGACCAACCCCCACCCCCAGTAATTCACGTGCTGGACTTTGAATCAGTGGGGAGATTTGCTAGTCTCCTTTTGCTCTTCCTAGCAGTCTGTGGGGTTAGTTGTCCACAAGAGTGAAGATCTGGGGAGCAAGAGTTCAGTGGGACACTGTCCAGGAGCCTCAGAGCCAAAGGCCCAGTGCCAAGGCTGGACGCAGTTTGCAGGACATGCGTGTGCCCTGTGCTCTGAGTGTGTTTGGTGCTGGGGTCGGGAGAATGGAAGGCAGAGCCTGTTCTCTGATGGGCTGGTTTAACGGACATTGCTTCCTGTCTCTCAGTAGCAACACACACACAGACCACACACAACAGATGTGAAAATATACACAACCAATGCCTCCCTCATATATAACATTCCTCTTGCAAACACACACACACAATGCACACACACACACAGGGACAGCCACCCTCCCCACATACATAACACACCCTCACAAACACACAACGCGCGCACACACACACACACACACCACCAAACACACCCCAGTGACATGTTTTATTCCTTTTGCCTGGGAAAAAGCATCGCTGAGATCAACAGTAGCAGCCATGGGCTCTGGACCTCGCGCCTATCCCAGCAACTCCCCGTTCAGGATAAAGGCCTTTACGCCAGTGCTTAGCCCTTGCTATCATTTCACCTGCATTTGCTCTTTGCAAGGATGGGAACCCCCACCCCTCGAGGTAGCATCCAGGAACAGATTTGGGGCACTGGTTTCAGTTCGCAGAGCTCAGTTCCACTGTTTGCCACCAGGTGTCACTGCAACCAACGCATCGTGGGGAGCCAGGTTGGCTGAGCAGGCTGTGGGAGTGGGGAAAATTGTAAATAGTCTCTTTAAAGGTTGCTGAGTTCAAAGCGCTCCCCTTCACAGCTGGACACAACACTCCGCCAGGCAGACACGGGTGCATCTGTAAGCAGATCGGCTAAGTCCCCTGCTGGAGTGAACACAATGACATGAGCGTTTTCCCTGTTTACACTAACAGAAAATCTAGCCCCAAACCTGCTGGTTTCTAAACTCCACTCTGGGGTCAGTCAGTAGGAGTCTCCGTGGGTGCAGGCACAGGCCTCTGCTGGAGTGTTGTCGTTTACACATAGACATGGAAGGTGAGGAAATTACAGATCAAAGTTCCAGACACTGAAAGGTAGAAGATGGAAAGGTTGGAGCTCAGACGAGGCAAACAGCAGAAAGTCCGATTAATAACTGTACTAATAACGATCTTCTGCCTGAAAAGTGCCTGGGGGGGATGGTGTGATGAGACTGTCTACAATGGCATATAACCAATTTGTGGCTACTAGCAGCAGATGTCTCCAGCGGCCAGACACGGGACACTAGATGGGGAGGGCTCTGAGTTACTACAGAGGATTCTTTCCCAGGTGTCTGGCTGGTGGCTCTTGCCCATATGCTCAGGGTCTGCTGATCACTATATTTAGGGTCAGGAAGGAATTTCCCCCAGGTCAGAGACCCTGGGGGGTTTTACCTTCCTCTGCAGCATGAGGCACGGGTCACTTGTAGGGTTAAACTAATGTCAATGGTAGATTCTCTGTAACTTAAAGTCTTTAAATAATGATTTGAGGAGTTCAGTAACTCAGCCAGAGGTTAAGAATCTATGACAAGAGTAGGTAGGCGAGGTGGGCAGGAGGGGCAGAGTGAAGGTTGTTTTAACATTTTCTGAATGGGAATGTTGAAAAAACCAGGATTTTCCAAAGGGAGCAGTGAGTTTGGGTGCCTCAGCTTGGGATATCCAACTTGAGAAATGTCTTAAGGTGAGGTCTTAATGAAAGTGATCTCCTGACCTCTGAGGGTCTGACCCCTCTGAAGTTGGGCAACCCAGAATTCTAGTCACTTCTGAAAATCATGGGGGCAGATCCTCAGCTGGCATAAACTGGAGCCATGACAATTTCCACCAATCAATGTTCTGCCTTGTGGCATAACTTCCTGCCTTTCAAATGATATTTTACTCTTGAACAAATTGCCTCACTTTCCTCTGGTTTTGCTTCCATAACCACCCAGCTCTAATAACATAATTGGAAGGTAGCAAAAGGCTATTTACCCATGGTTCTGTCTGGGAACTTACTAAAACTAAAACTCCTGAAATGTTATTTCAGTTTCTTCCTGATGCAACTTCCAAAGTACATCTCAGGCGAGAGCATCCCAGACTCTCTTCTCCAAAACCAGCTTTATTCCACCAGAGTCAGACTCTGTCTGATCAAAGAAGGAGCAATTGGGAGCCTGCAGAATATATCAACTCCACGGCAGGACACATGCAGCTCCTACTGTCTCTACCAGAGAAGGGTTTGATGCTTTCAGTACTCTCCTGCAGGGTTTATATGCTCCACAGTTTTCTAGCACTGTAGCGTCCTTAGTGGAAGAGGAGAAAAAGGGCTCATTTGCCATGACTAGCAAGGGGGTTTATTAGGGAGGCTACTGGACACAGGCTTTGTGGTTCTCTCTGCTCACTAGCTCCCAGACTAAGCTGGCAAGGGTCACCGCTAGGGGTTTCTCTAAGTCCTGGCTTGGACTATCCCATCCTGGAAGGGGGGGCTGGCTACTCCATCTCTGAGATGGGGGACGTGACCCTGTGCTGGACAATGGAGCGAGCTGCTGACTCCTGTGCTTCCAAACAGTCTTGAGACAAAATACGCCATGTGAGAGCACAACTCCCTCCTGCCAGTACGCGCCACAGGAGAGATGCTCCCTCTGGCACAGTCCAGCAGCTGCTTGGGCAGCAATCGGCCTGCTACCATCTGACCGAGGCCATGGGCCGCTATGCCCTCATGTTAGCGCCTCTCTTGTGCTAAGGCCACTGTAGGCTGCCCCAGTGACATCTGGAGGCTTTAAGGAGACACAAATCTCAACACAGACCCTGTGTAAGAGTTACCCCCACACACCCCGATTAGAGCTATCGGGACAGCCCTACAGCCATCCTGCTCCACGCCCTCAATGCAGGGCGTGTTCAGGGCAGGAAGTAGACGCCATGGGGCAGGCTGGGCTGGATTGCACTGTACACTGGCTAGTCCCTGCTTGCCAGGGCCCACCAGGAACTGTGGGAAGTCAGCTCTGACTCCCACCGGGGCTGGGCTGGGCAGACCCCCCACTCCACCAGGATATGGGAAGCAGAAATCTGGCTTTGGGCCCCTTGGCGCCGGTCCCCCCACCCATTCCAGCATTCAGCACAGGGACAGAACGACTGAGACCCTGGGCCAGCATGCTCCGGGGGCAAAGCGTGGGGCATGGGAGCCTGACTAGGAGCCAAATACTTTTGAGGATCAGGGCTTTAGTTCCCCACCAAGGGCCTGATTCTGAACGCACTGAAGTCCCTGGAAATCTTTTGGTTGACTCCAGTGAGATCAATGGAAGCTCTTGGGCCTACTTCTCCCCCGGCTGAATTAGGCCCTCAGCGTCTGCATCATCTTCCCTTGTGTGCATCCCTTGCCAGCAGCCCTGAGTCCCTGCACCGCAGCACAGCACACTGCTAACCAAGGCCAGACTCTGACCAGGACTGGAGACTACACCTGTGAACTAGACAGGAAACTCCTTCGTCTCTGCTACGTCTCACTCGTGCACGAGGGTTCAGAGTTAGGATCAATTTTTAGGCAGTTTTAAAATACCCCCTTCTCCTGAGAAAGGATTCACAACATTTTTCAATGAGATGTTTAAAATCACACTCATCAATTTTTAAAAAAAATCTAAATCTCACTCATTCAGACTGTCAGCTTGACAGCCCCAAATGCTATATTTAAACTCGCTCCCTTTATCCGTGTGGCTGATGATAACTCTGGGGCTGACTGAGACTGAAATCAGCTCAAAAACCCCCATTTACTTGTCATCTGGTTTTGCTGTTTCACATTTCACTCCTCTTAGACTGGGAGCAGTGAGAGCAAGTTTGCATCTGCTCGGTTTCCGTTCAGTGACGCCCCTGCAGCAGAGGAATGTTGGGGGCAGTCAGCTCCCACCTCTGCAGATGTACCTACATCCGTCGACCTCTAATACGTCTGCGGAGCCATTAGTGTCTGAGCACCTTATATTCTATACCGTATTTCTCCACACAACACTCCTGTGAGGTGGCCAGTTCTTTATCTCTATTTTACAGATGGGGAAACTGAGGCACTAAGAAGCTAAGTGACTTGCCCATGGTCACAGAGCAGGAAATTGAACTCAGGTCTCCAGCACCCTAACCACTGGGCCATCCGTCCTTTTGGTATCGTCATTATTTACAAACATCAGACCAGGGTCTGCCTAGCCCAGTCCCCTGGCTCCAAGCTGCTTCAGAGGAAGATGCAAGGACTACCCTAATGGACAATTATTGAATAGCCTGGCCATGGGTTGGACAGAGAAGTTGGATGGCAAAAAAACACCATAGGGTCAATTTCTTCTTCAATTGCACAAAGCAACTAGTGGCTGCTTTGTGCAATAAGGCAGGAAGCTTTAAACCCCCTTCTAGTTTCTAAAGACCTATTCATCTTAGCCTTATAAACATGCCCACCTGGGTAAGCAATGAGACTACTCACCTGTGTAAAGTGCTGCAAGTCCATAAGTGCTAGGACTTAGCATAAAGACACAATTCTTTTAAAATCTTGATCAGTTCTTGGGGTCAGATCCTCAGCTGGTGCAAACTAGCATTGAAGTCAACAGAGCTATAGTGACTTTCACCAGTCAAGGAACTGACTGACACTTGGTCTCAACAATACCTTGTGGCAATGAGTTCCACCAGCTAACTGTGTGAGACAGGGTTTTGTTTGATTGCTTTTATATTTTATTGCCTTTCAGATTCACAGAATGTCAAAATACAGTTCTTCTGGAGCTGGAGGGTGTTCCTGTCTGCCATAAAGCGGTTCTTTGATCTACAGACAGTCAGAAACTTGGGTAACACTGATGGGTGTGCTAACCACACTTCTATTGGGATAAATGGAATGAGCAATTAAGCCCCTTTATGGAATGAAATAGCTAGAGACAATAGACATCTCAATTGAAGCACTTGGTGGAGAGGAAGGTGATCAGGAACAGTCAGCCCATGGATTCACCAAGGGCAAGTCATGCCTGACCAGCCTGATTGCCTTCTATGATGAGATAACTGGTTCTGTGGATTTGGGGAGAGCGGTGGACATGATATACCTTGACTTTAGCAAAGCTTTTGATACGGTCTCCCTGTGATGGGTTCGGTCACAGAGACCCCCTAGGGGCTGTCACCTGATGTGCTGAAACTACCTCTGAGCCTATTTTCCCTGCCAGCTTGGGACTCCAGAACCATGTCTTGTTGAGCCAGACACGCTAGCCTGCTGCACCACAGACCCAGGATCTGAACCACATCCCCCAAAGCTTCAGACTTTAACCAAAACTGCTCAGCAGGTTTCCTATCTCCAGCACCCAGACACCCAGTTCCCAATGGGTTCCAAACCCCAAATGAATCCATTTAACTCTGTATAAAACTTATACAGGGTAAACTCATAAATTGTCCACCCTCTATAACACTGATAGAGGGATTTGCACAGCTGTTTGCTCCCCCGGGTGTTAATCACTTACTCTGGGTTAATTAATAAACAAAAGTGATTTTATTAAGTATAAAAAGTAGAATTTAAGTGGTTTCAAGTAATAACAGACAGGACAAAGTAAGTTACCAAGCAAAATAAAACAAAACACACAAATCCAAGCCTAATACAGCCTTGCAACGAGAGGCCGCTAACACGGAGTTTCGAGGGAGTTTGGAAGAGGAGTGGGAAGGTGGTGAGGTACACGTGCCATTCTTTAAAACCTTTAAACTAAACTATGATCAAAACGTCTTGATTTAAAGAAAAACTCTCTCATTAACCTAGGTAGCTGTAGGACAGAATGCAGGCAGAAGCCCAGCAGCAGAGTCAGGGCTATCCTGTTTATTGTGCTTAGTGTAGCATGTATGATTACCTGCCCCATGGGCAGGTGGCATATGTGTGCTGTCGGTGCAAGGAGCTCCTGGCCCTCAGAGACCACATATGGGCTTTGGAGGCCAGGGTGGCAGAACTGGAGGAGCTAAGGGAGGCAGAGAGGAATGTTGCTGAGGCTTTCTGGGACACTCTAGATTTGTCCCACCTCGGGTCAGACAGCCCCTGTGCTGTTAAGGGGGATGAAAGACCCAGGGAAGCAGAGCAGTCAACGGGAGCAGAGGGAAACCTTCCCATAGTTGGGACCCTCCTTCCAGATGATGCTGGGGTATCCTCTCGCACTGAGGTTACCACTTGGGGGAGGGAACTCCAGTCATTAGGAAAAGGCAGGTGTTAGTAATGGGAGATTCGATCATTAGAAACATAGATAGCTGGGTTTGCAATGATTGGGAGAACTGTATAGTGACTTGCCTGCCTGGTGTGAAGGTTGCAGATCTCTTGAGGCATCTAGATAGACTTATGTGCTGGGGTGGAACTGGTGGTCGTGGTACATGTAGGTACCAATGACATAGAGAAGCGTAGGAGAGATGTCCTGGAGGCCAAATTTAGGCTGCTAGGAAAGAGACTGAAATCCAGGACCTCTATGGTGGCGTTCGCAGAAATGCTTCCAGTTCTACAGGCAGGACCAGATAGACAGGCAGAGCTTCAGAGTCTCAATGCATGGATGAGATGATGGTGTAGGGAGGGGAGGGGTTAGATTTATTAGGCACTGGGGAAACTTTTGGGATAGGGGGAGCTCCAGGAAGGATGGGCTCCACCTAAGCCAAAGTGGATCCAGACACGGCTACCCTCTGATACTTGAAAGTGGATCCAGACTGCTGACACTTAACATTAAAAAGGTTGCAGAGCAGTTTTTAAACTAAGAGATGGGGGAAAGCCGATTGCTGCAGAGGAGCACGTGGATAGGACAGAGACTTCTCTTAGAGGAGAGTCTAGTGATAGAGATTCTCTAGGTTTTAGTCAGGAGGAGAGGATGGAAGAGGATAAAGTATAGGCCAGATCAGAGGAGGAACATTCACATAAAAAGAATCTGACACCTCAGAAAAGGGCAGACAAATAAACAGTGACAATTTTTTAAAGTGCTTGTACACAAATGCTAGAAGTCTAAATAATAAGAAGTAGAGTGCCTCATGTTACAGGAGGATATTGATATAATAGGCATCACAGAAACCTGGTGGAGTGAGGAAAATCAATGGGACACAATCATTCCGGGGTACAAAATATATCGAAAGGATAGACCAGGTTGTGCATGGGGGGAGTGGCACTGTTATGTGAAAGAAAATGTAGAATCAAATGAAGTAAAAATCTTAAATGAATCCCCATGTTCCATAGAATCTCTATGGATAGTAATTCCATGCTCTAATAAGAATTTAACATTAGGGATCTATTATTGACCACCTGACCAGGACAGTGATGGTGACAATGAAATGCTAAGGGAGATTAGAGTGGCTATCAAAATAAATAACTCAATAATAGTCGGGGATTTCAATTATCCCCATATTGACTGGGTACATGTCACCTCAGGACAAAATGCAGAGACAAAATTTCTCAATACTTTAAATGACTGCTTCTTGGAGTAGCCGGTACAGGAACCCACAAGGGGAGAGGCAAGTCTCAATTTAGTCCTGAGTGGAGCACAGGATCTGGTCTAAGAGGTACCTATAACAGGACCACTTGAAAATAGTGACCATAATATAATAACATTTAACATTCCTGTGGTGGGAAGAACACTTCAGCTGCCCAACACTGTGGCATTTAATTTCAGAAACAGGAACTATGCAAAAATGAGGAGGTTAATTAAACAGAAATTAAAAGGTGCAATGACTAGCATGAAATCCCTGCAAGCTGCATGGACACTTTTCCAAGACACCATAATAGCGGCCCAACTTAAATGTATACCTCAAATTAAAAAACACAATAAAAGAACTAAAAAAGAGCCACTGTGGCTGAACAACCATGTAAAAGAAGCAGTGAGAGATAAAAAGGCATCTTTTAAAAAGTGGAAGTCAAATCCTAGTGAGGTAAATAGAAAGGAGCATAAACTGCCAAATTAAGTGTAAAAATGTAATAAGAAAAGCCAAAAAGGAGTTTGAAGAAGGGCTAGCCAAAAACTCCAAAGGTAATAACAAAATGTGTTTTAAGTACATCAGAAGCAGGAAGACTGCTAAACAACCAATGGGGCCCCTGGACGATGGAGATACAAAAGGAGCGCTTAAAGACGAAAAAGCCATTGCAGAGAAACTAAATGAATTCTTTGCTTCAGTTTTCACAGCTGAGGATGTTAAGGAGATTCCCAAACCTGAGCCGTCCTTTGTGGCAGACAAATCTGAGGAATGGCACAGATTGAAGTGTCATTAGAGGAGGTTTTGGAATTAATTGATAAACTCAACAGTAACAAGTCACTGGGACCAGATGGCATTCACCCAAGAGTTCTGAAAGAACTCAAATGTGAAATTGCAGAATTATTAACTATGGTTTGTAACCTATCCTTTAAATCAGCTTCTGTACTCAGTGACTGGAAGTTAGCTAATGTAACACCAATATTTTAAAAGGGCTCTAGAGGTGATCCTGACAATTACAGACCGGTAAATCTAACATCAGTACCAGGCAAATTAGTCGAAACAATGGTAAAGAATAAAATTGTCAGACACATAGAAGAACATAACTTGTTGGGCAAAAGTCAACATGGTTTCTGTAAAGGGAAATCGTGTCTTACTAATTTATTAGAGTTCTTTGAAGGGATCAACAAACCTGTGGACAAGGGGGATCCAGTGGACATAGTATACTTAGATTTCCAGAAAGCCTTTGATAAAGTCCCTCACCACAGGCTTTTACATAAATTAAGTTGTCATGGGATAAGAGGGAAGATCCTTTCATGGACTGAGAACTGGTTAAAAGACAGGGAACAAAGTGTAGGAATAAATGGTAAATTCTCAGAATGGAGAGGGGTAACTAGTGGTGTTCCCCAAGGGTCAGTCCTAGGACCAATCCTGTTCAACTTATTCATAAATGATCTGGAGAAAGGGGTAAACAGTGAGGTGGCAAAGTTTGCAGATGATACTAAACTTCTCAAGATAGTTAAGACCAAAGCAGACTGTGAAGAACTTCAGAAAGATCTCACAAAACTAAGTGATTGGGCAACAAAATGGCAAATGAAATTTAATGTGGATAAATGTAAAGTAATGCACATTGGAAAAAATAACCACAACTATACATACAATATGATGGGGGCTAATTTAGCTACAACTAATCAGGAAAGAGATCTTGGAGTCATTGTGGATAGTTCTCTGAAAACATCCATGCAGTGTGCAGCTGCAGTCAAAAAAGCAAACAGGATGTTAGGAATCATTAAAAAAGGGATAGAGAATAAGATGGAGAATATCTTATTGTCCTTATATAAGTCCATGGTACAGCCACATCTTGAGTACTGCGTACAGATGTGGTCTTCTCATCTCAAAAAAGATATACTGGCTGTAGAAAAGGTTCAGAGAATGGCAACTAAAATGATTAGGGTTTGGAACGGGTACCATATGAGGAGAGATTAAAGAGGCTAGGACTTTTCAGCTTGGAAAAGAGGAGACTAAGGGGGGATATGATAGAGGTATATAAAATCATGAGTGATGTGGAGAAAGTGAATAAGGAAAAGTTATTTACTTGTTCCCATAATGTAAGAACTAGGGGTCACCAAATGAAATTAATGGGCAGCAAGTTTAAAACAAACAAAAGGAAGTTCTTCTTCAAACAGCACACAGTCAACCAGTGGAACTCCTTGCCTGAGGAGGTTGTGAAGGCCAGGACTATAACAGGGTTTAAAAGAGAACTAGATAAATGCATGGAGGATAAGTCCATTAATGACTATTAGCCAGGATGGGTAAGGAATGGTGTCCTTAGCCTCTGTTTGTCAGAGGGTGGAGATGGTTGGCAGGAGAGAGATCACTTGATCATTGCCTGTTAGGTTCACTCCCTTTGGGGTAGCTGGCATTGGCCATTGTTGGTAGACAGGATACTGGGCTGGATGGACCTTTGGTTTGACCTAGTATGGCCATTCTTATGTTCTTAAGAAACTGAATACAGGTAAGTCTCACCCTCCGAGATGGTCCAATAAGATTTTTTCACAGACTAGACTCCTTCTTAGTCTTGGCCCAGTCCTGTTCCCTGGTACAGCCCTTGTTAGTTCCAGCTCAGGTGGTAACTAGGGGTTTTCTCATGACTGGCAGCCCTCTTTGTTCTGTTCCACCCCCTTATATGGCTTTGGCACAAAGCGGGAATCTTTTGTCTCTCTGGGTCCTCACCCCTCCTTCTAAGTGGAAAAGCACCAGGTTTTAGATGGACTCCAGTACCAAGTGACATGGTCACATGTCCTGTGAGACCCCAGCCTCCATTCTTCCAGGGCTGACCCACACTGTACCCAGGAAGGTTTGCAAGTAAACGGACCATTTACAACCAATTGTCCTACTCAATGGGAGTCATCAAGATTCTAAGCCACCATTAATGGCCCTCAGTTTGCATATATACAAGAATGATACATACATATAAATAGGATGAACACATTCAGTAGATTATAAGCTTTGTAATGATACTTTAAAAGAGGTATGCATAAAGCATATTCCAGTTTCATCATATTCACATTCCAAGCATATTTTCATAAATCATATGAAGTGCAATGTCACACTCCCACAGTATTCTTGCCAACAAGTTAAAGAAGCATGGGCTGGATGAATGGACTATAAGGTGGATAGAAATCTGGCTAGATTGTTGGGCTCAATGGGTAGTGATCAATGGCTCAATGTCTAATTGGCAGCTGGTTTCAAACGGAATGGCCCAAGGGTCGATCCTGGGGTTGGTTTTGTTCAACATCTTCATTAATCAAGTTTGCAGATGACACTAAGCTGGGGGGAGAAGTAGATAAGCTGGAGGGTAGGGATAGGGTCCAGAGTGACCTAGACAAATTGGAGGATTGGGCCAAAAAGAAATCTAATGAAGTTCAACAAGGACAAGAACAGAGTCCTGCACTGAGGACAGAAGAATCCCTTGCACCGCTAGAGGCTGGGGACCGACTGGCTAAGTGGCAGTTCTGCAGAAATGGACCTGGGGATTACAGTGGATGAGAAGCTGGATATGAGTCAACAGTGTGGCCTTGTTGCCAAGAAGGCTAATATCTTACTGGGCTACATTAGTCGGAGCATTGCCAGTAGCTCGAGGGAAGTGATTATTCCTCTCTATTTGGCACTGGTGAGACCACATCTGGAGTACTGTGTCCAGTTTTGGCCCTCCACTACAGAAAGGATGTGGACAAATTGGAGAGAGTCCAGTGGAGGGCAAGAAAAATGATTAGGGGACTGGGGCACATGGCTTACAAGAAGAGACTGAGGGAACTGATCTTATTTAGTCTGCAGAAGAGAAGAGTGAGTGGGGGATTTGATAGCAGCCTTCAACTACCTGAAGGGAGGTTCCAAAGAGGATGGAGCCTGGCTGTTCTCAGTGGTGGCAGACGACAGAACAAGGAACAATGGTCTGAAGTTGCAGCTAGGGAGGTCTAGGTTGGATATTAGGAAAATCCTTTTCACTAGGAGGGTAGTGAAACACTGGAACAGGTTACCTAGGGAGTTGGTAGAATCTCCTTCTTTAGAGGTTTTTTAAGTCAGGCTTGACAAAGCCCTGTCTGGGATGATTTAGATGGGGATTGGTCCTGCTTTGAGCAGGGGGTTGGACTAGATGACCTCCTGAGGTCTCTTTCAACCCTGATATTCTATGATTTTTCTATGATAAGTCACCACTCAAGGCACTGAGCCACATGATAAGACCCAATCAGAAGCCAAGCTGTGTGGGCAGAGGGATTCCCTGATTGCAAATGCAGGGGCTAGAGGATGGTTTGGTAAATGGGTGTGCATGTGTGTTAGAAGGAAAAAGCCAGCACCCAGGGAGAGAAAAACTGGCGAGCATGGTTCTGAGCAGAAGCAAAGACAGGGCTCCTGGGAGCACAGGATTGACTGGAGATGCAGACTTGAAAATTTTGAGCAGGGAAATTGCCCACTGTTGGTTGCTCCAGCTGTGTTCAGGAAAAGAGGATTTTGTGGGCCTCATTGTAAATACACGGATTGCATCCGAGACATACCTGGCTCCATCATGAATTTCTCCTCCTAATGGAACCAGTCTTCAAGGCCCCCAATACTGGCTAAACTGCTCGGGCTCCAGGAGGGTAGTAATCATAGAAGTGTAGGACTGGAAGGGACCTGGAGAGGTCTCTAGTCCAGTCCCCAGTCCCCCTAGTCCAGTCCTGGCAGGACCAAGTATTATCTAGACCATCATTGACAGGTGTTTGTCCAACCTGTTCTTAATGTTATTATTTAATTATAAAAAGTATTATTTGTTATAGTTATTAAATGACGTTTTCTATCCACATTAGGTGTTTGCAAAGCCTTTGAAAAATGTAACAGAGACTTAACTCTGGGGGCTAAAGGAAGATGATAATCTTGCTTTAATCTCATGTGCTAAAAATAAACTGCAGATGAACTTACTATTTTTTTGCTGTCCGACTTCCCCAGTTCACATGCGGAACTGCAGAGCTAATAACATCTGATGCCCTGGCATAATTTGCATGAAAAAGCACAGTTAGAAGCTATTAATACCTAATGAGGGTAGGAACGCACTGATACCAAATCCCCTCCACCCCCAGAAACTCTGAGTTCAATGAGATTTAACTCTGAAAATCTCTATGAAAATAGCAGTTAGCGTCCAAAATGCTGAACCTGTTTGCCTCCAAGTTCTTTTCTCTACTTCCCAACTGGTGCCTAATGTCTAGTTCCTTTGAATTTCTCCCTGACATGTGCTGGAGCTGTTAAACAGAAAAGCCATGTGTGGTTTAATTAGCAAGGGGGGGAGGTTAAAATAAAACAGAAGAAGGTTTATTAAAATAATCTGTTAAAGATGAGAGCAATTATCTCCTACCATCCATGGAGTTTAAAAGGAAATGCAAATCCTTGCTGAGAAGCAGTGTCCTACGTCAGCTTGACCAGTTCGAAGACTGGGCTGGTTGGTTTATATTCGATTATTTCTCATAATGGAATGTTTTCGGCTGATTGCCCTACAATATATTGGACTGAATACTATTCTACTATGGGATGTATCCGGCACCCGTTACCATCGCATCTGAGTGCCTCACAATCATCATCATATTTACCCCCCAGCCCACGGAAGCAGGGCAGTGCTAGCCCTCAGCACACAGACAGGGAGCAAAGGCCCAGAGGGATTATGGCCTGTCCACACTACAAATGTAGGTCGACCTGCGGCAGCCTGTTTCAGCCTCACTGTGCACTGTCTACAGAGGAATTTGTCTCTGGCCAGTGTGAACGCCTGTTATAGTGACACAATAACACACCTGCCCGGCTGCCACAGGACCTCAGCGTAGGAAGATAGGCTGTTGTACAGACAAAACTACACAGAATCTTTTCAGGGGGCAAGACAAAGATACCACATTTATTATGATAACAATTTGATTTATGACTAATAACTAACATCTTAATTCTTATACACACACATTATACCTAATACCTATACAAACACACACATTCACACACACACACACACATCCATCAGATGTTCTGCAGCTGCTGCATAGTTACCAGTCCTGAAGATAGCTTAAGTTCATAGCTTGATTTCGTAGCTTGGGTTCGTAGCTTTTGGCGGCTAACTGGCCAGGAAAGCCGGGCACAAGGACAAGCTGGATCTCTGTTGGGCATGCACTGAAGTCCTTCCATGTTGGCAGCAGAATATTATCCAGAGTCTCTCATCTCACCCTTCTTTTTTATAGGCTTTTATTTTGGATTCACAGTCTATAGGTCTTGCTGTGTCACGCTGCCTCTGGGTTTGGACTGATCACCCATCAATTGCAGGCATGACTTTCACCCTTGAACCTGGCTTTGATCTTCCTTTTGTTATTCTGTTGTCCTTTTCTTTTTAGGGTGGATGCTTCTTACTTTGTTTAGGGCTGTTGTCTAGGTCTTCAGCCGTTGGTATTTGAACTTTATTTCATCAGGACAGGCTGGGGCTGGAGGTTGATTCCGTCATCCATACATACCTCATTCACACATCTAAACTAAACTAATAAGATTACAGCAGGGTTTGCAAAAATGAAGGTTGGAGGAAGCATTTACAAAATGGAGTGAGTGTTTTAAAATGGGGTTTGAATTACAATATGGAACAGAAATTACAGTGTAGGCAAGTGTAGTGTGGATGGTGAACAGAAGTTACATTAATAAATTAAAAACAATTTCATTTATCAGTTCTACAAGGCCCACATTAGTCCTGGCTGAACAGAGGTTTTAAACTGAGTCTGGATATTCACATAAGTGATGGGCCCAAGGCATCCAGTCAAAAAGAATGAACCCATGAGACTGGTGGACCATTAGCACCATCGTACGTAAGTCTTGGCTTGAGTTAAAAGACAGACAACGTGGCTAACTGGGCACTGGGTGCAGCAGAGAATTGTCTTGTTCCGTTTATTATATAGAAATGGGAACAATGGGCAATGGGAGATAGAACAGACACCTTGAAAAGGAAGGGGCCCTGCCTTTTGTCTTAACTGGGCCAGGGGCGGGGTTCAGCCCCAAACCTCCCTCATCTAGCTCTAGCTAGGGTCCAATAACCAGCCATGACATCGCTTGTTTCAGTCAATAAAAAGCAAGGTTTTCTAGGAGCTCTTTGGGCTTTCCCGTACCTTGCTGGAGTCGCACCATGACAGGCAGGCATCTCCCAGCCCAGATCCCATTCTGAGTATTTTGGCCAATACTTATAATTGTGTTGCCAGGGTGTCGGGTATCAGTGTGTATGTGCTAGATCGGGGGTCTTCAACCTCTGGCACACGGCTCGCCAGAGTAAGCCCCGTGGCGGGCCAGGCCAGTTTGTTTACCTGCCGCATCGGCAAGTTCGGCCAATCGCGGCTCCCACTGGCAGCAGATCACCATTCCAAGCCAATGGGGCTGTGGGAAACGGAGGGAGCCCCAGGGCTGAGTGGGATCTAAGCTCCCAGCCCCCCCAGAGGGACCTGGCTGAGGGGTCCTGGTTGTACCTACAAGCCCTGCTTGGGACTGTGTTCCTGTCATCAAATAGACCTTCTGTTTTACTGGCTGGCTGAGAGTCATGGTGAATCGCAGAGAGTTGGGGTGCAGGACCCTGACTTCCCGACACTCCGTGACACCTGGATTCTCTGGAGACCAGCAGACAAAGAAAGGATTTTTGAATAAATAGCCTAGGTTGAAACTGGATCAGGTCCTGCTTTCTGATCCAGCAAACGGACAGGCCCTTCTGTCGCAGGGGCCCCAGTCCTTCCTGAGGAGGGTTGGAAGGACTTGCCCTATCCATGGGGGCAGGGCCAGCTCTAAGCACCAACAAACCAAGCATGTGCTTGGGGCGGCACATTTTCAGGGGTGGCATTCTGGACAGCTTTTTTGTTTATTTGTTTGCTTCGGGTGGCAAAAGCCTAGAGCCGGTCCTAGCAGCAGCGCATCCTGTGCGGGTGGTGCCCTGGGGCTGCTGTGGTTCATGCTGTTGGGGAGCAGCGCCCGCATCTTGTAGCTGGGCTGGGCTGTCTCCGAACAGGGGACACTCAGGTTGGGAGACATCCCGCGGGGCACATGGAGCCATCTGCAGGTGCCACAGGGTGGCCACTGCCCCCAGCACCGCAGCCAGACCTGAGCAAAGCGACCCGAGCTGCCTAGGGACTGCAGCAGGGCGGCCAGAAGCAGCAGCATCAGCGGGGCCATAGAGGGCAGGATGCTGCCGTATGGGGTCCACGTCATGCTCTCTGGGGCTCCTCTCCTTCTGGGGCTACCCTGGCCTGGCTCCTCAGCCCCCTGCTGGGGAGGTCCCCGGCTCTGCCCTCCCAGGTCCTGGCCAGTCCTGGAGGCGGAAGCCATGGCTGGAGGAACCCTGGGCTGAGGCGCGGCCCAGGAGCCCCACTGCTTATCCCAACCCAGCCAGCGCCGGACCAGTTGGAGGCGAGGGGGGAGCAGGTGGAGTCAGCCCTGGTGGGGGAGCCCAGGGCTGGGAAGGCAGGGGGTTCAGGGGAAGAGAGAGCCCAGGGCTGGGGTGGCAGGGGGTGTGAGTGGGGGAGGCCACTGGTGGGGGTGTGAGAGCCCAGGGCTGGGGTGGCTGGAGGTGTGGGTCTGGGTGGGGAGGCCACTGGTAGGGGAGTGAGAGCCCTGAGGTCGGGGGCAGCCACACATTTTTTTGCTTGGGGCAGCAAAAAACTTGGAGCCGGCCCTGCATCGGGGTGCTTGGTGTGACCTAAAGCTGTTATGAGCTTGTGAGCACAGAAACCCCCTGGCTGGAGTTGGAAGGACTGACCCCTGCCAGAGGCTCAGTGGAGGTGGGCTGATCGCTGGGAGGTGTAGTAGTATGTGTGCAGCTTTGTGTGTTTTCTCTGTAATGCTCGCACCTTCAGAATAAATGTGCTTCCTTAGAAAGAGCTGGGGGGTAACTTACAGCTGTGGGCAATTTTGCTGTTCAGAGCCTCTGTGGAGAAAGCCAAGCAGGGCTGTCCTGCGGGGGAATTCCCAGTGTAGGAGAGACATGTGTCTGTCTAAGAGAGGATTAGCCACAATGTGCGCCTCATTTCTACTGTGACTGAACCATTACAAGATGTTTGTAGTGCACACCCCGTAAATGGGTTTTATTTACTGAGGTTTTTACTTCGCTCTTTAAAGCATTGGTCACCCGCTCACAGTTCTGCTGTAATGTTTTTACCGTGTGTAGCTGCACTTTGACCTTGTTTCCTGTTTCTTTGCACACAGTAAAGTTCTAGTTTTGGAAACTCAGGGGATATTTATTAGTTTGCATTATTATTATACACGTAATAGCTGCCTTGCAAAATTCTTAATGGGCATCGATAACCCACCCATCTCTAAGCCCCTGCCCCCCCCCCCACACACACAGACAGACCCAAAGGTGCACTGGTTCGTGAAAACATCACACAGCACGACAGTGATTGATTGTTAAAATGCTTTTTTAGGGTCTCCCTCAGCTGCATAGCTCCACAGGTGGCTCTTCTAATAGGCTGTTCAGATTCACAACTAGCCAGTCCACCTCACCCCTCCGCCTTGCTGGCAGCCTTTCCACCTTCTCCTCACAGATACACACCATGCAGCTGTAATGATGTGGATGTTTGCGTCACTGAGCTCCCAGATAGTTAGCAAGGAACACCAACAACCCGTTAATCTACCAAAAGCACATGCGACGTCCCCTGGAATCAGGTAGGCTGGAAATGGAATCTTTCCTGGGCACTGCTGTTGTGACCAGTATAGGGCTTCAAGAACCAGTAGGCTGGACCCCCAGCAACTCTACTGGCATTTCAACATTACCAGGGGAGGGCACCAGCTGGGTCAGAATGTCCCTGCTGCACGTTTTGGAAAAGTCCGGTGTTGTTAAAGGTGCCATGCACCTTCCCGGCTCAGCCCAGGCCTGAAGTCCACGGAGCAGCTCCAGTTTTCAAAGGTTCTGATATTCCAGGCCAGAAGGACCCACTGTGATCATGTAGCTTGACCCCTGTATGGCACAGGCCAGGGAACTTGCACTACTGCCAGCCATGGAAACATATTCCCTTCAGTTCATGTACTTACCAGCCAAACGACACAGATAGCTGTGGAATCGCCACCATGGGAGGAGTTTAAGAATGGATTAGACTGGGGGGGAACCTACAGTCCACAGGCCGGATCCGGCCCCTTCTTAATTTCATCTGGCCCGTGGTGCCTCCCCTCCCCACAGGGCTGGAGCTGTGAGTGCCAGCTTGTCCCGCCATGGCGGGGAAGCTGCGAGCCTCCACATAGAGGCACAGGAACTAGGTGTGTGGGGGGGGGTGCTTCAGCACCCCCGAGTTTTGGGTGGGGTCTTAGCTGCTGGCCTCATGCCCAAGGTCCTGGCACAGCTGTACTCCCAACCCGCACATGGGGTCAGCTGCTGCTCCTGCCCCCAGCTGTAGACCCAGACTCAGCAGCCTTACCCCTGCCTGCTGTCAGCAGTTCCAGCCTTACACACTTGGATGACAATAGCTCCCACTGTGGTTTGCCAGCTCCAAACAGATTGTCCACTAACCCATAGCAATCCGGCATTGCAAGCTGGCAGACCGCTATCACCACTTGCTTCTCTGCTGTCAGAGCAGCTCTTGGGACATTGTGGTGTCCAGGGGCTGGGGAGCACGGTACACGGATCCAGGAGTGTGGCCTGTTGCATCCGAAAGTTCCTCAGCTACTGCTCCTCATCCCAAACCTACACTGTGATGTGATCCCGCTAGTCAGTGCTTGTTTTTTGGGTCCCAAACCCATGAGCCCCTGCGTGGAGCTGCTCTGTGAATGCCACAGCAACCTGGTGGTTTTATTCACTGTGTTCATCAGCATCATCCAGTGATCCCTGCTGAACATCTCCCCTTCTCCTCGTGCACGCACTATCGTCGCACTCACTGAAGTGCTACAAATACTGGAGACTCCTGCACCTGTCTGAGCCGTGGTCACTAGAATTGCGCTGGGCCGGGCACCGTCCATGCTTCCACCAGAGACCTAAAAGCATCATGGGAGACTTGGGAGTTTAAAAGATGGCCTGTAAAATGATGGGATGGAATAAGCATTCTGAGATGGAGAAACCAGCATTGCAGGAATTTGACCCTTTGTTCCCAGAAACTCCTGGGTGATATGGTGGCCTCCCACAAATCACTGTGAAAATGGCAGTAAACACCACACATGGCACACTGGGAGACCTCCCCATGGGAGACCTCCCCTCACATTTTCCATCCGCACGCCCGCTCGCGTTGAGGACACAGCCCTGATGCAAGCAGCACACCCAGCCAGAATGTGAAGTCAGCAGTAGCACATTGACCAAACAGGGCCTGCCTAGACATGGCCTATGAGCCATTCCAAGGGGCACAGTCCAGTAGCGTAGCTAGCGGAGTGCAGAGGAAGCAGCTGCTTCCCCTCAGCACATTTTCCAAAAGCGGTGCCTGCCGGGCTGGCGCTGGGGGCAGCACGGCCGGAGGAGCCATGGGGGAGGGGGCAGAAGGTGCAGCCAGAGGCGCGAGGGGGTCGGCTCATCAGTCATCGCGCCCCATGCTCAGCGCGGCTCCATCATCGCCACAGCCACCTCCTGTGGCAGCTCAGGGCTCGGCTGCCAAGCACTCCCCGCCCCTTGCTAATGCGGCAGCAGCAGCATCCCCCAGCAGCGGCTCGCAGCCCAGTGAAATATTCCACGGACCCCCCATCCCATCGCAGCGGGTGGGGGGAGGCGAAAAGGCCCCTGTGCCTTTTAAGGCCGCCTGGCTGGCGAGCCCTGCGTGGAGCACACCAAGTGCCGGGAACAGGGTGAGCTTGTGGATCCAAGCTGGCATTTACCCTGGATAGCGATGGGAGGGTCAGGGCCCAGCCCAGCCTGGCCCAGCAGGACCATGGAGCAAGGCTCGGCCAGCGACTCACGAGCTGGAGCTGGAGCCGGAGCTGGAGCCAGAGCCAGAGCCAGAGCCAGAGCCAGAGCCAGAGCCAGAGCCAGAGCCAGAGCCGGAGCCGGAGCTGGGATCCACCTACGGCTCAGGGCTGGGATGAGTCAGGGACAGGTGGCAGTGCAGGATGGAAAGTGAGCGGCAGGGGCTCAGTGCCTTGCACTGGGGGTCCGGGCAAGGGGCTCCCTGGGGCTGGGCCCGCAGGGCAGAGGTGCAGGCTGCACTGTCTGGAAGGGAGGCCCCGGTACAGCGCAGGAGCCTGGAGCCCAGGGAGGGGGGGGACGGGAAGCCACGGGTGGGGCTGGGCAGCGCAGCCCAGTGGGGGACACCTGCAGAGCGGGCTGGGCAGGATAGACTTTCCCAGGACTGCAGGGAGACGGGGGTATCCGCACCCCAGGGAAGCCTGCAGGAGTCCTGAGCTGGGTCCCTGGGTTAATCTGGGGGGGAAATGGGAGGAGCCAAGGGGGCATGCCCAGAGGAGGAGCCAGTGGGCATGGCCAGAGGAAGAGCCAAGGGGGGCGCCTTTTTTATGTTTGGTCCTCCTACACTTAGAACCTGGCTACACCAATGGGCAAACCGGGCATCTGTGGCAGAGCCTCAGGCAGGATCCTAACCCCTGGGTCAGCCAATGGGATCGTCTTCAACTCCAAGCCAGGTGCCTTCCAATGGAGCTGCTTTTGTGTGTGAAAAGCAGTATCCAGCAGGCGCCTGAGGGTTCTCAGCACGCGGGGCTTTAGCAGGGCAGGGGCTAGCAGCCAGCCAAAGTGTCATTCTGGGCAGGACCAGGCCTGCGAGCGATTGCTGCCCCAATAGGTTGGTGGATCCAGGTGCCTTTTCATGCTCATGGAAATGAAAATTGGTTTCTCTGGGTTTAATTTTTACACCAAGGCCCTAGGCACAAAATGTGGCTTCGCACCCCAGGATGCTCGGGAGAAAGGCGAGCCAATTAAAACAACTGTGCTAGCTCCCTTTAAGCGGAGAGAGCTCTGCCCAGGAGCCTGGTCTTCCTAACACACAGGGTCTGCTCACATCCAAGTGAGCACGACACACTGGAACTGTTCTTCTGGAAACTTCCTGCCCTTCACCAGCCATCTCTGTAGTGTTTTCTGCTTGGTTACTGCAGGACCTATAGCAATGTGCCAGCTGCTGTACGTGTGTTTAGTCAGAGGGTGCCCCTACCTGAAGAGCTAGTAAACCAGAGAGACAAAGCATTGCTATCTCCTTTTACAGTGGGGAAACTGAGGCAGGGAGAAATCAGGTGGCTTGCCCAAGATTCCACAGGGAACCTGGGTTTGAACCCAGGTCTGTCTGAATCCAAAGCCTTGTCCACAAGGCTATCTGTTGTGTCTGCAAGAGAGAGGCTATGAAACAAATTCTTTCTTTTCCTGGGAGCCCTGCACCCACACACAGGCACATGCACCTGCACACACATGTGTGCACACACATGCAGACACACATGCACACGCCCAGCCCTAGGAAATATATAGAAATCCAACCAGTTCCCATGCTGCCCCAGCTGTGTCTGACTCTGCTGACCCGGCAGCTTGGGCCTGACTCCTCGCTCACACATCCTGGCGTAACTCAATTGACTCCAGTGAATTTATTCCTGATTTACACCATTGTCACTCAGACCAGAATCTGGCCCCCAAACTTTCACCCCGTCATGCACCAATCTCAACCACACCCCAGCACCTGACCAATGGTGTAGTTCCGAGTCAGCTCTACATCTCCCTCCCCACCCTCCCCCATATTGTGGGCTGACCCAAAACCCCAGAGCTAAACAGTGCCCCGGGGTGAGGGTGTTTGGAGCTTTGCAGCTGAGAGCCACCTGTGCCCTGGTCACATCCGCACTGGGGCCCCAGCGCCCGCTGCCAGTCTCCTCAGCCTCCACTCCATGCTGCCTCCTGCGGCTGCTGTGGGTCAAGACACTGGGGCTGTTTGTGCGGGGAAGTGGCTCTCGCAGGGCTCAGCACCCCCACACAGGATCACATTCTCCAGGGAGCTCCGCTCCCATTTATGCAGCACACTAAGGGCCAAATTTCTGATATGCACCCAATGTGCTGCTGGCCCTTGTGGGACCTAAATGGGAACTGAGCCCTCTGGGTCTTGATGCATGGGACTCTGCTGGCTGAGCGAACCCTCCAGCTCTGCTAGCCTAGGACGTACCTGGCTCCTCCACCTTGCAATGTGGCCCAGACACCACTAGAGGGGGACAGAGCACCACATTGATGGGCATGGGTTACCCAGTCCTGGCGGATATAGAGGAGGCCAGGCTGTCCTCCAGAGGCCACCATCCCCACCGAACACTCAGTGGATAGCGCAAAACACATAGGAAAATAGGAACTGCCATCTGGATGAGCCCGGGGGCCATACAGCCCAGCCTGCTGTTTCTCTCATGGCCAGCACCAGCTGCTTCAGAAGCAGTGCCAGGAACCCCCTTCCCCACCACAACACACACACACACACACACACACACTCCTTCTCATGGACAATCATAGAACAACCTGCCCTGAAGTTACTACCTGACTTCCAGCAGTTAGGCAATGGCTTAAGACCTGAAGCATGAGAATTTATATCCCTTCCCAAACATTTGTTGTTATTTTTTAGTATTTCCTATTCTGATTTGGGATATTCTTGCTATCCAGGAAAATGCCTGACACACACGGAATCAGGACTGCACTGGTTTCCCATGAATTCACTGGATTGCAAGTTTACTTTGCTAAAGCCCAGGCTCCCGAGTTCCTCTAAATGTAGCTATTTATTCATAAGCAATAGACTGGAAAGATAAGTAAGAAACTACACACAGCCAAAAGAGAGGAAGGAATTTAACATCGGTTGTTAAACCTTATTGAGAATTAATTAATCACATCAGAAGAAATTATTGTTTTATCACAAAATAGCAAATTTATGCTGTGACATTCTGTATCCTGGGGGAGCGCCCTGTAACCCCCATACTCCTCATTTACATATAATTGTGATATCGCATATAAAGCAGGCCATGTGAGGTATCATGGGAAAGGTTATGATCTGCTGAAAACGATTGTTCCATCTAAATATGCGTATCATCAATGCATATAAAATTATAAGAATTGTATTGTATGGTTTTCACTAAAATATACTGTGGGTTTTGGAAGCGCCCAGATACTAAATGACATGGGGGGTAACCAATGCCCGGGTAGGTGCTAAACAGACATCACCAGCCATTGTCCGGCAGAGGAGTTACAATTCAATGACTCACTCATAGGAGACACAGCAGGGTATTGTTTCACTTTGGGACTCGGCAATGCCCACAAGACATGGTGCTTGGAGAACTTGTATTCTCCAAGCACATGGGACTAAGGGTATAAAACAACACTGCGCCCCCATACTTGGCCTTTCTCTTTCCCCCACCGATGCTGCAAGAAACAAGGACACTGAGAAGACTTAAGACTCCAACTGAGGGAACTGGGTGAAATCTGTGTTCTATGAACTGCAATATCCAGTGGGGTGTTGCCCAGTCTAATAGGGTTGAGAGGTTAGACTGAGTGCTTATATTTTCTTTTCTTTTGGTAACTAACTCTGACTTTTTGCCTATCACTTAATATCACTTAAATTCTATCTTTTGTAGTCAGTAATGTTGTTTTACTGTTTATCTTTAGCAGTGAGTTTGCCTGAAGGGTTTGGTAAATCTGCTCAGGTTTGCAAAGGCTGGTGTATGTCCACTTTCCATTGTTGAAGTGGTGAAGCAATTAATAAACTTACACTGCTCATCTTGAGCAGGGCAAGATGGTATATTCCTGAAGTACAGTCCTGGGAACTGGGGGGATTTGGCTGGTGCCTTTCTCTGTGTGATTTGTGAGTGGCTTTGGGAGCATTCATGCAATCTAGCTGGCTGTGGGGCTCCACTTGCAGTTGTGCTGAGTGATAACAGCGCCTGGAGGGGTTTGCTGCTTGTCACTAGCAAAGCAATGTGAGAGACAGCCCAGGCTGGAGAGAGTTAAGGGAGTACAGCAGGCCCACAGTCCCAGGCTGCACCCCGCAGATCCCATCATATATGCTAATTCTCTGCTGTTCTTGAGGAGATAATTTTGAGAGCAATGTGCAACTATTGATCCTTAGTACACATGCTAATCAATCTGCTGATCTCACGTTATACCAGTCAGAAATGATGGGTCTGTCAGTGACTGTTCAACCAAATGTAATTCTAAAATTAGACATTTAGAAACATAATTAGTTAATTAGCAAAATGTCAATTCAATTGCAAGTTGCCTTTCCAGATAATGATCATTCATATTAAGACTTAATCCTTTCCCACACATACACAAATACCACAAATTAACCCCAGATATGCAGGAGCTAATTATACAAAGCTGCTTCCCAGTTCTCTTGAAATTCACCAATGTCTAAGCCCAAATCTTAGTTTCCTATAAGATCTTAAATTACTCTAGCCAGCTACAGCAAACTCTTTAACTTATAACTCATAACTCAGTGGGTTAGGCGTCTGTGTCCTGTGTGATTTCACAAATCATAAAGTATCTGAAAAATCTCTCGGCTCCAGCATGCATGCTCTCTTAGCTCTCCAGCCTGTGTAAGCAGTTTCCTGTCAGAAGCAGCGCTGCGCTGGATTAGCATAATGATCATTCCAGCCTCTGCCCTCCTCACCCCTCACCGGCTCACAATTATTGAAGATATTAAGGGTTAAACTTGTGGGCCCTCAGTGGATGTAAATCAATATAACTCCATTGATCTCGTTACAGCAGTGCCAATGTACGCCCGCTCAGGGTCTGGCCTGACATTTAAAATCTTTTACAACTTGGAAACATTCTCTCTGAAATGTATTTAACCTAGATCCCCTGAGCTGTCGCTTGGGTAAAGGAAAGCATGTGGCTACAAGGGCTTCTGTTACTGAGCAAGTGGAATTGGTGTGGAGAGCAAATCTGAGGCTCAGTTTACGTCTGGTCTCCTGAGAGAAGCAGAAACCCCTGTTCAGCTCGTGCTGTCGTATTGTTGTAATCATTCATATTCCAGTAGCAGCTAAAGGCTCCCGCAGAGCTCGGGGGCCTGTTATGCGGGTGCAGCACAAACACAAAGTAAGTGACAATCTCTGGCCAGAGGAGTTTACAATCAGAACAGACAACCGGTAGGCAGCTGATGTGCTGAGACCCCTGTCAGTCATGCTGAGCAATATTGTCTCATTGTTCCCTTCTGCTCCCCTCCCCCAGCCATCTGTCTGTGCCCAGCGGTCGTCTCTTGTTATAGAAGATAAGGGCCTTGTGTTCTGTGTTTGTACACCTCCCAGTGCAATGTGGCCCTGGGCCAGGACTGGGGCTCCTGCCTGGACATGACAAATCACAAGGGAAATCTGATTGCCCATCCCCCTCTTGCAGTTGGGGAATGGAGAGAGCCAGTGAGCAGCCCAAGGTCTGACAGCAGGTCAAAGGCAGGACCAGACTTAGATCTTCCAAGCCTGCATCGATTGCTTTGACCACCAGGCCACACTCCCTCCTAGGAGCAGTTCAGGGACTGGGGAGAGCTAAGATCAAAGTGTAGCACTTCTCTGTGACCGTTCTGAGCTGTTGCCAGCAGGAGGGGCCCTCGGCGACCATTCCCGTCCCGCTCTTGGTCTCTTATCTGGGGACGGGGGGGTTGCTCTGTCGGAGGCAGAATGCAGGAGATGCGACCTTTGGCCAATCCATGGAGGAAACACCCTCTGGCACCGCTCTAGGCTCGAGCTGCATCCTCAGACCCTGAGCATCCCTGGCTCTTTGCACTCTCAACACCTCTCCATGGTGTTCGCACACCCAGCAACTGATGCTGTGATAAAGGAGAGGGGGGATAGCTCCCTTTTGTGGACACTCAGCCAGCCAGTTGGCTGTGGAATCCCTCTCAATGGTTGGTCTCTACTTGCTTTACCTGTAAAGGGTTAACACTCCCTCAGGTGAAAGGAAGGGAGTGGGCACCTGACCAAAAGAGCCAATGGGAGGGATAGAACTTTTTAAAATTGGGAAAAAACTTCCCTTTGTCTGTGTGTTGTGGTTCTCCAGGAAAGAGGGGAACAGGGAGCAGTTATGCTGTGAGAAGCTTTAAGCCAGGTATGAAAAACCATCAGATCATACCTAGAGATTGCTTATCTGAAACCCCAGAAATGTAAGTAAATGAGGGAACGTCTAGGAAGACGCGATTAGGGTATTTCTTTTATATTTTACTGGCTTGTGGACTCCTCTGTGCTAACCCCAGATGCTTTTGTTTCAAGCTAAACCTCAAGAGAGCTATCTTGATGCTTAATTTTTGTAATTATTTCTTTTAAGATCTAGCAAAAAGCCTAAGTTCCAAATGTATTTCCTTTCTTTTGGGGTTTAATAAAATTTACCTTTTTTAAGAACAAGGATTGGATTTTAGTGTCCCTAAGAGGTTTGTGCATGTTGTTTAATTAGCTGGTAGCAACAGCTGATTTCCTTTGAGTTTTTTTCTCAGCTTTTCCAGGGGTTGGAGGGGTGGGGAGGTTTGAAAGGGCTTGAAGTTACCCCATGGGAAGGAATTTCCAAGTGCTCCTTCCTGGGTTCTCAAGAAGGGTTTTTTTGAACTTGGGTGGTAGTAGCATCTAGCCATCCAAGGTCAGAGAGAAGCTGTAATCTTGGGAGTTTAATACAAGCCTGGAGTGGCCAGTATTCATTTTTAGATCCTTGTGGGCCCTCACCTTCTGCACTTGATGTGCCAGAGTGGGGAATCAGCCTTGACATGGTGTCAGAGAAGTGGGATCATTTTGAACCAGAAGCACAAACCTCAGGATTTTAAAAGGCCACATTTTTCCTTTTGGCAGCCTGCAAGCCAGGGAGGGTTGAGTTTTTTCTTTTTTCTTTTCTTTTCTTTTCTTTGCTGCCTGAGGGGGAACAGGCACACAAAGGGTTGAGCCTGCCAAGCCAGGGAGTCCAACAAGCAGGTTTTTTTGTTTGTTTGTTTGTTCTTTTTTTCTCTAGCTTCATGACAATGAAATAGTTAGGCTAAGAGAAGGGTAGCCTATGCGTGAGGTTGAGGTCAGGCACTGAAACCTTAGAAAAACCAGTCTTCCCAAAGTGGCATGCCATGGAGAAGACAGACCCAGAGCAAGCTCAGACATCCAGCTCCATGACGGAAATGAAGGGAGGAGGTGGGGGGAACAGGGACTTCCCAGGAGGGAAGGGTCAGCCCTCCCCCACCCAAGATCCCAGTGTCAGGATGGAGGGATGCCTTTAACTCAGGCCAAGTTCTAACTGAGGCAGAAAGGTTTCAGTGGTAGCCTTGTTAGTCTGTATCAGCAAAAAAATGAGGAGTCCTTGTGGCACCTTAGAGACTATACCCAAATAAATGTGTTAGTCTCTAAGGTGCCACAAGGACTTCTCATTTTTTTTGCTGAGGCAGAAAGGAATTTCATCCTAGAGATAAAGCTCTTGGAAACAGAGGCAAAGCATTGGGAGGCAGAAGCGGAAGGAGACAAAGCACTTAGAAGTAGAGACAGAGCTGAAGTGCTTAGAGCTGGAAAGGGCTAAGCTGGATCAACCGGGTAGCCCTAACAGTCCTTCTCCAGGTACCACTTCCCAGTCCAAGAAATTCCCCACATACAAGGTAGGCGATGATACAGAGGCCTTCTTAGAAAATTTTGAAAGGGATTGGCTTGGGTACAACATCCCTACAGACCAGTATATGGGGGAGCTGAGACCACAATTCAGTGGACCCTTAGCAGAGCTGGCAGCTGAAATGTTAAAGAACACATGAACGAGTATGAACTTTTTAAGCAAAAGGCCAGAATTAGAATGGGGCTAACACCCGAGCATGCCTGTCAACAATTCAGAGCCCTAAGGTGGAAAGCAGACATGGCATTTTCCCGACACGCCTACCGCATTGTAAAAAATTGAGATGCCTGGATATCAGGAGCAAGTGTTAAATCTCTGGAAGATCAGTCTCTTGTAATGCAAATGAAGCAGTTCTTAAAGGGTGTTCCTGAGGAAATAGAAAGGTACATCCTAGATGGGAAGCCCAAAACTAAGGTGGGGGAGATCAGAGCCAAATGTGTGGACATGCCAGAGAAGAAGAAATCTGGTAGCAGTTGGTGCGGATACCAGAAGGGATAACCCGAGACGACACCCCACCATTGGAGTCAGCCCAAGGCCCACCTCACAAGGAGGAGCCCTCCGCACAGGCAGGGAGACCCCAGATGCCCTCTCATCCCACCTAGCCACAGCCCACAGTCAGCTGGGTGATGCTTCAAATGTAGTGAGCTGGGGCATGTGAAGGCCAACTGCCCCAAGAGCACAAGCCAACTACAGCTCTTCACCCCAGGGTCCCATGAGAGCCTTCAGGCCCAGATGCCTCACAAATACCCCCAGAGCAAAGGTAAACTAAGTGTGGGCTGGAGGAAGATTACTGTGTGGAGACACACTGGAGCACAGGTGTCAGCTATCCACCAATCCCTGGTGGACCCCAAATTCATTGACCCAGAGATCCAAGTGTTGGTGCAATTCTTTAAGGTCAACCCTTTTAACTTGCCTACAGCCAAGTTGCCTGTTCACTACAAGGGCTGGTCAGAAATATGGACTTTTGAAGTCTATGACAATTATCCCATTCCCATGCTGTTGGGAGAAGACTTAGCCAACCACGTGAGGCTACAAAAAGGGTGGGGATGGTCACCCACAGCCAGGCTAAACGGGCCTCCATACCTAACTCCATTCCTGAGCCTCCTACAGGGACCCAGACAGAGGTGGTGGAACCAGACCCCAGATCAGACTCTATGGCAGCAGTGGTAGATCCAGTTCCTGGGCCCCAGCCAGAACCAGCGGATCAGTCAGTACCAGAGCCCTTGAGTGCAACCCCACCAGTGTCAGGGAAGCCTGCACCAAAGGTACCACAGAGACTACACCTATAGCAGCAGCTAAACCGGCACAAGAAGCTCAACCAGAGCCTGAAATACAACCTAGTGCACCAGCGGAGAGCGGTTCACAGTCAATGAAGACACCCTCATCACCTGCATTGCTTCCAGTGGGACCAAGCCCAAGTCCACAACCCAGCAAGGAACTAATATCTCCAGCATCCAGGGAGCAGTTCCAGGCAGAGCAGGAAGCAGACGAGAGACTCAAGGGAGTTTGGATGGCAGCACAGAGCGACCCATCACCTCTCAGCTCTTCCAGTAGGTCCAGGTTTGTTGTAGAAGGAGGACTCTTGTACAAGGAAACCCTTTCTGGTGGGCACAAGGAGGACTGGCATCCTCAGAGATAGTTGGTAGTTCCAACTAAGTATAGGGAAAAGCTCTTGAGCTTAGTCCATGATCACCCTAGTGGCCATGCTGGGGTGAACATGACCAAGGATCCTTTGGGGAAGTCATTCCACTGGGAGGGAATGGGCAAGGAGGTTTCTACCTATCTCCGGTCTTGTGGGGTGTGCCAGAGGGTGGGAAAGCCCCAAGACCAGGTCAAGGCCCCTCTCCAGCCACTCCCCATAATTGAGATTCCATTTCAGCATGTTGCTGTGGGTATTCTGGGTCCTTTCCCTAAGAAGACACCCAGAGGGAAGCTGTACATACTGACTTTCGAAGTTTATTACCTGATGGCTGAAAGCAGTAGCTCTAAACAACACCAGAGCTAGAAGTGTGAGCCAGGCTTTGGCAGACATTTTTGCCAGCGTAGGTTGGCCCACCGACATCCTTACAGATTTGGGAACTAACTTCCTTGCAGGGACCATGAAACATCCTTGGGAAGCTCATGGGGTGAACCACTTGGTTGCCACCCCTTCACACCATCAAACAAATGGCCTAGTGGAGAAGTTTAATGGGATTTTGAGGGCCATGCTATGTAAATTCTTGAATAAGAACTCTGGTGATCGGGACCTAGTGTTGCAGCAGTTGATCTTTGCCTACAGGGCTGTACCACATCCCAGTTTGGGGTTTTCACCCTTTGAACTCATTTATGGCCATGAAGTTAAGGGGCCATTACAGCTGGTGAAGCTGCAATGGGAGGCGATTACATCTTCTCCAGGAACTAACATTTTGGACTTTGTAACCAACCTGCAAAACACCCTCAAGGACTCTCTAGCCCTTGCTTCAGAAAACCTACAGGATGCTCAACAAGAGCAAAAGGCCTGGTATGATAAACATGCCAGAGAGCGTTCCTTCAGAGTATGTGACCAAGTCATAGTCCTGAAAGCGTTCCAGGCCAATAAGATGGAAACGTTGTGGGAGGGGTGCCTGGGAGCTGTTAATTACCTCAGAGAGTTCCCAGACCCCACCCTAAAACCTAAAGTATACCATGTTAATTTTCTAAAGCCATTTTATTCCCGAGAAATCAAGGTTCTCCAGTTTACAGCCCAGGAGGGAGATGCTGAGTGGCCTGAAGGCATTTACTATGAAGGAAAAAGCAATGGTGGCGTAGAAGAGGCAAGCCTTTCCATCACCCTTGGGCATAAGCAGCAACAGCAAATCCAGGAGCTGTGCACCAGTTTCACGCCAATGTTTTCAGCCACCCCGGACAGACAGAAGCAGCATACCACTCCATTGACACAGTGATGTTTGCCCAATTAGAGCCCAACCCTGCAAAAGAAAGGGAGATCAAAAATATGTTACAGATAGGTGTAATCTGCCCCTCTGAGAGTGCATGGGCCTCTCCAGTGGTTCTGGTCATAGGTGCCGACTCCTGATAGCACCAGTGGGTGCTCGACCCCTCTCTGCCCCCAGGCCCACCCCGGCTCCAGCCCTGCCCCGCCCCCTCCTGCCCCTATTCCAACCCCTTCCACCCAAGTCCCCCCAACTCTGCCCCCTCCCTGCCCCTATTCAACTCCTTCCCCAAATCCCCGGCCTTGCCTCTTCCCCGCCTCCTCCCCTGAGTGCGCCGCGTTCCCGCTCCTCCCCAGTCCCTCCCGGAGCTTGTGCTGGGAGGGAGGAAGGAAGGGAGGAGTGGGGATGTGGTGCACTCAGGGGAGCAGGCAGAGGCGAAGGTGAGGTGGGGTGGGGTGGGGAGAGGAGCTCGGTTGCCAGTGGGTGCAGAGCACCCACTAATTTTTCCCCGTGGCTGCTCCAGCCCCGGAGCACGCACAGAGTCAGCACCTATGGTTCTGGTTCCCAAACCAGATGGGGAAATCTGCTTTTGCATGGACTACCCTAAGCTAAATGCTGTAACTTGCCCAGAGAACTATCCTATGCCTGCACAGATGAGCTGTTGGGGAAACTGGGATCTGCCCAATTCATCTCCACCTTAGACTTAACTAAGGGGTACTGGCAATTGCCACTAGATGGGCCAGCCAAGGAAAGGCCAGCCTTCATCACACATGAAAACTGTGTGAATTTAATGTGCTCCCTTTCAGACTGCGAAATGCACCCACCACCTTCCAGAGACTGGTAGATAACCTTCTGGATGGATTGGGGGAATTTGCAGTCGCCTACCTTGACGATGTGGCCATATTCTCAGATTCATGGGCAGAACACCTGGAACACCTCCACCTTATGTCTTCCAGAGCATAAGGGAAGCAGGATTAACCATTAAGGCCAAAAAATGTCAAATAGGCCTAAACAGGGTAACGTACCTTGGACACCAGGTGGGTCAAGGAACTATCAACCCCCTTCAGGCTAAAGTAAATGCTCTCCAAAATTGGCCTGTCCCTAAGTCAAAGAAACAGGTCCAATCCTTCTTGGGCTTGGCCAAGTATTACCAACTATTTGTACCACACTACAGCCAAATTGCCACCCCACTGACCGATCTAACAAGGAGAAAACAGCCAAATGCAATTCAGTGGGCTGAAAAGTGTCAAAAAGCCTTTAACCAGCTTACGGCGGCCCATACGTCTGACCCTGTACTAAGGGTCCTGGACTTCGACCAACTGTTCATCGTAACCACAGATGCGTCAGAGCATGGTGTAGGAGCAGTTTTAATGTAGGAAGGACCAGATCAACAATTCCATCCTGTTGTGTTTCTCAGCAAAAAACTTTCTGAGAGGTAAAGCCACTGGTCAGTCTCAGGAAAAGAATGTTATGCCATTGTGTATGCTCTAGAGAAGCTATGCCCATACATTTGGGGACGGCGGTTCCACCTGCAGACTGACCATGCTGCACTGAAGTGGCTTCACATAGTCAAAGAGACTAACGAAAAACTTCTTCAGTGGAGTTTAGCCCTTCAAGACTTTGATTTTGAGATACAACACATCTCAAGAGCCTCTAACAAAGTGGCTGATGCACTCTCCCGGGAAGGTTTCCCAGAACTAGCTAGGTAAAAATGTCCCTGCCTTCTAAGTCACTGTAGTCCTTGAAATGTCAAAAGTACTGTTTAGTTCTTCATGTAATTATTAGTAAAATTAGAGGTGCCTGTATCTTATTAACTCTGTTTCCTAAGCCTTCAGGAAGAAATCCCAGCCGGTGTGGACCCCACTAGAACCAGGCTGGCCAACACCATCTGTGATTTGGGGGGCCTGTGATAACTGAAGTGGGGATTAGGGGGTGGGATAGCTCCCTTTTATGGACACCCAGCCAGCCAGTTAGCTATAAAATCCCTCTTGGTAGCTGTTCTCTACCTGCTTTACCTGTAAAGGGTTAAAAAGTCTCACTGCTATGCACAGGTAAAAGGAAGGGAGTGGGCACCTGGCCCAAAGAGCCAATGGGAAAGCTAGAACTTTTAAAAATTGAGAGAAGACTTCCCTGTTATGTGTCTGTGTCTGTTCTCCTGAAGACCAGGGACAGGGCTAGACTATGCTGTAAGAGCTTGTGCCAGGTATGAAAACTCATTCAATCATACCTAGAACGTCTCATTTGAAACCACAGATATGTAAGTAGATCAGGAAATGTCTAGGAAGACGCTATTAGGTTTTTCTCTTTTATTTCTGTAAGGCTTGTGGACTTCTCTGTGCTAACCCCCAAATGCTTTTGTTTTGCTTGTAACCTTTAAGCTGGAACCCAAAGAGCTATCTTGATGCTTAATTGGTTTGGGTTTTTTTTTTTAATTTAGCAAAAAGCCTGAGTACCAGATGTATTTTCTTCCTTTTTGTTTTTAATAAAAATTACCTTTCTTTTAAGCACAGGATTGGATTTTTTTTGTCCTAAGAAATTTGTGCAAGTTGTTTAATTAGCTGGTGGCAACCGCTGATTTCCTTTGTTTCTTTCTCAGCTCTTCCCAGGAGAGGGTGTGTGAAAGGGCTTGAGGGTACCCCACAGGGAGGAATTCCCAAGTGCGCCTTTGTGGGTTGTTTTTTTTTATGCATTTGGGTAGGGGCAGCATCTACCAATCCAAGATCAGAGAGAAGCTGTAACCTTGGGAGTTTAATACAAGCCTGGAGTGGCCAGGATTCATTTTTAGAATCCTTGCAGGCCCCTTGAAGTGCCAGAGTGGGGAATCAGCCTTGACAACACATAAGGGTTAATAATGCCATGACGACCAGCCTCCTGCTGGTGGGTGACTCCACAGCACAGCTCCTCTCTTCAGCCCCCATTCTGCTGTCCCACTGATCTAGCTCTCCTGATCTCCTGACTGTCCGGGAGTCCCCAGCAACTGATCCCGGCTGGCAGGAGAGGCCTGGCTGCAGGAAAACTATGGTGTTAATGTAGGGCAGGAGGCAGTGTGGGTGAGAGATTGAGTGGGGAACTCTGAAATCACAGGCGCTAGGCAGGCCTGTTTATAACCAACCTCCCCACTTGAGGGGCCTCGACAGACCTTGATGCATTTTTAAAATAAAACGGGCATTCCTTTCTTTTAGCCTGTGAATAAATACAGGGGAATGGCACCAGATCCACAGCCCTGTAGACTCCAGGCCTCTCTGTGTCAGGCTGTGACTGGCTAAGGGTCCGTCTGGACGGCCGTCGGGCCGGGTTGGCCACTTGTGGATTTGTGCCCGTTCTAACTGTCCTCTAGCTCGCTAACACTAGCAGGAGGACGTCCCGGAGCAGGCTTCAGCTGGCTGAACCCCGTACGTACTCGCCTGGGCGGGGCGCTGAAGCATATGCTGCGGCATCGCCATTTCTAGTTTTGCAGTGCAGACGTCCCTACTGGTGAGCAGCCCAGCACCCCTGGGACTCAGGGAGGCAGGGCCAAGGCTGGGAGCTGTTTTCCTGGCTCTGAAATCCCCCCATGGACTCAAGTCCCCGGTAGAAGGCGAGGCAGGCCTGGGCCTCCTGCGCCGCACCCATGGCTCATGGAGCGGCCCAGCCCAGGCAGGGAGGGTGGCCAGGAAGCAAGCCAGGCTGGGAAGTGGAGACGGCTTTTTTTTTTTTTGCTCCGCCGATGGCTTTTTTTTTTTTTCCTCCACCGCCGCCCCCCGCATGCCAATATTTCATCTTTGTCATCTGGTCACCCTACTGCAGCAGTGGCTCCCCTGGCCTGACCCTGCACAGACGGAGTCCCTGGAAGATGAGAGGGTGTGGGCTTCTTGCCCCCACTGCTCCTGACCAATGCTTTGTCCCCAGGGCCCTGCAGGCTGGAGGGCTCTAGGTGCAGCCCAGCGACTGGGTCTGGACTCTCTGTGGGTGCCCGGTGGTGGGAGGGTGTCATGACAGGCCATGTGAGGTGCACCTCAGAATGCTGCTCAGACCCAGCCGCAGGGGTTTCATGCTGCAGCCAGGTAGAGAGGACGGCCTGGCTTGGCGCCTCTGTCTCTTCATTCAGACTTTATAGCCTCCCAGGGTGGCCAGCCCCGAGAGCGGCCAGCACCCCTAGACTGAGCCCCTGTCTGGTGGCTGGCGGGCATGTGTTATGCTGCACAAAGGGAGCCCCTCCTCGGAGTCATGCTGAGCCTGCTGCTCCTTCCCAGACTCTGGGGCCCTTTCTCCCAACCCTGGCTCATCTGCCCCTAGCAGACAGCTGATGAACGGCCCTGGCGCTTTGAGACCCAGGCACATGCCCTGTGCCCAGGTGATGCTGAGAACCAGCTCCATTGGCTCAAGTACCCTCAGTGCCCTCAGCCAGGCTTGCCACAGCTCCCTCCAGTAGCTTTACACAGGAGAATGAAACAAGAGGCCGTGGTCAGGTCCTGAGTGAGGGGTGCAGAGTTGGGACATGGGACTGGGGGCTGGGCTGGACTCACTTCCTTGCTGAGGTGAGCCTCAGGGAGCCCAGCCCTGCAGTGTGATGTTCTCTCTGACCTCAGGGCACATACAGACCGGAGAAGCTTCCCTCTGCCCAGTGCATCATAGGCCTGGCCGAATGCTACTGCCAGCCCTTCACTGAGCACTGGCACTGCCACACCAGTCACCCCAGCACGCAGCTGCCACACAACGCCTGTGCAGTGCAGGGGCCAGATCTCACATGATCCTGCCGAACCAGAGCCCAGCCACAGAGCAGCAGCTGTGGCTTATCCAACCACACCCCTGGTGGGAGGGGAAGCGGTGGCCTGTGTGCTCTCCTCTGGCAGTCCTGGGGCAGTCAGGGGCAGTTTGAACTCAAACTAGCTATGGGAATAAAGGGAAACAAGAAGACTTTTTATCAATACATTAGAAGCAAGAGGAAGACTAAGGACAGGGTAGGCCCACTGCTCAATGAGGAGGGGGTAACAGTAACGGGAGACTTGGAAATGGCAGAGATGCTTAATGACTTCTTTGTTTCGGTCTTCACTGAGAAGTCTGAAGGAATGTCTAGTATAGTGAATGCTTACGGGAAGAGGGTAGGTTTAGAAGAGAAAATAAGGAAAGAGCAAGTAAAAAATCACTTAGAAAAGTTAGATGCCTGCAAGTCACCAGGGCCTGATGAAATGCATCCTAGAATATTCAAGGAGTTAATGGAAGAGGTATCTGAGCCTCTAGCTATTATCTTTGGGAAATCATGGGAGACGGGGGAGATTCCAGAAGACTGGAAGGGGGCAAATATAGTGCCCATCTATAAAAAGGGAAATAAAAACAGCCCAGGAAACTACAGACCAGTTAGTTTAACTTCTGTGCCAGGGAAGATAATGGAGCAGGTAATCAAAGAAATCATCTGCAAACACTTGGAAGGTGGTAAGGCGATAGGGAATAGCCAGCATGGATTTGTAAAGAACAAATCATGTCAAACTAATCTGATAGCATTCTTTGATAGGATAACGAGCCTTGTGGATAAGGGAGAAGCGGTGGATGTGATATACTAGACTTTAGTAAGGCATTTGATACAGTCTCTCATGATATTCTTATAGATAAGCTAGGAAAGTACAATTTAGATGAGGCTACTATAAGGTGGGTGCATAACTGGCTGGATAACCGTACTCAGAGAGTAGTTGTTAATGGCTCCCAATCCTGCTGGAAAGGTATAACAAGTGGGGTTCCGCAGGGGTCAGTTTTGGGACCGGTTCTGTTCAATATCTTCATCAACGATTTAGATGTTGGCATAGAAAGTACGCTTATTAAGTTTGTGGACGATACCAAACTGGGAGGGATTGCAACTGCTTTGGAGGACAGGGTCAAAATTCAAAATGATCTGGACAAGTTGGAGAAATGGTCTGAGGTAAACAGGATGAAGTTCAATAAAGATAAATGCAAAGTGCTCCACTTAGGAAGGAACAATCAGTTTCACACATACAGAATGGGAAGAGACTGTCTAGGAAGGAGTATGGCAGAAAGAGATCTAGGGGTCATAGTGGACCACAAGCTTAATATGAGTCAACAGTGTGATACTGTTGCAAAAAAAGCAGACATGATTCTGGGATGCATTAACAGGTGTGTTGTAAACAAGACACGAGAAGTCATTCTTCCGCTTTACTCTGCGCTGGTTAGGCCTCAACTGGAGTATTGTGTCCAGTTCTGGGCACCGCATTTCAAGAAAGATGTGGAGAAATTGGAGAGGGTCCAGAGAAGAGCAACAAGAATGATTAAAGGTCTTGAGAACATGACCTATGAAGGAAGGCTGAAGGAATTGGGTTTGTTTAGTTTGGAAAAGAGAAGACTGAGAGGGGACATGATAGCAGTTTTCAGGTATCTAAAAGGGTGTCATCAGGAGGAGGGAGAAAACTTGTTCACCTTAGCCTCCAATGATAGAACAAGAAGCAATGGGCTTAAACTGCAGCAAGGGAGATTTAGGTTGGACATTAGGAAAAAGTTCCTAACTGTCAGGGTAGTTAAACTCTGGAATAGATTGCCTAGGGAAGTTGTGGAATCTCCATCGCTGGAGATATTTAAGAGTAGGTTAGATAAATGTCTATCAGGGATGGTCTAGACAGTATTTGGTCCTGCCATGAGGGCAGGGGACTGGACTCGATGACCTCTCGAGGTCCCTTCCAGTCCTAGAGTCTATGAGTCTATGAGTTTGCTGGTGTCCAGTGTCTGCTGCTGTAAGACTGTGGTGGGTTCAAAAGCAAAGAGAGGGTGATGTTACGCTGCCTACTAGCTGGTTGCCAGGTGTCCAGGGTTTGGCTGGAACGTCCAGTCGAAAAGGGACCGTGGCAGCAACAGTCAGCACCACTGACTGGGCCATTAAAAGTCCAGTCAGAGGCCCTCCCCCATACCCAAACTCCCTCCCGAAACTCACACCCCTCATCACCCCCTGCATCCCAACTCCCTGCCCCAGCCCTGAGCCCTCTCCCATACCCAAATTCCCTCCCGGAGCCCGCTCCTGGCATGCCTTCCTGCATCCCAACCCCCTGCCCCAGCCTGGTGAAAGTGAGTGATGGTGGGGGAGCACAAGCAATGGAGAGAGGGGGGATGGAATGAGCAGGGGACAGAGCCTCAGCGAAGGGGCGAGGCAGGGGCAGGCCTTGGGGAAGGGGCAGGGCAGGAGCGGGGCAAGGGTCCAAGAGGGGGTGAGGGGTGTGGGCTCTGGGAGGGAGTTTGGGTATGGGGGAGCCCTCCCCCCCGGAAGAACTGAGAAAAAAACCAAAGGAAATCAGCTGTGGCCACCAGCTAATTAAACAACATGTGCACAAACCTCTTATGGACACAAAAGTCCAATTCTCTTCTTAAAAGGGGTAAATTTTATTAAAAACAAAAAGAAAGAAAATACATCTGGAACTTAGGCTTTTTACTAGGTTTAAAAAAAAAACAATTACAATGATTAAGCATCAAGATAGCTTCTTGAAGTCCAGTTTAAAGGTCACAAGCAAAACAAAAGCACCTGGGGTTAGCACAGAGGAGTCCACAAGCCATAAAGAAATAAAAAGTGATAAACCTGATCGCATCTTCCGAGACATTTCCTGATCTACTTACATATCTGAGGTTTTAAATGAGAAAGTTCTAGGTATGATTGAATGATTTTTCATACCTGATGTAAGCTCTTACAGCATAGTCCAACCCTGTCTCTGCTCTGTCCCCTCTCTCTGGAGAACAACAACAGGCTGATAAAGGGAAAGGTTTTTTTCCAATTTTAAAAAGTTCTAGCCCTCCCATTGGCTCTTTAGGTCAGGTGCCCACTCCCTCTCTTTTACCTATGGACTTTGTTAACCCTTTACAGGTAAAGCAAGAAGAGAACAGCTACTAACAGAGATTTTATAGCTAACTGTCTAGCTGGGTGTCCATAAATGGGAGCTAGCACCCCACTCCATATACAACAGTGCACAATTGGCCCAATGCACTGTGAGGCACTTTTTTTTATTTTTTTTCCTTTTGCCCTTCTCTTACACACCAACTATCATCTACCACCAGAGAGTGTCAGAGACCAGCCTAGGGGTTACTTTTCAACAATACAACACAGAACCAGCTTCAGCCCCAACCCAGTGACCTGGGAAAATGACACAGAAGCAATACTTCCCCACTCGCAAGCACAGAGTCTGAGTGTAGAAAAGAAACTTGTAGTGAAAAGAGGGAAGTCACCCGACATTAATTAGGGAAAATGCCACAAGCAGGATTCATAAACCATAGAACTGTGAGCAGGACACCGACCCCAGAGTATGTGGGGCAGAGCTTCTGCCTTGTGTTCTTGAGTTCTACAACCAACAGTTCCTTTTCTGTGCCCCTCTCGGCTCCCTCACCACACCCCACTCACAGTGGCTGTCCTTGGTCAGTGATGACCCAGGCCTCAGAGGTGCAGCTGTGTGAGTTCACCTCCCTCCTGGGGAAGAAGGCACCTGGCTCCTCCACCATCTGAGCACTTGCTCTGGCTGGCCACCATGCCAGCTGCTGCTCCTCACCGCCTGGACACTCCACCAGTCATTGTTCCTCACTGTCTCCCACCTGCTGACTGACTGCTCACCACTGTGACCTCTATAGGTCAGGCTTAGTGATTTTAGTTCTCAGGAGGCTGGGCAGAAACACTGCCTCCCTTCCCTCCCCCATGATTTCAGCACTTAGAATAACAAAAGGCTCCTAATGAAACCTATTTAGCTCTATCTTTGAACAGTGGCGAGGAACAGGTTAAACCAGACCAGGGACCTTTAGGGCAAGCACCACCTCAACTGGGATACCTGTCCCCATCCACTCATACTTTCACAGGGGTCTGGCATTCGAGTTCTTGGCTTAGCAAGGTCCTTTCAGCTGATGGTGACTCCCTCTCTTGGGACAGGTTCAGCACAGTTCTGCTCCCCTTTATGCATACAATAAAGTTAACAACACTGATAACAGCATTTCACTCCCTCTCCATTTAGTAGTACAGTGATTTGTAACCCTGTCACTGAGTGTGGGGAAATCAGGGCCCTGCACCCCTCTTCCTGAGATTTACTGTGACTCTCAGCCAGCCAGTAAAACAGAAGGTTTATTAGATGACAGGAACACAGTCCCAAGCGCAGCATGTAGGTACAATCATAACCCCTCAATCAAGTCCTTCTGGGGGGTTTAGGGAGCTCAGACCCCAGTCTGAGGTTCCCTGCATTGCACCATCCAGCCCAAGACTGAAAACAAAACCTACTCCAGCAGCTCTCTTCCCTCTCCCCCAGCTCCTCCTCTCATTTGTTCAGTCTCCCGGCCAGAAAGTGTCACTTCTCCTAGCCCCCCTCCTGGCTCAGGTTACAGTTCAGGTAGCTTCCTTCAGGGGAAGTCTCCCATCCCCAATGTAACTCTCCTGCAACATTCCCAGGTCAAATCTGTCCTGCTTCCTGCTCCGTCACAAAGCCAACACGAGCCTTTGAGAACTTCATCATTTTGAGCAACACCGCTCTATCTGCTGGATATCTAGGCAGAGTAGGTGTGTTTATGTAAATACAGTTTGCTCCTGAAGTCCCTCCCCCTCCCCTCTCCATCAGGGGAGAGTTCTTTCAGACCCTGCTTACATAGGAATAACCTAATTAAAATCAGGCTACAATCCCCAAATGGGAAAACATGCATCTTTTTAATAACTAAACTGCTCACTCCCAGTTTAATACTTATTATGAAGATCACTCATTCCTAGGCACCTCTGCCAGCAGCATCCCGCTCCCACAGGACAAGAGACCAAGGGTTGTCAACACACAAATCCAAAATAATGAAATCCATTTCCCAGTTATTTCAGTGCCAGCCTATGTATGGACACGTCTATTGCAGATAAAGAGTATCCTGTTTCCACTGAACTTAAATCAGTAAAGAATCAAAGTCCAGCTCCTAGGCACTATGGAATGAACAATAAATAACAGTAATCAATGGAAACAGGATGCCCGTAAGCCCACACACAGACCTGCACTGAAATAATTATGGGTGAGAATTAAAACCAATGCAGCTATTCCTATTTCAATTTGTGTGTAAACTAGTCCCTAGCCCTAAGAGGCAAGTTTGTTCTGATCAGGGGAGGGCCATGCACTGAGATACTGCAGTGCTTTCCAATTACATCATTGGGCCAGGTTCAGTGACATGCCCCAGCTGCCGTGCACTGATCCAGCAGTGAAATAAGCCCAAAGGCATTGGCCTGTGTTTCTTGAATGACTGCAAGTCCTTGCCATAAGCACAGTGCTGGAGAACCCTGCAGGAGAATGGCAATTTGGCTGGGAAAACCCACTGGACTTTTTACAACAGCCTAGCCCCGTTTCCACTGGCCTTTGGTTTGGTAAAAGCTCCTTCCCTGGAGGCCAAAAGCTGAGCCTGTCTGCACTGATTCCTGTCAGGCATTGTCCCAATGCTAGCTGGAGCTGGGAATCGTGGGCCTGATTTCCCATTGCCCTACTGGAATAGCAGCACTTTGGTCGCACTGTGGAAATGAGGACGTGACAGCTGTGACGTTGGCTATCTCAGCCATGGATGTCTGGCATTTTGGAGCATGAGCTGCTACAGCCGAAGCTAAATATCCCATCTTTAGAACTGGACCAGATCCACGTTCCCCGTGGATCAGGTGCAGAGGGAGACCTCTAACACACACTCTCCAGTGGATGACAATTACTTAAGGCATCAGTGAGTCACTCCTTCGTCTCTCACTGACAGCCTTTGCTGTAAGGGGCAGCCGTGCATTAGCAGAGCGTGATAGACAAGATGTTCCCATGTTGATGGCTCTGTGAACACAGGTTAGGGAGCGAGTGCTTGGGGAACAGGAATTTCTCCTTTTTCCATCATGGGATACAAATGGGAAATTCAAACTGCACAAAGGTCCAATCAGCCACCTGGGGATCTGCATTACATTCAGCTGAGCTTCTCCAGCACATCCTGTGGGAACACCAGGCAACAGCTACCGCAGGGTCACATGACACTGCTCAGCATTTTGCATGCTGGGAATTTCTTAGCAGGAACAAGAGCCAGTGGGCCTGAGAAAACTGATTGGGATCAAATACAGGAGCCTGCCCCGGGGCAGATTCAAGGGTAGGAGCATGGTGAGCAAACATGCAGCATGAGGCCCAGTGGCCATGTCAAAAGTCTAAAAACCTTACATAAACTAAAAATCATGGGTCCAAACAAAAGAGGGATTCTGGGTTGTGTATTTCCACTTATTGCAACCTCACACCATGGCAACACCTTCCCTTGGCAAATTGTTCTGTGATGCTGTCCAGCTCCAATCTGGCTGTCTCGTTTCTCTCAGCTGCAAGGTCAGCAGGGTCACTCAGCTGTGTCTGTAACAGTGTTGAACACCTGTAGTTTTTGACATGTGTCCAGCACCTGTAGTTTTTGACATGTGTCCATGGGGAGAAGGAGTCACCACAACCTTTCCATTTCTGGCAAAGCATCATCCAAAGAACTTGACATTATGACATTCAAGAGGCTCTGGACTCCAAGAGACAAATTGACCACCTCGCTGTCCTTTGGAAAATAATACATCTTGAAAGAGACAATCCTGTGAACCAAGTGTAAAGAAAAATAAGAGCATTTTCCTGTGAGTTTAAGAATTTCTTCCTTTCACTCTTCTAAAGTTCTATTTTGAAATCACCGGGATGGAGAAAACCAAATTGAGTAAAAACTTCTTCAGATCCCTCACATCAAGATTTTAGTTCCCAGATCATATTGGCTAAGACTTCAAAATATTTCCTTCTATGGTTATCCTTTGCTTCTTATACAGAATTGTGTGCAAATTCGCCATCCACGCTGTGTAACTCTCTCCCTGTGGCTTGGAGAGTTCGTATTTTCAAAACCCACTGCTTCCCCCTCTCCCCCATTCTGAGAGTCTTTTACAAGTTCCTCATCCTTTTCTTCAGATCTGAGTTTATTCAGCTTATTCACTGTGTCTCCAATATTTGGAGGACTTGGAACAGGTCAATTTTCTTTGACTGAAGGATTTCAGAGACTGCAACCATGATAACTAAGATCCTATGCCAGCATAACCAATTGAGGTAGAATATCCAATCCATCAAAGACAGGTTGCTTTTTGCTTGATATATGTCCTCGCTTCTCCTGCATTCAGCGACAGATTCATGTAGGCATTCAATATACTCTGAAAATGTACTCTCATTGCCTCAGTGGCTTTCCTTCAAGCTGCCCATCTAGTCTTGTTGAGTGGCTTTAGATGTAAAGGTTTCCTTCGCTCTTTCATCTGTTGCATCAATCCTGTCAACTTCTACAGAGGCCTGAAGTGCATCATCAGGTTCCTCTTCTCCAGGGCCGGCTCCAGCATTTTTGACGCCCTAAGTGGCCAAAAAAAAAAAAAAAAAAAGCACTGCGATTGGTGGCACTTTGGCAGCAGCTCTACCACGGCCAATTCATTCTTCGGCGGCAGGTCCTTCCCTCAGAGAGGGACTGAGGGACCAGCCGCCAAATTGCCGGACGTGCTGCCCCTTTCCGTTGGCTGCCCCAGGCACCTGCTTGCTGCACTGGTGCCTGGAGGCGACCCTGCTCTTCTCTTTGCAAAACTACACTCTCTTGAGCAAGAGATTGAAGATAAAGATAATTTTTAGATTTCATCATTAGTTTTTTTCCATTAAAGGTCTATGAAATATTTATCTATTTCCTGCAAAGTTGCAAAGAAAACCTTCAGCAGCATGCACCAAAACTAGGTGAATTGAATGTCCTGTGCTATGGATATATGATGCATACACTTTGTCTCCCATGCCTGAGAGATATTTTTCTTGCAATCCTCCATGAGCTCTGGCCATAACACAGCCCCATCAGATCCCTGTCCAGACATGCACTGGAGTGGGGGGTCTAATCCATATTTTCAGAATAAAACATGAGTTAATTGGTCACAGCTGGACATCTGCCTCACTTAATGCCCCAAAGCATACACAATGCTCTTGTATATCTACTTTCCCATCAAACCAAGCTGTGACGAAGTGGGACTGGTTTTAATGTTCCCTCTGAATACAGTGTGGGGGCCTCAGTTCCTGGCCGAACCTCTGTCTCCTAGCAACTAATGGCCAGGCTCTTCTCCCCTGCAAAGGGATGCTAAAGGTGTTGGAGACAGAGAGATCAAGTGACCTCCTGGCCCAGCGAAGAGACAGATCCCAGAGGGGAGGGGCTAGAGGGGGTTTGGTAGTTTTTTGGAAGCTGGCTGGGAAATGGAGGGGAACCCCGAGGAGCCTCGGGCCTCCCAGCGGGGCGGTGGCCTCCCTGGGGCCCCAGATGGACCTAACTAAGGGAAGTCCTGTTGTCTGTACTGGCAAGACCTGTTTTGGACTGTGTTCCTGTCATCTAAATAAACCTCTGTTTTACTAGCTAGCTGAGAGTCACGTCTGACAGCCAGGTGTGGGTGCAGGATCATCTGGAGTCCCCAGGACCCCGCCTGGGCTGACTTGCTGTGGGAAATGCACGGAAGGGCACATGCTGAATGCTCCAAGGAGAGACCCAGGAGGTGAAGCCGTGTGAGCTTCTTGCCCTGAAGACAGTCTGCTCCATGGGAGAGGAAGCTCCCCAAAGTCCTGACTGGCTTTGTGGGGAGAAGTTCCAGAGCATCGCCCGGGGACTTCATGACACAAGCAAAATGGCCATTTGAGCAGCATGGCTAATGCCCGTGGTTGGGTCTGCAATGACAGTAAATGCCTTAGTCCCTTTGCAGCTATTAAGTATGCACCTCCTGGTGTCTGATGAGAAAAGACTTAAGTTGATCAGTAATTGTCTTACTCAAGTATTTAATTCTCTTGGTGTCTCTGATCTGTAGGGCAAAGGTTGTATCACATCTGGCAAGTAGCTTAATGATGCTCAAGGAAATACAGTTGGTGCCCTCCAACACTTCACAGTGGCCATGGAAGGGGAGATCTAAATTAGTTACAGATTTGACTGTGTCGAGGAACATTTGTAGGATTCTTGCCATGTCCTATTATTTTTAGATGCTTGTTTATTAAAACATGCATTGATACTCTGACCCTTTGCGACCTGTAGAGCTGTCACGTGTGACTGCATTGTTGTATGTTCCTGTCACGAACAGACAGCAACGTCAGCATATTCATCCAATCATTGGAACCTGGTACCCTTATTAATTTTCGAGTTTCTGTATCCCCTAACAACCAACAAATGTGACAGTATGCCTAGTTTAAAGCTAGGAGTCTGTTAGCCAATCTTCATGCAGAGCAGTTTTCGTTCTGTAAAATGAAGATGAAAAGTGGCAGTACGTAGGAAAAGAAGGAGACTGTCCTTGTGGCACATCTCTTTCCACGGGCGGACAAGGACCGAGCTGTACAAGCATACGCAATTGCTCGGGTGATGAAACTGAATCTTGAAATCGACCTTGATGAGATGGGAACTTCAAACCTATTTCAGCAGGAAGATTGCTGTGACCTGCTTCATTGTTGACCTGCTCATCTACATGGCTTTTGGATTTGCTCCTTTCAAGGTCATCCACAGGGTCTTAAGATAACCCATGGGATCTTCAGCTTTCCTAGTCTGTGGATCATCTACAGCAGTTCTCAGTTGTGCTGGTTTCAAAGCACATTTGTTTTCCTTCAGCCCCAACACAGTGGCAGATTGGTGCTTGTTGAATGGAGATGCAGTATATTTGACTTTCGACTTCACACTGCAGGGGCTGAAGGACATTTACAAAACAATAGTTACTGCTGCTTAGGATCTGGGGAGGCAGTTTGCAATGATCAATTTTCACTTTCTTTTCCTTTCCTAAAACCAGACTGCTCTTTGTATTTCTGGTTTTTGTTTTCCAGCATTGGACAGCATGAGAATAAAGAAGTCGGTAGGAGAGGCCTAAACAAAGTGTATTTACCCTTCACTTGTGGGGAGTAATCCTAAAACAGAGTGGGGTTTTGATGCAGAATCTAGCAAAGATGAGCAGAGCTAGAAAGGGGCTCGCTGGGAAGAGAACTGCAGGGCTGGGAAAGGCTGGGCCTGGCTGAGGAGATCCCCTATCCGCATGATACCATCCCAGCCCAGATATCTCCTGCCTCTCCCTGCCTCCTGCCATCTCAACCCAGATATCCCCTACCCCTCCCCACGTCCTTCTACCCCAGCCCAGATATCCTCTGTCCCTCCCTGCCTCCTGCCATATCAACCCAGATATCCCGACCCCTCCCCACATCCTTCTATCCCAGCCCAGTTATCCTCTGCCCCTCCCTGCCTCCTGCCATCTCAACCCAGATATCCTCTACCCCTCCCCACGTCCTTCTATCCCAGCTTAGTTATCCCCATACCTAGAGAGGGGAAGGGGATATCTGGGCTGGGATGGCAGGACGCAGGGAGGGGCACGGGATATCTGGGCTGGAATGGCAGGAGGTGGGGAGGGGAAGGGGGTATCTGGGCTGAGGTGGCAGGAGGCGGGGAGGGGAAGGGAGTATCTGGGATGGGATGTCAGGAGGCGGGGAGGGGCAGGGGCTATCTGGCCTGGGATGTCAGGACACAGGGAGGGGAAGGGGCTATCTGGGCTGGAATGCCAGGACCCGGGGAGGGGAAGGGGATATCTGGGCTGAGGTGGTAGGAGGCAGGGAGGGGAAGGGGGCATCTGGGCTAGGATGGCAGGAGGTGGGGAGGAGAAGGGGGTATCTGGGCTGAGGTGGCAGGAGGCGAGGAGAGGAAGGGAGTATCTGGGCTGGGATAGCAGGATCCAAAGAGGGGCAGGGGATATCTGGGCTGGGATGGCAGGGGGTGGGGAGGGGAAGGGGGTATCTGGGATGATGTGGCAGGAGGCGGGGAATGGAAAGGGATATCTGGGCTGGGATGGCAGGAGACGGGGAGGGGAAGGGGGTATCTGGGCTGGGAAAGCAGGCTGCAGGGAAGGGCTGGGGATAACTGGGCTGGGATAGCAGGAGGAGGGGAGAGGCAGGGGATATCTGGGCTGGGATGGCAGGATGCGTGGAGGGGAAGGGGATATCTGGGCTGAGGTGGCAGGAGGTAGGGAGGGGAAGGACTCTGTAGCCCAGTCATCTAGGTATCCCCTGGGTGGGTGGAGACCTATGTTCCAGTCCCTGTGTCACATCCGGGAGAGTGGGACCTGGAGTTCTTGCTTCACTTTGATGGCGAGGGCTCTGACTGGAGGTTTTCAGATGCAGGGGAGGCTGTCACCATCCCCTTCTTTCTCTGTGTTGGTACATTGTGCAGCCGTCTGCTTGATCACACTGGGTTTGCTACGAAATATCCACAAGAGACCAGGTCACCAGCATCAGGCAGTTATTGCTGGGAGTCAGTAACAGGATAGTACAGGGGAAATGCAGCACGAGACCCATTTCTGCAGAGCCATCTCTCGCCGTGCTGGTGAATCCACCTGACATGAAGGCTGCTTCCAACATTGCACCATTCAGCTGGGAGTATTGACAGGGTGATCTGCAAAGTAACAAAACTCTATACACGGCACTTAATCCATCCATTCATTTATGCCCGTTCCTTACCTAGCTGTTCTGTATCTTTCTTGACTTGGTTTGGGTACAGCACTCCACCCCTGGTCTGGCAGGTCCCTTCCCAGCTGGTACTAAACATGAATGTATTTTGCCTTTGACAAGTTTCTCATTTGCTAATGCCAAAGCTGACTTCAACATCTCAAGGTGTCATGGGATACTCAGCAGTAGTGAATAGGACAATAGAAAGGCACTGGGCAGCTCAGGGCCTGTGACCAGGGCCAGCTTTAGGCCTATTCCACCAATTCCCCCTAATCGGGTCCCTGCCCAGTGAGAATCCCTTTCCTGGCTAGAGGCGCCTTTTTAATTTTTACTCACCTGGCGCCGATCTGGGTCTTCGGTGGCCCTTTGGTGGCGGGTTCTTCGCTCACTCTGGGTCTTCGGTGGCACTTCAACAGTGGTCCTTTGCTTGCTCTGGGTCTTCAGCGGTGGCAGGGGTGGCTCCAGGCCCCAGCACGCCAAGCGCGTGCTTGGGGCAGCAAGCCGCAGGGGGCTCTCTGCTGGCACAGCGAGGGTGGCAGGCAGGATGCCTCCAGCGGTTTGCCTGTGGAGGGTCTGCTGGTCCCACAGCTTCTGCGGACCTCCGCCGAAGCCGCGAGACCAGCAGACCCTCCGCAGGCAAACCGCCAGAGGCAACCTGCCTGCGGTGCTTGGGGCGGCAAAATCCCTAGAGCCGCCCATAGGTGGCGGGTTCTTCAGTGCCGCCGAGGACCTGGAGCGAGTGAAGGACCCTTCGCTGAAGTGCCACCGAAGACTCGGAGCACCGCCCGGTGAGTACAAGCCCAATGTGTTTTTTTACATGGTTTTTTTTTTTTTTTAGTCATCCCTGCCGAGGCCTGTCGAAACTGTTTCAATTGGGCTCCACATTCCTAAAGCCGGCCCTTCCTGCAGGGAATACATCACATCGCTCTATGTGAGACAGATGCATGTGTATCTATAGAGATAGAAAGAGAGTCATGTACCTTTATTTGCTATTTTTCTCACTGTCTCTGACACTATGGGATAGTATTAAAATGGAAAAAAGTCAATGATGGGTATGAAGGCGATTAGAGAGATACAATGTCTGATAGGAAACAGTCAGTATGAAAGTTTGAGAGTTCACTTAAATAGCTGAAAGCTAAGAAATAAAAATGATGACACAAGATGACAAAGTGCCAGGTTTAATTTTTAAAGCAAATTATACTTAACATTTTCTACTGATGCCCAGGCAAATTTCTGTCTATGCAGAGCCCTTCCCTTCTATGGTGACAATGAATACACCATGTCAAGTAACACAGAGACCGAAACAATGTTAATGTCAGCTTTTGCCTTTTGGCCCGGCTCTCTCAGCTAGCCTAGCAACCCCGCAGCCCCGCTCTCCCGGCGAGAGCTCCGCAACCCCATAGCCCCACTCTCCCGGCCGGATCCCCACGGTCCTGCTCCCCCAGCCAGAGCCCTGCAACCCCGTGGTCCCGCTACCCTGACTGGAGCCCCGCTTTCCCGGCCAGAGCCCCGCAACCCCGCGGCCCCGCTACCACCGCCAGAGCGTGGAAATCCCAAGTGCTGCCCAGAGAGTACTTGCAGGGCCGGTGCAAGGATGTTTCGCGCCCTAGGCGAAACTTCCACCTTGGGCCCCCCTGCGCCTCTGCCCTGAGTCCCCCCCCCACAGCAGCTCCCCCCCCTCCACTCTGAGACACCCTCCTTGGGGCAGCTCCCCATCCCCCACCTTAAGGCACCCTCCCACCCCAGCTCACCCCTGCTCCGCGCACGAGCATGAGCACCCTGAGCACGCCGTCACTGCTTCACTTCTCCTGCCTCCCAGGCTTGTGGCACCAATCAGCTTAGGCGCCGCAAGCCTGGGAGGCGGGAGAAGTGAAGCAGCCACGGCATGCTCAGGGAGGAGGCAGGGCAGGGATGAGCTGAGGCGAGGAGTTCCCCTGCGTGCTGCCCCTCCCGCCCCTTACTTGCTGCAGGCGGCCCTCCCCGCGCTCCTCCGCCCCAGCTCACTCCACCTAAATGCCAGCGGTGAGGAGGGCGGCCGAAGATCTGACCACCGCGGTCGCTGTCGAAGAAAATGGCACCCCCCAAATCCCAGTGCCCTAGGCGACCGCCTCGGTTGCCTAAATGGTTGCACCAGCTCTGAGTATATGCCCCATAAATCAGGCCCCGCACTGGCTAAAGCCGGCCTTGCCTGTGACTGCTAGGAATAGGGATCTAATGTTCTAGTGATAATGTGTGCATAATGCGTATTCATCTATGAGGGGTGTGAATTGACAGAGGGAGAGAGACTAGCCCAGCGTCTCTCAGTCGACACTTTGGGACAAGGGGCTCAGGCCCCTGAGTCTGAGAGAGGGTTCTTGGCTGTGAAGCCAGCTGGAGATACTCCCATAGACAGAAACCCCGAACTCAGGGCTGTGGACTCCACGAGGCAGGAGGCCATTTAACATTGGGATTGCAGCACTGAGGCTACCTCTCCTGTATGGGCCTAGCTCCTCATCGGTCTGTGCCTCGGATCCCCAGCTGGCAAGGGGCTGGATTTGGGGCCTTCCCCTCTGATGGGAAATCTCTTAGGGTGTGTTCACTTCCTGGTGCCAGCCCTGGCTGCCCGCTGCCTCTGGGGCTCACCACGGATACCAGTTCTCCTTTCCTCCCACTGTTTGCCTAATAAGATCGTTCTCTCTCCAGAATAGCGGCTGTCTCTTGCTGCCTGGGTGTACAGCCCCTAGCACGATGGGGCCTGATCCCGGGTGTGTCTCTGGGTGCTGCTGTAATTAAAATACTGGTAATAAAAGCAGATGGAGATGAAAGTTTTGCTGGAGATCTGCTAATCACACACCAGTCCTGTCGGGCTTCCCAAATTCTCTCCCACACTCAGCCCTCAGAGCACTCCTGAACCTTTCATCCTGAAGGATCTTCTCAAGATTTGCAAATAATATACAAGGGACCACTTCACCCCGCAGCTACCTCTGGGGTGGAACATGTTAACTGCACAAACCAGCACTAACATGTGGAGACAAGCCATGAGGAACATGCTTTGGATGTGTCTAGCTGCAACCTCAGAGGGAACTAAGAGAAGAGGAATATGACTGGATGCTCTGGACTGTGGCCAGGACACCAGCTCTCCTGAACATGGGATCTGTTCTTACTCCACGTGGCCAGTGCCCCGGCTTTACATGGGTGCTTGCATGTGTGGACGGCACAGCTGGAGCTTCCAGGCCTCACATGACAACTCCTCGAAAACAGGACAGCCCCAGCAGGACAACCCCTAACCACCCTGATAGTACTGAGCCAGAGGTGGAGAGTGCCAGCAACTGAATCACCAACCCTGCTTCCTGTGGGGCCTCGGTGCTACTTGGAAGTGTCCCATCCAAGCATTAGCCCAGCTCAACTCTGCAGAGCTTGCCAAGAGCTAATGTGATCTGTGGATAAATTGCTTGGCTGCTGGAGAAAAATATCTGGCCCTGTGCAGAAGAATAATGCCGTGCTTGACATTTCTCCTTCACTGCCACCCAAAAGGTCAGGTCCTGGGCTCTGAAAGAAGAACAGTGGGGGCGGATCTATGTCCATTTCTTGACACCATTCCCCTGACTCTGATCCTCTCTTCTGGAGCCCAGCGTCTGATGAGGGCATCCGCCTGAACCTGCAAAGAGATAACCTGTCCCCTGCATCTTGTGTGCACAAGCCTGGAACTGAAGTGACAGTGACAGAAGAATTAGATGCTGGGTGGGACATCCTGGTCTGATCCTGGGAGTGCCCATGTGCAGAATTCCCCTCAATGCAGCACTCTGTGTGCTTATCCTTCTGTCCTTTGCCAAAACTGGGAGTAGCCAGGGCCTTATCTACACAGGACAGCTGCTTTGGCTAAGCCTGTGTCATAAACAGACAGTCAAGGGTTAATAGAACAGCAGTACTTCATGTCTCTTTTGCCTATAAAGGGTTAAGTTCAGTGAGCCTGGCTGTCACCTGACCAGAGGACCAATCAGGGGACAGGATACTTTCAAATCTTGAGGGAGGGAAGTTTGTGTGTGTGCTGTTAGTTTGTGGTTGTTGTTTACTCTGGGGGCTCAGAGGGACCAGATGTGCAACCAGGTTTCTCTCCAATCTCTCCGATACAGGCTCTTATAAGTTCAGAATAGTGAGTACCAGGTAGATAAAGCGAGTTAGGCTTATGTTTGTTTTCTTTATTTGCAAATGTGTATTTAGCTGGAAGGAGTTCAAATTTGTATTTTGCTGAAAGAATTTTAATTTGTACTTGAATACTTAGCCTGGGAGGGTATTCCCCGTGTCTATAGCTGAAAGAGCCTGTACCTATTCTGTTTTAAATTTACAAAGATAATTTTTACTGTTTTTCTCTTTTTAATTAAAAGTTTCTTGTTTAAGAACCTGATTGTTTTTTTATTCTGGTGAGACCCCAGGGGATGGGGTCTGGATCCACCAGGGAATTGGTGGGGAGAAAGGAAGGAAGGGGGAGAGAGAGGCTAATTTCTCTCTGTGTTAAGATTATTTTATCTCTCAGGGAGAGTCTGGGAGGGGGAGAGAGAAGGAGGGGGGAAGGTGCATTTTCCTCTCTGTTTCAAGATTCAAGGAGTTTGAATCACAGTGATCTTCCAGGGTAACCCAGGGAGGGGAAGCCTGGGAGAGGCAACGGTGAGGGAAAGGGTTTACTTTCCTTGTGTTAAGATCCAGAGGGTCTGGGTCTTGGGGGTCCCCGGGCAAGGTTTTAGGGGGACTAGAGTGTACCAGGCACTGGAATTCCTGGTTGGTGGCAGCACTACAGGTTCTAAGCTGGTAATTGAGCTTAGAGGAATTCATGCTGGTACCCCATCTCTTGGACGCTAAGGTTCAGAGTGGGGGATTATACCATGACATGGTGATAGCGGTGGGATAAGATAGAATCCAAAAGCTAGTGAGGTTTTTATTTCTCTCCCTATGAGAGGTTTGGGTTTAGGAGAAAAAACCAGTAGGATTTTTTTTCTCTTTCCCTGCTAGCTGTGTGTAAAGCAGGCTAAAGGAGATCATTTTTAAAAGCAAAAGTCTTCAAGTTTTTTTGGTCTCTCCCTTCTGAGTACTCTGAAGGCAAAGGAATATGGGTTAACAAGGATCTTTGTTAAACAAAGGGACTCCAGTTGTGAGTCACCATACACCAGCAAAACACATTTGCAAATGAATGGTTTTTTTTTTCTTTCTAACTCTGTTGGGAATAGCTAGGTAGAAGGAGTTAAAAAAAAAAGACTCTATTGCTAAGCAACCCTAAGGAGGCAACAGAGAAGCATCATTTCAGGCAGTAAACAGCAGAGGGCGCCCCAACACAAGAAAGCAGAAACCATGACTACCAAGGACACCCTGAAACAGGAACGGGCAAAACTGGAGGCAGTGGAACAAATCAAAGATGCAGACCACAGGCGACACATGGAAAAGAAACTACAAGAACTAGAAATAAAACAAAAAGAGATAGAGCTGAGAGAAAGAGAGGCTGCCCACAGGAGCGAGCTGGAGATAAAAGAGAAAGAGTTGGACTCCAGAGGGAGGCCCACCAGCAGGCCCTGGAATTAGAACAGGCTAAGCAGAAGGACACAGCCAATCCTACCAACACTTTACCAGTTGTTGTTCCACATCCCAAGAAATTTCCCACCTACAAGGCAGGTGATGACACTGAGGCCTTCCTAGAAAATTTTGAAAGGACCTGCCATGGGTACAGCATCTCTGAAGACCAGTACATGATAGAGCTGAGGCCACTGCTCAGTGAACCCCTAGCAGAGGTGGCGGCTGAAATGCCTAAGGAATACATGAACAATTATAAACTTTTTCAAACCAAGGCCAGAATCAGAATGGGGCTAACACCTGAGCATGCCCGTCGGAGGTTTAGAGCCCTAAGGTGGAAACCAGATGTGTCATTGACCCGACACGCCTACCACATTGGAAAGAATTATAATGCCTGGATATCAGGAGCCAATGTTAAATCTCTGGACGACATGCTCCTCCTAATACAATTGGAACAGTTCTTAGAGGGTGTTCCGAAGGAAATAGAAAGGTACATCCTAGATGGGAAGCCCAAAACTGTCCCCAAGGTGGGGGAGATTGGAGCCAGATGGGTGGAAGTGGCAGAAAAGAAAAGAGCTACTATCAAGGGGAGCGATTATCACAGGGGTCACACCGACAATAAACCCTATACCCAAGGACAACCCAAGACCCCACCTGCAACCCAAGGAAAGCCGCTGACTCCCTATTCTCTCACCTCACCAATCTCCAGTAACCCACCTCGGCTCCGTGACCAGTCAGCTGTACAATGCTTCAAGTGTAATGAACTGGGACATATAAAGGCCAACTGCCCCAAGAACCCCAACCGAGTGCAGTTCATTCTATCTCCATCACTCCAAAGATCCCCAGGCCCAGATGCCTCTCAAATACCCTCGGAGCGAAGGGAAATTTTGAGAGTGGGCGGAAAGAAGGTTATCGCGTGGAGAGACACGGGGGCACAAGTGTCAGCTATCCACCAATCCTTAGTGGACCCCAAATTCATCAACCCAAAGGCCCAAGTGACAATTTACCCCTTCATGGCACAAGCGGTAAACTTGCCTACAGCTAAACTGCCTGTCCAGTACAAAGGCTGGTCAGGAATGTGGACTTTTGCAGACTATAACAATTATCACATCCCCATGCTACTGGGGGAAGACTTGGCCAACCAGGTAAAGTGGGCCAAGAGGGTGGGAATGGTTACACACAGCCAAGCCAGGCAAGCCTCCAGACCTGTCCCTGTTCCTGAGCCATCCACAGGGGCCCCGTCTGTGTTAGCAGAGACCCAGACAGAGGTAGTGGACCCGAGTCCCCTGCCAACGACTGCAACAGCCACAGTACTTCCAATCCCAGACCTGGACCGGGAAACGCAACCAGCACCAGAACCATTGCCAGCACTGACGCCAGCGCTTGCAAACATATCTTCAACTCCAACGCCAGAGGGCGCCAGCGAGCCTGAACTGGCAGAAGCAGCAGACAACCATACCCAAAAGGCTCAGCCGGAGCCTGAAATACCACCTGGTGCACCAGCGGAGAGCGGTTCACCAGCCACGAAAACAACCCCAGCACCTACATCGCTTCCCAAAGGATCAAGCCCAAGTCCACAGTCTAAGGAGGAACTAGTGTCTCCAGCCTCCAGGAAACAGTTCCAGACTGAGCAGGAAGCAGATGACAGCCTTCAGAAAGCTTGGGTGGCGGCACGGAGCACCCCACCGCCTCTCAGCTTTTCTAACCGATCCCTGTTTGTTATAGAACAAGGGCTTTTATAAAAGGAGACTCTTTCTGGTGGACACCGGGAAGACTGGCATCCACAAAAACAGTTGGTGGTTCCAACTAGGTACCAGGGAAAGCTCTTAAGCTTAGCCCATGATCATCCCAGTGGCCATGCTGGGGTGAACAGAACCAAAGACAGGTTGGGGAAGTCCTTCCACTGAGAGGGGATGGGCAAGGATGTTGCCAAGTATGTCCAGTCTTGTGAGGTATGCCAAAAAGTGGGAAAGCCCCAAGACCAGGTCAAGGCCCCTCTCCAGGCACTCCCCATAATTGAGGTCCCATTTCAGCGAGTAGCTGTGGATATTCTGGGTCCTTTCCCAAAAAAGAAGCCCAGAGGAAAGCAGTATATACTGACTTTCGTGGACTTTGCTACCCGATGGCCGGAAGCAGTAGCTCTAGGCAACACCAGGGCTAAAACTGTGTGCCAGGCTTTAGCAGACATTTTTGCCAGGGTAGGTTGGCCCTCCGACATCCTTATGGATTCAGGGACTAATTTCCTGGCCGGGACCATGAAAGAACTGTAGGAGACTCATGGGGTGAATCACTTAGTTGCCGCCCCGTACCACCTTCAAACCAATAGCCTGGTGGAAAGGTTTAATGGAACTTTGGGGGCCATGATACGTAAATTCGTGAATGAACACTCCAATGACTGGGACCTAGTGTTGTAGCAGTTGCTCTTTGCTTACAGTACCACATTCCAGTTTAGGGTTCTCACCATTTGAGCTTGTGTATGGCCACGAGGTTAAAGGGCCATTACAGTTGGTGAAGCAGCAATGGGAGGGGTTTACACCCTCTCCAGGAACTAACATTCTGGACTTTGTTAGCAACCTACAAAACACCCTCCGACACTCTTTAGCCCTCGCTAAAGAAAACCTAAAGGATGCTCAAAAAGAGCAAAAGGCCTGGTATGATAAACATACCAGGGAGCGTTCCTTCAAGGTAGGAGACCAGGTTATGGTCTTGAAGGCGCAACAGGCCCATAAAATGGAAGCATCATGGGAAGGGCCATTCATGGTCCAAGAGCGCCTTGGAGCTGTTAACTACCTCATAGCATTTCCCAATTCCTCCCTAAAGCCCAGAGTGTACCACGTTAATTCTCTCAAGCCCTTTTATTCCAGAGACTTACAGGTTTGTCAGTTTACAGCCCAGGGAGGAGATGACGCTGAGTGGCCTGACAGTGTCTACAATGAAGGGAAAAGTAACGGTGGCATAAAAGAGGTGAACCTCTCCACAACCCGGGAACATCTGCAGCGGCAACAAATCCAGAAGTTGATGCACTCTCTCGTGAAAGTTTCCCAAAATCAGCTGGTTAAAAATTGTCCTTAAAATGTGAAGAATCTTGTAGTTGTACATAATTAGTAGCATATGTAAGGGTGAATGTGTTTATTGATCTGTTTATTCTAGAGTTCTAGGGAGAAATCACTGCCAGTGTAGTTCCACACTGTCAGCAATTTGGGGGGCATGTCATGAACAGACAGTCAAGGGTTAATAGAACAGAAGTACTTCATGTCTCTTTTGCCTATAAAGGGTTAAGTTCAGTGAGCCTGGCTGTCACCTGACCAGAGGACCAATCAGGGGACAGGATACTTTCAAATCTTGAGGGAAAGAAGTTTGTGTGTGTGTTGTTAGTTTTTGGTTGTTGTTCACTCTGGGGGCTCAGAGGGACCAGATGTGCAACCAGGTTTCTCTCCAATCTCTCCGATACAGGCTCTTATAAGTTCAGAATAGTGAGTACCAGGTAGATAAAGCGAGTTAGGCTTATGTTTGTTTTCTTTATTTGCAAATGTGTATTTGGCTGGAAGGAGTTCAAATTGGTATTTTGCTGAAAGGATTTTAATTTGTACTTGAATACTTAGGCTGGGAGGGTATTCCCCGTGTCTATAGCTGAAAGACCCTGTACCTATTCCGTTTTAAATTTACAAAGATAATTTTTACTGTTTTTCTCTTTTTAATTAAAAGTTTCTTGTTTAAGAACCTGATTGTTTTTTTATTCTGGTGAGACCCCAGGGGACGGGGTCTGGATTCACCAGGGAATTGGTGAAGAGAAAGGAGGGAAAGGGAGAGAGAGAGGCTAATTTCTCTCTGTGTTAGGATTACTGTCTCTCTCAGGGAGAATCTGGGATGGGGAGAGAGGAGGGGGGAAAGTGCATTTTCCTCTGTGTTTTAAGATTCAAGGAGTTTGAATCACAGTGATCTTCCAGGGTAACCCAGGGAGGGGAAGCCTGGAAGAGGCAACGGTGAGGGAAAGGGTTTACTTTCCTTGTGTTAAGATCCAGAGGGTCTGGGTCTTGGGGGTCCCCGGGCAAGGTTTTAGGGGGACTAGAGTGTACCAGGCACTGGAATTCCTGGTTGGTGGCAGCACTACAGGTTCTAAGCTGGTAATTGAGCTTAGAGGAATTCATGCTGGTACCCCATCTCTTGGACGCTAAGGTTCAGAGTGGGGGATTATACCATGACAGCCTGTGATGTGAATTTGAGCCAACAGAATTTAAACTGCTGCAGCCTCCCTGCAAAGATGCTCTGCTTCACCAGAGTGGCTTAGTCTGGTTTAGTTTAAGTAAATGGGGAACAGGGTTAAGCTGAGCTGACCTAAGCCCCTCTTGAACCGGAAGCAGCAGTTTGACTGCATCAGTTTTAAAACTGATTCACATGAAGCTGGTGTAGGGTTCCTGTGTGCACAGGGCCTTTGCCGGAAGCTCTTGGAAGCAGACACTTTCCTTGTATTGGATGTGTGCACAGCCCCTTGCACAACGGGGCCCGATCCTGAGTGGGCCTTCTGGATGCGCCCTAGGAATAACAATCCTGGGCCAGATGTGAAGGGGCCCATTGCTCCGTGCATGGCCAGCCCATGTCAGGTTAAATATCCAGGGAGGATTGATCCCTTTGGCTGCGCCTTGGGTGGAGTGACTCAGGCGCTGCCAGTATGTCTGTCCAGCCAGGAGCTGGGAAACAGCATTTCTTTCCCTGGCAAGTTTTCATAGGACATATATTGATTTTTCTCACTGTCTTGTGTTTCTGATGGGGCTTGACGCGAACATGCTGCCTCTGTGTCTGCTGCCTTACTTATGCTTTGTCCCTGGCCAGGACACTAGGACAGCGCAGGAAGTAAATGGCACAGCAGCCCTGGAGCATGGAGTGCTGGGGATGGCTGTGTAACTGTTACTGAGGTGAGCATTTCACATTTCTCAGTGAGGTGGGAGTGAGTTTAAAGCAGCGTGTCACATACCCGGGGTGCTCAGCCTGGAGGGCACTGGGACACTGTACCACAGCCCTGTCCAGCTGGGAATGTCACATTGTCACTGTGCGCTGTACAATAGCTCCCTGGAACTCCACACCTTGAGCAAGGAGTGCTCACAGCTCCCTCTGCTCCACAGGGCCAGGCCCTGACCACCTGAGCTGCAGGATAAGTACCATTAACTGGACAGGGCCAATGACATACTGCGGAGTAATTCTGATTCCACCCAGTAGGGGATGGGGTGACAGAGACCAGCCAGTCCATTTCCTCCCCTACAGGCTGTTGTGAGGTTCAGTTACCAAGCCCTGGTTATTCCTTTACAGAACAATGGAATTAGTGGGTCTCTGAGGACTGGCAGGGCCCATCAAATGGGATTTGTAGCTCTGCTTGGCATCAGGGCCGGCTCCAGGCACCAGCACAGGAGGCAGGTGCTTGGGGCGGCCAATGGAAAGGGGGGGTCTTCGGCAGCAATTCAGCGGTGGGTCTCTCGATTCCTCTCAGAGGGAAGAACCGGCTGCCGAATTGCTGCCGAAGAATGAAGCGGTGCGGTAGAGCTGCTGTCGAAGACGCCTGTCGCTGCTTTATCTTTTTTTTTTTTTGGCCGCTTAGAGTGGCAAAAAAGCTGGAGCCAGCCTTGCAAATCGCTTCCAGCAGCCCCTGCATTCCATCACTGAGTGTGTCTCTCTTAGTTACCAGCTATTTTTGCTTTGCTTGGAGGCTGGCCCACACCTGCCGTTCCAGGTTCCCCTCAACACCTTCCCTTTGCTGTCTCATGCTGTGAGCAGCCCTAGCATGGCCACTGCCTGGTGCTCGGAGTGACGAGCTAGGCTTCATTTTCACTCTCCCAGCTGTCTCTCTTGCTCTCCAGCTGCCTATTGTGGTAGCGAGATGACATTGGCTGTGGTTACTTCAGCAGAACAGGCTCCTGTGCAGCAATTTCCCCTGGTGCTCGCTGCCTTTCATATCATTAGCTCTGCCCCGGTGATTACAAATGCTTTTTTTAACTCTGGGGTCACCGGGTATAGAGACAGCCTCATCTCAGCACCAGCCACAACACACCCCATGGACCCGGGCCCAGCAAACACAGCCTTGCTTGGGGAAAAATATTCGTTCTTGGGGTCGGTGCCAATTCCAGCTATGAGTTATTTCCAGCCAAGCCTCATGCTGGGTCAGAGGGACAGGATTTGAATTTTACAATCAGCAAACAACAAAACAAAAACACAACCAGTGTGAAACTCAGTTCTTGATGCAAGAAAACCTCCCTGAAAACCACAGTCCCAGCATCTTTATCTTCTCTGGGGACTTATTCATAAAGGTGTTTATTTGGCATAAAGTGAAATGGGAGAATGATCTTCCCCATAACTATTGGTCCCCAGGCAGTATTGCCATATTGTGCTGCTGCTTAAAACATTAAGTGGCACTTTCCTAGCACCTTCCATTGGGGATCTTTCAGGTCTTTTCTATTGCAGAAATAGAAAAGGTGCAGAGACTGGCAACAAAAATGATTAAGGGTCTGGAACGGCTTCCGTTTGAGGAGAGATCAAACAGACTGGCCACTATTCTGCTTAAAAAAAACAGCTAAGGGGGATATGATTGTGGTCTATAAAATCATGACTGGTGTAGAGAAAGCAAATAAGGAAGGGTTCTTTACCCCTTCACATAGCACAAGAACCTGAGGTCACCTGATGAAATTAATAGGCAGCAGGTTTAAAACAAAGAAAAGGAAGTATCTCTTCACACAGCCAACCTGTGGAACTCCTTGCCAGAGGATGTTGTGAAGGCCAAGACCATAACAGGGTTCAAAAAAGAACTAGATACATTCATGGAGGATAGGTGCATCAATGGCTATTAGCCAGGATGGGCAGACATGGTGTCCCTAGCCTCTGTTTGCCAGAAGCTCGGAATGAGTGACAGAGGCTGGATTACTTGATGATTCCCTGTTCTGTTCATTCCCTCTGGGGCACCTGGCATTGGCCACTGTCAGAAGACAGGATACTGGGCTAGAAGGACCTTTGAGCTGAATGGCTGCTCTTATGATAAATTCAATCTCATATCCACCCCAGTGACATGGGTCAGCATCATTGATGGGGAAACTGAGCATAGAGAAGGAAAGTGACTTGCTGAAGGTCACATAGGACATCAATGGCAGAGTGCTGGACCCACTGGGGTGAGTAACTCCCATATTCTAGGGGGAGAAGTGGGGTCCGGGAGTTCTGAATCCCCATCTTCTGCTCTAACACACAGCTGCTGCCCAAGAGATCTGGGGCACACATTCCCCAGCCCCCCTGAATCTGCTGGTGGCCAAAGATATTGTCAGTTCCAGGGCTGTTGTCCCTGCTGGCAATGGATCCAAAATGATCCCAACTTGCTGGTAAGCCCAAATAATTAACATGTTCTTGTGGGTTTCTCTCTAAACCCCATTCATAGAATACCTGGGTTGGAAGGTGTGACGTTATTGATATAATCTGGGACCATATAGAACATGGATGCAACCAAGGTCCTGTAGTGGTACCAAATCTTATGTAAACGAGGTCATATAAGATGTCTAAGACCAGGTTATGGGTTGCCGGTTATAATTATGCTGTCTGTGTGTATGTATCATTTTGTAGTTGAAGTTATGAATATTGGCTCTATCCTGTCTGTATTTCAAACTTGTGCTATGCTTAAGGACCATCAGCTATACAATTGACCCATTGAGAGAAGGCAGATACACCTTGTACTCAGCAAAGTATGCAGGAACTTGCCCATGTGACTCCAGACTCCATTTTGCTGTAATTTTCCACAGTAAGAACAAAAAAGTGTTCGTACACCTGGAAAAAAGATATAAAAGGCTGATGCCTCATCTCCATCTTGTCTTCAATCCTGCTTCCTACCTCTGGAGGGACTTTGCTACAAACTGAAGCTATGAATAAAGGACTGAATGACCCATCCTAGCAGGGGATGTACTCCAGAGACTTCATTGAACCTGCAGTTTACTCCATCACTGCTACAAGCCTGAACTAAGAACTTTGCCATTACTGTATGTAATTGATTCCAGTTAACCAATTCTAGCTCTCATCTATACCTTTTTCCCTTTATGAATAAACCCTTTAGATTTTAGATTCTAAAGGATTGGCAACAGCGTGATTTGTGGGTAAGATCTGATTTGTATATTGACCTGAGTCTGGGGCTTGATTCTTTGGGATCGAGAGAACCTTTTTCCTTTATTGGGGTGTTGGTTTTAATACCCATTCATCCCCAGGATGAGTGGGACTGGTGGTGATACTGGGAAACTGGGGTGTCTAAGGAAATTGCTTGTGTGACTTGTAATTAGCCAGTGGGGTGAGACCAAAGTCCTCTTTGGCTGGCTGGTTTGATTTGCCTTAGAAGTGGAAAAACCCAGCCTTAGGCTGTAACTGACCTGTTTTGAGCAATTTGTCCTGAACTGGCACTCTCAGCTGGGTCCCACCAGAACCACATTGTCACAGAAGGGACCTCAGGAGGTCATCTAGTCCCACTCCCCTGCTCAAAGCAGGATGAATCCCCAGACAGAGTTTTGCCCCAGATCTCTAAATGGTCCCCTCAAGGATTAAATGCACAACACTGGGTTTAACAGGTCAATGCTCAAACCACTAAGCTATCCCTACCCCCATTGTGGCCTCCTTGTAAACATCCTTGCCAAGAAGCAGACGGACTTCAGCATGAGCAAGACGGGACTGGCTTGGCAGAGGTCTCCAGAGCAGATTTGATGCTAATGTGTCCGGAGGTTTTGACAATGGATGCATAATAAGTGAGTGACCAACAACTGTCCTTCCTCCCGCATGGCAACCAACAGGAAACCCTGACAGCCCTGGCGCTTCACCGTCTTAGAGCCGGACCCCTGAGCATAGCAGACTTGGAAGATCCCGCAGCACTTTCTGGAAGGCCGTTAACCCCATTAGCGGCCTGGCCAAATGCTGCAGATGTTCCACCTCCTGGAGACCCCAGAGTCCTGCTCCTCAAACTTCCCTGTGCAGCTGTCAATCACACCCCAGGGCCAGGGTCCGACTGGGGAGAGGGGTGATTCCTTACACAAACCACGCCCACACCATGCCTTCTCTGGCCATGCCCACCTCCTCCAGTCCTCCCCGAGGCTTTGTTATAACACTCTACAGTCTACACCACATGTAATAACAAGGCAAAAGCTGCTGAGGGTCCCACGAGCTCACCCTCCAGCCAGGCAGGGCTCTCGGCACAGCTTACACTGGCCCACTCTCCACCCCAACCTCACTGGTCCAGAACTCTGGCCTTTTTGCTTTGATCTCTCCACACCAGTATGCCACTACACACCGGAAGGCTACTCACTCCTTCATCTATCTTATCTTGTGCCCATTCCAGCAGCAACTAAAGTAAATGACAAACTCCAGAGAGCCACTTCCAGCTTTTGAGGCCCCTAGCCATAATAACAATAACAAATGACGACACATGGTCTAATCTTGTGCCATCAGAACCATATATTTTTATTAATATTTATGAACATTTTTAACTCTTTAATATGACAAAATCTATATCAGTTAACAAAGCAATTATGTCTTTTACCAAATCACATCTCTTATTTGCTTAAATCTGTAGCTCTCAGCTGAGATAGTGTGTCACATTTTGGTCCGATAGGGATGTGCATAAAAACAAGTTGCGAAACTTATCAAATGCCAAAAAATTAACAAGTGTCTAAATTTGAGGCCCCCCTTTGAGCCTGAGGCCCAGGCCAAATGGCCCTTCTGCCCCTCCTCTGATTGGCCCTGACTCCCATTGACACCGGAGAGCATAAGTCCAGCCCCCTGTAACTCATTGCCAATGCTTAGAAAATGTTACCATTCATAGGTGCCTACTGGGTGCTAAGCACCCACTGGTAGCCCCCCATCAGCTTCTCCCCTTCCCTTTTTTTGAAACAGGCATGTTTCTCATGATGGCAACCTTCCTTTTCTCTCTCTGCAGCGACCTGTCACTAAGTCGTTACTGGTATCCCCTTTGGCCCAAGGGGCTAGTCAAAGTTCAAGACCCTGCAGATTGTTTCCTGTTGAGAGGATAAATTGAGGGTGGAGTCAGGTATCTTTCATGCAGTTCTGCTTATTTACAAAGGATGCACAAAGTGCTGTTCCCCAAACACTGAAGGAATCAAACAAAATGAGGATTTCTATAGCTCAGATACATAAAGGAACTTTCATAGATTCCAAGGGCAGAAGGGGCCAGTGTGATCATCCAGTCGGACCCCTGGATAACACAGGCCAGAGAGCTGCCCCTAAACAATCCCTAGAGCAGAACTGTCAGAAAAACATCCAACCTTGATTTGCAAATTGTCCATGATGGAGATCCCACCTTGATCCTTAGTAAATTGTTCCATTGGTTAATTACCCTCAATGTTAACAATTCACACCTTTTTTCCAGGCCTGAGATCCTGTTGTACCTCTCTCTGCTAGACAGAAGAGTCCATTGTTCCCCATGTAAACACTTACAGACAGTGATCAAATCACCACTTCACCTTCTCTTTGTTAAACTAAACAGACTCAAAGAGCTCCCTATAAGGCATGTTTTCTAATCCTTGAATCATTCAAATGGCTCTTCTCTGCCCCTCTGCAATTTACCAACATTCTTCTTGAATTGTTGACACCAGAACCAAACATGGGATCCTAGCAGACTGCACCAGTGCCAAATACAGAGGTGAAATAACCTCTCTGCTACTACTTCAGATTCCCTTGTTTATACATCACAGGATCATGTTAGCTCTTTTGGCCACAGTGTCGCATTGGGAGCTCATGTTCAGCTGATTATCTGTCCAAACCCTCAGAGTTTTTCAGAGTCATTGCTTCCCAGGACAGTCCCTCATCCTCCATGCCCAGCCTACATTCTTTGTTCCCAGATGTATCCATTTACATTTAGACGCATTAAAAACACATTGTTTGTGCCCAGTTTACCAAACAATCCAGATGGCTCAGTATTAGTGACCTGTCCTCTTCATTATTCAGCACTCCCCCAATTTTTGTGTCATCTGCAAACGTTATCAGTGGTGGTTTTATGTTTTCTTCCAGATCATTGATAAAAATGTTGAATAGTGAAGGGCCAAGAACTGATCCCTGTGGGACCCCACTGGAAACACATCCGGTTGGTGATGTTTCCCAGTTTACAAATACTTTCTGAGACCTATCAGTTAACCAGTTTTTAATCCATTTAATGTGTGTCGTGTTAATTTTACATCATTCTTGTTTTTTAATCAAAATGTAAAGCAGCACCAAGTCAAACACCTTACGGAAATCTAAGTACATCACAACAGCGCTATCACCTTTATTAACCAAACTTGCAATCTCACCAGAAAAAGATATCAGGTTAGTTTGGCATGCTCTATTTTCCACAAACCTGTGCTGATTTGCATTAATTACATCACTCTCCTGTAATTCTGCATTAAGATTTAGGCACCTAAGGCCTTGTCTACACTACAGAGTTGCAGCGCTGGTGAGGGGGTTACAGCGCTGCAACTTAGGTGGTGTACACACTTGCACAGCACGGCCAGCGCTGCAACTCGGTCGAGCCTCAGGTGTAGAGGATCCAGCGCTGGATCAACAGCGCTGGTCAGCAAGTGTAGACACTCACCAGCGTTTTTATTGACCTCCGTGGCATAAGCAGGTATCCCAGCATACCTTAGAAGCCTCTCTGGTAATCATGCAAACTCCACTGCCCTGGGCTCACCTGACCCCTCCTTTAAATGCCCCGGGAATTTTAAAAATCCCCTTCCTGTTTGCTCAGCCAGGTGTGGAGTGCAATTAATCAATCAATCACTCAGCGACCATGCCTCCACGCACCAAACGAGCCCCAGCATGGACCAATGCAGAGCTGCAGGACCTCATTAGTGTTTGGGGAGAGGAGGCTGTGCAAGCACAGCTGCGCTCCAGAAGGAGAAATTATGATACCTATGGTCAGATATTGCAGTCCTTGATGAGAAGGGGTCATGAACGGGACGTGTTGCTGTGCAGGGTCAATTTAAAGAGCTGAGGAGTGCTTACTGCAAAGCTCGTGAGGGAAATCGCCACTCAGGAGCTGCCCCCACGACCTGCCGTTTTTACCAGGAGCTGGATGCCATACTTGGGTGTGACCCCACTGCCAATCCTAGGAGCACGATGGAGAGTTCAGAGCAGGGAGAAGTGGGGGAGGTTGTAGAGGACTGCGACAGTGAGGCTACTGGCGTGGAAGTAGACACGCCGGAGTCCCAGTATACATGCAGCCAGGAGCTCTTCTCAAGCCAGGAGGAGGCTAGCCAGTCGCAGCAGCTGGAAGTTGATAGTGAGGAAGAAGCTGAGGACCGTGCTCGGGGTAAGTAGATTTTTATGTTTTGGGAGAGGAGGGTTTTGGTTATGGCTGCCTGCATGCATGCCTAAACATGGAATAGCCCATTGATTTGCTCTATCACGTCTCTGTAATCTGCCTTGGTAATCTCTTGCAATGTTGCTGCAAGAGCGTTTGCAATTTGCTTTCTCAAGTTGATCGGGAGAGCCACCGTGGTCCCTGTCCCGGTCAGGCTAACTTGTCTGATCCACTGTGCAGCGAGGGGTGGGGGGACCATGGCTGCACACAGGCAAGCTGCATAGGGGCCAGGGCAGTATCCACATTCCTGTAGAAGACCCTCCCTCTCTTCCCAGGTAACACGCAGCAGTGATATGTCTGGCAGTAGGAAACCCTGTTGAGAGTTTAGGGATAATTGAGTGCAGGGCGCCAGGTTCGCGTTTCCCCAGCCCATGGCTCTCTGTTTTTAACCCCCCCCCCTCCCAGCACATAGGCAGCCACACGGTGCGCTCCTGTGTTCTCCACCCACCCTCCCAGCATGTAAACATCCACGCAGTGTGCTCCAGTGTAAGGCACCCCCCCCTCCAAGCAGGCATCCAGCACCGCGGTGTGCTCCGGTGTAAGACAGCCCCCCTCCAAGCAGGCATCCAGCACCGCGGTGTGCTCCTGTGTTCCCCACCCCCCCTCCAAGCAGGCATCCAGCACCGCGGTGTGCTCCGGTGTAAGGCACCCCCCCTCCAAGCAGGCATCCAGCACCGCGGTGTGCTCCTGTGTTCCCCAACCACCCTCCAAGCAGGCATCCAGCATCGCGGTGCTCCCCCCCGCCACCAGCAGGACAGCGTGAACGCGGACCAAAGAACACCCCCCCCCAAGCAGCTAGCTCACCACCTTCCTGTTCACTACTGTCCCCTCTTCAGGACACCAGCTACCTCCTGTACCCATTGCTGATAAACCCCAGTGACCCATTGGTCAATTCCCACTCCCAAGGGGAAATCGGGGCAAAACCACTCACCCCATTGCTCGCCATGACTTAGCTTTCCAGCCCTCTCTGTGTTATGTGAGGTATGTGAGAAGGATGCTACCAAAAGTCTAAAAAATCCTTCAACGTGTGATAATAAACAATGTAGCCTCTGTGTATTACATGGTTCTATCTCTCTTTTTTCTAGTGACCTTGACTACTGCAGCCGGATCACCGGCCTCACGTAGGTTGCAGAACTTGAGATGGAATCCTAGAAAATCAAAAGAGGAATTGATCAAATCTGTTATGAGCCACTACAACAGAGAAAGTAGGAAGACACAGGAATGGAGAGAGAAGACCTATGAATGGAGAAACAGTGTACGTGAATGGAGAAAGAGTGTACATGAATGGAGGCAAACAGAAAGCAGGAGAAAGGAATTGTCTGCAAAGAAAACCACAAAGCAGATGATAAGCCTCCTGGCTCACCAAACTGAGTCTTTCGAGTCTCTTGTAGCCATGCAGACAAATATGTACCGTGGTAACCCACAGCCCTCCCAAAGCCCTCTTCCTTGTTCCCCAGTATGTCCACAAAACACCTTTCTCCAGCAGCCAGTTCCTTATTATCCCCAGCTGCCCCCAACACCTGTACGATCATCTACCAGCCCTGATAACTATAATTCTTATCCTGTTCACTCCACCCCCATTATTCTGCAGCATAGTAATCCTGAAGTGCAGCAGACATTGAATAGTGATCCAAATAGGACATATTCAAACCTGTGAATGTACAGTCCACCACCCCAAACCCATTGCCTGTTATGTACTGTATGTTGAATAAAGGTTTTTTTTCTTTTTCACTACGTTATATTATTGCTGGAAGTGGTAAATATTATACACCAAGGTAAAGCAAAGCACAACAAATGCATCAAACATTACTGTTGGCTCTCAGCATCAAATTGTTCCCTTAAAGCATCCCTAATCCTTGAAGCCCTTTCCTGGGCCTCCCTATTAGCCCTGCTCTCTGGCTGAGCAAACTCATCCTCTAGGCGTCGAACCTCGGAGGTCCATTCCTCACTGAATCTTTCACCCTTCCCTTCACAAATATTATGGAGGGTACAGCACGCAGATATAACAGCGGTGATGCTGCTTTCCACCAAATCTAGCTTCCCATAAAGACAGCGCCAGCAGGCTTTCAAACGGCCAAAAGCACACTCCACAGTCATTCTGCACCGGCTCAGCCTGTAGTTGAACCGGTCCTTGCTCCTGTCAAGCTTCCCTGTATATGGTTTCATGAGCCAGGGCATTAAGGGGTAAGCGGGGTCTCCAAGGATCACAGTGGGCATTTCGACGTCCCCTACTGTGATCTTGCTGTCTGGGAAAAAAGTCCCGGCCCTCAGCCTCCTGAACAGGGAACTGTTCCTAAAGATGCATGCATCATGCACCTTTCCAGGCCATCCTGAGTAAATGTCAGTGAAACGCCCACGGTGATCCACAAGCGCTTGCAGAACCACGGAGAAATACCCCTTGTGATTAACGTACTCTGATGCCAGGTGGGGTGGTGACAGAATAGGAATATGCGTCCCATCTATTGCCCCTCCACAGTTAGGGAACCCCATTTCTGCAAAGCCATCCACAATGTCCTGCACGTTCCCAAGAGTCACGGTTCTTCTTAGCAGGGTGCGATTAATGGCTGTGCAAACTTGCATCAGCACCATTCCAACTGTAGATTTTCCCACTCCAAACTGGTTCGCCACTGATCTGAAGCAGTCTGGAGTTGCCAGCTTCCAGATTGCAATAGCCACCCGCTTCTCCACTGGCAGGGCAGCTCTCAATCTCGTGTCCCTGCGCCGCAGGGTAGGGGCGAGCTCAGCACACAGTGCCATGAAAGTGGCTTTTCTCATCCGAAAGTTCTGCAGCCACTGCTAGTCATCCCAGGATTGCAGGACGATTTGATCCCACCACTGAGTGCTGGTTTCCCGAGCCCAAATGCGCCGGTCCACGGAGCTGAGCATGTCTGTTACTGCCACAAGCAATTTACTGTCTTCACAGTGAGGCGATTCAATATCATCGTCTGACTCCTCACTGTCACTGTCGCTCTCACTGTCGCTCTCACTTTGCAGCTGAAGGAATAGCTCCACTGCCAAGCGCGATGTGCTGGCAACATTCATCAATAAGGTCATCAGCTGCTCAGGATCCATTTATAAAAAAAAGTCGCAGAAAAAGCGCTGTAGAATCACAATGCCGCCAAACTGCTTGGAATGTGTAGCAAAGCACCACGGGGCATTGGAACAGGAAGCGGAAAGACACTCACACTTCCTTCCCTTTCCCACAAGCCACAGCGCCGAAATGGGACGAGGTGCTCTGTGGGATAGCTGCCCACAATGCACCACTCCCAACAGCGCTGCAAGTGCTGTAAATGTGGCCACACTGCAGCGCTGGTTGCTGTAAGTGTGGCCACTCTGCAGCGCTGGCCCTATACAGCTGTACTAACACAGCTGTAACTACCAGCGCTGCAAAACTGTAAGTGTAGACATGGCCTAAGTCTCAGTTAAACTCAGTTAAGCCTAGGTCTCCGTTTTAGCTGCACTTCAATCCACAAAACTCCCTCTGAATCCTGCAGGCACCTGAGCTACTTGGTAAGTAACTTTTCAGGGTAGAAGTTCTCTAAGCACCTACATTTCTGCCTCTGGGCCTGCACACTGCTGCCTCTCTAAGTATCTGGATGCCTCATGGCTTAATTAAAACAGCTGCTAGCGGGCTCTGCTTGGAACATGTATTACTTCTGATTTATGTTTCCAGCTTTGTTCTTTGTTGACGAGAAAAGGTAAAGTAACAAGACATTCCAAGGCTTTGTATGATCACAGCTAATGGAGTACAAAGCTGAAGTCTGAAGGAATGCTTGAATATTAAGACTGCATCTTCACTTCTGAACACATTCGTGCTGCCAAGTTAATTTCCTTTTGAAACCATTCTAGTGTATGAGGCACTAGAGCACTTCCCCTAAGCAAACTAGGAAACCTGGGCGAGATGGAATTACTCTCAGCTGGGTGCACAAGTGGTTGAAAGACTGTACAGACACTAGTTATCAATGGTTCTCTGGGGGAAGCATATCTAGTGGGGTCCCACAGAAGTCAGTCCTGGGTCTGGTACTAGTCTAGATTTTCATTAATGATTTGCATAACGGAGTGGAGAGTAAGCCTATCAAATGTGCGGATGACACCCAGCTGGGAGGGGCGGGAAGCACTTCCTAAGACAGGATTAGAATTCAAAACAACCTTGAAAAATTGGAGAATTGGTCTGAATTCATCAAGGTGAAATTCAATAATGACAAGTGCAAAGTACTACACTCAGGAAGGGGAAAAAATCAAATGAACAATGGGGGATAACTGGCTAGGGCTATGTCTACACTGGCAATTGAACGACAAAAGTTTTGGCAACAACAAGCAAATGCCACTCATTGGGGGTGGAAGTTTTTGGCGTCAGGAGAGCTATGCTGCATGAATTTTAGCGGCACGGTTGTAGCTACACAGCTGTGTTGCTAAAAGCCTAGGTGGCAGTACTGCTGAAAAGGATCTGGGGGTTGCTGTCATAGGAGTCAACAATGTGATGCAGTTGTGACAAAGGCTAATCTCATTCTGGGGTGTAGCAACGGGAGTGTCCTACATAAGAGATGGGAGGTAATTGTCCTCCTCTTCTCGGCTCTGGCGAGGCCTCAGCTGAAGAACTGTGTCCAGTTCTGGGGGCTGCACTTTAGGAAAGATGTGGACAGATTGGAAACTCCAGAGGAGAGCAACCAAACTGCTAAAAGCTTCAGAAAACCCGACCTATGACGCAAGGTTAAAAAATCTGTTTAATCCTGAGAAAAACAGACTGAGGGGAACCTGACAACACTCTTCAAACATGTTCAGGGCTGTGTCATGGGCTGCATCCCTATTGGGTGATTCTGGGGATTAGCGCCACCTGGTTCAGCGTGCCCTTTTCCCCTTCCAGCATGGCCGCTCTTCTGCCACAGAGTCGCAGCACAGCGGTGTCATAACGCGGGCTCTGGCCAGGTCACACTATGATTCCCCTTCTGGGGGAGCCTTTCCAAGTGGTGTCAGGCAGTTCTCACGTTCACCACCTGATTGTGTCACTCCCCATGACTCAGGCAGCCTTCCCGGTCACTGCCCCAAGCAGCCCCCCTCTGCAGTGCATGGCAGGCCCAGGTCCCCCTCTCCTCTCGGCTCCAGCCAGGGCCCGAGATCCGCAGCTACCCCAGCTTTACTGCTCTTCTGCCTCCCATGCTTCTTTAAGCTTCCCCTCCATCAGCCTTCCTCAGGCCCCTCTCTCCTTGCCACCCACACGCTGAGGCTAGCCTGCTGGTCTGTCTCAGGTGATCTTCCTTCTAATTAGTGCCCTCGACACAGCCTAAATCTCCCTCCTGTGCTGCTTAATTGGCTGTTTGGGGTCTCTTGGCCTGATTCACTCTCTCCAGCCTGTGTGGGGAGCAAACCTCATCACAGGCTGTTACACAGGACAGTGACCAACTGTTCTCCATGACCACCGGAGGTAGGACGAGAAGTGATGGGCTTCACCTGCAGCCAGGGAGATCCAGGCTAGATATTAGGAAACACTCTCTAACTCTAAGGACAGCTAAGCTCCGGACCAGGCTCCCAAGAGAGGTTGTGGAATCCCCATCACTGAAGATTTTTAAGAGCAAGTTGGACAAACTCCTGCCAGGGATGGTCTAGGGCAGCAGTGGGCAAACTTTCTGGCCCGAGGGCCACATCTGGGTGGGGAAATTGCATGCAGGGCCATGAATGTAGGGCTGGGGCCGGGGGTTGGGGTGCAGGAGAGGGTGTGGTAGGGGGCTCAGGGCAGGGGTTGGGGTGCAGTAGGGGTGCGGCATGTGTCAGGTGGCTCAGGGCAGGGAGTGCAGGAGGCATGCGAGTGCAGCGGGGTCTCAGGGCTGGGAGCTGGGGTGCAGGAGGGGTGCGGCATGTGGCAAGGGGCTCAGGGAGGAGGTTGAGGTGCAGGAGGGGTGTGGATTACAGCAGGAGGCTCAGGGCAGAGGGTTGGGATGCAGGAGAGATGCGGGTGCAGTGGGGGCTCAGGGCAGGGAGTTGGGGTGCAGGAGGAGTGTGGAATACAGTAGGGGGCTCAGGGCAGGGGGTTGGGGTGTAGGAGGGGCAATTCGGCAGCAGGGGGTCCTTCCGCCCCGGGATCCACCGCCGAAGTGCCCCGAAGACCCGCGGCGGGGGGTCCTTCCCGCACTTCGGCGGCTGGTCCTGGGGCGGGTCTTCGGCGGCATTTTGGTGGCAGGGGGTCCTTCCGCCCCGGACCCACCACCGAAGTGCCGGGTCCTCGGTGGCGGGGAGCCCCGCTGCCGAAGATCCCAGGCCCCTCGAATCCTCTAGGCGGCCCTGGGTGCAGGAGGGGTTCGGGGTGCGGGCTCCGGCCCGGTGCCGCTTATCTTGAGCGGCTCCAGGGTGGCAGCAGCGCGCAGCAGGGCTAAGACAGGCTCCCTGCCTGCCTTGGCCCCGCATTGCTCCTGGAAACGCCACGTCCCTGCAGCCCCCGGGGGAGCGGGGGGCCGAGAGAGCTGCTCCTAGTGTGGGCAAGGGGGCAGGTGCCAACCTTAGCACCAACACAAAAAAAGAAAAAGGTAATATTTTCTCTCTCCCCTTTCAAATAAATAAACATAGACAGAACACAACTAGCCTCACAGTAGAAATGGTTCCCAGTCCCCAATTCCCCATGTCGGCTGAGGTTACAAAATGCAGAGAAGTGCCCTCTCCTCCCCCGCATTCTGGAGCCAGCAGCACTGGGATGCCCATAAAGATCTTGCATTACAAACTGATCAAATAGTGATTCTCGGCCCTGCTAAGCCACTGCTGGAATCAGTGTGTTCTGTGTGATTGTATCCCCCAAGCTAATTCCATGAAACTCCCTGAGCAAATATATTTCAAATGAATCCACTGATGGATGAACACTGCCTGTGCACAAAGGCTGCTCAGGCCTCTGTCATTCTGCATTGCTGGGTCAAGTGAAAACCAACATGATGCCTGCAACTGAAGGAATTGGTGAATGAAAGTGCATGATTTGCCACTTGGGATACTTTGCCTATAGCATTTTGGTAGATACCAAGAGCTGGCACTGTATGTGAGCAGGAGAGCATATTCCCAGTATCTACCAGCATTCTCTGTCTGCACCAGGCGAGATCATTGTCCCATTGAAGCTAATGGCAAGGCCAGGGTTTCATCTAGCAGGTGTCTGTCTAGGCTCCCATGTCTATACATAGCAAACAGCTGCCTGCTAGGGAGGGGCTCCCTGCATCCTCTGGCTTGGTGGCTAAGCGCAGTGCTCACACCCGTCTGTCTCAGGGGTCACTGTTATTTACTCGTGGTTTTATGGGGGCGCACGGAGGCCCCAGTCATGGTCCCATTCTCAAGCTTTCCTCCAAAACCACCAGGGTTAGAAACTGACTTTTTTGTTAAAATAAAACCTGAGTCTCCGCAGTCAGCTGACTGGGCCTTCAGAAAACCCCAAATGCTGTGAGGCTGCCATAAGAAGGGGTGAGCTGCCAGCACTGCATGGGAGGGCAAGTACCATTGGCTCATGATTCTAAATCATTTAGGCACTTGGAAATCCCAACCCCGCTGCTTCCCCCTCCCTGGTTGTTTAACCCCCAGGCCCAGATCCTGCAGCCGGAGCCACATGAGCAGGTGTTGTCCCATTGACAGGGCTTCTCACAAGCATAAGCAGCCCCCTGCAGATCCAACAGCAGGACTGGAACCACAGGCCCCCGTCCTGCAATGTGAGGTGTAAGGGCAGACTCCTGAGCCCACATAGAGTCCCAGCAAAGTCCACAAAGCTGTGGGCAAGTGTGGCCTGCATGCAGCACATTGCAGCAGCAGGGCTGGGGGCTGTCTCCAAATAGACGTTGGCTCAGTGGTGCAAAGCCGAATGTTCGGTGCCCTGTGGACTGTGGAACCTCCACCCTGAGCCAAGCACAGTCTGGGATTCACAGACGCCAGCCCACTGAGCAGGGAGCCGCCTGAGCCAGCCAAGAGGAAATTCAGAGAGAGGGGATGCCTAATCTCCGCCCCTTAAAGGGGACAAAGTCCGGGGGGGTGGAGGGGGCTATCACAGCATGATAGGACTCACAGCTCCATCCATCTCCCGGTAGTCAGCACCTGGGCCTTTCACAGCAGGGAGCTATTCCCTGGGGCAGCGAGAGCAAATGACTCTGTGCCCTGAGGTCCCGGCACTACCCCTGGGCGTGGGGGAGTCGGGCTCAGGCCCTGCACCGTGAAATATTCACACAACATGGAACATCCTCAACAGGGGACAGAGCGAGCCCAGGGGTTGGGGCACTCGCCTGGGATGTAAGAGACCTGGGTTCACGGCCCTGGCTCAGATCAGGCAGAGGAGCTCTGAACCTGGGCAGGGCCGGCTCCAGGCACCAGCCAAGCAAGCTTGGGGGGTGGCAGAATCATGGGGCAGCATTCCACCCAATCCTAGGGCGGCACGGCTGCTTTTTTTTTTTTTGTTCGCTGCTCTGGTCGCCCTGTAGGGGGCGGCAGCGCAGAGGAGGGGAGCGCCCTGCAGCAAACTCGGCAGGGCAGATCTCGTCCTTCCCTCCCCATCGACTGGAGCGGCGTGGAGCCCTCCGGCAAGCAGCGCGGCAGTCGGGGCCGCATGGCGAGCGCCCTGCTGAAGTGCTGGCCTCCCACCTTCTCTCTTCCCCCCCGCTCCCTCCCCCGCCCCTCCACTAGACCGAGCGCGCACTCTGCAGCACAGGAAGTCCCCTGGCTCCAGCTGCCCTGGAGGGTTTTTTTGTTTTGTTTTTTCCCCTGCTTTGCCGGCCGCGCTGTTGTTCCCCCTCACTCTTGCTCTGCTGCTCTAGCCACGCCATTTTTGTTTTGTTCCCCCCCCGCTTTGCCGCTTCAGCCGCACTGTGTCCTCCCCCGCTTAGCCGCTCCAGCTGTACCGTGTCCTCAGGGCCGGTGCAACCATTTAGGCGACCTAGGCGGTCACCTAGAGCACTGGCATTTGGGGGGCGCCGTTTTCTTTGGCAGTGACTGTGGCGGCCCAATCTCTGGCCGCTGCTTGCCAGCGGCATTTAGGCTGAGGGAGCTGAGGCAGGGGAGCGCGGGGAGCGACGCCTGCAGCAGGTAAGGGGGGAGGCGGCACTCAGGGGAACTCCCCGCCCCAGCTCACCCCTGCCCCGCCTCCTCCCCGAGCACGCCTTGGCCGCTTCACTTCTCTCACCTCCCAGGTTTGCGGTGCCTAAGCTGATTGGCACTGCAAGCCTGGGAGGCGGGAGAAGTGAAGCAGCCACAGCGTGCTCGGGGAGGAGGCGGGGCAGGGTTGAGCTGCGGCGGGGGCGGTGCCTCAGAGTGGGGGGTGGGGAGCTGCCGCAAGGGGGGCACCTCAGGGCGGAGGGGGTGAGCTGCCACGGGGGGGCAGGGCGCCTCAGGGCGGGAGTGTGGGGAGGGAGGGCGCAAGGTGGAAGTTTCGCCTAGGGCACGAAACATCCTTGCACGGGCCCTGCATGTCCTCCACTGCTTTGCCACTTCAGCCATAGTGTGTTCCCCCCCCCCCACTTTGCCGCTTCAGCCGCACTGTGTCCGTCCCCCCCCCCCCGCTTTGCCGCTCCGGCCGTGCCGTGTTTTTTGTTTCCCCCCACACACTTTGCAGCTCCAGCTGCCCCCCCACCTTATTTTTTTTTGTTTGGGGCTGCAAAAAAGCCAGAGTTGGCCCTGAACCTGGATCTCTGACCTGCTAGGTGCCTGTGCTAATTGGTGGGCAGTAAGGGAGCTCTGTTTTATGCACGACCCAGTCTTCTGAGCCCCACTTCCTGGTCAGGAAAGATGGCCGGGGAGCACCTAGCGTGTGAGCGCAGCTGGCTTGGAGGTGAATTAGACACTGGCCAGAGGCCTGAGGCAGCACGAAAGCAGATGCCTGCAGGGGCACTCAGGAGCTGAATTTGTGACTTAGATCCTTGAAGAGGCCATTAGGTGTCCACCTCGGGCCTGAACGCCCCAGGACAGGGCACCTAGGAATTAGTGACTGCGACACCCACGCTCCTTTCTGGATCCAGCCCTAAGGCGTACAGAAAGGCTGGGGGAGAACGGAGACTTGCACCCAGCACTGTCAAACCCTAGGGCCGTTCCCTAAGCACTGGACCCCCTTCCCTCTCGCTAGCCCTGCAGTGTGTATCTCAGCATCACTTCCTGATTTACCTCAGCATCACTGGCCGTCTCGCTAGGCCCCAGGCCTAGGTGAGCAGAAAGCTTCATGTCACTCTACACTAGTCAGCTTCACCTTGTCGTCAGGGGTGTGAACAATCCACACCTCTCCCCGAGCAGCGTATTAAACCCACCCAAGTCCCTGGGCAGACAGCGCTAGGCCGATGGAAGAGTTCTGCCGACCTCTCTACGGAGAGTGACCATACGTCCTGTTTTGGCCGGGACAGTCCCCTTTTTAAGCCCTGTCCCGGCCGCCCTGACTTTTTTGGGAAAAGTGGGCATTTGTCCTGTTCGCTCTCGCCAGCTTGATCAGTGGGTCAGAGCAAACAGGATAAACACATCGTTTTGTCAAAAATGGGGGGTGGTGAGGAACGTGCCGGGGGACGAGCGGCAATGCCAGCCCCACATGGGGTAGGAGGCAGGGCCCGGGAGGGGGGCAGGCAGGGCTGGGGCAAGCAGGGACACCAGTCCCATGCGGGGAGGGGGGAAGGGCTTGGGCTAGCCCCACGCAGGTGTCCCATTTTCCCTTTGGGAAATATGGTTACCCTACCTCTCCGGGAGGCGGATTAACCCTCCCATCCACGTACATCGTGTGCACGGTGAAGCGCTGCGAAGCGCTGACAAGCCCCCGGCTGCAACGCAGGGATTACCAGAGCGGGGTCTGCAGCCGCTGCAGCAGATCTCCTGGTTTGCAGTGCAGCAGAGGAGACCCTTGTACTGAATTGCTGTCTGGTGGCATGTGTGGAGCCTCCAGCTTGCTTCCCACACTGCTGTCTGGAGTGGGGGCAGCTGGATTTGATTTTCTTGGAGCTGTGTTTTGGGGCAATGGGTCCTGATCAAAGGAAGGCACTTAACTAAGGTCTCTGGATGTAGCAGGTGCTCCACTGCACTGTAGTTATTTTTCTGTGGCTTCCAGTTGCAGATTATCCCCAGAAACTAACTACATTTTCTATAAGACACTGTAACAGCTTAAGTCAATAAGAGGTAATTACATGGTAATTTTCACATCATTACAGAGCAATTTGAAGGCTGTTGCAATGTATTAAAAAGACTCTGGTTGCACCAGCATCACTGAGCAAGGAGAAATATTGCACTTCACTTCCACTTAATAAAGCAACTAGCTGGTGCAGGGGAGCGGGGGCTTTCCAGACCTAAGTTCAGTTCTGGGCCAGGTTGCTGGTGATGTGAGGGATGCTGTTGCCCTCTGGTGGCTTTTCGAGCTGCCTGCATGCCCAGAGTTTGGGGGGGTCTCAGAGCAGTGACCACGTCCCCACTACCAGCCCGGGCTGAGATTGTCAAAGCAAGCAAGGGCAGGGCTTCTCAAGCTGGGGGTCATGACCAACTATCAGGGATCGTGACCTCCCTGCCCTTCCCCTATTGTTATAAATAGGGCCCCACCAAATTCACAATCCATTTTTGTAAATTTCACGGTCATAGCATCTTAAAAATCTTGAATTTCATGGTTTCAGATATTTACATCTTCAGTTTCACAGGTTGTAACAAAGCATGACCATGTATTTAAAACCAGCAAAATATAAACATGTGAAGCCCTTAAGTCAGCGTTTCTCAAACTGGGGGTCCCAACCCAAGAGGGGGTTTCAAGGCTATTGTAGGGGGGTGGCAGTACTGCCACTCTTGCTTCTGCTGTGCCTTCTGAGCTAGGTGACCAGAGAGCAGCTGTCTGGTTGTTCAGCTCTGAAGGCAGTGCCACCACCAGCAGCAGCACAGAAGTCAGGGTAGCAATACCGTGCCATGCCACTCTTACTTCTGCACTGCAGCTGGTGGCAGGGCTGCCTTCAGGACTGGGTGCCTGGCCAGTAGCCTCTGCTCTCCAGCCTCCCAGCTCAGACGGCAGAACAGAAATAATGGTGGCAATATTGAGAGCCCCTCCCCCCCCCCATAATCCCCTTTTGGGTCACAAAAGACCAGATTTAATGGTTCATGATGCGGTTTTCCAGGCCGTGAATTTGGTCGGGCCCTAGTTATAAATCTCCATGGGCTGGATGATGCAGAGCGGCCCGGATAGGTGGATGGATGGGGGATAGATAGACGGGAGGGAAGGAGAGACTTAAACAGCCCCCAGCTGGCCCCAGCCATCTGACTGGCAGCCAGCTCTGAACTGGCCAGATGAGGAGCTCTGCGCTACCCACCTGGATCTCTGTGTTGAGCGGCTGCCACAGCAGAATTGCTAACCTGGAGCCATCTCCGCTGTGTTCAGTGAGGGAGATCTAAAGGGCTGCTGTGCTAATTGCAGCTTCCCCTCTGCCATGGTGAGTGGGTGGCTGGTTAATGCAAACCCAGGCAGGAGTGCGATCTGCAGGGCGCAGCAGCGGTGACAGTGGAAAATGGGTCAGAGATCCTGACCTAGGGATAGAGGAAGAACTGGCAGTGGGAGTGCATTCTCTGGGCATTTTGTCTAGTGGTCAGAGCAGGGAATCGGGGAGCCAGGACTCGGTTCTGTTCCTGGCGTAGGGAAGAGCGTGGCCTAGTGTCTGAGCAGGGGACTGGGATCCTGGCATCCTCACCCTGGCTCTGCCTCCAACCTGGGGGAACATCCCAGTTATGGAAGCCCCCGTGAGCCCCACGAGGACCTGCCTGGTTGCCCATTGGATGACTTGGAGCCTGCATCCCTGCTAATGGCTCACAGAGAAACTCAGGTCTCAACTGCTTCCGTAGGTCCTAGGCCAGTGACCCAGCTTGGCTGCCCCCAAAGCCCCCAGGGGTCGAGCCCCCACCAGGCAGCGCTCGCAGAGCTGCCCCCAGCAAATGAGCTGCTCCGAGCCCTAGCACAAGCTGCCCCCACAGCGGGATGCTCAGGCTAGATGTGGGGATGCACAGCTCCCCCATGGGGCTCAGTCCTGCTTAGTGCCCACCTACGCCCTGCATCCTTCAGCCCCACAGCAGGCAGACTGGAGGCAGACCACTGAAGGGGGGACGAGGGGCACACAGCCCCGCCCCCAGAATACAGCCAGGGGGAATGCAGGCTGGGCAGCTGGGCAAGGGAAGCCCACTCACCTGGATGTAGGAGACCTGGGTTTGAGTCCCCAGAGGACTCCGTGAGCCAGAGTGGCAGCATAGCCACTGGGCCCTGGTGTTCTGGGGCTCTCACTGGTGCCTGTCGTGAGAAGAGGCTGCCAGTCGAACTTGAGGAGAGGGGTCAGGGCTGAGAATCCCAGCAGCAGAGAGGGAGCTGGCTCCAGTCAGTCAGACATCTGAGGCCCAGATCAAAGGGAGTTTGGTGTCCCAAGCCCCACCCCTCTCTGTGGCATCTCCTAGTAGGTGGCGTAGGCAGCTCGCTGCCCACTCAGCCCGCTGGCGTCTGAGAATCCTTGATGTAGGCGCCTGGCGAGCCCGGGGTTGAGAATTGCCCTGTGTGTGTGCTGGAGGGTGGGCATTGCTATTGGCCTTGTGAAGCTGGGCTGGTCCCCAGCAGGAAGCACTCAGCGCAGTGCAGCACCAGCCTCCGGGGAGCAGAGTCCGTCCAGATAAGAGGTTTAACCCAGGGCCTGCTTCTCTCCTTTGCAGGCTGCAGTCTCCTCTGCACAGAGCCCTTTGCACCCCCAGCTTCCAGGGCAGATCCTCAGCTGCAGCAAACCGGGGTGGCTGTGTTGATTCAACATGGCGGTGTCAATTTGCACCTGTGGCGGGCCCTGCCCTCATCATTAACCACTGACCCTGTGAGGAAGAAGTTCCCCGGCTCCCAGGCGGAGGAAGCAGAGCCGCAATGATGGGCATTATTCTTTACCCTGCCGTCGTTCTGTGCTACTTCTACCAGGTATCCTGGGGGAGCCAGCGTGACCGGCTGGTCCTAGACTTCAAGGCTTCCTTCAATGTCTTCTGCCTCTTTGCCATTGTCCAGCCCATCTGCCTGGCCGTGGGCGGCTACGCTGGCATGCGGGTGTATTGCATCGCTGCACTGCTCTCCTATGCCCTTCTGCCAAGGACAGAGTGCGGCGGAGACGCGGGGCGGGCAAGGCGCCAGGACAGGAAGGCAAAGAGAGCCTGAAAGTGACCTGCAGCCACACCATGGCCAGGACCCTCAGGGTGGCACCATCTCCTCCCCCTGCTGCTGCTTCTGTGCCCACAGACCAGCTCCTCCACACAAGTGGGTCCTTCCCTTCCCAGCTCCACACCCAGGAAGAGGAGCAGGAGATGCTCTTGCCCAGGGATCGTGTGCCCAGCCAGGTGTGTTACGGGAGAGGGTGTGGGAGCACTAGCTACACCTCCCTCTGATGCATCTGACATTGGCCATTATTGGACACAGGCCACTGCACTCTGGACTCTGCCCTTGGCCTGCTGTGATGCCTACGTCCAACCTGTGGCACCAAAGACTCCCTCACAACCCCGCCAGCTGCTGCCGGACCCGTGGGTGCCCAGCGTCCACCAGAGGCCGGGCAGCGCTGTCTAAGTCCTGACGCTGCCCACCAGCAGTGAGCTCCTTGGCAGCCTGGCTCATGCCTAGGTGTGGCCCACAGGATTCTCACGCCAGGCATTGCTCGCCTGTCTCACCAGGGAGATGGGAGTCCAGCTGGGAGCAGGCCCAGGCCTTGCAGCCGGTTTGAAGCCGGACAGCCCCGGTTTCCTAAGATTTGTCCTTGTCCAGTGCTGATCTAAAACCCAGCGTGGCTTTGGCCAGTGCCATTGGGGATGCACTGAGGGCCCCATTGATCAGCATGTGCTTCTCTGCTCCCCCCATATGTGTGAGACCAGTCTGCCAGGGGTGGGGTCATGTAGTTCCAGAAGTCCTGTATTGTAGGAATCCATCAGTGGCCCCCTATCCGGCAGGTGTGCTTGGAGCTTGGCCAAGTGTAACCCACATGCCTCTTGGGTGTGGTGCTCCGTCCCATCTAGTGGCACTGAGCCCACGGAGAGAAAGAGATTAACAAGTCTGCTCTACACAGCCGTCGCTAAGAGCCTGTTGGCTTTTGGCTCATGCAGTAGAGGCTCCTAACCTAAACTCCAGAGGCCCCAGGTTCAATCCCGCCCGTCAACAACTGGGGTCTGTGGGTGTTACACAAGGACAGAGCGGTGTGGGGGGCAGCGTTGGGGCACTCCCCCACACTATGTGGGAGATGCAGGCTTAGAACCCTGCTCTGCCTGACTTGGCCAGGGGCACCCTACCTCCAGGGACTTGAACCTGACATGCCCCCATTGCCCAGGGGTGCCTGCGCTACCCGACTGCAGAGCCACTGAACATGTAACTTGTTATAGAAAGCAGAACAGCTTCAGCAGGAGTCCTGGAGAGACGCTTTCAGCCCAGCAGGCAGGGCCCTCTACTGGGAGGTGGGAGACCAAAGTCCCTGCTCCAGATCAGGCACAGCAGGACTTTGAACCCAGCTGGGCACCCGTTGGCTGGGTGTTCAGTGGCTTGGTGCCCACTGGCTGGGCACTGGCTGTTCACAGAAAGGGCTGGCCTGGTGGAGGTAGCTGAATCCAGGACGGTTCACGGCTGAGAAGGCTGAGCAGAGACTGGCGCCTCCCTCCTGCCTGTCTGCGTCTCTTTGTGGATTTGGGTCCTGAGCCCCATCCCCTCCCTCTGCCTGTCACCCCTGGCCTGCTCAGCAGGCTGGCATTCTGTTCTGGTGCCCATTCTGGGGTGCCTGGCTCTCCCCATGCAGTGCACATGGCGCCTGCAGGCCTGACTGGAGCCTGTGAATCCAACAGGGCAGCCGAGCCCGTAGGAGTTGGGTAGTGCAAAGCCAAGCCCCCTTGGTGACTCTAGCAGTCAGGCAGTAGCAGCGCATGCGTTCAGTACTGGAGATCCCGGTTCCAGTCTCACTCTGGGCCTAAACAGGGGGTTGTGCCAGTAGGGGCAGCCTGGGAGCGGGGCTGGGCTGGACTGGGTGAGGCCCCTTCTCTCATCCAGCTATGTGCAGGGCAAGGCAAACCTGGCCGTGGCTGGGCTCGTGGGCTGCCGCACCACTCAAAAGTGGCAGGGTTCGTGCTCTGACTGTTTCCACCCTCTCCAGGGGCCCTGCTTCTGGTCTTTACAGCTGAGGATGACAGAAGTGCCACAGAAGCACTAATAAGTGTGATAGGGTCAAAAAGATCCCCCAGCTTCCTGGGGGAGGGGGAGGGTTTCTCCTCTGAATATAACGGATCTTTCTCACTAATGTGCTGCCCTGCGGCTCGGCGTAGCCCAGGCTTTGTGGTCACTCTGGTGAATTCCTCTCTATAGGTCGTGGGCAGATGCAAATGGGTGTCATTGCACTGGAGTCATTGGGGTTGAAAGAGTCTGGGCCCTTCCTCAGAGCAGTCCAGTGGGGCCGGCAAGCAGAACCGGGCCCTTCTCCCTCCCTGTCTGTGACCAACCTTATTTCTACCGAGACCTGTGAGCTCTCCAGGACAGGCAGCCTCTGCCCAGTACATCTGTGAACACAGCCAGGGCTGGCTCACTGGGGCCCGATCCTTGAGTTGGACCCCTGGCCACTACTGTAATCCGAATAATAAATACTTCTCCCTAATTCTGTGGGCATTGTGTCCTTCCACTATGAAATATAGGACGTGGGTCTGTGACCATGCATGGATCCCTCCCCTGTGGAATGTAGTCTCTCATTTTGGGGTCACGTGTGTATCCTTCTGGTGTGGGTATGTGTATCCTTCTAACTAGGGAGGGCTCACGTAATCGCAGATCAAAAATAATCTTCGATTACGTGAGCCCTCCCTAGTTAGAAGCCAGCTGGCGAGAACTGAAGGTCGGCTGGATGCGCCAGAAGGGTGAATGCCAGCATCAGGGATGCCCAGGGACAGTCTCACACATGTTGCAGTGTGCCATTATTAATATGTTCTGCATATACAGATCAGCTGGTGGCACTGGCTCTGCTGTGTGAGAAATATTGTGGTATCGGCCGTCTCATGCATTATTCACTGGATGAAATGAAAACACTCAGTCTCTGGCGCTGGCTCTGGCATGCTCATACGTATATTACAAACCAGAGACCTCCAGATCTTACCGCTGTGGGCAGAAGGATCAGCTGCTCGGCGGGTGTAAATCCAAAGGAGTGGACCTGTGTGGGTTTCTACCCACTGAGGAGCTGGTCCGTAACCGGCGAGCAGTAGTTCCAGCCGCAGCATGGCTGTGCACCAGCATGCAGAGAAACCAGCTCGACCGCAATGAGTTCGATGGAGGACTTGATGTGCTGGAGCGACCCCAACTCTCAGCTGCTGAATGTCTGCAGAGCTCCAGGGAAGACAATGGAGTTGCACCCATTTACACCCACTGGGGATCTGGCCCAGTGAACCTTGCCCTGACCTACTGCTCAGGGGGACTGACACCAGTTAGTGGCAGAATGGAGTTTGCATTCTAACAATAGTGACAGAGACTTGCACCTGCTGGCTGTCAGCATCTGCTCTCCTCAGCTTGGGCAGGGAACAGGCCAGCATCAGGGCATGAGCCTTGGGAGAGGGAAACCCGCCCAGCTGGCTCTCCCCTGGGGAGAGGCTGAGCCGGGCAGGATTCACGGCAGGCCCTCAGTGCCACCCGCAGACGGTCCAACCCTGGGACACAGGGCAGACTGTGAGGGAGCCGGGGGGGGAGGGGCTAGCCAGTGGCCAGTCAGGCAGGCTGGGGTCAGGGTGGGGCAGCCACGAGCCAGCAAGTGCGGAATTTTGCCATCAGTGAGTCCTCCTCAAACGCACCCTGATTTTCCTGCTGGACACCCTGTGGGAGAGCCCAGGCCTCCTCCTGGCAACTAGCCTGAAGAATGTCTCTGGTGACCTGCCCCATGGTGCCCCACTTTGGACATGTCCCACCCACTGGCTGAGACCCCTCCCATCCCTGCCACGTCACCAGGTGATCCCGACACACCCGGCCTGGGCCTCCTATCAACCCAGCCTTACAGCAATGTAACTCCCTGACTTCAGGGGAGTCACTTCTGATTTACGTCAGGGTCAGGGAGATGGGGCATTGGGCCCAGTGGGGTTACTCCTGATTTACACCAGGGTCAGAGAGATGGGCATCGGGCCCAGTGGGGTTACTCTAGATTTAAACCAGGGTCAGGGAGATGGGCATCGGACCCAGACCTTTTTCAGGGCATACCTTGAATTAGCACTAAGTAACCCTTAACCGTGACCGAGCTCGGGGGCAGAAGTGTGACCAAGGAGGGCTGGTGAACTTGCTGTGACCAACTGGCAGCCTGGTGCCCCGTCTGAGCAGCTTTCCCTGCACTTTGCAGCTCTCCGCCAGGCACAGCTGTCCTGCACTCGGGGGTCAGCCTGGGCTATCACCACCTTCTAATCCTCCCAAATTCCCCACATGAGGAATCAGCTACATACAGATTCCAGCGCTCAGCCAGATGTGGCACTTGAAGTCCTTTGCTTGTGTTTTCCCTATTATTTAATTGAACCAACGCCTAAAATAACTCCAACAATTACTCCAGCTAATGGCTGTTCTGTTTACCAAAAGCCTTTATTCTCCCAGGCTTTGTCTCTAGGATGATTAACTTGCTGCAGATCTCTGCTGGAGTAGGGAGGGGAATTGTTTAGGGGGGCACAAGAAGCTGGAACTAACTGGGAGCAGTGGGGTGAAAAAAGAACAAGAACATTTGGACTGAATATCACAACCAATAGCAAGAGCTGACATTCAGCCTAGGAAGAGGGGGAAATCGGCCACCCTTGTGAAGGTGGAATGGAGAATAGACTACTGGGAACAATTCTGTGCCACCGCTGAATAGATGACATGACATCCAGGTATGGGATGGGACATGGCCCTGCCTACTTCAGCTCTCCGGTGTAGTAGCAAGACTGTCAAACTTTTATCCTCATGAGTTGGAGCTAATGAGAGCCATCGGGTCTGGTTGCCAAGGTAAGTTAGCAGAGCAGCTCTGCACCACTACACAGGTCACCTACAAGTATGAAAGTGGAGCCAACAGCAGGACTTTGAACCTGAGCCACTTTGAATCCCATGAGGCTGGTCACATTCTGCTCCCCCTGGAATGAAACCCTGTAGCTGGGTTAGATTCAACACCAGAAGAAACCAGTTTTCAGGCTCTGTTTTGGCTATTGCCAAAATGCCATGAGACCAGCCATCCTCGGCCCAAGATGGTGGCAGTCTGGCTGGGACAACCTGGGCGATATTAGTGCTTGACCCTTCCAGACACAAACCCTCCACCTCAAGCCTTGGCCTCACCCAAATTTGGATTGGATCCCCAATCCCATGGCCCAGTTGGTGTTCACCTGGGAAAAATTCCTGTAAAGAAGAATGTTAAAACTGCAGTTCAACCTGCCAACCCATGAGAGTGCTGAGATCAGGCTGAAATCTGTGGTGATGCTTCGCTCTGAATTCACATTGTGCATCTGGGTTTACACTGTGGCCTGGGTCTAAAGCAGGGAGTTTGGATCTGACTTTTAAATTCCCCCTGCCAGCCTCAGCTAGTCTTGCATCACTGTGCAGAGTGTCTGTGTGCCATCAAAACAACTGCTGTGTTCTCCCAGAGGCAGCTGCATTTCAGTGATGGGTGAAGCAATTTCTATATTTAGTCTGTAAAGTAGGAAAGCGTTTTCAAAGCCTTCTGGATGAATATAAAGGTAAGTCATTATCACAATCCTTATTATTCCTACCTCAGAGTTTCCTTCCTTTTGCAGAGGTGAGCAGAGCCAGGAATTTAATTTTTCTTCTGCATAGTAGAATTTGGCACCTTTTTTTTTTATTTTAAGCTGGTATTTAAAGATGCCCTGACTGTCATGAGGCGAAGGTCTCCAGGCAAGGATGTAATAACTGACATTTCCATTGAATCTCTCAAGGGATCTCAAAGCCCTTTGAAAGTGAATTTAGGTTCACTAATACCCGGGGAGAGAGAGCTTGGTCTTATTAACCCCATATTACAGATAGGGCAACTGAGGCACAGAGAGGGGAGGTGTCTTGAGCAAAGTTCCCTACTGAGTCAGTGATGGAGCAGGAAAGAAAACGCTGGTTCCCTCCACTAACTGCTCTATCCACTCCCCTCTCAAGGCTGGATACAGAACCCCAAAAGAGAGCTCAATAGAAAAGTTCAACCAAAACATTTTTTATTGGAATTTGCTGATTTGTTAAACTTGTGGAAATGGTTTGGTATGGGTGAAGGTCTGAGGCTGGGCTCAGAGGCAGGATGGAAAAATGTCCCAAAACTCCAGTGTTTGTGGAACTGAAATTTGGTTTCCCAGCCAGATCTCCCCACCCTAAACACTATCTCTGTCTCTTAAATACTAGATAGCACCCCTTGCCAGAAACAGGAAGAGAATCTAGAAATCCTGAGTCCCAATGCCCTGGCCTGGTGCTAGGGGGCTCTGTGCTGCTGCTGCTTTATGGAGATCTAAAACAGATCCTGACTCCTATTACTGCTACAGGCGACCTATAAAAATGATTAAGGGGCTGGAGCACATGACTTATGAGGAGAGGCTGAGGGAACTGGTATTGTTTAGTCTGCAGAAGAGAAGAATGAGGGGGGAGTTGATAACAGCTTTCAACTACCTGAAAGGGGGTTCCAAAGAGGATGGATCTAGATTGTTCTCAGTGGTACCTGATGACAGAACAAGCAGTAATGGTCTCAAGTTGCAGTGGGGGAGGTTTAGGTTGGATATTAGGAAAAACTTTTTCACTAGGAGGGTGAAGCACTGGAATGGGTTACCTAGGGAAATGGTGGAATCTCCTTCCTTAGAGGTTTTTAAGGTCAGGCTTGACAAAGCCCTGGCTGGGATGATTTAGTTGGGAATTGGTCCTGCTTTGAGCAGGGGGTTGGACTAGATGACCTCCTGAGGTCCCTTCCAAACCCTGATATTCTATGATTCTAGGACCTGCAAAGGGGGAAAAGTTTCCTCTTTGACCTCTCTAAGGGTGGCCTGAAAGGTTTTACTGTTTACATAGAATGGGTGCCTGCAGCCCTGGAGTTCTCTGTCCCCGGAAGGTGCAGGTCCGTGGTTTCTCTCCAGCTTAAGCTGCGGCCCCGCACCTGCTGGGGACCGAGAACACCGGTTTCCACAGCCTGCAGCCCCAGAGAAGCCGGAGAGAAGCCGCAGCCTCGCACCTGCCAGGGACAGAGAACGCCGGCGCCCACAGCCTGCGGGCCCTGGAGTTCCCTGTCCTTGGCAGGTGCGGGGCCGCGGCTTCTCTCCCCTGCTGGGCACTAGGCGGGTGCATATAAATGCCCCAGCGGGCGCCATGGCGCCCACGGGCACAGCGTTGGGGACCACTGCTCTAAGTTCTTGCAGAAGCTTGAAATCTGCAGGGTTTATGCTCAGCTGAGTGGAACTGAAAAGAACTAGAGAGAGAGATACAGCAGAGGCATAAAATTAAGGGCGATTTTCTAAACATTTGCCTTTCCATCGGCTGCTGGGCCAAGGAAGTGATTGGGGAGTGGCTGTTCCAGCCACCCGTAAAGATTTATAAACAGAACGGAAGGAACTCAAATGTGAAAGTGCAGAACTACTAACTGTGGTTGGTAACCTGTCACTTAAATCAGCTTCTGTCCCAGATGACTGGAGGATAGCTAATATGACGCCAATTTTTAAAAAGGGCTCCAGAGGTGACCCTGGCAATTACAGGCCAGTAAGCCTGACTTCAGTGCTGGGCAAACTGGTTATAACTCTACTAAAGAACAGAATTATCAGACACATAGATGAACATGATCTGTTGGCGAAGAGTCAACATGGTTTTTGTAAAGGGAAATCATGCCTCACCAATCTACTAGAATTATTTGAGGGAGTCAACAAGCATATGGACAAGGGGGATCCAGTGGATATAGTGTACTTAGATTTTTGGAAAGCCTTTGACAAGGTCTCTCACCAAAGGCTCTTAAGCAAAGTAAGCATTCACTGGAGAAGAGGGAAGGTCCTCTCATGGATGGGTAACTGGTTAAAAGATAGGAAACAAAGGGTAGGAATAAACGGGTTTTAGTTTAGTTCAGTTTTCAGAAGGGAGAGAGGTAAATAGTGGTGTCCCCCAGAGGTCTGTACTGGCACCAGTTCTATTCAACATATTCCTGATCTGGAAAAAGAGGTAAACAGTGAGGGGGCAAAATTTGCAGATGATACAAAACTGATAGTTAAGTCCAAAGCAGATTGTGAAGAATTACAAAGGGATCTCACAAAACTGGGTGACTGGGCAACAAAATGGAGATGAAATTCAATGTTGATAAATGCAAAGTAATGCACATTGGAAAACATAATCCCAACTATACATATAAAATGATGGGGTCTAAATTAGCTGTTACCACTCAAGAGAGACATCTTGGAGTCATTGTGGACAGTTCTCTGAAAATATCCACTCAATGTGCAGCGACTGTCAAAAAAGTAAACAGAATTTTGGGAATCATTAAGAAAGGGATAGATAAGATATAAAATATCATATTGCCTCTATATAAATGCATGGTACACCCACATCTTGAATACTGTGGGCAGATCTGGTCACCCCATCTTAAAAAAGATATATTGGAATTGGGAAAGGTACAGAAAGGGGCAAAAAAATTATTAGGGGTATGGAACAGTTGTTGTATGAGGAGAGATTAATAAGACTGGGACTTTTTAGCATGGAAAAGAGATGACGGGGGGGGATATGATAGAGATTTATAAAATCATGACTCGTGGAGAAAGTAAATAAGGAAGTGTTACTTACTCCTTTGCATAACACAAGAACCAGGGGTCACCTGATGAAATTAATAGGCAGCAGGTTTAAAACAAACACAAGGAAGTATTTCTTCACCCAATGCACAGTCAACCTGTGGAACTCCTTGCCAGAGAATGTTGTGACGGCCAAGACTATAACAGGGTTCAAAACAGAACTAGCTAAATTCATGAGGTTAGGTCCATCAATGGCTATTAGCCAGGATGGGCACCTCTGTTTGCCAGAAGCTGGGAATGGGTGACAGGCGATGGATCACTTGATGATTACCTGTTCTGTTCATTCCCACTGGAGCACCTGGTATTGGCCACTGTTGTAAAAGAGGATACTGAGCTGGATGGACCTTTGGTCTGACCCAGAAGGGCCATTCTTATGGTCTTATGAACTACTATAACAAATCCTGGGATGCTAAGGGATTGTCACCATAGCCACTCAGGACAGCCAGCAGTAGCAGGAGGAGACCGCTAATCCCTGTGCTCCCAAAGCACCCACCACAAGAGCTACAAAGGGACTCCCCGTAAGCTATTAGCAGGATGGAGCCTATGACACACAGAGGAGCAGTTATGATTCCATCATCCGGAAGTGCTGAGCGCCTATGACTCTTCCTGATTTCCGCAAGGGGAGCTCCAGCACCTCTGGAAACCACACAACAAACAGCCTGGGCTGAGCCAGCACCAGCTGCCAGTGTCACTGCTTGGAGACTGACAAGTGCTTCACTGCTGAAAAGCATCTCCACAAAGCACTGCAGGCAGCCTAGGGACCTGGAGCGTGAGAGCTTGGGGGTGAGGCAGCCGTGGACAGCATGTTTCTCCCTGTCTTATGCTGCAGCACAGTGACTGAGTTCTGCTCCTCATGCTGCAAATTGACTAATAGGAGATTAGTTTAAATCTCAAGCAATTTATTGCCTCTGTCCCCACGTAGAGCTACAAATTACATCTATTCCTCGCTTGGTATCACTGGTGTCCTCTGTCCCTGTCAGCTACAGAAAGCAATGGGAGGTGGAAAACTTTTCACGGAACTTTCTTCCACTGGGGAGCACCCAAACTTTGCACAACTAGGGACACGGTGGCCATTTACTGGGAATGGCACTGAACAGAGATTCAAATCGGAGCCAGCCTTGTGTTTAATAGAGGCAGGTGGCCCACGGAGACTAGATCGCCCCCATGCAGTGCTAGATGTGGATCCAAATGGAGCAGTCGATGCTGCAGCTCCCCCCGTCTGGACGGGCAGCCCACACAGTCCCACCATGCAACGTGCCACCTTGCACTGAGCTGTGCACAGCCTATGCAGGGGTCCCACAGCACGTGGGGGGGAGCACCACTGCAGGTTGTTACTGAGCAGCTGAACGTGGAAGCCAGCACTCAGAATATGAACTGCTGCCGCTTGTGCTGCAGGAGCAAAGAGTTGCAATGGCGTCACATACTCTTGGAGACCAGCCACGAGGGGCAGCGTCGCTGATGTGGTGTATTGAGTACTGTGCTGGAATTGCAAGGTAATCATTTGCAGAGCGGGGGATGGTTCCTGGTCCTGCCTGTAGGCTCGGGGGCTCTGTAGGGCAGAATGGAATCCAGGCCTAGCAGCAAGCTTCAGTCTGCAGTCAGCCAGCCTAAAAGAAGGTGGGCTGAGTAGGACCTCATGCCCTAGGGAGCAGCCTGCTTTGTCTCTCTCTGTGTTTGGGTCCTGAGTGCTGCGCAGACTGTCGGTCCTTCATCAGTTGAGACTGAGCCGATCACAACACATCTTCCAATTTTCTCTTGCTCCGGCCATCCTTCGCTACGCTTGTCCATATCTCCTTGTTAGGAAATCATCCCACCTCTTTGGAGGTTGACCGTGTGGCTGTTTCTGTTCATGTGGATACAACTCGAATATAGCTGCAGTCCATCTGTTGTCGCCGAGTCAGGCCACATGTCCCACCCACCACATTTTGTTGAGCCTGCTTTCAACAACAACGTCTCACACTCCAGACTGCTGCCTAATTATTTTGTTGGGGATGTGATTGCAGAGCAAAATGCCCCAAAATGTTTGTTCCAGATCCCTCTGTGTGACAGACAGTTGACGTTCTTCAATCTTTGTCATAGAACATCGCTGGAAGCACGGTCGAACTGAAAAAATTTGCACAAGTTGTTTTGCTGATCTTTCCTTGGAAGATGTCCTTGACGTCACTGAATGCACGTCATCCAGCTTTTTTTCTGCGCGACAGTTCACCTTTCTGATCATGGCGCATGTTGACTTCCTGGCCCAAATAAACGTATTTATCAACCTCTTGGATCTGCTCTCCTCCAGGAGTTATTTGGGTTCTTGGCAGAACATCTGATCTCATGTATTTCATTTTTGACTGATTCATTTTTAATCAGACTTGACTACTTTTCACGTTCAGTTCTTTAAGCATTCTCTCAAGCTGGGCTGTATTTTCGGATATCAGCACTATATCATCTACGAACCTGAGATGATTTAGCCGCTCGCCGTTGATATTAATCCCACCTTTCAAGTCTGCTAATCGAAAAACCAATGCAAGACAGGCTGTGAATAATTTTGGTGAAACTGTATCTCGTTTCACACTTTTCTCAATGGGGATTTGGAGGGGAGTATCAAACAGCAATATGTCTGTCTGTGCTGCAGCCAGAGTTCGCTTCCTTTAGTAATGTATTTTGCGCTGATGCCTTTCTGAAAGAGCTTCAAGAACGGTGTTAGTCTCTATGCTGTCGAACAGCTTCTCAGACCATGAAGGCAATGCATAAAGAGAACTTATATTCTCTTGAACGCTCTAGTAGTTGGTTTAGAATGAAGAGGTGGTCTATCGTGCTATAATTCCTTCGAAAGCCAGCCTGCTCTCTAGGTTGCTGTTCATCCAGGTTTCATGATAGTCGATTTGTTATTATTTTAGTGAACAATTTATAGATATGTGAAAGCAGGCAGATCGGGCTATCGTTTGCAATTCCAGGGCACAAGCTCTTGTTACGTTGTAACCTTCCAGTCAGAGCGTTTATGTTTTCACCTAACTTGTGTGTGGGAATATAACACCCCTCTCCTTGTAAAGCTCCAGCCCTGTGGAATTCTACCCCTGCCTGGGGGAAAATTCCTGATTGGCTGCAACCCCCACTGCCCCATCTCTATGGAAAGAGCAGCCAATCAGGGCTGTTGTAGGAAGCAGGCAGTGCTCTAACCCCACCCCAGGAGCTGACATCATTTTCACGGGAGGTGAGGGGGAAGTAGAAAGAGCTCAGCCGCTCAGTGCAGCCCTGCTCCCTGTCCCCTCCCACGAGTAATGGATCAGTCTTCTCCCCCTCCCTGCAACCCCTGGTGGGGGAAGAGGCAGGGAGGGGAGCCTCTGGAGCTGCAGGTGGAGGAGGGGGAAACACAATGAATGAGTTGAGGGCAGAGAGGAGCTGGTGGCTCTGCCCCATCAGGCAGCAGTGAGTGGGGGGCAGATCCTCTTGCGCTGTGCAGCAGGGAACTGGTGACACTTGTTGCCCCGACACCTAGTGGGCAGAGGGCAGTTCATTAATCCAAACACAGTGTTGTCTTTTTTTTAAAAAATGGCAGGATTCTGGGGCCGAGCTCATAATCATTAGGGTGGCCACATGGGGGCTGCCTGAACCTGTGTGTAGCATGCCAGCCGGGAGTACCAAGACTACACACCCCAGCATGCCCTGCTCCAGCATGTTCCCTGTGGATTCTGCAGTTTCCAGGCTGCAGTTCTCCAGCGTGGTCCCTGTGGAGTCGACGGTTCCCAGGCTGCACTGCTCCAGCGTGGTCCCTGTGCAGGTGACATGTCCCAGCATGCTCTGCTCCATCTTCCCTAAGTAGCCTGGCTGCAGTTCAGGCTTGCTCCCTCCCACAGCCAGGCCAGGGCTTGCTCGTATGGCAGACAAAGCACCGCTGCCCTGTTAGCCCCTGGGCCATGCTTGGGCTGGTCCAGCTGGAAGTGACTTGAGAATTAGTCCCTGGGCAAGTTTCCCAGACACCCAGCCTGGGCCCTTTGCCCCACTCTCCTCTCTGGAGCTCTGTCCCCTGGGCTCCTGCAGTCCTCATCCCCAGCACAGCAGCTGTGGAGTGACACTGGTCCCTAGTGGGCACATTTGAGACTGGCTGGATGCCCAGGGGCTCTGCTTGTGCAGGGCTTCATAGACAGAGCTGCTCCAATCTCAAGCTGTGGGATCCTTCCCCTGCTCCTCCCTACTGTCCGCTATGTTTTAGAGTGAATGTGGTGCTGGGAAAGGAGCCGCCTCATCAGCCCTGGAGACCAAAGGCCTCTGATTACCCACCCCTAGGGCAGCCTTCGCAGCCCTGCCCAGCAGGGACCCCCTCACCACATCCCCCAGAGCCACCTGGCCGAGACTGCCAAGAGAGGGGCTGCTCAGTGTCACTGAAGATGGCTCTGCAATGTGTCCAGGGGAAGAAAAGCAAGGATTCACATGCCAGGTCGTTAGAGGAAGGGGCCTAGGAAGCCTGTACCTGTACCTCTGAGGCCAGAAGGAAAGTGCAAAATGGAAAAAGGGCAACAAAGAGATACGGAATAAAACCACCTGATGAGAAATGCTGCACAGCAGGCAGTGACTTTGGAGCTGATAATCTGGAAACCCAAACCGGCTGGATCAACTGGTTGGCAAACTGACTTTGCACCATTCTCTTGAGCGGCCTGGCACATCTCCCTAGGCCAGTGACTTGGATTATAGTCATGCAGAGGTGGTTGGAGTGGATTATGGCCTTAAGAATTTCAAAATGGTTGTGTTCAAAATATGATGGGAGTGTTAGTTTGCTGTGGGATTGTTTATCAATGACATTTTGACTGTTATTGCTGGACTTCTGAAATGATTTCTTATTCTACGATATAATCAGCCTACGTGAAGATTTCCTATTCAAAATTGTATTAGGCATTTATGAATTTTAACATTTAAAATATCCTTTTCAAGCTGTTTGGGATGTTGTCAGCTAGATAAAGGTTTAAATCGATTTAGATAATCTTCATCATTACTTATTTTCTCTATAAAACTGAGGCTAGAATAAATTAAGCCATTTAAGCGGTGGTATAAACAGCTGCAGGAGGAGGAATCTTTCATTTACAATTTCATGTTTTTCAAGCAGTGCCTCAAGTAATACTCGGTGAGAGTGACTTGCATTACTCTTGTTTCAGGGTCCAGGTTAGACAGAAAGGGGTTATGAACATCTATCAGCTGCAGTAGCTACAACTTCAGAGGCAGCTGCTGGCCCCACCAAACATACATCAGACAATAAGTGATCTGTATTGTTTTTAAAAAGACTTTCTTCATCATCCATAGTTTTGCTGGATGAGTTCATAATCAGGACCAGCAAATTCCAATAAGATTCCAGTTGAAAGCCTGCTCGGTTCATTTATGCAACAAATTCCCCCTTTGATTGATATAGTTCAATCAATACAACCAGGCTGTGCTCCACCTGGCGGAGCAGGTGCTGTCAGAAGGTTGCTTCAAAGATAATGCCCAATCACATCAGCCAACTCCCTCAGCACCCTTGGATGCTCTAGATCTGGACCCATGGACTTGTGCATGTCCAGCTTTTCTAAACAGTCCTTAATCTGTTCTCTTCTAAATAGTCCTTAAGCACTGAGGGCTGCTCACCTCCTCCCCATACCGTGCTGCCCAGTGCAGCAGTCTGGGATTTGACCTCGTCTGTGAAGGCCGAGGTTTAAAGAAAAAAAAAAGCATCGAGTACTTCAGCTTTTTCTACATCATCTGTCACGAGGTTGCCTCCCTCATTCAGTAGGGGGCACACACTTTCCCTGACCACCACCTTGTTGCTAACATGCCTGTAGAAACCCTTCTTGTTACCCTTCACATCCCTTGCTAGGCCAACTCCAATTTTGCCTTGGCTTTCCTGATTATCCCCTTGCATGCTCGAGCAATTTTATACTCCTCCCTAGTCATCTGTCCAAGTTTCCACTTCTTGTAAGCTTCCTTTTTATGTTTAAGCTCACTGAAGATTTCTGTTAAGCCAAGCTGGTCACCTGCCATATTTGCTATTCTTTCTGTACATCAGGATGGGTTGTTCCTGCACCCTCAATAAAGGCTTCTTTAAAATACAGCCAGCTCTCCTGCACTCCTTTCCCCCTCATATAAGCCTCCCAGGGGATCCTGCCCATCAGTTCCCTGAAGGAGTCAAAGTGCTCTTCTGAAGTCCTGAAATGCCACCGAGTTGAGTGCAAGGCCTTGCACCTTCAGCCAATAAGGAAGTGGAGGTTGAATGGGTCCAGCGGGGACTTCAGTGCTTAGTGTGCAGCCCTAATGATGCATTAGTCAAGTTTCACATTTCACTGTTAAGGGAAAGTGCCCAGCCATTCAGCCTGAGGTCAGTGAGTAGCTGTGACAACAGCAGACTAGTTGTGCTGCACCTCAGACTGCCTGCACCCCATCCTTCCCCCCTCCCCCAAGAAGGGACCAGCTCCTTGTTCAGTTGTCTCCTTACACACACAGATCCACTCCACTCCATTAACTCCCCAGGTCCCAGAACTGCAGGTGTCCAGCGAGCAGAACCAAACCAACCAGCCGCCCAAGGGAAAGTTCAGTGCAACAGCTGCTCTGACAGGCTCTATTGCATTAGGACTGCAGCGAGCAGGAGATAGGATTTGCTTCCTGCCAAGCGTACAGTGCTCTGAAGGCAGATGAGTAGGCACAGGACAGCTGAAGACCAGTCCCCGCTAGAAGTCAAAGGACCTTCAAGGAGTCACATACATTTGCAGGGTACCACAGGTGAGTGGAGAGATTTCTTCTGAGCAACCAGCTCCCTGCAGGAGTCACCTTTGCACACCCAGTGAAACCAGACACCTCTCTACCTAGTTAGCATTTCCAGGGACAGAGATCAGAGCAGCAGTGAACTTGCCTCAGCCTACTGCAAGAGCAGTCCCCTTCAACCAAACCAGTCATTGTTTGCTTACCTGCCTCTCTTCAGGAGACTGCTGTCCCCCAGGAAGCTCTTTGAGAAGCTCTTCAATCAGAGGCCCTAGAAGTTATTAAGTTTTGCCAGCAGGGAAGCACGCAGTGGGAGCTGCTTTCAGTGGCATTTGAGGCAGAGCCTGAAAGCGTTATTTCAGTGAGAATGTTCTTCCACTTTAAAAGAAGTTGTATTAAAGCAATGGAGTCACAGGCCCATTGACACTGTTGAGTCCTGCCCCACATCAGCAACCATGCTCTCTACAGAATGCATTTCAGACCTTTATTTTAAGAAAATCCATGTATTACAAAGAGTATACGAGAGCACACTGATCTTCCATGCATGCACACGTCTTCCTGCAACAAGGAGCTTTAATGGGGGGCGGGAGGGGGGGCAGGCGCAGGGGCTGAATTAGATTTCACAGAAACTCAATTCTCTGAGAGAGGGGGATTCAGTATCCATATCCTAGAGACCATGGAAGATTCTGCTCTTCTCCAGGAAGCTGTGGATTCTCCTTACAAGTTCATTCTAAACATGAATGAATGACATTTAAGGTAGCCCCACCTGCTGGAATAGGTTCTTCGGTGCTGGGGAAAAAGTTCCCACTGCCTGTTCTCCTAGTCCAGTTTGGCACATTAATCATGTTCCACTGTACTCTTGGTTCAAGTGATCCTACAGATTAACATGGCCTTTTGGTTGCCTTTTAGAAAGATAAGACAGTCACTGATTGCCCAGCTCGGAGACTGCATTAAAAGGGATGCCATCAAGCTGGCTAGGCCCAATGTTTGCCAATAAATGAGGATGCAGGTTGTCAGACTCTCCTGATTAGAATCTTCCTTCTCTCGACATGTCAACTCCCTCACCCTCAAAGGAGAGGGTGCTGCAACGCTGTTATTGCTCCTTTGCTGCTGAGGTACAACAGCCACACTGGATTGCAGCACAGCTGTGAGTATGCATGGCATGCGAGCAATCTGCTCTGTGTGGCCTTTGCATGAGACAGTTCCCTTACCACTCAGAACAGAGAGCAAAGGATACTTGCACCCTGGTCACACCAACCAAAAGAGGGTTCAGCAGGGGTAATTTCAGGCCACAAGACTTTGACAAGAGACCCTTTCCCCAGTGAGGCAGCTCAGGAGAAACAGCACTGCCAGCACTCTTGGAGAACCCGATTCGTTTTAGTTCCTAGGCAAACTAACTGTAGATATTTTTAAATCCACTTTACTTAAAAAAAAGCGCTGCCACAAATAGATTGTAGAGTAGGTAAAAGCTGGGCCTAAACCACTGGCTCACATTCCCTGGAATGACAGGACGATCCCATGGGGGATACAGGATTTAACACACCAGAGTGCCAACCGATTAACTGCAGAGGACCCTGGTCTAACCTGATGGGTAAGCCTTCAGAATCTTCACATCATCTGCTGGGCGATCTTGGGCATTTGTTTCCACCATGCCCACTCTGTTCACTACCCCGATCCCTTGGCAAACACGGCCAAAGATAGTGTGCTTCCCATCGAGCCACTGGGTTGGTGCCAAGGTTATAAAGAACTGACTGCCGTTCGTGTCTGGGCCAGCATTAGCCATGGCAAGGATTCCTGCACCTTTGAAAGAAAGGGTACGAGTTAGTAACCTGCCCTTAGACCAAAGATCTGAAGCCAGTTTCAGTTAAAACCAAACCAAACCCAAAAACCAGATCAGTCTCTTCCTAAGCCAATTACTTCTGGTAAGAACTAAGGATCCAGTCATATGGCTTAGTTACCAGGATCAAACATACAGCAAAAAGCTTTACAGTTATTCTCTACTCCTGTTAAACATCCTTTCTGTGCTTAACTAGGGTAATTTTGATTAAGAGAGACTCACGTACTGTAATTTTTTCCCATAAGGACGCCAGTGCATTGTAACTCCTGTATAAACAACAGGATGGGGCCCAGGAGCCCTCACAGTTGAGGTCTTTATGAGCTGAATTATATTACACAGGAAGCCTATCACCACACTGCACTCCCAGGCGAGTTCAACACATTGTGTTTGTAACAACCCAGCCGACCTTTATCTTAATTCACAGAAATAATTTTAAAGGCAGCAAACATATCATTCAGCCCTTGGGATTTGTGATTTAGCACAAGGAGTTCCGCTGGTGTTAAACCACTGAGCTAGTTAATCAATGGTCTAAGCACTGGCCTGCTAAACCCAGTGTTGCGAGTTCAGTCCTTGAGGGGGCCACTTAGGGATCGGGGGGAAAATCAGTACTTGGTCCTGCTAGTGAAGACAGGAGGTTGGACTTGATGACCTTTCAGGGTCCCTTCCAACTCTATGAGATACGTCTATCTCCATAGCTATCCTTGGGAAGAGACTACTTAGCTGAAAACAGGACAGCTGCAGCATTAATTCTGCAGGCTTAGGGGTCAGAGCGCCTCAATTCCATTTGTTTGAGGAGGAGAGGGTACCATGTTATCATTTATTTGTCCGCATGGCAACCCTAGTTAGTTGTTACTTTTTCACTTCCTGTCAAGTCTCTTTAATGCTTCACTTGTCATTAAGAGCTACCAAGCCTGCAGCCCTCACTCCACCCAGACTCCCAATGACTTCTGCATAAAGACAGTGGGACTGAGCCCTAAATTGGTGCTATGCCCAATCTGCAAGATTAACAAAACACCCACACAAGTCCCTCAAATGGCACTTACCTGTAAATTTTAGTTCTGGATGAAGTTCATCTTCAAACTGCTTCCCATAAATGGATGCACCCCCTCTGCCTGCCCAGCGGAGAAAAGCAGATACGCCAGTTCAGAAAGCCATGTTACACATTCAGGACCACGCTCACTGTCATATAAGTGCCAGCCAACAGTCTAGGAAATGAGGTTTGCTCAGTTCTATTGGTAACATGTGATGCTCACCACAGGAGGGACAGCTCAGTGGTTTGAGCAGTGGCCTGCTAAACCCAGGGTTGTGAGCTCAATCCTTGAGGGGGCCATTTAGGGATCTGGGGCAAAACCAAAAAACCCACGCTGTCAGTAGAGGGACCAGATGTCCCAATTTTGGGGTCTTTTTCTTGTGTAGACTCCTATTATCCCCCACCCCGTCCCAATTTTTCACACTTGCTGTCTGGTCACCCTAGATACATCCCATCATCCAGTCCCCATTTCTGGCAGTCAGAGGTTTAGAGATACCAAGAGCATGGGGCTGGTCCCTGCCAATCTTGATTAATAGCCATTGAAGAACCTATCCTCCATGAACTGATCGAATTCTTTTTTGAATCCTGTTATACTTTTTGCCTTCACAACATCCCCTGGCACCAAGTTCCACTGGTTGACTGTGTGCTGTGTGAAGAAATGCTTCCTTTTGTTTGTGTTAAACATGCTGCCTATGAATTTCATTGGGTGAGCCCTGGTTCTTATGTCATGTGAAGAAGTAATAACATTCCCCTAGTCACTTTCTCCACAACAGTCATGATTTTATAGACTTCTATCATAGCCCTCCTTAGCTGTCTCTTTTCCAAGCAGAACAGTCCCAGTCTTTTTAATCTCTCCTCATACGGAAGCTGTTCCATAACCCCTAATCATTTTTGTCGCCTTTCTGTGTACCTTTCCCAATTCTAATATATCTTTTTAAAGATGGGGCAACAAGAACTGCATTGCACTGTTCAAGGACTGGGTGTACCATGAATTGATATTGTGGCATTATGTTATTTACTGTCTTAATAAGAACAGACTAGTAATCATGTTGTAGGAATCTGCAAGTCTAGAACCTGGAACCATGGGGGTTAGGGGCCGCTGCCACTTTGACATTGCCACTGGGCACTTACTCTGCTTCCAGGTAATGCAATCTAATAGGGTTCCCCATTGCCACAGAATCAAAGCATCTCACAATCTGTAATGTATTTAACCTCACACACCCCTGTGAGGTAGGGCCGTACTATTAGTTCCATTTTACAGATGGGGAACTGAGGCCCAGAACAACTAAGGGAGAGGGTGTTGGGATCCTCAAGGTGCATCCTGGAACTGGGGTAGTGCCCAGAACAACTAAGGCTACATCTACACTAATGGCAGCGTGTGGGCTATAGGCATTACACGTATAGTTGCATACCACACTGAAAGGCTCCCCCCTTGCCAGAGGCTTTTCCACACTGTCCCCCCCCACCCGACAGAGCCTTTTCTTCACTGCTGGACTCTTTCACTGCAATGGGGAAAGACTCTGGCAGCAGGAGGCTGCAGCAGGAAATACCAGTGTGGAGGTGGGAGGCACTGCTTGGGTGTTTAGACAACATGGAGAGTTTATACCCTAGGGGTTCAGGCATGTAAGACACTCTGAGCTCTGCCTCGCCATCTACACTGCTGTTTATATACAGGCTAGCTGGACGTGCTTTTATCTGTACTCTACAGGCAGCCTGTAGACCTACCCTACGTGACTTGGTCAAGGTCATACTAGAAATCGTTATGGGCACAGGGAATTGAACCTGGGTTTCCCCAAGTCCCATATCAGTGTCCTAAACACTGGGCCATCCTTCCACTTTATTTTCTGCCTCCTTCAGTCCTCTGGGCTCCCTGGGATGGACAGCCCTTGGGACGCCGGCGAGGGCACACACTGGAGCAGGAAGCGTCACCGCACATATGCTTCCTTGAGGGCTGCTCGTGCTCCAACAGGGAGGTTTATCTCCCACAGACACTCACGCCCCCTGCACCCATGACGAGCAGACAAGGCTCCCAGCTGTGTACCCAGCGCACGCACTTTCGCTTTGGGCCTTACCTGTTCCCGTCGGATCTCCCCCTTGGATCATGAAGTCTTTAATGATCCTGTGGAACTTTGTGCCATTGTAATAACCTCGCCTGGCTAATTCAGCGAAGTTCTTACAGGTCTTGGGCGCGTGTTTCCAGTACAGCTCCAGGACAACGGTCCCCATGCTGCAGGAGGGAAACACAGCGAAAGGGCTCAGGGCTCCCCAGCGCCTGGGAGGGGCGGCAGCGGCGATCAGACCTACAGCCACACCCTGTGGGGTGGGCGGTGCGAGGGGCCAGTATCGTGCCGGCTCAGAGCCCGGGCACCCGCGGGCTCGCCTCCCACCCTGCCCGGCAGGTCACTTCCACCCCCCGCCCCGGGCGGACACGAGCCTGGCTCCGGGGGGCTCCCCACGCGGGACACCCCGCCGGAGCCGGAGCCGGGGCAGGCCGTGCGGTGAGCCCCGGACGCGCCCCCTCCCGCTGCCAGCCTGCAAACCGCCCCGGGAGCGAACCGGGCCAGGGACCCGCCCGCTGGGCCGAGCGAAGAGACCCGGGCGTCCCCCCCGGGCAGGGGGGGATGGAGGCTCCCAGCGGCCCCTTACGTGGTTTCCATGGAGACGGCGGGCGGCTGCCAGGAGTCGGGGGGCACTGCTGCCATGCTGCTCGCACACCGGAAACACTCCGGCCGGGGGAGCAGCAGCGTTGCGCACCTCCGGTGTCACAGCCAACCCGCTCCCTCCGCTTTTGCGACGCGGGCGGGTGCGCTGGGGGCGGGACCTGCTGGGGACCGAGCTTTCAGTGGCCTCTAGGGTCTGAAACTGGCGGGAGTGGGCGGGGGGAGGGGGAGCCACCAATCAGCGCGCTGGGCGGTAACTTTGCTATTGTGACGTCCAGGAGGGAGAATTCGAATTTAGCCACGCCCCTTCCATGCCGGGATTCTGCTCGGCTGGGCAGTGTGCGGAGTGGCACCTCGGGCCGGGGCCGGCCGGAGCGGGTGAGCGATGGGCGGGGCCAGCGCCGCCTCCCGCGGAACCGCAGGGATACAGGGTGGGGCTGGCTGGGTTGTAGGGGGTTGGGGTGCGGGGATTAGGGGCAGGGACTCGAGTCTCTCTCAACATCCACCAGTAGTGGGCGAGACCCACCAGGGGTCCAAGTTAAAACCCTACCAAGGGCCTTGGCCTCCCTGTTGGCCCTTTAACTTTGCAGGGTGTTGTGCGCAGAGGAGCGGAGCCGGCCCTCGCGGCGGTGGGGCTGTTGTAACTCCGTTAACTTGTGTTTGGTTTATTCTGCTATGTTGCATCAGTAGGAGGTCAGGCCCCTAGGACTCAGCACTAGCTCACTCCGGGTGCTGGAACATGTTGGAGGTGGGCAGAGTTGGCCTCTGTTTTTCCAAAGGTGCGGGGAGATTTTTGACTTGCTCTGGGGCAGGCAGAAGGGACCTGGTTTTCAATGTCCCTCTACCCAAGCCTAGCACCTTTTGGGCCTTTGGTGCATATCAGGCCCATACTGTCTGGTGTCCTCCATTTCTGGCTCTGGGTCGGGAGTTCACAGTCTTGGGTCACAGCTGAGCCTACAGAGTTCTGGGAGAGGGTGTTGGGATCCCCAGGGTGCATCCTGGAACTGGGGTAGTGCTGTGCCCCCTTAACTCTATAGCCTGGGCTGTCTCTCACACTGCTTTGCTAGTCATAGACTATCTGGGTTGGAAGGGACCTCAGGAGGTCATTCAGTCCAACCCCCTGCTCAAAGGGGGATCAATCCACAGATAACTTTTTGCCCCAGATCCCTAAATGGCCCCCTCAAGGATTGAGCTCACAACTCTGGGTTTAGCAGGCTAATGCTCAAACCACTGAGCTACCCCTCCCCCTGAATCACAGTGTTTGCAATTCAGTGACAAGCAGCAAACCCCTCCAGGTGCTGTAATCACTCAGCGCAACAGCACATGGAGCCCCACACCTAGCTAGATTGCATGAATGCTCCCTGAGCCACTCCTGAATCACACAAAAAAAGGCATCAGCCAGTTCCCTCAGCTCCTCAGCCTTACACCCCAGAGCTGTACTATCTTGCCCTGGTCGTAACCCTGACTAGTGTAAGTTTATTACCCAGTCTGCCCCTCCCTCAGTGCGGTGAGGACATGCACCAGCTGAGATTTCCCAAGCACTTCAGCCAAAACACACTGTTTTTGGTAAAATATAAAACAGATTTATTAATTATAGAAAGATAGATTGTAAGTGATTATAAGTGGGAGCCATAAAAGATCAGAGATTGTGCATTTATCTTTTATTTCCTAAAGGTAACTATCTAAATCTTAAACCTTATTACACTAGGTAGCATTTAGATCAAGCAGTTTTCTCACCCCACTGGATGTTACAGTTCTTAATACACTGGCTGCTCCTCCCCACTTCCTGCTGCCTCCAAAATGCTGCAAGCCAGCAGATTGCCGTGGGCAGGAGGGTGGGGGGTGGAGGGGGGGGAAGGCACTGATCCAAAGACTCTTCCGGTGGGCGGGTGGCGCTGGGAGATAGGGGCTGTAAGGCGGCTGCCAGCTGTGGAGAAAGCAGGCAGCCAAACAACGTAAGAGTGGAGCATTGCAGAACTTTAAGTGAGTGTGTTCCCTAATTGATTAATGAAACAGTGTTAAGCAGGACAATTTTAAGTGAGGAGTTACTCTACACTGTAGCCTCTGGATCATCCTTGTCCACCTTCTTGCTGACACTCCAAAAGTATCCTAACAGATTGGTGATGCATGATTTCCCTTTACAAAAGCCATGCTGATTCTTCCCCAACAAATCTTGTTCATCTATGTGTCTCACAAGTCTGTTCTTTACTATGGTTTCAGCCAATTTTCCTGGTACTGAAGTTAAGCTTATCGGCCTGTAATTGCCAGGATCACCTTAGCTGTCCTCCAGTCATCTGATACAGAGGCTAATTTAAGTGATCAGTAATGTACCACGGTTAGGAAGTCTGCAGTGTCATATCTGAGTTCCTTCAGAACTCTTGGGTGAATACCATCAGATCCTGGTGACTTATTACTAAGGCTATGTTTTAGTCATGGGTAATTTTAGTAAAAGTCATGGACTTATGACCTGTCCGTGACTTGTACTATATACTCTTGACTAAATCTTGGGTGCTTGTGGGCAGGGTGGCGCCTCAGGGACGGCTGCAGGTGCTCTGGGGCAGGAGAAGGCCATGAGTGCTCCTGTGATGGTGGAGTGATGCCTCGGACACTCTTGCGGGTGCCACGGGGCAGAGGGAGGTGGTCCCGGGACTGCTGCTGCTATTGGGCAGGGAACGGGGGCCCAAGACTGCCCTAGCAGCAGCCAGAATGGCTGGCCCTGGGACTGCCCACGCCCCTCCGGCAGTCCTGGGGTCAATCACACCGGCCACTGCACAAGTCACAGAGGTCCCAGAAAGTCTCAGAATCCGTGACCTCCGGCTCTATGACAGTAATAAGTAAGGCTGTGAGTCTATTTCATTTATCAATTTGTTCCAAACCCCCCCCCCCCCATTGATGCCTTAGTCTGGGACAACCCCTGACATTTGTAACCTAAAAAGGATGGCTCAGGTGTGGAATCTCCCTCACATCCTCAGCTGTGACGACGGACGCAAAAAATTGATTTTGCTTCTCTGCAATGGCCTTGTCGCCCTTGAGTGCTCCATTAGCACCTCGAGTATTCAGTGGCCCCACTCATTGTTAGCAAACTCTCTGCTCTGATGTACTTTAAACAAAAAATTGCTGTTAGTTTTTGAGTCTTTTGCTAGTTGATCTTCAAATTTGTTTTTGGCCTGCCTAAGTATACTTTTACACTTGACACCGTTTATGCTCCTTTCTATTTTCCTCAGTGGGATTTGACTTCCAATTTTTAAAGGATGCTTTTTTGTCCCTAATCACCTATTTTACTTTCCTGTTTAGCCATGGTGCCATTTTTTTCGGTCCTCTTACTGTTTTGTTTCTTTTGTTTGTTTGTTTTATACGTATAGTTTGAGCCTCCATTATGGTGTTTTTAAATAGTCTCCATGCCGCTTGCAGGCATTTCACCCTAGTGCCTGTTCCTTTTAATTTCTGTTTAACTAGCTTCTTCAAAAAGAGGAACTACACAAAAATGAAGTCAAATGCTACTCTGGGTTTCTTTAGCACTTTTCCCACTGCAAGGATGTTAAGTTTAAGTATGTTATGGTTGCTATATAGTCTCCTCTTGGACTGCCTTGTAGCCTCCACAGGACGCACTCACTATCAATGTAGATTGCAACTCTACGTAAGAATGATCATACTGGGTCAGACCAAAGGTCCATGTAGCCCAGTATCCTGTCTTCCGACAGTGGCCAATGCCACATGCTTTAGAGGGAATGAACAGAACAGGGAATCATCAAGTGATCCATCCCCTGTCACCCTTTCCCAGCATCTGGCAAACAGAGGCTAGGGACACCATTCCTGCCCATCCTGGCTAATAGCCATTGATGAACCTATCCTCCATGAACTTACATAACTCTTTTGTGAACCCTGTTATAGTCTTGGCCTTCACAACATCCTCTGGCAAGGAGTTCCACAGATTGGCTGTGTGTTGTGTGAAAAAATACTTCCTTCTGTTTGTTTTAAACCTGCTGCTGCTTCATTTCATTTGGTGACCCCTAGTTCTTGTGTTATGAGAAGGAGTAAATAATACTTCCTTATTTACTTTCTCCACATCAGTCATGATTTTATAGACTTCTATCATATCCCCTCTTCGTCGTCTCTTTTCCATGCTGAAAAATCCAAGTCTTATTAATCTCTCCTCATATAGAGGCTGTTCCATATCCCTAATAATTTTTGTTGCCCTTTTCTGAATCTTTTTCAATTCCAATATATCTTGTCTGAGAGGAGGTGACCACATCTGCATGCAGTATTCAAGGTGTGGGTGTACCATGGATTTATATAGAGGCAATGTGATATTTTCTGTCTTATCTATCCCTTTGTTAATTAGTCCCAACTTTCTGTTTGCGTAAAGTGGCAGTCAAAAAAGCTGGATAGGTACATTGATCTCCTAAGAAGGTGGCGCTTGGTTGGACAAAATATGGACTCGGATTCTAGGGGCTAGAGCACTGGACTGGGACTTGGGAGACCTGGGGTCTGTTCCCAGTTCAGCCACTGCCCTGCTGGGTGACCTTGGGTAAGACACTTCCCAGCTCCCTGCCTCAGTTTTCCCATCTGTAAAATTGGGATAATGATACTGATCACCTTGGTAAAGTGCTTTGTGATCTGCTGATGAAAAGTGCTAGATAAGAGCTAGGTATTACTGTTACTTATCTATATAATCTTCTAGCCAAGGATTTCTCTACAACATTTAATGAATTTAGCCTCCTCACACCCCATCAATAGTTGCATATTATTATCCCTGTTTTACACATGGGGAAACTGAGGCACCGAGCAGTGACATGACCTTCCCAGGGTCAAACATGGAGTCAGCTGCAGAAATAGGAAGACTTTTTTTTTGTTTTTTAAACTGTTTTTAACTGGATCAGTGACATTCTTTGGCAATTAAAAAAAAAATCAAGAAACTCTATTGTTTCCCCTTATTTGAAGGACTGTTTGCAGGCACTAAATAGGGTTCCTTCCCAACTATCCACCTTGAACATAGATCCAGGTTTCTCATTCTGAATCACACAAATAGGTGAGTCTTATGCTACCTGTCCAGAGGGCATCTGCTCCTCCTGCCCAGTCGCAGCTCGCCAGGAGCTGCTTGGGAGGCTGTCGGAAACAGGCTAACCCAGAGCAGTGCTGGAAATCCAGTGTAGTAAAATGCAGCAAATGATGGAGCAGGGATTAATGTGTGAGTGAAGCTGGCACATCTTGCCCAAGAGAGGAATAAATGTTTTATCCCTTCTTAGAAAGGGAATCCCTCACTTGTCAAGGGCTTAAGCTGACTTGCAAAAAGAGAGATTTGTATCGAGAAGGAGAAGGCGCATGAAAGAACAGAAAGCCAGCTAGGGGAATGGCTGTTTTTCATGGTTCCTTAGGTGGAAATATTGAGCGTTGTAACGATGGGGGATATCTGAGTGTCTGCTCAAATGCACGGACCGGAATGATTGTGTGGAGAGATGCTGTTCCCACAGCACATGAGCTTTTGAGAAGTAGATATGCTAGTGCTGGCAGCCAGAAGGGAAATAACTATCTGTAAATTATAATTGCCTCTGATTTGTGCCTTAAAGCATATCGTGCAAACGCTGTACCATGTCAGGGCAGGCTAAACCATGATTTACCCCACCGCCTTCAAACTGTAGCTCTAACACAGTTCTGCTTTGAGATCAGAGCTTGCTAGTGATTAGAAATCAATGGGAGATAGGTGCCTAAATACCTTGATACATTTGTGGAGCTCGGCCTAAGTCTCCAAGGCAGGATCTTTATTGATTGTGGTGAATGAGCCAGAAAGCAAATAGACTGATTGGCAGAGCCTTGGTGACATTTGCACTGCTGGTCGTCATCTGAGGCTGTCAACTCCATGTGACGTCAGTGGTGGGAGATAAAAGGCTTGATCCTAGGAAGTGCTCAGCACCATCCCTCAGTTCCCTTGGACATTGATGGGAGTCACTGGTGCTTTGAACCTCTTGGCATCATGCCCTACCCATTCCGTGAAAGCCGTTCAGTTACCAGAGCTGGTGCTTGAGTGTGACTGCACCTCAAACTGCTGTGGCTGGGCTAGAGGAGTGAGCTCAGGTAGGGCTTTTAAAATCCACTCTGCCGTGGTGACTAGACATCTGGCCTTGGTAAGCTGAGGGTTAGAAGTGCCAAGGGGTCATTGATTTGTATGGGATTTAACTTTCTTTTTTAAAGAACCCCCTAAGATTCTATCCCTTCTGATGGCAGAGACAACCTCATGACCAGGCCCCAGGGCAGCGCTGTGCAGAACACTTGATGTGCATAGGGCTGTTCCTATATCCTCCAGAGAGACCTTGGTGAAACTTGCATGGAGAGACTCCGCAATCCTCTCCCAGAGATTAATAGGGATGGCGGCCTCCCTCTGCATTAGGACACTTTCCCACGCCAATCTCCGATAAAATCAGCTGGCATCAGGCAGTAAACAGGCTAGTGGCATGCAGGCGAATTAGGACCATGCTTTGTCGACCGTAAACCTGCCTGAGCGCCTTTGCCGCTGATGCGAGTCTGTGGTCTTTCTTTATGAATAACGTCGAGGTCAGCTGAGTCAGCGAGCTGCATTCTCTGCTTGTGCAGCTCACACCTGCGCTCCAAGGACTAGCAGCCCTAACAACCCTGCAGCACCAACAACCCCCCTCAGTAGTGAGTTATCAGCTAAAACCACCAGTGCTTGTGGAAAATAGTGCCAATGTTCAGCGCCATTGCCTGAAACTCACGCCCGTGAAATTGGAACTAAAATTCCTTCCCCCTCACCCTGCTGGGCAATACTCCGCGTAGCTGGGGCTGGAGAGCGAGGCTGTGCCAAGGCTCCAAGTCTTTATAAGAATGAGGAACGAGAGTTATGAAACTTGTCTTTCTCTTTCTGGTGTCACTGTAAATCCAGTGATTTTTTTTTTTCTATCAACACCTGCTGCTATTGCAGCCTTGAGGGGCACCTCATCCACACCCACAAATCCCCTGACTCTGATGAGCAGAAAGAGGAGTAGAGGGGACACATTGTGCAAGATCCTGCAAGCCGGTGCGGCATTGTCCTGAGACCAAAGGGCCTGGAGGGCAAACGTGGCAGTTGGCCTGGAGAAGGGAAAAGGAGAGAGGCTCAGGACAAGGAGAGGGAGGTGCACCGGGGCATAATGGGTCTTCATAGGCAGCAAACCCAAATGCAGCTGACCCTGGTTGATCTGCAGGTCCAAAAATCCAACTCGCCACCCTTTGCAGTCCCCTGAGCACTCCACAGTAGCAGTTTCCTACATCCCCAACACACCCCATGGCAGACCAGGCTGCAGTCCTGCCCCTGCCATTCCATGCCATGGGACAGCAAGGAAAACGCCAGCTCCACGTGCACTGACCTGTGAGAACCATGGCTGGTGTATGTGTGGCCACAATGGACCACATCTGGGCACTGAAACGGACACAAATGTTTGCCATCTTTCCCGTTGCAGAGTCCCGTCCCATTACTTCATTTAAAGTTTGTATTTGACATCCTGTTGTTTTTTGATGCACATTGTTTTTTGCCACTCAAATTGCTATTTTTAGAGAAAAAAATTCTTTGTTAGATCACAGCAGACTGCCTTGTGGTACTCCAAGCACACAGTACTTGTACATGCACATCAAGCACTACACTGTTCCAACAGCGCCCCAACCTCCAGGCCCTGAGAACAATCGAGCAGAGAACGCTACCGTGACTGGCTGTTAAAGTGCTCTTTCAACTGTTCGACTCCATGCTGGGCACCTGCACCTGTCCTTATGTCTGACGGTTCAGAGTCAGCAGACAGCCCTGGCAGCAGCTTTTCCCCCTCTGCCTCACAATGATTAGGCAGGACAAACAGGCAGCTAGAACTACTGAGAAATTCTTGTCACTGAACTCTCCCGTAGTGAGTGTAAGCTGCCAGCGGCCCTTCCGCCTACCAGTCCTTCTGCACCAGCTGAACTGGTAGTTGAATCTTTTCTTGGTGCTGTTGAGGTGGCTATTGTGCAGCTTCATATGAGCAGGGGGTAGGCTGGGTTCCCCAGAGTCACTGTTGGCATTTCAGTACCACCCGTGGTAATCTGTTGGTCTGGAAAGAAAGTCCCTACATGCAGCTTTCTGAACAGTCCTGTGTTCTTAAAGACGCAAGTGTCATGCACCGTCCCTGACCAGCCCCCAGAGCTGTCAGAAGTGTCCATGGTGATCCACCCAGGCTCGCGTGCCCATAGAAAAGTAGCCCTTTCTGCTGATTTACTGGGGGCCACCTATTACCCCACTGAAGTTTGGGAACCTCATTGCTGCATATCCATCCACTATGGCTGAATGTTGCCAGCAGTCACTGTCCTGCATAGCAGGAGACCATTAATGACCCTGCACGCTTGTCTGACAACAACCCCCACTGTGGATTTTCCACCTCCCAGATGATTTCTCACTGACTCCTAGCAATCTGACATTGCATGCATCCAGATCACCACTAGCTTTGCAACTGTCGGTGCAGCCTTCATTCTGGTGCCCTTGTGCTGGGGGGCTGGGGAGAGCACAGTGCACAGATCCAGAAATGGGGCCTGGTCAGGGCTGGCTCCAGCATTTTTGCTGTCTCAAGCAGCATAAATAAATAAATAAGGTGCGATCGGTGGCAGCTCTACTGCCGCTGCTTCATTCTTTGGCAGCAAGTCCTTCCCCCTGAGAGGGACTGAGGGACTCGCCGCCGAAGAGCTGGACGTGCCGCACCTTTCCGTTGGCCGCCCCCAAGCACCTGCTGGCTGCGCTGGTGCCTGGAGCTCGCCATGGGCCTGGTGCATCTGAAAGTTCTGCAGCCGCTGCTCATCGTCCCAAGCGTGCATTACAATGCAACGCCATCAGTTGGTGCCCGCTTCTTAGGCCCAGAAGCAGCACTCCACTATCTGCAGCTGCTCCGTGAATGCCTCCAACAACCTTGAATTGATTTTCATTATATCCCTCAGCAAACTGTCCTCAGAGAAATCCTCATGTTCCCTGTTAAACACGAGTATCGTGTGTCCCGTGTTTGCTGTGTCCATGAGAATGGTGCAGAGCTGGGTGGGCTCCATGCTTCTGTCAGAGATTGCAGACACCAAAAAGTGCTGTATGGGGTTTAAAAAAAGTGAATGCATGGGCTATGGATGGCATATGGGCTAGAGAAAGTTGTATGCTGGGAACTTGACTCTGATCCCACGGTGAGTCATTTCTATCCCACAACACATTGATAATTCCCCAGAGGCCTCACACCAGACAGCAGCGCATGGCATATACCCACGGTCCACTGCACTTTGCATCGACACAAGCACTCCTGGCGAGCGTACAGCACAAGCAGCCAAGTATCTGTGTCCAAGCCATGTACAAGCTTCGGAAGCTGTATGCTGATGAGACTTGCATCAGTCACTTTGTAGTGCAGACATGGCTTGAGTCTGCAGCCTCTCCTGTGTCTCCACAGCTGCTCAAAGCTTTCCCAAGCGTGAGTGTAAAATGATCAAGTCTCTGGTCAATTTCATGGCTGCTACTCAGAGCTCTGTGAGCCTGGGGACAGTGACAAGGATCAAGTCACTTTCATTTCTTCCATCCAGCAGCCAGAGGGTATGAGGGGGCTGCAGATGTGCCAGGGTCCTACTCAGAGGCTGGTAGAGAAGATGCAGCGTTCAGCACCCTGGAGAGAACTGGGGTGAGCTGTATCTCCCTCACTAGGGGACCTCCCCCCATGTTTCTTAATGATCTTTGGCTTCCAGGTTTACTCCTGTGGCAGTAGGTGTCTGAGCACAGAGTGGAGCGTTCTAGGTTCAGTTCCCAGCTCTGCCATTGACTTGCTGTTTAGCCTTGGGAAAATTGCTCCCCCCAAGCCGACCCGATGGGCTGCAAGGGTTAGTCACTGTTTGTCCAGGGCTGTGAACCTGTGCAGCGAGAGGCAGGATTGTCCAGTGGTTAGGGCGCTCCCCTGGGACTTGGGGTATCTGCATCCAATTCCCTGCCCTGCAACAGACTCCCTGTGGGACCTGGGGCAAGTCCTTTAGTCTCTGTGGGACTGTGCAATGGGGCTACCTGCCCTGCCTCCCGGGGGCGTTGCAAGGGGCAATGTGCTGTGACTGTAAGGTGCTCAGAGCTGGGGGCTGGTATATACTGACGAGGTAAAAGGAAGCGTTGTGGAGGTGCTAAGTGTCAGCAGAGGGAAAATGTCCCAGTTTGCTCAGCCTGTGTCTGTTTGCCGAGGCCAGGAGCACTGTGGGTGTTTTAAATCAATGCTCCGATGCTCTGCCCGATTTACTTACGGGAAATCGGAGCTGCCAGCCTGACGTGAGTGAGCAGGAACTAATGAGCAGTGTGGGCCTGGGCTGAGGATGAACTAGCACCTAAAGAGCTCAGCTTCCAGTTTGAGTGGGGCTTGTCGGGAAACGGAATCAGACGCTGATGGGAAGGGCTGATCTCTTCTGGGAGAGGGAGTTGCCCCTGCTTATTTTTGTGGCCTTACAACTAGGTGGTTTTTCAAGTGATTCTCTCTCCTCTGTTGCTCTTTAAGGGCTCCCACAACCGCAGGGGAAACTGATTAACCCCCTGCCCCCACATACGTTTACACAGGTAGCAGCTCCATGCCCATGAGAACTGTCCGATTGCTCGTGTGGGAAACAATGATACACACGCAAGGCTGGCAAATGCCCAAGCTGGAAAAAACAGAGACAAATCGTTATGTTTAAGCTTCCTAGTAAGGGGTTCTCTTGCCACAATGGCAGGTGAGGAATGTTTGCGATGGAAGTGATTGTTCATTTGAGAGTGTCCGTTTGACCACAGCACCTCCCAGAATCTTGCTGTATCTCTGTCCACAGGCTGAGAGTTTTCTGGGGATATGTGTAACGGCTTAAAAGTTGTTACTGCTCATCCAAAATGACCAGCCCGTGGTTGCAATACAGATGCCCCTGTGATGGGTTAAACTATTCTTGTGGGATGCCACCTGAGGTACTGGGATTTCACTGAGCCCGCCTGCTCCACTAGCCTGGGCTCCCTCTCCCTGTTTTGCTGAATCGGGCTCCCGGGCCTCTGGCAGTGCAGCACACCCACAGTTAGGGAGCACCACCTCTCTGTGAGATGGTTCAGCTAGGAAATTGCCCATCACTCAAGTGCCGCTTCGCTCTGGAAAGTACAGCCAAGATCATATTGTCCTGTGCTGTATAGAAAGATCTGCACAGCGTGAGCTCATAAACATTCAACCTCTCCCTCAGTGTGAAGAGAGACTCACAACTTCTTGCCACCCCCACCCCAGTTATAAATCAAACAAACTTTTGTCTTTTGGGGGGGGGGGGATTGAGCACCTCTGAGTGACAAAAGTTTTGTCACTCAATTGCCAGTGTAGACATAGCCTAAGGGCCTATCTACACTGGCACTTTACAGCGCTGCAACTTTCTTGCTCAGGCATGTGAAAAAAACTGGGAGAGCTCTGCTCTGCCGCAACCACACAAGACATGTGAAAGTGCTGCCACAGGTGGCCAGTGTAGAAACTTTGTCTGGACTCAGCCCTTGCCTTTTGCTCGGGTCAGTTCCTTTGTCTCTTCAGGTGCTTTCAGCAGTCTCTCTCTCTCTCTCCTTGGGTGGGAAGGCAGTGAAGGGAAGGTCCTGTTTGCCTTACTCTCCAGCCTTAAATAAGATTTACATAAGGTGGGAATCTTTTTGTTTCCCAGGCTTGACCTCTCCCTCCTTTTAGTGGAAAATTACTAGAAGTCCAAGGTGGTGCTTGGTACCAGATGACAGGACCACCTGACCTAGTAGTGTCACAGCTACATCCCAGGACGCCTCTCAGGGCTTGTCTACACTACCAAATTTTTCTGACAAAACTTATGTTGACACCCAAAAGTCAACAAAACAGAAATCGCCAAAGGGTGTTCACACCTGCTCCCTCTGTCGACAGATCATGTCTGCACTGGGGACACCACCATGGACAGGGTGAGCAATACACTGTGGGTATGTATCCCACAGTGCAGGGTTGTGGGAAGGAGGAGCTGATCGCTGCATGAGTTCTCCCACAGCCCCCTCAGCTGCCGAGAGCCACATGATGAGTAGCTCTGTGAGCTCTCCATGTTGAGGAATGGCAAAGCAGCACCGCAGTCTGTCCCCGTCCCCCGGCAGCAGCAGCAGTCTGTGCTCCTAGTGCCGGGCAGAACAGGAGCAGTCCAGTGATTTGCTCTTTGTTTGTTCCCAAAGGGAGCAGCACAGAGATACTTCCCAGAGCTTTGAAAGGGGAGGGGCGCATGCCTGCAGGGCAGCAGAGATCAAAACACTGAGCAGAGCAATCAGGGCAGGGCATTGTGGGATACTGGCAGAAGCCAGTTCTGTAGACAAAACAATCAGCAGTGTCTACACTGGCTCTTTGTTGACAATAAAGGGAGGGGAAAAGAAAAAAAAGTCTGTCTGTCTGTCTCTCTCATAGGGAAATTTTTTGTCACCAAAACTGGGCATTTTTCATGACAAAAGTCCCATTGTAGTGTGTGTGCTTTTTTATTGTTGCCAAAAGGCAGCTTTTGGTGCCAAACTTGCCCATGTAGACAAGCTCTCAGTAAGGAGAGAAATAAGTATCTTCAAAGTCTTATTGTTTCTTCCTAATGGCCCATCAAGGCTGATGGCCTGTTATCTGTCTGGTGGGTGTCTCCCGAATACACACCCAGTTGTAATCGTTACATAGTCAATATGTAGATTCAGAACTTCAGATTCAACTTTAGATTCAGAAATGATCCAGGCACGCAAATTGAATAATCGCATTCAGGAAATCAGAACCTTTCCAATGAGACCTTACAAGACCCATCTTGCGTATTCACCCATAACCATATTTTTATGAAGAATATGGGGTGTAATGTCACAGTCCCTTGTGGTTAGCGTAGTGCGGGGTAGATCTAATTCACCCTTTTGCCTGTTTCTCTTTCAGATAGTCCCTGGTCCACCTCGATGCTCCCTGGAAAAACGGAGATGGCAGAAGAAGAAGGTAGGGGCTGGAACGTGACTGACAAAGTGGGTTTGGCCTGCTTTTAGGTTTGTTGCTGTGCAGAGAAACTCAGGTAATTTATTCCTGCTGCACTTTGCCAGGTGACTGCTCCATTGGAAGGAGCCTTTAGTTTGTTGGTAGAGCTGGAGGTGATCTGTTTGCTTGATCCTCCCGCTAGCCCCATAACATGACTCTCTCCAGCTGCAGTTGTCTGTGCAATCACGGCTGTCCTTGTACCCAGAAAGGAGTGGGGCCCAGTAATCTGACCCAGGATGGTTTGGGGCTGCCTGAGAGACTCAGGACAAACACGAGCGGCACCAAACTGAGAGAACAGACTACTGGGAAATCAGACTGATGGGCTGCTTTGATTACAACGCCCAGGTATGCAAGGGTCCCTTAATGGCGACCGGCCCTGGGATCATTGTGCAGCGCTACAAGCCCAGGTGTCATGATTCTGGGCTTGATCCTGGTCTCTCCTTAGTGGCACGTTATTGCCTTCGATGCCACTGTGCCTGATTTACACCGGTGGAAATGGCAGCAGAATCAGGGTCCTGGGGAAAGAGGGATTCAGTTCCCGGCTCTGCACTGACTTTGTGGGACCTTGACAAGTCACCTAGGACTGGAGCTCTGGAGGTGTGGAGCCCCTGCCACTCAGCGACTTCCACGATGGCTGTGGGGCTCGGCAGCTCTGAGAATCAGGGGCCAGGTGCACAGCGGCGTAAATTGATGTAGTTCGTTAGTGGTGCTGCTGCTTCAGTCCGCCCCAGGCCCTGAATCTCTTTGCCTTACTCCTAGCTAGTGTCCCTATGTGAACCTTGATACTAAGTTGATGGATGCCGGATAAGTTCTCTTGATTACACTAGAATGGCCATACTGGGTGTCACGGAGTCCCCGGGCGATGCTCTGGAACTGCTCCCCACAAAGCCAGTCAGGACTTTGGGGAGCCTCCTCCCTCTTGGGCCAGACTGTCTTTAGGGCAAGAAGCTCACACGGCTTCACCTTCCTGGGTCTGACCTTGGAGCATTCAGCATCCTCCCCACCGTGCGCTTCCCACAGTGAGTCCTCCCAGGCAGGGTCCTGGGGAAGCCAAAGGGTCCTGCACCCCCACTTCACAGTCAGACGTGACTCTTAGCCAGCCAGTAAAACAGAGGTTTATTAGATGACAGGAACACGGTCTAAAACAGAGCTTGTAGGTACAGAGAACAGGACCCCCTCAGCCGGGTCCATTTGGGGGGGCAGTGAGCCAGACAACCAAGTCTGCACCTCACTCCACGTCCCCAGCCAGCTCCAAACTGACTCACTCTCCAGCCCCTCCTCCTCTGGGCTTTGTCCCTTTCCCAGGCCAGGAGGTCACCTGATTCCTTTGTTCTCCAACACCTTCAGCTATCTCCTTGCAGGGGGGAAGGGCCTGGGCCATTAGTTGCCAGGAAACAGAGTGTTGGCCATTTATGTGCGCTGGCCCTTTGCTCTGCAACAATTACACCTCCTTATCCCACCACCTAGCGACTTAAGAAATGCATAGGGAAAACTGAGGCACCCCTACAGTATTTAGAGGAAACATTAAGAACAGTTCCACTTCGTCAAATGGGTTTGACCCAGGGGTCCCCAACGCCATGGCGCCTGCAGGGGCATCTAAATGGGCCTGCGTCCTGGCCGGCGGTGGAGCATCTGCCGAAATGCTGCCCAATATCAGTGGCATTTTGGCAGCGATGCCTCTTGATGATGCCGCTTGCTGCTGACAAGTAGCGTCGTCGAGAGGCATTGCCCCCGAATTTCTGCGGCATTTCGGCGGCAATGCCTCTCAATGACGCTGCTTGCCGCCAACAAGTGCCGTCATCGAGAGGTGTCGCCACTGAAATGCCGCAGAAACTCGGCAGCAATTTGGCGGATGCTCCCCCACCGCCATGGTTCTTCGTCTAGCACCCGCCAGACAAAAAGGTTGGGGACCATTGGTCTGACCCATGGGTCACCCAGCCCAGTGTCCTGTCTTCTGACAGTGGCCAATGCCAGGTACTTACCTTGCTCTGTTCATTCCCTGTTATTTATTGAGCAATTCATCCCCTGTTGTGCAGTCCCAGCTTTGGGCATTCAGAGTTTTAGGGACACCAGAGTATGAGGTTGTGTCTCTGCACATTCTGGCTAATAGCCATTGATGGAACTATTATCCAGGAACTGGTCTATTTCTTTTGTGAACCAAGTTTATGATTTTGGTCTTCACATCATCCTCTGGCAAGGAGTTCCACAGGTTGACTGTGCGTTGTGTGAAGAAGTGCTTCCTTTTGTTTGTTTTAAACCTGCTGCTTATTCATTTCATTTGCTGACCCCTAGTGCTTGTGTAACGAGAAGGGACAAATAACACGTCCTTATTTACTTTCTCCACACCAGTCATGATTTTATAGACCTCTATCATATCCCCCCTTCGTCATCACTTCTCCAAGCTGACAAGTCCCAGTCTTATTAACCTCTCCTCATACAGAAGTTGTTCCATATCCCAAACTCTTTTTGTTGACCTTCTCTTAGGGCCCTACCAAATTCACAGCCCATTTTGGTTGATTTCATGGTCATAGGATTTCAAAAATCATAAATGTCATGATTTCAGCTTATTTACACCTGAAGGTTCATGGTGGTGTAATTGTAGGGTCTTGACCCAAAAAGGAGTCGGGGCGGGGGTGTCACAAGGTTATTGTAGGAGGGTTGCAGTACTGCTATTCTCGCTTCAGTGCTGTCTTCAGAGCTGGACAGCTGGTGAGCAGTGGCTGCACACACCCCCTGCCCCCGCATCCACAATGACTCCAAGATCTTTCTTGAGCACTAACAGCTAGTTTAGGCCCCATCATTTTGTACATATAGCCGGGATTCTGTTTTCCAACGTGCATTCCTTGGTATTTGTCAACACTGAATTTCATCTGCCATTTTGTTTTCCAGCCAGCCAGTTTAGTGAAAACCTAAGTTCCCTCTAAGCCAGTGTTTCTCAAACTATTGTACCGGTGACCCATTTCACACAGCAAGCCGCTGAGTGCAACCCCCCCCCCCCCCCCCCCCAAATTAAAAACACTTTGTTGTGTATTTTACACTATTATAAATGCTGGAAGCAAAGTGGGGTTTGGGGTGGAGGTTGACAGCTCATGACCCCCTGAGGGGTCCCGACCTCCAGCTGGAGAACCTCTGCTCTAAGCTGCACGGCTGTGTATCAACCTATTAAGTGCCGCTCAAGCTGCGGCAGGGAGAGGTGCTCAGACCTGCAGCGGCCAGGTGAGAGGCTCCTATCCCACGGCCCCAGCCCTGGAGCTACTGCACCAGGAAGAGGCACCTCTCCCCCCGTAGACCAGATGCTGCCGCTGAGAGAGAGAGAGGGGTGGAGGAGTCCTCTCTTTCACTGCCATAGCCCCAGGACAGCCTGCACCCCAGAACCCGCATCCCCAGCTGGAGCCCCCATCCCCCTGCACCCCAACCCTCTGTCTGAGCCCTGAGCCCTCTCCCACACTCCGAACCTCTCGGTCCCACCCCTGCCACGTGAATTTTGTTATGTACAGAAATATAGCAGTCATGTGTGGGGAAAAATTAGAGGAAACACTGGTGAGAATCCTTAGTAACTCTTCGCAGTCAGCTTTAAACTAGCAAATTTGTATCATCTGCAAATTTTGCCACCTCACAGTTTACCCCTTTTTCCAGATCATTTATGAGTATGTTGAATAGGACTCGGCCCAGTACAGACTCCTGAGGGACACCACTATTTACCTCTCTCAGTTCTGAAAACTGACCATTTATTCCTACCCTTTGTTTCCTATCTTTTAACCAGTTATCCATCCATGAGAGAACCTTCCCTCTTATTCCATGGCAGCTTACTTTGCGTAAGAACCTTTGATGAGGGACCTTGTCAAAGGCTTTCTGAAAATCCAAGTACCCTGTATCCACTGGATCCCCCTTGTCCACATGGTTGTTTGACACTCTCAAGGAATTCTAGTAGATTGGTGAGGCATGATTTCCCTTTACAAAAGCCATGTTGACTCTTCCTCCCCCCCCCCAACATATGGTGTTCATCTCTGTATCTGATAATTCAGCTCTTTATTATAGTTTCAACCAATTAACAATGGATCAATATTTCTTTCCAGATATAAAATTTATCACCGATGAGAAGTTTGACTTTGGTCTGTCTTCTCTTTCAGACAGGTAAGATTGAAAGGCCAGAACCTCGGCTGGTGTCAGTCAACCTGGCAGTGAAGCCAACAGCTGAATTACACCAGTTGGGGGTCTGGGTTACTATCCATTCCCCTTAACGTTTTCTGTCTCTGCACTGAAGGGCCCTCCCAGGTTTCTGATCATGCCGATGGCTCTGAGTGGAAAGCCTGCTGGGGGGCAGAGCTCTGTCCATGTCCCTCCCACCTCACTCCACGCTGGCAGGTTGTTGGGCCTTGTGGCTCTGGGAACCTGCCTCAGGAGGAGCGAGAAAACTGGGCTTGCGGTGCTTCGGCCTTAACTTGCCAAGAAAGCTAGGCCTGGCCCCTTGTATCCTTGACAAAGAGGGTGGTATTCAGCCACAAGCATCCCTCTGGGCCAGCTGCTCTCCTGAGGTCTGATCCTGCCAACATGGAAGCAGACCTCCCTCCTTCACTGGGACCAGTCGTGAGCGGACAGTTACTGGTGCACACGCAGGGTCAGGCCCTTAAGTGGTAACTCTGATCGACCACTGCAACGCTGTAAAGCCACCAGGTCAGACACATGCGAAGGGCAGGGCAACCAGGCGGGTCAGCCAGGTTCTGACTGGCTCCAGTTAATAATCAGGGTGCAGCTGGAAAGAGGAAATACTTCCCTGGCTCTGGCTGTAGCCGGAGCTGTGCGGAGCTGGGCGGTCTCTGCTCCATCCGGACTCTGATAACCATGGCTTTGCCCCCACAGCCGGGAGGAGGAACATGTCGAGGAGGATGAGCTCCGGGATGTTGACAGGGGCGTGGCACAAAGGCTTGACCTAAACGTGCAGCAGAGGGAGGGTGCGGGCCGGAGCAGAGAGTGCCTGGCCCGCTGGAGCCCGCTGAGTCCTGAGAAGCTGGAGGAGATCGTGAAGGAGGCTAACCGGCTGGCTGTGCAGCTGGAAAGATGCAGCCTGCAGGAGAAGGAGAACGCCAGCGCTGGGGCTGTGGGTCCAGCTGGGGAGCCCCTTATGCCTGTGCGGCTCCTGCACAAGGAGCGGGCGAGCCCCCGGAGCCCTCGGCGTGAGACCTTTGTGGTGAAGAACAGCCCCGTCAGAGCACTGCTGCCCACCGTGGAGCCAGGGACACTCCTTCCCCCGGGGAAAAGCCCCTCGCCATGCGCCAGAGCAGCGCCGACTCCCCCCCACCTCCGACACAAGCTGGGCAGCTGCTTCACTGGTGGCGAACGGCTCCATAAGAAATCCACCCCCAGCAAGGGCCCTGCTCTGTCACCCACAAAGAGACCTCAGAGCAGCAAGAAGGTAGATGGGCCACTAAGAGGGGGAGGTGCTGAGGGGCCTGCATGGGGCTCTATCCTCCATGGCGAGCTCTGGCAGGTGAGGGATTAGTCTGGAACCCAGCCCCCCTTCCTGCCAGAAGGGTGAAGGAGCGTTCTCTCCCATCCATCGCGAACCTCCTGATCTGCTGCTCTGTGTCTGGGTCCCAGTGCCTCCCTGGTACTGCATAATGCTCATGCCAGGACCCAATGCTTGTAAACTTCTCTGCTGCCCCCAGTTCCCAGTAGCAGCCATGAAACTGACCGGAGATGTCTACTTTCAAACTGCAGGCAACTGCAAAGAGCTTTCAGCAGCACTGGCTCAGTCTGTCTGCAGACTCAGGCAGGCAGTGCTGCACCTAGGTCACATGAGGGAGGTTTGGCCTCCCAAGCGTAAGATCAAGGAACTCTGGTTCAGCAAACAAAAACTTAAATTCTGCCTAAACAACTGGCTTTGACCCAGCCCTTCCTTGAGGAAGGCCTCCCATTTGTCCATGGCAAGCCATGACTTTCCCGCCATGCTAAGTGTTGTCCAAGAGCAAAGTATTTGTTGTTCTCGGCTTTCCCTCCTGTGAAGTGGAGCCAGTCCCCCTGGCATGAAACGTTCACCTCTTGGTGTCCTCAGGAGGTTGGGGTGCCTCCTGCTGGCCCTGGGGCTGAAACACCAGGGCAGCAAGCTGAACTGGGGCATCCCATGCGGCAGCCAGAGCAGGAGCTGGGCTTGTGGCAGTGCCTCTGGGGGAGCTGTTTGAATGGGCCGAGCCTGCAGGAGTGCAGGCAGCAGGTGCTAAGGTGTAGGGACGTGTGGGGCATCGGATGTGGGCTCTCTCGTGTCACTGAAGGGTCCCCAGTCCCTGGGCTCACATTGCTGCTGGGCTCTCGGGATTCCCAAGCTGAGTGGGGCTGGGCCTGGTCAGCACAGGGGTAGGGGACACTCAGGAGCACCAAGGAGCTGAGGGAAGGTGGATTCTGGGATCTGAGTGTGAGGCTAGGGGGCGCTATGCTGCAGGGAGTGGGGTGGGGGCTCAGTGGGGATTGCTCTCTCCTATGCCCCAGTGTGGCCCTAAGGGGGGCCCTGTGCTGCTACATGGGGCTGTCGTTCAGATGGGATCTAAAACCGAGGCCCTGGCTGCTTGTGGTTCTTATAGATGCCCTGGTGTCAGGAGCGTGACCTCCAGCACGTTCTGCCTCCTGAACTCCCACAGAGTTACAAGCAGAGACAGTACTGCCCCCCCCCCCAACTATACTGCTGTGGAGCCTTGTCCCGCCCCCCAGAGGTGGCTGCCTGACCCCCCAGGTTATTGCTATGTCCGTTTGAAGCCTGCAGCGTGCTTTGGGGTTCTGGTCGCCAGGGAGAGGCAGGTGTCTGATCGCCACTGTACAGCGGGGCCCACACTTCACCTTGCTTTATCCTTCTTGCCGCATTAGCGGAGCCTCCAGGACCCACCCCACAGCCGTTTGTCGCCTGCAGTGGGGAGAAGAGAACTGATGGGCCCCAGGTCCTCCCCAGCCCAGCCCCGCTCTGCACAGAAGCCCTCACTGCCCTGCAGGAAAGCAGAGCCCCTCCAGGAAGCAAGTGCAGGTAACCAGGCTTCAGAGCAGACTGCTGAGCATGGGGGTGGGGGGCTGATCCTGCTCGCTTCACCCTCTCTCTGCAGGGCACGCCATGCAGCGGCAGCATGGGATCGGGGGTCTGCACCCTGTGTGCCACCGAGCCGGGCCCTGCACCGTCTAGCACGTAGTGGGCACTGGGGGCAGCGTGGGACCATGCAGAGGGGCAGGGGCTGATGCCTCCCAGGTTCATCAGGAGCAGATCGGCTGCACTGCCCCTCTGCCTCTGTGGGGAGGATTCAGGATCCCAGGGTATAGACATTCCAGGCAGGATGTGTCCCCAAATGGCTGAGTGTTTGCAGGCTCCTATTGCTGCCCCTGCCAGAGCCGGCCTCAGGATGTCTCAGCCCTTCCTGCATGCAGGGGTCCCTGGGAATCCACTCCCACCCTTGCACGGCCCTTCTCATCCAGCAGGGAGCCAGCGCCCCCTGGTGCCCTGCTCTGGGAGGGGCTTCCCTCCAGTGGGGAGAAGAAAACAAATGGATTTTTATGCCTGGAACATAACTGTCGTGTGCTGAGCGAGGTGGGCTGGCTAGGACTGGGCTGGCCTAGACGTGCCGCTAGCCCATTCTTCTGAGCCATCAGGGCCAGGAACAAGCCCTCGCTTCCCAGGACCCAGCCATCAAATCAGGTCCCTCCGGCAACCCCGGATGTCGCCCAGGTCTTGAGTTAGCCGCTGCGCTTTGTGCCAGCAGTTGTTGGCAGCCACACTTGGTGGCTCTGAGACAGCCGGGGCCTGATGTGAGGGTCTGTCGGGCACCAGGCCTCGAAGTGCTGTGGCTGCAGGGGGGGAACGGGGTGCAGAATTGGACGTCAGTCATGGTCACCTGCAGCCACTGGCGAGACTGGCTGCTGCCTGGAGTGGGAGCCAAGGGAGGGAAGGGGAAGATGGGGATCGCAGCAGCGGAATCAGGACAAACATGTTCAGGCCCTGGCCCCTCGGTCAGCGATCTGCACTCAGCGATGTCTGGCCCAGGAGCGGGATCAGGGGCTGTGGGGGGAGTCCAGGGCCAGGCTCAGGCTTTAAAAGCCAGTCGGCATCTGGGACTGCGAGCAGGGGCAGTGACTGGGGCCCCGGGTGATGGGGGCTATTGGCAGCCTCGGGGGCTGCACGCGGGGTGAGGAGGGGTAATGGTGGAGCCCCTAAGGGAGACTGAGCGGGGTGGGAGGTAGCAGCATGGCCCTCCAGTGCCTGGGGGTTGAGGAGGTGGCAGAGCCCCCGAGGGACTGTGAGTGGGGGCGGGAGTAAGGGTGCCCCCACACCCAAGGAAGGGGGTTGTGGGGGGCTCTCTTGGGACCTGCCTGAATTTAGGCTTAGCGGCTCTTGCTTTCCCTTCTGCCCCATCAGGTCGGGCTAAGGCCTCCAGAGACGATGGTCCCCGGCTCCCAGCCAGCACCAGGCCTGCTCACAGTGCACACACCCACCAGACCCAGGCCAGGAGCACAGCTGCCCCCGGGCTCACGAGTTGCCGCCTGGTGCCCAGTGGCATCCCCAAGCCGGCCAGCCGCAGTGTCCTCCTGAGCAGGGCTGCCATGCCCGGGAGGCCCAGCCAGCCGCAGCCCATGGGCCGTGGCTCAGCTGGCAGGAGGGTGCTGCCAAGCACAGCCGGACAGAGAGGTGAGAGCCCCAAGGGGGCCAGCAGAGCATGTCGCTCGCCCCTGGGTTCGGGCTGGGACTGGGACGGACCCGAGGGGAGCTCCCGTGTCCTGCTCGTGCTGGGCTGGGACTAGGTCTGAGGGGGCAAGACTCTGCATTAGCAGGAGGCCTAGGCAGCCCTTCCCTGGGCAATTAGACGCCACCTCTGAGCCAGCCCGGCTGTGCCCATGCCAGCCCCGCCCAGCCCCCTAGAGCAGCCCCGTGGCCCCTAGTCCTGCTGGGAGCTGGAGCCGCTTGCAGAGTGTAAGCGGGGATGCCCCGCCCTGCCCCACCCCCTGGGATCCTGCCACAGGCAGGAGCCTTGTGGGCGCACACAGCTCTAGCTGGGCTGCTCCTCCCCCCAGGAGAATGGAAGTGTCTCTGCATTGTTACAGTGGTCTAAGCGGGCGGCTTGTGTCCTGATGCCCATAGGGTGCTGCTTGGTGGATCTCCATCTCCATCTCCAAGCAGTGACGCTGCCCAGGTTACTGCCAGGTTTGCCAGAACCTATTCCCCAGCCTAGCTCAGGCCCCTGAGCTGCTGACCAGGAGCCCCAGCGGCCCAGGCCATCTGGTGCTGGATGAGAGATCTCAACAGTGTCCTGTATCCTTGTGCCCTCGAGGCTCAGACGTTCCAGCCGGGCTGGGCTGCACTTCCTGCTGACTTTTTTTCTTCTGCCCGCAGGCCCCGGCCCCCAGCGGACAGCCCCTCCAGGCAGCAGGCTGCAGCCGCCCCGGAAGGTGACCTTGCCCAGCTCTCTGAGGTAAAGCTCTCCCACTGTGTGGGGTGTGAGCTGACGGGAGCAGAGCTGCAGATCAGAGCAATCCCTGAGAGCTGTTTGCCCCAGAGCTGGCGCCGCCTGCATGTTTCCTACGTAACTGCATGGACGCTTCAGGAGCAAAGCTGCCAGTTGGTGAGAGCAGCGTCCCTGCCTGTGGCCAGCCCTGGGTTGCAGCCACCTCGCTCCAGGATTCCTGAAGCAGGAGCTGTCCATCTCACCCTGTGTGTTCTGCAACCTGTCAGTGGCTATCTTGTGCATTAACCCCACAGCCACTTGTCCTCCCCGCAGGCCTGGGGCTGCTCCCTGAGAAATCACTTTGACTTTGGTCCAGGATCCCCCAGCGCTAAGGGCCCAGCACCCCCAGTTGGGCCAGGTTTGCAGCAGGGCTCTGCATGGTGGGTGTTGAGCTCTCTAGAAAATCTGGATCCATGTTGTCCCAGCACATAGGCTTTGGTCTTTAATCATCCTCCCCCATGGTCATCTGTGCCCATTGATGGATGTCTGACACCCCCAAGTCTGTGTGGCCTGCCTCAGTCAGCTTCCTCCCGACACTGGACTGCGATAAAACAGATTGGGACCAGACACCGCCGGGACCCTGATCCTCCTCGTGCTGGCAGAACTGGACTGACCCTTCACCTGCCCATGGGCCATTGTCTTGCTGTGCCCATGCATCTGTCACCAGCACATGCCAGCTTGGAGGACACGGGAGAAGTCAGGGCTGCTACCTGCTGGGCTGGCAGCCTGAACTCCCCAGTTTTCAGCCTCCGAAGTGAAGGTGCTTTGTGGAGTCGTGGTTAGTTCTATTTTGTTTTTTTAGATAGAGGAGGGGGAAATGCTGAGCCTGTTCTGTGTGTGTGGACCATACTGGCCTCGCCTGATCTCATATGGCAGCTGCCTCCCTACATGTTTAGTGGTTATAGCTGGAGAGGGCCAGGAAACGGGGCTTCCCTGGAAAATCAAAATCCAAAATAATTTGATTCTGGAATGCTGCCACAGTGCTTTGTGGGAGTTGTAGTTCGAGTGTCTTGTGCCCTGTTGTTCTCTAAAGGTTATGCTCCCTGGTCAGACTTCATCTCCCATGGTGTACCATGGAAAGGGGAGGCAGTGCCTCATGGGAATTGTAGTTTGGGTGCCTCACACTCTCAATCTTTGTGTGCCAGGCTTCCTGATTGGATTTTGCCTCCATTACTCGCTCTGGCCCTGCATTTGCATGATGCATGGCTGCCTCTCACCAAGAGGGGAGACCATGGGGCATGATGGGAAATGTCTCAAAAAGCTATATTACAATTGGAAAAGGTACAGAAAAGGGCAACAAAAATGAGTAGGAGCATGGAAGAGTTTCCATCTGAGAGATTAGAGATTGGGATTGTTCAGCTTGGAAAAGAGACAACAAAGGGGGGATATGATAGAGGTCTATAAATCATGACTGGTGTGGAGAAAGTAAATAAAGAAGTGTTATTTACTCCTCATAAAACAAGAACTGGGGTCACTCGATAATATTAATAGGCAGCAGGTTTAAAACAAACAAAAGGAAGTATTTCTTCAACCTGTGGAACTCCTTGCCAGGGGATGTTGTGAAGGCCAAGACCATAACAGGATTCAAAAAAGAACTAGATAAGTCTATGGAGGATAGGTCCATCAATGGCTATTAGCCAGGATGGGCAGGGATGGTGTCCCGAGCCTCTGTTTGCCAGAAGCTGGGAATGGGTGATGGGCTGGATCACTTGATGATGACCTGTTCTGTTCATTCCCTCTGGGCACCTAGCACTGGCCGCTGTCGGCAGACAGGATACTGGGCTAGATGGACCTTTGGTCTGACCCAGTAGGGCCATTCTTATGATCTTAGCCCCGCCAGGGAGCCCAGGCAATAGAGGACAACGAGTGCATGAGGCGCCACGATTGCATTTCAGAATCAAAATACTTAGTTTTGGGGTGAGTGTCTCAACAAAAACTGGAAAATGTCTTTGGAAATTAGAGACACTTCATCCCAAATTCCTGTAGTTGAAAACTCAGGTGTCTGACAAAACTGTTTTTGAAGAATGGCCTTGGTATAGGCCCTGGCACAGGGTTCTAAGGCTCTGGGCAGCCTGCCCTGGCGGGCAGGTTAGGCCCCACAAATGAGTTGGGTTTCCAGGGCCACCTTTGCATCCACTGTGAGCACGTCTCCACTGCTTGCAGTGTGGCTGGAACTTCCTTCCCTGCCCCAGGGGCCTCGCTGCCCTTTATCTTACCCTGCCCTGGCAGAAAGGTGCCAGCGTGGGCATGAAAATCCGGCCCAGCTGCAGTAGGGGTGGCAGAATCTGGCCCCAGGTCATCATTTTTACCTGCCCAGCAGAACATCAGTGTGCGTGTTTAAATCCGTGAAAGCTGGGGCAGATCCTCAGCTGGTGTAAACTAGTGTCTCTCCATCAGCTGCAGCAGAGCTACCTCCATTCCATAGGGGTGGGGGGTCCTGACCCGCTCCAACGTTAACCTTCCCCCTCCAGCGCTGGATCCCTAGACCCATCACACCCCTGGCTCATGCCATGAAGCTAACCCGCAACCTGTCAGTCTAGCTTCAGGCTGAGCAAAGAGCCCCGCTTTGGGCGCAGCACAGCCGGGAACATCCCTTTGCTATGCTATGGATTCTTGGTTTGGGAACTCAGGGATGGGGGCACTAGAATCCTGTGTTAGACAAAACCATCTCGTGCTGGGCTGCAGCGCCCCTAGGCTCTGTAACTGGGGCCTGAGCCTCGGAGAGGCCCCTGGAGGTAGTATATGAGCCGAAAGCGGCTCAGCCGATCTGGGGCCCACATTATTGGGAGCCAGCCGGAGGTTCCCAGCTGTTTGGGAAATCTCCCCCATGCTTCGGGTGGGTCTGCGAACGCTGGCGCTGGTGTGGCACTGAAATGCTGTGAACTGAGCCCCCAAGGGTGGCTGGCCCCAGCTACCTGGCACAAGCGGTGTTAAGAGAGGAGCTATTTTTGTACTTGTTTATGGGCATTGAAATACTAACGCTTGCAGGAGGGGTCGGCTCTGTACCCAACTCTCTCTCTTTAATACACTCTATTTTTAAATAAAGCTGGAGGCTGCTGGTCCCTTTCCTGCAAGGCAGCGGCTGGGCTGGGGAGAGAACACACAAGCTGAGCAAGGCCCTGGCAGGCAGAGTCCAGCCCCGTGGAGAGGTCCGATGTGGGAGCTGGGGCTCCGGGAGCGTCCAGGGGCTCTGGCTCCCCTTCCTTGCAGAGTAACCCGCTCTGCAGGCCTGGGAGAGTTGGGCCCAGGGAGTTAACGCATGCAGGGAGCTGCTGGGGCTGCGCTGGATCCTGGGGCCTGGTCGCCCAGCACGTGTGCTCCTGCCAGCAGAGCAGCTCCCGTGTAATCGCCTTCCAGCCTGGGCAGGGGAGCAAGCTCAAGCCAGATGAGCTCGGCCCCCCAGCAGGTGCTAGGAACCCCCTGAGCCTTGGGGGCACTGCTGCTCTGGCTCTATTGCACCAGCTTAGCTGGAGCATGGGGCCTCCCTGCCCCCACCCTGACATGATCTCTTCTGGCAGCCAGGCAGGGGGGCCCTGAGCAGGGCCAGTGGGGTCTTTCCATGGGAGTTAGCCTAGTGACTTTCCTGAGCTCACCCAGTGAGCCTGTAGCAGAGGTGGGAGCAGAATCCAGGAGTCCTGGCTCCTATGACCCCGCCCCAAACTCAGCCCCCTGCCAAGCCTGGCCCACAACCCAGGGACCCTGCCTTCACTGTGCTGCGCCGCTCCGCCCCACCCCACCCCACCGTGTGGACCAGCCGGGAGAGAAGCTGCAGCATTGGCCAAAGGAGCCTGTTAGCCAGGCCTGGGTTTGAATTGACATAAAGGCCGAGTCCTATAGGAAAACAACCCACCTGGGCTGCACCCTCGGCAGAATTGTTGCTGGATCTCCCCAGTGGGCCTGGGAGGGGGCTCTGGCAGCAGGGTGCCTGGGCGGGCCTGTGCCTGTTCAGCAAGAGCCTGGGTCCAGTTGATGCAGGGCTTTGGGGACACAGTGGTGAGGGTGGGGTAACCAGAGGGTCCTGCCCCAGGGCAGTGTCTTGGGGGCTGCGAGCAGAGCCAGGGTGCCATGGGCTCTACGGACCCCCCAGCACTGAGCTAACCGGGGGTGGTTGTGTGTGAGCTCAGCGCTCAGGCAGCATCCAGGCCTGAGGCCCAGGGGCTGTCACTGCAGCTAGGCCCCTTTATACTGGCTGAGGCTGAGTCTGGGCGATCCAGATCCTCAGCTACCCACCTTCCCCCCCGCAGCGGGCATCCATGAGCTGAGGGCAGCGAGCAGCCAGCTGCGTGTATGTGTCTGCCCCCAGCTCGGGGGGTTAGGGCCAGAGCCTGGGCAGTTGCTCCCCACAGCTTTGCCCAGTCGGCCCCGGAGCACGTGGCTTCACACAGGAGGCCACAAGCCAGGGCTCGGCTGTTCTTCACAACGCAACATCTAAACAAACCCCAGCCCCAGCATGACTGGGGCCAAGGGCCCACAAAACCAGCATGGAGCCGGCCACGGGCTGAGCCTGTCCCTGTCCCCCTGCACCACTTGTTCTTGGTGGGAGGCAGAGCTGAGGTCAAATGTGGGGTCCAAGCGGTGGACATCCTTGGGGCAGCACACAAGGGGAATGCCGCTGGCCTGCAGTGGGGCGTGGCACAGGACAGTTCCCCCTTAACACCCAGTGGTTGGGCCCTTCCCAGCTGCACCCAGCCCAGCTCCTGCCCAGCCTGGCCATGGGGCTAGTCAGGCCCCTGAGGTGTGATCTGGGATTCTTGCCACTCCCCAATCAATACCTGATTGTCCAGCCCCCCCGGGTGGGACTGTGCCCCTCCTGAGCCCCCAACAGCTCAGCCCTTCGGTGCCTGCCGGGGGATGCGGGACCTGGCTCGGTGGGGGGGGAGATTTTAGCAGCAGCAGGACCGAGTTGCAGCTTTACAAATAAAAACCCAGGAAGGGTTCAAACCCACAGCCCCCTCGCTGCCCTGGGCACTGCGGCGAGCGCCCAGCAGGTTGGGAGGGGGGGCTCCTTTGTGCAGCTCCGGGAGGGGCTGAGCGCCTGCCCCCAGAGAACAGTGTCCCACACAGGGTGCCCCCAGATCCGGTGCCCCCACTCCCCTCCCCCCCGGCTGAAACCCCGCTGCGGAATGACACTGCAGCACACGAGCCCAGAGTCAGGCTGGTTCTTTAAATAAAAAAAGTGTCCAGCAAGCGCCATCAAATTAACAATTACACCAGAGTCAACAGCGGCGTCATGTTTCTCTCCCCACCCCCTGCCCCCCAGCACCTCCCTGTCTACTTGCAGCAGAGACAGGCTGGCCGTGGCCCAGGAGCTGGGGACATGTATCAAAAAGCACTTTCCAAAAGTCCTGGTGGGTGCCCCCTAGGCCAGTGCTGGCAGGGGGCATAGAAAACGAAGGCGTTGAGGCAGAAAGGCAGGCGTGGCAGGGCCCTTGCCCAGTGGCGTGGGAGCCCCTCATTCACTCAGCGTCGGAGGGGGTTGTTAGCCCTCCCCCTTTGTTTGTGTGTGTGTTGTGTGTGTGTGTGTGTGTGCGTGGTGTCCACAATAATTGCAGTCTGGCTGACGCAGCAGCAGGGATCTCTTCTCCCCCATCAACCTTGGCTAAGGGCCTGGTGCTGCCAATGGGGGCCTGGCAACCTTGCCAGCGTAGCGGGTTTTAAGGGCTTGAGTCTATAGCAGTCCAGGAGTGTCTTTCCTGGCCCCGCCGTGGGCAGCTGGCCCATCCTGCCGAGCTGGGGACTGCTGCTGTCGCTTGCTACAGGTGCAGAATGTGGCCCTATCAGTGGGGCCCCTTCCCTCACCCAGCTGCCCCAGATGCTCTGCACAGCCACCCCCAGCCACCTGCACCCTGCTCCGATCCCCAGAGCGTCATAGCAACACTGCCAGGCAAGGAACGGGCACACCATGCAGCACTGTGCCAGCACTGGAGACACAGGCATGTTCCAGGCCCAGCATCACCATGGCAGCGTGTTCAGGCCTGGGGTTGGTTCATTGTGGGGCCAACCCAGCCCCCACTGATGTTTCCACACCTGGTCAGGCCTGGCGGGCGGGGGGCACAGTGAGATTCCCTGGGGTCTGGATCAGAGACGCTGAGTACACAGCCTGCCCAGCAGTAGCTTGGGCACTTGGCCCTCTGCCAGGCAGCCCCACATGGCAATGAGCAACCCGGGGCTGTTTTAGGGGTGGGGGGGCCACGCCAGGCCTCGTGGAGGGGGGGCGGAATAGAGGCAACCAGCACAGGGGCCCAGTGGCACTCAAGCCAGGGCCGTGCCCCAGGCACCCAGTCCCATCTCGAGCGGCTCTGCACGGCGACATCTGTTCTGCCAGCCGCATGCCTGGAGCTGTGGGGCTGAGTGCGTTCACCAGGAGCCAATGTGCAGCAGTTCAAGTACGTCCATGGTCCTGGCCCCCTGCCCTGCTCAGCACCAGCCAGCAGGGGGCTGCATTGGGCACAAAAACCCTGGCGGGTCGAGAAGGCGCCCTGGGTCCTTTCGCTCCTCGCTGATGAGCCAGTGGGGCACCTGGCAGGAGCGTGGGGCAGTGCAGCTTGGGGCCCCGTCAGCTGGCAGCAGGTCCCTAGGATGGAGGGGCCCCATCGGCTGGTCCCAGGGCAGAGGGGCCTCGTCTGTTGGCAGCTGGGTCCCAGGGCAGAGGGGTCCTGTCGGCTCATTCCTGGGGCAGAAGGTCCCCATCAGTTGACAGCTGCTCCCCAGGACAGAGAGTCCCCACTGGCTGGCGGCTGGTCCCGAGAATGGAGGGGCCCAATCAGCTGATTCCCAGGGCAGAGGGACCCTGGCAGCTGGCGGCTAGTGCCCAGGATGGAGGGGCCCCATCAGCTGGCAGCTGGTCCCCGGGCTGGGACAGCAGGGGTCCCATTGGCTGGTGGCTGGCCCCTGGGGCAGAGGGCCCTGTCAGCTGGGCCCCGGGGGCCCGCTCAAATGGAGGTCTCGTCGCTCCTGCTCAGTGATCAGACACAGACCGAGGGGAGGGGGGAACAAACACACAGACGTATGGTCATGAGCAGCTGGGCCGGGCCCCCGGCAGGCTGGCCAGGGGGGCGGCAAAGCCACGTGACGCGCATGTTAATGGAGGAAATTAAAGAACAGAAATCTGGGCAGTTGAGGGCGGGAGACAGAGAGGAGGGGAGGGGTTAGTGCGAGTGGAGAAGGCAGCGGAGGAGTTAGAGCAGGCGAGCGCCCCGGCAGGATCTTCCCCCACACCCTGAATCGGCTCTGCCCCCTTGCAGCCCCAAACTCCCAGCTTGGAGCACTGGGCTAAGCCCCATGCCAGCTGCTCGGGGTGCGGCAGGCTCCCAGCGGCTGGGGACAGCTTGGCCCATCCTGTGACTCGCAGGGTGTGGCCAAACCCCACGTGGAATTGGGGATGGGGGGAACTGAGGCTCTGGCCCCACAGCCCAGTCCAGCACTTGGGACTCACCCCGGTGGGGGGCAGGATCCAGGCCCAGAGTGAGGGCAGAGCCATGGGGGCACTAGGCTAGGGGAGGAGCCATCTGGGGAGGTGGAGCCTGGCTGGTTTGAATGGGCACATCACCTCCCGTGGTGATGGAGGTGGAGGTTGACGTGGTGCCTGCGGGGCGGGGAGGGGAGGTTGGGGTGCAGAGGGAGCAGCTTCACAGCCTCCCCCGCCCCCAGCCAGATCCCAGGCAGGGCTGTGGCCCTGACTGCCCTGGAGGTGGGTGCCAGGAGGGGTCAGTGGCAGGCCGGGATAGTGGTCTGCCCCTGCCCTGCTGGCTCCGGAGGGTCTCCAGGCAGCACCTTGGCAGCGGGCTCAGCCCCGGGCACCTACTCACTCGGAGCCGGAGGAGTCCTCATCCACCGTGCCGGCCTTAATGCTCATGGCGATGGGCGTCACCCCGTTGAGCTGCTCCTGCAGCGTCTGGCGGGGGCGCGGAAGAACCCTGCCCCCCCGGCTGCCCTCGCTGCCCGTCGAGGAGCCACGCGATGCCACTGTGCCCGGCGGGGGGGCCGAGAGCTCGCTGGGTACAGGGCGCAGGCTGTTCTCACTGATGGTAGGGAGGCACTTCTTCAGGATCCCTGCAGGGGGAGTTGGGAGAGTGTGAGGCCGGGGTGGGGGGAGATGGAGGGGGAGCCATGAGGCTGCGGCAGAAGGTGGAGCAGGCCCAGGCAGCTGGGGCGGGGACAGATGGGAGGGGCCGTGAGGCCAGGGCAGGGGGAGATGGGAGGGGCCGCGAGGCTGGGGCAGGAGTCAGATGGGAGAGGCCGTGAGGCCGGACAGGGGCAGATGGGAGGGGTCGTGAGGTGGGGCAGGGGGGAGATGGGAGGGGCCGCGAGGCTGGGGCAGGAGTCAGATGGGAGAGGCCGTGAGGCCGGACAGGGGCAGATGGGAGGGGTCGTGAGGTGGGGCAGGGGGAGATGGGAGGGGCTTGCAGCCAGGGCAGGGGTGAGGGGGACCCTCCCGGTTCCTGTCCCAGGCAGGCGCCCTGTGCCGCGCTGCAGACTGAGAAATCGCCCCATGGGAGCAGAGCCAGCCCATCCAGCCTGGGCTCCCAGATCCTGCAGCCAGCAGGGCCACAGCAGGTCCTGTGGCTTTGCCAGGCTCGCCTCACCTGCAGCGCCTGCCTCTCTGAAGCATTGGTCAGCCCCGGCCTAGCAGGAACCTGCGACCACCAGCTGCTATGTGGGTCCAGTGCCACCCAGTGAAGGGATGGAGAAGCCATGCCAGGCTCTGCCAAGTCTATAGGGGAAGCTCTAAGGACCCTCTAGCCCCTGGAGCGCCCCACCCCCAATCAGTAGTATCTAGGGTGACCAGACAGGAAGTGTGAAAAATCGGGATGGGGTGGGGTAATAGGAGACTGTATAAGAAAAAGACCCCAAAATCATGACTGTCCCTATAAAATCAGGACATCTGGTCACCCTAGTAGTATCTGTGGAGGACCCCTGCCCTGCACAGCACCCTCCCACCAGCCTTGCAGTGCAGTGCTAGACGCCAACCCTGGGGTGAGGGGTTGCTGGGTTCCCCGCTTACCTTTCTGGGGTTGGGCAGAGGGGTTGGGTAGTGGAACCAGCACGTTCTTGTCCAGGGCCTCCCCGTTCTCCCTGGGTGTCTCTTCCAGGGGTCCCAGCCACACCTGTCCCACGGCTGGCTCCACCTGCAGCGTCTCGGGGCCGGTGTGCCCGTCGCTCTCGCTGGCCGTGGTCACAAACTCCCCTGGCCAGTAGGGCTTGCTGTGGGCCAGCAAGTTATCCGCTGGGGGAAAGCACAGTGAGCCGGGGACCCCAGAGCCAGCTCCCCACCACCCCGGGGCTGCTCCTGCTCACACTGGGAAGGTGAAGGGCGGGCAGCATCCAGCGTGGGGCAGAAGCCCAGTATGGGGCAGGCACCTAATGTGGGGAAGGTGAGGGGAGGGCAGGCAAGGAGAGCGAAGCACCCGGCAAGGGGACGGCAGGCACCCGGCGTGGGGCAGGCGAGGGGAGGGAAGGTGCTCAGCATGGGGCAGGCGAGGGGAGGGCAGGCGAGAGGAGGGCAGCACCCGGTGTGGGGGAGGTGAGAGAAGGGCAGCACCCACCATGGGGCAGGCGAGGGGAGGGCAGGCGCCTGGCATGGGGCAGGCGAGGGGAGGGCAGCACCCGGCATGGGGCAGGCATCCGGGGTAACAGGACAGCCAGGGCAGGTGTGGAAAGGTGCCAGCCAGGAGAGCAGGGCGCTGCCCAGCCCCACGGATTACCCGCCTCCCCTCTCAGAATGGGACTCCTGGGTGCTGACCCTTTGTAGGGGCTGCTCCCTCTCCTGCGGGCAGCCCCCAGGTCCCGACGTTACCTTTGGGGGCGCTGTGTGGCGGCAGCTTCTCACTGGGGAGGCCCAGCAGGTTCTCCCAGCAGGGCTCCCCCGGGAACGCCTCGTCCTCACTGTCCGAGGAGTGGGTGGAGGCGTAGGAGCCGCTTTGGTCGTCCTCCAGGGACAGGTCGCTGTCTGAGTCTGTGTCGTGCTCTGGGGCAGGGTCACACAAAGAGCTCAGCATGGTGCCCACGCCTCCGCCCCTAGCCCTCAGCGGGCCTCTGGCCTGCAGGGCCCCTCCCAGCCTAGGGCATAGCCAGGAGGTGGATCCTGGTGCCAGGCTCCAGACACCCCTGTTCTGCCCCCCCCAGCGTGGCAGCCACCAGAGGACACTGTTGCTAGCCGCTTGCTCTGCGTTGCCCAGCAGAGGGCAGCACCGTTCCACCCCTTCTCACCATTCGGCTGGTCCGTGGCCTCCAGGAAGTGGGCACTGGTGTCCGTCTGCCCACTGGGCACCTGGCAGCTCTTCAGCCCGGACTCCTCCCTGCAAAACACGGCCAGGATGCTAGATCCACACAGGGTCCAGCCACACTGGGCTCTCGAGCCCGCCCCCCCCAGCCCCTCCAGGCCCAGCGCTGCCCCGGGGGGGCCCTGGCAGGGCGGGTGGTACCTGAGCACGAAGGGGATGTAGCTGTGCTGGCTCTTGCCGGAGTGCACGGTGCTGCACAGGGATCCCGTGGAGGCACCGAAGGGCATGTGGTACAGCCGGCCGGCCACATATGTGTTGTTGCAGTTGTAGGCCTGGGGGTGGGGGGCAGAGAACAGGGGGGCGGACAGTGAGTTACTGCTTCCTCTGACACTTCCCACTCAGCGTGCTGCCCCTCCCCCAGCACCTCAGCCCTGGGCTCCCCCGCAGCTCTGCCGGTGCCCCTCACTCCTGATCCGCAGCCCCTGCCAGCCCAGCCCTGGTAAAGATGATGCCGCCCAGGACAGAGAGCTGGGCCGAGGCACAGTTCCTCTGGCTGTGCGGGGTTGGCACTCACCGCAGTCAGGGTGGATTTGGTGGTGAGCTCGGGGTCTGTGCTGTGCTTGCTGCAGCTGAATTTCAGAGCCTTCCTCACGTCCTTGCTGAAGACGATGCAGGCGAGGAAGATGAAGGGGCCCTGAGGGAGGGCGCGAGGGGCAGGTCAGAGCCCGCCAGGGCTGAGCTGAGCCGGGGGGGGGTCCATGAGCCAGGCCCCCTGCCCCGACGTGCTGCCACGCTTTCTGCTGGGGGATGATGGCTCTGGGGGCAGGGGCCCACACCGGGCTCCTCCAGAGGGGATCTCTGTGCCAGGCCCAGATCCCCCCCAGCTGTCACAGCACAACCCCCTCAGCAATATGGTGTGAGGCCGGCTCTGGGCCAACAGGGCCACGCAGGGCTGCAGGGGCATCCAGCCACCTCTACTCAGGCTCAGCTCCCGGGCCAAACTGGGGAGACCCCCTCCCCCACTGGGGAAAAGGCCCCACGCATCCTGGGGGAAGGCCCCACCCCCTGTCCCACCGTACCTGGAGGCAGTTGAAGCCGGCAAAGAGGTAGTGGAAGAGGATGGAGTCGCTGTTGACGGAGAGCAGGGCCAGGAGCCATGTCACGCTAACCAGCAGCAGCACCAGGAATGCCGCCCGCAGCCCCGACCTGTGCCGGGCACAGAGGTCAGGCCAGGCCAGAGATGCCAACCCCGCCCGCACCAACCCCTTCCCCATCCACACCAACTCCTCCCTCACCTTCCCCCACACCAACCCCGCCCGTGCCAACCCGTCCCCTGGCCATGCCCACACCAACTCTGCCCATGCCACCCCCTCCCCCATCCCCCCAGCAACCCCACCCATGCCAACCCCTCCCCCACCCACACCAACCCCGCCTGCACCTACCCCTTCCCTGCCCACCCCCACACCAACCCCCCACACCCAAACCGCTGCCTACAGGCCCCACTGCACAATACAGCCCCCCTTCCCCCACAGCGCCCCATACCCACCCCTGCAGCACACTCTGAGGTAGTAGGGGCTGTTCCCCCAGCAGAGCTTCCCCCCACAACAAACACCTCCCAGGTTTCCTCCGCCTGGGAGCAGGCCTCAGTCAGCACTTCCCGTGCTGCCCCGCCAGCCAGGGCTGCCCAGCTCTGCCACAGTGTGCCAGGCACTAGGGAGGTGGGGGAAGGGGGAAGACTCACACTGGGCCCCTCTTCTCGAAGCCCTGCTCCTGGGCCAGGCAGGCGGCTTTGGTGGCCAGGACATGGAGGAAGACGCTCGTCTACAGGAGGGAGAGGGTGGGTCAGCAGCTGGAGGCAGGGCCCGGGGCCCCCCCGCCCCTCCCCACAGTCTGCCCAAGTGGCCATAGTGCAGAGCCCAAGGCAGAAGGGGGTATGCGGCTGTGCTGGAATGAGCCACGGGAAGCAGCCCCCAGGTCAAAGCCCTGGTCTGGCTGGGCTGGGACACTTACAAGGAATCCATGGTAGGGGGGTTCCCTTCCTGGCCCCGCATGACAGGAGGAGTCTGGAGGCCAGTGGGAGGGAGAGCAGCAGGTCTGCATGGCCCGGGCCCTTTCCTCGCCCCTCATGGCTCTCCCCAGCAGGGGACCTCAGCGGGGAAACTGAGGCACAGAGAGGCAAAGGGGCCTGTCCTAGGTCAAACAGAAAGTTAGTGGCAGGCCTGGGAAGAGAAACCTGGAGTCCTGGCTCCCAACCACCCTGCTCTAACCACTAGACACCCCCCCGAGCAGGGATAGAATCCAAAAGTCCTGACTCCTAGTCCCCCGCCACAACTAGAGTGAGTGTGTGTGGGGTGGGAGGTGCAGCCCACATGGGTGAGTGCCAAGTGCCCAGCGAGGGTGTGGGGGGGGCAGCACGTGCAGTGTGGGTGCAGGTAATGAAGCTGGGGCTGCTCTGTGCAGGATCAACCAGCTGTGCCCGTGGGGGTGGTGGGGGCACCCAGGGCGGGTGCAATGATGTTTCGCATCTTAAGCGAAACTTCCACCTTGCACCTCCCACCCTGAGCCCTGTGGCAGCCCTCCGCCCTGAGGTGCCCCCCAGCAGCAGCTCCCCCACTCCGCCCTGAGGCACCTCCCCCTACGGCAGCTCCCCCTGGCCTGGGGAGCCGTGCGGCAGCTCCCCGCCCCAGCTCACCTCTGCTCTGCCTCCTCCCTGAGCATGCCATCGCTGCTCCACTTCTCCCGCCTCCCACGCTTGCGGCGCCAGTCAGCTGTTTGGTGCCGCAAGCCTGGGAGGGAGAGAAGCAGAGCGGGGCGGCGTGCTCAGGGGAGGAGGCAGAGCAGAGGTGAGCTGGGGCGGGGAGCTGTTCCCCCGCGTGCAGGGGTGGCTCTAGGCATTTTGCCGCCCCAAGCATGACAGGCAGGCTGCCTTCGGCCAGCTTGCCTGCGGAGGCTTGTGGGAGGTCCGCCAAAGCCACAGGACCAGCGGACCCTCCGCAGGCAAGCCGCCGAAGGCAGCCTGCCTGCCGCCCTCACAGCGACCGGCAGAGCGCCCCTAGTGGCTTGCCGCCCTAAGCACGTGCTTGGCGTGCTGATACCTGGAGCCGCCCCTGCCTGTGTGCCATCCCCCCCCTTACTCGCTGCAGGTGTCCTTCCCCGCGCCCCCCTACCCCAGGTCCCTCCACCTAAATGCCGACGATGACCGGGGCGGCCGAAGATCCAGCCGCCGTGGTCACCGCTGAAGGACCCGAAATGCCACCCGCCAAATGCTAGTGCCCTAGGCGACTGCCTAGGTCACCTAATGGGTTGCACCGGCCCTGGGGGCACCCCATGTGCGGCCCCTGCAACTGTGATGTCAGCAAAGGCTTCGACCCCGACTGCAACAAAACCAGCGGGGAGTGTCACTGCAGGGTGAGTGAGGGCGATACCACTGCAGGGGTGCCTGGGTGAGCTGGGGGGAGATACCACTTCAGGGGGGCTGGCGGAGTGCCCGGGCCAGCTGAGGGGAGATACCACTGCAAGGGGCCTGGGGAGAGATACCACTGCAGGTTGGGGAGGTGTGTGTGAGGATAGCACTGCAAGGGGATTGGAGATATGGGGGGCATACCACTGCAGGGGGATTGGGGGGGTGCCTGGCTCAGTTGGGGGGAGATGCCACTGCAGGGGGAAAGGGGGGTGCCTGGCTCAGCTGGGGGAGATACCACTCTAGGGAGACTGGGGGGGTGTCCGGGTCAGCTGGGGAGAGATACCACTGCAGGGGGACTGGGAGGGTGCCCAGGCCAGTTGAGGGGAAATACCACTGCAGGGGACCTTGGGGGGTGTGTGTCTGGGCCAGACCATGCTGCTGTTGGTCTTGCTGGCCTTTGATCCTCCCTGTGTCTCCCCAGCCCCATGCACTAGCCTCCAAGACCCCCACTGTCCCCATACGCACCGAGACGGCGAAGGCGATGGGCCCAGCGAAGCTCCAGACCAGTGTGTCGTAGATGGAGAGCCAACAGAAATCGGGGTTCCCATAGCCCTCGGGGTCCAGCCCCACGGCCAGCCCTGTGAAGAGAGGAGCCGCATGGCTCATCACATCCCATCCTGGCAGGGTACTGAGGAGCCAGCAATCCACGAGCCCTCAGACCAGGAAGGATGTGATCAGTCTTTACTGAGTGCTCGGGAGCAGCTGCCGGCGTCAATCTCACCCGGAACATCCATATCTCTGATGGCAAGATGACATCTAAGGGGTTGGACTGTGAGCCTGTGTGCCGGTGGGACCCAGCAGCCCGGAGAGATGTTAGCTAATGTGAAGGGCTGGGCTCCAAAGAAGAGGTGACGCCCTGCCCCTTGGGAGAGGTCCATGAATACCGGATCTGCCACTGGAATGTCCCTATGTACCGTCAGCGAGAGGACAAAAGACATTTGTTCTCCCTCATGCCCGTGAAGAGGAATCAGGCAAGTGGATTTGCAGCTCAGAGCACATGGCAGGAGGGGATCAAACCCCCAAACAAAAGAAACTTGTCATCTTTGTGCTGCTGGGGGGCCAAGTGTTTCTAGGCATAAGCAAGAGCTGCCCAGCTGCTTGGCCTGGGTTAGCCCTAAAGGACACATACAGCTGGCTTCTCATAGAAGCCTCTATTACCTTTTGAAACTTAAGATTAGAACTCATTTGTGTATCTGTTTCCTGCTGTAACCTCGACAGTAACCCTCGTAACCTCTTCCTAGCTAATAACTCTGTAGATAGTTTGTTAGAGGATTGGCTGCAAGCCTTGTCCTTGGGGTGAGATCTAAGGTGCAGCAGAGCTGGGGGAAGCGACTGGTCCTTTGGGACTGGGAGTGACCTGAACCTTGCTGTGATCCGTGGTGAGGGACCAGCTACCAAAAAGGCCAGCTCACTGGGGTGGCAAGACAGAGGGGAATGCCCCAGGGGACTGTCCGTAACTCCAGAGGCATCCACACTTGATAACCGGTTGGTGAGGGCTCAGTACAGAACTCCAAGCCAGCATGGGGGGCGGGTGCACCCTGCTCCTCCCAGCCTGCCGAGAGCACTCCCCTCCCTGCCTTGCCCAGCTGCTGACAGCGGAGACTGGGTGGGAGCAGACATAGCCCCAGCAGAGAGGCGGGGCAGCGCCGGGCTCACCTGTGATGAAGGCTGGCACACCCCAGCCCACCATATAGTAGAAGCGCATGGGGCTGTGGTTGATGTCCCGCACCTCGCTCAGCATGCGGTAGAGGTGCAGTGCCTCCAGCAGGAGCCAGGCAAAGGTGCACATGTAGAAGAAGTGCAGCAGGATGGCGATCACGGTGCAGGCAAACTGCGGGGAGAGCTGGGCTTCAGGGAGTGGGGGGAGCCAGCACAGCCGGGGAAAGGCCCCAGGACACCCCAGTTAGCGTGTCCCCCTCAGGCTCTGGGGCGACCTGCTGCCCCCAGCTGGGAGACTGCACACTGCAGGGCCTCCATGCCTGGGCTCAGCCAGAGCCACCGGGGCTCCACGCAGAGGCCCAGGGCCCAGCTGCCGCCTGCACAAGGGTCACGAAGCCGCTCAGCGCCCACCCCTGTGCCAGTCATGCCGCAGGAGGGACCCAGGCTGGCCCAGCCCCCCCCCCCCCGACCCTGCCCACAGGCTCACGGGGATGTCGGCCTGGTTGATGCCCAGCAGGAAGACAAGCTCAGCGAGGAAGAGGGCGGCGGCGGTGTTCTTGTGGATGCTGTGCTGGTTGGTGTGCAGGGCCCGCAGGCCAGCCAGCACCAGGAAGGTGAGCAGGAGGCTGCCCAGCGTCACAGCCACAGAGGCGTAGGTGATGGTCTGCAGCGGCAGGATCTCCCCGTTCTGGGGGGCAAAGGGGGGCTCGTTGGGCAGCAGCCAGACACCACAGGACCCGCCCCCCAACCAGTTCAGGGCTCAGAGATCACCATAGCCCCACCCTCTCTCACATGGGGCCTGCCTATGGCTCCATCTCCTTGGGGATGGGACTCCTCCACCTCTCACCCTTGACACTGTGGGCCCACCCATAGCCCTACTCCCTGGAGGATGGGGCTCCTCCCCCCCTCACCTTTAACACTGTGACCCTGCCCATGGCTCCACCCCCTGGGGTGGGGCGCTGCCTGCTCACCTCTCTCCTGGAGATGTCCATCAGCACTGCGAAGCTGGTCATGTGGCAGCACTGGCAGCTGACGTGGCTCTGGTTCCTGAAGACCAGCTCGCAGCCCCTGGCCGACCAGCCGCCTGCTCCGCCAGGCCTGAGGAGCAGGAGAGCTGGAGTTGAGGGGGGCTCTGGGCTCGCAGACCCTGTCCCCTCACCGGGATCCCCCAGAGCCCCCCTCACAGGGGGCAGGCTGGGGGTGCTGGGCCCGGCTGGGGGTACTCACAGCATGGAGTGGTTCCAGAAGACGCAGATGGGCTTGGAGCGCTCCTCCGTCTCCAGCAGCCGGAACTGCACGGTGACAGGCTTCTCCAGCGCCCGCGGCCCCCGCTGCTCCTCGGCGTGCACGCTGATACTCACCACCGGCGTGTTGATGACGGGCCGTTTGGGGACCCTGTGGGAACAGCCAGGGCTGTGGGACCCAACACCACGCGCCCCCCTCGCCATGGCCCCAGAACCTGTGTGCTCCACCCCCCAGAAACCTGCCCCCGCACAGCTACCTGCCCCCCATCTGCGCCCCCTGCGCCTCTGCCCCCCTACAGCTGCCTGCACCGTTTCTCTGCTCCCCCAGCTACCTGCCTCCCGCCTGCCTCCTGTGCCTATGCTCCCCCTATAGCTAACTGCTCCCCTCCTGTGCCCCCTATGCCTCTGCCCCCCACAGCTACTTGCCCCCGCCTGCACTCCTGTGCCACACCTACCTGCCCCCACCAGCTACCTGCCAGAGGAGATGGGGGGAGGGTCCCAGCCCAGTTCCCAGAAGGGCCAGGGAGACCAAGCTCCCCTGGGGACCCCACAGGGCAGGGCCATGGCACGTTGGCTGAGGGTAAACAGGGGCCTTCACTGCCTCTCGCTGCCCGACCCCACACCATCTTCTCCCCAACGCCCTCACAACTCCTCTCCCCAGCGCCCCCCGCTCTTGTCCTGAGCACCTCCCAGCTCCTCTCCCCATCACCCGTCCCGGGCTCCTCGCCCCAGCACCCGCCCCACCCCGGGATCCTTTCCCCAGCACTATGGGTACCGCAGGCTCCGCTTGTCCGTATCATAATGCTCCGGCAGCAGCCCTGCCAGCGTGCGGTAGATAATCACGCTCGCCACGGCCTGGCCCTCATTCAGGTCCGGATGCCTCTTGTGCCGAGTCACCAGCGACTGCTCCTCCTCCTCCTCTGCAGAGCTGGGGGGCTGCTTGGCACTGCCCATGGGGGGGTCTGGAGGGAGAATCAGGGTAGGTGAGAGCTGGGCTGGACCTTGCTCCTGCGAGGGCAGCACAGACCCAGGCAAGGACCAGTCCCACCGCACTCCCTGCACTACAGGCCGGTGCCCACAGAGAGTACCAGGCTGTGCCATGTTCCCCCAGGGCTGCAGCAGCTCTAGGATTACAGCCCAGCCCTGGGCTCCCCCCAGCTCTGCCAGTGCCACTCACTCCCAACCTGCTACCCCTTCAATCCCAGCCCTAGGGTCCCCACAACTCTGCCGGTGCCCTTCACTCCCGACCTGCTGTCTCCTCAATCCCAGCCCTGGGCTCCCCACAGCTCTGCCGGTGCCCCTCACTCCTGACCTGCTGCCCCCTCGATCCCAGCCCTGGGTTCCCCACAGTGCCCCTCACTCCCAACCTGCTACCCCTTCAATCCCAGCCCTAGGGTCCCCACAACTCTGCCGGTGCCCTTCACTCCCGACCTGCTGTCTCCTCAATCCCAGCCCTGGGCTCCCCACAGCTCTGCCGGTGCCCCTCACTCCCGACCTGCTGCCCCCTCGATCCCAGCCCTGGGTTCCCCACAGTGCCCCTCACTCCCAACCTGCTGCCCCCTCAATCCCAGCCCTGGGCTCCCCGCAGCTCTGCTGGTGCCCATCACTCCCGACCTGCTGCCCCCTCAATCCCAGCCCTGGGCTCTCCCCAGCCCTGCCTGTGCCCCTCACTCCCGACCTGCTGCCCCCTCAATCCCAGCCCTGGGTTCCCCACAGTGCCCTTCACTCCCGACCTGCTGCCCCCTCAATCCCGGCCCTGGGCTCTCCCCAGCCCTGCCTGTGCCCCTCACTCCCGACCTGCTGCCCCGTCAATTCCAGCCCGGGGCTCCCCCTCCAGTCCTCCCTCAATCCTAGGCTCCCCACAGGTGCTGCCCAGCTCCACCCCCAGCTGGCACCGCCGGTGGGGCACTGCCTCTGACTGACCTTTGCCCTCAGGCACCTGGAAGATGGTTTCGGGGAGGATGACAGTGGTTTCCAGGTCCGTGGGCTTCTCGCCCCGCAGCGCCTCGTAGTGGGGCAGCTTGGTGCCAGCGAAGTTCCCCTTGTCCAGCCGCACTATGGAGATGACTGGCAGAGAGACCCCCCATGAGGGGCTGGGCCTGCCGAGGGCACAGCCGGCCTCCGTCAAGCTCACCCCACCCTCCTGCCCATTCTGGCTCCCAGCTCGGCCCATCCGCTGCCTGGACCCAGACTCCAGCCACCGCCTGCTGCCACCCCCCTGCACCACACGCAGGCCTCCCAGGCTGGGCAGCCAAGCCAACATATGGCCATGATTCTGGGAGCCCTAGAGACTCCCGGGCCCAGCCATGGGGGTGCCGAGTGCCCACCTTCCCCGGACTGGGGCTGCTCAGGAGCAGCCCTGCAGGGAATAAGGCTGGGCTTCCTCACATGCTAGGGCTCCCCTTCCGGCTCCTAGGCACAGCAGTCTGCACCCCCTGTGGAGCCAGTGCCAGCTGCGCCGTGACGCACAGGCCAGGGGAGGTACCCAGAGAGCCCCTCGCCCGCCGGAGCCCATGAGCCGCCTGCTGCGGGGGCCTGGCTCTGGGGCTGGACAGGCCCCCCAGGGCATTGAGCTTCGACAACGAGGTTGGTCTGCGGGGCCATGTCCCCACCCTGAGCGCAGGGCACTCTTGCCAGGGCCAGGGAGCCCCAAGAGAGCTGAGCCCCAGCTGCTTCTGCCCGTCCCTGAGCAGCCAGGGAGGGAGGAGTCCCAGGATAACACCTCCACCCCACCAGAGACAGGTGCACCCTCTATGGGCAGTGCCATGCCTGCAGGTGGGGCTGGTCAGATCCATGTCCTCGTCCTGCCCCACGGCCAGGCAGCAGCACCTAGGGACAGCGCAGGGTGCACTGGAGTCGGCCCGCCCAGCTCCACGCTCCTCAGCCCCCCCACCCGGTCTCCGCCCAGCCCCACTCTCCTCAGCCCCCCACTGGTCTCCCTGGCCCCTTCAGCTCCTGCCCCCACTGGCCATGTCAGGAGCTAGCTGGCCCTCTGCAGCGAGCCCCCGGGCCCAAGACATCTGCCATTCTCACTGCACATGGGCACAGCTGGCCCACTCAGAGACAGTCCCCCCATGCAGTGGCCACACCCCCGTGACAGCCACACCCCCATGCAGCGGCCACGCCCCCACGCAGCGACCACGTCCTCACCGATGTTGGGTGTGATGAGGGTGAAGGGGCTCAGGTAGGTCTGGCGCAGGTTCTGGCCCAGGGTGCTGGCGTAATCCTGGTAGCGCTTCAGCAGCCAGGCCGTGCCGCCCTCCGTCTGCTGGATCAGCTCCCAGTGGCGCTTGTTGCTGGGAGCCAGCAGGGCACTGCCCACCCGCAGCAGGTTCTGCCGGGGGGGCACCATGAGCAAGGGGCACTGCTGGGCCGACACACGGGGCACCCCCGGGTCAGCATCCAGAGCACAGGCCTGGCTAGGCACTGCGGCAGGCTCGTCACCATGGTGACCGAGCGCCTGAGTCCCACCCCTCCGGGGTTGAGCCAAGGTCGCGGTTCGGGTCTCAGTGGGGCCATCTGGGGATCCAGCCCTGTGGCTCTGATGCTGGCGCCTAGCACCGTGGGGTCAGGGTGTCTGGGGACTTGCTTGACCTGTGGGACCCGCCTGCCCCTGGGGGACCCGCCCGCCCCTGGGGGACCCGCCCAACCCCGTAGGACCCACCCAACCCTGTGGGTTCTGCCTGCCCCATCTCCCCTGCCAGGCGTTTTGCTTGTGGGTGTGAGGGGGAATCACCTGCCCCAGGCCACAAGAGCCCCAGGAATCCCCTGGGCAGCCTGCACCAAGCGACACTGGGGCCCCACATCCTTCCCATCAGCCCCCTGCCCATGCACATGCCACCAGCCATGCCCGGCCTGTGTCCTGTAAGGTGTCACTGAGCCACCCAGCCACCCTGTGCCCATACTCAGGGGCAGCCCGGACAGGCCTGGCAGTGCTCAGATTCTTTCCCAGGTTCCTGTGCCAGCTGCTTTGCACAGGGTCAGTCTCCAGCTTGCCCCATGAGACATATGTGTGACCCCAGCAGGGGAGCGTCCTCTGATCACAACAAGGCCCCCGTGCCCAGGAGCCAAGGTCCCTCCCTCTCCAGGCAATGCCACCTGAAGCCCCCACCCCTGTGCCTGCCCGGCTGGGCTTCCCTACACCACCCCAGCTGCTCTCCCAACCCGCTGGCACCTCGGTGAAGTGGACGTCCTGTGTGGCGGCCAGGCCAAAGCCCTGTTGATGGCTCTCGTGCTGCAGGAGGCGGGTGCAGAGCTGGTACGCCACCCGCACATCACTGCCGAAGTAGCTGGTTGTGTGCTGGGTGGCATTGTGCAGCTGCAGGGCCGCCCGCTGCACCAGCCCTGGGTCCAGGAGCGACTCATTCCGCAGCAGCCGCTCCGCCTGCGCCAGGCAAGGCAGTCATCAGTGCTGGGCACTGGGGCACCGGAAGTGGCACAGGGGCCTCAGACCAAACATGGCCTGGGAGGCTCAGGGCCGGGCACTGGGGAGGTGCGGGGGCCTCAGACTGAATACGGCCTGGGGGCTCAGGGCCGGGCACTGGGGAGGCAGGGGGGCCTCAGACTGAATACGGCCTGGGGGCTCAGGGCTGGGGCACTGGGGAGGCAGGGGGGCCTCAGACTGAATACAGCCTGGGGGCTCAGGGCTGGGGCACTGGGGAGGCGGAGAGGCCCAGGCTGAAAGCAGCCTGGGGGCTTCAGCACTAGGTACCTGGGGGGACACAGGAGCATGGGGGGCCTCAGACCGAACGTGGCCTGGGGGGCTCAGGACCGGGCACCAGGAAGGCCGGGGAGTCCCAGACCGAATGCAGCCGGGGCTGGGGAGAGGCCTCATGGCTGAGGTCCTGCTGCCTTTGGAGCCCAGCTCTCATGATGCCCTCTCTAAAGGATGGGACTGGTCAAATTGTGGGAAAAACCCCTCTGATTGGCTGCCTTGCCCACTGCCCTGTCTCCTGGGGAAGGGCAGCCAGTCAGAGCCGCTGCAGGAAGCTGGCAGATCTCCCCCCCCACCCCCGATACCATTGCATGGGGGGAGCTAAACAGCCCAGCAGGTCAGGGCCTTCCCCACAGTGAGTGACAGGGCAGCTCCTCGGCCCCCTGCACACTTGTCCTGAGCAGAGGCAGGGGGGTTGAAAACCCCTGAAGACACTGCTGGCCTGGAGGGGGAGAGGAACCTCCAGCACCCCCAGCCTGGGAGAGGTGAAGCCTGAGGTGGACTGGGGACAGAACTGGGGGGCCAGGATGAAGTGTGGGGCAGGGCAAGTGGAGCCTGGCAGCACCGATGGCCCCTGCGCTGGGGCTCGCCCAGAGCACAACGCAACCTCATCCAAAGCGCCTGGCGCTGGGGGGCCAACTCCTGTGGCAATGACATCTGGGGCTGACCATACAGGGAGCACCACTCCCAGCATGCACTGCTGCACCACACCCTAGGCCTCACCTCTCCAGGTGGAGCAGTGCATGCTGGGCCCCCCTGGAGTCACAGCCAGGGCGCTGGGAGCTGCCGAGGGGCCCTGGCAGGGCTGGGTCTGGGCTCTCCAGCTCTGAGGGTGCTGGGCAGATGCCACTTACCAGGCTCCGGAGCTGGGCGAAGGGCAGTGAGGTGCAGTTGAAGAGGTTGGGAGCCAGCCAGCCCTTGTGTTCGTCACAGTGTCGCACGGCAGTGCCTGCGGGAAGAAAGCAGGGGTCACTGCGGGGTCCCCAGGCCCTGCCGCCAGCGAGTCAGCACTGTCCCACGCCTGCGGGTCCTGGGCAGGCGGGCACAGGGCAGCGCGCTGCAGCCATGGCATGAGGGCACGTCGAGCACCGTCTCCCATCGCAGCAGCACATAGTTACCAAAAGATCCTCGGGGGCAGGGCGACGCGGCGGGAAGCCCAAAGCGGGTGCGGGGCCACCAGATGTTGGCTTCGATTGCACGGGGGCAGCTGTCATAATTCACTGCAGGGCAAAGAGGCGAATCAGAGCGACAGCCCAAGGGTACCCAGGCAGGTGCCCCCAGCTGGGCAGGTCCAGGGGCCAGCTTAACGCAGTGTGCCCAGGGGAGCCCTGGTTGGGGGGCACACGGGCCACATGACAGCCCCGAGTTGGGGGGTTGCTATCACAGACCCTGCCTGGACAAGGGCCTGCCAGGGGGTGGGCAGGCAGCAGGGTCCATGGGGAGTCTGGAGGGACAAGACATCACCCGGGGCCGTAGGCCACACCCTGGCTGGGAGATCTTGGCAGCCGGTGGCCCAGGCACCCCTTCGCCAGCATGGGGAGGGACAGGGGGCCCACAGTTCAGGGGCTATGGTCCGTTCAGCCTGCTGATACTGACAGCTCCACCCTCCAATCCCAGGGCGCGGTGGAGCTATCTAATAGGACCCCACCTCCCAGCAACTCCTTTATTTCCTGCCGGGGGGGCCGTTCCCCCCCCACTGCCCCTAGTTGCAATCCCATGTCCTGGGCGTGCCCCCCACTGGCATCCTGAGTGGTGCTGGGCCTTGGGGGGCCGCATCCCGCCTCATGCTGCTGGTTGTGTCCCGCCCCCTCCCTCAGGGCTGTGTCGGCCATGCCATGGGAACAGTGCCCCACTGTGCCCTGGGGGCCGGTCGCTGCCCTGCCCTGGGGCCCGTGTCCTCCTATGCCCTGGGGGCTGCACCCACTGTGCCCTGGGGGCTGGGCCCTGCCATGCCCTCCGGCCCGCGTCCTCCTATGCCCTGGGGGCCGGTCCCTGCCATGCCCTGGGGCCCGTGTCCTCCTATGCCCTGGGGACCGCATCCCACTGTGCCTTCGGGGCTGCACCCATTGTGCCCTGGGGCCAGTCCCTGCCGTGCCCTGGGGACCACGTCCTCCTATGCCCTGGGGGCTGCACCCACTGTGCCCTGCCCAGGGGGCCAATCCCAGCCATACCCTGGGGACCAGATCCTGCCTTGCCCTGGGGGCCAGTCCCTGCCATGCCCTGGGGATCGCATCCTGCTGTGCCCTGGGGGCTGGGCCCTGCCATGCCCTGGGGCCCGCATCCTCCTATGCTCTGGGGGCTGCACCCACTGTGCCCTGGGGCCCGCGTCCTTCTTTGTCCTGGGGGCCAGTCCCTGCCATGCCCTGGGGACCACGGTTCCGCCATGCCATGGGGGCTTGGCCGACCTTCGCAGCCATTGGCGGTGACCTCAGCAAAGGGGTTATCACAGCGGTCGCAGCGTCGCCCGATGACGCCTGGCTTGCACTGGCACTGCCCTGTCTCAGGGTCACAGAGCCGCGCCAGGGAGCCCGTGGGGTAGCAGTCGCACAGCAGGCAGGAGTCGCTGGCCAGCGGGCGGTAGTGATTCTCCTGGGGGGCAGAACACAGGACGTTAGCCCCAGAGAGCAGCTGACAGCCCTGGGCAGCCAAACCCCATCCATCAATCAGGCAGCCCACAGGCCGCTGCAGGGCCAGAGCCACCCATTGCCCCCTGCCCCATGGGGCTCCTCTTGGTGGAGGGAGAGTACAACCCCCACCCATCCAGTTAAGCCTGCTGGCAGGACCTAGCTAGTGCCATGGGGGAGGGGGGCTGACTCGCTGAGACAGGCCAAACTGTGCTCATGCATGGACCCCCATACAGCCAGCAGGCACTGCCACCGACCATGTCCCACTGCCAGCCCCTCGGCTGCCTGAAGCCCAGGCCATGGGCAGAGCCGTTCCATGGGGCAGGTACCACCAGAGCTCAGCAGCCCAGCCCCACCTGCCCGCTTCCAAGGCTGCAGAGGGCAAAAAAAATCTCACAATCCACCTGGGCCCTCAAACTGCCTCATAGGAACCCCCTGTCCCAGTGCTGCTCAGCTCCAGGTCCCTGCTGCAGCCCTTCTGGGAACCCGGTGTGGGGTGGGGACACAGGGCCCAGAGCCAAGCAGGGGGGCAGGGGATGGGCAGAACAGCCGGACTGCAGAAGGGGGCTGATGGGAGGGGCAGAAGGAGCCAAAAGCCCTGAAGCTAATCTCTGGGTCACTGGCACCACCCAGCAATGGTATCTCCCCCCAGCTGACCCAGGCACCCCCCCCATTCCCCCTGCAGTGGTATCGCCCTCACTCACCCTGCAGTGACACTCCCCGCTGGTTTTGTTGCAGTCGGGGTCGAAGCCTTTGCTGACATCACAGTTGCAGGGGCCGCACATGGGGTGCCCCCACCACCCCCGCGGGCATGGCTGGTCGATCCTGCGCAGACCAGACCCGGCTTCGTTACCTGCACCCACACTGCACACGCAGCCCCCCCCCCACGCCCTCACTGGGCACCTGGCACTCACCCGTGTGGGCTGCACCTCCCCCCCAAACTCTGGGCACTGCTCCCACACATGCCTGGCACACTCACTGCATACACACAGCACACACAATGCCCCCCACATGCTACCAGACACCGGGCACACACTGCCTGGCCCTGCACTGCACACACCCCCAACGCACACCCAGCGTACACCTACACTGCACACACACACTCACTGCCTACATCTGCACTGCACACATACCCAGCACACACCCGCACTGCACACACACACACTCACTGTGCACGTGTATACACATACACAATCACTGCGTAACCTGCACTGCATGCACACCTGCTGTGTACACCTGCACTGCACACACAGACACACTGACTGCGTACACCTGCACTTCACACACACACAATCACTGAGTACACCCACATGCCATGCACACACACATACTGCATAAATCTCTACTATGTGCACACACAGCATACATGTGCAGTGCAAACACACACTCACTAAGTACACCTGTATGGCACACACACACTGCATATGCCTGTACAGCATGCATGCACACACACACCATGAGTGTACACTTACACCGCACACACATATTCGCTGAATACACCTGCATGGGGCATGCACACTCACACATTCACTCCATACCTCTGCACTGCACACATGTGCACACCCACATGGTGCTCTCTCACACACATACACACTGCATACAGCTGCACAGAACACCTAGAGCAGGGTGACCAGACAGCAAGTGTGAAAAATCGAGACAGGAGGTGGGGGGTAATAGGCACCTATATAAGACAAAGCCCCAAATATCAGGACTGTCCCTATAAAATCAGGACATCTAGTCACCCTACACAGAGCACACACCTGCACTGCATGCACACTCACTGCCTACACCCCCACACTGCACACCCAGTACTAGGCCCGCACAGAGCACACCTGCACTGCAGACACATATCCCCCCCCACACACACATACGTCCCGGCATCTCACTTGTTTTCGCAGTAGGGGCCGAAGTAGGTGGGGGTACACTCGCAGGTGTAGCCGTGCGGGGCGCTGGGCTTGCGAGTGCACGTGGCCTGGTGCTCACAGGGATTGAGGGCACACACGTGGGCACAGCTGTCTCCATAATAACCTGGGGCAGGAAGGAGGAGATGCCTGGGGGTTCAGTGTCCCAATGCCCCAGGCCGGGGCTCCCACGGCCGCCCACCCCTGCTGGCTGAGGATGAGTGATGCTCCGAGCGTGCGGCACCAGAGTCAGGGCAGCCTTGTCCCCAGCTGTTCTCCAGGGAGTTGGCCAGCCTTGGGGTGCCCCTTGCATGTGATCAGCCCCAGAGCTGCTGGCCTGAGCTCCCCACAGCTCCCCAGCCTGGCTGAGATGTGTCCCGCTGATCCCAAGGGGCTCCTGGGGGCTGTACTGGGGGCGGCAAATACCCCTGAAGCTGCACATGGGGCAGAGCCGATCCTGTGCACAGGGATCGCCAGGCAGCGCATGACCCCCTGCACCCACCCGCCCAGCTCCTGGCCCCTCACCTGGGTCACAACTGCAGGAGAAGCTGTCCCAGTCATCATTGCAGTAGCTGTTGGCCGGGCAGGGGCTGGAGTCACAGGGGTCAGGGACACTGCAGCCACGCTCCACATTCACCTGCTCGGCCTGGTTCATGTTCAGGGCCACAGCACTGGCCGCTGTCTCACCGATCCGCACTCCCTGCCAGAGCACAAGGGGCCCCAGTGAGCCTGGCATTGGCCCCGCCCCCCTCTGCTCCCCTCAGAGCAGGCCCACAGCCCGAGAATGGGCCCAAAGCGCCTCCCCCCAAATAACGGCCCACAGCCCCACCGAGAATCAGCCCAGAGCGCACCCCGCAAGAACGGGCCCACAGGCCTCCCCAGAATAGGCCCGGAGCACCCGTGAGAAAGGGCCTGGAGCCCCTTCGAGAATGAGCCCAGAGCCCCTCGTGGCAGCCCTCTGGAAAGGGGCTGGGTTCCCCCATCAGTCCCCTTGTTTGCATGTTTCATGCTGTGCCACAGACCCAGCAGCCCGGGGATGGAAACTGGCCCCCAAGGGCTAGTCTGTGACAGGCTGTAGCTGCCGGGATTGGCCACTAGAGAGCGCCATAGTCTCACCCTGGGACCCTGGAAGTGCCCATTATCCGAGGGGGCAGCAGTAGGGCTGCCTGAGAGCGGGGGATTGTAGGTCTGGCCCTGGTGCTACCATTGCCTGTTCCCCCTACCCCCCTGCACCAGATCCCAGCTAGATGGGCCCATCCCCTCAGCTGGGACCCAGACGAGGGTGCAACCCCCACAGCACCCCCGATACCTGCATGCAGCCGCGGAATCCCTGCTGCACCTGGCCCCCCGCGCCCGCCACGCCGCCCATGGTCAGGTTCCTCAGCTTCAGCCCCTGCAGCTCACTGCTGGGGACCTCCAGCACCTGCAGAGAGACCAGTGAGCACTGGGCCCTGCAGAGCTCAGGGGAGCCCAGGGCTGTGATAGCAGGGGCTGCAGGTCGGGAGTGAGGGGCACCAGCGAAGCTAGGGAAGAGCCCAGAGCTGGGATAGCAGGACAGCAGATGTAGGGCGGGATGGAGGGGCACTGGTAGAGCTGGGGGGTGGGGGGAGCCCAGGGGTGGGTGGCAGGGGCCTGCGGGTCAGGAATGAGGGGCGCTGGTGGAGCAGGGAGCCCAGGGGTGGGGTAGCAGGGGGCTGCGGGTCGGGAGTGAGGGGCGCTAGTGGAGCAGGGAGCCCAGGGGTGGGGTAGCAGGGGGCTGCGGGTTGGGAGTGAGGGGCGCTGGTGGAGCAGGGAGCCCAGGGGTGGGGTAGCAGGGGGCTGTGGGTCGGGAGTGAGGGGCGCTGGTGGAGCAGGGAGCCCAGGGTATCTCTGTTGCTCTCACCCCTGCTCTGTTGTTGGCCCCAAAATTCAGTTCAAATGTGAAGAAACAGACACAAGGTTTAAAAGAACAACAGCGACAAACTTCCCCCCCTGCACCTTGCCCCCCATCCTGCTCCCTACACATCCCCCCAGCCCCCATCATCCCTCATTCGCCTTGCTCCCTTCCCCCTGCACCTGCCCCCCATTCTTCCCCCCAAGCCTCATCTGGCCCCCCATCCTGGCTCCCACACTTCACCCAGCCCCCCCTTCTGCCCTCTCATCCCCCTTATCTTGCCCAGGACCCCCCCGCAGCGCCTGGCTAGCCCCACCCCTGCTCTGTGCCCACCAGCCCCGCACCTGGTGCAGGCCGTAGTCGAGGGCCAGGACAGCCTCGACCTCGGTGCTCTCCCGCCTGCGCCGCAGCTCCAGCTGCAGGTGATGCCAGTCGCCGTCGTTCACCTTCACCTGGTGCAGCCGGAGCGCCCAGCCTTGGACGCTAGGCTGGGAGACGCTCATCAGCACGTACCCCTCACTCAGCTGGGAGAGATGGGGACAGTCAGAGGGGGCGGCAGTGGGGGGAGCTGGCTGGGAGTAGGGGGCCTGAGGCAATGGGGCAGGAATGGGGAGTGGTGGAAAGAGACGGGCTGGGGGCTGTGGGGGGAGCAGGCTGGGAGGGGGGATGAGGAGGGCAGTGGGGGAATGGGGGCAGGGGGCAGTCGGGGGAGCGGTCCAGGGGCAGGGAAGGGGGAAGCAGGGGGGAGCAGGGGAGCAGTGGGATCCAGGGGACAACGAGGGGAGTAGGTGGCCAGGGGCAGTGGGGCAGAAACGGAGTAGAGTGGAAGTGGGGGGAAGCAGAGGGCAGGTGACGGGGGGGCAGGAGGAACAGGGGACAGCGAGGTCCAGGGGGCAGTGTGGGGAGCAGTGGTCTGGGGTCCCGGCTGCTGGGACATGCCCAGCCGGTGTCATGAGGGCCTGTGGGTGGGTGCTCAGATGCTGGGCAGGGGCCCCTGAAGACGGGAAGCGTCTCCCAGATCTGGGTGCTACCACCTACCCTGGTGCGAGGGGCCCCGAGATGGGCAGCATTAGCCGGAGGCTGATGGGCTTCTGGGGCAGTGCCCTGCCCCCACCTATTGCAGCCCATGTGGGGCCGATGCCAGGGGCCCTGAGCGCTCTGGCCAGGACTGGCTGTAGACACCAGCTTAGCAAGCAGGTGCTTGGGGTGGCCACTCCAGAGAGGGGCGGCTCGTCCAGCTATTCGGCGGCAATTCGGCGGAGGGTCCCTCACTCCCGCTCGGGCAAAGGACCTCCTGCTGAATTGCCGCAGATCGCCATCGCGGCTTTTTTTTTTTGGCTGCTTGGGGCAGCAAAACCCCTGGAGCAGGCCCTGGCTCTGGCACCAGCCCAGCAGAGGGCGGATGCGTCGCTGCCTGCGGCACCATGCCAGGAATGAGTCCCGCTCTCACCTGGGCAGTAGGGGGGGTCCTGCTCCTGCCTCCCCCAGGCTCTGACACCCGCAGGGAGCCCCTATGGGATGACGGCCCCTCCCCCCATGGCCCCCGCTTGCCGGACAATGGCCCCTTCCCCCGTGGCACCCGCCTGCCGGGCGATGTCCCCTCCCCCATGGCACCCCCCTCCAGATGGCAGCCCCTCCCCCATGGCCCCGCTCTCTGGGCGACGCCCCAGGCCCCACCTGCAGGGTGATGGTGGAGAGCTGCCCAGCCAGGGCCCGCAGCAGGACGCCGTTGGCCTGGCGGGTGCGGAACATGAGCCCCGTGTGCCAGGGCAGCGAGATGCTCAGGGCCAGGTTACTCCAGGCCACCAGGCTGCTGCCCACGAACCGCTGGGGATTCGCCATTTCTGCAGGAGACACCGGCTCAGCCCATGGGGCCTGCTGCACCCGCTCACAACAGGGGCCTGCTCACCCACACACAACAGGGGCCTGCTCCCCAGCACATAACAAGGGCCTGCTCCCCCCGCACACAACAGGGAGCTGCTCCCCCCCCCCGCACAATAGGGACCCAGTGCTCCCACCACAACGGGCCATGCATTCCTGGGACCAACACTTGGGCAGCGGTTTGTGGCTTCATTTGTGTAACACCTGCCATCCCCCTGCCCAGCTTTGTCCTGGAGCCTCCTGTCTGCCCCCCCAAACCCCTGCTGAAGCCCCCATCTGGTCCCAGAACCCCTGCCTGCCCTCCTGAGCCCCCGCTGAAGCCCCCGCCAGGCCCCAGAGCCCCCTACCTTGTCCCCTTGAAACTCGAGCCTGCCCCCTGAAACTCCCCGCCTGCCCTCCTGAGCCCCCTACCTTGCCTGCAGTTCTTGCCCCCGAAGCCCAGGGGGCACTGGCAGCTGAATGTGTCCCACTGGTTGACACAGGTGCCCCCGTTGTGGCAGGTGTTGCTGTCACAGACGTTCTTCTTGGCAGAGCAGCCTGCGGGGGGGTGAGAGCCAGGCTGAGCCCCCGTCGATGGGGGGGTGTTCCCCAGAACGGGGGGCAGATGATGCTTTGGGGCTCAGGGAGAGGCACAGACCCAGTGCCAGCTCCTATCCCAGCCCCCCTTTGCAGGGCCACCGAGAACCCACCCTGCACGGTGCCCCCCAGCTCCTATCCCAGAACCCTCCTCTCTCAAGGACCGCCCAGCACCCCCCAGCTCCTATCCCAGCCCCCCTCACCCCGGGCTACCCAGCACCCACCCTGCACGGTGCCCCCCAGCTCCAATCCCAGAGCCCCTCCTCTCTCAAGGACCGCCCAGCACCCCCCCAGCTCCTATCCCATCTCCTATCCCAGTCCCCCGTCCCCCCCCCAGGGCTACCCAGCACCCCCCCTGCACGGTGCCCCCAAGCTCCTATCCCAGAGCCCCTCCTCTCTCAAGGACCGCCCAGCACCCCCCAGCTCCTATCCCAGAGGCTGCCCTTGGGCCCACCCACAGCACAGTGCCCCCCAGCTCCATTCCCAGGGCCCCCCGGAGCTGCCCAGCACCCACCCGGCACGGTGCCATTGTTGGCGATGAAGTCAGCCATGTCCAGCTGGCGGTTATCGATCAGCAGGTTCCGGATGCAGCCCACGAACTGCCGGTTGTGCACCGGGAAACTCTCCGGCAGGTCAGGGACCCCGCCCAGGAGCAGGGGTCCCGTCAGATCCAGGGACCTGGCCAATGGAAGCAGAGTCACATGGGGACATGGCCATGGGGTGGAGGATTCCTCCCCATTCACTACCCTGACCCAGGAAGCAGAAAACACTCTCCTGCCCAGGGTGGGCTAGCAGGGGCTGTGGGTCGAGAGTGAGAGGCACCAGTGGAGCTGGGGGGAGCCCAGGGCTGGGACAGCAGGGGCTGTGGGTCGGGATTGAGGGGCACCGGCAGAGCTTGGGAGAGCCCAGGGCTGGGATAGCAGGGCCTGTGGGTCGGGAGTGAGAGGCACCAGTGGAGCTGGGGGGAGCCCCGGGCTGGGACAGCAGGGGCTGTGGGTCGGGATTGAAGGGCATCGGCGGAGCTGGGGGGACCCTAGGGTTTGGACAGCAGGGGCTGCGGGTCGGAAGTGAGAGGCACCGGCAAATCTAGGGGGAGCCCAGTGCTGGGCTAGCAGGGGCTGCGGGTCAGGAGTGAGGGGCACTGGCAGAGCTGGGGGGAGCCCAGGGCTGGGCTAGCAGGGGCTGCAGATCAGGAGTGAGGGGCACCAGCAGAGCTGGGGGGAGCCCAGGGCTGGGCTAGCAGGGGCTGCGGGTCGGGAGTGAGAGGCACCGGCGGAGCTAGGGGGAGCCCAGGGCTGGGCTAGCAGGGGCTGCAGATCAGGAGTGAGGGGCACCAGCAGAGCTGGGGGGAGCCCAGGGCTGGGCTAGCAGGGGCTGCGGGTCAGGAGTGAGAGGCACCGGCGGAGCTGGGGGGAGCCCAAGGCTGGGCTAGCAGGGGCTGCAGATCAGGAGTGAGGGGCACCAGCAGAGCTGGGGGGAGCCCAGGGCTGGGCTAGCAGGGGCTGCGGGTCGGGAGTAAGAGGTACCAGCGGAGCTGGGAGGAGCCCAGGGCTGGGCTAGCAGGGGCTGCAGATCAGGAGTAAGGGGCACCAGCAGAGCTGGGGGGAGCCCAGGGCTGGGCTAGCAGGGGCTGCGGGTCGGGAGTGAGAGGCACCGGCGGAGCTAGGGGGAGCCCAGGGCTGGGCTAGCAGGGGCTGCAGATCAGGAGTGAGGGGCACCAGCAGAGCTGGGGGGAGCCCAGGGCTGGGCTAGCAGGGGCTGCGGGTCAGGAGTGAGAGGCACCGGCGGAGCTGGGGGGAGCCCAAGGCTGGGCTAGCAGGGGCTGCAGATCAGGAGTGAGGGGCACCAGCAGAGCTGGGGGGAGCCCAGGGCTGGGCTAGCAGGGGCTGCGGGTCGGGAGTAAGAGGTACCAGCGGAGCTGGGAGGAGCCCAGGGCTGGGCTAGCAGGGGCTGCGGGTCAGGAGTGAGGGGCACCGGCAGAGCTGGGAGGAGCCCAGGGCTGGGCTAGCAGGGGCTGCAGGTTGCGAGTGAGGGGCACCAGCAGAGCTGTGCAGAAGCCGCCTGGCCCCACACATGACCCCCTGCCTGCCTGGGAGCCCCAGCGAGTCTCTTACTTCTTAGTTCCCGACTGCATCCCCCGCGCAGAGCAGGAATAGTTCCCCAGCACCTCGCCAAACTTCAGGGCCACGGCCACGTCGCAGTCGTCCACCGTCACCACGGCCACCTTCTGATCCGAGGGGCCCTGGGGCACCCCCAACTTCCCAATGATGGGCTGTGGAGAGAGCGAGACCCCAGGTGCAGCAGGTGACTGGGCAGGGCAGAGCCCCACACAGGGCAGAGAATGTGCTATGGGGGCTGTGGCACAATCAGCACCTTCCCAGCCCACGGGATTTGGGCACCAGTCAGACTTTCGCTGCCATCCCATCATGAGAGCAGCCCAGCAGGGCCGTACCCCAGAGCAGAGGGGTCCCCAGGGCTCCTGGAACCCAGATCTCAGCCTGCACCTGCCAGCGGGAAGCAGCTGGCAGCCTGCAGGTGTGTGGGGTCAGAGAGACCGGCAGCCCCAGGAGCTGCCAGCAGAGCCACTTTGCCAGCACCCACCCGGCCAGCTCATGGCCCGACCTCCTCCTGGCCGGCTCCCTGCCCAGCCAGGCCCTTGGGAAGCTGGCCCTGCCATGGCCTTGGGGGAGTCAGGCTCCAGGACTCCTATCCCCCAGGCAGTGCAGTGAGGGCCTGTGACCAAGGGGCCTATGTATGCCTCAGTTTCTCCAGTATTTCGCACAAGGGCGGCTCCAGGCCCCAGCACGCCAAGCACGTGCTTGGGGCGGCAAGCCGCGGGGGGCGCTCTGCCGGTCACCGGGAGGGCAGCAGGCAGGCCGCCTTCAGCGGCATACCTGCAGAGGGTCCGCTGGCCCCGCGGCTCCGGTGGACCCTCCGCAGGCATGCCTGTGGGAGGTCCACCGGAGCCGCCGGACCAGCAGAGCTCCCCCGCGGCATGCCACCGTGCTTGGGGCGGCGAAATGTCTAGAGCCTCCCCTGATTTCACAGGGTTACTGGAGGGGGTCTGCTCTCAGGACAGGCTGACACAGGTGAATGGCACCCAGCTATCTGCGCCAGGCAGGCCCTGGCGACCCCATCTCAGTGGGGAAGACAACAGCAAAGCCAACCCCCAGACCAGCGACATCTGGCGCCCAGTGCCTCAAAGGGGGAGGGATTCCTTACCCCCAAACTCCCCACCCCGGGTGGGAGGGTAAGGAGGGGGAGCAGAGCTGGCTGCAGGTCCCCTGGAACAGAGTGAAGACAGATGGACGGACAGAGCCTGACCAAGGGGAGCCGACACTTTACCCCTGCTCTGTGCTACCCCCAGGCCTTGCTCTGCTGTGCCCAGCAGGCAGGTAAACCTGCATGGTGCTGGCAAATGGCACTAATCCAAGCCAAGCCGCCACGTCTCTGCCAAGAGGCTGCCTCAGGGCGTGGCCACGCGGGACACACTGGCGCGTGCCAGTGCAAACACCAGCTATGCCTGTGGGAGGGACTCTCCCCTCGCTGCAGTTCACCTGCCTCCTGCCCCCAGCGACCTGGTGCCATCTACACCCGCGTCGCTTGGAGGTTTCACACTGCACTCATGGACGGCTCTGGGCAGAGCTCCCAGTGTGAGGCTATGGGGCCCACCCTGGGCAGGAGAGTGGGAGCCCTGGGACTGGGGCCTCCACCCCTCCCCCAAGGACCCCTCACCCTGGACCAAGGGCCTCAGATGCTTCCTGAGGGTCCAACCCCACAATTGCCTCCTCCAGCTCTCTGGGGGCCCAGGGCAGGAGCCCCTCACCCCCCACCCCAACCAGGGACTCTATTTCAGCATCAAAATTTGTGGCTGGCTGAGAATTGAGGGGGCTGGGGGAGGTGGAGGGATGCAGCGAGCTCATCACCAGGATCAGCCCATAGCGAGGGAGGGGCTGGGCTGGGCCCAGGGCCCAGTGCTGCCCCCTGGGGTTCTGCTGGGACCTCTGAGTGCCTTGGTGATCGCCCCACATCCCCAGCCCTGTGGCACGGCTGGCAGGCATGGCACTGACAGGCAGCCACGTGGATGCCCTGCCCTCCAGATGCCCGCCAGCGCTGTCCCACTCACCTGGTTGTAGTACTGCAGCCGGACCGTGTGCCATTGCCCATCGCTCACGCCACCCGGCACAGACGGAGACACCGTGGTGGTCGACTCGCCTGGGGGGAGCAGGGGGATGCTGGTTACCGCAGGGCCGTGGGGGAGCCACGGCCTGAGGTGGGCAAGGGAGCCCAGAGCTCCCCACCCAGCAGCAGGGAGCTGGGCCCTGGGAGGGGAGCAGGATCTGGGGGCAGAGGGCTCTGTGGGGAGCTGCACGCTTGGGAGCCAGGGGGTGAGGGGAGCTGGGGGGAAGGGGAGGTAGGGCCAAGGGAACTGAGAGCCAGGGAAACTGGGGCGAGGGCCGTTGTGCCGAGGGGAGCCGGGGCCAAGGGGAGTCAGGCCCGAGGATGAGGGGAGTCGGGCCCAGGGCAGAAGGGAGTCGGGCCCAGGGCCAAGGGGAGTCGGGCCCAGGGCAGAAGGGAGTTGGGCCCGGGGATGAGAAGAGTTGGGCCTGGGGGTGAGGGGAGTTGGCTGGGGCCAAGGGGAGCTGGGCCTGGGGCAGAAGGGAGTTGGGCCTGGGGCCAAGGGGAGCCGGGTCGGGGCCTAGCGAAGCCTGGCCCAGAGATGAGGGGAGTCGGGCCCGGGGATGAGGGGAGTGTGACATTATGAGTGTGATCTAATATCTCAAAGATGACAGGACCAGAAAGAGTTAATTAACTCACAGACTGACCTGACCCATGGCCGAACTTTAGAGACTTGTTAGGAAAATATGTAAATGAATAGAGCTTTGAAATGCAAGTCTGCATTGTTAGAGGTAGAAGGGTAGGTGTTTGCTCAGGTCTTGTGATGTAACCAAACAAGTCTTGTCTATTGCATAGCTTTGATTCAAAGATAAAAAAGGAATATTAACGTTTAGGAAGATACTTGAATGAAATAGTATTATTGTCTATATTTCTCTTTGAAGGTTGTGGCAATCTGTATCTGAACTGTTTAATGGATAAATTACCCTGTGCTAATTGCCAGGATGTTTGGGAGAAGAATTAAGCCTGTTGTTTCTCAGGCCAAAAGGCTGCTGGAAATGTATAAAAACCCTGGGACACGATCCTACTTCATCTCAGATCTGCTTTGGGTTTCAAGAGGGGGAAACCTTAAGCCATAAGGGTTGAGATCCCCAGTCGCTGACTGGAGTCACTCTGAATATGGACATTGGACTATAACCTATGGGCTATTTCTAAAAGCTCATCTCTACTATGTATCTGAACCTCAAGAATTGAATTCAAGTCTATATGTATATTGATCTTTTAACCAACACTCTCTCTCTCTTTTCTTTTTTAATAAATTTTAGCTTAGTTAACAAGAATTGGCTATAGCGTGTATTTTGGGTAAGATCTAAGTTATAATTGGACCTGGGTATATGGCTGATCCTTTGGGATTGGAAGAACCTTTTCTTTTATATGATGAGATAAGATTTTCAGTAATCATCATCATATCTGACGTGTGTGTCTGGATGGAGGCCTGAGGCTGGGCATGTTAAGGGAAGTGCGGTGTTTGAACTTCAGAGTAACCAGTGAGGTATTATAGAAGCTGTTCTGTGCTGGCTTGGTAAATCTAAGTACTGGAATAACCACCAGCTTCTGGGGTTTGTCTGCCCCATTTTGTTTGCAGTTCACCCTAATTGAGTGACCGTGGCTGGCTCCCACAGGCAGCAGCCTCACAGGGAGTCGGGCCTGGGGCAGAAGGGAGTTGGGTCCGGGGCCGAGGGGAGACGGGCCTGGGGATGAGGGGAGTTGGGCCCAGGGATGAGGGGATTCGGGCCAAGGGATAAGGGGAGTCAGGCCCAGGGCCGAGGGGAATCGGTCCCGGGGCAGAAGGGAGTCACACCCGGAGATTAGGGGAGTCGGGCCCAGGGATGAGGGGATTCGGGCCAAGGGGAATCGAGCCCAGTGCTGAGGGAAGTCGGGCCCGGGGATGAGGGGAGCCAAGCCCTGGGCCGAAGGGAGTCGGGCCCAGGGATAAGGGGAGTCAGGCCCAGGGCCAAGAGGAGTCAGGCCAAGGGGAGTTGGGCCTGGGGCAGAAGGGAGTTGGACCTGGGGACGAGGCGAGCCGGGGCCAAGGGGAGTCAGGCCCAGGGATTAGGGGAGTTGGGCCTGGGGCAGAAGGGAGTTGGACCCGGGGATGAAGGGAGCCGGAGCCGAAGGGAGACGGGCCCAGGGATAAGGGGAGTTGGTCCTGGGGATGAGGGGAGCTGGTCCTGGGGATGAGGGGAGTTGGTCCTGGGGCAGAAGGGAGTCAGACCAGGGGATGGGAGGAGCTGGAGCCGAAGGGAGTTGGGCCCAGGGATGAGGGAAGCGGGCCCAGGGCCGAAGGGAGTCGGGCCCAGCCAGACCCTACCTGCCGAGAAGGTGAGCTGGATCTGCTCATGGATGATCTCCAGGGCCACGAAGTCATGCTTCTCATTGAAACGCCCATTGTACAGGAGAAGTCCGTTCCGCTCCTTCGTGGCGAACCTGCCCAAGGGGGAGAGGGTGAGAGCAGCATCCAGAACAACACATCCCCTGGATCCCTCACGGCCTGACATGGGTTGAGAGAGCCCAACCCCACGGGACCCTCTGAGATGGGCAGGAGCAGGGTCGTCAATTAGTTTGTGTCAAGGTCCACATTTCTTGGTCAAGGGTCCAGACTACAGAGAAAAAAATAACAAAATGATAATAAGTAAAGGAAAAGATTTCGGGGTGTGTTCAAAAGCATCTGGCTTTCCAGATTTGGCCTGCTGTCCCCCTACTGATGAACCCTGGGCAGGAGCATGGCCAGAGGACCGGCGCATGGAGGCACCTTGGCCTGCCTGGGGAATGGATGGCATCAGGACACAGAGTTAAGGTGGGTGTTGGTCACAGTTAAGGGGGCATCAAGGCATAGTTAAGGGGGCATTGGGGCAGAGTAAAGGGAGGCACTGAGACAGAGTTAAAGGAGGGAGCATCCAGGCAGAGTTAAGATGGGTGTTGGACCAGACAGAGTTAAGGGGGCATCAGGACATAGTTAAAGAGGGCATGGGGCAGAGATAAAGGGGACATCGGGTCAGCATTTGGGGGGGCATTGGAACAGAGATAAGGGGAGCATCCGGGCAGAGTTAAGGAGGCAGCAGGGCAGAGTTAAGGTGATGGGCCCGCATGGAACATTCTCGCTGTGCAGTAAGGCATGAGTTCAAGGCTGGGTAATGGCGATCCCATCTTTGCTCTCCCCACAGCAATTGGAGTCTAAAGGCAGCCATGGCCTGGCGCCCTCATGCTCCCCGATCTCCCCCAGTCAGTGACCAGAGGAATAGCAAGGAGCCTGCAGAGTAGCTGACTGCAGCACCCCTGCATGTGTGGGGAGAAGCTTGGCAAGGCCCAGACACCATGCCATGGCAGCCTCACCTCCCTGAGAGTCAGAGACTCGGGCTGCTGGGCTGGTTCTGGGGCTTCCTCAGCCCCACGGATGCCAGGAAGAATGAATACAATGGGGCTGGAACCGCAGGGGGCTATGGGTCAGGACTGAGGGGCCGGTGACCATGGTACATGGAGGTACCAGTGACACAGGAAAAGGCAGGAGGGGTACAGAGAGGGTATGGCTGGATGGGGGTACAGAGGGAGGTATGGCTGAAGGCCAAATTTAAGCTGCTAGGGAAGAGGTTAAAGTCCAGGACTCCCTGGGAGCATTCTCTGAAATCTCCCAGTTCCACACGCAGGGCCAGGGAGATGGGCAGAGCTATGGGGTGTAAATGCGGGGATGAGACGACAGTGTAGGGAGGAGGGAGTTAGGCTTATGAAAGGGAAAGGAGGGGCTGATACTGCAAGGATGGGCTCTGCCTAAACTACAATGGACCCAGGTTGCTGGCACGTCGAATTAAAAGGTCGTAGAGCAGTTTTTAAACTAGGGGCTGGGGGAAGCCGACAGGTGTGGAGGAGCTCATGGTTCGGACAGACACTCCTTAGGGGATTCTCTCTGTCCTAGTAAGGTGGGGAGGACAGAAGCTGATAAGTACAGTTAGGAGCAGAAAAGAAACAGATGAGAAGAGTCCCAGACAACTAAACAGTGACGCATTTTATAAGTGCCTGTATACAAATGCTAGAAGTGTGAATACTAAGATGAGTGAACATGAGTCTGGTATTAAATGAGGAGACTGATGTAACAGGCATTCCAGAAACTTGGTGGACTGATGCTAATCAATGGGACATGGTAATACCAGGATACAAGTCCTGACCGAGCGGGTCGTGCTGGTGGTGGAGTGGCACCATATGGGAACGCAGAGATTCATAGATTCATAGATTCTAGGGTCAGAAGGGACCAATGTGATCATCTAGTCCAACCCCCTGCACAAAGCAGGCCACAGAACCCTACCCATCCACTTCTATAACAAACCCCTAACCTATGCCTGAGTTATTGAAGTCTTCAAATTGTGGTTTGAAGACCTCAAGCTGCAGAGAATCCACCAGCAAGTGACCCATGCCCCACACTGCAGGGGAAGGTGAAAAACCTCCAGGGCCTCTGCCAATCTGCCCTGGAGGAAAATTCCCTCCCAACCCCAAATATGGCGATCAGCTAAACCCTGAGCATGTTGGCAAGACTCACCAGCCAGCACTCAGAAAAGAATTCTCTGCAGTAACTCAGATCCCATCCCATCCAACATCCCATCACCAACCACTGGGCATACTTATCTGGCGATAATCAAAGATCAGTTGCCAAAATTAGGCTCTCCCATCATACCATCCCTTCCCTAAATTTATCAAGCTTAATCTCAAAGCCAGATATGTCTTTTGCCCCCACTACTCCCCTTGGAAGGCTGTTGCAGAACTTCACTCCTCTAATGGTTAGAAACCTTCATCTAATTTCAAGTCTAAACTTCCTAGTGTCCAGTTTATACCCATTCGTTCTTGTGTCTACATTGATACTAAGCTTAAATAATTCCTCTCCCTCCCTAATATTAATCCCTCTGATATATTTATAAAGAGCAAGCATATCCCCTCTCAGCCTTCTTTTGGCTAGACTAAACAAGCCAAGCTCTTTGAGTCTCCTTTCATATGACAGGTTTTCCATTCCTCGGATCATCCTAGTAGCCAGAGAGTCCAATAGAATAAAAATCTGAAATGAATCAATCTGTGCTGTAGGATCTCTAATAGGTAGGAAGGTCAATGCTTGACCACTAAAAGTAGGGGAACATGCTACCGACCCCATGAGCCGAAGGGTGATAGTGACTGAAAAGCTCCTGGAGCTCAGAGAGGCTATACAATAGAAAACTCAACAATAATGGGAGATTTCCCTCTCAATGGAAGGAGAAACTGAGGCACGGGCAATGACTTGGGCAAGAGCACAAATGGAGTCAGCAACAGAACCCAAGAGTCCTGACCGCCCCCCTCCTGCCTGCTTTTAACTATGACACGCCACCCCTCACCCAGAGCCAGGGTAGAGCCCAGGAGCCCTGGTCACCCATGTCCTGCTCTAACCATTAGACCAGACATCCGCACAAAGCACCACTGATCTCCAGCCCCGAGGAGCTGTTCCAGCTTCCACAGGGTGTGCTGGAAATTCAGGGACTTGGTCGGGGGCGGCTCTTGGCTTTAAAAGCAAAATCAACCCTCCTCCACCATACACGTCTGAGCCCCAAGCCCCACACATCCCTTCCCCAAGGTCAGCGCGGGTCTGGTCTGGCCTCTTCCCTTTGGGAAAACCTTCCCATTGCTCATCAGCCAACCTGTTCTCACCCCAGATGAGGGCTGGGGGCACTGGGGGCTGAGGCTGCTGGCACAGAGGGAGGCTGGGGGCTGGGGGCACTCAGGGCTGGGGTACTGGGTGCTGAGGGTACTGGGGGCACTGAGGGGGTCTAGGGACTGAGGGGTGCTGAGGACTGAGGGCTGCGAGGTGCTGGGGACTGAGGAGTGCTGAGAGCTGGAGGGTACTGGGGGGCACTGGGCATGCTGAGGACTGGGGGGTGCTGAGCCTGAGGGGCACTGGGAGGTGCTGGGGGCACTGAAGGGTGCTGAGGCTGGTGGCACAGAGGGAGGCTGGGGGCATTGAGGGCTGGGGTACTGGGTGCTGAGGGTAATGGGGGCCCTGAGGGGATCTGGGGGATGAGGAGGGCTGGGGGCACTGGGGGCTGAGGGGTGCTGAGAGCTGGAGGGTACTGGGGGCGCTGGGCACACTGAGGTCTGGGGTTCGCTGGGGCTGAGGGGCACAGGAAGGTGATGGGGGGGCACTGAGGCTTACTTGGGGGAACTGGAGGGTGCTTCCTGAGCCTGACTGTTCTGGAAGAGCATGTCCCTCTGCAAACAGGACGCTCCCCCAGCAGGCCGTGCTGCCCTGGTGTGGCACTAGAGGGCGCTGTTATACAGCGCACAGACAGGAGCTCAGCAGGGGGCTTGTAGCCAAATTCCAGACCAAGCCCATCAGTGTCAGCCAAAGCGTCTTCTGCCTGTCCCTGTGGGCTGCCTGTGCAAAACGGCCAAGGGTGGCTCCAGGCACCAGCACACCAAGCGCGTGCCTGGGGCAGCAAGCCACGGGGGTGCTCTGCCAGTCACCGCGAGGGCGGCAGGCAGGTTGCCTTCGGCGGCATGCCTGCAGAGGGTCCACTGGTCCCGCAGCTTTGGCGAACCTCCTGCAGGCGTGCCGCTGAATCCGCAGGACTGGGGACCTCCTGCAGGCAAGCCGCGGAAGGCAACCTGCCTGCCGTGCTTGGGGCGGCAAAATACCTAGAGCCGCCCCTGCAACGGCTGCTGGGTTCCACCCCAGAGGTGGCTGCATTTGGACCCTGACGGATGAGATGGGAGAAGGGTCTGACACTGGGTGCCGTGGGGCACAGCTACAAATGTTATTATAGGTGCTGGGGCAGCACCTTACGGCCGAGCTCAGGGCCCCGTGCTGCACACGGTGTGACCCAGGCCATGCCCTGAACAGCTCACACTGTGACTATATGTAGGCTAGCAGGGGAAACTGAAGCACAGCGAGGGGAAGTGACTGGCCAAGGTCACTCAGCAGGGCAGGTGGGTGTCCTGAGTCCCAGCGCTCTGTCACTGGCCCCCCATGTATCCAGCACCACATGCCCATTGGCCCAGCCCCCTAACAAGTGCCCAGCACTGCCAGATCCTTCCTCCTCTGCACTGCCAGCCCTTCACCCACCTCCTGGCGCACCTCTGCTCTGTAGGGCCTGACCCCATGTCCAGCAGTGGGCAGGTGCCCGCCAGCCCCTTCCAGCAGGGATGTTCTGCCCCTTGGCCCCCCCTAACGCTGACTGCAGCACCCCCAGCCAGGGCAGCAGCACATAGGGCACCCCCCATGGCCACAGCCCAGCAATTTGCCAGGATATGGGGCTGCTGGAGGGGGCCATCCCCTCGGCCAACCTGAGCAACAGGCCTAGCCCCAGACCCAGCCCCCCATACCAGCCGCGATTCATTACCCGCTGTCAGTGTGCGGCAGCCCCCAGCCGGGTGATAGCCCCAGCCCCGGCCATGGCTCCCAGCCCAAGACAAAGGGCCCTGGCTGCCCTGCAGAGGCTGCGGCTGGCTAGCTCTTTGTGCTGGGATGACAATGGCTGGAGATGGCAGGATTATGGGAAGGGGGGCCAGGCCCATTGATGAGGGCTGTGATCTCATCACAGCTCCTGGGGATAATCTCTCCCATCCCCAACCCCCGCCCAGCCTGCTCTGCCTTAGCTGGTGGGAGAGCAGGGCAGGGCTGGGCCGGGCAACCAGCCTGGAGGCAGGGAGAAGCAGCTGTTCCAGCCCCAGCCTTGGGGGATCCTCTGGGGGGGCCAGGCCTGGATGAGGACTGCTGGCGAACTCGCAGGAAAGCGCCTGGGAGGGCAGACACCCCACCCCACTGGCAGCTAGACCCCCACCACGTCCAGTCGGACAGGCCCTGCAGTGAGTGGAGGGGGCTCCTGCATCGGGGAGGGCCAATGGAGGAAGACCCCCGTGTGTCCTGCTGGAAAACAATGGGCTCATTCTGGAGCAGGGGAGGGGAGGGGAGGGCCCAGGGCTTTGGAACAAAGATGCCATTTAGTGTCCACCTGCCAGACCCTGATCCCCAGGGGATCTGCCGTGGCGGGGCTGGGGCTGGGGCCCTCCAGATAAGAGCTGCCACAGCGGGTCAGCCCAATGGTCCATCGTGCCCAGTAGCCTTGCTGGAGCAGAGGCAAACAATCCCAGGCTGGAACTCTCCTTCCAGAGGATATGGTGGTACCGAGGACACCCCTCCGGGGAGGGGCCCCCATTATGGAGGAGCGGGGGATTAGAAGATGAGAGATACAGAGAGCTGGGTTGTGATGAGCAGGACACCTGCAGGGTGAATTGCTGCCTGAGTGGAACTCATGAGACATCTAGACAGCCTGGTAGGCAGTGCTGGGCGGAGCTGGTGGGTGTGAGACCTGTAGGTACCAATGACATAGGGAAAGGCAGGAGAGAGGTCTTGGAGGCTGCTAGGGAAGAGGTTAAAGTCCAGAACTCCTTGGGAGCATCTCTGAAATCTCCCAGTTCCACGCGCAGGGCCAGGGAGACGGGCAGAGCTATGGGGTGTCAATGCAGGGATGAGCTGATGGAGACCAGTGGCTCTCAATCTGTCCAGACTGTCCCCCTTTCAGGAGTCTGAGCTGCCTTGTGTACCCCATGTTACACTTTCCTTCAAAACGACCTGCTGATAAACTCAGACATAATAATACAAAAGGGTCACAGCCACTAGTACTGAAACATGGCTGACTTTCTCGTTTTGACCATATAATTGTCAAATAAATCAACTGGAATCTAAATCTTATCCTTACAAGTCAGTGTAAAATACACAGAGCAGTACAGACAAGTCGTCGTCTGTATGAGATTTTAGTCTGTACTGACTTTGCTAGTGCTTTCTATGTAGCCTGTTGTAAAAAAAGGCAAAGCTCTAGATGAGTTGATGTACCCCTGGAAGATCTCCCACATCCCCCTGGCTGAGAACCATTGGTGTAGGGAGAAGGGGGTTAGGTTTACAACTGGAAAAGGAGCAGCTGATGCTGCAAGGATGGGCTTTGCCTAAACCACAATGGACCCAGGTTGCTGGCGTGTCTAGTGGAGCAGTTTTTAAACTAAGGGCCAGGGAAGCCGACAGGTGCGGAGGAGCCAGTGGCTGGACAGAGATGCCCCTTAGAGGAGGAGCTATTATGGGGATTCTCTCTGTCCTAGTAAGGCGGGGAAGGGAGGAGCTGGGAATGTCAGGCTTGTGGGCAGGGAGGTGCTGAGTGGGTGGCGGGGGTGTGTGTGTGTGAATGGACTGTCCAGTTCACTGACAACACGGAGGACGAGCTGGGAACCCACCTCAGCCCCAGCTCCGCAGAACCCTCGACCCCAGAGTCCTCTGCCACTGACACGCAGGCAACGGCTTCCCACCCTGGGGCCAGCACTCACGTGAGTGTGATGGCCCCCAGATGAGGTGCTAGTCGCCCAGCCCCCCTGGTTGGTGCCCCCCCAGCACTCACGTGAGGGCGATGCCCCCGGATGAGGTGCCAGTCCCCGCCCCCGGCACTCACGTGAGGGTGACGGTGAAGTGGAAGCGCTGGCGCAGCCCCCGGAAGGTGACGAAGGAGCGGGCAGGGAAGCTGCGGCTGCTCATCTCGCAGTAGGGCTTCTCGTAGTCCCCGGAGGGGCAGTCACACTTGAAGCCCCCAACCAGCAGGTTGGTGCAGGTGCCCCCGTTCTTGCAGACGCCCAGCGTGCAGCGGCCCAGGCGGGCGTTCACCTCACAGTGCTCTCCTGTGGGCAGGGGCAGCTGTCAGGGGCAGTGCCAGGGAATCCCCCGCCCCAGGCATGTGCTGCTGGTCCCTGGCTGGCACTGAGAGCCAAGGGCACAGCACCCTACTGCACCCAGCACCTAGGAACTAATCGCCCTGCACCAGACAGCACCCCCGGCTCGAGCCCTCCCAATTCTCCGGCTCGCCAAAGGTCCCACCAGCCCCAAGCAGCTCCCCACTGCCACACACCTGGCACACGCCGTCATGCCTGTGACCAGCCAGCCTGGCGCACTGGGATACCTGACCGAGCAGGGCGCGAGCTCCAGGCCCCACTCACAGCCAGGGACTTGTCTTCGCACATGGCTCCCTGGGATGGTAGCACTGGTACGTCGGCGTGGGGGTCTGCATAAAGCCAGGGGCACCGCTGCTTGCCTGGCAAACACCGTGGGGCATGAGGCCAGCTGGAGCCCAAAGGGACATGGGTTCTGCTGACAGACCCCAAGCTGGAGGCTGCCCTGCTGGAGTGATGCCAGGGAGCAGGTGCTTGCCCCGAGGCTGGGAAAGGGGGTGCTGCGGGCACAGGGGGAGGGGCTGCGAGGCTCGCTGGAGTGAGGGCATGGCGAGTTAAAAACAGGGCGGAGATGTGCACTTCTTGGGATGGGCAGGATGCAGGTGGCAGCACTTCACACTGGAGCGGGGCCTGGGAAGCTGGGGCTGGGGCAGGCCAGAGGGCAGGACCCCCAGCTCCTGGATAAGAGGGGAGTGGGCAGGCAGTGTGGCCTGGAGCACTGGCCTGCACTCAGAGGAGCTGGGTTCTGATCCTGCCTTTGCTAGGAGACTTTGGGTGAGTCCCCCCTTGCTCTGTGCCTCAGTTTCCCCCAAACAGGGATAAGGACCCTGAGCACCTTGCGATGCATTCAGAGCTCTACAGCTGGAAAATGCCATTACCCCCCGTAATCGAGGCCCAAAGAGCTGGCCTGAATTTCGATTCCAGGGGTCCTGTGCAAGACCCATCAGCTGTATGTGCGGCTGTGGCTGGCGGCTCTCCCTGCTGTCAAGCAGGCCCCTGAGCACACAGCAGATAAAATAACCCGGAGAACAGAGGTCTGGGAATTCACAGAGATGAAAGTGCTGCCCTGGCGCCCCAAACCCGCAGCCCAGATACCCGCTCTGCTTTGCTCCGCCTCGGGGGCACTAATGGGACGCTCATCCGCCCAGTCATGTGTTGCATGCAGCCCAGCACCCGCCCAGCCCCTTAAACAGTAGGTGCTTTTAACCCCCACTATCCCGCTGCCTCCTGCCGCTCAGACAATAACCAGGCCAGTCAGTTTCACTGCCCCACTGCTGGGCTGCACCCCCTCAAGGGGGAGGGGCCTTGGCTGGGTACCAGCGCCAGCTTCCATGGGGACTGGCAGCATCCAGGGCACTGCTCACTTGGCTTGTCTGTAAATCTAAGGGCCAAATTCTCAGCTGGTGCAAATTGGTGCAATGGGACCAGCAGAGAACTGGGCCCACCCTTGTTGTGCCAGCAGCCTGGAACCCATAAACAGTTAGTTAAGGGTTAACAAGCTCAGTGAACCTGGCTGACACCTGACCAGAGGACCAATCGGGGGACAAGATACTTGGTGGAGGGAAGTCTTTGTTTGTGCTTTTTGGGTTGTTCTTTGTTCTCTCTTGGAATTAAGAGGAGCCAGATGTGTAACCAGTTTTCTCCAATCTTTCTGAAACAGTCTATCATGTTCTAAATAGTAAGTACTAGATAGGAGGCGAATTAGTCTTTATATTTGTTTCCTTGATTTGCAAATGTGTATTTTGCTGGCAGGATATTTCACCTCTGTCTGCTGTAACTTGTATCTTATGCTAGGGGGGAGGGAGTCTCTCTGGTCTATGTAGCTGAGACCCTGTAAACATTTTCCATCTTGATTTTACAGAGATAATTTTTACTTTTTCTTTCTTTAATTAAAAGCTTTCTTTTTAAGAACCTGATTGATTTTTTTTCTTGTGTAAGACCCAAGGGGACTGGGTCTGAACTCACTAGGGATTGGTGGGGGGAAGGGGGGGGAGGTGAATTCCTCTGTTTTAAGATTCAAGGAGTTTGAATCACACTAATCTCTGTGTTAAGATTCAAGGAGTTTGAATCACACTATCTCTCAGGGTAACCCAAGGAGGGGAAAATCTGGGAGGGGAAAAGAGGGGGAATGCTTTATTCCTCTTTGTTTTAAGACCCAAGGAATTTGGGTCTTGAGTCCCCCAGGGAAGGTTTTGGGGGGACAGAGTGTACCAAACACTATATTTTGGTTGGTGGCAGCGTTATCAGATCTAAGCTAGGAATTAAGTTTAGAGGGGTACATGCAGGTCCCCACTTTCTGGACGCTAAAGTTCAAAGTGGGAATAAGATCTTGACAGCTGGGTACCAGCGCTAGCTTCCATGGGGACTGGCAGCATCTGGGGCACTGCTCACTTGGCTTGTCTGTAAATCTAAGGGCCAAATTCTCAGCCGGTGCAAATTGGTGCAATGGGACTGCACCAGCTTACACCAGCAGAGAACTGGGCCCACCCTTGATGTGCCAGCAGCCTGGAACCCCGCAGAATCTGGGATTAATGACAACGGCAGATCTGGTCTATCTGCACCTCCTGCTTGAAGCAGCCAGCGCATTCCCAGCCCAGAGACCCTGCACATGCCAGCCCCATGCTGCACTGCAGTCCCGCAGCCAGGAGACCCGACAACAAGAAGCCTGTGTGTACACAATCCAGCTCACACAACAGACCCTACAACAAGCCCGTGTATAGACAGTCCGGCTCACACAACAGACCCGACAACGACAAGCCCGTGTGTACACAGTCCGGCTCACACAACAGACCCGACAACGACAAGCCTGTGCACATGCCCGAAGAGGAGTAACGACTGTGGTGACCGTTTTATTGCCAAGGGGACGAAGCACTGAAGGGGCTTGGCTGAAATCTGCTTAGAGCTGGTGGTAGGGTGACCAGATGTCCCGATTTTATAGGGACAGTCCTGATTTTTGAGTCTTTTTCTTATATAGGCGCCTATTACCCCTCCTTCCCTGTCCCGATTTTTCACACTTGCTATCTGGTCACCCTCCTGGTGGAGCAGGTCACTCGTGATCACAGGCCAGCACGTGCTGCCGTTGTTTGCTGGCTCAGGGCCGTAGCCTGGTAACTGTGTGGGGCAGGGGCTGTCATTCCCTGTCTGTGCTGCATCCACCCAATGGGGCTACAACATGCTGCTCAACACCCACGTTTAGGGTGACCAGATGTTCTGATTTTATAGGGACAGGCCCGATTTTTGGGTCTTTTTCTTATATAGGTTCCTATTACCACCCCTCCAACCCCCTGTCCAAATTCTTCACACTTGCTCTCTGGTCACCCTACCCAGGATCAATAACACTAATGGCCAGAGGCTAGGCCGAGGCTGCTGGCGAGAGACCCAGGAGCCGATGCCTTGGGAAGTTGTAGATTTATGGCTGTTTCTATGGGAAGAGGCACCAGGAATCACCAAGAAACAGATTAAACCTTTCAGCTGCAGCTAATACAAACTAACGCGTGAGGCGACTGCTTCGGCACTGCACTAATGCACGTGTGGGTGATGCGTCGGACAGGCAGGCCGGGGCCGGGACCAGGGGGTGCGATTGGTTTCTTTGCTATGACTTTGGCAGTCGAAGACAGAGATTTTGAACAAGCGATTGCAAGCTGTGCCCCGGGGCAGACTCCCACCACAGAGCCAGGGATGCAGCTGGGACCATGGCCAGGCGTGTGCCATGCGGAGACCGTCCCTGTGCCCAGGGCAGGGCGGGCAAGGAACTGGCACGTTAGGAAGTAAACCCCTGCCTTTTAGCATGGCTACTGAGAGGCACTTTGCCCTGCTGCATTATTCCAAATGCCCCCCTCCCCCAGCTCCATCTTTCTAACTTCCTGAGCAGGCCAGCACCTCCCAGAGAGCCGCTTGGCTGGGCCAGTGCCTCCCTCCCCCATGGCTTGCTGTCTTTGGGGTTTACCAGCAAGGCAGTGGGAGGGGGAACCTATTCTGTGGCTCTACAGTTTCACCACAGGGCCACCTGCGTGCGGCGTGCCAGGGATGCTGGGCACAGCCCAGACAAGCCCGGCTTGCGTGGATCGCAGGGGGCACAGGGTGCCCTGCAGAATGCACCCCCCCATCCTGTGCCCAAGTCTCCTCAAAAGCCGGGGCAAGCGTTCAGAAGTGTTCAGCACCCAGAAGCTCCCATTGGGACCCTTCTCACTGGGGGCATTCTCCATTGCCCCAGTGGGGGAGGGGGATACTCCAATCCCCCAGTGGGGGAGGGGAATTGTCCACTGCCCCAGTGGAGGAGGAGGATTCTCCACTGCCAGGGAGCTCACAGCTTTCTACAGTCCTGGGTCACACTCCCTTCAGCACCATCACCCCATCTACAGTTGGGGAAACTGAGGCACAGAGCAGGGCTAAGGGCTAAAAAGAGAATTTGTGACCCAGCCAGGGAGAGAACCAAGGAGTTCCAAACCTCCGCCCCCACCCTGACACCACTCCCCTCTTAGAGCTGGGAAGAGAACCCAGAAGTCCTAGCTCCCGGCCCACATTGCTGTAATACCGGACCCCCCATGTCTCTCCCAGAACATGCCTGAACCCAGGAGTCCTTCCTGCAGCCATGTGTTCTAACCATTAGTCCCCACATCCCCATGTCCATCCCAGGTGATAGGGGAAGGGCAGGTTACTGCGGTGCCAGCAGCCTCCTGGGGCAGGGCTCGGGAGCAGGCAGTGCCAGGGACACTGGGGGGGGTGTGTGCCAGGGCCTGGTTTATCGGGGTCCTTGATCCACAGTGGGTATCACAGGGGCACACCAAGCAGTTATGTCACAGCTGGATTTTGGGGGTCACTAGTTGCTGGGGTGCATAGGGATGGGGGGCTGGCAGCTGTGGAGCATGTCTGTGGGGAGGGAGAGTCTCTGGGAGGCTTTTCTGGGCCAGGCTGGGGGTGTCTGTGTGCAGGGTAATGGTTTGGGGGTTCACCCCTGGCACTGGAAGCTGGGATTCTCTAGGCAGGTCTCCCTGGGGTGCCAGGCAGGTGGAGGTGAAGTTGGGGTCACCAAGAGGTAGGAGTTTGGGAGCAGTCAGAGCACACCAGAGCAGTCCGCAGTCTGTGCTGGATGCCGCATAGCCTGCCCCTTAGCACCCCAAAGCCGGACACCCCCACGTTTCACCGTCGTGTCACAGCCCTTTATGGCATCAAATTCACTTCTCCCCCTCCCCTATCAGCCCCCCCCACTCCTCCCCCCACATCCCCAGTCCTCCCCCCAGAGGATTTCAGGAAGGATCTCCATTCCCAGCCTCTCCTCCCGCCCTAATGACCAGCTTCAGTTTCCAGGAAAACTGATGCTCCCCCCCCCCTACCCCCCACCCCGAAAGGAACCCTGCCTGCAGAAGGGAACTCAGGCTGGCACTGGGATGACCCAGCTCGGGCCCAGGGGGATGCAGCGTGGGATGTGGGGGAGCTGCTCCCCTGGCTCAGTGTCACCAGCTAACAGGGGCTCCTCAAGCAATAGGCCACTCGGGACTCCGATCCCAGGGCAGCCACTGAGAGCCCCCGCCCCACCTCGCTCCCTCTCACCGCATGGCCAAGGTTCATGGGGGCCCCTCGTAGCTCTGGGCCTGGCTGCCCCGGCTGTGGTGCTGAGCAGCTCTCCCAGCCATGCCACGAGCCCTGGAGCACCAAGTGACCCCCAGGACCCCTCCCTGGGCAACGGAGCCTAGCCAGGCACCGAGCCAGTCCAGCCGGTCACTGCCTGGGCATCACACCACGCTCCAGCCTCCCCCTCTCCAGGCCGCAGGGTCGGGGACTCGGAGCCCGGGGGGTGGGGAGGCCAGGTCACAGGGTGGGTGGTGTCCCTGCATGGAAGCAGACCAGACATTGGGCGTGGGCAGCCCAAGCTCTTAGCCGGCGCTAAGAGGGGGCAGGGCAGGCCAGGAGCTCGGGATTAGAACAAGAGGCTGCTGCATCCTCAGGCTGCGGCTGGGCGGCCCCACAGGTGGGGGCAGCCTGGCCAGTGCAGGAGGCTGCCCCACTCCATGGCCTGCCCCATGGCTTGCAGCACGGCCTCCAGCAGAGCTCAGCGCTCCGGCCCCGGCTCCAGTCCCTGGAGAATCTACTCACGGTGGGGACGCTCCACCGCAGGGCTGGGGCTTGGGCTGGGGCAAAGACCCCGCCTCGGTAGGCTGACCAGAGAGCAAGTGTGAAAAATCGGGATGGGGTGGGGGGTGGGGTAATAGGAGCCTATAAAAGAAAAAGCCCCAAATATGGGGACTGTCCCTATAAAATTGGGACATCTGGTCACCCTATGCCTAGGCCATGGGCCTCAGGGACACGCCCACAGCCCGGGGACACCCCCCCCCACAGGGACACACCCCTGCCCCATAGGGACACGCCCATGGCTCACAGGGACACGCCCCCCGGGGGGACACACCCTCCCCCCACAGGGACACACTCCTGCCCCATAGGGACATGCTCACGACCCTGAGGCACCCCCCCCAGAGACACATCCCTGTCCCATAGAGACATGCCCCCGGCTCACAGCGACATGGCCCAACAGACATGAGATGTGGCCACTGCCCTGGGCTGGATTTGAACTAGTACCTTGGGGGGGTGAAGGTCCCCCCATTCCCCAGCCCTCCAAGCCAGCCAGCAGAGGCCCCAGGAGGTGGAGACGGATGGCTGGATGGGAATACAGAGGGGGGATATGGAGGGCGCTGGCCGGACAGTACAGTTGGACGGAGACGGACAGAGGGGGGTAAGGCTGGAGATGGCCGGGCGCGGTATGGCCGGGGATAAGGAGGGGGATATGGAGGGCGCCGGCCGGACAGTACGGATGGGATGGCTGGACAGGGGCATGGATGAGGACAGAGTGGGGGACGGCTGGAGATGGCCGGGTGGGGGTACAGCTGGGGCTGACCGGACAGACAAAGGCATGTGTAGGGACAGACAAAGGAGCCCTTTTCCCCTCCCCCACCCACCCTGCCTGGCCCCTCTCCCGCTCACCAGTGAAACCGGCCTGGCAGTGGCAGGTGTAGCCACCCTCCCGGCGGTGGCAGCGCCCGTTGCGGCCGCAGGGACTGGAGTAGCACAGGTCGATCTCACTCTCACAGTAGTGGCCAGTGAAGCCAGCGGGGCAGCGGCAGCGCAGGCCGCTGACAGGGTGGATGGGCCGGAAGAGGATGGTGGTGGAGGCCAGGAAGGGCGCGGAGCTGTCAAAGCGCAGCACGGAGACGCAGCGCATGTAGTTCTCGCAGGGCTCCCGCAGGCAGATGTTGTCGTCGAAGGGCAGCACCCGCTGCTCAGAGATGGCAGCCAGCAGCGTGCGGTTGAGGTAGAGCCGCTCCTGCAGGTCCTGGGAGGGGACGTAGCGGCCCTCACGGGCCCCGCCCGGCAGCAGCACCGACAGGCTGACATTGAGGATGTGGGCGGCTGGCACGTCCGAGTCGTTCTGGATGTTGAAGAGCACTACGTGGTGGCGAGGGGCTGAGAGCACGGCCGCCACCCCCTCCAGGAAGAGCGCCAGCAGTGGTGACAGGAACCGCTCCGGGGACATGTTCTCCAGGCGCAGCGTGATGCTGTTGGTCAGCATCTCGTCCGTGACAATGGTCACCTGCAGGGTGCACTGAGCTGCCACGCTGTGCACGCCGTCTGCCGAGAGATAAGGGCAAGGGGTGAACGGCGCCCAGAGGGGCTGGGGCTGAGCCTGCCATGGGAACAGGCTTTCTACAGCTCCAGAGTCCACCAGGGGCTGGGCTAGCAGGGGCTGTGGGTCAGGACTGAGGGGCACCAGCAGAGCTGGGGGGTGGGGGAGCCCAGGGCCGGGATAGCAGGGGCTACGGGTCAGGAGTGAGGGGCACCAGCAGAGCTGGGGGATGAGGGAGCCCAGGGATGGGCTAATAGAGGCTGCAGGTCAGGACTGAGGGGCACCAGCAGAGCTGGGGGGTGGGGGAGCCCAGGGCTGGGCTGGCAGGGGCTGCGGATCGGGAGTGAGGGACACCAGCAGAGCTGGGGGTGGCGTGGGCACACAGGGCACATGGGTTGTGTCTTCAAACAGGCCCTCAGGCAATGGCGCCCTCTGTGACCTCCAGCCTGCTGGTCTTCAGCCATGTCCATCCCCCCCGCCCCCACTTAGCCCCTGCAAGGCCTGGGGCTCAGAAGGGGCATTTTGGTGGGTCATCTCCTGCACGAGGCCAACAGCTGTGGGCCCAGGGCCAGCAAGTGCCAAGGCAGATGGCTGGCAGCCAGCACCCAGCAGGAACCCCTTCCCCAGCAGCTGGGGAGCCCTTCTCACACGCTGGACCTCACTGGGGGCTCCTTCAACTCCTAGCCCATGTCAGCCTGTGGCTACCAGGTGATGTACCCTGGCTAGTCAGTATCTGCCTGGCTCCCAGCCCAGGGGACATGACAGACCACACTGCCAATCACTGACCAGCCTCACTGGAAGCCCGACAAAATCTTGCTGTCCCAGGGTCTGAGGCTGTTTGCTACAAAAACCCTGGCACATATCCCTGGCCCAGCGCGGAGGGCACAAGGAATGCCCCAGCACATACCCCACAAACAGCCCCAGCACATACCCCGCAAAGACAGACAATCCCAGGCACAGCCCCTGGATGGATGGATGGATGCCAGGCTCAGCCCCTGGCCAGATAGACTCCTGGGCACAGGTCCCACCCGTCCATGGCCCCAGCCTGCCCTTCCTAAGCAGGTAACTGGCGGCGACAAAGGGGGGGGCAGGAAGAGCAGCTGGCAGGGGGTGGTTCTCACCAGTGCACCACAGGCGGGCGGGTCAACATCAGTCCTAGGTGACAGATGGGGAAACTGAGGCCCAGAGGAATGCAATTTGCCCCAGCTCACACAGCAGGTTGGGGGCAGAGCAGGGAATAGGACCCAGGAGTCCAAAGGCCCCATCATTGCTGCTTCTCCAGCCTGAGGTTAATTCCCAGCCCAGCTCCAAGGGCTGCCACCTGGGACAGACAGGGAGCAAGGGGGAGAGGCCGGCAGGGGCTAAGCAGGGCATGTGGAGCTGCTCTCTCATCTCCAGCACCCGGAGCCGGTCTGCCCTCCCCTCAACCCTCCCAGAGCCAGTCCGCCCTCACCAGCCCCCTGGAGCTGGTCTGTCCCCCCACTCCACCCTCCAGAGCCGGTCTGCCCTCACCAGGCCATGCCCATCTCATCTGGGTCCAGCAGCTCAGCCCCAGCCGCACTCTGTGGCAGGTTAGTTCTGGCCACAGGAACAGCCTCTCTCACTGACCCCGGGGATTTAGCCTGCGTGAGTTGCCCCTGAACCCTAGGGGAACTGAGGGGAAGGGGCACATGCTGTACCAGGGGCTCATCACACTTCTCCATGCCATAGCAGTGAGGCCTCTCTGTGTGGAGAACCTCCCTCAAATAGAAGCAGTGTAGGGGCTATGACACACAGCTGAGCATCCAGCAGAGGGCAGCAGTCTCTGTCGCTCTCTCTTTCACACACACACCAGTTCATCACAACTCTTAGCACTACTTCAGCCAGGGAGCTCAAAGCACCATGCAACGGCAGGTCAGTAGCATCACCCCCATTGGACAGCTGGGGAAATTGAGGCACAGCGTGGGAGAGTAACTTACCTGATGTCACCGAGGAAGTCAGTGCCAGAGTCCTGATCTAACCACTAGCCCTCACATCCCCCCCCCCAGAGCCAGGGAGAGACCACAAGAGTCTTGACTCCCAGCTCTGTACTCAGTCCAGACCGCAAAAATCTGAAGCCACCTTCCTTAGGAATGGGGACTTTGCCCTGGTGCCAACATTCACATTCCCCCTTCCTCATGTGCGCCTCCCCACAGAGGTGGCTGCAGCCCAGCAGCACCACATTATCTGGGCAAGGAGCCACTCCTGGGCACCGTGACATTTCATTGTGGAAATGCAAGGCAAGGCTCCAGCACCATGAACTGAGTGAGGGGGGGCTGAGCCGGGGGGCTAAGATGCCCCCAGGCAGGGCAAGACACTGAGAAGGGGTGTACACAGAGCCTGGAGAGCAGAGTTACACATCTGTGTGGTCCTGCCTGCCTGAGGCTGCAGAGAACTGCCCCCAAACACCTGTCTCAGGGTGATGTGAACTGCTCTCATTCACCACTGCCAGCGTTCACTCTGAAGCCTGATGGTGACACGTTCAGTCCAGGCCTGGCTGTTTCACTGCTAGTCAGTTCTGCAGAATCTTTCTGCCCATCTGGGGTGAAGCCTGGACATATGTAAGAGGGGCCTGGGGCTGTGAGGGCGGAGCTTACGGGGCAAAGGCTTGAGACCCTGGCATAGTCCATGGGTCCTGTTTCCAAAGCTGCGGGACCCGGGGTCATGACCTCACCAAGGAGGTCAAAGGTCATCATCCCCACCAGGCTGCAGCAGAGAATGAAGAGGGGCCACTTGGCCCCACAATGGCCCCGCCTGACCAGCGGGAAGGCCATGTGCAGGGAGCCCATGCCCATGCTTGCGCCCCCCGACCTATAGAGCATGGGGTAGCACAGTGGCCGCATCACACTCTCCTGCAGGAGATATTTACTGAGTGCCCAGCACCCAGCCCATGTCTATCTCAGCTACGTCCATCCTGGAATTCACTCTCCCAGCCTTGGCGCCCGCCCCCCTCCAGGCCCCCGATTCTCCTGCCCCAGCAGACTGATCCCCTCCCCCCAACCCCTCCTCACCTGCCTCCCTCTCCTCCCAGACGGGACATTCCTGGGCCGAGCCCCCCCAACACCCCACACCCTGGAGCAGGCAGCCGTTAGCTCAGCAAACACGGAGCCCTGGGTGCCCAGCACCAAAGGGCTCTTGGGCTGGAGTGCGGATGCCTTAGATGCCTGGGGCAGGGGCTGACAAACACTCCTGGCCACAGGGGCCTTTTTCTCACTCCACACCAGGTGGCCTCCCTGGGCCTGGAATAGCAGGGACTGCGGGTCAGGAGTGAGGGGCACCTGTGGAGCTGTTGTGTGGGGAGCCCAGGGCTGGGATAGCAGGGGGCTGCGGGTCAGGAGTGAGGGGCACCTGCGGAGCTAGGGGTGTGGGGGGGAAGCCCAGGGCTGGGATAGCTGGGGCTGTGGGTCAGGAGTGAGGGGCACCTGCGGAGCTGGTGGAGGGCAGGGCTGGGATAGCAGGGAGCTGCGGGTTGGGAGTGAGGGGCACCTGCGGAGCTGCGTGGGGGGGAGCCCAGGCCTTGGCTAGCAGGGGGCTGTGGGTTGAGAATGAGGGGCACCGGCAGAGCTGGGGGCTGCGGGGAGCTGGCTCTAGCAGACCCTCCTGAAATATGCACATTTTCCCAGCTCTATTCATTGTTTGACAAAGGACAACGGCTGCCATGGCAACTGCCAGCGCATCTCCCCTGCGCCCACAGGCAGGGCCTCGGATCAGCAGGGCCCAGGCTGGGAACCCCTCCTCCTCCTGCTGCAGGGGGTGAGGGCAGTGCTGGCACCAGGCAGTGCCCCATCTCCCCCTGCTCCCTGGGGCACCGTGCTAGGGCCCTTCCCTCCATCAGGCAGGGAGCAGGGCCTGGCAAGGACAGCCCAGGCTGAGGGACTCTCGGGGCCTGGGGGGGCATAACCCAGCCTGTCCTTCCAAGTCCCGACCCCAGGGCAGAGTCAGCTCTGCCTCAGGGCCCAGGCCCTGTACTGGGACAGCCCGAAACCCCAGCTCCTCCCTGTGCAGCCCCCGCTCAGTGGCCCAGGCAGAGGGCCACACTGGGGTCACTGGTTTCTGTGCGGACACCTGGCCTGCACCGAGCCCCAGGGAGCGCATTATACGTAGGGCCCAGCAAACAAAGCACAGATGGTACCAGCCTGCCCTGGAGCGTGACCAGCAGCCCAGAGACAGAAGGTTCTGCTGGCCCAAGGCTGGGCCTGGCTGGACCAGGGGCAGCAGGGAGATGATGTCACATCCCTGTGCCCCTCATCTTCTCCTGCTGGGTCTGATGCCAGGGGTGTGTCCCGGAGCACAGGCCTCTGCCCAGTGACCCAGCCCTGCGCTGGCTTCCTGGGAATCCCCCCAGTGCAGTCCCCAATTGCCCAGCCTGGGCAGCTCCAGTGCCAGGCTGGGCCCAGCGTCTCACTGGGTCTGCGCAGCCTCACAGAGCCCCTCGGCCGCAGTGACTTGGAGCTCAAGCGCCAGCACCAGGCATCTGCTTGGCTCCCCAGCACACAGGGATTCAGTGAAAAGCTGGGCTGAGTCCGCAGGAGTTCGGAACAGCCCAAACCCAGCTAGAGACAATGGCTGGGCGCACACAAGGGTCCCCCTAGCTCCCAGCCTGCCACAACTCTACCAGCTCCCCTCAATCCTGACCCGCAGTCCCTGCTAGCCCAGCCCTGGGCTCCCCCCAGCTCTGCTGGTGCCCCTCACTCCTGACCCGCAGTCCCTGCTAGCCCAGCCCTGCCCCCCTCAGCTCTGCCGGTTCCCCTCACTCCCGACCCGCAGCCCCTGCTAGCCCAGCCCAGCCCTGCCCCACTCAGCTCTGCTGTTGCCCCTCACTCCTGACCAGCAGCCCCTGCTAGCCCAGCCCTGCCCTCTCCCCAACCCCACTCTGCTGATACGCTGTCTCCCTCACTGCTGGGGCCAGAACAAGAAGCATGGGTGTAAATTGCAGTGAAGTCAGTTTAGGCTGGAGCAGAGGAAAACACCCACCAGGGCAGTCCCACTTCGGGAAGCTGTGGGATCATTGTCATGGGGGGCTGAGTCCAGGCTGGACAAACACCTGCCGGGGTGGTGGAGGTTCCCTTGGCCCTGCCTTAGCGCAGGCTGCTGTGCTCAGGGACCCCCCTGGCCCCTCCAGTCCCACCTCTCTGTGATCTGACGGCCATTTGGGGAACATGTCCAAACCCAGCATTGCTCCACATGCCAGCCCAGTGGAATTCCAACCCAAGTGTCCAGGGACTAATGGCCAGTGCTCAAGCCCCACAACCTCCCGGCTCAGCCTTGTAACCTGCCCCATGGGGGCCCTGCCAGCCACCTACGGCCCAGTGACTGGTGCTGCCAGCCCCACACTGCCAAGCAGCTGCCGGCCCCGGCCCCTCTGAGACACGGCCCCGGGGAGGGTAGGCAGGCGAGGGAGTGGGAGCGCGCCCAGCTGCCCTCGTCCCCCTGCGTGCCCAGCCCCTGCCCAGCGGCCCGTGGCTCTGGCTGGCCGCTCTGGGTTGCCATGGTGGCGGCAGGAAAGAGCCAGCTATGTAGGGGAGGCTTTTGTTCCTTGCTTGGTTCTCTTCTCTTTGACTCACGAGACAAACGCCCCCTTCCCCGAGCAGCAGGATGCTCAGCCTGGGGGGAAGGCAGCTGGGGGAGGGAGGAGGCTGCAGGAGTGGCAAGGGACTGGGGGGCCCGCGGGGAGCTGGGGAAGGGGCTCTGGGGTGAGCGGGGGAAGGTGACAGATGGGAAGCTGAAGGGGGGTCAGGGCTGAGAGTGGGGAGCTGGGGGAGGTGCTGTGGGGCTAGCAGGCAGGAAGGCCGGTGGGGGAGGGGAGGGGAGGGGGAGCTGCCCCTATTCTCTAGTCCCCAGCTCATTCTTCCGCTTTCCGACCTGGTGCCCCGAACCCCTTTGTGCCCGGCTGCCCCCACCCCGCCCTCACCCGCCCCGCCTTTGTGCTGCTGTGCTGGAGAAGAAAGGGCTCCTCCCCCCACCCCGGTCTTCCCCCCCATCTCTGGAGCGGTCACAGGGACGTGGCTGCAGCCGGATCCTCTAGCACCAGACCGGGGCCAGGGGGAGCTGAGTGATGCGGGTCCCCATGTGGATCACCATGGAGACAATGGTCCCATGGTGATGCCCCCAGCAGGCACCCACCGGGCAGGGACCATCTGCGGCATCAGCCCCCTCCACGTCTGTCCTTCCCATGTGGCCTTAGGCCCCGCCAGCCCCACACTAGCCTCAGACACATGGGGGGGCAGACTCACTGACTCCAGCTCTGGCTGGTTACACCCCAAGGACATCCCCCCCAATCTCTCCTGCCAGCCCCACACTCTGTGACCTTCCCCCCCAGACATGCTGGGTCCCACGCTGGCCTACCCCAAGCGGTACCATGCGAGTCTCTGGGGGCTTGGACGCTGGGGTCCCCTAGCAGAAGAGAGGTTCCTTGCTGGACTCAGACCAGGCCGTTTCCAGGCACAACGCGGGGCTGGGCAGGCCAACAGAGCTGGGCCCAAGGCCTCTGTGCCCAGCTCAGGACTTGGCTGCACCAGCACTGGAGGGATTAAAGGAGGGACTCCATTGCCCTGAACCCCTCCCACTCCAGACCTCAGGGGTGTAACACCCCCCCAGCCCCAGGTGCCCTCTGTGAGCAGGGGGGCAGCGGAGCCCCGGGATGACATCAAGCGCACCCCCGGCCCATGCAGCTGGCAGCTAACGCACAGTCGCAGGCCTGGCCAGGCTGGGGAGAGATTAACAGCACAGTTGAGTTAACGGAGAGAGAGTGTCTCACTGCTCCATCCCACACAGTCCACTGCCGAGACTGACTCTGCCACTGCCACGACTGACTCTGCCACTGCCACCCCTGCCCCCCTCCTGAAGCCAGAGGGGCAGGAACCATTAATGATCCAGGAGGAACCCTGCCTGTGCCCCCCACAGCACAGCATCCCTCTCAGCACCCTACCTACACCCCTGACAGCACAGACCCCCCTGACAGTGTCCCACACTGCCTGGGGGAAGCTGCCTCCGTGACATCAGGGATCAGCCCCGGCTGGCGCACAGCCCTGACTCTGCGGTGGAGCAGATGTGTAAATACTTGCGCCCAGGGCAGGCCACAAAGGCAGGAGCTGGGCTGGGACACGAAGGGTTATTTTGGCTTCCAGGTGTCAGCAAGACACTGGGATGGGCCAGAGCTAGGTGAAGGGGGCCAAGCTCAGAGACCAGGCTACGGGACCAATACCCCTCTTCCAGCTCCAAAACTCAGCCATCCCCTTCCCCAAAGCCAGTTCCCAACCAGCCGCCTCAGCCAACCCTCACCCCATGGCCATGCTCCCCATGAACAAAGGGGGCCCCTCATTCCAGGGGTGCAAGGCAGAGGTGGTTGGGGGCACAGCGAGGGGAACCCACAGCACCACCCAGGAATGACTTTATGTCCCCCCAATCCTACCCTGCACATGGCACCTGCACCCCCCCCTTCAGTTCAGTAGGGCCCATCTGCCTCTGGTGCCCTGTGCTGCTCCCCAGCCCAGGGTCTAAGCCTCTCTCTCCCCGTCACGCTGCAGGGAGATGGGGTCTGGACCCTGGGACACATAGCTTCACAGCCAGGACACTCCACAGGCCCCAGACCCAGCAGCCAGGGATGGAAGGTCTAGCCCATTTCCCACCCAGTGCCTGGCTGGCTCGTGCCAGGTGGGGGCATGGACCTGGGGTTGGCGAGGGATACAGCACCAGTGGACCTTATGTTATGAAGGAGCCTGTGATTGCTGGGAGCCAAGGGGGTCTGTCTGTTCCACATCCTACGGGAGGGCGATGAGCGGCCAGGCCACGCCAGGAGGAAGGGGACGCGGCCAGGTGGAGCCAGGCTGCGCTTTTGTGACACCGAAGCCTTGGGGGGAACTGGAGGGAGGCCAGCAGGAAAGGGTACAATTATCCCAAACCCCTGGCTCTGGGCCCCTCAGAGCAGCAGCAGCACCACAAGCCCCTGCACTGGCCTTTCCTTTGGGTGGGACTGTGCTGGCCGGGAGCCAGGGATCAGAGCTGACCCACAGGCCCAGGTCCTGCAAGGTAGCCCAGGACCCGCTCCCACCAGAAGAGCTGGCTGCCATCACTCTTAGTGCCTAGTGCTGAGCCAGCAGCTGAACATAGCTTCATGGGAGGGTGGGGGGCGTGTAGCAGCATCCACAGGCCAATGCTTGGGAAATTGAGGCACAGGGAAGGGCCAGCATGAGTCTTATGGTGGTGACCGTTACATTACTGGTGGGGCACTGCATTGCTCCTTCAATGCCAATCCCATGCCAGCAGGCTGGCACAGGGCACTGGGATCGGGCCCAGACTGCAGAGCCTATCCCCTTGGGGCACTGGTTCAAAGCCAGCTGGGGTCAGCAGTGGCTGAATGTTATTGCATCTCTGAGCCGCTTAACTCCCCCTTCCCAGGGCGGAGCTCCTGCTGCCAGTGCCCCACACAGCCCCAGCTGCTAGGGTGACACGGACACAAATCCCAGGCCTGAGAAGGGCAGCGGAGGGGCAGAGTTCTGCTAGCGCTAGGGGCACAAGGGGCTGGACACAGGGGTGCAAACAGGCCTCAGTAACAAATTGCCCCCAGGGCAACCTGGACCACAGGGACAGCTGGGCCTGCTCAGGTCCCAGCTGAGCCAGAGGATTGGGGTTAGGGGGATCATAGGGAGGGGGGGGTCCCTTCCATGGGGAGGGGCTGCTCAGTAAGGGGCAGGGGGTGCTGCAGGGGGCCCGGCTCTCTGCAAATGGCAATGGCCAATCAGGGTGGCCGTGCCCTGCAGGGCTGGCAAAAAGGCAAGACACAGAGGCTGTGCGGCTCGCAGGAGAAGTCTGCCAGGCATTGACCATGACCAGCCTGGTTCCTGTCAGGCACCGGCCAAGCTGGAGGGGACGGGGACAGGCTGGGTGCCAGCCAGCTCCTGACGTACACACACAAGCCCAAGGCGGTGTCCCAGGGGACATTGGGGTTCCCCACAGTGTCTGTTCTCTCCAGACACCAGCGAGGCCCTGGGGAAGGTGAGAGCCCAGCAGGCCAGGGGTTCCAGACAAAATCGGGGCATTTCAGCGACAGAAAAGCAGCAGCCTAACCATCTCTCGCTCTCCTCAGCTGGAGCATTGTCTGACAAGTCCACTTCCCCAGCCAGCCAGCTCCAGCCAGCACTCAGCAGGGCCTGGGCAGCATCTGAACAAAGACCAAGCTAAACGGGCCAGCTCAGCACAATGAGTGGCTCCACCAGAGGCCGTCACATGGCCATTGCCGTGCTGCTCGATGCTGCAGCCTGGATGTGCCAGGCCCCCAAGAGTCACCCCCACTGCCAGGAGCCAGGCTCAGTCTCACCCCAGCAAAGGGCCTCATGGCTCCATCGCCCCCAGCCAGCAGCAGGCTCAGCCTGTTGGTCGCTGCTCTGGACTCAGAGCAGGGGGAGAGGGAGGCAGGGCTCAGCAAAGGGTTGGAGGTCAGTGAAGACGTGCAGGCGGGAAGGGCCTGGCCCCCGTGTGCCCACTGACGGGCACAAGATGAGCAGGACCCGGGCAGTGGCAAGACTCAGGTGCCCTTGGCTCAGTGCGCAGCGTGATCCAAGCAGCACCTGATTGGCAGGTTGCCCAAAGATCCCAGGGCTGCCCTGAGCTTCCCACCTGGGGCTGGGCTCCGGCCCTTCCTTTCCTAGGGGGCAGAACCCCCTCACCCGACCGCGCCCTCGGTGGGCTGAGATCAGTGGGGATCACATCTGCCCTGAGCCCTCCTCTGCTGGGTACACCCCGCCCCTGCCCCATGACAGAATGGTTCACTCTAGGGGGGGTGTCCAGGGAAGGACAAGCATGCCAGTCTCCTCTGAGTCCCACAAGAGGGAGTGGGAGCCCCCCAATTTCCTCCCCAGCCCCCAGCATTGCCCAGCCCCATGCAGACAGCTCCCCCAACCCTGTCCAGACCAGGTATCAGGGCATGTGCCAGGAACCCAACAGAGCAGGGGATCCCCTCCCTGGCACTGCCAGTGTGCCACCTCCCAGCCTGCCAGAGCCCCGGGGTCTCTGCAACGGGGTCTCTGCAACTCATCGCCCAGCTGCCCATAGCACAAGGACACGACCGAGTGACCACCCACACAGCTTCAAGGCCCACCCAGCCACTCTCTAGTCTGGACCCTGGGAGCTCTCAGCCCTTCCTCCTCGGCTCACCCTTTGTGGGCCCAGGCCACAGCCCCCACCCTGCCCCTCGGCTGGAACAGAAATACTGCCTTTGCACAGGGGCCATGCCTCCTTACCCCCATAAGCAGTGCCCTGGGGTCCCCCAGACCACTGCCCCCCACAGACACGCATGTCATTCCAGCCGGCAGCGGAAACACGACCCCCAATGCTCTATCAAGCATTTGGCAAAGAGCAAACAGCCACTAAAAGCCTCCACCCTGACAGGTGACTTCATCCTTATTCAGCAGTGGGGAAACTGAGGCACAGAGCATCAATGGCTGTCAGAAACAGAACCCAGGAGTCCGGACTCCCAGCTCCCCTGCACTAGACCCACTTCCCTCCTAGATGCAGGGAGAGAACCCAGGCATCCTGATGCCCACTACCCTGGCTCTAGCTACCAGACTCCAATCCCATCCCAGAACTGGGAACAGAACCCAGGAGTCCTGACTCCCAGCTCTCCCCTCCCCCGATCTAACCCACTGGACCCCAAGGCCCCAGACCTTGGTGAGCAATGTGTCACATCCAGCCCCCCTCCCATGTCTCACCATGCCTCCCAGCCTGGCTGGACCCACATGCCCATTTCCTACAGGAACGTGGGGAGAAAAGCTGTCGTCTTCACAGCCAAATGGCACGAAGGAACTGCTCTGGGGTGCAGCTCCGGGCCCTGCCTGGGGATGAGTCCTCCCAGGGCATCACAACTCGGGATGCGTTTCCACCTTCACCCCCTATCTCAGCTCCCTGATCTCCCTGTGAACAGGGCTGGGCTCTGGGGTGCCCTCCAGCCTGACACCTCAGCATGTCCATCGCCCTCCTCCCAGCTCCTGCAAGCTGCTCCCTGGTGTGGCTGCCCTGGGCACCTGGGGGTTGGTCCCCTTCCTGGGGGAAACGGGCACCCCTCTGCTCAACCCCAGGTCATACAAGCCTTCACTTTACCCAGCCTAGGAGAGCTCTTCCCAGCCCCACAGACTGTGCCAACGCCACCTTCCCCTGCCAGCCCCCCAGCGCTGCCTCATGAAGTGGCTGATGAGGCAGGTCTGGAGGCAGCGCCAGATGCCTGAGGGAGGGGCCTTGCTGGGGTGCCAGATGCCCCTGACCTATTTCACGTCTTTCCAGTGGCTTATGGCAGCAATCTGCTCCTTCCTATTCAAGACTCCTGCGCCCCTCTCGCCCCACCCCCTCCTAAGCCATATAGGTCGAGCTGGGCTAATCTCCTGGCTTCTCGGCCCACCAATCCCCTGGGCCGCCTCCCAGTGCCCCTCTTCGCTTGGTGGCAGCCCTTACCCAGAGCAGGGCCAGACAGAGGCGCTCCCAGGGCTCCCTGAGCTGCTCATGGGCGGCCAGGCCTCTGCCTGCAGCCCCAACAGCAAGCAGATGGCTCGAGTGTCTTAGCTGCCACCAAGCCACGGCCACCCCTCAGCCCCCACCCACTCTCCTGGGCTTTGCACTGGGGCAGACACAGCCATGCCCCTGGCTTAGGGGAGCAGCAGGACGAGTGTGATGGTTGGAGGTGCATCCCCTGGGAACACAGGGACACAGCTGAAAAATGCTGGGCTATTCCACACAGCTTGGAGCTGGCCCAATGAGGGGAGCTGGGGGTCAGGATGGAGGGGGACAGCATAGCAAGTCCTTCCTCAGAGCACCAGTCACTGGCCCAACACCCGGCTCTCTCCCCCAACCCCATGCGCCAGGCAGCTGGGGGGAGAGCTGCTGTCCACCCCACTCTTCCAGGCTGGCCCCAGTGTGCTGCTCCCACATCCCGCTGGTGGAGACAGGCCCCTTGCAGGGACGCAAGGGGACCAAGGTGTTTTTGGGCTCAGCTCCTGTGGAGAGGCTCAGGCCCAAACCCCCAAAGGCAGGTAGGCACCTGACTCACAGTGGGCTCTAGCGCTGGTTCTCCCCCTAGCCCCAATCAACCCCTCCACCTAAGGCATGGACGGGCTCCCAGCCCCTTCCTCAGGCTCGTCCCCAGCTGGGCACCACCCCCGGAGCCAGGCTGGTGGTAGGGCTGGGGGGCGGCTCCCCCTCTGCATCTGCCAGGAGAGGCACCAGCCCCACCCCCTTGGCAGCATGGCTCGGCTGCGTCTCCCGGGGCAGGCCCAGCCTGAGCTCGGGGCAGGGGCGTTGACAAGAGGTTAAAGCTGCCTCCTGTCTGAGCTATTGACACCTCACAGCACAGCCCCAGCTGGGACCTCCCTGGCAGAGGGCCCAGCTGCGACTGCGCTAATCACCAGGCCCCCCTCCAGCGAGAGCGGCCCCAGGCCCAGTGCCTACCTGCTCGTATCTCTCCCCCAGCCCCGCAGGTGCACAGTGTGGCCCCCCATGGAGAGGCTAATTGCAGGACTCAGGCACAGCTGCTCCCCAGCTGCCTGCAGCCTGCAGCTACAAGCTGGTCCCGGCGGGCTGGCCTCAGAGCAAACCTTCAGCAGCATTAAGGAGGGGCTCCAGCAGGGCCCTCTCCCCACGCTACCGTGGGTGATACCCCTCCCCACTCCACGCCAGCAAAGCCGGGCCGGGCCAGCCAGGCCCTGGGACTCTGAGAGCAGCCCAGATAACAGTCAGGCAGCACCAATCCAACACAGCTTTGGGCCCAGGCCACAGCTGGAAAGACTCTGGCTAGCGCCTGTCCACACCGCTGGCCCCGTTGGCCTGGGGAAAGGGCTACAGGCTGGTCACATGGCACAGATCACCAGAAATGCAGCTTCCCCCACCCCCACGTCACATATAGTCCCCCCTGGTGCTGAGTCCTGCCATGGCTCGTCCCAGCCTGCCACGCCCTCTCCTCAGCCAGACATAGCCCCAGCAACAGCCCTGGCCAGCCGCGCCCGGCGCCTCACTGCTACAGCTGCACACTCCCCAGCACAGCACCGGGGGGGCACATGGGCACTGCCCCCTTCGCGGACACTGACGCAGCTCCATGGCCCCCAGCAGCAAGCTGGCAGAACGGGCCCAAGCGAGACGCCAACAAGCGCCAACTAGTGCAGGGGAAATCCCGAGCCAGGAGCAGGAGATAGTGGGCAGGCCTTGCCTCCAAGCCTGTGCAGGGAACGCCTGTCTAGGTCTTTACTCACACACCCCGCCCTGCTTCTCAGGCCCAGTGCCAACCACTCACATGTGGGGGAAAGGTCCCAGACTGGAGACCTCTGATTCAGCCCTAGCCCACGGGCAGCGGCATGGCACAGCAGAGCACGGCAGAGCCAGCCCCCCCAAAACTTGTCCCCAGGCCCAGTCAGATCTTGTCTTCTTCGCTGAGATGCCCACACCAGGAGGACTGGGGGAAAGTGGGACAAGGTGGCTGAGGCTAGCTGGGAGGGTGGCCCAGTGGCCAGGGGCTGGTCAGCTCTGGTTTTGTCGCAGGCCTAGTGTGTTCCACACGCCCAGCCTCTCTGGCCCAGCTCCACCTCCCCACCCCACCTGCAGCTCTTGATTTCAAGGCACTGAAGTTCCAAAAGCCCTGGTGGGAACTGGGCCGCATTCTCAAGCCCACGAGAAGAGAAGTCATGCCCGGAGGATCAGTCTGGCTGCCCTGCGAGGGGCCAGGCACTGGGCCCAGGCCAGGCAGTGCTGCAGACAGACAGCAGCGACAGCTGTGGTGGGTCTGAGCACATCATCCCACCCTGAGCAGCAACTCCTGGCCCTGACAGGGTCAAGGCAAAGCCCTGGGGCTCAGCCACTCCCCCGACAGGCTGTGAGCCTGCCCCCACCTCTGCCCCTCCAACCAAATCCTGTCCCCAGCCAGCAGTGGGTCAGTGACCCCTGAGAGCCCTCGCCTGGAAGCACCTGGTGCCACGGCCCGCTGGAGGGGCCAAAAAGGAGACACTCAGCAGCTGCCTGATCCTAGCTCTGGCTAAGGTGGAAAGACCACGTGTGACCAGGGCCGGTGCTACCACTTAGGCGACCTAGGCAATGGCCTAGGGCGCCAGAATTTTTGGGGGGCGCTATTTTTGCTGGGGGGCAGCACGCGGGTCCGGTGGACCTACCGCAGTCATGCCGGCGAACAGTCCGGTGCTGGAAAGGATCCGGTGGAGCTGCTGCAGTCATTTCGGCGGATGGTGCGCTGGTCTAAAGGCTCCGGCGGACCTACCACAGTACCCACCAGAGCCTTTCCAGCACCAGACCGTCCGCCGGCATGACTGTGGTAGGTCCACTGGATCCGCGGGGGGTGGCGAAATGGCCGTCCGCCTAGGGCGTCAGAAACCCTGGCGCCGTTCCTGCACGTGACAGTCACAGCCCCTGGCTCACATCTGCCTGCCTGTTGCCCCAGGCAGCTCCTGTGCTGCTGTAAGATGGTGTCTCCCCTGGCGCCCGCTGCACCATGCCCCGCCCCCAGCACCCACCTCACCCCACTCCTCCTCCGGCACCTGCTGCACCCCACCCCTGGCCACACCATGCCCCGCCTTCAGCACCCACCTCGCCTCACCCCTCCCCCGGCACCTGCCGCACCCCACCCCTTGACGCACCATGCCCTGCCCCTAGCACCCACCTCACCTCGCCCTTCCTCTGGTACCCGCCACACCACTACAGCTACATTAGGGAAGCAGAACAGGGGCGGGCGCATGGGGAAATGAGAGCTGTCTGGCTAGCTACAGGGATCGCCCCTTGCATGGGCACCGCCTCCCTGCTTGGTCCCCACCCCAGTACCACAGCCACACATAGCCCTTGTGATTACACTGAGGGGGCCCAGCCACTTCCGCAGCAGAGCTCTGAGTGATGCAGCCCCACAGCCCCAGCGATGGCCCCATGCCTGCCTCCCGCCCCAGAACCCAGAGCCTTGCTCTCTGCGGGGCTCCCAGGGGCTCCTGAGCTCCCCCAGGGGCCCTTTCAGGGGAGATTCTGGAAGCTAGAGGGGGACATGGGGCAGCCTCAACCCGCCCTGGCTCTGCCGGCCCCTGGGCTGAGGGCAGCTTGGCCGTGGAAAGGCCACGGCCTCCTGTGCTAGCCCCAGATGGTTGGTTTCGAACATGTAGAGGAGGGTGTCCCCGGCAGGCCGCCACAGCCTCCCCCATAATCCAGCCAGGGGAGGGAAGGGAGGCAGCCACCTGGATCAGCAGAGATCTGAAGGGGTTGCACTTTGGTTAGGCCTTAGCCAATTGCAGACCGACACGCAGTCCCCACCCCACCCTGATCTCAAGGTGGACTGGAGGCCAGAGGGTCTGGCACAAAGTGGCCAACAGCCCGGAATATCCACTAGCCCCACTACAAGTCTGAGGTCAGAGCCACTAGGCAGACTGCCCCGGACCGGAGCGCCTCCACCCTCACTTGGGGTCTTTGCGCCGACGCTGGACGCCTGCATCCAAGAGACGCTGGTCCAGCCAGGGCCCCGGTGTGGGCTCTCTGGCCTGCATGACACTGAATGGACTCTTCCCCCCTTCTCTGGCTGACACCTCAGCCCCTTGGACGTCCAGGCCAAAACCCCACCGACTTGAATGTGTCCCTGAGTTTGGGCTAGGATCCCCTCTGCCCGGCCGGCGTCTTACCTGAGACAGACACCCTCATGACAGCCTCCAGAGGCCTGTTGTTATCCAGGGCCTGGCTCAGGCGCAGCTCCCCGGAGCTGTGGTTCAGCAGCACCAGGTGCAGCTCATTGCCCTGCTCAAAGCTGTAGGTGAGTGTGTCAGAGACGTCAGGGTCGTGGGCTGGGATGCGGCCAATCACCCCGCTGGGGAAGCTGCTGGACTTGTTGGTGACGTAGTTGTTGAAGAGGATCTCAAAGTTTCTCAGCACAGGGGGGTTGTCGTTCTGGTCCAGCAGGCGGATGTGCACCGTGGCCCGGCTCACCAGCGGGGCTGACGTGGCCTGCACCACGATGACGTACTCCGCCTTGGCCTCGTAATCCAGATCCGTCAGTGCTGTCAGCTCCCCGGAGAAGATGTCGAGCTGGAAGACCTCGGGGATGTTGCCCTCTACGATCTGGTACATGACCTGAGCATTGGTGCCCTCATCCGGGTCACTGGCTGTGATCCGTGCCACTGCCAGGCCAATGGGGCTGTTCTCTGCCACAAAGACATCAAACTCGTCCCGCTCAAAGACCGGGGGGTTGTCGTTCACATCCAGGATGGCCACCTGGACATCGACGGGGGTCCTCATGGCTGGGATGCCCTTGTCCATGGCATAGGCTCGTAGCTCATAGAGAGGGACGTTCTCCCGGTCCAACCGGCGCAACGTCCGCACAATGCCGGAGGTAGATTCAATTATGAAGTCCCCGTCCCCATCATCCCCGCCCTGGAAGGTATAGAACACCCTCCCATTAAGCCCTGAGTCCCGGTCAGTGGCGGAGACCTGCAGGACACTGGTGAAGGCTGGGACATCCTCATAGACAGAGCCCTGGTAGGAGTCCCGCAGAAATTGGGGCGCATTGTCATTGACATCATTGACCAGGATTTCCAAGTAGGTGGTGTCTGATTTCTGTGGAATGCCATTGTCCCGGGCCGTGATGGCCAGTGTGTAAGACACTTGGTCCTCGTAGTCCAACTCCATCTGGGTAGTGACTCCACCTGTGTCCACATCAATCCGGAACTGGGGGATACTGTCCTCCATAAAGTAGGTAATACGAGCGTTCTCACCCGTGTCCTCGTCCGTGGCACTGATGAGCACCACCGTGGTGCCAACCGGCCGGTCCTCATTGATATTGACAGTGTAGTGGGAGCTCTGGAAGACTGGCCGGTGGGTGTTGGCATCAGTCACATTGACGAAGACCTGGGCTGTGTCGAGCCGGGTGCCGTCAGAAGCAGTGATAGTCAGCAGGTACTGCCGCTCCAACTTGTAATCCAGCGGTAGTGCCAGGGTGATGAGGCCGCCCCCACTCTGGCTGGTGATGGAGAAGCGATTGCGAGTGTTGCCGTTGGCTATCTGGTAGGTGATGACGCTGTTGGCGTCCCGGTCGATGGCCGAGACGGTCAGGACACTGGTGCCCACAGCAGCGTCCTCGTTCAGTCGCACAGAGTACTCCTTCGCGGTGAACTCAGGGTTGTTGTCATTCACGTCCAGCACGGTGATGCTGACACTGGCCGAGGAAGCCATGGGGGGGCTGCCGTGGTCCCGAGCCTCCACCCCAAAGCTGTAGAAATCCACCATCTCCCGGTCCAGCTCTGAGGCCACCACGATCCAACCCGTGCTGTTGCTGATGGCAAAGGGAAACCTGGGGCCGGCCTCCAGCAGGGCATACTGCAGCCGGGCATTGTCCCCGGAGTCCGCATCGATGGCTTGGATATGCAGGACTGAGTAGCCGAGGGGCACATTCTCCAGCACCGTGGACTGGAAGGGGGTGCTGACGAAGATTGGAGCGTTGTCGTTGACATCCAAGACCTGGATGGTCACCAGCCCGCTGATGTTGGACAGAGGGGGCCGCCCCCCATCCTGGGCCCGGATGCGGAGCGTGTACTCCTTGCTCAGCTCGTAGTCCAGCTGGCTGACCACGTCGATGCTGCCCGTCTGGGCATCAATGTAGAACTGGCCCCGGCTGTTCCCGCTCATGATGCTGTAGTGCACCAGGGCATTGCTACCTTTGTCCCGGTCCGTGGCCGTCACTCGCAGCACATGGGAGTTGGCAGCCACGTCCTCAGGCACCTGGGCCACATAGCGCTTTTCGCTGAACTGCGGCGCATTGTCATTGTCGTCCTCCACAGCAATGTGGATGGTGGCTGTGGTGCTGCGGGGCCCTGGGGTCCTGCCCTGGTCACTGGCCTCCACCAGGAGTTGGTAGGACTCCACGGCCTCCCTGTCCACCAGCCCCTTGGTGCGGATGACCCCGGAGCGGGGGTCAATCTCAAAGGCTGCGTGAGCCCCATCGCCATTAAGGAGCCGGTAGAGGATGTTGGCGTTGGCGCTGGCGTCCCCATCGGTGGCCCTGACCGTCAGCACTTCATACCCGATCTCCAGGTTCTCCCGCACACTCTCCTTGTACTCCTGCTGCTCGAAGGCAGGGTCGTGGTCATTGGTGTCGCTCACCAGGATGGTGAGTGTGGCCAGGGCTGTGCGCCGGGGGGTGCCGTGATCCACGGCTGTCACCCGGAAGACGTGGGTGCTCTTGGTCTCGCGGTCCAGCTCCTCGGCCGTGCTCACGGCCCCGCTCTTGGGGTCCATGGTGAAGAAACTGTTGGAGCGGCTGTCAAAGAGAGCGGCCATGGAGTAGTGCAGACGGCCCGCGTCGCCCTCGTCGGGGTCCGTGGCCTGCAGCAAGATCACTGGGGTGCCGGCTGGCCTGTTCTCTGGCACAGACACCTGGTAGGTGGGCGGCTGGAACTGGGGACTGGTGTTGACATGGCGCTTCGTCCGACTGCCCCCTCTGCCCGGGGCCCCCTCCGCCCCCCGGAGCAGCTTCTCCAGCTCCACCTGCTGCCTGGGGGAACTCAGGCCCAGACTCCAGTAGACCAAGACGCTAGCGCCCCTCCCCTGCCTGCCCCCGCCCGCCCCTTCCCCCTTCGCGCACCGCTCACACAGCAGCCCCAAGCGCACCGGGTGCCCCGATCGGAGACACACGGCCCGGACGGGGAGGACCAGCTCCCCCGAGGCCTGCGGGGAGAAGCTCCCCCCAGCGCCCCGCACCCTGCACCGCGGCCGGCAGCCTCCCCAAGCGGCCGCGGGGGGCAAGGGGATCCGGGAGCCGGGCTCCAGGCACAGCGCCCAGCTCCACCTTCTGGCCCCAGGAGCCCGAGGGGGCAGCAGTCGGCTCAGCAGCTCCCTCCCCGCGGCAGCCCCGCAGCCCTGCCCGGACATGTGCGCCCAGAGGCCGGCTGCACCTGCCGGGCAGAGCCAGAGGGCGTGCGGGGCGCAGTGCTGCGGCGGCCGGGACCGGTCCAACAGCATCAGCCGCGTCCCGGCCGCTGGCCCCAGAGCGCACGGCCCGCGGTGCCCGGGCGCTGCGCCCTCGAGCCGCGGCACCCCGAGCGCCAGCAGAAGGAGCAGAGCGCGGCTGGGGTGGCAGCAGCAACGGCCCATCTCCCGCTTCAGCGGCGGCTCCTCCAGCGGCTCTGCCCGGCCCCGCGCCTCATGCCCGGCGGGGTACGGGGCAGAGGGGCCCGCCCGGCTCCCTGCGCCCTCCCGGCAGCCTCCGGCTCCCCGCTCCCCAGTTCCCTGCGCCCCCTCCGGCTCCCCGCCCCCCGGCTGCCTGCGCCCGCCCCCGTGCGCTCCCGGCTTCCCGCCCCCCTGAGTCCCCCCGATCCCCGACCCCGGTTCCCTGCGCCCCTCCGATCCCCACCCTCGGGCGCCCCCGGCTCCCTGCGCCCCCCGGCTCTAGGCGACCGAGCCTGCCTCGCCCGAGCGCCCTGGCCCAGCTCCGCTCCGCTCCGCTCTCCCTGCCTGGCAGCCCCGGTTCTGCGATGCGGCGGCAGCGGCTTGCGGGAGGCTCATTACCATAGACCTGCTCAGCGCAGCGCGGCGGCCCTTAAAGGAGCCAGGGCAGCCTCGCCACCAGCGGGGGGACCCACCCGGGCCCCTGTGGGCAGCCAGGGACACGGCTCTTCCCGGGTGCAGGGCAGGTGCTGGGGCGGCTCCTAGGGCAGCCCAGCCTGTCTCCATCAGGCCCATTAGAGTCATCTACCAGGTGAGAGGCAGTGAGACCTAGTGGTCAGAGAAGGAGCCTGGGGAGCCAGGATTCCTGGGTTCCTCTCCCAACCCCCACTGCTCAGTCATGTCCCTATTTGCAGAAGAGGGATAAGAAAGTGCGAGATCCTGGGCTGAGATGGGAGGTCATCCACGGGGACCAGCTGGGCACTCTGCCCTAGTCCATACACACCAGCCCTGGTCCGTACACATCAGCTCTCTCCATCTGCTCAGACTATGCATTCACACCAGCCAGGCTCTGCTATGGCCAAGGACTGCTCTGCTCCTGTTAGCTTGACTGAGGGAGGGGGGCTCCAGAGAAGTGGGCTGAACAGACAAGGAGTTGAGATTCAGGGAATGCTGACATGCCCACACTTTGTGCACATGCACACCCTGTGCACACACATATACACACACATTCACTGTGCATATGCTGTGTGCAAACTTTACGCTCAACACATGCACACACACACACTCACTCCTCTTCCAGAATTAACACAGCAAAGCAGAAAGGAAATAGCTAGTCAATAAACTCCAAACTAGCCCCCAGTCCAGTGGCCCATCCTTGGTGGGCAGGTGAGTGGAGATCGCAGTGACACCCTGGGAGACTAAATCCATATAGCCAAGTGCCCTGGTGCGTGTTGGGGGTGGGGGGGAACCAGGCCTGAGTCTGTGAGCTGCTGACTTCAGTTTCCGGGAGAGATTTGTTTGTGCAATGGCCTAAGTCAGCCTTTCTCAGCTGCCCCAGGCGTCACTCACAAGCGACAAGGAAACTGGCCTGGCCTGGGGTTCTGTAGCCACCAGATCATCATATAAATGGGACACCTCAGCCTCCGGCTATGTCCCATGCTCTGGGGGCCAGAGCCTCAGCTCGTGTAAACCAGTGTAGTAACACCTCTTTACACCAGCTTAGCACTGGTCTCATTCAGTGTAAACAGACCATGGAGGAGTTGATTTTACTAGCTGGGGATTTTCAGAAATATGTTTTCAAAGTTGTTGTGGCATCAAATTAAAAAGGGGCGTTGCCAAGCTGTGGATCTGTCATTTCCGGGCCAGGCAGTGCGCTCAGGGTGCTGCCAAACACTTCCAGGAGTAACCAGCGCCTGGCACCTTTCAGGCAAAGGGTGATGCTGGTGCGGCAAATGAAGCAGTCTCAGCGAGTGGGTCTCCCTTCCTGCACCAGCTGTGCACCAAATTCCATAAAGTTCCTCCTGATTTACACCACGGTGGGTCAGAGGGGAATTGGGCCCAGTGGGTTAGTCCTGATTTACACCATGGTGAGTTCAAGGGGAATTGGGCCCAGTGGGTTACTCCCAATTTATACCAGGGCAAGTGGCATGGAAGTCAGGTCTAGCCATGCCAAGAACTGGCCTGTTGCCCTGACTGGAGCTGACTTAGGCCTGGGGGCGGATTGGCTGCACTGGGGGCAGTGGTGAGAGGAGCAGGTTCAAACACTCCCTGCACATTAGCATCCCCTTTCATGGGGTGACACTGGATCTGGATTCTGATGGGGGGAGGGGTTCCTGTTTGAGACCACGGGGGGGGGGGAGACACTAGATCTTGGTTAGTAGCTTTAGCCGCAGCTATCATCCATAAGGGCTCTGTGTCCTCCTCCTTCCGGGCAGAAACTAACTACAGACTTCCCAGGTGCGGGGAAATAAAGCTTCTTCTGAAGCATCTGATCCTGGGCCCGCCCGGACAGAGCCCCGCGCTGACCCGGCCCGGCCCCGACCCGCCCAGACAGAGCCCCGCGCTGACCCGGCCCGGCCCCGACCCGCCCAGACAGAGCCCCGCGCTGACCCGGCCCGGCCCGGCCCGGCCCCGACCCGCCCGGACAGAGCCCCGCGCTGACCCGGCCCGGCCCCGACCCGCCCAGACAGAGCCCGGCGCTGACCCGGCCCGGCCCGGCCCCGACCCGCCCAGACAGAGCCCGGCGCTGACCCGGCCCAGCCCGGCTGTTTCTCCTGCACTGGGTTTGTTTGTAGGTTTTGCTGCTGGCTCCAGGCCGAGGCCAGCGACTCCCCTGCGGCGCTGGTGCCCAGCCCCCCCCGCCTGCCTGGCTCCGGCCCCGGCCCCCGGCCCCAGCCCCAGCCCCAGCCCAGGGGCTCCCCTGCCGGGCTGCACCCTGTGGCCTGGGCTGTGCTTCCCCCGCGCCGAGCCGAGCCAAGCAAGCCAAGCCGAGCCGAGCCAAGCCGCGCTCCCGGCAGGCGAGCGCACGTTGCCTTGTGTATATTTCACAAGGACACTAACCTGGCTGTACCTGCGTACAGCTCGTAGCAGGCGAGTGCTGCGCCCTCTTAAAAGGGCGATGCCACGCTCAGCTGCCAGGGCAATTGTCCCCTGCACAGCCCTGCCGGAGCCAGGCTCTGCTGCGTTTGTCGGGCAGGCCCGAGACTGGCGTTGCCAAGAAGCAGACGAAGAAAGCGGTGGCTGGGGCCCAAGTGGCCACAGGAGGCCGGGGCCAGCTGTATGCCAGGCTGGGGGCACGAACTGGCCAGCAGTGCAGCTGCCCCTGTTCTCATGGCTGCTGAGCATAGCGGGCAGGTGCCCAGCCAGCCCAGGGCTGGGGCATTTCCCGCTGCCCTCGCTCAGCGAGCAAACACACGCGGAGCCTGAGTGCCCTTAACAAAGAGCCACAAATGCCACTGAAGTCAGGCCCCAGAGGCCAGAGCTCCCCTGTCTCTGCCTGAGCGAGTCAGCTGGCTTGGGCTGATAGGGGCTGGGGACTGCTAGTGATTAGCTCCTGTGGAGATGAAGACAAGAGCAGCTGGAGACATGCTACCTGCTGCAAGGGCCAGATCCTGCAGCCTTGGCTGAGGATTTTGCAGAAGTGGGGTCTGCCCCTGGCTACAGTGTGTTGTGCCAAATCTCCATTAGCAGTTAACGGTACAGGGCCTATGACACACAGCCATGCTGTTCTGTACCATGCAGGAGGTGGCAAGGCAGTGGTGACTCATACACCAGCCAGGCCATTACATTGGGGTTAACTGGAAAAATATGATACTCCCCACCCACTTCCTTGCCCATTTTCCAGCAAAGTAGCTGCCTGACCCTAGCTCTATGTTGGGCTCACACGTCTAGCCGCTCTCTCCACAGCACCCCTCAGATGGCTGCTCGTGAACAGGACCAGAGAGAAGAATGTTCCCCCTACTTTTCCAGGTTCTTTGTGTCCCCTCTGGCCCATGGCTAATCAGATCCCCTCCCATCCTGTGCTGAGCTCCCTGCAGGCCTGGGGTTCTGCTCACACTGACCTCAGGGCATGAGCGGGGCTGCAGTTTGTGGGGGTCTTTCATCAGGTAGCAGGGGAGAGCAGCATGTAAAGGGCCAGGCCAGTGATGCAGGAGGCCTGGGGAGGCAGGCAGGGGGAAGTTAAGCACAAACTGTTTTTAATTCCTGAACTACCATTTCCAAGTGATGTCCTGTTAATTGGGGCTACAGACTTGCCAGGCCAGATCCTCAGCTGTGGTGAAGCAGAGACGCCCACTGACTCCAATGGCTCCATGTCCCTTCTCTGCATGGCAGACGGCACCCCAGAGACCTGGGAGTGAACAGGAGGTTTCTAAATACAGGCTGCCTTGGAAAATGAACCAGCCTAACCTCTAACCCAGCACAGAGCCATGCCCCAGGAGAGCACTGAGCAGCATGGGGCTCCATGCCAGGTAATGACAGTTCAGAGGACACCAGGGTCAGGGCCCATTCTTTGCCCAGCTGGCTGGTTTTTAACGTTTGCTGGCATTGGGAGGGGAATAAATACGCAGACCTAGGAGTGTATTAGAGGCGGCTAAATTAGCCCTTGCCTTGGCTCGCTGAAGTTTTCTGGTCCCATTTAGCAGTGGCCAGGCCTGGCTTGTGAATAAGCCATCCCAGCTCCTGATGAGCAGGGAAATGGGATTCCACGAAAGCAGGTGGCACTGGCTGGCCAGCAGAGCGGCATTATCACCCTGTATCAGCTGTGTTGCCATAGCGCCCAGGACCCCATGGTGCTGTACAAACCCAGAACGGTAACCTGAACTGAGCACCAGGCTGGCAGTGCCCAAAGGTCCTTTGGGCTCAGGACCCTGTTGTGCCAGGTGCTGTACGAACATAGAACAGAGCCAATCCCTGCCCTGCAGAGAGTCCAACCTGGGTTACTGATGGTCCTGTGCAAGGAGGGGGCATGAGGGGGTGGCAGCAAAGGGCTGAGCTCAGGTGGGCTCAGATTCCTGCCGCCTCATCTGCTCATCTGAGCTGGAGCTGGGCCAGAAGGCAGGAGCCAGAGGTCAGGGCTCAATCCTGGGAGGTGCTGAGTACCTGCAGCTCACATTGACATCAGGACAGCTCAGGATCGGGCCCTAGAACAGGAGGGCCTGGCTTGCTTTGTGTGCAGAGCAGACACAGCCCTATGCAGTGCAAAGCATGACCCATGGACAGGCTAGTCAGGTGGGTACCTGATAGGTGGGGCAGAGGGGACAGCTCACACCCAAGCCCAGGGGAGCAGCCTAGACCCCCTTCCTTTCCAGGGGGCACATGGGCTTAAGGAAGGCAAGGGATCAGCACCCACAGGGGGCCACACTGCCTGGAAGGAGCGGAGATAAGTCCTGTGTCTGGGAGCATTCAAGGGCCCCTGTGAGTCTGCGGAGTGGGCTAGGCCTGGGGTGGGAGTGGGGGTGTGTGTCACCCTCCTTCCTCCCTGGAGGCTGTCAGAGACATTGGCCTTCTGCAGCTTGTTAACTTAATTAGCAGTCTGGCTGCCCTGTGCCCATCACAGGGCTGACACTGCAGCGGAGCTAGGGGAGCAGATACACAAACACCACTCAGAGGGGAGCTTCAGAGACCAGGATGGTCCTGGGCACAACCAGGGGAAAACCTGGGCTGCCAGGGGCCAGCCTGCACATGGTGCTAATGCAGATGCAGCAGGCCCCAGGCAGGCAGTGTTGAGTGTGAGCCAGGACTCCTGGGGGCTATGCCTGGCTCAGGCACTGATGTATCCCATGGCCCTGGCCAAGTCACTTACGCTCTCTGATCTTCCTCTGGCCACTGAGCATGAGCTGCCTGCATGCAGCAAAGCACGTTCAGGTGCAAGACCTGAGGCAAACGCAAGGGCATGTTACTGTTCTGTGGGGACCTGCGAGAGACCCGGGGAGGAGGCTCTGCTGGCTCTGAGCTGTGGGGTTTGCAACTGACAAAGCAGGGTGGTTTGGGACAAAAGGCGGGGGGTGCCTCCAAACATCCCATTTCTTGTCAAGTGCTCTGGAGCCCTTTCTCCTTTGGTTGCAGGGAGCCCCCAGCAGCACACATCTATGCTCAACCCCACCTCCCCCATGGCCGCTGGGCTTCCCAGGGAAACCTGGATGGCAGGAGCGATGGGCAAAGAACTGAGGGACAGGGGGTGCTGGGCAGACACTCAAGGTCCAGATGCTTTTGCTGAATCTTGTGTCAGCAGAACTCAGCCTGGGAATTGCTGCTCCCAGCCCGCTCCCCGTCATACTGGAAATGCTCTGAGCCCAGCGGGACCAGGCAGGGGGTGAGATGATGCCCAGGGAGCCAGTTGTAGCTTACGCTGTTCATCAGAACATTTGTGACCCTCAAAGTATTTGGAATCCAATCTGGCCAATCTTCCCCCCCTCCGCCCACCAGCCCAGCATGTGACATGGGCCCACGCCGGGAACAGGACAGGCAGTTTCACAGAGCTGACCAGCTCTTGTAAGCCAAGCAGGGCTTTGGCCAGTGTCACTCAGGGTGTCTCCGCTGCAATTAGAAACACAAGGCTGGCCTGTGCCCGCTGCCTGGGGCTTGCAGGGTTGGGGCTAAGGGGCTGCGTAATTGCAGGTAGATGTGGATTGCCTGGAGCACACATGGCTCCAATTCTGTAGGGACGCTGGCAGGTGCTGCACTCCGACCTGAGCCAGGGCTCAGTGTAACTAATGGGTGAACACCCAGAGCAGGCGTGGCGTGGGCGGCCAAGCTCAGGGCTAATCCAATGGATGGAGGGGGATCAAGAGCTCCCCTGGTCAGTGAAAGGACACCGGCTGCACCTGCTCTGTGGCCTGTGCTAATACTTTGCCTCTCTCTGGAGCACGTCTCCTGTGGGATCTCAAAGCTCTGTGAGGACACGGCTGAGTTTAGCCCCATGTGCACCGTTACCCCCAGGGAAGGGGAGGTGAAGTGCTTTACGGAAGGTGCCAGGGGGAGGCTGCAGCAGGCCCTGGTCGAGACCCACGCCTGCTGGGCGGCACTCCTGGCCCAGCCAGATAACAGCGTGCCCAGCATCTATGCTGGGAAACATGGCCAGGAGCATGGTCAGCAGTGATCTCTACACCCACTTGAACTTGTCCTAGGCACATCCATCGTCCCTTGCTGCACTGGGCCCTGGGCATCCCCAGACAGCTCCGATTCTCCTCTCCCTGGGGAGGCAGCGGAGTGGTTGGTGCTCAGCACCAAGACTCAAGCCCAACCCCCGGATCAGAGGCCCCGTTTGAACACTGTCTGTTGATGGCACGGCCTGTGAGCGCCCCAGGGCGGGGCTGCGTGGACATGCCCGATTGGCGCACACAGCCTGAGAAAGCTGGGCTGGATTTCGTGCTTCGTTTCTACTCTTATTCCTCCTGGAGCATCTGTTGTTTGCAGCCCTCCCTTGCCCACGCCCCCGGTTTCTGGATCTGTGATTAACGGGATGCACTGGCTTAGCCCCAGTCCTGCTGCATTCTAGCGTTGCTGGATTACAGCATCCACTGGCAAGCCCAGAATCGCCTTGCTGGCAAAGCTGCTGAGATTCGCCATCTCCTCAGCAGGAGCCTTTCTTCCAGAGCACGGCCTGGCTCACATGGCCAGGGGAGGAAGGCTCCAGCTGCAGCCGCCTTACTCCCTAGCCACTGGGGCTGGCTCAGCACATGGCCCCCAAAGCTCCCTTCCCCCACGCCAGGAATGTGAATTCCAAACCCCTTTTGAATTACAAATTGGATCTGCCTGCTTTGTGTCCCTCCAGTTGGGCATTGTCTGTGCCTGGGGAGCAGAGCGATGCCCTTTGCCGAGCGGCTGGAAGATGGGAGGGGAGCCTGGCTCCCCAGCCCAGCTGCTCTTTCATGTGCAAAAAGTTTGGCCATTTTTTTTCTTTTTTTTTTTGCAGCTACCGAGTTAATGGGATAAAACCCCAAAGAACTTGAGCATTTAACGAGCTTTGCAGGAAACCCATTAACAGCTTCTCCAGCCCCTGGCCCTGCCTGACTCTGAAATTACAGCAGTAATGACTACCAACCTACCTCAGAGGATCTGGGCCTAGACGCCCTAGGCAGGAGCTAGACTCATAGAATATCAGGGTTGGAAGGGACCTCAGGAGGTAATCTAGTCCCACCCCCTGCTCAAAGCAGGACCAATCGCCAACTAAATCATACCAGACAGGGCTTTGTCAAGCCAGGACTTAAAAATGTCTAAGGAAGTAGACTCCACCACCTCCCTAGGTAACCCATTCCAGTGCTTCACCACCCTCCTAGTGAAAAAGTTTTTCCTAATAGCCAACCTAGACCTGCCACACTGCAAATTGAGACCATTGCTCCTTGTTCTGTCATCTGCCACCACTGAGAACAGTCTAGATCCAATGCTGTAACACACTGCCCTTGTCTAAGGCCAGGGGATGTGCAGCTCCCGCTGAACAGTGGGGTACGCCGAGCTTTGGGGAAATCAGAGTGAATTTACTCCAGTCCCTTCTGCAGCCTGGCCGAGGCAGTGTGTGGCCCATCAGGCCCTGGCCAGACCTGGACTAACACACTGGCTGGACCAAGACGCCAATGGGCTGTGTTGCATCTGTTGCCCTGATGGTGGCCAGCCACTTACAGCTCACTGGTGAATACAACCCCCAAATATGGGGAGAGTGCAAGGATTGAATCCAGAACAGTCCCACAGGGCCAGATCCCCAGCACCTGAATCAAGGGTTGGGCTGCCAGAGGAGCCCAGACTGTTGCAATGCCTGTCTCATTTGAGGTGGGCAGCGGGAACTGGGCAGTATCCCTTTAAATTGTCTGTGAGCCCTTTAGCCATGCTCCTGGCTTTGGAAGCTACCAGAAGCCAACGGGCTGTGCCCAGGGCCCCAGCACGCAAGGTGCTGTCCACACAGCACAGACAGCACTTCCTGTCCCAAAGAGTGGACCGAGGCCCTGCATGTTTGTGACTAGTCAGTGCACACAGATATTTGGGACCCAATGGGGCCAGTGTGTGTGTAAACAGCTGGCAGCTGCCTGTATAAACATCCTGGACCCAATTCATCCTGCTCTCGCTTAATTAGCATCAGGAGATTTACACCAGAAATGAGTTTGCAGGTTGCTTTAAGACTATCAGCCTTAAGGAAAAACAGAAATTGGGTTTTCCCCTTTCTAAAGGACAAATAAAACATGCCCCAAGGGGGAGGTGTTTTAAGATTTTTAAAACAATTCCTGTCCCCCCTGCCCAGAAATGCAATTATCTACTCCTGTTTTCTTGGTGGTTTCTCTTGACAGATGGAGAACTAGCTACATCATGGCACCACATTTACTACAGGAGTGAAACCTGAGTCTGAGGGGAAGGGATTTTTAAAAGATGCTTATTGAACTCAAATGCCTGCCAGGCACTTGGGAGAAAAAGTCTCTGGGTTAAAGAATCAAGCCACCCACCTCCACCTCCACTTAAGGCTGGAAAGCTCTGACTCCACAGCTCTAGCTCTGCCAAGGAGGCCCCCAACAAACCCAGGGTAACCAATCTGAAGGTAAAACAAAAATGGGCCGGGGGAAAAATCTCACCACCTGATGTTGGTCCATTAAACGACATGACCACCACCACCCTGGCACTCTCATATTATCCATCATAAAGCAGTAAAACAAGAGGGACAGAACCCCACTTCCTTCCTTTTGCAGGATACTTAAAAACAGTGGGTCAAACCCAGCCCTGGTGCCTGGCACTGCAACCCTTATTTCACCTGACTGCTGTGCCCTGGTGGCAGTGGATGAGCTCAGGGCACAGGGTGTGGGTGCACAAGGCACATGGTTGGATGCCCGTAAGGCAGAGCAGGGGAGGCTCTGCTGGATACAGTAGCTCGTAGCAGATCCACAAGGCCCAGGTGATATTAACTGGCTAGTAGCTGAACCAAGCTCAGTTGTGGTCCTAAGCTCAGTGAGCAGGAGGCTGATTTGTGTATCTGCCCTGCTGGTGGGTTGGAGGGGCATTCGCTTCCCAGCCGGCCATTAATACCTTTGCCCTCTCTGCGCAATGCAGCAGTTAATGACTTGCCCTGTGATCAGCCTCACTCCGTGCAGAGGGAAGACCCCATGCCGGGGCTGTCCTTTAGCGTCCATGTCAGCTTAGGCCAGCACCTGACCAGGCTGCCGAAGCCAGCCCAGCAGGGCCCAGCCTTACCTGGGTGGGTGGCACAGGAACTGTCCTCAGTGGCTAAGGTGCTACCAGCCCCATCACCATGCTCTCCAAGTGCCCCAGTCTGCACTGGACTGACGCTTCACCTGCCCAGGAGGCTGGGCAGCATGGTTCTCTCTGTCCAGAAGTGCAGACCCCGAGATGAAGGCCCAGCTCCTAAGAGGTATGTAGATGCCTGATTTCCCTCATATCAATGGGAGGTAGGGGCTAAGACACCCCAGGGGCTTGTGGGGAGCTGGTCTCCTGCACCCCAGGCTGACACCCTCACCTTGACACCACGCTGCTGCGTTGCAGGGAGCAGAATGGTCACTGCTGAATGGCTAGTACATACCTTTGACAGCAGCCTCCCCCAGAGCCAGCACCTAGCTGGGACCCACACCCCTTGCGTGGCTGTTTGCAGCCTAGCAGGGTGCTGCAGCAGCTACCCCTTCAGGCTAGCATGGCAGCCTGCCCCCTGGCATTGCCCATCTTGGGTGTGACCCACCTCTGGAACTAGAGCCCAATCCAGAAAAGCACACGCTGTGCAGATTCAGGGCCTGGCCCCACTTCCGTGCTCTACCTGCAGTCTGGGGAAGCGCTGCCAGCCCCAGGACAGCTGGGAACCGAGGAGAGCGAGCGACTTGCCTTGGGATGAGAGCAGCTGCACAGTGCCTTCACCACAGACCCGTCCTTCCTCTGCCTCACACCCACCACCAGGCTGTTCTAGCTCCTTCCCACCCCCTCACATCCCCAGGGCTGCTATGGGGAAACTGAGGCAAGAAGTTCCTGGGAATCCGATTACCCTCCCACGCCCACTTCAGTGCTTGGCACAGCCTCTGCCATATTCCTGGCCCTGGGTAAGGGCACGGCAGGAAGATGGCCCCTGGAAGGGGGTTTTGCCCCACATGGCTGGTATGGGAAGAAGCACTGAAGCTAATGAATGAAATGCCAGTGGCATGGCCATGGGAAGCAGAGACTGGTGCCTGGCCCAGAGGTCCTGTGAAGGAAGATGGCTGTGATGCCAGGTCACCCTGACTCGAGCACCAGTTTATTTAGGGTGTAGAGGGCTAGCATGTGGCTGGGGGCCCACCCTAGAGGGGGAAAAAAAAATCACCCCTTTGCAGTGCAAGTCAGTCGGCATGAAATTAGCCACTAGACTGAGCCACATGCCTGCAAGGGCAGGAGACGTGGCATCGCTGCACAGAGGAGCCAGGCAGCTGGGCTCATAGGCACAGAACAAACCAGGATGGAAAAGGGGACTCCCTCTGCCCTCCAGCAGAGAAGCTGGGTTCCCCAGCTGGGCAGGGCCACACAGACTGCATGCCAGCTCCACACAGGTTAGTTCAGATCACTGCAGAGACACCGCCACTCCCAGAACTCACCCACTTGTACGGGTAACATCCAGGTTACTGATTCAGGCTTTGCGCTCATCATTCTGCTCATGCACCCGCTCTGCAAAGCCTTTTATGGTGCATCACTGACCACTGCTCAGGTCCCACGGGCACATTCTGCACCATCCCAGGGACTGGGCAGGGCGCTGCAGGATTCACAGTGACATTAACATGCTAGGTGCCTAGAGCACGCAAGCAGGGTCCACCCAGGGCAGCTAGAGTGAACATGCAGCCTGTGGCTTTGGCAGTGAATCCAGCACCCGGTTGCCTCCTCTCAGACCCTCACGGTGCAGGGGGCGGGTGAGAAGCTGGAGGGGCAGGAGAAGAGGAGCAGGATCACATCCAGGCAAGGGACTGGCCAAGGTCATTAAGGGTCCCTACACACCCTAGGAGGGTAGCTTTCCCAGGGCCCATCCTCCCCTTCTGTTTGGGGATAGGGGTCGGGGTCTAATGGGGCGGGGGTGGCAGAGGCCCAGCCCCACCCCTTGGTCATAGGAAGGGAGGGGAAGGAGGTCCTGGTTTCTTGGACAGGTGGTGGGAAATAGGACCAGAGAGGTTGATATGGATGGAGTTCTACAAGTGATGAAGCTGGCACAACGTGCATCATCTTCTCGAGTAAATAAAGTAGACCCTGCCCAAACACCACACAGCAGCACTGCCCTGAAGCTGCTCAGATGCCAAGCTGAGCCCTCATGCTGAGGGCTGGCACTTAGCTACGATACTGCTGCCCACTGGGCCCCTTTCACATGGCAAATGGAACGAGGCTGTTGGGGAGGGTGGCTGCGGTGGGCGACGCTCCCTGGGCAGCTGGAGAGCACTGCTAGAAGCTCCGGTACTGGCCCATTATTGACAAATGGCCAGGATCTGGCAGACACTGTGATCTCGGCCTTTCCGGGGCTTGGGACTTGCTTGCACATAGTGAGGGTGTGTGTGTGTGTTGGAGAACAGTAGGTGGCTGGCCAGACAAGTCTCCAGTTCTGCTCTCGGGATTAGCAAGGGTAGGTAAGCAGCAGCCTGCAGCCTCTGGTACCGAAATGGGAGGTTTCAATACATGACCCTCCCTCAGAAGGCAGGTGGGAGAGCAGGCAGCACGCCTCCTCCGAGCTCCTTTTCAAGGATCTATGGGGCAGAGGGCCCCATGGGCTTCCTTATCCTAGCCACTGAAGAGTTAAGAGCTTCCCTGGCATGACACCGCATGGAGATACATGATTTCAGCAGCGCTGCCTAGATCCATCCATCTTTATCATCCTTTGCTTCCACAGCTCTTCATCCCAACTGCTCTAGAAATACATCACTGGCTGCAGCCAATCAGCACAAGCAGGGTGAAAAGGAAGACAGGCCAGTTAACAGGGAAACCCCCCACACTCCCAGGAACTGCCAAGCCCATGCAAAGCAGAGAGGAGCCCAGAGTCTTCTTGTACAGAATCAAATTGTCCCCCCGTCAAAGCAGAGAATCCACACAAGGTGCTTTCAGCCCCCAGCTGCCGATCTACCAGAGCCCTGCAACGAGACCTGGTCTAGCTCAGAGCATGAGCAGGAAACGTCTCCAGGCAACGAGTCCTGCACTTGCTTCTCAGTTTCTCCTCTAGCTGAAGAGTCTCCCTGCACCCCTCTCTGACTCCTTCCTCAGAGGCTGAGGAGGCGGTGCAGAGGGTTGGCTCCTTGGCATTTGGTACCTGATGTGGTCTGGAGGATGCCCCAACCTGCATTGCCAGCTCTCAGGCACCAGGGAGAGCACCACGGCCAGAGAAGCTGGGCCTCTGGCCTGCTGGGTGGCCTTAGGCAGGGGCTCGCTCTTCTGTTGACTAGCAGGTGCTAGTCCTGCTGGGCTAGTCCCACTAAGGACAGAGAGCATCTGCAGGCCATTGGCTGACTTGCCCGCAGGGGAACCTGAGCGGACAGTTCTAGGCTACGGGGACAAAGCAGCAGGAGCCCAAAGAGCCAGTGGTGAGGAGCCTGTGCCAGCTGTCTCCCTACATTGCTTTATTGCACTGCATTGATTCAGAGACAATCCTACATCCATGCAAAGAGACTATGGGTACAGTAAATCACATATGTAACAGGAGCCCCGCCTGGTTTTTCCCTTCTCAACTCCTTACCCTTGGGGTTCAGGTGGGGGGTGGGGGCTGCTGAGAGCATGAACAGGACATCAGCACTTTGCCCTGGCTAGGGCCCCCCCAGGAAACCCTTTCCACAGGCTGCCGAACACAATTGAAGGGACATGGCTGCTGGGGAGAATACCAGCTGGCACTGCGAGTGCTTTCCACCTTCCAGGTGCGGGAGCCTCAGCACCCCGCGAGGCAGGGGAGTTGAGTGCCATCCCACGTTCCAGCGGGGGACACGAAGCAGAGGGGAGTGATTTGCCCCAGGTCACGCAGTCAGCTGGTGACCAAGCTGAGACTGGAATCCAGGAGCCCGGCTCCCAGCCCTGGGTTCCTCACACCAGACCGCACAGCCTTGGGGAGCTGACGGGGGAGCTGGGTTTAGGCGTCGTTTACGCCCATGTTCTGCATTCGCCCTTCCAGGACTCTATCACCACCAGCTGGTTTCTTTTTGCTTCCTTCATGCTGCTTCTTCTGTTTCTTAAAAGGTTCCTGGTCAATGGGAGCAGGTTTCACAAAGGGGATCATTTCCTTCAGACCTGTCGAGAGACGCAGGCAGTTACCCATGGTGAGAGCGGGCCAGGAATGCTCTCCTGGCCTGAGAACCGTTCCCCTTTATATCACCAAGGAAAGTCCTGCCCAGAAGCCTTCATTCCTCCAGTCCCCACAGCCACAACCTTCCCTCCCCCTTCCCCACTGCTGGCTTCCTGCTCAGAGGGCAGAACTTGCAGAAGAGTCACATGGGAAGCAGTGGGGCTGGGGGAAGAAATCCAGGAGAGGTATAAGCGCTGGGAAGGAATGAGCAGACTGGACTTGCTCCAGGCCAGAGTTCCCCTTCACCCTGCCTCTCTGGTGCTAGAACCCCTCTCCTAGGCTACCAGGTGCGGGAGGAGACAGCAGACAGGGAAAGGTGCGTCAATGCACAGAGCAGAGGTGCCACGTGAAGGGGTTTTCATGCTGTACCTGGTGGCATGAAACTCTTCAGTTTCTCTGGTATGAGGATGCCGTCCTGTGTCTGGTAGTTCTCCAGGATGGCACAGATGGTGCGGGTCGTGGCACACATTGTAGCATTTAGCATATGGACAAACTCCACCTGCAAGGACAAAGCAGGCTAAGGAGCTGCTTCCTCTCCTGCAGAGGGGAGACTGATGCATCATTGACCAGGGAGCTCAATGGGAGGCACCGCAGCAGCATTTCCAAATCAAGATTTCAGTTTGGGCCAAAGTATTTACATATCTGAATTTTTGTCCCAACCTACTCAGGAGTTGTCCCTGGAAAATTAAGGTGAAAAATGAAGGGCAGCTAGGGGGAGGAGGTTCCCACCAAAATTTTCTGCAGAAGACACCTCCCCACCCTCACTGCCAAATTTTCTGCCCAGCTCTAACTGGGACCCAGCAGAGAGGACGGAGCGGCTGGTGCCCAGGGCTGCTCAGCGAGGATCTCGCCCTTTGGAAGGAAGGATGCGCTCTCCCAGGATGGAACACTGCGCTGGCAAGGAATACATTCACTTTGCTGTGCGGGCGAGAGCGAGGAACGATCCCAGTGGGGAGAGCAGCTAGCTGGCAGACACTGAGCATGCAGTGGGAGGTAACTGCTCCGAGATGGGTATTCAGCTGCCTCAGGATGCACACGGAGAGTAAAAAGGAGGTACTGAAATGCCACCTACTTTGTCCATCATTTTCTTGGTCTGCCCGTAGCGGATCCGCAGGCGACGGGCCTGGTAGTCTGTGCAGTTGGAGCAGGAGACCAGCTCCCGGAAGGCGCCCGATGCTGGGAACCAAGCCTCAAGGTCCAGCTTCTTACTGGCAGCGTGGTTCAGGGAGCCTGCAAGAGTGAGAGGCAGTTACTTGGGCTGGCCGGCAAGGCAGCAGGGAGAATGCGCTGAATGCTGCCTCCAATCCAGCAGTGGCTTTGCAGGGACAGAGAGCAAAGCCTGTCCTGCTAAGTTACTTGCCCAACTGCTGTGCTCTGGTTTCACCGCAAATGATTATGGGGCCCAGAGACCCCAGTGACAGGCACCTTAGAGACCCCCAAGACAGCATCATAGTGAAGACTAGTACTTAGGGCTCTGCAGGACTCTACGCAATGGGGATTCTCCTGGAAGAGGAGGATCTAGGATCTCTGCCACTGCTCCAGGGGTGCAGCTTGGAGTGTCAATTCCTGCTGGATGACCCTTTGGCCCATCTCGCACTCAGAGTGGCTCCTGGCCTGGGCTTCCCTGTTCTCCCCTTCCTATGCCAGCTCTTTAGGGGAGAAGGAGCCAGTCCTGAACCTGGCCAGTGAGCAGAGTGACAGGTGATCAGACCTATCCGAAACGAATACCATTCCCACTCAGCCCCACTCAGGACATACTTTTAGCAGCTCCCCTTCCGACTCCCCAGTGCAGTACAGTAGCTCCGGGACACAGGGCCCGTGCAGAGAACCTGTAGTGCCCTCCCCTTTCGGTCCCTTGTTTTAAAGAGGGATGAAGGCTGAATAAGTGAACTGTGAGAAGGAGCCTCAGGAAACCAAGCGCTGTAGAGCAGCCTCCAGGATCTGCCGGGTGATGTCGGCTCCAAAAACTGCCGCCTGCCAGGGGGACCTGCCATTGCTAACAACAAAGGCAACGTCAAGCCAATGCACCGAACCTTACAAGAGACAGGAGTGTTGTGCCTGGCTCTCACCCAGCTCATAGGGGTTACAAGGCATTCGGGCTGGGCGGGCCTTCTGAGACACCAGGTGCACCGTCGTATTGAGGTACAGACAGATGACAGAGGCCAGGTCTACACTGCACAGCCGTGTCAGGCGGGGGGTGAGAGAACTGTACTGCCAGCCAACAAAGCTACATTGGCAAACCCCCACAGGAGGGCTTCTGCTGGCCCAGCTGGCTCCCTCGGGGAGGTGGTGTCACTATGCCAACAGAAAAACTCCCACAACCTGGCTCGTCCACATTGACACTAGGGGGCTTTGCCAGCACAGAGCCACCAGGCAAAGCATCTCATTCATAGAATATCAGGGTTGGAAGGGACCTCAGGAGGTCATCTAGTCCAATCCCCTGCTCAAAGCAGGACCAATCCCCAGATAGATTTTTACCCCAGTTCCCTAAATAGCCCCCTCAAGGATTGAACTCACAACCCTGGGTTTAGCAGGCCAGTACTCAAACCACTGAGCTATCCCCATCTGTCAGAGCTAACGGGCAGAAGGGGCTGTCAAATCATCTAGTGTGACCTCCTGTACATCACAGATCCTGCAGTGTAGACACGGCCTTAGCAAGAGGAGCTTCAGACTCAGATTCCCGGCTAAGGCTGGTTCAAGCCACACACTAAGCGTTCGATTTTAAAGGGTTCGTTGGCACTGAAGACATCTCTCCCCTCCCTCCTGTTGCTCAGCTTGCCTCTACACCAGCCAGAAGGAGCCATCGGAGCACGCAGCACTTCCTCCTCTCATGGGGACGAACCTGCCTTCTCTGCAGCACCTCGCCCCGCTGGCCCGGGGAAGAAACAGGGACCAGAAACCAACCCCCTGGCACCTGTATTCCTGAAGCATGTAGGAACCCAGTTAGGGCCCCATTGCTGTATGTTAGCTCAACACCTAGAGAGACAACAGGGGGAGCTAGACAGCTGGGGGGGCGGGGAAAGCACAAGGTAACGGCAAGGGTATAGTAGGTGGATCAAAGTGACAGTCTCAGCCCAGCAGTGCCTAACCAACACTCTCACAGCTTTCAAAATGGCCTGCCCCGGACTCCCCCGTGTGGCCACACACATGCTGCTAGTAGGTCACAGCAGTTCCTTCCCCAGAGGAAGGGACAAGCCATTTCAGACTTAATACAAGTTAATGATTCGCTTTTCCCAAGATTGCTCTGACCATGGCTAGGCAGGGCACTACTCGGAGCTGGGGCACAGCCAATGCAGTGTATGTCCCTGAAGTGTTACTGCACAGCGACCACCAAGGAAACGGGTCACTTTGGTCCTTCCCGACCACGTCAGACACAACTTCTGGCAGGCCGTGGGACAATGGTGCACAGAGGCTGAGCCCAGGGCCCATTGCGCAGGGTGCTGTACACAGTATAACCAGAAGCAGAGAGAGGGGTGGGGCTTACCCAAGCTCACCCACAGGTCAGAAGCTGAGCCAGGACCAGAGCCAGGGCTGGCTCCTCCAACACTGCCCTGCCCACTTGCCTCCTGTCTTGGCCTCTGTCCTTTGATGACAGGCTGGTCCTGTCACATTACCCCTACACGTGCACCCCGGACCAGGAGAGCCGAGTTCCGTACCTGAGACAATATTGACGATGTGGTAAGGAATGCCCAGCGACTGGTAGAACTCCTCAGCAGTTGCGATCATTTCATCAAACATCTCCCACGATTTGTTATCATGAGGCGACGCGTAGACAAACTGCTCAATCTGGGGGAGGGGAGAGAAGCTATAACCATGCGCAGAGGGTCAAACTGCACGTCTTAGTGTGCTGCTGCTCAGAGGTGGGGCAAGGCCTAGGAATGGTGGATTCAGAGAACAGGAACCAGAAGACAAGGAGATTATTGCAGTAGGGAATGTTTTCTCCAAAGTCCGTCTCACGGAATTCCAGTGTAACAAACCAACAGTGACAGGAAATGACAGCAGGCCTGGAAACTGCTAGCAGTTTATACTGACAGTCCCCTAAAGGAGCCAAAAGGACCTTTGCAGTCTCACAAATCTGTAACTACTTTACTAGGAAGAGGCCAGCAGCAGCCCATCACACCACCCCCCAGAGGGGGCTTTCTGGAGTCACTCTTGTTCTCAGATCATACAGCGAGAGGGCTCTGCAGCTCCCCTCTGCTCCAAGGTATTACTCACTCATTTTCCCTTCAAATATCTACACCTGAGAGGAAAGACCCTGAGCCCATTCTTATCTACTCGCATCCTGCAAACATTTCCTAGCTAACTGGCTAGCAGTGCATCCCTTTACCTTTTCAAACTGGTGCACCCGGAAGATGCCTCTGGTGTCACGGCCATGCGAGCCAACTTCCTGCCTGAAGCAGGTGGACAGCCCAGCATATCTGATGGGCAGATCCTCCGGCTTCAGCCACTCATCCCTGTGCAAAGCTGCAATTGGCTGCTCAGAGGTAGCAATCAGGTACTTCTCATCAATGGAGCTGTCCTCTGATTTCTCACTGCCCTTGCCAATGACCTGGAGACAGGGGTTGAACAGCACTCTGTCAGCATACCAGAGCAGAACACGCATCTATGGATATGTGCAACAGCCTCAGCAACGCAGACCTGGGCCCCAGGAACAGCAAGAGCCACAGGCTATAAGGATCCTTTGCCATGGCAAACACTAATGGAAAACTGTACTTGGTTTGCCGGCATCAGGACGCACAGGCCCTTCCCTGCAGCTTACCTTGTAAAGCTCCTCATCAAACTGACTGAGCTGAGCCACCTCCTGCATCACCTCTTTCCTCATGAAGAAGGGTGTGTAAATAGGGGTGTATCCCTTGCTGAGCAGGGTCTGCAGAGCATACTGGATCAGTGCCTGCTCAAGGAAAACCAGGGCCCCCTACAAACACAAGACAAGCCTCTCAGGTCACATGAAGGACTAATGGCTTGGACTCTAAAGGTGCTGAGTGCATGCAACTCCTGTCCTGTGTGCTGAGCTCCTCTGACAACCAGGCCAGAAGTGCCTACAACAGCTCAGCTTAGAGAACGGAGCCAATAACTAGGACAGAAAAAGGAGTCCAAACCGATGGTACCTGAGGACAATGGTGAAGGGCTTACCCCATGCAAGTGTTGGTCCAAAATGTTTTATACACAGCCATGACATGAAGCGTCTTGAGCTGAAAACATGCTTAGCAACAGCAGGAGACATGCAGCACTAGCCATACTACCACCAGCCAGTGTGACACCCTTTGATTGTGGCACATGCAGCTGTCTTTAAAAAGCTAATGCAAGGCTGAACGCCACCAGCCGTGGAGAGGCTCCCTCTGCCTAGTACCAGCACCAGAAAATGCACTTGTGCCCACTGCAGGATTAGAAGGAGGTACAGCACAAATGGCAGGAAAGGAGCAGATCTCTGCCACAAAGCCAGGTGGCTTGTTCTATGCTTGTCTGATTCCTTTTCCTGCGTCCCAGAACCAGGAAGGTTTGGGGCTTGGGGCTCTCACCTTCAGGAAGTACCCTCTGCTTCCAGCTACTATGGCCCCCTTTTCTCCCTCGTAGCCATCCACCATCACCACCAAGTCCACGTGGGAGTACTTCTTCCTCACCGCGCAGTCTCCCCAGATCCTCTCCACTCGGTTATCTGCATCCTGCATGCAGGGCGAGATGAGGAAAACAAGGGCTCACTTGGAAGTCTCCTCTGACACCTGCTCCCGCCAGGCCAGGCCCAATGCGGGGCGTAGAACCCTGGGCCAGTGTGTTCTGCGGAAGGCAGGTAAGGAGTGAAGAGGGAGTGGTCAGGCCCTCACTCCTCTCCCTCCCTTTCCCCACAAGGGTCAGTGCTCAGGCCTCAGGCATCTCGCAGTGGAGAACATCAATACTTGTCGGAGTGCTGGCCACAGCTGTTACTGGGCTTAACCCGAGGGGCTCCTTCACCTTGGGATTGGCTCTGCAGTCTCCATAGCGACTAAATCCAGGCAACTGACAGACACAGCTCGGAACCCTAATGCTGATCCCTGCCGGCAGCATATTATGATGTCACTTGGCTGCTGGCCCAGCCCAATTGTATTCCTGGAGTTAAACATTCTTGCTGGGTGAACGTAATGGGCAAGGGCAGATCCCAGCGTTTGGCTCTGCCTAAGTTTCCCATGTATGCACTGAACAATGGTGGAGAGTTCCACAATGGCTGAGCAGGTCTTTGTGTTCAGTGAGCTCCTTCGCTGCAGGACACCGTCTTGTAATGCAGATTTCATTCACTCCCTACCTGATCTCAGCAATCCCTCTCAACAGGGACCTCGCCGACTGTGTCTGCGGTCACTCTGATGTGCTGTGCATGCTTGTTTCAAGCTGACCATACGTTACTTCCCAAAATCTGCCAGAGACATTGTCTACATAGAGGGCATGCGTTTGGTTCCTACCTCATCGTTGCTGATGGGCACAGAGGGGTGGAGGAGGTTTCCAATTTCTCGGAGGCTTTCAAACCGCTCTGCCTCCAGTTTCACACGCTCGGCGTCGCACTTCAGGATGGCTTCGTCAATAAGAACACGGACTTTCTTAATCTGGGTTACCTGAAGACCCTGTTACACACAGATCACTGGGTATGTCACCATACAGCTTAAACAACAGGGAAAGTGAGCATTATGCTTGTGAAAAGGGCCAAAGGAGTTTTTTTAAATAGTGCAAACCACTCTGATCTTTGCCTAACCAGCCAGGCTTTTGCAGAGGTAAATCATGTTTCACTAATTAAACAGACTTCGCTGAATATGTCAGTAAAGTATTTGATAAAGGAGAACCAGCTGACAATTTATTTAGACTGTCAAAGGCCTTTGACAAAGTCCCTCACAAGAGGCTACTACAGAAGCTAAGTCATCACGGAGTGAAAGACAAAGTATTGTCATAGATCAAAAACTGGCTAAGAGGCAGGAATCAGAGTAGGAATAAAGGGTTAGTTTTCATCATGGCAGAAGATGAAGTTGCCTCAAAGCTTCTCATTAGGCCCACCGTTACTTCATGTATTTATCAGTGATCTGGAAACAGGGGTGAGCAGTGAAGCGCAGATGACACTAAGTTATTTAGGTCAGTCCAATCCAGAGAGAACTGTGAGGAACTTCGGAGGGACCTAATCAAGCTAGGGGAATGAGCAGCACAATGGCAGATGAAGCTAAATGTTGATAAATGCCAAGTATTGCACTTGGGATGGAATAATTTGAACTACTTATAAACTTTACAAGGATCTAAATTCACTAGATCAACTCAGGAAAGGGACCCAGGCATCACCGTAGCCCACTCAGTGGAGACCTCTGCTCAATGTGCAGCTGCGGCCAAAAAGCAAATAAAATTTTAAGATGCAAAAGGAAAGGGACGGGGAATCATACGGGAAATATCGTGATGTGACTACATAAATCAAGAGTGTGCCTCCTTTAGAAAACCATGCGCCATTTTGGCCATCGCATCTCAAAAAGGAGTATTAAAGGGGTTCAGAAAACGGTAACAAAAATGATTAGGGCAATGGTAAAATTGATCTGAAGAGAGACTGACGAGACTAGGATTGTGACTCCTGTTCTCCCTGTCTCACAACACAAGAACAAAGAGACATGCAAAGAAACGGAGCAGTGGTAAATCCACAACTAACACAAGGAAATACCTTTTCATGCGTGTGAATGGCAATGAGTTCCATAGTTCAAAGGACGTTAAGGCCAAAATCTTAAGATTAGAAAAGGGACTGAAAACATCTCTCTATGGATAAGAATATCTGGCTCTAATAGTGGATACTGTTGAATGTTGAATTTTGGACACAATAATATACCTCGTGCTTGAGTGTTTCTTGTACCTGTCTCTAAAGCATCTGGTGCTGGCCACTGCTGGCAAGCAAGACACTGACTCGGGTGGACCAGGGGGCTGATCCAGTCTGACAATTCCTGTATTCACATTTCGGCTGAAAAACCAGCACCGCCAGCAGCACAGTGCTCCTCATCTCCAGGCACAGAAACTGGTTCAGTACAGACTGAGGAAAGAGAACCACAGACTGAATCGCCAATAGCACTTTGGTGTGTTCCTCAGAGGTGTCCTATTAAAGTATTGTCTCAGTCTGACCCTACCTAGCTAACAAGATCTAACAGGTTCACAGCACAGAGTGATTTGGCTGGAGGTCTCTGACTGCAGAAGTAAGGAATAGTCAGACTTCAGCCTGGAAGACAGTGAAATAAACAGGAATGAAAGAAAAGGCAAGCGGTCGATGGTCACTTTTCAGAATGCCCGCAGCCCTGTGAAAGCTGGGGGTGTAACTCACCGCTAAGATGTCGGCAGTGAGGCCATCAAGATTTTGTGCATGTTCTGGTACTGACTCATCATCGCCCACAGGCTCTTTTTTCTGCAAAGAGAAGAATCGAGAAGAGCAATGAGCATGCTAAGAACATATGCTGTAAGCAGGGACAAGCACTACAGCTGCTGCAATGTGTTGAATCAGGATTGGGAGGAGAGGGCCTAGGAGAGGATCTCAAACTTCATCTTACAAAGTGATCCACAGTATGACACAGAATGAAAATCATGGCTAGATTGTGCAGGGTAGTGGACTCTTCTAACTAGTTATATGCTTCGGCAGTACATCCGACACGTGGACAATTTTCTCAGGTCTATTGATGCAACAACCTTAATTTGACATTGTCAAAAATTTCTATGGAAATTTTTCAGGTCATTCACTAAGCAAACTTCTTCCTACTAGAGGTCATCAACTGCAGGAAGATTAGCGAGATTACACTGCTTTTCAACAAGACTAGAAGAAATAGCACCACATCAGCACTACACTAGCACCATGTTACCAGGGAAGACAGCTGCTATGATTTCATAGCACTCCTCTCTCTTACCTTCATCTTCTCACCTATCGTTTTGCTGCACAGGTTCTTCAGTTTGTTCAGGTTGTCTGCACGAAATCTGCCTGGAAAGGAAGCATTGGAGGAAAAAATAAATCAGTGATCTCCATAGTGAAACTACACATTTGCTAGCAGATTCAGAAACGTGTGGAGTTGGTAAGTTGTTATCCCTGTAGGTGATGTATCGCAGACACAAACAGTTCAGATACACAACTCATTCCCTTTTTGCTTCAATTAGCTTTACAGATCCTATTCAGAGAGTTGGCAAAATGGAGAGGAGAAACTTGCCCTGAGCAGGCATTCCATAACCTGGAGGGAAAAAATAGCATCATAGCGGGAATAGGATTGAGAGATATGTGGCTACCCCTCTGAAACCCTCTGCCACAAACTCATTGCATGCCCTTGGGCAAGTCAGTCCCCCTGTGACACCATTTCCCCACCTATAAAGCAAAAACAATACTTCACTACCTCACAGAATCACTGAGTGGCTTCACTCAGACATGTACAGTTTCACTCACCCCGAGTGGAAGGTAAACTGTTCACTGTGTCATTAGTTGGAGTGAAGGAGGAGATTTTATGCCTGAGCTGGTAAATTTTCAGGGCTTGAAAACAATCCCTTCACCCCCACTGGTCAGCGTAGAGCAGAAGACCCATAGCAAGAAGGGGAGGCAGCTCCTTCCACCCCTCCCAGATCCCAGAAAAAAATGTCAATTTTCATTTAAAACATTTCCAGTTTCTTATGGGGGCTAGGACAGGCTTCCAAATGTTACCATGTACCAGAGCCTACAGAAACAGCTCCAGGGCCTCTGCTTAGCTTTCCCAAGCAGCAGAAGGGTGAAACTGACAAGAGCCTGGTCAGTTTCACTAAAGATCCATAGATTCATAGACTCTAGGACTGGAAGGGACCTCGAGGGGTCATCGAGTCCAGTCCCCTGCCCTCATGGCAGGACCAAACACCGTCTAGACCATCCCTGATAGACATTTATCTAACCTACTCTTAAATATTTCCAGAGATGGAGATTCCATAACCTCTCTAGGCAATTTATTCCAGTGTTCAACCACCCTGACAGTTAGGAACTTTTTCCTAATGTCCAACCTAAATCTCCCTTGCTGCAGTTTAAGCCCATTGCCTCTTGTTCTATCATTAGAGGCTAAGGTGAACAAGTTTCCTCCCTCTTCCTGATGACACCCTTTTAGATACCTGAAAACTGCTATCATGTCCCCTCTCAGTCTTCTCTTTTCCAAACTAAACAAACCCAATTCTTTCAGCCTTCCTTCATAGGTCATGTTCTCAAGACCTTTAATCATTCTTGTTGCTCTTCTCTGGACCCTCTCCAATTTCTCCACATCTTTCTTGAAATGCGGTGCCCAGAACTGGACACAATACTCCAGTTGAGGCCTAACCAGCGCAGAGTAGAGCGGAAGAATGACTTCTCGTGTCTTGTTTACAACACACCTGTTAATGCATCCCAGAATCACGTTTGCTTTTTTTGCAACAGTATCACACTGTTGACTCATATTTAGCTTGTGGTCCACTATGACTCCTAGATCTCTTTCTGCCATACTCCTTCCTAGACAGTCTCTTCCCATTCTGTATGTGTGAAACTGATTGTTGCTTCCTAAGTGGAGCACTTTGCATTTGTCTTTATTGAACTTCATCCGGTTTACCTCAGACCTTTGGGGAAAAAAGGAGAAACATAAGAACTAGCTCATTTTCCTCCTTTGCGACTGCTTGGGGAAAACTGGAAGCAGCAACAGCAGATGCAGGAACTAGAATGGAGGGCTCATAAACATGAAGATCTGGGGACAGTTAGAACAGCAGAGACCTAGCCATCCTGGTGTTAGCCAGGGGCATGGGAAAAGGGGTAGGGGAACCTCCCTCCCTCACCCAACCCTTTAGCCTGGAGGCTCTGCAGCACAGGAACACCAGGAAGTGCCTACTCCCTTCCAGCTAGGGAGAGGGAGGCTTGAAACTGATCAGGAACTTGTTAATGCAGCCAGGAACTGCATCTTGGCTGGAACCCAAGTGCAGGCAGGGCCGGCTTTAGGTCAGTTCAATCAATTCCCCTGAATCGGGCCCCGCGCCCAAGAGCCGGTGCACTGTACCGGGGTGGCCCGGCTTCCCCAGGGGGCAATTTAAAAGGCCTGGGGCTCCCAGTAGGCCCTTTAAATTGCCACCAGAGCCCCACTGCTGGAGCCCTGGGGGCTATTTAAAAAGTCCAGGGCCCCCACTGATTCTACCGCACCGGCCCTTTAAATAGCTGCTGGAGCCCCACCCCTTCCCCAGTGCTCCCATGGCTACTTAAAGGGCAGGGGCAGTAGAAGCAGGGGACCCCCAGGCCCTTTAAATAGTCTCCAGAGCCCTCGGGTAGCAGGGGGCTCTGGGGGCTATTTAAAGGGCCAGGGCTCCAGCTGCCTCTGCTGCCCTGGTCCTTTAAATAGCCGCTGGAGCCCCGACACTTAGCCAAGGCTCCCTCGGCTATTTACAGGGCCGGGGCGGTAGAAGCAGGGGAGCCCCTGGCCCTTTAAATAGCCCCCAAGCCCCGGGTTGCTGCTGCTACCCTGGGTGAGGGAGGGAGGAGGAGGGGGCACTCACCATACAGGGTGGGCTAAACCCCCTGTACCTGCACCCTGCCTCTGCTGCATCCCCTTCCCGCACCAGCCCCGCACCCCCTGCCCTGCCTGTAGCCAGCCCCTGCCCGCAGCCAGTCCCGCACCCCCTGCCCTGCCTGCAGCCAGCCCCGCACCCCCTGCCCTGCTTCCAGCCAGATCCTACCTCCAGTCAGCCCCTGCCCTGCCTCCAGCCAGCCCCACATCCAGTGGTGCCCTGCAGTTCCCAGGGCAGTAACCCTGCACACCTGCTTCCATGAGTGTGGGGCAAGAAGCAGCTGGGACCCACACATGTGCACACCCTAGGGTGACCAGACAGCAAGTGTGAAAAATCGGGACAGGGGTGGGGGGTAATAGGATCCTATATAAGAAAAAGACCCCAAAATTGGGACTGTCCCTATAAAATCGGGACATCTGGTCACCCTAGCACACCCCAGGGAGTGGCGGGGACCCACGCATGTGAAACAGAGCTCATTCCTAGCTCAGGCCCACCTTTTTAAAAAAGAACTTTAGGTAGGGTTAACATACATACGTATTTTCCCACATATGTCAGACTTCTTGGTTCTTAAATCGCCATCCGGGAGGAATTTTTAAAATTAAAAAATGTATCCTGGGAAAATACGGACGTATGGTATAAAAAATACATACTGTGGCACATCCCTTAAATCAGAACTTTTTATAGGGAACCAGTTGCTAAGAAATGAAAGGCTTTTTTTTTTTTTTTAACATATTTTTTTTTAAGTCATCCCTGCCAGTGCCCCGCCAAAAATGTTCATATTGGGCCCCGCACTTCCTAAAGCCAGTCCTGAGTGCAGGAGATAGAATCACACTTGTCACCAGGCTCTCTAGAGCAAGGGTTCTCAGGAAAAAAAACTGGTGGCAACTCTTGCTGATGGCCGCATTCACATTTTTCCTAAAATACTTCATTAGCTTCAGGAAAAACAAATAAACATGCACATACACACGTCCAAATCATTGTAATTTTTTTTACTCCTAATTAGTAAGTCCCTTGTGAAAAGTGATATTAACAAACATACAAGTATCACTTTTCACAGCAGACTTATTCAGCCCTGTCAAGCCTGGGGACAAATTAAGCCCTGGCTGGGGGGCCCGGGGCATCAGCAGGGGGCTGGAGTCTGAAGCTTTGCAGCCAGAACCTGGGGCCTGCTGCTGCACAGCTAGAGCCTGGAACTGGAGCCCAAAGCCCCGCAGCCACAGCCTGCTGCCCCACCACCCCAGGGCTGAATCCCAAAGCCTGAGCTCCACCACCCCTGGGAAGGGGTGCGACTCACCAGCTGTCTGCTCCTCCAGTGTTGTGCCACAGATGTCTCCAGAGGGGGGACAGGTCCCAATCCCTGCTGGCACCCCAGCAACTGACACCAAGGGGGTGCACCCAGGAGCAAAGGGAGGGGTTGCTATTTTGCCCCCTTCCCCCACTCATAGCCCCGGAGGCTGTGACTGCAAGAAAAGCCTCTGGTGGCCACATCTGAGAAATGCTGCTCTAGAGCAGTTGGTTTCAATTAGGGGTACACATACCTCTGGGAGTACACAGGGGTCTTCCAGGGGTACATCAACTCATCTAGATATTTGCCTAGTTTTACAACAGGCTACACAAAAAGCACTAGCAAAGCAGTACAAACTAAAAATTCATACAGACTTGCTCTATGTACTATACACTGATATGCACGTACAAGATTTATATTCCAATTGATTCATTTTATAATTATATGGTAAAAATGAGAAAGTCAACACTTTTTCAGTAACAGTGTGCTGTGACACTTGCATATTTTTATGTCTGATTTTGTAAGCAAGCAGTTTTTAAGTGAGATGCAACTTGGGGTATGCAAGACAAATCAGACTCCTGAAAGGGGTACAGTACTCTGGAAAGGTTGAGAGCCACTGCTTAACAGCACCACTCTGGTTTTTCACTGGTGCGCACCTCCCTCTATCAGTCTCCGTCTAGTACTGTAGCTAATGGGGGTCTAGTTCACACTCTGTAAATACTGGTAACACTTATACAGGGGGGGAGGAGGGGAAGTGGGGGCTTAACAGATGTGTGATGTGGTGTGATGTGCTTTGAGATCACTCAACCAGGAAGCTCAGGTTTATATTGGTGGCTGATTTAAAAAATATATAGCTACACCAGTAAAAAAAAGTGGATTAAAAGTGGTGTCACTGAATGATATTCTTCCAAGGTGCTCTGAATACTAGGAACATCAGAGAAACCAAAAAGCAAATTCCTCCAGCCCTTCTCTCCCAAATATAAAGTTGCATTCCCAGAGATCTGACAGTGCAAACTGATTGAATAGTGACTACTCTGGATCTGTGGCATGAATGAATCAGTTTCTACGCTAATTGCAGCTGGATTGCATCAGACGCATGAATCACCAATCTCCAAGCAGCATCCTGCCAAATAGTGCTTCCCTGATTTAAATGCAAACACATATTCATTGCACAGCTTCTCTTGCATCAAAGTGCTCACTTCCAAAAGTAGTGAATAGCCACTGCGACACTGCCTTCAGCCCAGAGCTTCACTACAGCAACCTCCTGCCTCACCGTCGGCATTTAAGCAGCACTGCCCAGATATGCAAGACACTAATATAGTGCATGCTGACAGCAAACAGTGCTGTCTGACAATGTGCGTTAACCCATTAACCTCTTTCCATAACAAGGAAAGGTTCTTTCACATGAAGGCAACTACATTAGAAGTGGGGTTAAAGACACTTCATTTAGCCAATGGCTTCGCATTCTAATAATTACTATTGCTAAAAACAACCCTCAACAACATAAGCTCCTGTATCCTAGAAATAGTGGCCTCTTTTGCAGATTCCCAGAGTGATCTGTCTCCCATTACAACTACATAAATTCATTAGCTACCATATTTACTCAACAAATAGATGACCTTTACATGGATCAGTACGTAACCCACAAAATACGAGGTTTCAGATTAGAAAGATCCCCTTGCCTAGTCTCAGTCCATGTGACATTTTCCTAAATCAGGGGCTGATTTACTCTCCGGTCACAGCTCCAGGACCAGAGCTGGGAAAAGCTTACTAGTCCCAAGAACACCTGTACTGGTCTGGCAAAGCATTTCCAGGACTGCTGAACCATGACATACAGGGATTCTCAACCTTTTTTTTTCTGAAGCCCCCCAAACATGCTATAAAAACTCCACAGCCCAGCTGTGCCACAACATTTTTTCTGCATATAAAAGCCATGGCTGGTGTTACAGGGTAGCAAGGGGAACTGCTGAGGGTCCCAAACCATAGGGGGCACTGTGAAGCTAAATTGCTCAGGCTTTGGTGTCAGTCCTAGGTGATGGGGCTTGGGGCCCCAGGCAGGCTGCAGTCCTGCATGGCTGGACTTTGGCTATCTGCTCTGGGCCCTAGCGAGTCGAATGCCACCCATGCTAGGTGGCTCCCCTGAAACCTCCCTGCACCCAGCCTGGAGGCCCAAGACCCCTAGTTGAGAACTACTGCCCTAAAAGTCACCTAATTCTTACTATTCTTATCTTCCCATCCCAAACTTAACTTATGACATAGCCACCAGTAATCTCAGGAACTGCTGAAGTCAGTAGTCAATGCTTTAGGCAGTCAAAAGATGGGTTCCAGTCTGTCAGATATTTCTAATTACTTATTAATACAAGACTCAGGGGCTACAGCACTGGTTTGACTGGCTGCAGAAATCATGTGGAATTGAAGTGGGGTGAAACAGAACAAAACTGTCATTGTGCAGGCTAGATTTCAAGGTCAGGTAAGCAGCCGGAGACCTGAGCGCATGCTCCACACCCTTACGAAGTTAGGGGGCTCCTACTGAAGGCAGCAACAATGAAAGGCCCAGATTATAGAGGCTCATGCACAGCAGCTCCACTGACTTCAGTTGGAGACGCAGGCACTCAGCAATCTGCGCAGCTCTGCTGGCTCGGGGGACACTGTGCCCAGCCCGGCCCCAAAAGACTCTCAGCTGCTGGGTGCATCACTGCCTGCTCACCCTGAGGACAAAGGGACCCAGAACAGCCCTGCCTCGCTATGGGCACAAGCCTGCCCTGACAGCTGCTGTCACCCTCACAGCCTGCAGAAGCGACAGGCGGCTGAACGGGGCTATGGAGATGCAAGGGCTGGCCCACACCCAGAGCCCAGGGACCCCCCCTCCCCGCTGCAGGGGGGGGGCCGCACCCAGAGCCCGGGAACCCCCTCCCCCACCTGCAAGGGGGGTACCTAGAACCCGGGGACCCCTCCCCCCAGTACAGGGAGAATCCCACTGGCTGGGGGGGGTGAGGCCGTTCGCGCATGCGCACTGCCCTGCCGCGGACCCCATCTGGCAGAGACCCGCTCCCCGGTCGGCACCTACATCGCCGCCACGCCCCGTCCGCCTCCACCAGCGCGTCAACCAGCGCCGGGTCCTTGAAGCGCTTGATCTGCGTGTCCCGCACGCGGCCGGGATCCCCGCCCTTGTCGGCGCGGAACAGGTCCAGGTCTAGCACCATCGTGGCAGCGGCGGCGAGCAGGCTGAGGAACGACACGTCGGCACTGCGCAGGCGCGTCAATGAGGAAACGAGCGACGACGGAACGCGCAGATCCCGCCGGAAACGGGATGCAGGGCGCATGCGTAGGAACAACAACCTGGCAGTACAACTGCTCAGTACGCGAGCGCAGCTTTCCTGCGGAGGAGGGGCTAGAGCGCACCCTGCCGGCGCACGGTGGGATCGCAGGAGCGCCCGGCTGCAGCCTGCCCGCAGGCAGCCCCGCCTCGCCGGCAGGTGGGGACAGAGGTGCTGGAGTAATTTGTACAAACTGCAAACCCGGGACGTGACGGAATCCACTTCAAGCTGAGGGGTGCACCAGCCCCCCCAGCATCCCTAGTTCCAGCACCTCTGCATGGGGTCCCAGGGCCAGATTAACTTTTTGTGGGGCCCCATGGAGGCAATGGAACCTGGCGTGGGGAGGTCGGTCGGTCCCTGGAGCAAGGGGCCAGCCAGGGGCAATGGGGGCCAGCCCAGTGCAAGGCACTATTTACAAACCAGCAGTTGCCAGATTCATAGTGGCCTGTCTGGCTCTGTGCTGCTAGAATGTCCCTTCCCCTCGGGGGTGGGCCCATGCCGAGCCACACATCCCACCCCCGCCCAATACCTCCCAACTCCCTATAGCCTGAACCCTCCCGACCCCCTATGCCCCGTGCTCCTCTGACCTCCCCCACAAATGCACAGCACCCTGCACAACACCACCCCTGCCCAGAGCCCCCCAGCCCACAGCGCCACAGCTGCCCAGAACCCCACATAGAACCCCCACTCCCTAGTGCCCCAATGCACAGATCTTCCCCGCCTCCTCACAGCCCAACACCCTGCCCTGAACCCCGGAGATCTACTCCCTCAGCTCCTGCCTCCCGGCTGCATTCACCAGCCCTGCTAGGAGGTGACTGTGTCTGCTGGGCTGAGGTGGCAGCGTAGCCAGGGCTGGTACCAGGGCCAGGAATTGCTCCAGCCCCTCAGGAGTGGCATGATCAGCCAGGCCAGGCCTGCCCCAGCCAGGATCCCTCAAGACCCAGTTTCCTGGAGGGGACCAGCCAAGCCCCCCCACACTGTTCCCCCTCATCCCCAGCTGAGACTGGCCAGGCTTCTGCAGCAGTCCCAGGCAGCTCAGCTCCAGGGAGACAGGTGGGGCCTCACAGGTGGTGGGAAGCAGAGGGGGGAGGGATAGCTCAGTGGTTTGAGCATTGGCCTGCTAAATTTGGGGTTGTGAGTTCAATCCTTGTGGGGGCCATTTAGGGAATGGGGTTAAAAATCTGTCTGGGAATGGGTCCTGTTTTGAGCAGGGGGTTGGACTAGATGACCTGAGGTCTCTTCCAACCTAGATATTCTATGACTGCCAGGAGCTGGAGGTGGTCTGAGCAGGGGGTGGAAGGGCCAGGGTGCAGAGAGGAGACCTGAGCCAGCCGGCAGGCAGGCTGAAAGGAGCAAGTAGTGGGCGGGGGGTGCCAGTAGGGTCTTGGGGCATAGTACAAGCAGAGCAGGCCATGGGCCTGGCTCTATGGAGCCACTGGCACCATTGTAAATCCACCACTGTGGGGTCTGAGCACAGCAGGCCTGGCATAATGGGCTGGAGCCTGGTGACTCTAGGGGTAAAACTCTCCTCAACATGTGACCTCAGCCAACTTTCTACTTGCACAAAAGTGAACACCCTTGTCCTGCCTCCAGCCCCCCATGCATTCCATTCCCCCCACACCCCTCACTTGCTCTCCCAACCCTCCCTCACTAGCTCATTTTCACGGAGCTGGCTTAGGGGGTGTGGACTCTGGGGTGGGGCGAGAAATGAAGAGTTCAGGGTGTGGGAGGGTACTCTGGGCTGAGGCAGTATGTTGGGATGTGGGAGGATACAGACTATGAATACAGGAAACTAGAGGAGCGGAATCCCTTGATAGCAGCAATGCAGCACTTCCTGCCCATTCTGAAAGATCATTTCATTCTGATCCATCTGATCAGTCTGTCCTCAATCAGAAACAGATGTTCAAAATCTTCTATGCTTTTCTTTAGTATACGTTACCTCTGGAACTGATAAATCAGCAAAACCTGATGGAATGGATAGAAATTCTAAAAACGATTGTGGACAGAGATGTACCTGCTGAAACTCTTCAAGCTGATTAAGAGGATGTACGGACAATCCAGGAAGTTTTTGGAGAGTGTTGGGGACAACTTCCTGGTGCAAGTGCTGGAGGAACCAACTAGATGCCGTGCTCCTCTTGACCAGCTGCTCACAAACAGAGGAGAATTGGTAGGGGAAGTAGAAGTGGGTGGCAACCTGTGCAGCAGTGACCATGAGATGGTTGAGTTCAGGATCCTGACAAAAGGCAGAATGGAGAGCAGCAGAATATAGACTCTGGATTTCAGAAAAGCAGACTTTGACTCTCTCAAGGAACTGATGGGCAAGATCCCCTGGGAGGCTAATATGAGGGGGAAAAGAGTCCAGGAGAGCTGGCTATATCTTAAAGAATCCTTATTGAGGGTGCAGGAACAAAGCATCCCGATGTGTAGAAAGAATAGCAAATATGGCAGGCAACCAGCTTGGCTTAACAGTGAAATCTTTGGTGAGCTTAAACACAAAAAAGACAGTTATCTTTTCCGTAACTGGTATTCTTCGAGATGTGTTGCTCATGTCTATTCCACAGTAGGTGTGCGTGCTCACCATGTGCACTGGTGCTGGAAGTTTTTCCCCTAGCAGTACCCTTAGGGGAAGCGCCCCCCGTGATCCCTGGAGTGGTGCTTCCATGGCGCGGTATAAGGGGAGCTGCACGCTCCCCTCACCCTCAGTTCCTTCTTACCAGACAGCTCTGACAGAGGGGAAGGAGGGCGTGATGTGGAATGGGACATGAGCAATACATCGCGAAGAACACTGGTTACGGAAAAGGTAACTGTCTTTTCTTCTTCGAGTGCTTACTCATGTGCATTCCACAGTAGGTGATTGCAAGCTATATCTGTTGGAGGTGGGTAGTTCACAAATTCTCGGGACGGAGCACAGCCCTGCCAAACCTGGCATCTTCCCTGGTCTGGGAAATGGTCGCGTAGTGCGAGGTGAACGTGTGAACTGAAGATCTGTAGCAGCCTGCAGATGTTCTGAATGGGGACATGGGCCAAAAAGGCAGCTGACAAGGCCTGCACCCTAGTCGAGTGTGCCCTTACAATCAACAGTGGAGGGATTCCCGCCAGGTCATAACAGGTACAGATGCATGAGGTGATCTAGTTGGAGAGCCGCTGAGTGGAGATCGGCCGACTCCTTATGCATTCGACCGAGACGATGAACTGTTGCGAGGACTTTCTGAACGGCTTAGTCTATTCCAGATAGAAAGCCAGAATCCGTCTCACATCCAGCTTGTGGAGATGGCGCTCCTCACTGGATGCATGGGGCTTGGGGCAGAGGACTGGCAGAAAAATGTCCTGACGCATGTGATAGGCGGAGACCACCTTCGGGAGGAACGAAGGGTGTGGGCAGAGCTGGAGTATATCCTTATGAAACACTGTCAGGGCTGGCTCCAGCTTTCTTGCCACCCCAAGCGGCGAAGAGAGCAAAAAAAAAGCTGCGATGGGCAGCACATCGGCGATTCGGGACTGAGGGATCCGCTGCCAAATTGCCTCCAAAGACCCGGACGTGCCGCCCCCTTCCATGGGCTTCCCCAAGCACCAGCTTGCTGCCCTGGTGCCTGGAGCCGGCCCTGAACACTGTGTACGGGGGCTTGGAGGTCAGGGTCCTGAGCTTCGAGACCCAGTTAGCTGACATGATCGCAACCAGGAAGGCCACCTTCCACGAGAGGTGTATGCCAGCAATACCACTCTGAGCTCCTTGACGTTTATGTGGAGGGTCAGATCCCAAGCTGACTACAGACCTTGGGTCTGAATGTTACTCACATGGGACCCCCATCCCAGGTCCAACGTGTCAGACACCAGCTCCAGTGACGGGGCCCTGCTCCTGAACGGGACCCCTTGGAGCATGTTTCTCGGGGAGGACCATCACCATAGGGAGGTGATCACTGGATTGGGCACCGTGAGAACTTTGTCCATCCTGTCCCTGGACTGGGAGAACTCTGAGACCAACCAGAGTTGGAGGGACCTCATCCTGAGTCTGGAAT